>NC_133521.1:7245000-8445000 GCF_049354715.1 Callithrix jacchus | reverse complement strand
ATTGACTAGAGTTTAGTCACAATATTTATTTGCAAAAGAGTCTCAGAACTGTAGTCTTTATTCCTGGACTCAAAATCAAAGGCTCTATTACAAGGAAGAAAGAGTGTATCCAGGGCTGCAACTAGTTTCCTGTGCACAGAATCCAAGGGCACAGGGTGTTCTGAAAGGGAGGACATGTCAGTACCACTAAAACAGTCAGGAAGTCAAGAAAAGTAGCAATGAAATGCCCAGCGGATTTAGGGACAAGAAAGTCCAGTGGCAACTTTTTTAGGATAATGGCAATTGTCCATCTGACCCCAGAGCCCTTGATTCTGAGTGCGCAATGTTCTCCAGGGTCACCTTTTGTCCAGTGGATGGGGCAGAAAGACAGAGGTGTTGGAGATGAGGGTTTTAGACCGAGAGTGCAAATCCAGGCCACAGGCAGCTCTACAGCAGCAGGAAGTGGGAATGAGGGAATGAAAGGGACTCCAGGAAGAACCAAGTGGGACTGATGGTGAGAAGGACGGGAATGAGGACAGAAGATGGCCAAGTGTGTGGCTTCTGTGCTGCGGCATTTCTGGGTTCATAGCGGGCCCAGGAGTGAGTGGCTATGGAAGAGAGAAAAGGGAGGCCTTTGTGATGGTGAGGGCCATAACATTGAGAGACTGGGGTTCAAGCACCTGTGGAAATCACCCAGGATGCGGGCAGAGTATCAGATAGAGGCAGTCGCTGAGCCTCTGTGGAGTCTTCCTAGTTACCTCAACACCACTCCCAACTCTGCTGCCAAAAGAGCCCGTTTAATGTTCTCGTGGTTGACACCTGCCTCAAGCCTTGAATGGCTCCCCATGGATTTGCAGGAAAATGTCCAAACCCCTCTCCTTTTCCTCTGAGGCCCTTCTATGATCACGTGGCATGGGTTAGGATGCTTTCGACTCTCAGCAACAGAAACCCCAAGTAACAGACACTGCCTGTGCCTGGCTTGGATCCCCTGTAGGAATCATTTGTGTTTGCGGGTCCAATTTCCAACTGCCAGTACCTGCAGTTCCGCTGAAGCCTATGCCTGTGCACTGAAATAGCCCTTGACCGATGACTGACAAGGATGAGTGGAGAGATACCTCGGCTCCCTTCCTGTGCAGGTGGGATAACTCTGAGGTGTGTTCCACGTGGGCTTCTGGAGTTCCTCAGGATTAAGCTCCAGGTGCCCACATTTACTTCCCTTCCCTTCCCACCTAACTTCCCTACTCTCCTCCCAGTCTTTCCCAGGACCACCTCAAAACCAACAACTTGCTCCTGAGTCTTCATCTCGGGATCTCCTCCTGAGAAAAACCAAACATCTAAAGTGCAGACACTGGGTGGCTGCCAGGTGGTGTATGAATGCTTATACAACAACATCCCTGAGGACCCAGGGCTCTCTTTTTCTGTGCTCTGTAGTCCTCAGGCTGTAGCAAGATAGCTGCCACCAAGACATGTTACAAGTTCCTCCACAGACTTCCCTTCAGATCTAATTGGCCAGAATAGGATCCCATGATCTTTCCTGAACCAATCACTGACAAAGGTGAGGGCTTTGCCATGTCTGACTTAGATGAATCATCTGTGGGCAGAAAGGATGACGGGATCGACTACAGGGACCACAACACCATCCTGTCACCCATTCTAGTATGACTCTGCCACTGTAGATATGTAACGTAGTGAAAAGAAACAGCTGGTTGATGCTGCATGCCAACCAGCTCTGTGTTCTCACTATTTCACTTTCATTTATTCATTCATTCAACAAGCATGCACTGAATGTTTACTGTGTTCCTGATAGTTCCTGGGGTTAGGGATGTGGGAGACAAGACAAGCACAGAGGGCTGAGTGTGGTGGGATCTGGGTGGCAGAGGCACGACACTGGGGATATACTGATCCAACTGTTTTGCCATCTGAAATGTCCCACCCCACTGACCTTCCTCAGGATCATACCTGTCCCCTAAATCGCCTCTCCTCCAGGAGGCCTTTCCTGATTTCCCCAAACCAGGGGGTTCCATCCTGCCTCAGAGCCCCCTTGGATGTTCCAGGGTGTTCTTCTGGGCTGACACTGCCTTGGCTGGCTCTGAAGTGTCCTTGCATGCCCGTTACAAGTGACAGTGTTCTTCTTGTCTTCCCCATTAAGGCTCGTAGAGGGAGGGTGATGTGCCCCAGGGCCTGAGTCACAGCCAGGCAGCTCAACCCTGCAGGGCTGACCCACAGCCAGCCGGGGAGGCTGCCGCACCCAGCCCCAGTCCCTGCCTCCCAGCACCTGCCTTGAGGCTGCCTCCGCCCCTCCCCATGTCTCTCCCATCAATTTCTTATTTCATAAAAATCAATTTCTGTCCCGTTTTCGCCGTGTACATAAAAGACTGTGGCATCAATTAGCCTTCGTTCTCTCTCTCCCCCATCTCTTTTTCTTCCTCATCTTTTTTGGAAACCTCTTTGTAGGGAAAATCTCATATTTCAGCAATTTGCATTATCCACACACTCAGCTTTGAAGTTCTAAGTTATGGTAAGAAAAGGACCCACTTATCTGCCCATAAAAAATGTTCAAAGCTTATAAATTCCCTGAAACAGATGTACATTATCATTGGATTTGCCTTTCTTTTTGCTAGAGCATGCCTAATAGAGTTTCAGCCGCCCCCTGGCCCCCTTCTCCCGCCCCCGTTAGCATCTTGTCTCCACAGAAGCCCGCTCCCCACTGGGCCAGACTGACTTCAAAGTTCCCAGGCTGTCTGTTAGAAGCAAAGCACAAAGTGGGAACATAGGGGCCTTTTAAATCCCCCACGTTTAAGTCAATATCGTGCCTCCCTCCTTTCCCCTCTCCTGGCAGAGGGACATAAGTCAGCCCTTCCCTTTCTGCCTTCTTGAGCGCCAATTCAGCAACTACCAGAGAGAGGAAATCGGGCCTCTTTTTCTCCCAGTCTCTCTTTGCCCTCTCTTTCTTGCCAACTTTCCTTTTTGTTCTTTCCCTCACATAAGAATATGTTCAGCAGCACGGAAGGTAGGGCTGATCCCACGGGTAAGCAAGCAGGCGCATCCTTAGCGCTTTCACGGGTAAGAACATCATAAACAACAGGCATCCATCAGTCACTGTAGGATCCTACCATGACAGCCCCTCTCCGGGCTACTGTTTCCAATCCCTTCTACCTGTGGTGATGGCCAGTGTGTCACATCCTGTCTCCCCCAGCTGATCTTCTAGCTTCCTGATGTGTCTCTTGCGGTGATGAGTGGACTCCACCATTCAGGCCCCCAGGTTCTGCCCATCCTGGGCCTCCCTGTTGCTGGCTGCACCTGGCCATACTGGCCCACACCAGTTCATCAAGCAGCCCATCCTCCGTCCACCCTCAAGAGGTGCACCAGCTGCTACCTCTAACTTTCTATCTGGCTAATTCTTCCTCACCCTTGAGGTCACCACCTAAATGTGGCTTCCTGGAGAGTCCCTCTCCAGTTCCCATCATGTCCCCTTTGTTATTCCCTCCCATATCTCCCCAGAAGTCATCACAGTGGATAACAACATCGTTCCTGGGTGGAAGCTGTCCCCTCCACTACACGAAAGCGCCACAAAGGTGGGTGGAGAAGATGTCTGTTTCCTCGAGTGCGGGGCATCCTTCCTGACCCATAGTACTTCATCACTAAAGCTTTGAAAGTATGGATGAACAGAACTGGAAATGAATGTGGCAAAGGCCAGCCAGGCTTGAGCAGGTCCTTTCTGGGCAGCAAGTGCCAAGTGTGGTCTTTCTTTGCTCTACCCACGTCTTGCCCAGAAGTTCAGTTTTGGCCGCTCCTTGCCACTGGGGGGTGGTCACACCACAGAGACTGACCTGCAGTCTAACTAAACTGCTTAGCAAGACAGAGTAAGATACTCCAATGCCAAATTCTTTCTCCCCAATGAAGAAATGAGGGAGGGAGGGAGGAGGGAAGAGAGGGAAAGGGGAAAGTTCACAAGTACCACACTGGAAATATTCTGGCTAGGAATTTCTGGGCCAAATCACAATCAGATGCTGCCTTTTGAGGACAGAGTCAGAGGAAATGGAATCAGGTGACAATGGCTAAGATGGCCAGGGGCCCGTTTGAAGGGCATCTGGCCAGGGGACTTCAACCACTCAGAGTCACCCTGGGCCCCTGTACCTAGATGTGCTGAGAGCCCACAGGCCAAGTCCAGTGACACCATCTGAATGTCCCCAGAAGATTCCAGGTTTCAGTCTGTCTGCATCCTGTCACGCTTCTCTGGTGGCAGCATCAACATTCAACAAGTCTCAGCATCAGGGCCCTGCAAGAGGGGTACCGCTTTCCCATCTGTCTTTATGAATCTGATCAACAAAGACACGTGGAGTGTCAACAGCAGGCTATGGGCTAGGTCTAGCTGAGGGCGGGTAGGGAGGCCAGGAGTGTGTTGTTCTTCAAGTCACTCAACAGACACTGAACAAGCACTTGTCTTTGCTGGGCCTTTGGGATTACAAGACAATCTGGTGAACAGGTGCTTGGGTGGAAACCAAATAATCAGAGGCAAAGATAAGTACATATGGTAGATCCTCACCTCCGTGCATTTGCAAAATCACCTACTCACTAAAATTTGTCTGTAACCTGAAATTAATACTCGTGGTGCATTCATTTTGTTTGTGACATGCACAGAACAGCAAAAAGTGTGAGTGGCCTGACCACATGTTCTCAGCTGAGGTTGAACAAGGTGACGCTCTGCCTTTGCGGTTCAGTTCTCATCCTATAGCAAACATCCTTCTCACGGTCTACTTAGCATCATGCTTTGTGCATGTTTGTGCTTTGTGTTGGTGATCCGGCTGCTTATAATGCTCCCCAGGCCTGGCATTGAAGTGCCGTCTTGTGCTCTTAAGCTCACGGAAGGCTCTGCTATGCCTTATAGAGAAAACACGTGTGCTAGATAAGCTTTGTTCAGTCATGAGTTATAGAGCTGTTGGCTGAGTTCAATGTTAGTGAATCGAGAATATATAGTAAATCAATCATCTTTCATGAAACGCACATGAAACAAGCCTTTGCACTGATTGGCAATGAAAAAGTTATGACCAGAAGCTTGCAGGAACCTAGCCCTGTATTTTCCCCTAGGAACAATAGTTCAGTATGCGCTAACTCAGTTTTGGAGGCAACTTTATAAGATGTAACTACTGTGATGGGTAAGAATCAACCACAGTTACAAACATGATGAATGCTCTGACTGAAGGAGACCACAGGGCACCCTGAGAGCTTGGGGTACCATCTTGCTGAAGTTGGGGTCTCAGCCACACCAGCAGCCCCACCTCCCAGAGCTCTCTTTGCCTCACATGTCCCTGGATTTGACTGGAGTGATGGCAGACAAAGGAGTAGAACTGGTCTTTGTCAACCTGTATCAATGCCAACAGGTTCCTGGAAAGGGAGGGTCACATGGCTTGCAGCTTCTCCACAGGGACAGGTGTCAGGCTTGTGTTTAACCCTACCATGCATTAGCCACAAGTTAAGTAGGTTGCTTAATTAAACTATAATTCTGTTTCCTCATTGGTTTCCTCTCAATGAGGATTTGAGGACATTAGCAAATGTAGGCTGGGCGTGCAGTAGGCACCCTGTAAGAGGCAGATATGGCAATGTGGACTCCTCAGTGACCTTGGAGCTCAGGAGCTGGGCAAGGACAGTCTGAGATGCAGGGCAGCCAACTGCTCCAGAGGTCCCCCCTTTCCCCAAGGAAGGCACTGCTGTGCATGGCCTTCAGGCTGCCCATCCCCACCACTGCCCCTACTGTTTGTAGGACTCAGAGCTGCCACCCCCATGGTCTAGCTTCAAGCCAAGGGCAGTTTCATGATACAAATGTGGTGTTGAAGGCCAGAGACAGCAGGGGCTTGTCCAAGTTCACATCACAAGTCATGTCTAGAAGGAACAGAGTGACCCCATCAAACTTGAGAGGGAAAAGTCATATCCTTAAGTGTTTCTTGAGTGTGTAGCAGAGGTGGCATGCCATAGCAGCTGCCTCACAGGGGGCTTTGCAGCAGGGGTAGGGGGCAAGTACCCTTCATCCGTCAGGACTGCACCTCCTGTTTTACTTATCAAGGGCCTATTACATGCCAGGCTCTGTGCTGGATGCCTTATGCCCACTGGATCATTTACTCATAACAGCTCAGAGAGATAGTTACCCCACTTAGCCCCATGTTAGAGAAAAGAAACAAGCCACAGAGAGGGTGAGTCACTTGTCTCAGGTCACACAGCTGGGAAGTAGTAGAACCAGGACTCAGCTCAGGTCCAAAGTCTCAACCATGGGCCAGTCTGTCCATCCTAGCTGAGCCCCCAAGCTGCATTTTGTGGTCCAGCTACTGGATCCTGCAACCTTCTCAAACTATCCACGAAGCCAAGTGCTTAGAATCTAGGACATCAGGTCCAGACAATTTGGGGCCACATCTTCCTGGACCTGCTGATGGGCAAGGACCAGACTCTAGCTTGAACAGTGAGATGCAGTGAGACTGCCAGAGAGGCAGGAGTCACAGACAGAGCCTGGCCTGAGTCTCCTACTGAGACTGCCCATGGGCACACCCAGGGAGTCCCCATCCCCTGCCCGATCAGCAGTCTTTCTGCTTCCCCCTCCAAGAGACCTGAGGGCATTCATCCAGGGATCCTGACATAAATAAACTCCTTCCCCATTTCTTGCTTTGCTTAAGTCTCCTAAGTCGCTGGAGCTGAAGCCAAGCAGGCCTCATTAGGTCCACTTTACAGAAAAGTAAACTGAGTCTCAAAGAGGGGAAGTCACTGAGCCAGGTACAACCCAGCCAGTCTTCTGAGTTGGGGCTTTCCACCTATCTTGGCAGTTTAAGGAGTGCTGGGCAGGGTCTCACACAGCCTGGGACCCTTTGCCAGGGGCTTCCAGCCCACCCCGCCCCACCTAAATGAGGAGTGGGGCCATGTTGTGAGGGTCTCCAGGACTGCTCCCAAAGACTTCCCCATGGACACCCTCCCTTGCCTGGAACTGCTCCCTCAGCCATTCTCCTGTGTAATGCTCTGCCCTGAACAGGCTTTTAAGTGACATCACTGACCTTCAAAAATTAGGTGCTTGAGGCTGTGCAGGGGTCATGAGCTGAATCATGTCAAAGCCAGGCCTGACAATCAGGCTGAGAGGGGATCCGGGCACGTTAAGAAAGGCATGTGTACCACTAGAAGGAGCGGACGGATCACAGCCATGTGGGAAAGGGGGACTGGGGTAAACACACATCCTGATTTTTATGAGAAAAGTGAAAAATCCAGGTTTTTAGCTGAAACCCTAAGATTTTGGAAATTAATTCAAAAATTTTGAAACCCTGGACACGTCAAACAGGACACATCAATGGGCCATGCTAGGTATGGTCCCGGTGAGCAGAGGATTGACTTCTGGAGGCTTAGAGTGAGCAGGGGACAGGAAGGTAGGGCAGAGTTCCAGATCCTACAGCTTCTTGGGAAGTGTGGCTCTGAGCAAGTTGGCCTCCGGCCCGCTGTAACCCCTCTGCCAGGCACCAAGAAACACAGCTCAGGGCCAACCACTGAAATGGCCATGACACGTCTGCTGATGCAAGCAGACCCCACCACCACCAATGGCCTCTGTGGAGTTACTGACCAGTGTTGGGGGTTCCAGAAACCCCCTCTCCAGACATCACAGATGCCAGCCTCCCCCAAGTGCTTTGCTGAGGCCATGACTGGAAAAAGGGCCTGTGAGTCGGTCTGTGCTCAGCTTTGGAAAGAAGTGTCCATTTGGACTCCACACCCCTACCTGGGGTCTTAGGTCTCCCACCTCCAAAATGGGAAGAGAAACTCTAGCCCTACTACAGTGTGTGGTTGACCAAACTTTCACTGGTTTCCAAGGGGGGAAAAAAGACAACACAATGAGGTGGGGGCGAGGGGTTTTTTGTTTTGTTTTTTTTTTAACTAATGCTAAATTATGTTTTTCCTTCTTTTGGTTTCTTTAAACAGTAAGGGACTGCAATTTTCTAATATTTTTTCTTTTTTTATATCCTTATTTAGCAAACTTAAAAGTTGATGATGCTGTGTTGCTTTCCCAGACTTTTATTTGAAATGTGACTGCTTTGTAAAACTCCAGAGTCAAGAACTCACAGGCAGGAGGCTGTCTTCAATGAACAGGAAAGGATGAGAAATCTTCACTCCCCTCCTTCCTGCCTCCCTCGATCGCTCATTCCCTCTTCCATTCATTAACCACCCACTATGTGCCACGACCTAAGGAAGCAGCTAAGAAGTCCCTGTCTGCAGCGGCTTTGCAGACCAGGAGGAAGGCAACCCACAGAGCCAGGATCCCGATGACCACGAATGACTGCCTCTCTGCCTGGGTACCAGCTAAGATGATTCCAAAAAGCAAGGCCTTGTTGGGAAAGAAAAAAGCAAAGGTCAGCTTGGCTGAACTCACCCAGAATTTTGCCATCAGAAATATCTAGAAAATGGTTATTTTAAAAGCGCAGGGGGATGCCAGGGCTTGGGGTGGGGGTGAGGAGTGATGCTTTCTGTGCTTAGGGCCCCTGAAGGCCTTGGTCCTCCAGCTCAGAAGCCCAGGGGGTCCTGGGCTGCCTCCTCCAGTGCCAGCCCTTGGACCCTGGCAGTTCCTCCGAGGTTGTTGTATTTTAGACCTTCTTCTAAGCCTTGAATGCTCCTCTCTCCCTTCCTCTTTCCCTGATTTGGAGGCTGGGGAAGGGCTCTCTGAAGGGTCTGACCAGATGTGACACCAAAATGAACCCCACTAGGGGCAAGGCAGGGCCCCCATAAGCTTGGAACCAAGCCTGGGTTTGCAGTATAGCAAAATGAGATAGCTGGCATTCACTACAAGCCCTATTCCCCAAAGCTGGCCTTGACCAAGGGCCTCAGGCAAAGCAGGACGATGGGAAGAGAAGTTTTCCAGAAAGCCACTCATGTCTCCCTCATTTCAGACCCTAGTCCTGAGCCAGGGGAGGGAAGTGAGTATGTGCTCCACACACCAGGACCCACCCTAGTTGAAGGACCTTGGGGTCTCACTAGATGTGGCTGTCTTTAAACACCTGTAATTTTACAATAAGGGAGGAGAAGTGGGTTATCCAGGGGCAGATGGCATCTAGAAAAAGATGACAGGGCAGCTAGAAAAAGAACTCAGCCCCAAAACAAGGGGCTCTTACTAAATTCTCCAGCCTCATCCTCTGCTGTGGCATAGCCACTTGCTCTAACATCCATGAAGGTTTTGGGGGTCCCTGGTGGGGCAGGGAGCAGGTGGAGCTCTTTCTGCCTCTCCTACCACCTTAATGCACATCCTCCTCGGGGCAGGGCCACTGAGATTCCACCCCACATGCGCCAAGGCACAGGCAACAGGACTCGGAGTCGCAGGCTGTGGACCCGACCACAGCAGCATTTCCTTGGAGGTGTGGAGCTTGTGAAAAGCACTGGTCCCTGCACCTCACCCCTGACCCACCTTAGCTCATCTCCAGGGGTGGGCCTGATAGCTGCATTTCACATGCTCTCTGGGGGGGATTCTTATGGTCACTGAAGCTAGGTATTTCCCTCAAATGGGGCCCTCTGAGGTCATCTGGGGAAGATGCAAGGCTCTAGGGACTTAGCTGGGGTGTCTACGAAGTCACCTGGGGGCTTGAAACATCTTGAGGCCTGGGCCACACCCTAAACCTGTCACTCAGCATCATCAGAGGTGGAACCCCCACACCAGTATTCTGTGAAATCTCCCCAGGTGATCCAAAGCACTCGGGGGATGAGAATTACTGGTGTGAGCATCCCCTCTGTCTCCCCAACCCACCGCCAGCAGGCTGGCATGCCAAAGTCATGTCTAGAGGGCCTCATGTCTAGGTAGGAATCTGTGCCAGGCTCATGGGCTAAATGTACCAGGATTCTTCTAGTCTGTGGGAGACACTGGAGGGAAGAGGAATCCCATCAGCTGGTCAATTGGAGACGGGGAGTCTCTGCCAGGCTCTGCCATTTCCTCCCCCGGGTCACCGTCTGCTACTGGCAAACGGGTCGCACTCATTCCCCTTCTCATGCTGGAGGCAGATGCTAGGTAAAGGAAGCCTTTTGCAGGGAAATACACAAATCAGGAAAGTCATTTGGGGGTGTGGGCCCCTGAGGAGAGAGGTGGGGTACAAAGGACTGCTGGTTTGGGAGAGGTTAGACTGAACACCAGATCAGAGCCCCACATAAAGATCATGAATGTAGCAAGTGATCAAACTTTTAATGACAGGAAAGGTGTCCTGAGCACAGCTTTTAGAAGTTAATAAAGTGTGTGGTTGAAACATCTGTCTTTGCTCTGTAAAACGCAGCCCTGCACACATCTGAAGAAGGGGTGCATGTGGGGGGCTGGGTGCAGCTGGTCTGAGGAGGCCAAGGCAGGGGCCAGGAGGGCGGGTGCTGGGGTGTGACTGGATGAGGGGCAAGGCTGCCTTGGGGCCTTTTGGGTGTGCAGTGACCAGGTGTCTGCTATGTGACAGGTAACACCATCTTTAACGAGGAGGCAGGGGTGCTAGGTGGAGGGCGTTCACAGCCTGCTGGCACTGAGCACCTCTCAAGGGCCCCCTTTCATTCCCGAGAGCACTGACAGGCCTCACAGAAGCCAGGTTATTAGTGCTGGCATCTGACAGACACACCAAGGTGCAGGCAGCCTTCTCCTCCTCCTGCCACACTACTGGGCTGCCCTCCCTCTAGCCCAGTAATGATTTGAGATCTAAACACTGAGAAAACAGCGTTGGGTGAGTGAAAGAAACTGCTCCTAGCTGTTTCCTTTGCCAAAAAGTGTAATTAGCATGGCTGGATGCTAAGTGCAAGAATCCCCCAGGCTTCCGTCCCCCGGGCACTCCTAGGAGATGACAGCAGGCCGATACCTGGGATCTTCACCTGGCTGTCTGCCTTAAACACACCCAGGCCTCGGTACACAGTAACAGATCAGCAGAAATTGGCATTCTCTTGCCACGCGTCTCCCCAGGGGAACCCCCCATGCTCAGAGCTCAGGGGCCCGGGGCAGTGGCAGCTGCTCCTCTGGAATGGCCTTCAGAAGAGTTGCAGGCAGGACCAAACTTCTCACCCACACCAGCCTGCAGGAAAATGTACTCGAAGCCTCACCAGAAAGCACGGTTTCCCCTTCTAGTTTTCCCTCCTCCCTTCCTTCCAACCTTCTTTCCTCTCTTTCTTCTTCCTTCCATTCTTCATTATTTAGTATAACCTATTTATTTATTTATTTGAGACAGAGTCTCACTCTGTCACCCAGGCTGGAGTGCACTGACGCAATCTTGGCTCACTGCAACTTCTGCCTCCCAGGTTCAAGTGGTTCTCGTGCCTGGCCTCCCAAGTAGCTGGGATTACAGGTGCACACCACCATATCCAGCTAACTTTTTGTATTTTGAGTAGAGAGAGGGATTTCACCATATTGCCCAGGCTGGTCTCGAACTCCTGACCTCAGGTGATCCACCCACCTTGGCCTCCCAGAATGCTGGCATTATAGGCATGAGGCACCACACCCAGCCAGTTAACCTCTTTTAGAGGTTATGTACAATCGCATCAAAATTGAAACCACACTTGCTCTTGAACTCCACGGTTCCAAGTGGACACTTTCTGTCTCCTGCACTCTTGCCCCTCAGCACAGGGACAGCCATGTGCAAGAACTTTCCGCACTGAGCCTGGGATGACAGGTGACCCTTATGACCACCAAGAGGGGACGGGGCAAGCTGGTGACAGCACCTCTAGTCACAGAAGGCTGAGCAGCTGCTAGAAGGGGGCAGAGCTCTATGACCTAGGGAGGGAGATCTCCAAATATATTCAGTTACTGAAAAAAACGGCATAAGTATGAACACTATGCTCCTTGTGTGAAAATAAAAGGGTGGGTGGGAAGAGGATTAAGCAGTAACTGCAGGGTTTTTTTTCTCCCCCTTAAAAATAGATCTGAAATAAATATTGTGAAATGTCAGCATTTGTAAATTCTGGGAGGTGAGTTCACAGTTACTGTTACACAATTGCCTGTTTCAAACTTTGTGTTTAAAATATTTTAAAAATTAACAAAATGCATATGGGAGATATATAAATGTATTTATTCTGGTAAAGAACAGCTAACACTTTCATAGTTCTCACACAGGCCAGGCACTGCCATGAGCCCCGCCTTTCTAAAGGAGAAACTGAGGCACAGTATTTCACTTGAAGCACAGAGCTACAAAAAGGGAGACAGCATTTGAACCCAGCAAGCTGGCGCCAGAGTCTGTGCTCACAACCCCCGCACTACACTGAGGCCCTAGACCACACCCAGAAAGCTGGCATCAGGGATGCTGGCAGGCCTGGGATGGAGGGAATTTTACTTTTGACTGTACAC
Source organism: Callithrix jacchus (assembly GCF_049354715.1). Classification (NCBI taxonomy): domain Eukaryota; kingdom Metazoa; phylum Chordata; class Mammalia; order Primates; family Cebidae; genus Callithrix; species Callithrix jacchus. Next base: position 8,432,720 of record NC_133521.1, on the reverse strand, counting down.
CTGTGTACTATTTGAATCTTTTACATGTGCACATTACTTTTTTTTAAATAATGTTTTTAAAATTGGGCAAGTCCCAGTTTCCAAGAAGTAACAGAATCCTGACAGGTGTGAAGCTCAGGGAGGCAGAGGAACTGTTCTAAAACCAGTAGTCCCAACTCCCAGCTGGCCTCCAGGGTTGCAGCAATTCAGAGCCTGGAACACCATTACTTCCTGTCTGCTCTGCACCTGTTCCCTCCTGTCTTCCAGTACAGACCCCACCCTCTTGTGGTAGGTTGGCCATGTGACCCCAGCGGTCACATGATTGGATCAGCTATGGGTACCAGAGCTAAGCCCAGCCAATCAGAATCCTGCCCTGGAATTTACACTAATGTAAGCACCTTTTCCTTATGGTTAGGGGACCCAGAATGCCAGAAGCCAGGGTTCCCTGACCAAGCATGTAATTGGGCACAAGTATCAATCCAGGGGACAAGAGGGAGGTACGAGAACCTGTCTCAGCTGCATTCACATCCTGGGCCCTGTCATCTCAAAGCCAGCTCCCTCCCTGCCTCCCAACTTGGTTTTGTTCACTTTGGACTGAGCTGAGTTCTCACTGAACAGAAACTCACAACCCAAAAGAAGCACATGGCCATGATTAAGCCCTGCACCAATGGCGAGTGGGAGACCAGAATCCAGCTCTGCCCGCTGTGTGGTCTCAAGGGAGTTACAAGCTTCTAAGCCTCAGACATGCTCCGTGAGCCGCCACCAAGCTGCTTCATGGGGCTGTCCTAAGGATTAATGTATTAATCCAATCCCAGGCACATCAGTCATTAATAAAATTAATAATATGGTGACAACTAAGCCCACTGCCTTTGGAAGTAACTCCTTACTAACTACATTAAACCCAAACTCGAAGCCCTGGAAAAGAGGATCCCAGCTGCGAGAAAAAACAGCAGAAAGAAAGGCAGCTGGAGTTGCTTCTCCCTTTTGTGTCCCTCTAGATTCACTCTCCGCTCTCCTCTCTGACCTGGGAACATGCCCATGTGAGCCATATCAACAAGCCCCCTTGGCCCAGTGGCTTCTAGCAGCCTCAGCCACTGGATTGAGAGGAGGCAGGAAAGTGGCTCAGAATGTTAATTTCCCTGGAGGGTCCCATGACTGGCTGCATCCTTTGAGCAAAGGTCACAGCTCTCAGGTGCCCCTCTCACTCCTCCAGCATTCCTGTCTGCTAAAGATAACTCCTTCCCCACTCAGGCCCAGGGGTGGGAGTAGCGCCCCACACTGTAGCTTCAGGGTTCTGCACTCTCACGGGAGGCTTAGCCACACTTTGTAAATATTGCCTTTATTAAAAACTCTGCTCAAATTATCCAATTTGAGTGTGTGATCTGCTTTTCTCTGAGACCCTGGCTAGCTGACTGTTTCTTTCTCAGGTTTCTCCAGGCTCTGGCTAGACAAAATCCTTCTCTGCAGAGGACGCTGCTCCAGAGTCTCAACTCAGGCCACAGTCCCCCTTTCCCTCCAAGCTTCTGTACCCCAGCAGTTCTCTCCAAAATCCGTCAGACCCTGCAACCCGAGAATGGACCTCTGATGAAAGCATCTGAGAGCCCTCCAGTCCCAAAAGGAGACAAGCAGGGTCACATCTGAGCTCCAGAAGTGTCCAGAGAAGCAAACCACTGATTTCTACACACCAGAAAAGATACCTGAGAGTACATATTTATAGAAAGATACATAGAAATGGACAGATGGCATCTATCTATAGATACAGAAAGCTCTGTTAGAGAACCGTGGAGGTACATATATATCTGCCACATCCTCCACCACAACCAACAGCACACAATTGCCTGGATCTTGGAAAACCACACTTGTTTAAGTGGTTGGTTTCCTCCCTAGCAGTTTCCAAAATGAGAAGGATGGTCTCAGCGATAGTCCTTAAATATGTGCATGTGTATCGCTCTAAAAAAGAGAGGAGGAGGAGGAGAAGGAGGAGGAGGAGGAGGACGACGGGGGGGGGGGGAGGAGGAGGAGGAGGAGGAGGAAGAGAAGTGGATTTTCATGTTGTGCATGGCAAAAGAGATGGGACTGCTTTGGGGGTAAGGGCTTGATTTCACTGGAAAAGCATGAAAGACAACTCCAGAAAAGACAGCTAAGGTTTCTAGGTTGGGACATAAAAACACAACAGCAAGAAGTTCTCGCTCTGCAGTCCACTGAAATCCCTTGTAGCACATTACAATCAGTTAAGGGCAAAATAAAATCAGGATAATACTGAGAGGTAGCAGCTGTTTATCTTCTCGGAGATTTCGAGGGTCTCTGGAAGCTGGGCCAGGGAAGGGGACTCTCCTGGAAGAGGCTGGGGTAGGGCAGAGTTGGGGCTGAGGGCTCCCTGGCTCTGGGAAGGGTATGGGCTGATCCGCACAGACGACGCTGCAGCTCCTGAGCCTTGAGGGAGCCTCTGCCCATTACAGGCCACTCCAAACCAGAGTCATTTCCTGGGCTAGTTATGCAGTCCCCACAACATATAAATAAAAGTTTAGTTCTGTGTTTCCATAGATCTTCTACATGAAGGCTAGCTAAATATTAGTGGAGTAACAATAATTATTAATAACAATAATCGTCATAATAACAATAATTAATAGAATAATAATGCCTTGGGGTGTTGGGGGCAGGGTCCTTCATATGGCGGGGTGGGGCCCTGGGGAGGCGCTCTATGTCTGGTAGAAGTGGTGGTAATGGTGGTGGTGTTCGTGGTGGTGGTGGTGCTCATGTCTCTGGACTGGCTGCCCAGCCTGGCTCTCGTACACCACCACGGCAGGCAGCTCCCGAAGGTGCTCCCGCCCCAGGACCGGGCCGCCTGGGGCCAGCGGTGCCTGCAGGCCCCGGCAGCCCTGCTGGCTTTCCTTGGCTCGGTGCTTGTGCTTCTTGTGCCCGAGGGGAGCCAGGGAGGGGAGGAGGGCTGGGCTGGTGGCCAGGTGGGCGGAGGGGGACACCGCAGGGACGGCGGGTCCCAGAGGTGGTTTGTTTCTTGCCCCTCTGGCCACGTGGCCCACACTCACGCTCTTGCCCTGGGCCTTGGGGGACCTCACAAAGTGCTTGCTCCCGTCCTGGGTGGCCCGGAGCCGTTGCTGGAGCTCCGAGACCTTGGCGATTGGGGTGTCAAGGAAGTGGAAGGAGCCTGGGTCCGCGCCTTGGGGCTTTCGGTGTGGGACGTGGATGGCTTCCGGCTCATGGGAGCGAGATCGAGTGGGGTTGGAGGTGCGGGGGGGCAGTTCTGACTTCTGGGCCACAGAAGGGGAGCCTAGGAACCAATTCAACAGACATTTAATGAGCACCTACTGTGTGCTGGGGTCTTGTGCTGTACCCCAAACATCACCCCCACCCCCAGTTCTCCAAGACTAAAAAATGCAACTATTCTTGATCAGAGCTACCCCCAACATCCTGACTGACCCTCACTGCCTTGCCGGAAAACTCTCTGAAATGGAACTTTCCCATCTGCTAACGGGGAAGAACCGGTTCTTCGGTAGGTCTTCAAAAATACTCTTCGAGAGAGAGCCGAGAAAGAGAGATGGCAGCAGAGACCCTGAAAACTGTCTACGGTCACTGGGGTAAGAAAGAACTCTTAAGTATATTGCTAAAAACATACAGAAGTAACTCATAGAGGAATTAAACCTAGTAAAGAAAGGGGAGAAGGGAGTTGTGGGAGTGAAATTGAGCAAGAAGTCAACATATGTCAAGGCTGATAAAGACACAGCCACGTTGTACTTAGGGAAACCTAGGTTCTTGCTGAAAGAAACAGGCAGGAGAGGTCCAAGTAGCTGCCTGGGGAACAGAGCTTGGGTGGGCAGGGATGGGGCACAGAACTGTTGTTTGTCACGGGTGCTAAGCCCTTTGATACTATTTGATTTTGTTCAATTTTGTGAATGTTAAGTTTGAAACCATTTTTAACGTCGCTTTCTCTAAGAAGAGCCTTTGACCTGTCCCGTAATGCTGTCTTCCCCAAGCCTGGGGTAGCAGTGAATACCACCTGCATGGCCCATCCAGCCACGCCCTGCCCTCATCTCTCATCGAAGGGTGCTCGAGTCCCTTACCAGGCCCAAACTGGGAGGTGTAGTTTTCTATCCCGGCGAGATCTAAGTAGTGGTTTCTCCTCTCAATGTTCTCATCCACGCAATGGTGGTAGCAGCCAGACTGCTCCAGGCGGCTGTCACCCTGGAACCTATGGCAGGGAAGGCAGGTGAGTGGGGTGACATTGAACACCAGGTGAGGGCAGCTGCAAAGGCTGCTGGGAAGCCCCCAGAACAAACTGTGGGCCCTTTATTCATTTTCTTCTTGGCCTTGGGAGAGGGTGGGGAGGAACAGTCCTCCCTGCGAACTGTGCCTTCATGTCCTTCCCTGCCGATGGAGAGACAGACCACAGCCCATGACCCGACTTCCTTGCAGTTTCTGGGAGGAGTGGACAGGGGTTGGCTTTAAACAAGTTCAAAGCAAATGTGAGAGGTTATTGGTCAACTTCTAAGAATCCCTCAGTGCCAGGCTTCAAGCCATATGTGCCTGCTACAGGTAGGTGGCCTAAACCCTGGCCTGGTTCCCCAGGGGGTACAGGCAGCAGAAGTCCCTCACACTGTTGGAGCTGGGCCTGGCAGACCCCATGACCTACCCTACAGCCCAGGATGGGACTCTCAAGTGTGTGTGTGTGTGTGTGTGTGCATGCGCGCACGTGTGCACACGCATGTGTGTGTGACTAATACTGTGTGTATGGAGGGGTGGGGAGAGATGCTGCCAGAGGCTCTCTTTTGTTCCCTGCAGGGCTTGGGGCTCCCCAGCCCTCTCCTCCAAGGACCTCTGTGAGCTGCTCCCATCCTGGTTCCTTCCCACACACCACAGCACCACCTTCCCCCAGGATCTCCAGCCAGCCTGGGTCCCTCTGATTCTCAGCCCTGTCCCCACACCTGGCTGTGACCCTGCTTGAACTATGTTTTTTCTTTCCCCTAAGAGAGTACCAATCCCGCTCCAGTCATTCCCTTACCCTTTGCACCCTAGAGGCTAACACAGCTTCATGCCTGCCGTGTTACTGTTGTTTACTCAATGCCTTTCTTTAATGATCTCTTTCCTTTCCTCCCTTCCTCCCTTGCCCGTAGAAGAAATACCAGGTGAAAGGTAACTGCAGCCTAATCATTCCTTCTCCACAATTCTGAAATCCAAAAAGCCTGAAAACTAAGATTTTTCATAACCCACGTGGAAGCCAAGCCCACCCTCAAGGGATGGGAAGGTGTTTAAGGTCTTTATCTCACTTAGTGTGAATATCCAATCATCTCCCAGCAGAAACAGCAATGCATCAGAGCCCATGCACCGCTGGGAGCCCTGCCAAAGCCCAGCAAATGCTGGACTCCAGTCCTGTCTGTCCAAGGTGTGTTGCATAAAAGGATGTAGTTATTTGTTAAGATTTTTGTTTGATTTATGACTCTGTGCATCAAAAGTGTTGGCTCCCTGAAGAGAATACAGACCAGAGCCAAACTTCCTGCTCTGAGTCCTCCATATCCAGGTACACAGCCGGTGCTCAACATATGCTCATGTGCACCATGCCCACGTACCTAAGTGGGGCTCGCTGCTCATGTGCACCATGTGCACCATGCCCACGTACCTAAGTGGGGCTCGCTGCTTCTTCTCCCAGCTCCGCAGCTCCTCAGCCGGCTTGGTCTCTGCTCGGGGCCTCGTGCTCTGCAGGTCTGAGTCCGGCCGAGAAGCACAACAGACACCAGGTGAGCTGCCTGCTCCCACCCTGCCCAGGGGCCACCTGGTGTGCAGCTGCTTTGCAAGGCCACTGTGAGAGGGTTCCCTGAGCTGGGGCTAAAGGGCTCTCATAGCTATCTGCCCTGGGCATGTCCCCATCTAGCCTCACCTCCACCCCAGACTCCCTCTCCAGCCTCACCTCCTCCCCAGACTCCCCCTCTATCCTCACCTCTTCCACCTCCATCCTCAACTCCTCCCCCTCCAGCCTTACCTCCTCCAGGCTGGCCTCAAGCCTTGCAGACGCCATGCTGCCCACAACACCAGCCTTTGCTCGAGCTGCATGACTCTGCCTATGCAAGGCCTCTCACCTGGAATCCCTTCCCTCCTCTTCCCACCCTTCCTCCTATCAGTTCAAGGACCCTTTGAACCTCACCTGTTCACAAAGCAGCTGCCCCAGAAAGCCCACAGGGAGGGAGCTGGCCCTTCCAGGCAGGGGCTGGTCCTTCCTGAGATATGGGAGGACCTTGTTTCCCAGGCTCAGCCCTGCAGCCCCTCACCGGCCTGATTGACAAGGACGCTCCTCTTGCTCTGGCTGCCATCGGGGCCCACTGTGAGCTTCACCCGCAGCATCTTGCTCGATGTCGGGGAGTGGTTGACGGAGGAATCCACCACCTCATAGATGGTGTGCAGCAAGCTGGTGATGTCCTGAATGGGAAGGAAGCAGAAACCCATGCGGGGTTGCCGTCACAGGGCCTTGAAAACAGAAATCAGAGGGCCTGGTGGACGCTGCAAGCCTGAATCCCTCTGGCTGCCCCATAGCAGAGCCTAAGGCAAAAACCTGGATGTCTGAGGTTCATTTGGGAGGAGATCCTAGGAAGCAGGAGTGAGGGAGCAGGGAGAGAGAAGAGGAAAAACCCACAAGAGAAAAGAAAAAGAGCAGGTTACAGCCAGGGGCAACCGGGGCTCAGTCACACTGGGGCCCTTGAGGGAGAGTGTAGAGCCCACCTGGGAAAAGCCTCATTCAGATAGAGGGGGGTGTTTAGAAATGGACTCACGTTCCTCACTGCCTGAGAGCTTCCCAAGGATGCTACATTCCCTGTACTTTGGATTTTTGTTTGAGATACGTTCTCACTCTGTCACCCAGGTGGGAATGCAGGGGTGTGATCATGGCTCACTGCAGCCTCAAACTCCCGGTCTCAAGCGATTCTTCTGTCTCAGTCTCCCTAAGTGCTGGGATTACAGGCATGAGCCATGAGCCACTGTGCCCCACCCTCCCTTGTGCTTTTGGGCTCCCCTGCAAGGGCCAAGCCAGCTCCCTGTACCTGAGAAGGCTCTTACAGTGGGCACCATCTACCATGGCAGCAGGTAAACTTCCAGGTAGGCCCAGGGAAAACTGGGTGGGGACATCAACAGCATGGCTTCGGGTTTGAAATGAAAAATGGACAGGGAGGCGTGTCCCTGCTATGGGTTGAACTGTGGCTCCCCATTCACCTGCAAGTCCTAGTTAGGTTGAAGCCCTAACCCCGACTGTGACTGTATTTGGAGGAAGGAAATAATTAAGGTTAAACGAGGTCATGAAGGTGGGATCATGATAGGATCAGGGCCCTTAGAAGAAGAGGAGAGGCTAGGGATATGGCTCACACCTGGAATCCCAGCACTTTGGGAGGCCAAGGTGGGAGGATCACTTCAGCCCAGAAGTTCAAGACCAGCCTGGGTAACATAACATTCTCTACAAAAAATTTTTAAAAATAGCCATGTGTGGTGGTGCACACCTGTAGTCCCAGCTACTTGGGAGGCTGAGGTGGGAGAATCACTTCAGCTTAGGAGTTTGAGGCTGCAGTGAGCCGTGAGAGTACCACTGCACTCCAGCCTGGGCAACAGTGCAAGATCCCATCTCTTGTAAAAAAAAAAAAAAAAAAAAATAGGAAGAGACACCAGAAGAGGTCTCTCTCTCTCTACCACATGAGGACACAGTGAGAAGGTGGCCATCTGCAAGCCAGGAAGCGAGTCCTCACCAGGAACTGTAGCAGGTGGCACCCTGGACTTCCGGCCTTCAGAACTGTGAAGAACAAATTTCTGCTCTCTAAGCCACCCAGTCTCTGGTGTTTTGTTATGGCAACTTGTGCTGGCTGAGACCGTCCCTGTAAGATAAACTAATCTGTGAGAACTTGACTAACTCTTATCTCCTCTCTGAGCCTCAAGCACCCCTCAACCAGAACAGGGGTGTCTACACAATGTTCCCTGGGTATCCCACAGCCCTTCTGATTGGGGCTGGAGGGCACAGATTCCCCTCACTAGGCCCTTTCTGTCTGGGTACCTGCTGAGGTCACTTGTCTGGTGGGGGTGAGGGGGTAACGTCCTGCTTTAAATGGCATTGGAAACCTCTGGAGAAGACATTGTTTCTCTGCTGATCAGGCCCATCCGTGGTTAGTTGCCTGCCCGGCCATCCTCCACCCCCTGCCTATAAGTCCCGCAGGCTGAAGTGGCTGAGGCAACCCCAGCGCAGCCCCAGCCAGGCAGGTGTGTGGGTGGGTGGCCCAGCATGGTAGGGGCTACCGGCCCTGTCCTGGGAGGCGCAGCCACACAGCTCAGCTGACCTGCCCTTTGACAATGCAGGTGGGAAGAGGGAGTCACACAGAAAAGCTAGAAATCCAGGATTTTCTGGTACATCTTCAGAATCACTGATATTGGCAACTGATGTTTAACAAAACCCTTTGGAGGACCAGAGCAGAACATCTGGGGGTCAGACTGGAATTGTGGGAGCCACATGTTTGAGACCCAGGTTCCAAGCCCTCCCTATCTGGCTTGCTCAGTGATCCCACCTCTTCCTGCGAGGCCCGCAGAGGGCTCTCCTTCTTCCTCTTTTCCTTCCCTCTGGCTTCTCCATAAGGCCCTGTTTGCTCACTCTCTCTATCTTGGGCAGCCTATGACGGAGGCTTCATTATACAGATGAGGCGGCTGAGGGTCACTCACTTCATCCCCCAGACTTCTGATACCTTAAAGGACCTGGGGCCCTGGTGTGTGATCAGGGCTGGGGGTCCCAGCAGACTGAGGGTCTCGGACCCTATATGCTTTGGCAATTCTAGGTTAAAAATCAACCCCACTGACTATACAGGGCCAGACGCCCAGAAATCGGTGTGCTCAGTATTTCCTGCATGAATGAACGCCTGAAGGAGGAGCAGGTACTTCTTACTGAGTGGAAAGCTGGCCCACACCCCGGCTCTGGGCTGCAGATGCAGTGAGGTGGGAGCCCATCTGCCCTGGCACTCAGAAGGCGTAGAAAGGAACCGTATTTACAGCCAGATTTGAGGAATGGCACTAGGGCTAAAAATGGACCACGGAAACAGCAAGCCGGTCCTCCCTCCACTCAAAACCACCCCCTGGCTCCTCGGCAGGAGGAAGACATGAGCCAGTGAATGCTTTCCCCAGGGCCAGGCCTCCCTCTCATTCCCAAGGCAGTAAAGGAGGGTGCAGGTTGAAGCTGTCACCAATCGTCTTGCTGCTGCCAAGGGGAGTGTCGGCCTCACAAGAAGGGAAATAGAGCTGAGGAAATAGAGCCGTGATGGACACCTAGTCCTGAGGCCACTGAGCCTCTGGGGCAAGCCATGCCTGAAGTCAGACCCCAAACCAATTTCAGTTACACGAGCCCATCTATTCCTTTATTTATTTTTTTTTTTTGATACAGCAGTTGTAGTATGTATTCTGTCACTTATATGTCAAAGAGTCCTGAGTACTTAAAAGTCACAACTTCCTCCTCCAACCTGTTGGAACAGCCCCTAAACCACAGCCTGAGGAGGAGGTGACCTTGTTAACCCAGAACTCCCATCTGGCAGCATAAAGGTGAATTTCCCCTGCACTATCACAGAGAAGAAAACACTCCTCAGGGACCCGGGATAAGAAGAGCAGGCGACAAAGCTTCAAGGCTTTCTGGAAACAGGAGGCGTGCTGGACAAGAAGCAGGCGGAGCCCAGGCATGTCAACCTGGGCCGCTGCGCAGAAGCACGCAACCTCAGACCTGTAACAGGTCCCACACCTGCAGATGGGGGCCTCTCGGGGAGGGAGAAGTCGTCAGAGAGGGACAGGGAGAAAAAGGGATGAGGAAGCAGAAGGAAGGACACCAACCCTCCAGCAGTGTGCCCTCAGGACCTGAAATCAAATCCAGGTTGTCTGCCAGAAGACTGGCCCTGCCGGGTCCCCAGTCACAGCTATGTCTCTCCTGCCGATCAGCCACCACAGCTGTCTCCTTCAGTTCCTTCAACATCCTGAGCCCCTGGCCTCTGTCTGTCTAGGAGCCCCCGAGGCTGTGCATGCCGTGTGGCTCAGCTCCCTTGCCGTCTCCTCCAGGAGGCCTCCCCTGGACGATCCAGCCAGTCTCTGTCACAACACCCTGTTTATTTTTTCCACTGGACACATCACCGCTTAGTTATCGTCCAGCTGTTTGGATCTGCCTTTTGTCAGAATGTCAACGCTCCAGGGCGAGGAACGTGTCTGTGTAGTTCCTTGTGCCCAGTACCGAGGACCCTACAGATGCCCACACTCATGCTCAATGTGCAAAGACACAGGCAGGAAGGAGACAGCTGCAGGAGGAGGGCCCTGAAGAGAGAGCGGCCTGCGGAGGGACGAGGAAGAAGAGGTTTGGGGTGAGGCCATGGCCAGAGCTGTGACTGCAGAGCTGCTGGCAGGCCCGTAGCACTGGTGGTGCTCATTCCTGTAGCCTAAAGCGAGGTGCGGCGTGGCCTCTGTGTGCACCCACCGCCAAGCTCCTGGGCAGCATGGCTGAGTGAGGAAGGTGGCCTGTGGTGGTCCCAGTGCCACCCCCCACCAAACTCTGGGACTGTGGAGAGAAAGAAGCAGGACAGGACTCAGTTGAGGCCTGGGGTCCTTCTCCCAGGAGGCCCTGGGGCTCTGTACCTGTCTCCACTCCTTCCCTAGGAGGAGCAGTGCCTAAGCCAAGGGCAGGGAAGCTGCCCTCCCTGCTTGTCGTCTTTCCCCACTTTCAAGCAGCTCTGGGATACCCCTCCAGATCTCATGGGTGCTCCCAGCAACTCCCCGGCTGTTACCACCTCCCCTGAGGGGCAGGACCAATGCAGGGGTGAGAAGAGGCAGGGGCAGGGAGCTGTGCCCAGGCCCTGTGCCCACAGGAATGATACACGGCAAGAGGCCAGGCAGGTGCACTCACCTCTCGGGTGACCTTGCCATTGTTGTCAAAGTCATACAGGGTGAAGGTCCACTCCTGCCGGCTGTCCTCCTCCACGGACACGTCACACTGGAGCTCCTGGATGCAGAGAGATGGGCAGGGCTGGTCCCCTATCTGTGGCAATGCTGACTGGGTGGTGAAGGCATGAGCCCAGAGGCCAGGCCAAGGGGCAGCCACCTGCCCTCTGCTCTCCCCAGACCTGGAGTGGACAGGGAGTACCTCGGCCAAGACGGAACTGGCCCAGGAAGGCAGCCAGGGCTGGGCAGAGGCAGTTTGGCCTGGGGAGGGACGCCTGCAGGGGTACCTGGCAGTCTGTGGGTCTTCAAAGACAAAGGAAACACAGGGCAGTCTGAGAAGAGGCTCTGTGGACTCAGAAAAGCTGAATTTCGAGCAAGGGCAAGAAACAACTAGAAGGCAAAGGAATGGCACTTGGGAGCCCCAGCAGGACCTCATGCACGAGTATGAGGGGCTCAGACGTCGGTCAGGCCCGGCCCCAGCTCCTGCAAGGCCCTCTATGGCTGTGTGACCCTGGCCATGTCACTGGCCTCCACTGTGCCTCAGTTTCTCCTGGTATAAATTATGGAATACGATGGCCTCTCTCCCATAAGGTTGCTGGGAAGATGACATGCCCCCGCAACACACCCTCAGCCCGGCTGTTTCCCTACAGCTGTGGTGGGGATGGTGCCTGACCTCCCACCTCATGTGTGCTTTTCTGTCTCAGGGCAGCCCTGAAGAGTCCCAGAAGGAATGCCCAGAGGAGAGCGAACAAGGGAGGGACAGGAGGCAGTGGGAATGCCAGACCTCCTCACCCCTCCGTGGGACAAATCTGAGCTCATGCTTACATGGCTCCTAGGAGGCTCTCCAGCCAGCAGAGCCCACGAGTGAACCCAGCCTTTGCTGGCTTCCCTCTTTCCTCGTACCTGCACCCCAGGACTGCCTCCCCTATATACTGCCTGCTCCCAGGGCCGTGTGGCCGGGTCTGCTTAGGAGAACTGGAAACAGGAAGTGGAGTATACATGCTGGGGTCATTTACACCTGTGCTTGGAGCACTGCCTGGCACATAGAAAAGCTCAATCCATGGTAATAGCTGTTAATTCTGCTGTAATGATAAACAGTCATTGAAATAATTATTTCAATCAATAATCAATGAAACAATCATTTCATTAGTATTATTTTCAGCAAGCTGAAGTGTCTGACCCCAGGGCATGTGAGCTGGGAAAGGGTGAGCTCATCGCCGGAGGGCTGAGTGTCAGATGGACAGTTCCAGGGAGCATGCTGTTCAGCAGGAAAAGGTTCCATGAATGGCCTTTCAGATCCACAAGATTCTATGGAAACAAGACCATCCTGCTCCATGGCTTGCCAAACTCCAGCTCTCCTTCCACCATCAGGAAGGTGGCACCGGCCTGGCCTGGCAGGAGGAAGAAGAGGGAAGGCACCTGCCTGTGGATGCTAGGGAAGTGAGCCCCAGCACGGTGTCCTGGTCCCAGCTGCAGCAGCTCCAAGCTGTTTCCCTCCAGCAATTCTTGGGCTTCCATGCTGAGTTCAAAGCCAAGTTTGCCTAGGCCACACCCATCTGATACCTGCCAAGGGCCCTCGCTGCTCTCTGAGGCACTGTTTCATGTGGCATGACACACACGCCTACATACACATCCCTACACACACACACACACACCTACCCAGGCACACCCCTATACGTGCACACCCTACACATACATGCCTGTAACACACATACACACACACACACACACACAGCATTTGGCTGTTTCCAAGACACTATGGGTCTGAGCGTCAGAAACATGAGTTGAGTAACTATGGCCACCTGCCCCACCTGTCAGATGCGAGTCTCCTAGGCCTCCCCGAACCACACGGGGCTTCTCAGGCGAGTCCTGCCTGTGGCCCACAGCCCCTGCCCCTCCAGACGCAAGCGCACTTGGGCTTCCAGGGAGGCAGGATGCCTGGGCCTGGGCTTCCTTCTGCCACTGAGTGCGGCCCTGGGCTTTGCCAAGCCCCCAGAATACTCTACAAGGACCCGAGTGGGCTCAGGGCAGGACTGGGCTCCAGGAAGAAGCTGGGAGCCCTAACTCCTCCTGCCTGTCCTCCCCAGGCAAGGCTTCAAGCCTCCTGGAGGCTGGAGTGCCTGCATGCTGTGTGGGGAGAACACGCTGCAAGGCGTGGTCTGTGTAGGATGATGGGGCATGGTGGGGAGACGACACTGGAAAGCGGGTAAGATCAGTCACCAGGGTCCCTGCACACAGGGCGTCTCCCTCATGCCCCACCGCCCCTCACAGGCCACACCATGCCGCTCATTGTCCCCACACAGCACGCCGGGACTTCAGCCCCAGGCCTTCGCTTCTGTAGCCCCCTCTGCCAGAAAGGCCCTTCTCACACCAAAGGCTCCTCTGTGCGCCTCTCTCCCAACCCCTGCCCCTAAGCTCTGAGCCTCACCCACCTCCTCAACCTCCACCCACAGCCTCGGTTCCCTCCTCCAGAAACTACACAGAGCCTGGAGATGCCAAGTGTCCATTATCCCACACCCCTTGGCCTGACCCCACCCCAGGCTCCCGGACCTCATCACATCACCAACTCTGAAGCCATTGGGTCCAGGGCACTCAACTGTCCCCTTGTCACACTGTGCACTCCTTGAGGGCAGGAACCACACCCAGTCTAAGCTGGGTCCCCTGGCAATTAGCCGGTGCTAATCAACATTGGTCAGGAAGAGGAGATGCATGAACTCATGATGCTGACCACAGCCACATCCATCACTACTATCCCCATCTTACAGGCGAGGCACGTGAGGCCATTGAGACTTGAGGGAACTGGCCCCAAAGTCACACAGCTACTAAGCGTACAGCCAGGATTTGGACCCGGGCCTGCTGACTCTAGAGCTATAGCCTGGTGGTCTCAGGAAGGCAGAGGGAAGGAGGGAGGGAGCAAGGAGGGCGGAGCAGTGGGGAGCTCCATGCGGCAGGCCTGGGCCTGGCTCTCAGCACCAGGGACTGTGCTGGATGTGCAGGAGCGTGCTACACTGTCAGGCGGTAGGGAACAGACAGACTGTGAGCTCTGGGAGGCACATCCCTAGTGTGGACCACGTGGGGAAACTGAGGCCCTGTGAGCATCAGGGGCCTTCCTGTGCCTCCTGCTCATCCATCCCACCTGAGAGCCCCCACAGGCACCCCAGAACAGCCTCAAGAGTTGAAAGGGAATGTTTCACCAAAGAAACTGAGGCCCAGAGAGGTGACAGCAGCAGCAGGGCCAGAGTCCTGCCTCCCTTAACCACTCTCATGCCCTCTCCCAGGCTTCTGGCCACACACCGCATGTGGAGGGGCTGGGGCCGGGCTGAGGGGTGGGAAGCAGTAAGCTCCCGGGGTCTGCCCCATGCTGGGAGGGCCCCAGATGTGGCAGGAGGAACATCCCACAGAGGGTGCTGTTCATGCAGGGGAGGGGCCTCCCTGTCTGGAAGAACCCCAGCTTCCCTCCTCCCAAAGCACCAAGCTGAGAAAGCCCGTCTCATCTCCCCAGGACCCAGCACCGAAAAGAAACTTACTTCAAACTTCAGCTGCTTCTTGGAGCCCGGGCAGGGTTCGCTCACTCTCTCCATCTTCTTCTCATCTCCACTGCCCAGCCCGTCGGTCTTCTCAGGAGGCAGGGCCACTGTTGGGGATGCAAGTGAGGGAACATGAGGAGCGGGGTCCAGATGCGGGCCGACCATGCACCTTCATCCTCGGGGCCTGGCCTGGACATTCTCACCAGCAGGGCTGGGCCCGCTCCTGCCCTGCCCATTTGCTGGGGTCAACATCACACTACTCTGGCACCTGGTACTGCCTGAGGCAACCCCCACTACAGGGTGGGATGCTCCCCACACCAGCCTTCGACTTCTACCCTGCGGAGGCACACAGCCACCCAGAGCAGTGTCGGGCCGGAGGACAGATGGATGAGAGTGGAGGAGTGCTTCTGGAGCCCTGAGAGGGAGCTGGAACTTCACGGGCTGCAGTCCCACTCCCTTCTGTGCTGACATTTTGGCCTCCCAAAGGTGCCACCCACCTGGGTACAGGATACACACCTTGGTGGATGGCCAGGAGTGCCAGTAACAGAGTTCAACTGGGTTGGCAAAGGTGTGCACACACATACACATATGCACAAGCACACATGCACACATGCACACATGCACACACATACACATGTATGCACACATGCACACATATGTACTCTCGTGCACCACACCTACTCGCACACATATGCACACTCACACATGCACACACACACACTCACACACACACAAAAGGCATCTCCAGGGAGCACACTCATCCTGAACCTTGCATTTGGCCTCTGGTCACCCCAGGTCCTTCCCTCTCTGCCAAAGGTCACAGTCCTGTGTGTGGCCATCCAGGAGCTATGGGAGGGTGACTGTGAAATCCCAAGACCTACCGACACTATTTTCCTGAGGACAGCAGCTCAGGGTAGCACCATTGTCCTTGACCCAGTACCCAGACTACAAAGTGCCATCACTTCTCGGAAGGGCCCACAAGCCTTTTCTGCCTATTTCATCTCGTCTGATAGAGGGGCTGGGATTTGCCGGGGACATCCTTTCTAGGCCACGCTCACAGCTTCTCTCATCCAATTCCCTTTGTTGCCTGGGGTAGTAAATGTGTTGTCCGGTTTTGAAGGTGAAGAAACAGGCTGGCTTCTACTCCAAGAAGGGACCCTGCCCCCTCCACCCTGACCCAGGTTGGTTGGGGGGGTCATGTGAGGAGCTGAGACTCCCTAGTCAGAGAGAAAGGCAAGACAGGACTTTCTCGGGAAGTCAGCAGCCTGGAGAAATGAGGCCAGGCAACTAGATGAGGGGTGGGGGGGGGTTGTGTCTCTCCGATCCCACAATCCCACCATACTCACCCACCCCAGCTTTACAAGCAAGGGCCCAAGGGCAGTCCCTGGGCCAGGTAGAGTGGGTACGCCCCCAGTGGGCCCAGACCCCAGCTCTCCTGCCCTGCTTCTGTCCTGTGGGATGGGAGCTCTCTCCTCTGCAGTTAGGTAAGGCACTTCCCCTGGTACTCTTGTGCCTTGGCACTACTGTATGCAAAGATGAGGCAGCAATGACTAAGCCCTTGCTGTTTACCAACTCTGTCCTCATGCAGCCCTGTGAGGCAGATAGCTCCATTTTCCAGATGGGAAAACTGAGGCTCGGAGAGGATAAGTGCCTCACTAGTAAATGACAGAGCTGGGATTTGAACCCAGGTAGCCTGAATCATGCTCACAGTCAATCCACTAGACTGCCTCTCCATGCCTTAATTCAAGAGACTTGGTGCCTCTCTCAGCCTGCCTCTCTCTGTCTAACGGAGGCCAGCCAGCCAGGGCAGTGGTCCTCTCCACCTGGGTTCTATTCTCTGGCACTGTGTGACCCCGGGTGGGTCACATACCTTCTCTAGATGTCTCAATTTTCCCAACTGTAAAGTGAGGACGCTACCAACCCCTCCCCCAGAGGATTCTTGTGTGGATGCAACAAGCTCTGATCAGAAAGGGCTAAGACCCCAGCACACCAGGCCCAGCCAGAGTAGTGACAGTCAGGGGACCGACGGCCCCACCGCACTGACTCTTGGGAACGGGACAGTTAGCAGCTAAGTTTGTCAAAACCGAGGCCTCAGGAATGCAGTAGACACAAAAGAATATCAAATACATACGGCCTGCACG
Organism: Callithrix jacchus; assembly: GCF_049354715.1. NCBI lineage: Eukaryota > Metazoa > Chordata > Mammalia > Primates > Cebidae > Callithrix > Callithrix jacchus. Next base: position 8,416,138 of record NC_133521.1, on the reverse strand, counting down.
GGCAGTTTTGGACAAGGCCCTTGACTCCTCTGGACCTCAGGCCCCTCATCTGTAAAATGGGAATATGACGGCCTCACCTTCATAGGGCTGTGGGGAGAGGACAATGAGGAGAGTGCTTACTGAGCACAGTGGCCGACACACAGTAAGTGCTTGAGAGATGCTGGCTTTGCCAAAGAAGTAGATGGGCTGTGGTCCCCGCTCATAGCCCAGATCCCAACCATCCCCCTTGACCCCAGACTGCCCCACTGGCAAAACCAGAGAAATATCACCGCCTGCAGCATCCTCTACCCACCCCTCCCAGGCAGGGGGAGAGAAGAAAAAGAAAAAGCAGAAAGAAAAACAAAGCCTAGCTCCATCTTCAAAGCTGCTGCGTCTCTCCGCAGAGGTCCTGGCTGGAGATTCGAGCTGGCCAGGCTTATCGAAACCAAACTTCAAGTTCAAAGGGAAGTTATCAGAAAACCACCTTCAGGTTCAATGTTGCCTTTCATGTTCCACTTGATAAAATCCAAAGAAAAGGAACCTCTGTCCCTGCTCTCTCCTTCTCTGGAGCACTCTTCCCCTGCCATGCACGAACAGCCTGTCTGCCCTCAGGTCCTCCCCTCTTCCTTCCTTTCTCCTCACCTGAGGGGCTGGAAATCATCTCCCTTGACCCTTCATATGTCTTCTCCAAAGACTAGTGTGGCCCGGATTGTCCTCTCTTCACCAGTGGCTCCCTCATCCCGTCCCATCTGAGAAAGACACCTGGACATCCGCAGGTCAGACAGCGGTCAGCGAACCTGCCAGGGGCCCCTCCCAGCATGGGGCCTGCGATCCGTGCTGCCCTGGGGCTGTGGGGGTCAGCACTCTGTATCCCCACCAAAGGAGGTCATTCACCCTCTTACTGTCTCCTGCCCAGTAGGTAGAACAGGTGGCAGAGAACCAGCCACGAAGACTCCAATGCCAGGGGGCAGGGGCCAGGCCTCCTCCACATATGAACTCTCTGAAACCAAACTAAGTCAAGATACCATGGCCCCCAGCGAGCCCTGTGCACAAGAAACCACCCTCCAGCCATCAATGAGTACAGGCTCACTGGAGGCGGGAGATGGGGACGGGGACAGGGACTGGCGCTCACTGCAGGCCGCCCAGGGATTGCAATGACGCTATTTCTGTTGAGACCGGCTTTGGCACCACAGTCTGAGTCCATTCTCTGTCTCTGATTCCTGTTTAGCTCAGCCATTCTTCCCCTTGGGAAATGATCTTTTGGGGGCCTAATTTCAGGAGGTGCTGATCACTCTTCAGTTGAAAGTCTGCGGAACTGCAGGAGACTGCTCATTTAGAAGAAAAAAGGAAAGCAGGAAACCAGGTGGGAAAAAATGACTTTCACTTGCCTAAGGAGCACTTTTGGATGACCGAGAGCAGGAGGTGACAAACTACACTCAGTGAACCAAACCTGGCCCCTGCCTGTTTTTGAAATAAAGTTTTATTGAGACTCGGCCATGCTCATTTGCATTGTCCATGGCTTCTTTCAGTGTATGACAGCAGAGTCGAACTATCGCAACAGAGCCCACAAAACCTAAAATACATACTGTCTGGCCTTTCATGAAAAAGTCTGTGGATTGATTGTGGCTTTAGGTGTGTGCCACCCTCCACATCCACCAGGATATTAGCTTGATGAGCAGGGCACAGACAATTTCACCTATTACTTGCCTACTTGGCTGGAAGCCCTTGTGCAGTACACAACCTGCCCAACCATACAGTGGCCATGGAAGAAAGAAAATATCAGCTCTGCTTTCTTAAAGCCTATTGTCAGTCAATATGAATCTGGGGGGTAGTAGTGGTTTGTGGAGCTCCTTCTCTTTGGAATCTGCTCCCTGTTCCTCCTCACACCACAGCCACGAGGAGTCAATGAGTCGGCTTGCTGTGTTTACCAAATGACGGTTCTCTCCCTATTAGCTCCCAGCCTGGCAGCTCTCCACCCCCAGCAACTGCCAGATTAAATGCATTACTTGACCATCTTCACCCGGCTCCCTTTGATGTTCCCTTCTCAAGCTTCAAAATACCTTTTGGAGGGAGATCAGACAGCATTAAACAGAATTACTAATTAATTAAGCAAAGTTAAATTTTAAACACTGTTTGTTGTGTTAGCCAAAAGCCTGAACAGAACAGACTTTTTTCCTCTGCTGAGATCAAAGTCAGTCTCTTCCCTCGCCCCTCCCCCAGTTTAAAAAAAAAGGGAGGGGTGGGGAGGAAGAGAGAGAAAGAAGAGAGTGAGGAAATACCTGAATGGTGACAACTTTGATCATGGGTCTAGACGCCCCTTCCCGCCTCCCTGTGGGCCCAATGGGAGGCTCCTTGGGGACCGCCTGCTGTGAGAGCCACAGTCACTCGGGACTATTTACCCTGGCAAACGGCAGTGACCTAGAGAGCAGGATGGCACGGCCCACCCAGCCCAAGCTGCTGACAGCTGGCACCACCCAAACAGCATGAGAAGAAGGCCTGTGAAATAAAACAGACCCGCCCTCCTCACAGCTCCACCGGGTGAGCCCCTCAGGGCTCTTCCCCTTGGTCTGGAGTCACTTGGGGTCACTAGGAGACCAGCTCGGAGAAGCAGGCTGTGCACTGTACAACCACAGGGCCACACCCTAGATATGTGTATTGCTTGTGACATCCTTTGAACAGAGGGCAGAAATGTGTCTTCAGGACGGGCAACTTTTTTCTAATTTGCCCAAATGCATCCAGAGCTGGCAAGGTGCTGTCTCCCGCTGTCCAGTCTAGAACTTTATTGTATACAGTCCTATCTGGGACCTTCTGATTGCTTCACAGGAGCCTCTACCTCTGCATTGCCAAAAAGCAAGTTTCATGAGCTCTGGGCCCTCTAGGCTTCTGCTCCCAGGGTACCTGATGCCTAGCATTTCCCATACATGCACAGAGAAGAGATTCCACCAGGTCCGCTGAAATGTCGCACATTCTATGGGTGGGCATAGGAAGCTTGCCTATATAATGAATATCCCATACCTTCTGCCTTGATGGAGACTGAGAAGTGCCATGGGGAAGTGGGGAGTTGAAATTTAGGTGAAAATCCAAACTCGGGACAATACCAGCAAATGCCAGTTTCTCTTAACACAATCCAGAAAGGCCTGGTGCACATGAAACTTGGAAAGAAGAGACAAATCTCAAACACAATTACAATTAAATCAGCCCGACTAAACACCAGAAATTACTAACACTTCAAATGCATGGCAGACCCCTCTCTTAGCCTAGTTACCTGGCAAGTTCTCAGTGAATACAATGTAAGATTTAACACAAGCCAGAGCTTCCTTGCTGGAGTCTGGAGGCTCGCCCTTACATATCCATGGTCCTTTCTCAATTGTCCACGTACAGATTATCTGCTGCAAATATTTTAGTCTCAGTGTTGCTTGCCAAGATGGTTGAGTCCGCAACCTTCTAACAGCAGCTGTTCAAGGGAATGCAGATGAATTTTAATATTAGCCTCTGCCAAATATAATTAGGCGGGTAAATCTGCTGCCAGTAAAAAGAGAAAGATATCATATGTGCATTCCAGGCCAAATGGTTTCTTGCAGTATCTGTATCAGGCTCTCCTTAGGGAATGAGGAGGGTCCTAGCGATGCCACATCTGTTTGTAAACACAGCCACACACTTTGGCGGAGTGAACAGAGAGGCTGGTGAAGTTAGTAGTACCACACACTATTCCATTACGTCCTCTTAACACTGTGCAGGTTGTGCTACTGTTGGCATGTACAAAAGAGGAAGCTAAGCATAAAAAGCAAAACTGATTGTGCCATTCCCCTACTTAAACCCCTCCAGTGGCCCCGTTTCCCCTAAGGAGGGGTCCAAAGGCTTTCACGACCTGGCTGCTGCCGCCTCTCAGCCCCAGCTCTCTGTGGAACTGCTGTCCCTTTTTTGAGCCTGCCGTGCTCTCATGCTGTTATCCCTGCCAAGAACACTCTTTCCAGCTCTGCAATTCCCGCTCATCCTGCTTTAGTTGAAGCCTCCCTTCCTCTGAGCAGCAAGCTCTCACACCCTCAGGGCTAGCTGAGGCTTCCCTGCTCAGCCTGCCTTATTAGACCATTACTGTATCACTCATTTAATCGTCTGAATCTTCCGTCAGTCCCATATATATACCCTGAGATATAGATATAAAATGCAGTGTCTGTCACACTAAAGGAGCGACATCATCAAAATGAAACAATGCTCAAGTAGCAGAATCAGGACTGGAACCCAGAAGTTGTGGAACAAAGAGAACTAAATCCCGGTTTCCCAACTCTTCAACCGCTGGCCTCTCCACTCTGTTCAGACCGCAGTAGCTGACACCTGTTCCTGCCTGTTCAGTGACCCTCCTCCCTCTTTGGATAACTGCACCTGGCTTTCCTCCGCAGAGCCACTCACCCCACTCTCAGCCTATGCAGTTTATGGAGACTGACCCCACCCCAGGGTCTCACTGCACTCAGTATCTCCGCCTGACCCGGCCTGTTTCATCCTGAAGGCCGTCCGGCAGGTCCTAGGTTAGTATGAATGGAGAGTTCATGGAGAAGCTAATAGAGCTAAGCTTCTGAGCCCTCTCACCTGCACGGGTCCTTTCCAAGTCAGAACGAGTCTTTGCAAGGTGTTCATGTGGTCGTATGTGTTTGTATTTGGAACATTTTCTAAATTAGGCATTTTATCCTCAATCCATTAAGACTGTCGTCTCTATCCATTCTGACGGCCTGTGGCTGTGTCAGGCGATAGTGGGGGAAATATCTCTAAGAAGAGACTGAGCTGGTGAGATATTTATTTTGGTTTAGCCTCTGAAAGCCTCAGGTCCCACAAACCTAGATCTACCCTGGTCAAGTGACCAGTAACGTGAGAGTCTGACATGGGCAAGAACCACTGTGACTTGGGAACTTCCTTCCACCTAAGAGGGCTGAGGTCAGAGGATGGGAGTGCCCAGAGCTGGGCACTGCCACCCTTGCTACCTGTGGGGGAGAAGCTACTAGGAGACAGAGGGAGAGATGATGGAGAGGGACAGAGAGGGGCAGCAAGACAGACACATGTATGTATGTGTGTATGTGTGAGTGTGTGTGCACGTGTGTATGAGTGTGTGTGTGTCTCTGTGACTGTGAGTGTGTGTGCGTGTGCACTCACGCAAGTGTCCATGACATGGTCTCAGCTCCAGAATCCAACCAGGCCTTTTTAGGCAAGATCTACCCTAGGATTTTTCAATTTCATGAGCCTCAAAAGTTTTCAAAAGTTCAAGTGAGTTTCCAAAAGAACTGAAAGAATCCTGACTTAATGAATCCATCTCTCTGAGATCCTGCTGTTTAGGAAAAACCAGCACCCAGCACCATGGCAGTAATTCACTCACCCAGGGCAGTGCCCTCTAGGGCAGTTTCCAGCTTTTTCACCAGTGGGTGTCTGCCCCTCCCTGAGACCAGAAATGCCCCCAGGCCCTTCTTCTCTACCATCCTGTGTCCCCAGCTGCATTTTGCTGCCACTAGATTTTGCTTATGGACTAGTTGTAACTGAGGGGAAACAAAAAGAAGAAAAAGGCAGTGGGGGAGGAAATCCTCCCCAACAAATAACATTCTGGCCTTTTTTCTCATCAGAGCATCAGGCTGGTGGCCACTCGCTCTGAGATCTGAACACGACTGAGACAAAACATCTGTTCAGGGAGGGAGGGGGAAGGCCCGGGAGAGAGAGAGGGGGAAAGGGGGAAAAAGCCTTCTGTGGGCTAAAAATATCACGTCCCTTCCACTCTCCCCACCATCCCCACCCAAGTTAAAACATGTGATGAAATTCAGCTTTTACAATCTAACCCCGAGCTACTTGAAACTATGAAAGCCTCTCCGGTATCTGACACAAGTCAGAATTTCCACTGTTCCAGCTGAGCTTTTATGAGGAGCAGACTTGAGAGAAACTGCCAAGGTAACAAAGTGCGCTTGTTCTCTGTCACCGCTGCAGCTCAGCTTCTGGGGGGACTGCGGGGGAGTGGAGAGTCAGGGCCGCTGACACCCCTCAACAGGATGGGCTCTGAACTGAGGGAGAGGAGCCGGCGGGACATGGGCACCTGCCCCTCCATGTGGGGGTGCCTGCTGCTCTCCTGTGAACACCCCTTCCTCCCAACCTTCCTAGGAAACCACCGCCGGCCCTGGGTATCAAGGAGCCCTGCCCAGGCAATGTCCTGGCTACTTCTGAGAAGTCTTGACTTGCTCTCTCCATTTCTCACCCAACTGCTCTCTGAACTCCACACTCCAATCACCAGGTATCCCACGGCCTCCTCGGCACCTCTCCTTGGATGTTAAATGGGCATCTTGAACCCAACAGGTCCAAAAACGGGAGGCTTGATGACCACCCAGCAAAACCTCCAGCGCGGAAGTGGCACCACCAAATCCTTAGTTACTGAAGCCAAAGGTCTAAGATGCATCCCTGACTTCCGTCGTTCCCTCCACCCACTTCTCACCAGTCCCAGCCCTTGCCCCAAGGACCTCTCCCAGTCCCAAGCTCCTGGGCTAGGCTACCGCTGTCTCCTCTCACCTGACCCCTGCCATCGCCTCCTGGTTTCACTGCCCGCTTCCTCCCTGCCCATGGGCCATCCCTTCCAGAAGCCAGAATTCACTTCCTAAAACAGAAGTCAGAATCCAGCAGTCCCCCACCCAACCCTCTCCAACCCAGGTGCATGGCCCCATGCTTGCCCACTGCCCCACTCTCATTCCCAATGCCACATTGGCCTCCTTTCTGTTCTTCTCCAAACACCAAGTTCCCTCCACCCTGGGGTTCCACTCAAACCTCCTAGCTGCTCTCCCCCTACATTCTCCCAGGGCTGGCTCCCCTCCACCCTGGGGTTCTGCTCACGCCTCCTAGCTGCTCTCCCCCTACATTCTCCCATGGCTGGCTCCTCCTGGCATCTGCATCCCAGATGAAACATTGTCTTCTCAGAAAGGCCTCCTCACTCTACCTCTCCTTGGGCTTCTACCTTTTAGCAGAGCACCACTACCAGAAACTTCCATGCTCCTTTGAGGGTTTATGTATTCATCCCTGCCTCCCTCCTGTGAATGTCGTGACAGCTGGGCCTGCCTACTTGCTCATGCCTAGAGCCCAGCAGGGTCCCTAGCTCTAGCAAATGCCCAGCACATATTGAATGATGAGGAGTGAGGGGCCAGATTCTATTCTCAGTCTGCTGTGTGACCTTGGACAGGTCACTTCCCCTCTCTGGGCTTCAGTTTTCCAATCACAGATGAAAGAGACTACAGGCCTCCCAAGTCTCTTTGCCCAACATCTCACCCCTGGGAGCCTGGAGGGGCTGGCCCAGGCCCCAACACAGGTACATAGGACCTGCCTGAGAGGCCAGAGGGAGGCGCCACCTGCGTTCAGTGACTGAAGGGTGTTGATGTTCCTTCTTCAGTGAGTGTTTATTTATTGAGCACATACAGCATGCCGGCCCCTACTCCAGGCACTGGGAGTACGGGAGCCTTTAGAGATTCTAACAGGATTAAAGGCGCTTTGCCAAGAGGCCTTCTTCAATCTGGGCTAGGTAATGATTATAAACACAGGCTGGCCCTCTTCAAGAAAACTGAACCCAGGAAACAAGCATCATGGCAGCTCAAGCGTGCTGGCACTTATCCTGTACCAGGGCCGCCCTCGGGGCCTACATCCACCACCTCGCTGTCTTCACGATAACCCTGATGAAGAAGTACTACGAGGAACCCAGTGAGGAAACGGAAGCGTGGAGAAGTGACTCGCCCAGGGTCACACAGTGAGTGTGGGAAGCCAGGCTGGAACTCAGCGTCTGAGTTGCAAATTCACAGAAAGTCAGAATGAAGGGGACAGATGAGGAAGGCAAAGCTGGGGGCCACTGCAGAGCTGAACAGTTCCTGAGCTCCCAGAGGGCTGCTCAGCCCCCGCCAGGCCTCAGTCCTAGCACTGCTGCCCTGCTAGGCAGAACCAGCAACTCCAGGCACATTTCCCATGGGCTGGGGAAGCAGGGACCACCGCATGGGCTACCACGTCCACACGCCAGGCCAGTGGGGAGGAGGCAAAGCCAGGCCTGCCCTGGAAGCCGGGAGGGCTGGGTCTGGTCCTGAGGAGGCGGGGCTGCCTGACTTCAGTGGCTTTGAGCATCTCCTCAGCAGGCAGGGCCAGCAGGCCGGACTGTGCCCTGCAGAGCGGGCTTCCTAGAGAAGATGCCAGGAAGTAGAGAGATGGGAACTAGGCACTTGAGAATGAGGAAGGACAGCGGGCAAAGGCCCAGAGGTGAGACACAGAGACAGCCAAGAAGCTGGGCAGGGCAGTGTTCACCAGGTGAGAGGCAGAGGGGACCTGGAGAGAGGGAGAGGGGAATTGGGGGCGAAGCAGTGGCTGCAGCACCCTCGGAAACAGTGACTCCCAGAGGCCATGCAGGGGAAATCAGCCTGGCACCCACTCCAAGTCGCAGGCTGCCACTACCTGGCACCATGCCCATCTGTGTGCGCTGGAGGTGAGCCTGGGGTCGCCCCTCCCCAATCCTCAGACCCCAGCTGGGTCAGCTGAGGAGGGATCCCTCTCCCCCTCTCCCCACGAAAGCCTCACCTCACCAGCCCTGCCACGCCCAGCCAGCTCTCAGAGCTTGGGACTTTTGATGTTTACTTTGTTCTTTCCCCAGTTCAAAAGGAGCTCTGCAGCCCTGGCCCTCGCACCAAGCCCAGCCTTAATCTCCCATCCCTCTCGCTCCCAGCTGGCCAGTTACGGCGGTTAAGACGCTGGATTAGGGCCGGCTTTACATAACAACGCGGGAGCTAAAGCCATCCTCTCCTGGGATGGCTAAAAGACTTCTTTTTATCTTCACGCCTCAGATGGCCTTTTTTCTCTCTTAAACAGCTCTCCAGCCCGCCAAGAGGCAATGAACTTGGCCAACAGGAAGACAAAGAAGAGATTCAGGACTCGGCTTGTTCTCCCTGTGCCAATAGCACAGAGGGATCCCCCAGCCCCAGGTCCGGAGCAGGCAGCTGGTTTTCCATGGCCAGAACTCAGCACCTGCTCTCACCAGACTGGCCATGTGGTGGCCTGCCATCCACGCCATATCCCCCACCCTGGGGTGGGCAGCCTTGAACCACAGAACCAAGGGAGCCAGAGACCCACAGACGGTCACTGGTCCCAGGGTCCCTCACGGGGTTTTAGAAGACCACACGGACAGGTCCAGATGCCCATTTGGCTCAAACCAGAGCAGCTTCGCTTCTGCTGCTTTCTTCATGGTTTTCACCTTTAAATGCTTGCTGACATTAGTTTTTAAATCCACAAGGAATACATTATGTGATTTTTTAAAAATATATAATTTTAGAATTATTGATAGTAGAGACGGGGTCTCACTATGATGCTCAGGCTGGTCTCAAACTGGTGAGCTCAAGCCATCCTCCAGCCCCCGCCTGCCAAAGTGCTGAGATTATAGGCATGAGCCACCATGCCCAACTATGTTCTTCTATAAAAGTTAAACCATGAAGTACAGATAGCACAGACTCCAGTCTCCTCCCGTGTTTGGAAAGAGCGATGGTTATCATCTATCTGGGCTTTCCACACAGTCAGATGCCTATATGGTGCCTAAGAAACTCCTGAGGATTGTCTGGTACCTTTTTTTACATAAAAGATATCAGACTGTATGCACATACAAAGGTTTCTGTTCATGGGACTCCTCCCCCTTGATCTGGGGCCTGCTCGTATTTGAGCAAAGTTTGCTAGATACCTGGTTCTCCAACCTGCCTCCAACTTACAGACAACGGAGTGAGTATCTTCAAACAGTGCTTCTCCGAGTGCAGTGTGCATGCAAGTCACCTGGGGAGCTTATTAAAATGCAGATCGGATTCAGCAGGCCTGGCTGGAGCTGAGATTCTATATTTATAACAGCTCTCAGGTCAGACGTGGCCGTGGTCCTCAGGTCTGGCCCAGGCTCCCCATGAGAACTTCCCAGAACTGTCTGCTCTCCTCTTGAGGCCCTTCGGACCCCCGCAGGCCTGGATCCCCCTCTGCAGACCCTTGCACCCTGACCCCAAGCTCTCCAGCCAGCTGTCTGTCCTGGTCTCAGCAGAGAGATCCTTCCTTACTCTTGTAAGGCAGCCCCCCGTTTGGTGATTTCTTTCTGTGTTTCTGAATTTCAAATGGAAAGCTCTCCCATTCAGCAAACACTCTGCTTCACGCTGTCATTTGTTCCTGGCACCAACTCTGGGAGCCAAGCAGGGGAAAGGCTTGGCTTCGTTCCCATGCTATAGATGTGGACACTGAGGCTCAGAAAGGTGGGGTAGCCTGCCCAAAGTCAAACCAGCACACCGGCAGCCAGCAAACCCTCTACTTGAGCATCCTGAATCTCTCTACAACACGGCGCTTCACCATGAAGAAAGAAAGGAGTGGCCAGGCATGGTGGCTCACGCCTGTAACCCCAGCACTTTGGGAGGCCAAGGTGGGAGGGTCGCTTGAGGCCAGGAGTTCAAGACCAGTCTGGGCAACATAGTGAGACCCTGTCTTTACAGAAAAATTTAAAAATTAGTTTGGCATGGTGGCGTGCAAATGTAGTCCTAGCTACTTGAAAGGCTGAGGTGGGAGGATCACTTGAGCCCAGGTGGTCAAGGCTGCAGTGAGCTATGATTACCTACTGTACCCCAGCCTGGGTGATAAAGAATGACACCATCTCAAGAAAGGAAGGAGTGAGGACGACACAGGAGAGAGGTGAGGCTGGCTGTTGTGTGTGTGTCTGTGTGTGTGCACACATGCACCAAGGGAATGACAGTGTGGAGGAGAGGAGTAGGTACTGTGCATAAGGCTTTCTCCATGCCCAGCGCTGCCTGATCACACATCACACACCACGCTGAGCAGCTATTCTCATTATCCCCAGAGGAGCAGCAGAGTTTCAACCACCTGTCCAAGGTCCCCCAGCTAATCCAGTGCTGGGCCATGACATGGACATAAGGGACCGGGTCCCCACCTGGGCTTGGACCTAGGAAGTGCCACACCTGTCTCTTCCTCCTCTCCTCCATCCCACCCTCCAGCCTACCCCCCACCCAGAGTCATGAGATCCCCATCGTGTGCGCTGTCTGCAGATTTTCTGGAGTATGCGGGGCACACAGCCAGCTGGACACGCGCTTCCCTTGCTCACTGCTACTGGGAAGAGCAATGGACTCCGCAAGTACCTTCCAGCCGGAAGTCGTCGTCCTCCTCCTCACTGAGTGTGTCTCTCAACACGTCGCCCACAAGCTCCTAGAAGACAAAGCAGAGGCATTGAGCAGGAGTTGGGGGGAGTCCAGGGCTGGGACGTCAAAAGTGTCACGATGAGGACCCTGGGCCGATTCTTCTGATGGGAATTCAGGTTAACTGAAGCAGATCCTATCACACCTGAAAAGTTAAGCACCAAGGTGAGTCCCTCCTGCCCTTAACATAAACCCACATGCGTCAGCACAACATTCACGTCCCCACAAACTATGGCTTCCCTGGTCTTCCATCACACCTCCCATATTCCACCAACCCACATGCCTTCTGGAAACCAGTATGATCTTTGCATGCACCCTGCCTGTTTTCCACCAGTGAGTTAAAGCTATCTGGGACCTCATCCTAACCAACCTGACCAGGTGGTGTCAGGTTAGCAAGGAGAGTGCTACAGGTCCATAGGCTGGGAAATTTCTAGGATGTCAACAAAGGTCCCATCTGTCTGACCCACCCCAGCAGGCTAACTCCAAATATGGAAGAAGCTAGACCATATCTTTTCAAACTGTCTTCTGTATTTACTGGTATTCTGCCAGAAGAGTTCTATGATCAAAGAAGATTCTTTTAAACAAAGTTAAACAAGATCCCTTACAGCAGGACTTATCAGGGCTTTTACTTGTGCTTCTAAACACCATGAATCTCCAAGTGCGGGCATATTTTGCGTTCTCCAGACTTCCTTACACCATGGAGCTTTGTTTTTCAGAAGCATCACATGAGATTCGTGTCCCCAGAAACCTACTTCAGGAAATACTCCTGTTATGGGAGGACTGACAAGGGTTTGAGGGGACGGTGATGCTATGGCAGCGCTTCTCAAACCACAAAATGACAAGCAATGAAAAAGCCCAAACTCAGCAGCTGTCGCCAACTTCTCTTTGTGAAAATAAAAGAGAGGGGGAAAAAAAACCCTCTCCTTGGGGGGAAAAAGATTCTACACCTCAGATGATGCTTAAAAGAAAACCCAGTCCTCATCTTGATGAACAAAAGGAAAACAAGGCTTCGTATTGCTGATCTCATCAACTGGACACAGCTGGAGGTAAGCCTCTTGCTTTTTTTGTTTTTTTTTTTGTTTTTGTTTTTGTTTAAAAGACAAACAGCTAACATTTTGTGGCTGTTCTCTTTCTTCTTTCAGATCTTTCTAGGGCATTACACACTCTTTCTTAAAGGCTGTTAAAATGTGGCCATTCAGACTCCGGTGTCCCACTTACTTCAAAACCAAGCTGCTTTATTCCTCGAGTCAGGAAGGCTTCCCTCTCCTTCTCCGCCAATTATTATAATCATCGAACATTTCCTGGGCTTGTAAACTGGCTGTTTGTGTTAACAGAGCCTGAGTTGACAGGGAGCTGGGAGACGATGACAGGAAAGGGATGCACACAGGTGGCATCATTAGATGGCTGGGATGCCCCAGCAGCCAATTAAAGCCCATCTTTCATGCCGGAGAAAGACGGGTGCCGCCACCCCCAGAAAGGCTGGCAGGCAGCACTTCCTCGAGAGAACAGGTGACAGTCTTCAAGAGAATTCGCACACCTCTTCACACTGAGGTCTTCTGTGTGTGGGGTGGGGGGACGGTCCGCGCCTGCCACTGTGACCGCACCACAGCCAGGTGACAGCATCAGTGAGACGTCTGCGTACTCGTGTCTTTTTATCAGCAGGCTTGGAAGAGTTTAAAAAGACTCCAGACATCGCCACCAACAAGGCAGCCATGTGGGACCCTATAATGACGACCACCAAGTGGTGCTCAAGCCACCACAGTCATCACCGATGACAGCTTCAGCACTCCCTGCTCAGAGGACCAAGCTCTCTGGCACACTCAGAAAGCAGAGTTCTGCCAAGTTCTGGGGTAGGCCTCTCATCACTCAACAGTACCCTGCGCTGGAGAACACTGGAAAGATCCCCAGAGCCATGGTCTACAGACGCACTATGCTGTCCCCATGCTCAACTTGGTAAAAGTTCATCTCCCCGGCCGGGCACCTGTAATCCCAGCACTTCGGGAGGCCGAGGTAGGTGGATCACAAGGTCAGGTGTTCCAGACCAGCCTGGCCAACATAGTGAAACCCCATCTCTACTAATAGTACAAAACATTAGCCAGGTGTGGTGGCGGGTGCCTATAATCCCAGCTACTTGGGAGGCTGAAGCAGGAGAATCGCTTGAACCTGGGAGATGGAGGTTGCAGTGAGCCGAGATCACACCACTCACTCCAGCCTGGGCAACAGTGCAGGACTCCATCTCAAAAAAAAAAAAAAAATGCATTTCCCCCGCTGAGCCACATGGCCCAGGGTCTGTGGTGTGCAGCCGCATGCTCCTCGAGCTTTGAGTCTCTAGTCCAGAAGCCATGTGGGATGTTGAGCCAAACACGGGATCACATCCTGGCTGTACCACCTGCCTTACCTTTGGACTTCAGTCTACTTATCTGTAAAATGGGCACAGTCCTCAACCACAAAAATAATCAAACAGCTGACACTGACTGTGCATCTTCCATGTGTCAGGCCCCATGCTAGGCACTTTATGTATATGGTCATTCCTCAGTACCTGTGGGTAACTGCTTCCAAAACTCCCTGAGGCTATCAAAATCTGTGGATGCTCAAGTTCCCTATCTAAATGATATAGTATTTGCATAGAACCTACAAACATCCTGCATATACCTTAAATCACCTCTGGATTACTTACAGTACCTAACAGAGTGCAAATGCTATGGAAATGGTTGTTACACTACATGGCTTAGGGAATAAGGATGAGAAAGTCTGTATGTGTTCATTACAGATCCTTTTTCATTTCCAAATATTTTCTATGTATGGTTGGCCGAATCCACAGACACAGAGCCCATGGCTATGGAAGGCCAACTGTGTATGCATCTATTTCTTACCCCCCGAATCATCACAACAGCCCTGTTCTTTCCATCTCTCAAGACAGATGCTCATTAAAATGATTGGCAAATTGTAAAGTGAGAGGTATAATTGTTACCGTTACTTTCCACAAAGAAAGTGTCCTCAACCCTGAGGACCATATGAGACAGGAAACCATGCTGACGACAGTAACCTGTTATCTACCAAGCGCTCACAGTGTACAAGGTACGGACCAATGGGCTCCTCACAGGAGGCTCTGGAGAACAGCCTCCCACAGCCCTGCATCTAGGTGCTAGGAGGCTCCAAGAGGCCGTGACCCACTCTGGATCACCTGCCAGCAAGGGGCGGAGCGGGGACCTGCGCCAGCTCCTTCAGGTGCCTCTGCTTGGGTTCCCACCATGCAATCAGGGCTCCTCTAGGCATGGGAGCAGCAGTGGCCGGGAGTCCTGGCACCTACCAGGAATCAGGGATCAAAACTAAAAGAGGGCAAGGAAAACAGCCCAGTCGGTAGCTCCAGTGGGTGAGTGGTCAACGGCTCCTGTCTATCTAGCAGGACTCAAAGCTCTCCTGCTCCTCCCCATAGCTTGGGGACTTGACCCTGCCTCAAGCTGAGCCCTGGCTGGCAGCCCCACAAGTCAGGCCCTCAGCACCGTCCTGTGGGATGGTAGGTATTGCCGGGAGACACACTCAGACCTTCGATGGCTTCACTGGGAGCCCCTGTGCAGAGGGCATGGAACTGGAGGGGCTCAGACCTTGGTTCGAATCCCAGCTCTGCCTTACACACGCTGTGACACCTAGGGAAAGGAACTTTATCTCTAGTGCACCTCAGTCTCCCCATTCGTAAACAGGGGTGACAGCACTCAGGATATCTGAAGGGGGTCGTGAGCAGTGAGGAAGTCATTGAATGCGAAGTGCATAGTAGAGCAGCTGATGGTGAGTGAGGTCCGTCAGGTCAGCATTTACAGCAGAGCAGCTGATAGCGTGAGTGAGGTCCGTCAGGTCAGCAGCTACTGTTTATTGCTCCTGCTGTTTTATCAGATGGCGACCAGAACACTGCTGGGACAAGTCAAGTGACTTGCCAGACCCCAGGTGCCCTCACGGACACATGGAAACATGCCCCATCCTGCCCAGCACACTGCTTTCAGGGTGCTGCATTTCACCCTTGTGGCAATCCTTTCAGGTATTCCAGAGGACTGCTATGATTACGCCACTTTACAGATGAGACAACTGAGGCACAGAGAGGTTAAGTGACTTGTCAAAGGTCACACAGCTAGTAAGTGCCAAAGCCCACACCCTTTGCCACTGCACCTGGGAAACCCACACGTGGGGCTCAGCTACAGCGGCCACGCTGCTCCATTTCTTTGGTCTACTTAGCTGTCACTCTGCCCGTGGTCCCACGCCCCTCCACTCTGGCCTCCAGGACAGTAGGCCTCAGTCTCTGCTGCAAATGCTAATCAAAGGCCTTCCTGGTCTCCAGAGCCCCTGCTCCATCTGACCCGGGGCCAGGCTGCTCCTGCCCAGGGGCCTGGCTTGGTGGCCTCTCAGCCTACATGGCTCAGATGTGCCACCTTCCTAAGTCCCAGTGGTGCCCCATCGGCTGGCCCTGGGAGCCCCTCCTCTGCCCTACACTGGGCCCCAGAAGAGAGGCCAGCTCCTCTGGGCACAGGGTGTGCGGCCAGCTCCATCCCAGAGCCCAGATTCAGGCACGATACCTTATAAGGCCTCCAGGGATGGGAAAACCACATCAAAGCAGCCTTGGGGAGCGAGCTGGAGTTTGGTTGGGGTTTTTCCTCTGTCTTTGAGACTTCCTACTCCTGAACGTAAGATCTTCCCCCACCGCCTGCCCCAGCAGTGCTTTGTCAATCTTTCTGTTCTCTAAGAGCTAACAGATGTTGGTGCCACGGGTTTCAAAGCAAACTCCCGGTGCCCACAGAACACGGCACAACTCACAGATTCCAAGAATGCACAGGGCTGGGACATGTCAGGGAAAGAGGAGGGGGGCAGGGCCCAGGCCACCCTGTAACCCTTAGATCCAAGCAGCCTACCCTGGAGCTGCCCCAGGAAATTCCTGGCGAGTTCTCTCTTCCCAGCACACTGAGGCGGCCGCCCAGCCAGGCCTTCTGGAGGCCTCACTGAGAGCAAAGCTCTTGCCTTCCTTTTGTCCCGTCTTCGGAGGCAGGACAGGGATGCTCCACTCCCCAGCGTCCAGATTACCCTGGCAGTCGGGGTGCCCAGGATCCGGGCCCAGCCCCACCCAGGGCAGCCAAGTGGCAGCAGACACATTACTTGACTTCTCTGGCCTCTGTTTTCCCCTTCTGTAAAATGGGGATTTTGATGTCAAAGAGGAAACATAGACAACATGCCTAGGATGGTGTCTGAGGCGAAGCTCGAAGCACTAACATCAGTTTCTCTCCTCTTCCCAACTCAGGCTCAGGAACATTCTCACCTTTCACCCTCACATTTTATCCCAATGTCTGGTGTGCCAGTGCCTCAATGTCCACCCGGGACGACGCTCACACGTGTGTCCAGGGGGCACTTTCAAATCCAGTGATGTTTAGGACAACGCGCTTCCTATTAACCTGCAGTCAGGGACACCCTGGATACTCTCAAAGTCAAGTGCGCTGCATCTCCACAGAGGAACACCACGTGAGAGAGAGTCCAGAAGAACAAGACCTACAGATCTCACGGGCAGAAGGCCAGACCCCAGGACGGGCAAAGGAGCCACCGCAGGAGACAGGCAGACTGTGCTGCTACCTGTCCGCAGAGGAGAGCACCAAACCGTGTGTGCCATGAGATCGTCCCTGGGTCGGGGAGCAGGCGGAAGACGACAGCCACAGTGACCTCCAGGGAGGGGAGAGCAGGCAGAGGCAGAGGATGTGGGGGTCATAAACCCCAGCCTTATCAGAAGTGTTCTCATGTTTAACAAATGAGTATATTACTTGGGTAATTAAAACCCATTTTAGTAAAACCACAGATAATAACCCACTTTACAAGGGAAAACAAAAGCTGGGAGATTAACAGGTTCAACGTTCCCTGGAGAGAAAGTGACAGAGTGAGGTAGACCCCTCCAGGCCTCCGCCCTCTCGTCTCTAGAATAGAGCTGGCCAAGGTGATGCTCACAGCTCCTTGGAGCACAGACCTTCTGGGGTTCCAGCCCACAGCCCATCAACAGACAGACCTCTTCTCTAGGGCTACCCCCAGGGAAACAAGAGGAAAACTGGGGCTGTCCAGTATCTGGGCCTCAAGTTCTGTGTCTCTCACATGTACCTCTCCCCTGCGGACCTGTTATTTCTGCCCACACAACTTCCCCCTCCCCAATCCCTAGGCCTCCCAGGACTTTCCTGGGCCTCCAGAGCCCACTCTGCCTAAAGCTAGGCAGGCTGAAAGTGCCAGGAAATTACCCAGCCTGTCCCAACACTACACAACATGCAGGCCAGTGATGCAAAAATAATCTTCATCAAAGGGTGGGGAGATGGAAAGAGGGCATGGCAGGCAGCCAGACAGCCGTCAGGGCAGGCTCCTGGAGGCCTGGCTCCAGGGACAGGAGAGGCTGGGGGCATCCTCCTCCCCTGGAGAGGAAAACAGACTCACCCCTTCTTGCTGGGGTCATCAGAACCCAGGCCTCAACATGCTACTTCCAAAGAGGAAAGGCATCTTTCCAAAGGAACCAAAATATAGGGCAGAGCCCTCAGCCACTGCCCTGAAGACCCCGAGCCCACCACAGCCACAGGTCACCCAGGGGTGGCTCCTAGCTCTGCCCACCTAGCCCTGTCCCCTGGCCGCGTCCAGGCCAATTGGAACCCTGCTGGGACCCCTCTCTCGGGAGCTGACGGGAAAGAGTTATTTGGTGCCCAGGCTGCATCTCGTCTCGTCGGCAGCTTCTCAGAGATGGCTGGCTTGA
The DNA here is from genome assembly GCF_049354715.1 of Callithrix jacchus. Lineage (NCBI taxonomy): Eukaryota > Metazoa > Chordata > Mammalia > Primates > Cebidae > Callithrix > Callithrix jacchus. Next base: position 8,398,201 of record NC_133521.1, on the reverse strand, counting down.
GGAGGCAGCTCACACAGACATGGAGGCCAGCGCCAGGACCAGCCTCAGGCGCAGCCTTCTCCAGAAGGAGGCTGCCTGCGGGCAGGACTCTGGGTCTGTTTTGCCCCCGAATAGCGCCTGGTACCACGCAGGTACTCGGTAAAGTGTCTGTTTGGTGAACTTTGGGGCAGGCCCACCCTCACCCACCCTTCCCACCAATGCAACTGTCACAGAAGCCGCTAAACGGCCCTTGCTGCATCCACCAATTCAGGTCGTGTTTTTGTTACTTGCAACTAAAAGCTCTCACTTGCTTAACCCCAGGAGCAATCCAGTCTCCTTAAAGCTGAGACCAGGATTCCCAGGCAAGCTTGGGAGCCAGTGGAACAGGACCCTGCAGGAGCCTGGCCCGCCGACTCCACTCAGGGCTGCGGGGGCTGAGGCGGGAGCAAAGGCGGGCGCCCAGGGCTGCACACACAAACCAGGCCTTTTGTGTTTGACCTACAAGGACCAGGCCTTCAAGATGCCAAAGACGTCGAGCAGCAATTAAAATTCCTCAGATTTCTCCCTGACTATTTTTATCTGTCTAAGATGCAATCGACATGCTCCAGCCTTCAGCTCCCCACATCCTGGGGACTCCAGCCTGAGCCTGCTTCTTGGGCTGGAGGGTTTGCCAGGGAAGGTGGACAGCCAGCATGGAGTGGGACAGCAGGGCTGGCAAGAGGACTTCAGACCTGGGGCCTGACTCTGAATCCATCACACTCCCTTCCCTGGCCCTCAGGCCTGAGACCCAAGAAGGTGCACATTTCCCTAGAGATGGGTTTGCCCAATACTGAACATCAGCCAGCTAGTCACCAAAGGGCCAGCAAAGGCCACTTCCTGGGCTGTCAGCAAGCCACAGGCATCCACATGCCACTGCCACACCTTCCTGCAGAGCCAGGTCCCCCTCTGGCTACCATGAGTACTTAAATGCTTCTCTAAATTGGCACTGTCTCTCTTTTTAACCTAGCCTTTCCATAAAGCAATAAGATCAGTAAAATCACAGGTGTTGGGGAGCATGGTTTGGTTTGGTTTGCTTTTCAGATGGGGGTCTCAATCTGTCCTCCAGACTGGCAGTAGCATGATCACAGCTTGCTGCAGCCTCCAACTCCTGGGCTCAACTGACTCTCCTGAGTAGCTGCGACTCCCGGCACATGCCACCATGCCCAGCTCATTTTGTAAAACTTTTTGCAGAGACACAGTCTCACTATGTTGCCGAGGTTAGGTGTGTTTCTTTTTTAAGGACAATTCATATTGAACAAATTCAGAATCATTAAAAGACAAGATGTCCACCCCTTACCACCTGAAGTTCCAGTCCCTCAGCAGGGCATCAACCACTGAACCATGCTTTCGGAGCCACATGATTTAAAGAGCCCAGCCCCTGGTCCCCACAGTGGTCAGGCTGGCTCCAACGAGTAGGAAGAGGGTGAAGGGGGAGACACCAGGCAAGGTGAGCACCAGGGGAGGCCATCAACCTTCCCACCCAGCCACCCTGCTCGAAGACTCATGGCTTCAGAATGTGATTTTTGAGCATGGAGAAAAAATGACTGATGGGAAAAAAAAACAAACCCCAAAGACCAAAATCAACAACAGAAAAGAGTGAATCTTGACATCACCCAGAATGCTCTCTGATCTCAAACTGCTGGCATCTCAGAACCCTTAAGAGATGACCCAATGCAGGGCCGATTGTCCAGAGCCAGGCAGGGCACGGGGCGGGGAGACTTTGCTGTTCTTCTGACCACAATTTTCCAACTAGACAGTGTTCCAAGGCATTTCTACAGTGGAAACTGGGATCTGATGGGCATGTCGGGGCCTGGGGATAACTGAGGTCTGGAATACAAAGGACTCAGTGATGATAATAACCAGCCTTAGTCAGTGCGTGACGTCTGCCAAGTGTTCCATGAAGCACATTAGGGGCATCACCGACTAAGCGCTCCCAGCAGCCCTAGAAGCTGGTCTCTACAATGACCCCTCCTTTGGCAGTGAGGAAACTGAGGCTTAGAGAGGCTAAGTAACTCACTCAAGTTGTCAGTCAGGTCTGGGTTTGAGCCCTGGTTCTTCTGCTTTATACTGTGTGGCTTTGTAAAAATGTTTCTACCTGACCGTGACTCAGTTTCCCCAGCTGAAAGTGGAAATAGCCCCCACTTGGCAGGGCAGTTGCGAGAGGAAAGGAGAGTGTGTGGACAGTGCTTGGCACATGGCCTGGCACAAATAGCATGTCCAAAGTCACAGCTGTCACCTCTTTCTCCCTCCCAGCTCTGGTCTTTCATTCTCTCCCATCACATTCTCTCTTCTGCCCCAGTTTTTGTCAGGGATGCCACAGCAGATCAAAACCCAGGCCAGCACTGCCCCATCAGCCCAGAAGGCCTCAGGCGGCCCCACCTCTAGCCGGCTGCAGAGAGCAGAGTGCACTCAGCACTGGTCAGAGTCTCTGCCATCCCACCCACTGCTGACTACACACACACACACACACACACACACACACACAGCCTTCCCACCCACAACTGACCTCTCTAAGACACTGCACACCACACCACTGCACACCACCACAGGACTGCACACCACACCACTACACACCACCACACCACTGCACACCACACCACTGCACACCACACCACTGCATACCACACCACTGCACACCACCACACCACTACACACCACCACACCACTGCACACCACCACACCACTACACACCACCACACCACTGCACACCACACCACCGCACACCACCACACCACTGCACACTACACAACTGCACACCATCACACCACTGCACACCACCACACCACTGCATACCACCACACCACTACACACCACCACACCACTACACACCACCACACCACTGCACACCACCACACCACTACACACCACCACACCACTGCATACCACATCACTGCACACCACCACACCACTATACACCACCACACCACTGCACACCACCACACCACTACACACCACTGCACACCACACCACTACACACCACCACACCACTGCATACCACACCACTGCACACCACCACACCACTGCATACCACACCACTGCACACCACCACACCACTACACACCACCACACCACTGCACACCACCACACCACTACACACCACCACACCACTGCACACCACACCACCGCACACCACCACACCACTGCACACTACACAACTGCACACCACCACACCACTGCACACCACACCACTGCACACTACATAACTGCACACCACCACACCACTGCACACCACACCACTGCATACCACACCACTGCACACCACCACACCACTACACACCACCACACCACTGCACACCATACCACTGCACACCACCGCACCACTACACACCACCACACCACTGCACACCACACCACTGCACACTACACACCACCACACCACTGCACACCACACCACCACACCACCGCACACCACCACACCACCGCACACCACCACACCACTGCATACCACACCACTGCACACCACCACACCACTACACACCACCACACCACTGCATACCACACCACTGCACACCACCACACCACTACACACCACCACACCACTGCACACCACCACACCACTACACACCACCACACCACTGCACACCACACTACCGCACACCACCACACCACTGCACACTACACACCTGCACACCACACCACTGCACACCACCACACCACTGCATACCACCACACCACTGCACACCACCACACCACTACACACCACCACACCACTGCACACCACCACTACACACCACCACACCACTACACACACCACCACACCACCGCACACCACCACACCACTACACACCACCACACCACTGCACACCATACCACTGCACACCACCGCACCACTACACACCACCACACCACTGCACACCACCACACCACTACACACCACCACACCACTGCACACCACCACACCACTACACACCACCACACCACTACACACCACCACACCACTGCACACCACCACACCACTACACACCAGCACACCACTACACACCACACCACCACACCACCGCACACCACCACACCACCGCACACCACCACACCACCGCACACCACCACACCACCACACATCACCACACCACTGCACACCATCACACCACCACACACCACCACACCACTGCACACCACCACACCACCGCACACCACCACACCACTACACACCACCACACCACTGCACACCACCACACCACTACACACCACCACACCACCGCACACCACACCACCGCACACCACCACACCACTGCACACTACACAACTGCACACCACCGCACACCACCACACCACCGCACACCACCACACCACCGCACACCACCACACCACTACACACCACCACACCACTACACACCACCACACCACTGCATACCACACCACTGCACACAACCACACCACTACACACCACCACACCACTGCACACCATACCACTGCACACCACCGCACCACTACACACCACCACACCACTGCATACCACACCACTGCACACCACACCACTACACACCACCACACCACTGCACACCACACCACTACACACCACCACACCACTGCACACCACACCACCACACCACCGCACACCACCACACCACCGCACACCACCACACCACTACACACCACCACACCACTGCACACCACACCACCGCACACCACCACACCACTGCACACTACACAACTGCACACCACCACACCACTACACACCACACCACTGCACACCACACCACTACACACCACCACACCACTGCACACCACACCACTACACACCACACCACTGCACACCACACCACCGACCCCACCACACCACTGCACACCACACCGACCCCACCACACCACTGCACACCACACCACCGACCCCACCACACCACTGCACACCACACCGACCCCACCACACCACTGCACACCACACCACCGACCCCACCACACCACTGCACACCACACCGACCCCACCACACCACTGCACACCACACCACCGACCCCACATCACTGCACACCACACCACCGACCCCACCACACCACTGCACACCACACCACCGACCCCACCACACCACTGCACACCACACCGACCCCACCACACCACTGCACACCACACCACAGACCCCACATCACTGCACACCACACCACCGACCCCACCACACCACTGCACACACCACTGACCCCACCACACCACTGCACACCACACCGACCCCACCACACCACTGCACACCACACCACAGACCCCACATCACTGCACACCACACCACTGACCCCACCACACCACTGCACACCACACCGACCCCACCACACCACTGCACACCACATCACAGACCCCACATCACTGCACACCACACCACTGACCCCACCACACCACTGCACACCACACCACCGACCCACCACACCACTGCACACCGCACCACCGACCCCACCACACCACTGCACACCGCACCACCGACCCCACCACACCACTGCACACCGCACCACCGACCCCACCACACCACTGCACACCACACCACCGACCCCACCACACCACTGCACACCACAGCACTGACCCACCACACCACTGCACACCACACCACCGACCCACCACACCACTGCACATCACACCACCGACCCACCACACCACTGCACACCACACCACCGACCCACCATGCCACTGCACACCACACCACCGACCCCACCACGCCACTGCACACCGCACCACTGACCCACCACACCACTGCACACCGCACCACCAACCCCACCACACCACTGCACACCACACCACCGACCCACCACACCACTGCACACCACACCACCGACCCACCACACCACTGCACACCACACCACTGCACACCACACCACCAACCCCACACCACTGCACACCACACCACCGACCCCACCACGCCACTGCACACCACACCACCGACCCCACCACACCACTGCACACCACACCACCGACCCCATCATGCCACTGCACACTGATCCTGCCACACCATTGTCTGCCACACCACTGGTCCCACCATGCCACCACCTGCCACACTGCTGACCAGCCTGGCGGCTGGCCCACCACACCGCACAGCCAAGTGCTGATAAGAGGAGAGGCCCGAGGGGCTGTGGTGTGCCTCTGATCACCAAGCAGCTGGGGCAGTGCTGCCAGCAGTTCCTGGCCCTGGAACAGGTCCTGGTTGGCTGCCAGGGTCCAGCGCGTGTGACCTGCTGACAGGGCGGCCCTGAGCCAGGTTGCTTATGACAGACAGCACTGTCATCTGGCACCAAGGAAGGGTGCCCCACAGCCATAGGCCACCTCACTGCAGGGAAAGAATGTGTACTCCTGCCCGGAGCAGGGGGGTAGGGACCCGAGTCTTGCTCAGCCTCAGGAATAAAGGGCTTGAGCTTCTCACTTTTCTGAACTTAAGCAAACAAAATAGATGAGGCAAGAGCCTCTTGATTCCTATATGCCGAGGCCTCAGTTTCTGGACAGGACAAGAGTGCCCATAACACACACACACACACACACACACACACACACACACAGGCCACCCATGCAGCCCTGCAGTGCCCTAGAGAAACCATCCTGCAGAAGCCATCCTCCTATTCACTCGGATCCCATCCTCCCTGGGCCTCCCATTCTCATCTCCTGGCCCCTTCTGTCCCCTCACGCCCAAAATAGCTCTAAGATACTTGTCACCACCCCTCTCACAGGCCGGACAGCCTGCTCGGAGTCTCCCAGCCCTGGGCCGACCTGTCCCCTTCACCCAGAGTGCCCTCCTCCCTCTACTGCTGGTGAAGTCTTTGCCTTCCCACCGCCCCACTGAGCCACTGTGGATATCGACTTCCCCCCAGCCCCAACCACCAGATGAGGACAGAATCAAGAGGGTCACACTGGCGGCTTTCAGAGGACTCAGTTCGTTCTGAAACTCAGCAGTCCACATGCTGCCAGGCTGTGCTTGGAAGCCTCAGTGGTCACATCTACGAAACAAGAGCGGTACCCCACCCGCCTGCCACCCAGCAGTGCACAATGATCCCACCAGTGGATGTGGAAGAACCGAGAAGGTGAGAGGAGCTGTTTGGGAGTGAGGGCCCAGAGTCCACAATGCTGCCAGATAGGAAGCTGGTGAGGAACAGCCGAGTCCCCTCCTGCTGTGTTGATCAACAAAAGGCGCGTTTTCTAGAACGTTTCTGGAAGGCCACACTCCACTTCAGACGTGGGAACAGGGGCGCTGTCTTCTTCAGCTGTCTGGCTTTCTGGGTGATTTGAATTTTATACTGTCTCTTATTTTCTCCCTCTCTCTTTTTAAACCAAGAACATTCAATCGTTGTATACTTTTAAAAAATAACTTTTTTGGGTCAGGCGCGGTGGCTCACGCCTGTAATCCCAGCACTTTGGGAGGCCGAGGCGGGTGGATCACGAGGTCAAGAGATCAAGACCATCCTGGTCAACATGGTGGAACCCCGTCTCTACTAAAAATACAAAAAATTAGCTGGGCATGGTGGCACGTGCCTGTAATCCAAGCTACTCGGGAGGCTGAGGCAGGAGAATTGCCTGAACCCAGGAGGCGGAGGTTGCGGTGAGCCGAGATCACACCATTGCACTCCAGCCTGGGTAACAAGAGTGAAACTCCGTCTCAAAAAAAAATTATAATAACTTTTTCAAAGTAGTTTTTACAGTAAAACAAATGATGTGGCTCTACCTCCCTCATGATGTCACCAAGGTGCTCACCAGGCACCTCAAACTTCATGTGTCCAAACCCGACGCCTGGTGGCCCCCAAACCTGTCCTCCCCAGTGCCTTCCCTGTGTGCAAACAGGCAGCTCCCTGCTTCCTTTACTCTGGCCAGACACCACGGAGGATCCACACATCCTGTTGGCTCTCCCTCAAAGCATGCCCTGAAGCCAGTCACTGCCACCTCCTTCACTTCTGCCACGCATTCCAGGCCATAGTGCTCCTGAATAATGACAATCGTTTTCTATTCTCTGCCCTTCCGGCCACTCCCACCCCTACCCAATTCCCCAAAGTCCCACCAAAGCCCATTAGAGCCCCATCCAGTCTGTCTGCCCCATCACCTCCCTCGCCCCTCTGTTTCTCCCCATTCACGCGCTCACCCGCGGCCACACAGGCATCCCTGCTGTTCCTCCAACAGGTTCAGCTCATTCCCCACTCGGGCCTTCACACGTGCCATTCCCTCTACCCGGAAGGCTCTTCCTCTGGAGAGCCCCTTCCTCCTGCCCCTCCAGGTTTGGGCTCATGTCACCTTGTCACCTGGGTGAGGTCTTCCCAAATCTCTTTATTTAAAACTGCAGCCCCTTCTCCCACACTCCTTTTGTTATTTATCCCTGAGGCATTCCCACCAAATGACACACCATGTATCAATGCCTGACGGTGGAGGCACTCAACCAGCGTGTGTTGAACCACCAAACGCAGCTCTGTATTTAATGACTCAGGAAAACATTGCCCTGCATTTTCTTGAAAGAAAAAATCAGTTGCCAAAGAGCAGAGAGAATGTGACTACATTCCCTAACATCGTCTGCACGTGTTTCCATGTGCTGTAGTAGGAGGCACACGTCTGCAGAGACGGGCACCAAAATGCTCCCGGAAGTGGTGCCCGGTGCTGGATTCCAGGTGACCCAATGGTCTTCCATGAACACACATGATTACTTCTAAAATCAAAAATGACAGCAAAGCGTTTCAAAGGAAAAAAATGCCAAAACATACAAAAATGGGCATCCAAGTTGGTTCTAGAAAGACTTACACACAGAAGTCTGCCAGAAGGGTCTTGGCCCTAGCAGTGGCCAGACATGCAGCCTTCTGGTGAAATGGGTGTCCTCCCAATTCCCACTGGAAGGGAAGATGGAGACTCTGGATTTTGGGGCACCCAGACCCCGTTGCTCCCTCCCACAGCCACATGGTGTACACAGGCCACAAAGAGGCCACAGCCAGACACCTGCCTGCTTCTCACTGCTCTCACTGAACCTGCATAGGAAGCCAGGGCTGTGTAAGGCAGACAGCACTTTGATTCCAGAAATGGCATGAGACCAGCAGGCTGCCACTGGGGGCCCAGGGGAGCAGGGTGGCATTCTCTCCTGCCCATGCCAACCAGCACAACACCAAATTTTGCTGCTGCCATTCTCAGGCAACCAAAGATCTCGAAGCAAAAAGTATGGGGATCTAGAAGGCCACTGCCTGCCCTGCAGGTCTAGTCATCAACCCACATCAGGGGCCCGTGTCACCACAGGGTGGTCACCTGAGAAGTCAGTGAGGTCTGGGAGAGTCCACATGGTCAGCGTGGTCTGAGATGACTCTTGGGCCCAGAGGTTATAGGGTCTTCATGGCAGTGAGTCCACCCATCACGCCTCTACCTCACCCAACAACCCCAGGAGGTCCACGTGTGACCTATTGTTGTTTTTACAGATGGTGAGACTGAGAGTCATAGGGGAGGTGAGAAAGTGGTAAGGCTGGGAGAAACAGAGCACTCCTGAAAGGAAGGCCAGGGTTCTGAGGATGCCCACTGCATGTTCCTGGATCTGGAAGAGAGGCCTCTGCAGTCTGAGACCCACATTTCCACCAGGACCACCAGCGTCAGGCCAGGCCAGAGCCTTTGTTCAGAGGTTCTGACCTTCGAGAAAGACTCAGCGCCCCTCTGAGAATGTCCCCCTAGAAAAATGCCATGCAAAGAAAATTGCACACTGAACTTGAGGGAGTTCACAACCCTTCTCACTACAAGCCCATTTGTGAATTTTAGTTCAAGAACCTCTGAGAGTCCAGATGTAGAAACTGAGGGCTCAAAAATCAACAGGAACTGCCCAGGTCACAAAGTTGAAGAGGAGCAGAGCAAGGATCCGAAACCAGAGGACCCACAGCAAGCAGCAAAGAAGGGAGCAGAGGCATGAGACCAGAGCCCCCACACACCCCAACTGCCGGGGGCCGGAGCACCCACCTCAACAAGCCCACCATTGGATGGTTTCTCCACAAGCACTGTCTCAGGCAACCAAATATTTCAAAGGAAAACACAGTGGGTCCAGGCGTGAGAGTCCAGGACGTTTGGGGAATGCTACATGGACTTCTCAGCCTTTCCAGACTACCTGCAGTAGGACGCCCATGAGGTGCTTGCGGATGGGGGGGGGGGGGTCTCTTCACTCCTCCAGACCCTTTGATTGCGGCCCGCCTCCCTAGGGCACCGTGCACACAGGCAGGTCCCCCTAGGTCTGTGTGCCCCTCCCTTCTGGGTGTGTTCCCTCCCAGCAGCTCACACCTGGGGGCCCTCTTCAGAGGCCTGCCCTAGGGCTGTGTCTGCAGGTTCAGAGAACTGCCGTGTCCCCACCCCAGGTGGCCCTAAGCCTGGTGCAGGAGAATGAAAGCCCATACCTCCTGTCAGGACAAACTCAGAAGCATAATTTATACCCCAGAGCTCCCCCAGAGCATCAAGCTGAAGCCAAGACTTTGCCTGAAATGGTACCTGTGTTGGCCTCTTCCCCTTGTCTGTCCTGCTTCCTCCACTGCCTCACTGGCTTGCCCTGCCCTGAGAGTGTCCTGAGTGAATCACTTGCACGTGACCCTCACCTCAGGCTCTGCTTCTGCAGTCCCTGACCTCCCAGGGCTCTCCCCTGAACTACCCGAGTAGTTGGTGGAATCCTGACCCATCTGGTGAATTCACAGGGAGTAGGCAGGCTGATGAACTGCAAGCTGGTTGGTGTCTGACAAAGCAGGTGGAACGTCGGTCCAGCCCAGAAAGGCAATGGTCACACTGTGGCCAATCCAGCTTTGTGAGGGGCCAGGGACCCTGATGCCAGGGCTCAGGCCTGAGAGGCAGAAAAATGGAAATGGACATTTTTTCGCACCCCACACCCCACCCCATCCCAGTCCCACTTCAGGAAACCCCCTCCCCATCTTTCAGAGCCTAATTCAAGTGAAGACACTTGTTCTAAGCATCCCATGTCCCAGGAACCCCTATCATTCAATATTCAGCATATTTTAGGCTGGCTTCACAGACTGTAAGTTGGGGAGGAAGCTGAGGCTGTGGGAAGCTCTTTGTCCCTCGCCAGGCTCCTGCAATGGGCATCTGCCATTCAGAAGCCCCTGGCCCCCAGCCTCCCTTCCTCCTTCTTCTGGGAACACTTTGACTTCCCTTGGCGGCTTTCTAGACCTCACAAATAAAACCACAGGACATTCAGTTAAGTTTGAATATCAGACAACAAGTCATTGTCTAGCATAAGTACGTCTCATGCAGTATTTAGAATAGACTTAAAACACACCCAAAAAATTAAGTACTATTTATCTGAAATTGAAATTTAACTGCGTGGCCTACATTTTATATGGAAACCCTGCCCCTCCACTCCTCTCACCCACATGATGTGGGCAGGCTGATTTCTCCCCATGACCACTAGGGAGGGGACTTAACTCAGGCCTGCCCGATGAGAGCTCCACACCACGCCAGCCATGGGGACTGCTCAGGGCAGGTCACACGACTCAAACCAGGCCAAGGAGAGGCGACCCCAGGGCACCTTCTCTGCCTCTGCTGACATTGGTGAGGTGTGAGCTGAGAGCCTGACCCTGCTGAGAGGACTTTACCACCTCACAGAGAAATTCCAGCTATGAAAAAAGCTAATACCAAGGCAAACAGAGCCACGAGGGGATGCAAGAGAAAAGGGGTCTTAACAACATCATTTGAGCCCCTGGATCAAACGGTGTCTGAAGCTAGTACTTCCCCTACATTTTTCAATGACGTGAACCATGAAATCTTCCCTTTTGGCTTAAGCCAGTGTGAGCTTATTCTCCTCGTGGGCCAATGAATGGGTACTGCTCACTTGCTCCTCCTCACCCTTACCACCCTACGCATGATGCTGGGCACAGTCTATGCTCAGAGAACATGGTTTTACCTTCACTGTGGAGGGTGGTGTGGGGTGATGGGAAAGCCTGAGCTCTCCAGGCAAACAGGCACGATTCGAAGACCCACTTGGTGCCACCCTCATTCCAAGCTCTTGCACAACTAACTCTCCGTGAGCCTTGGTTTCCCTATTTGTTAGATAAAGATACTTATACCTGGGCTGCCCATATAATGCTAGTGCCCTAACTGGGCACTTTAGAGAGAGAAAGGGAGTGCTGTTGATACCCAGGTCGGGAGAGACTGGAACTGCCCTGGGTAAAAAGGGACCAGGGATGCCGTCCTTACAACCCACCCTGCCTGACTCCACCTACCCCTGCACTAGCCCTCCCCCACAGCCCACACCTTCCATTCTGCCCCTACCCCTTCCCCATCACGGCTCTCTGTACAGGATGGTCCCCTACTCGCTGCTTCCCGCTGCCTCCTAATTCATTCTCCCAGTTCCGGAGAAGCCATCTCTGGAGCCGCAGCTCCGTGCAGGCCCCGCTCCATGCAGGCCCCACTCCGCGTCCTTGCAGCCCGACTGCTTGTGGCTCGCAGGCTCCCCAGCCAACTAAACTCGTTGAGGACAGGGTCTGTACATTTCTCCCTCATTACTGAAGGCCCTTACAGAGCTGGCACAGTGCCTGGAAAACGACACATAAAATAGCAGACAAAAAAGGACACCGCTAACCCTCTCTTCCTCTTCTCCATGGGCTCTGTATTTTCTCTGTGCATCGATAAAACCATCCTGGCTACGATGTCAAGCAGGGATGAGTGAAACTATGAATCATGGAGTGGGGAGGGCATGGGGCAGGGCTAGGACCCACTCCTAGTGGGCCCAGGACATGTTGGTGATGTTCTCAGAGCCAGTGACTCCAGGATGGTGGCCTCATAAGGCCCCGCCCAGCCCAGCAGCCCCCAGGCGGCGCAGCAGCAATGTGCTGGCCTTGGGACAGCTTTCATTGATCCGAGGCCAACGTGGACTGGACCTGAGCCGGCTGCCTATTCCAGCATCCAGCGCTGGCCCCTGCTCAAAACACAGGCCCGGCGTCTCCCTGCAGCCTCTGCCAGCTCTGTCCTCAGCGTCAGCCAAGTCACTGCCCAGAATGCAAATGGGGCAGGTGCAATGGGCCTCTCCAATCTGAGACCAAGGCCATCACATCCCACACACAACCCAGGTTGTTCTGCGCACAAGCAGACAGCATCCCCTTGGTTTGCTTGGCCCCCACCCACACATCTCTCCTGCCTATCCCCCGGCAGCCTCCCCACCTGATTTCTTGGTTTGGCCAGGCCTAAAGCCTGAGGTCAAGGACCTGAAGAACACGTTGCCACACCAGCTCCCTGGCTCACACCCCAGCCCAGGTGTCGCACGCTCGTTTCATTTTCACAGAACCCCTCCCCTGCTCTGCAGCCTTCACTGGCTTCCTGCTTCAACCAACACAAAACCCTCTGAAGTCTTTCCCTAGCTTCTCATCCAGCTCACTGAGAAACAAATGGTTATGATGGGGAAAAATGCTAGCCCAGGAGCTGGGTGTTCTGCCTCAGTTTCCCCATTTGTACAGAAAGAGAAAGCATGGCAAGAGGGTATCTCCAAAGGCTTTATAGCTACAATAGACCAAGACTCCACAGGCTCAGGAGCAGGCCAATTCAGCCAGGTCCCAGGCTCCGTCCCTCCTCTGCTGACTTCCAGCCACCCAGAAGGGCCACTGTCCACTTGCAAAGCCCATGATCAGTTCTCAAGACTGTCTGTCTCAGGAGGCAAAAGTATTTTGGGAAGAAAGAAGAAAAGTACAGATATGATGCTTCCCTCAACTCTGCATCAGCGCAGCACCCAACCCTCCCAGCCCCAGATACCCTCCCCAGGGGAGCCGCAGTGGCTACAGATGGAGAGAGAAGCGCAGCTCACAGGCTGAGGACCAAACAGCAAATATCTACCTGCATGGAACACCAGGAAGGACCCCCGCAGCCTCAGCCTAACAGTCAGCACCTCAAAAAATAAGAATTATCAGGTTAATTTAAAAAGATGCCTCATCCTGGCCAGGTGTGGTGGCTCACGTCTGTAATCCCAGCAATTTGGGAGGCTGAGGCAGGCAGGTCACTTGAGGAGTTTGAGACCAGCCTGCCCAACAAGGGAAACCCCATCTCTACTGAAGAAAAAAAAAAATACCTAAGCATGGTAGTGGGCGCCTGTGGTCCCAGCTACTCGGGAAGCTGAGGCAGGAGAATCACTCGAACCTGGGAGGTGGAAGTTACAGTGAGCCGAGATCACACCACTCACTCCAGCCTGGACAACAGAGTGAGACTCCATCTTTTAAAAAAAAAAAAAAAAAGAGGCTTCATTCTAATGGCTATGAACTCATAATGGCAGTAAAGGAGCAAATGGCATTGCAGATGATGGAGGCCCAGACTGTGTACCACATGGCCTGGGGCCTGGGTCCTGACTCTGTCACCTACTGGATGTGTGATGCTGGGCAAACTAATAAACTTCTCTGGACCTCAGTTTCCTCCACTGTATGATAGGTCAACAATAATATTCGCCTTGTGAAGTTGCAGGGAGCATTAAATGAGGTAACATTTGTAAAGCACTTGGAACAACACCCAGTTCCTTAGAAGCACCATATAAATGCTTGTTAAATAAAAAAAAAAATGAAGGTGTATAAAGTACATAAAACATACTTGTAAAAGGATGACCATCCCCAGAAAAAGAAGGGTGACTATCTGTAAACATCTTTAGCATTCGTTGTTTTAATGTGTAGGAGGGTGTGAACAAATGTGGGGATTTTTTTCTTCCTCCGTCAGGCACAGGCCAGACTTATGTGAGGAACTGATGTGTTCTAATATTATCTGAACAAACACATCAGTATGGGAAGATGAGGTTGAGCCCAGGAGTTCCGGAAAAGGTTGAGCCTCCTCCAAAAATTGAAAAGCTGGATTGGCAGGAGAGGCCACCTAGGATATCAGGGTCAAAAGAGCATTCAGGGCCGGGCACAGTGGCTCATGCCTGTAATCCCAGCACTTTGGGAGGTCAAGGCAGGAGGATCACTTGAGCCCAGATCACTTGATCTCAGGACCAGCCTGAGAAACACAGCAAGACCCATCTTTACAAAAAATTTACAAAGTAGTCTGGCATGGCGGCATGCACCTGTAGTCCCAGCTACTCAGGAGGCTGAGGCAGGAGGATTGCTTGAGCTCAGGAGTGGGAGGCTGAAGTCAGCTGGGATGATGTCACTGCAGTCCCTGGGCAACAGAGCAAGTCTCTGTCTCAAAAAGAAAAGAAAAGCAAAAAAGAAAGCATTCAGCTAAGGCCTCCGACATGATCCATCTGCCCATTGCCTTTAAAGGGGAGTGTGAACTATCCAGACTTGAGCCACCACCTCAGGAGGGGTGAACCCTCGGGGCGGCTCCACTAATTATACAGGTTGGAACTAGCAAGGCACAACCCAGTCTTAATGGTGCCCCCGACCAGGCTGACTAGAGTGGGCTGCAAGTGCCGGCTGCCCAAAGCTTCCACCGTGCAGCACCTCGGGGCATGCTGGGCTATAGAAAAGCAAAACCAAACAAAACCCATGAGGAAGGCGTGGGCTTGAAAAGCTCTTTTTCACCACTTAGTGAAGTTTAACGCTTAAAAAGGAAGTCAAGAAAGTCGATTGGTGCTCGCATCTGAGGGACTGGCGCAAGGAAACTCATTTCCGTATTCTCTCTATTTTGTGTCTGAAACGTTCTATAAGAAATAGTCTTAAAAATGGGGAACTTAGTCTAAAGAACAGGGGCTTGAGTTTAAACCATCTGGAGA
Organism: Callithrix jacchus; assembly: GCF_049354715.1. Lineage (NCBI taxonomy): Eukaryota > Metazoa > Chordata > Mammalia > Primates > Cebidae > Callithrix > Callithrix jacchus. The sequence goes on along the minus strand of NC_133521.1, from coordinate 8,382,599 downwards.
GAAGCAGCCAGGTCCAAGGCTCACCAAGAGTCAGCCGGGCCACAAGAAGGATCTGAGCACTGGGCTCGGAGAAGACATTAGGTCTCCTTTAGACACAGTGAGGTCACAGCAAAATAGGGGACCAAATGGTGTGCTGCACTGACCATATGCCAGACGCCCTCCCAAGTGTCCCGTGTTTACAAACTCAATCATCACAGCAACCATGAGGCAGACGTTGCTACTTCCCCATTCTACAAATGAGGAAACTGAGGCAGACGGTAGTTAAGAAACTTCAGGCTGGGCATGGTGGCTCACACCTTTAATCCAAGCACTATGGAAGGCTGAGGCAGGCGGATTCCTTGAGGCCAGGAGTTCGAGACCAGCCTAGCTAACATGGTGAAACCCCTTCTCTACCAAAAAACACAGATTAGCCAGGCGTGGTGGCAGGCGCTGGTAATCCCAGCTACTCGAGAAGCTGAGATGGGAGAACTCTCTTGCATCAGGAGGTGGAGGTTGCAGTGAGCTGAGATGACGCCACTGCACTCCAGCCTGGGCAACAGAGTGAGACTCTGCCTCAAAAATGAAAAATGAAGATAGAAATTTGACCAAGTAGCTAACAAGTGGCAGCCCTGGGATTTGAACCCAGCCTACCTGGGTGCATGAGGCTGTGCTCTAACCACCCTGCTGAACTGCTGCTTCATTTCAGTCAAGAGCAGATCTTAGCCCAGTGGGGTCAGGTGCAGAAACAACAGTAAAACAATGGATGAAAGCTATAGCATCAACAGCATAGCTTTGGCATGGGCTTATTTACGAGGGCAGTGGCAAGCTGATAACTACTGTTACCTGCTGTTAGGGTATGTGATCTGTCATTCTAAACTTGTAGTCTCAGTCCCAGTTAAAGTTAACCTGAAATCAGCATTTAAATCTTTAAGAAATACTGGTTCCTCTCTTAGATTATAACAGAGTACTAAAGGGTGTATGTTTTCCTTTCCGAGTATGAATGTCATCTGGACATGAAGGAATCCCATCAGTACCCGGGTGTCAGCCCATTCCGGCTTCATTTGCTGCGAACCCAAATCAGCCACACTCACTCTGAGGACATCTATGCCAGGGCAGTGGTCCCCAACCTCTTTGGCACCAGGGATCAGTTTCACGGAAGACAATTTTTCCAGGGATGGGGGCGGGAAGAGGGCAGTAGGCAGATGGTTTCAGAATGAAACTCTTCCGCCTCAGATCGTCAGGCATTCGGTAGATTTCCATGAGAAGCACACAACCTGACCCCTTGCAAGCATAGCTCACAGCAGGGCTGGCACTCCTGTGAGAATCTAACACCACTGCTCATCTGATAGGACGTGCTACCCAGTTCCTAACAGACCACAGACCAGTACCCACCCTCAACCTGGGGTATGAGAACCCCTGCTCTGGGGAACTCTCTGGGATTCCATTTACTGATTCAACTCTGGGATTAGGCCCATGATATATCCAGCTGTAGGAACAGAAGGGAGTCCAGAGATAAAGCAACTCTCCTTAGCGACCCACACCTTTTTTCAGATCCATCAAGATCTATGCAAATTGCAGAGCAATTTTTCTGTCAGACATAGAAGCCAGGAAACAAAAGTTACCTGGAAAGCCTAGATAATATTTTCCCCTCCAAGTAATACAATGTCGGGCTATGTTAATAGAAGTATTATATCTATATTATGGGAGGTGATAATTCTACTACTTTCTGCTAGGTTAGATGCCACCTGGAAACAAAGTTTCATATATAAAGAAAACAGAGCTACACCAGCCTTGTTATTCAAAGTGTGGACTGGGGGCTAGCAGACTGACACCGTCTAGGAAGTGGTCAGAAATGCAGAGTCTTAGGCCCGGTCTACCCTACAAAATCAGAATCTGCATTTTTGCATCATCCCACACAATTCATATGCACATTCAAGTTTGAGAGGCCCTGGTATAGGGAGGACCAGAAAGATGACTACATGATTACAGCTAATACTCAAATACCCAGCGTGCACCAAGCCCTGTTTTTAAATCTGTGAGTACTTCACGTGCACACGGCTTTGGAGTTGTGAGGCTGATGGCATAAGGATGGGACCTCAAGGGATGGTGACAACCCAAGATGACGTGAGAGACGGGACGGAAGAAGCCAGCTTCCTGCCTTCACAGGGAAAGAATGACTCCCTCACCAGACGAAGAAGGACAACTGTCTGTGCTTCTTGAAGGCAGAGTGGGACTAATGGCAAGGAGGGCCCAAATTCTCTATCATTCCAGGAGCTACAGTTGTCCAACAAAGGAAGAGGCCAGTGAAGGGAGTGAGCTTCCTGTCACAGGAGGTAACCAAGTAGAGGCTAGGAGGCCTTCTATACAGGATGCACAGAGGAGGATTCCAATTTCTCAAAGGAGTCAGTCTCGATAGGTTGAACTTTCCTCTCTAACAGCAAGGCCAGAAAGGCGTTGTCTACATCTACTGGAAACCTGAAAGTGGGTGTGCTCCCCTTCCCCACCAAAAGCTGCCTGTGGGTTTCTATGGCTCCCAACATCCTAGAAATCTCTGTGGCCTCAAAAGTCAGGACAGAAGATGGGGCTATTATTAACCCTCCAGCCCCAGCACCTCTCTCAACCTAGATCCCAGACACATGGCTCACGGTGGTCCTCAGGTAACAAGCAGAGCTAACTGAGCCCTGGCTGGGATGGGAGGAGAGGCAGGAGACAGCCACCCATCCCCGCCCAAACAAGGAGATGTCTCTGTGACTCAGTGATCCACGCTTTCTCAAACAGGAAACTCTTTGAAGAAGTCCCCCATCCACTCACCAGGGGGCCGTTCCCTTGACTATCCAGACCCCACTTGCTGGTATCTTCAAGTGACTGCAAGTTTTGCTCTGTTCGCAGAAGAACAAGGTGAAAATGAAAAACCTGGATGGGAACTTGCCCTCTAAAATATGAAAGACTGGAGAAACGGACCTGGCGTAGAGGCAGCAGGGCTGAGGCTCAGAGCCTGACCTCCGGGGTCAAACTCTAGGCTCCACCCTGGGTGGAGGGGGAATCTAAGACCTTCCTGAGCCTTAGATTGTCTGGAACATGAAGATGATAATAATCCCTGCCTCATGAAACCTTAGAGCAGTGCCTAGCATGCTGTAAGCCCCGCCCTGATAAACACTAACAGTGGACAGGAACAGAACCCTCAGGAAGAAGGAGCTTTACTGAGTATGTTCATTAAACAGGGCATAGACTTGATAAAATTGCACACATAAAGCGATCAGCATGTCTGCGACACCCAGGAGTCACTCATTCAATGCTAGCTGTTACCACGGTCCTTCCCGCTGCTATCACTTATTACCAAATTCCCACTGGAGAGAAGACCACAGTGTCACAGTCCACAGTGTCCAGCCCAGGAGGAGGAGACACAGAAAGAAGGAATGCAACACTCTGAGGGCTGGGGCGGGGCGGACTCGGGCGCGGGGAAGGCCCTGCCTGGGTAAATGCTTGGCGGCTGGATCTTGGAGGCAGCAAGGCCTCTGGAGAGCCAGCTCCACGGCCTCAGAAGTCAGGCCAGCTTTTAGTTCCCAGCATCCGGGCCCATGTCCCCCATCAGGCCTGCTGCCCAGGGCGCTCAGATTCTTCCAAGGCCCAGGACACACGTCCAAAGCAGCCTCTCAGACTCAGGCCCCAAATTCCTTGGCCGGCAGGGTTCACGTCTCCACGCGGCTGACAGAGTCCAGCTGCCGGCACCTTCTCCTCTGCTCCCACCAAGGCTGGCTAGCCCCTGAGCCCAGGAATCGGGAACTGCCAGCATCCCCAGCCCCTGCCCCAGCCACGTAATTAGTGCAAGCACCCGTGAGGCCCTTTAGCTACCGGCCTTGGTCCCCCTGTGCCGGAAGAGTGACAGGTATCACATGGTCAAAATCAGAATCTAATGACAGGCTTCCCTGTCCATCTCCTTCGTGGCCTTCTCCAAGGACTGGAAGGAAATCCCATGAAAGGACAAGTTTAAAGGAAAAATTAGAAAAAAAAGAATCCTCTGTGTTCTCCAAAGCAGTGTACCCCAAATCTGGCAGTGCCTGAAGCCAGCAAGGGAAATGCCATGGCTAAGCTCATCAGCAGGTGCCTTCAATCAGGGCTCTGTGCAGCCAGGCTCACATCCTGGACCTCGGTCTGGGTGCCTGGGCATCGTTACCATCTACAGACGACAGCCCAGTGCCCTCGGATACACAGGTGCTTATAAGTGTGGGGGCATCACAAGGCTGCTGTCCACACTCAGAGAAAGAGGGCTCAGCAGGGGACATCCTCAATGGAAGAGACCCTTGTTTATCCATGGAGGTCAACAGAAAGAAACCAAACAGCCCCAGTCGCTCCCAATTCTCCATGTGCCCATGACCTTGGGTTGCTTATAGGGTGGGATTTTAATCATCACTAACATTTACTAAGGGCTACTCTGCCAGACACTGTGCCCTTTTTAAACCCTTGCAATGTCCCTTCTACTATCATACCCATTTTATAGATGAGAAAACTGAGGCACAGGTTAAATAATACCCCAAAGTTACACCTTTGGAAAGTGGTGAAAGTAGGACCCTGCCTAACTCCAGGACCTGTGGGCTGGGAGAAGATTCTTCAACCAAACTGGGGTAGACTGATTGCATTCATGCCCTAATTTGTTCATGCCTCCCTGACTCCATACCCTTTGGGGGAAGCTCTCCCACAATGAGACTGGTCATAGCCACGTGGCTTGTTCTAGTGGATGGGACAGTAGCGGATGTGACACAGAAACTTGATAAGGCACTGGGGAGTCCACTTCTCTCAGACCCTGACCCTGCAATGAGAAATGTCTGGCCTTGCCTGCTGGAGGGATAGGACATGCACGAGAAGGAGAGGCTGCTTGTCCCAGCCAATTCTGATCTAAACCAGGAAGCTGTGGCCAACTGTCTTGAAGCATGAACAAGGCCAGCCCAGATCAACCCAGCCCAAGTCCATACAGCTCCCACCTACTTGCAGATGTGAGAGGAATAACTAAGTCTCAGGGTGGTTTGCAACATGGCTAACAGCTAACTGATATGCCAACTGCATTGCCTGTTCTCTTTGGACACAGGAAAAGAACTGCCTGAGAATTAGCAGAGTGAATGAGAAACACATTTAAATCAAAGGGTTTGCTTTAAATGAGGGATTATCAAAGAGTTACTGTGTTTAGATCAGGATTTGAATTCTAGAATTCTTGACAATACCCATGAAGGGATCAAGCCACATCTGGAGTCATGACTCTGTTTGCCCCATCACACCTGTGTGGTATCCCTTAGATGGAACCCTTTATTCATCTGTCTTCTTTTATATGCTGAAACAGCAATGCTCTACCATGTGCCAGGAGACATGGCATCTTTCTTCCATGCCAGCCTGACATGAAGCTACACTTCTGTGTCAGCTATCCGTCCTTGTATTAAAAAACTACACCTAAACTTAGTGACTTAAACCCACCCTTTTCCTCTCTCTCCTGATGCTTTGGGCAGACTGGCCTCAGCTGGACAGTGGTGCTGGTGGCTCCTGAGTCTTGTGTGGTCGCAGCGGGAGGAAGGCTGGGGCCACTGTCATTGGGAGTGTGTCTGGTGTGGAATACTCCAAATGGTTCACTCCATGTCTGACACCTTGGCAGGGGTGGCTGGAAGGCTGGGCTCAGCTAGGATACAGACTGGGACGTTGGGAGAACTGAGCCTCTCTCTTGCCCTGCTCTGTGTCAGGGCCTCACTCTCTCCTAGGACCTCTCCAAGTGGTTTCCCAGCAAAGTAGCTGGACTTCTTATAGGGCAGCTTGGGGCTCCTTGAAAGCACAAAAGCAAAGGCTGCCAGGCTTTCTTAGGCGTCCCTCCCACTGCCTTCTATTGGTTAAAGCAGTTACAGGGGCCACCTAGATTCAAAGTGGGGAGTCAACTCTCTCTCTCAGTGGGAGGGCAACAAGTTGCAGCCACTTTAAGCCACCTAACCTCTCACCTCCTACACACAGCCCCCTCCACCTAACACCCAAGTCAGTGGCCGCACATATCCTGAAGCGGAGCAATAATGCATTTCTTTCCCCCGAGATGGAGCCTTGTTCTGTTTCCCAGGCTAGAGTGCAGTGGCATGATCTCAGGACACTGCAACCTCCACATCCCAGGTTCAAGCAATTCTCCTGCCTCAGCCTCCCAAGTAACTGGGATTGTAGGTGCCCACCACCATGCCAGATAATTTTTGCATTTTAAGTAGAGACAGGGTTTCACCATGTTGGCCAGGCTAGTCTCGAACTCCTGACCTCATGATCTGCCCACCTCGGCCTCCCAAAGTGCTGGGATTATTGTGGCCACGCCCGGCCACAATAATTCATTTTTACCCCAATGCACACTGGGCAACAGGCCTGGGACGGGTCTGTAGGATATGCATTGAGTAAAAGAATGGTGTCTTCCCAGCAGAACCAAAGACAATTTGTGGATGAACACCAAGACAAAGAAGGCAGCCTTGGAACCCCAGAATCCCTGCTGTATCACCAGAGTGCCCCAAGGTTCCATTCCAGAATGAATGTGCAGGATGACCACCAAATGGAAATGCTCCTCTCCCTGCGCATACACAGGGATGTCTGGAAGGTATGAGGCAACCACATTCTCTGCAAAGTCCTCAGTCTGAAAACGGGCACCTGCAAGATCTAGACTCCCCTGGGAGGGTCCACTTTAGGATATATGGGAGGGAGCAGCTCTCTGCCAGGGGAGATGTGAATCCCATTTTGGCTGGGGCTGCAGGCACAGGCCTGAGGGACTGCTGCCGGGAGGACAGTCCTGTGAGAGCCCTTAATCATTTAACTAAAACCACATTCAAGGCATAATTAGCAGACAGCTCCAGATTCATGATCTGAGGCCCATTGGCTCTGATGGACTAATTAGGTGAGACATCCTTGGGCGGGCAACGCACTCTGGCCTTCTCAGAAACATCGCAGAGAGCTCAGCAGATCAAGGCTGGCATCTGGTTCATGAGCTGCCTTACGATGGCTGGGCAAAGAGACAAACACATTCATTACTGGGCAAGAAACACACACAGCTTCCAGAGATCAACAAGGCATTCCCTGCCCCACGCCCCACCACCCCGGCCCCAAACAACCAATAATCCTTGCAACATTCAGATCCTGGACACAAAATCCTTTGCTCTCAGAAATCAGCAACATGCTCTCCGCCTTCTGAACCACCCTACCCTTTCCAAATCAAGGCTAACAGCAATAAAAGGCATGCATGCCTATACACATAATTCTGCCCTCCCCAGATTCTACTCCTCTGTAAGCTCACAGCCACTGAGAGCTGCCACAAGACAGCACATCATCATCCTGGATCAGAAAAATAAATCACCAGCTCTGTGGAAGCCCCAAAAGTACCCAGCACCTCAAACCCATCACAGATAGCAGACACCTGCTGTTTAGCCAGTTTTCTCCATCCAAGGTGTCTCTGCATCAATGGCAGGGGTCCCACACAGCAACAGGAGCTGGCAAAGACTTAGCAAAGGCAAAGTCTGAATCTTTTGGAGGCCTTCGATGCCTCTGACATAATAGCAGATACAGGCAGGAATGCAACAGCCATGCTGAGTGAATGCAAGAGAAAGCACACAAGAGAATAAGAACACTCAAACCCTGTAGCACCGTTTGCCAAAGGGCTTGCAGAGAAGCTTGGGACTGGTCCCTAAACTGAAGGAATCCTGAGTAAATCCCATACCCCAGATTCACAAAGCACATTAGGACAATAAAGGCTTTGAGAAGTCCTGCAGCTAAGGGACTTATTTAATGGGTAATTGTAGCAATTGTTCACAAACTTAATTTTACAAAGAATCGTTTTTCCCCCAGAATCTCCAGTGGGATAATATATTTAGGAAATATTGTCCCTGGAAAGCAATACATCAGTATAGGGCAGATATCGCAAGTCCCAATCCCACAGGAGCTAAGTTATTTAAATAAGTGAAATGGATCAGGTATAATATTTGCATAAGAAACATACAGAAACATTATTCATCTCCATGAAGAAATATGCTCTAATTTTCCTGAAAACAAAAAACCATTTTGGTTCATCTTTTGCTTCTATCTTTGATAGCAATTTTTTCCTATGAGAAAAATAGAAATATTTATTTAAAGGAAACATAGTTCAATAAGACAAACAACATGCAAAGTCAATGATAAAAAAAAAAAAAAAAACAGAGAAAAGTGAGAAACAGGATTGGTGGGCACTGCAGAGGTTATGGGGACACAGGCCCTGTCCAAGAGCACGGCCACATTCAGCTCCACTTGTTCTGGGGGACACAGGCCCTGTCCAAGAGCACTTGAACGCTGCCAGTGATATTAGCTTTTCCAGTTTTTAAAAAGAAGTCAGAAATCTGGAGTTCTAAGTGAAATTCGTCATTTTTAAATGTTGGCTCAAATCGTTTCAAAATTGAAAGGGTCAAATAAAACATTCCTGGGAGCAGCTTCAGCTCACCAGGTTGCAATCGCTGCCAAAAAAGATGGAGTAATGTTCATTCAACTGGTGCTGCCACCTGTTTCCCAAACATCTCTGGCCAGGGAACCCTTTGGTAAGGGTTTGAGTGCTCTTATTCTCTCATATTTGCTTGCATTCACTGAGCATGTGTACTGCGTTCCCTTAAGTACCTGCTATTATGCCAGTTGCTTCAAGGACCTACTAAAGATGCAGGCTTTGCCTTTGCTAAAGCACCACTCTAAGCACTGGGCCCTCGCCTCTCCTTGGGCAGCCCTGGCCTGTGTGGGAAGGGGTGAGCACACAGCGAGAGGCCAGAATGGCCAGTCCATCAAGGGGATCCATCATGGTGTCATAACAACACTCTCTCGGGTCCTTTTCAGAAATAGAATTCATTCTCAATTCAACATAAAAACAGAAGGCCCACCTGGAGAGGCCGACAAAAGAAGACATAGTCCATGGGACTGGGACAGTGCATGTGTAGCGGGTTGGGGTGCATATTTAGTGGTAGCCCATGGGAGCAAGACAACGCATATGTAGCAGGTAGCCCATGGGACTGAGACAGTGCATGTGTGTAGCAGGAACACACACACAATGATGGCCTTATTAGAGCCTCATAACAGCCCATGTGATACATGGCTGAGGCTTTATTTAAATGTTTCTTTATTTTTAAAGATGAGGCCCATGGATGTCAGTGACTTCTCCAGGTGTTCACAGTGACATTTGCATTCCTAGAGACAAAAGCAGTCCCTGATGAGATGAGGCAGTGACCGAGACACAGCCAGTGGTCCTGCAGCCAGGCCAGCCAGCTCCCAAGCTGCCCATGAGAATCACAGGCTGCAGAAGGCCTCCTGATCACCTGCAGAATCGTGGGAGATGGGATGATGTTCTCACACATTTCTCAGAAGCTGACTGACAGACACAGCAATATGAGAAATGTACACAGTACGAATATCTGATTGGAACCTGGGTGTGAGTCTCTCAGCAGAGCATCAGTAGATCCCCAGGGGCAACATCACTCCACACAGTAAAAAGAGGCAGAAGCTTCTGGAACATGGAACTGGACATGGCCAGCAGGAAGCAGACGCCAGCAGAAAAGGAGGCTCAGGTGCCAAGGCTCAGGTTCCCTACAAAGGGAACAATGACTCAAGCTGGTACTATGGCAGAAATGGCTACCTGCCCCCAAAGATTCCTGCTCCCTCGTCCATAGTGTAGAGTTGTCAGTGGAAGGTAGCTGCCCAGATGGGACTACATTTCCCAGCACCTCTTTCATCAGAGTGGGACCATGTGATTAGTTCTTACCAATAGAACTTGAGCAGAAGTGGTAAAGAATGATTCACAGCCAGGGATCTTAGGCAGTGGGAAGTTTTCCCACTCTTATTTCCCTTTCACCAGGTGGAAGCAGAGAACTGAGAGGCTCTCGCAGATAAGCCACAACATGGTAGGAGCCTGGACCACTAAGTCAAGAGTCATTTCCCAACCAAGATACCTATTTTGGACTAGTCCAGGAGTGATAAATACAGTTCTAATCTGCAATGTCAAGGTGTCTTCACCACAACAACCAGGGCTACCCCACCTAAAACACAAGGGGAAAGAAAGAAGAATGCGTGGGTCAAGAAAACAAGTCCTCATCAGGGTAAGAAGCTCAAGGCAAAAGCAATACAGGAAAAATGTATCCACTAAATCAGATCAGTCACCACCTCCTACATACAGCCCACCTGAATGCCTCTAGATAAAGGTTAACTTTAAGACCCCTGGGTGCTTAGCTATGCCTACCTTGATGAAGAATGGCTTACAAAGACAAACACTGCATGAGCTCATTTATATGAGGAACCTAAAATGGGCAGACTCAAAGAAGTGGAGTAGAATGGTGGTTGCCAGAGGCTAGGGAAAGGAGGACATGCAAAGGGGTGATGGCCGAGGGGTCCAAAGTTTCTGTTATGCAAGATAAATACGTTCTGGAGATCGACTGCACAGTACAGTACCCGTGGCGAACAGTACTCCAGTATCTATGGAAAATGTTCTAAGAGGGCGGACCTTATGTTAAGTGTTCTTTCTCTCTCTCTTTCACACAAATAATAGTAATAAAGAGGGCAGGAGGAAACTTGGGCAGATGATAGCTATGTCTGTGGCCTTGATGCTAGTGATGGTTTCATAAGTGTACAAACCCTTCAAGTTGCACACAGTAAATAAGTATAGCTTTGTACAAGTCATACCTCAAGAAAGTGAATTTAAAAAAAAAATGACTTATGAAAACTCATTTTGGGAAAAAAGAAGGTCATTTACCAAATATACTACTCTACCCACCCACCCAACAGCCCTGCACTGGGAAGAGATTCCTACTAGCTCCATCAACAGGTGAGGGCTGCAAGGTCAGGAGGTATGGTAACTTGGCCAAGGGCTTTAAACTGGTAGAGGCAGAACTTGGTTTTAACCTAGGACCCTATTCCTTCCACCAACACAACCTGCTCTGCTCTAATGGTGGAAAGTATTTGCCCCATTCCCCACAAATCACCTTCTGTCTTGTATGGGCCAGCCAGGTATGGTGGCCTTTTCAACACAATGGGTACCTCCTGAAGGCAGGGACTCAGGCCATTCATCCGTGCAGCCTCATGGGGCCCAGCGGGGGCCTCTCATCACTGACTACAGGAAATCACATGCTGCTTGACCTCATGCCCTCACCCATTGATGGGAATGGTAGAAATACCTTCCCAGTGGGTCACTGGCTGGGTGGACAGAGTATACTTGGTAAACAAATTTTTTTCCCAAAATGGGTTTGTTTTTCTTTTCTTTTCTTTTCTTTTCTTTTTTTTTTTTTTTTTGAGACGGAGTTTCACTCTTGTTACCCAGGCTGGAGTGCAATGGCACGATCTTGGCTCACCGCAACCTCTGCCTCCTGGGTTCAGGCAATTCTCTTGCCTCAGCCTCCCAAGTAGCTGGGATTACAGGCACGTGCCACTGTGCCCAGCTAATTTTTTGTATTTTTAGTAGAGACGGGGTTTCACCATGTTGACCAGGATGGTCTCGATCTCTTGACCTTGTGATCCACCCCACCCGCCTTGGCCTCCCAAAGTGCTGGGATTTTAGGAGTCATTCTTTTTTTAAAAAAAAAACACTTTATTGAGGTATGATTGACTTGTAAAAAGCTATACTGATTTAATACATACGACTCAATGAGTTTGGGAATAAGGGACACACATGAAACCATCATCACTGTAAAGGCCGCCGACATACCCACAATATCCCCAAGTTTCCTGCAGCAGCTCTCAGGCCAGATTCTGGTGCATCTTCAGGATACTCAGAAGGCTTACACCCCAAATCCTGTCCTGTAACTCAGCTCTCTCCACCGAGGATCATCAGAAACACAACAAAAGGCACTGCTTCCAATTCTGAACAATCCCCATTTGATCACAGCAAGCTGGCTGTGGATGGATGATCTCATGAGTCATTCATTATCGATACTAAACTACAAGGAACCATCACTGGAGGCTGCATCTTCTTTGCTACCTGGAGGAGAAGAGGAGAGGGAGTGACTGAATGTTTTCATGTAACTGGACAGTGGGGTGAGTATAGCTACTACTCCCAGCTCTGCTCTGAGGCTTGCTTAAGCAATACCCACATTTGCCCACCACCAAGCCTCCATTTGTCAGGGGCCTGGGTGGCACCCTCGGGAGAATGAGGGCAAATTTGCATATAGTCTCAACTTTGAACAAAAGGAAGGAATAAGCCCAGAAGCTAGCAATCAGTCCTGGGAACTCAGAATCTTCTAGAATATTTTTGAGCCCAGGTAGGAGGCTTGGTGGGCTCTGCAGCCCAGATGCTCCCCTCCAGCAGGGTTTCTCCATTTTGGCACTGTTTACATTTGGGGCCAAGATCATCCTTTGTTACAGGAGCGTGTCCTGTGCACTGCAGGACGGTTGGCAGTATCCCTGACCTCCACCCACCTGAGGCCAACAGCACCCCCAACGCAGCCATGACACTGAGGGGTGTACCCAGATACCCTGTGTCCTGTGCACTGCAGGACGGTTGGCAGTATCCCTGACCTCCACCCACCTGAGGCCAACAGCACCCCCAACGCAGCCATGACACTGAGGGGTGTACCCAGATACCCTGTGTCCTGTGCACTGCAGGATGGTTGGCAGTATCCCTGACCTCCACCCACTAGAGGTCAGCAGCACCCCCCACCCAGCCATGACACTGAGGGGTATACCCAGACATCACCAAATGTCCCATGCTCCCATGGAGGACCACTGCTCTAAAGGATGCAACAATTGGTGTCCATGCCAGAATTTAGGCCTGGTGTTTTATGCTGCAAGAGCTAAAAGACATGTGTGCAGGTCACTGGCCAGAGCCGCCACCAAGCCCTCTGCTATGTCCAGATGGAAAATGAAAAACCAAGAAAACCCACTTCTCACTGTTCGAGCTCCTAAGCTCCTTAAAAAGCAAGTTCGATCCCACGGCCCTGGGAAGGAGCCCTGGAATGGGAGGCCCATGTTATTTCTGGGGAGATATTGCCACAAGATCACCTGTCAAAGGGGTTTTTCAAATCCCTTCTCCAGGAACACAGGCTGACAACCCCACTTGCTCTTTCTCCCCAAAAATACAATTACCCTCCTGCCGAAGTTCTGAAAGCCAGGCCCTAAGCTGGCTCTGGTCTATGGAGCAAACACTTGTGAACCACCCGCCTATAAAACCAGCCAGCCTCTGGGCACTGGTGAATCTTTTAGTGCCAACATTCCCCCAGAAGACTGGCCTCCCTATCTCTCAGCCCCTAGTTAAAGAACTTGATCTGAGCAAGTTTCCTTTCCTTCCAGCGAAAATCTGGGTTACTAGGGGGAGGGCAGTGGAGAATCTAATAAATCTTAGAATATACTTCTTGGCTAAAGGAAAAAAAAAAAAACACCTACTTACTGGTGTCATGAAACAACTTTCCAGCTCTCTCAGAAGAGAGCCGGGTTCAGAAGTTACTATTGTATTCAAGCTGTATTAAATCAAGCTGTGAGAAGCACCAGGGTTATGCTTTTAAAGAATGCCCTGAGCCAATTCTGATGTTTAAAGGGAAAAGGAAAAAGTTTCCAAGGCTTCCATAAATTCAGAGGAGAGGAAGTTTCAAACTTGGGTGTTCACAGACCGTGGCCCCCACATGGAAACAGCTTGGTTTCATGTATTTGGTTTTACTGTTCAAACTTTAGGGTCTTTTAACTTTTTATTTTTACAGGGCTCAGAAGAAAAGGGAGAGGGAGCCATTTGCTCACCAAGTGCCAAAGAAAACCCAAGCACCTCCCTCAGAGGGCCTCTGCTTGAGACGACAGCGAGGCAAGTATAAGGGGAGGGGACCCCCAGGCTCCTTGCATGCCCCAGGCACAGCTCCTCCAGCCCACTGGAGGCCAGGCCCGAGAGGCCAGCTGCTAATGAACTCCGACAAGATCAGTCCAATGCAAGACCCGCTGCACTGACACTCGGCCGCGCCTGGGCCTTGGCCACCAGCAGCAGTAGGAGCAAAATGGAGAGTTTCCAAAAACAAGATGAGGCCCAGCCAAGTCCCAAGGAGTCCTAAATTTAGTCCCTGGGGGAAGACGGCTGCGTCCACTCAGCCAGGACACCAGAGAGGCCCAGCATCCCTTGGAAATGTCAACCAAACTAAACAGGCCCTCCCAGGACACCTCAGCCCCCAGTTCCGACTCATGCCCACATTTCCAATCCCCAGGCCACCACTGTCCAAGGCCTGTGTGCCTAGGAGGCTGGACAAGGCAAGGGAGGTATACCCATTTGACAGGAAAGAAAACTGAGCCCTAAAAGAGGTAGCTGTGAGGTAGAATGAACACAGGCAGTCCTGCATTTGGATCCAGTATTAAGTTCTATCACCCAATACCCATGTGACAAGGAAGAAGGCATTCTGCCACTTGGAGCCTCAGTTTTACCATCAGTAAAATGGGAGTGAGACTATTTCAAAAAGTACTGAAAAGACACAAAATTTTAAAATATCTATGTCTATATAGACACATATGCATTATATATACATACATATATGTCATATACATGTGTGTCAAAAAGAGACTTCTAGGCCGCACCCCATACATATATAGTCGACAGCTGTTGTTTATGCCAGCTCAGCACCCTAACCCCGACGCCCCGCTCCTCTCTCTCAGCCCCGTGGCTGAGGCCAGCCCAACCCAATTCCATAAGAGTTCTAAGACACCTACCTGAATCAGAATCACCAGGAGCTGAACCCAGGTTATTCAATTTCCTGCATGCTATTCTGATACACAAGAGGCAGTTTTAGGAACAGCTGCCAGATAAACTCAGAAGATCCAAGTGGCTAAGCTCAGAGAGGGTGTGACCTCCCAGTCTCAGGAAGCAGCACATCTGCAAAGGGCCTCAGATTCTAAAGGGCTGTCAGGGTGGGACCCTCTCCCAGCTCTGAGCCAAGACGCAGAGTCCTGAAGGGGAGGTCCTGAGGGGCAGAGACCAGCAGAAGTCTGTGGTCTGACCCCAGAAAGCACTGGCTGGCTCTTCCCCTGCAGCACCCAGCTTTACACTGCAGCGGGGGTCAGGGGATGAACAAGAGCCCAGAAGTTCCAAAGGTCCTGGCTGTAACCTGACTCGGGGAGGAAGGGCAGGGAATGTCTACTTGCCCACAGGGCAACTTGAGCATCAGGAGGTCTCCATAGCAACTCTCCAGCTGGAGTCACTAGCCACCTGGAGGCCAGACAGGGTGTGGGGGGCAGGGGGTGGGGGGGGCACCACAGGGACTGGGATTGGGTGGTGCTGAAGGGTAGAGGTGGGGGTCCCCAGCAATGAAAGAAATAACAAAGACCTTTCCATGGCAGGAAAAAGACTTCCAGAAAGGATTTTCTTCTTAGAGGGCACGATCATCAGTCATAAGAAGAGCAGCCATACCCAGTGCCTCCAGGCCACACAGGTTCACCGGATTAACACACCAACTATGAGTCTCACTTTACAGACGGAGAGGCTGAGGCCTCAGAAACATCAGGAAAGTTGCCTAAGGTAGCACAACTTCCAACCTCATGACTCTCTGGGCTCCAGAGACTGACGTTGGTCAGCGCCCTTCTAACCTCCACATCTGGGCTCCATCTCTGTCTGACTCAGGGATAAGCTGAAGCCCGGACACTGCGCTGCACCTAAGCTGGGTAAGAAGATGAACTGTAGGAGTGGTGAGCACTCATTTTTAGAGAGGGGTAAACTGGTGCAGAGAGGATTTCTCTGATTCCCAGAGTCCCATAGCAGATCCCCTGAACCCCTCTCCACCAATCTGCCACCTCCCTGGAGTTAGAGCACAAACGACAGGGCAGAGCAAACAACTCCACCACCCCCAGGCATCGAGCCAGCCCCATGTAACACATGGGGTTCATTTCCCAAAACAATCCACGATGAAAGCAACTACCCCCCACCCTCCAGTTTACAGACAGGATAGCTGAAGCCCAGAGATGGAAAGAACTCGTCCAAAGCACACAGCAAAGCAATTTCATTTTCCAAGGATTAACAGGTGCCTACATGTGTCAGGCTCTGTGCAAGGCCACGGAGCCCCAGGGGTTAATGATAATACCCTGCCCCTGCCACCACAGGTTAATGACAATACCCAGACCCCTTGCTCTTCCTGTGGGAGGTGAGCAGTAACTCGAATGCCACGTGAATAAGTCACAAATGACCAATGATGGTGAGCACGCCAAGGAGGCAGAAGGAACAAGGTGTTAGGAGAAGGAGCCACAGTGAAAGCTGCTCCGAGGCACATGTGAGAGATCTGTCCTGGACCATGAGCCGGGGAGAACCAGGGAGAATACTGGGAAGCATCTCTAGCTGCAGGAACAGCACAAGCAAAGGCCCCAAGGTGGACACAGGATGGGTGTGTTCCAGAAGGGAGCAGGGCAGCTGGGAAGGAGTGAGGGGAAGGGAAGCCAGGAGTGAGAAGCAGGAAAGGGGCAGGTTGTGCTCAGCCTTGTGGACTACAGGAAGGGATTTAGATGTTCCTGCAAAGGCTGTGGGAAGCCACGGTAGGGATCCAAGTAGGAGAGACAGTGGATCTCACTGGGTTCTGCAAAGTCAGCCTGGCTGAAGCAGGGAAGAGAAATTCAGAGGCTTTTGGGGTCCTCCAGGAGCAACAGGATGATGGCTTAGAAGAGCATGGGGACCATGGTGAGCAGTGAGCAAATCTGAGATTCACAGAGTCACAGAATGACAAAAGGCGTCCATCTGGCAGCTCTGCAGGGAAGGGAGGGGAGGAGGTAGGAATGACCCCTCAGGTGGCCACCCTGAGCAACAGATGAACAGAGAGCCCTTCACTGAGCCTGGGAGGCTGGACACGCGGATGGGTCACAAGGGTAGGTGAGGCAGGCTGCTTCCGACAGGCTGTTTGGATGTGTGAGCAGCAGTGAGTGGAGGACACCAAAGTCTTCAGAGCACTTGAAACTCCCAAGGCCCTCAGCAGCCCCCTAAGCCTCCATGTGCACAAACCCAGGTTCCACCAGGCCATGTGGCCAGCCGCTCTTCCTCATCCTGGCTGCATTGCTGACCTGCCCCCTCCTGATCACGTCTCCCCACAGGAAGCCACCCATGGCCTCTGTGTCTCTCAAACAGTGATCCCCAAAGACAGAATTTGGGTTATTGGCAGGTTGCCACCTACAGTCTCTAGGCTAGAGCCCATGTCACTGACAGTAGGCCTTGAAAGGGACCTTTAACCCAATTGTCTGTGTCAAGCAAGCCATGGGCAGCCCCTCCTTTCCCTCCACTTTCCTCCCAGCTCTCCCTTCGAAGGCAGCCCCAGGGAGATATCCAGCACAGCCTGGCCCTGACAGCGAGACAGTCACCCAAGAGGGTCTGCCATGAGCCCAAGGAAGGCCACCACTGGCCAGCCCTCAGTGCGGAAGCCTCCCTGTGCCCAGCACAGGGCTGCTACGGCTGGGGCTGGGGGCTGCATCACCCCCATACCCACCAGCCACATTCCACCTCAGCAAAGAGTGCTGCACAGATGATACAGCATTCCCAGCAATACATTTCCTAGATGGAAAAACCAAGGCTAATAGACATGGTCACTCCACAAATATTGGGAATGGAAGTCCTACCCTGTCCTGCCTCCCAAGGCCGGCCGTGCTTGTCACATAACACATGAATAATAACTGCCCTATGTATCACCTGCTTTCCGTGGCTAGGTACGGAGCTAAGTGTTCACATAACACATGAGTAATAACTGCCCTATGTATCACCTGCTTTCCGTGGCTAGGTACGGAGCTAAGTGTTCACATAACACATGAGTAATAGCTGCCCTATGTATCACCTGCTTTCCATGGCTAGGTACAGAGCTAAGTGTTCACATAACACATGAGTAATAGCTGCCCTATGTATCACCTGCTTTCCGTGGCTAGGTACGGAGCTAAGTGTTCACATAACACATGAGTAATAACTGCCCTATGTATCACCTGCTTTCCGTGGCTAGGTACGGAGCTAAGTGTTCACATAACACATGAGTAATAACTGCCCTATGTATCACCTGCTTTCCGTGGCTAGGTACGGAGCTAAGTGTTCACATAACACATGAGTAATAGCTGCCCTATGTATCACCTGCTTTCCGTGGCTAGGTACGGAGCTAAGTGTGCCACAGGCATTCTCATCTGATCTACACAACAGCTCCATGAGCTAAGAACCATTTTTCCTCCCATTTCACAGATGAAGAAACAGAGGCACAGAGAGGTTAAGGCATTTGCCCAAAGGTCACACAGCTAGTAGGTGGCAGTGCCAACATCTGAATCGGGCCTGGTTGTCTCTGGGGCCAGCATCTTATTTCTCAGTTCCCATTATCTTCTCTCTCCATACAGAGCCCGTGTCGACCATAAAATTTTAATACCACAGGTATTCTGTTTATACACTGGATATAGATCTATGTTTTATGCTTAAAAAAACTAAGCTTCCTTCCCCCCACCCAGGAGCCAATGTCTGCCTCCATGGGGTCAACATCAACCCCATAGAGAGTGGCCTTGAGTCAAGGCCAGTATTGTGCAACAGGAACAGAATACAAGCCACACATGCAATTTTAAATGTTCTAATGGCCACATTAAAAAATAGCAAAACAGATCACATTAATTTTAACAATGTTACTTAAGCCAACATATCCAAAGCATCGACATTTCAAAACACTATCATTACATGTGAATTTTTTAAATTATTAATTAAAAAGTTGACATTCTTTTCCTTTCCTACATTAAGATTTTGAACTCCCCTGGGTACTCGCAATCCAGACCCACCCTACTTCAAACGCTCAGCAGCTGTGCCAGGATAGAGCCTGCTAAGGTAGGCGGTGCCCACCAAGCTCCACCCACTCTGCTAGAGCAACCTTCCCCGTTTTCCCGAAAACTCCTGAAAATCCATCTCTGCGGGACTTCCTCCATCCAAGGAACCTGACCACTCCTAACCAGAGGGCTCTCAGGACCTCCTAAACACAAGACACCACGCTAAAAATCTCACGAGATACAACCAGGAGTAAAAACTGGCCTCTGCCCTCAAGCAGCCTATGATCTAAGCGGGAGGAGAGGAGTGAAATAATCACCAACCCCACTGCACACCAGGCTCTGGGGCTTCTCACCCATTCTCTCTTCATCCTCATACTCATCCTGGGAGATGGGTTCTGTTATTACTATCCCATTTTATTGGTAAGGAAACTGAGGCTTGACACACCATGAATCTTGCCCAGGGTCCACCTGTTCGACTTGGCCAACCCAGGGCAGAACAAAGGAGATGTCGGCAAAGCCATGTGGAAGCTTTTAAGAACAAGGAGAGTGGCTTCAGGGAGGGCTTCGGAGAGGGTGTAAGTGAACTTGGAGGCAGCATGAAAGGGAAGAAGGAAGCAGAGAGCCAAGGCTAAAGCAGGGTGGAGATTTGCGGGGAATACAGAAGCAGTAAGTGCCTTTCAGAAGGACAGAACTGCACAAGCACAACCTTCGAAGCAACAAAAGAGGCTGGAATTCTGGGCACTAAAATGCTGTGGCATCAAGCTGGTGCACAGGGCATGGTATGAAGAGAGTCCAAGTGCAATCACCCAGTCATGGGAAAGCATCCACTGCCCAACCCATAGGCCATAATGCCAGCGGAATCTGACTTCCCAAAATATTTATCAAAAGGCTCTGGGCACCAGACTCCATTCTGTAAACCTGGATGCTGTTCCAAAGCTGAGACGATAGATCTCCCAGAGAACCAGATAAACTCTCCTTCACATTCTAAATAATGAAAGGGAGGCAGGGAAGAGGAGATAAATCAGCCTTCCCCAACCACCCAACTTAAAGTCATTATGGTCAGAAGTAAAAGGGAGCAAGGGAACCGTCTCCTTATCAGGCACATGGCTGCTCCAGACTCAGGCAAAACTTCTAGCATGCATCCTTCTTCCATGCCAGGGGAGAGAAGCACCCAGTCCCCAATCCACAAAGGTCAGACCCATCCTCCTGGGGCACAATTTCAAGCCAATGTGTTTCCCTCTAATTTCCAGGAGAGAACAGTCCCTCCCATGTACAGAGGTGCAGACTGAAGCTCAAAGAATGAGGCCCATAAATCTCTGACTTGCTAAGGCGGCCCAGATTTCAAACCTCCCAGCACGCCAGCCCACTGCACTGAAAGGCACAAGCAAAGGAAGCTGTGGGATGAGTAGATTCAGGAATGTGGAGGAAGGAAGACCTGTCTCTCTCGCTCCCAATGACCACCATTGACATTATGGACTGAATCAGCCAGGAAGCACTTAACATAGATGTTCTCACTTAATCCTCCTGAAGGGCCACGAGGAGGGTCCTGCTGTTATCCCCAGTTTACAATGAGAAAAGACAGAATCACACAGCCAAGAAATGGCAGCACCAGCTCTAACCTGGACTTCCTGTGTCTCCAGCTGGGGCCCTCCCATAGGCTGGCCTACCACCCTCGGTTTCTTCCCCTCTTTGATATGCAGTCCCGGGGTCAAGCCACTGCTAACCACCTCCCTCCCCTGTTCCTAAGAGCACACCCATAGGCTTCCGTGTGCCTGCAAAACAAGCCCAAAATCCCAGGGAGAGTTAAGAGAAGGTGGGCAGGTGCTCAGGGCCCCCCAGGCCTCCACAATCCAACTCATGTCACCCACTCCCAACTCCAAAAATGCAGCCCAGCCTCTCAAGGGGCCCATCCAAGAAGCGGGCTTTCTGGCATCATATTTTCCTCCCACAGAACGTGAAAATAAAGGGCTCTTTGCTTGTCTCCTGAAATAACTGGCTCTTGCCATAAAGCAATCTTCTGCCCAGTAAAAATATTTCTGTAAAACTTGGTAACTCTATCTGCGGTTCCTTTTCTGAAAGTCAAAAATCTCGGGGAGTGAAATATGGCAGAGACCGGCTCTATGACAAGCTCATGAAGTCATGTCTACCCGAGACAGTCCCTCCTTAACGCTGTGATTAATTTGCTGTTAACCACAGGGACTTTGTGTCTTAATATACTCAAAGCAAAGCACCAGTTCACATTTCCACCAGAACAATACCCACTGCCCCAGATCTGGTGTCCAGCCAGGCAGGTAGCGGAGCCAGGGCCTGGATCAGGGGCCGGAAAGGACTCACTTGAGATTGGGGACTCTGCCAAAGGGCCATAATGCACAAGGGAGCTGTCACCTGTGGCCTGTCCTTGGCCAAGGAAGAGGTAGAGCTTATAAAATAAGTAAGGGGTGTCCCGAGATCAGGGTGTAAAAGGCACTCACAGCTAAACCAAACTAACTCCAAGTCGCCCACAGGAGCCCCTGCAACGTCCCTAGGGCTTGGTTTTCCCATCTGTAAATGGGGAAGAATCATCTCAGGGGAACTTTTGAGCAAATAAATGTGATGTCCCCTCTCAACATCTTCATCTGACAAATGGCAATCACGTCCCTTCCAGGTGCTATTTTAAGCCACAAAGAAATGGAGGTGGGTTTACTGGGAATCTTCCAGAACACAACAGCAGATCCAGAGGTGTTAAAGGGCTACCAAGTGTGCCCGCTGGATGCTCGTTGCATGCTGAGACTTCACTGGCCGTATGCATTATTTCATTTAATCTTGGAAACAACTCCAAGCGGTGGGCATTCTGTTCCTCTTTTTACAGGTAAGAAAACTAAGGCCCAGCATTAACACCATTCAGTACAAACCCAAGTCCGAAGCCTGGGTCCTAAGCTCTGCACACCCCTCAAATTGGGAGAAGGTCACATAGGGAGAAAGAAGTTAAGTAACATAATGAAATCTGAAAAAAGAAAAGCCATACAAACTAAATTGCGAGTTCCTAACCTGGGGGCTATGGGTGCCCTAAAATGGGGAGTAACAGACGTAGAGCATTTGTCTAAGGAGAGGGACACATGAGATTCAGTGGATTCCCAAAAGGGTCTTGTTACTCACTCCTTGAGGGTAAAAATCATCAATGTATGATCATCATGGGGAGGTTAGAAGCTTGAAAGAAAGGCTGTAACCCAGGTGCCAGGTGGGCTGCATGACGGAGGTGGCAAACCACCCCGGCTGTTCCAAGATCCAATGGCAATGGGTGAATCAATGGTCAGCCACCTGGCTGCCTAGTCCTTACCCAGTCTTGCCAGCTGCTGATCAGAGCCTTGTGCAGTGATTCCGATTCCAGGGACCAGGCCATCCACAGCTGTTGGCTCCACCCACACAGTGTGCCTTCTGCAGCCTTATCCTCTCAAGTCAGTTTCTCATTAGGGAGGTTCCAAGGGCTGCAGGGAAGGGGGTGATCCCAGCCCCCACTCCAGGCTGGGCATATGTGACCCTGGACTCTCAGAGACAGAGGGATGGGTTCTGGGATGTGACCCAAGTCAAAACAATGGGAGCTCCACCTGGGCTTTTGCTGGAACTTTCTTCTCTAACAGCTGAAACTAGAAGCCTGGACTGCTGGGAGCCAAATTGCCATTACCTGGGGAGGGTCTGCCTAAGGATGAAGCCAATCTAAAAGAAAGCAGAGATGAAGACACAGATTGCTGTCCTGGGACATAGTGTGAGCTCAAGGATCTAGCTGTAACTGAAGTCCACTCCCTGGTTACACAAGCCAAGAATTTGACTGAATAAAACAGTTGACGTGGGCTTGAAACACAACTGGTCCCAACCGACCCAAAGAGAAAGGTTGCACCTACTTAACAGCAAGCTCGCCCGGAAGCTGCTTCCCTCCTGGATTTTGTAGACACCAGCCAGGGGTGAAACTCCAGCTTTGCCAGAAAAATAGCAGAGCCACACCTGGAGACGGCATCAGGATGCGCAGTGTGTGTCGGGGGCACAGGGGCAGGGGTGGAAGCAGAAATGCGCACTGTTGCTCTAAAGCGGACCACAGGCAGAAGCGCACAAATGATCTAAATGCCCAGCAGTAAGGAATCGATGTAATAAATGATGGTCCAGCCTTATAACAGAAGGCTCGACAGCCATGAAGAACAATACGGTTATACATACTGATATGGAATGATTTCCAATATAAGTTTAAAAGTTACATATTAAGAAAGCAAGGTGCAGAGCCAGATGTATGACATGAATCTTAAGTTTTAAGATTTAAGGGCTGTATCACTTTTTGAGGTACTTGTTGACAGACATGGTCTCCCTCTGTCGCTCAGGCTGAAGTACAGTGGTGGGATCATGGCTCCCAAGAAGCTGGGACTACAGCCACACATTATCATACCTGGCTAGTTCTGTTTTGTTTTTAAACAGATGGGGTCTCGCTATGCTGCCCAGGCTGGCCTCAAACTCCTGGGCTCAAGCAATCCTCCCACTCTGGCCTCTCAAAGTGCTGTGCTTACAAGCATGAGCACTGCACCTGGATTCTACATCACTTATTTATGGTTCTCCACCTTAAATGAATTTTTCAATTAACCTACAAATACCAACGCTTCTTGGTCTTATTGGCCAAGGTAGCTTCTGCTGTCTGTGCAGGGATAAGCAGTGAAAACAGAGCATGGCTGGAAGCATCTTGAGGACCCCATGACAGCAGATGCTTCTCAAGGGGGAAGCTGGGAAGTGGAGGTGGGAGGAGGCTTCCTGTGTACTGCATACCTTTAGTACTGTTTTGGATTTTTTTTTTTTTACCATGCATATGACTTAATTTACAGAAAAGAGAAAGAGGAGGACCGTTTCTGAAGAGCAGAGGCTCTCTTCAAAGGCATAGAACAGACTGGCTCCATAAAAGAGGTGGGAACTTGGAAGGAACAAACCAGACTCCCTGCCCCTTCTGCAGCTGTATACCCTCTGAGCCTCAACCAGCTGGAAAACGTTCCTAAGGATCTGTCATGTGCCAACCAGTGCAAAGGGCCCAAGGATACAAGGGTGAGCCGCAAAGAACCTGCCCTGTGAACTCGGCAATCGGCCGTCTGGCCTCAGTTTCCCCATAGTAATAATTTTGATCCTGGCCATGTTTCCGTGAATATTAAATGCCTGACAAAGCCCTGAGAGGAAGGCTTTGCAAGCCATAAAGCCCTGGGTAAATCCTGGCTGGGAAAAAGCCACCCACTCAGTGTTGCTGCCTCCAGCCCAGCAGGGAGCTTGCCTTCCAATGCCCCAGACCAGAGCCAAGAGGATGAGTCCTCATTCAAGAACCCAGTAGCAGCTGCGGAGCAGAACCTCCAGGGTTAAGAAGGCTAGAAAGGCCCTGATTTGTGACATCAGGAGAAGGGGCTCCAATCCAACCATCTAGAAGGAGGCCCATGATCATTCCCAACCACGTCCATGGCTGCAGCCAGCTGGGGCTGCCCCCACCAAGCCTGAACAAAGCCCATGTTATAAGGACTGGATTCTGGATAGGCCCCAAAGAGGGTTAACCAGGCTTCCTGTGGTGGAGAGTTTTCTGTCCACCACCACCTGCTGTGAATCACTCCTATGCACTCCTCTGACACCTCCCTGCCCACTGAGGATGGAGTTTAGCCTGATACACAGGATCTTCTCCATGCATCCAGGGCTGTGCCATCCAGTGCGGTAGCCACTAGCCTCATGGGGCTATTTAAGTTTACATTTAAATTCATTCAAATAAAATAAATATCTTAAAAGACAGTCAGTGAGTTGCAGTGGTCACATTCTAAGCCATAGGTTCCCAGAGGGGTCAGTGCAGACACAGAACATTTCCATCATCAGAAAGTTCTACTGGTCAGCACAGTCTAGAGGTCCTTTCCACAGCTCCTTCTTCCTTCCCATTCTACTGTGTGGGGGGAGGGCACCTAGCAGCCTTTTAAAGAGAGGTAGGTGTCAATGACTGCCAGGGAGGCTCTAAATCCACTTGCAATTTTAAGTAGTCACAGTTATGGGGACATGGGAGGAGGAGAGAGAATCACAGACAGAGAGCTTGTCATGAGTAAGGACCCAGGCTGGCTTCTCTGTAGGGCCACTCATAGGTCTCACTACTCTACAAATGGGGAGTGCCCCCTCCTCATCCCTCTCCAACTCCTGCACCCTCCCATCACCTTTCCTTCAGGGTCCAGTCAGCCCAGCCCTCACCCAGTACAGAAGGGTTCTAACTCAGGCTTGGGGAACCCGAGGACTCTGCATTTTGAACAGCACCCAAGAAGTTCAAATGTAGGTGGTCCTTGGCCACACCGAGTCTGCCCCAACCCCACATCCCCTCCAGCTGTCGTCTTCTCTCTCCACTCCTTCTGGTAAAGCTTCTCCATGCAGTTTCCTACACATGCTGTTTCCTCATCTGTCATTCACTTTTAAAATATATCAGCTTTTTGAAAAACATAAAAAGTAGCACATGCTCATTTTGTTAAGCCAAACAACCTAAAAATGTACAACATGAAAAGTGAAATTCTCCACTCCTCTGGGAAATAGTCCTTGACAGTGTACTCTTCCAGATCTTTCTCTATGCACCTGCAGATACATAGTGACGCAGGCCGGAATAGGCTTTTGCACACTGTGACAAACAGGACCACAGCCCAGGAATGTTTTGCACTTGCTTTCCTCATTAAGCAGCCTTTCAGTCTCTTTCCTGTCGACAAGAGAGGCCCTTACTCGCTGGGCTTTGACCAGTTGCAGAGAGCTCAATGAGAAGGCCACACCACTGTTATCTTGTCCCCTAGTCAAGGATGTTGGAGCTGTCACAAACTTATCATTCTTCCAAATGCAGCCATCCACATTCCCGTAAGTATGTACTTCTGCTCCCCTGCATATGCTTCTGTCCCTTCGTGAGCCACCCAAGTCTCACCTCTGCTGTCGCTTCACCAAGACAGTTCCTGCCAAACCCAACTGTGACCACCAGGATCCTAACCCAAGGGACACATCTCAGTCCTTTTCTGTAACTCCACTCTCTCTGCAGGAGACCACCTACTCTCTTGTAGACTGTGTGGATGGCCCCCAGTGAATCCCACTTCCTAGTATTTATGCCCTGTGTAGTTCCTTCCCCTAAATCTGGGATGGACCTCTGACTTGCTTTAATGAAGAGAATGTGTTGTTGCTAATTCCAGGCCTAACCCTTAAAAAGACCTGGCAGTTTTCACTTCCGTTCTCTTGGGAAAGACAACCACCATGTAAATCTGATTACCCTGAGACTTCCATACTGTGAGGAAGCCCAAGCTACCTATGAGGCGAGGCCAACTAGAAGAGAACTGAAGCCCCAGACACGTCACCCATTGGAGCTGCTGCAATCAGACCCTTGCAGTTAGAGCCACCCTAACTGTGCCACATGGAGCCATAGCCCTCCCAGGCTCTGCCCAAAGTGCATACTCTTAAGTAAGTTATAAAGTGATTAAGTCACTAAGTTTTGGACTTTTTTTTTTTTTATAGCAGTAGAAATGAAGCCTTCTCCTTTCCTTTAATGCATTTTTGAGAGGAGGAAGCAGAAGGCAGGAGAGGTCACAACAGATACCTCATAGCTAAGCTAGAGGTACCCCCAGGCTTGGGGTTCCCAGCACAGCACTCTGTCCATCTCCTGACAACTCAGCCATGTCTTTCTTTCTCCTG
The DNA here is from genome assembly GCF_049354715.1 of Callithrix jacchus. Classification (NCBI taxonomy): domain Eukaryota; kingdom Metazoa; phylum Chordata; class Mammalia; order Primates; family Cebidae; genus Callithrix; species Callithrix jacchus. The sequence continues at coordinate 8,356,247 of NC_133521.1, read as the reverse complement.
GGATAAGCTGCTGCTGTTGGCTTCTCAGGGGAGAAGCCATGGGGCCCCCCATGGGACTACTCATCCTCTTCACTCCCTAAGCAAAGGGAGTGAGCCAACAGCAAGCACGCACAGCAGCCCTGGGAGCACTGACCCAGACCCAAAAGTCAACAAACCAAACAGCTCGGAAAGCACAGAGAGGTCAGGAAACTTGCCCTAGGTTACACTGCTAGTGAGAAGTAGAGCAAGGGACCAAAGCCAGGCATTCAGGCTCAGGGCCTGTACCAGCGACCCACACCAGTGCTTTTCTAACACTCTGATGATGACCTATAATAAGAATTATGTTTTATAATGTGCTCTGTGTGTGTGTGTATGTGTGTATGCATGTGTGTGTATATATATTTGTGTGTATATATATATATATATATATGGGTCTGGGTATAGGGGTCTGTGTGTGTGAAGTGTGTGTATACATACTTTTTTAACTAAAACAAAAAATTACACAAAACAATATTTACTCTTAATATATATGATGTTTTCTCATATTTTTACTCTTCTATTTCATTTTTTAAAATGCTGGTCACTAAATTGACATCATGAACCATGACTGGGGCTGTGACATACAGTTGAAAAAAATAAAAATAAAAAACTCGCCTCAACTGATTTAAGATGGCTCTAAAATCACACTGATCTGAATTTCTTGGAGCAAGATTCCACTTCCAAGAAAGTGGCCACGGACAAGGTGGTTGACTTCTTTAAAGCCTCAGTTTCCCTATGGGTAAAATGGGCATAATAATAACAGCTGCCTCATAACGGTGCTCTGATAATCCAGCACTAGGAATGGTGCTTGGCCCGGAGCCTGACACACAGCAGACATGTAACAAGCAGCAGCTATGCTGTTACCACGTCCTCCTCGGGCTGCTGCTCCCGGGCTCAGCACAGGGCTATGCACACAGTGGGCAGCTCATGGGCACACTGAGCCTGCAGCCACTGAGAAGGCAGCCATGTGCCCTGGACCAGCTGAGGCAGTGGGGGCCTGTGGACCTTCCAGGGCAGGGAGCAAGAAGAGAAAGTCCCCAGTGCCCGCTGAAAAGGCAACTTTGTTCCTGGTTTCTAGTAGTTCTCTTCAATCACCTTTTTGCCTTTGAAGGGGAAAAGAGGGTAAAACAACAAAGTCAGGGTCAAAAACTGTCCTGGAACAAGGCTCCCTCTGGAAACCAGGCATGGAATGGGCATGGCACCACAAACCAGCACCCCCAAGCCCACTCAGTGGAGCCACCGCAAGCCAAGGCCTCTGAGTGAGGGGCCCACCAGCCCAGGCAGTCTTCTGAAGTTAGAAAAACATCCTCGGGCCTGAGCCCATTGGGGAAGCTGTGGCCTGAGGGTAGACAGCCCCATCCTGCTAACAGGGTCCTTTTATGCTCTGTCTCTCCCCTCCCCAGGGCCCCAGCTCTATGCTCAAAGCCAGAAGGCTTGGGCAGCCCAGCAGGGCAGCCAATCCGCTCCAGGGTGACATTATTTCTTGTGACTGAGAGGTTCTCCTCCTTACCTCTTCCAACCTGACCAGAAAGCCGGAGTCACAGACACCAGTAACATCTCATGGAAGACTTGCAGTGAGGAGACAAGGCCTCATGACGGGCTGCAACGTACAGCAATACCACCCAGCCCAGCAGGCACTCCCCACTGCTGTACCACATAGTTCTGCCCTAACGTCTCAGAGACCGGAATGTGGTTCCAAGTCAGACACCGAGAAGCGGCTGAAGACTTTCTCTGTGCACCAACCCCGCATGTCTCCTGACCTTCGCACGTCCCATGCCCTCTGCCTGGAATACTTTTAATAAACCTTTCACCACCTAGCTATTTCCTATTTATTCTCTCAGTCTTAACAACTCATGTATCACTCCCTAATCTGAAGTAGAATCCCCGCTTATTCTCCTTCCCCATCCTCTGCCTTCACCGCACTTAGCACACATCCAGGTGACCACTAGCAAACAATACTGGCGAGCTGCGAGAGAAGGGGTGACATCTTCTTCATTCTTAAACTTGCTGAGATGAACCAATTTCCACCCTTAAAACAACTCCATGAGGCAGAAACCATTACTCTACCCAGTCCACAGATGTGAAAACTGAGAATCAGAGATGAGCCATCACTTGGCTCAAGGCCACCTAGCTGGGGAGGGGTTTAGCTGGGACTTGGACCCAGGAAGTCTGACTCTGCAAGTTCTAAGCACACTTCTGGCACCTTCTATGGGCACATGCTGGTCTTCAACATAAAGTCTCCCAGCCCACATCTTTATTTACCCTTCCTGTGCCTCCCACACTGCGCTTCCACCAGACTGAAATGTGCTGTGCACAGCTTCCCAGCCCTGAGCCTTTGCTTGGCCTGCACTCTCTGCCTTGCATGCAGCCTGCGTCCAGCTCTCCCTGGCTGGGCTAGTGACTCTAACTTGCTGGACCTGACTCCTCATCGATGCAATAACGAAATAATTACCTAAGGCAGTTGTGCTGATTCTATAAGAAAATGCATGGGAAGTATGAGGCACGATGTTTAGTGCATCTGATACTCATTCATGTGTCTTATTATCGCTAACATACTGACTTGCTACCACCAGCACCGCCAGTCTTAAAGGTCTAAATCAGCGAACACAATCCAGGGTGCTACAGGCCAGATCCGGCCATGTGAGTCACCCAAAGAAAGCGTTGTCTAAAAATGTCAATTGGTTAACAATTTTTTAAATTGGAAAAATTTCACATAAAACTCCAGACAGATGGATTTTCTTAATGATCAGCCCACGTGGCAACACCAGGACCATATTCCCACATGGCAGTGGTTGGCTGGGGCTGAGTGGCACTACTGCCCCCATGAGGCAGGCTGTGTGTGGTCGGGGGTTGCCGGTACCCACCCCTCTCAGATGTCTCCCACTGAGTCTGCAGCATTCATTATTACAACCTCTCTGGCCCCTGTAGGTCCTTAAGTTTCTGACCCCTGATCTCTGTCTTACCATTCTTCAAAGCCCTACTCACATGCCCACCTCCTTCAAAAAATCCTCCCAACCTCCACAGCCCTGTGCTTCCCTTATGGTTTTATAACTTTAACAGTTAACTTGCACTGAGCAAGTAACTCGCTCTTACAAATATTTGTAACTTGCACTTACAAATATTCATGCAAAGATCCCAAGTAAAATATTAACCTGTCAATGAATGTAGTCACATTTAAAAGAGTCATCTATCATGAAAAAGAATTTCAGAGGGCCAAGGTTGCACTGGGAAATCCAGCAATGTAAATTAAGCATACAAATCACACACCACATTAGCGAAGAATGATTGGTTCCATCCACATCCCAGCAGCATGTGACAAAACTCATTATTCCTGATTTTACAAAGTTTAGAAAGCCAGGAGTTGAAGGAAGCGTTCTTAAACAAAAAGTATCATGCTTGGTAGTTATTAAACCAAGTATGAGAGATTCTAACCAATGCAATAAGAGAAGAAAAACAGATGCAAGGCAGTGGGGAGAGTTCAGTTCCACTCTCAGGGAGGTGAGAACTATGTCCTAGGCCTCACAGTTCCCACAACATCCTACGCACAGCACATGGGATGGAGAAAGCAGTCAAATATTTGTGGAATGAATAACACTCCTGATGAGTTCTGATCCCTGTTACATGTTCTCAAAACATCCAGTACTTTTTGGAGGCACATATCACAACTTAAATTGCACAACTTGTTTATGAAAATATTTCTCTTTTCCTACAAGATGGTAAGCTCCATGAAACAAGGCCTTCACTCTAGGTACAGAGCACAGGTGTCCCCGGCCTAAAGCAGGCACTCAATGCCTGCTGCCAGAGACACAGGGGCCAACTCGAGGGTGGGAGGAGGGTGAGGATCTAAACGTACTGAGTACGGTGCTTATTACTGGGGGATGAAATAACCTGCACACCCAACCCCCCAACACCTATATAACAAATTGATATGTGTATCCTAAACCTAAAATAAAAGTTAAAAAATATATATGGCTGAGCACAGTGGCTCGTACCTACAATCCCAGCACTTTGGGAGACCAAGGCTGAAGGACCATTTGAGGCCAGGAGTTCAAGACCAGCCTGGGCAACATAGTGAGTCCCTGTCTCTAAATAAAAACAAAACAAACAAACAAAAAAAACCTACTGCAGATGCATGAATGAATGCACTCCATAGATAGCTGCTAAATTATCATGATTTTATTCTATATCCCAGCTGGAGACTCTGAAGCCCAAAGAAGGGTGAGGGGCAGGGGGCCTTTGGCTGAGGCCCCACCAATGTGAAGCCCTGGTATCCTCTGAAAGGCGTCAGACACACACAAGGCCACACACACACACCACAGCCCATGTGACTCAACAAGTCAGGAAAGCCAAGCCCAGACCCAAGCCTCAGAGCCTTCTAAACAAACACATCCAGGACCCACCCTGGTGGGCCAAGCCGCCACCACTCTGAGGCTGGGGATGACTTCAGTGCAAAGACCTGAGGCTTTCCTCCCGGAGACCCACAACTGATGCCCACACAGCTAAACAGCTCCCTTCTGCCTTCCCAGGAAGCTATCAAAGAATTACTTATGTCTCTGGAAGTGCTTGTTTAGAGAAGGTTCCCCACCCCACCTGGGCTTGGCAGGAGTACAGCATCACCAGGCTGCCCTTTGGGGGTGCTCAGGCTCGCCTCCAGCCCCTGGAGGAGCTCAGCCATCCTTCACGCAGAGAGTCGAAGCCATGAAGCAGCGGGAAGCTTCCCAGGATAAACGGGGCAGGGTGACATCAAAGTCCTCCTTCCAGATTAAACAACTGAGGCCTTCAGCTCTCGCTGGCGTGCCTTCCAGAATATTCTGGGCTCCTGCCTCAGTTCTCCCTCCAATGGAATGGCAGATATTTTGTTTGTGAGAGACTGAATTTTTTCCTTCCTCAGGGAGAGGAGGAGGGGGTGGGGAAGGGAGGTGGGGAGGGAGAAGAAGAGAAAGAATGTCTGTGAGAGACAAGAGCAGCAAAAAGAACACGTGTGAGTGGGCAAGAGAGAGGGAAGGCAGGGAGGCTGCCGGAAGTGCCTGGTTTGGAATCCAAAATGTGATGTGAAAAGTCCAAAAGCATCTAAATCTAAGCATGTTGTGATTCACAGCCACCGAGTGAGGCTGCAGGACCCCCGAGCTAAGAGGATTCCAGGGCACCTGGCTCACCAGTGCCACAGGGGCTGCATATCCCATCTCGGCCCACAGGCACAGAGGCGCTGCAGCTCAGGGGCACCATGAGCTCTCTCTGGGGTTCGCTGTTCACTCCGTCTTGTTCCCTGGTCTCTGAACAACCTCCTTCTTGAGAAGCAATCCCACCCCACAGGTCCCCCGTAAACCTGACAGCTGCGCCTCCAGCCCTATGGCGGACCTCCTCCCCCAGCACGGCAGCAGGACCACCAACCCAAACAGCCCGGGTTGTGCCCCCAAGTGCCTGTCCATGACACAGGGGCAGCACACTGACTGTCCGCCCCGCTCCACCCGACATACCTGTCCAGAGGGACAGACAGGTAACTCAGATGTGCCAAGAGCCACCAACATGCAAGGCTTTCCACAGACAGTGCCGGGAACGACTTCCAGTTCCCACAGGCTCCAGAGCCACTTGGAGGCCACATTCCCTTCTTGATTATCCAGCTTGCAACCTCCCCCTCCATCTTCCAGGGGCAGGGGGAGCCTGGGGCCTCAGTCAGCTCCTCCCCTGCTCCGACTCATTCTTCCTGTCTTTTCTCAGCCACAGTGGCCCATCCTGCCCGCTCTTTCCCAGAGCGCCTCTGCGTGGTCCGAGGAGTGGGCCTGGGTACTCACTGCTGCTTTGCCCCTTTATCAGACCGGAAGTCACAGAGGCCAGGAACCACATATGTCTCTCTTATTCTCCACTGTATCCCCAGAGGCTGGTCCAGTTAGGAACTTATTAATTCATAATTAATAACAAGGCCAAGTGTAGTGGCTCACATCTGTAATCCTAGCACTTTGGGAGGCTGATGTGGGAGAATGGTTTGAGGCCAGGAGTTCAATCCAACCTGGGCAACGAAACAAAACCCCATCTCTACAAAAAAATAAAAATAAATCAGCCGGACACAATGGGGTACACCTGTAGTCCTAGTTACTTGGAAGGCTGAGGCACGGAGATAGCACTGTGAGGCTGCAGTAAGCTATGATGACGCCACTGCACCCCAGCCTGGGTGGCAGAGTGAAACTCTGTCTTTTATAAATAATAATAATAATAAACAATTACTGATAATAATTTATATTAATTCATTAAGCTGAGTGTCTGAAAGAAAAGGCCTAGTTCAACCCTTCCGGCTTCCGGCTCCACACAGTAGGACCTGGGAAAAGATGGAATTTGGAAGCAGGAACTAAAGAGGAGAAGCTGACCAGGGAAGAGGAGCTGGGAAAATGTAGGCAGGGAGGGTGACCCAATCTATCTTGATTTCTTTCTTCATTTTTTGCTGCTGACAGTTCAGGCTTGATGTTTCATGACCTCACGGGGACAGTTTGGTCCCAGAGTATATCTGAACTTCCTTATACAAACAGCAACTGTCGGTTCATCCATCCATCCAGCCAGCCCCCGCTTCCAACATCCCCACTGGGTGAGCAGAGGAAACGTCCCCTGAATTCCAGGACCTTGCAAAACCCTCAGCAGGTACCTCCTGGATTTGATTTTCCTGGGATTTCCTACAAAAACATGAATGTAGAGGATGCTCCTGGGCTCTAGGGAATGGAAGGCACACATAGTCTGGCTGAGGGGCATCTGACCTCCATCCCCAGGAAGAAAACTCTCAAAGTGAAGACAAGACACTCCTCAAAGCCTCTACCAGAGACCACATAACAAAGACTCATTAAAGCACTAAGAAGATGACACCCATGCCTGCCTCCCACCCATCCTGAGGGACCATGGAAAACCAGAAGCCCCCCACCCCCAGCACTCTGCCCAGCCCAAGCTCTCCCAGCCTCTGCTTTCCATCCCCCAGGAGGAAAGACAGTGCCCAGGCAGCTGGCCCTGGTGCCCATGAGCAGAGGGGACCCTCCCTGGAGAACTCGAAAATGCCAGTGAGCAAGGCCCAAACACCTCCACCCTGAGTCTTTCTCCAGCCTTAAAGCAAATCATCTTTTAATCCTGAAACACCAAATATTTAATTTATGCTCTACCTCAAATGTCAAGCCCACCTCCCAGCACATAGCTTTAAAACCACGTAAAGAAGCCTAACACTTTCCATATGAAAAAGACATGGGACCTTTTAATTGTGCCAACTGGTATCATTCAAGGGTAATTCCCCTGGAATCCGGCACTCGGGCAGCAGCTGGGCCAGCCTCCAATCTCATCACCCAACCCCATACATCCTCATGGGCTCCAACTGAGCCTGCACCCTCCTCATCTCCTCCAAATATCAAAATGCACTAATACAAATGCACAAATACCAAAATGCATTTGACTGGTGCACCCAGTCAAGTTACCAAACTGCCTGCAGCCGCCTTTGATCCAGAGCTGGGTTTGCCTGCACCATCACTCTCAGCCTATTTCTTCAGGCAGCTCTGCTATAAAAGAACAAAAGGGCCAGCCCAGGGCGTGGGGAGGAGATTGTTTTAAATCTGGTTGTACGCATTCACAATTGGCCTATACAGAGGCACACAGGTCTTCACCAAGTGCTTCCTACCTGACACCCTGAGTCCATGGCACTATTCAGTCAATCTATTAAGCTTTTTCACTCATCCATTCTATTTTCCACACCCAGTGTTTCCAGTTGGTTTTCTTCTGTAACTGCCTGTTGCTGCTTCATGTTTCCAGCATCCTCCATTATCTCTCTGAGATTACTCTGCTTATTTTGCCTTCTAATTCTGTTTAGCACAGTGTTCTTTGGCGTGTGTGCTGCTCAGTTTATTGCTCCTCTTCCACAGTACTCATGCGCCTCCCATTTCTCATTCCTTTTCTCCTATGAGCCTATATTCCCTTGGACTTGCTCATGTCCCCAGGAAAGGGCAAACGACCAGCCCTTGGCTTGTGTCCCTCCAAGTGAGCCTGTCATGAGAGCGGGGGAGGCAGAGAGCCTCTGGTTCCCTGATCCCAGCACTATCACTCCGTTTGTGGGCCCCCATCTCCACCCCTACAAATGTCTTCAGTCAATCTTCCAGTAGGTTCCCTTCCTTCCCAGGTTCAACAGTTATAATCCCATCATAACCCACCAGGGATGAAAATATTATTACACCCATTTTGTAGATGAGCTAATTAAGGTGTACAAAAGTAAAACTGTTCGCACAGGTGACAAATAACTAGGACAGAGCCTGACCTCATTTATTTCTGTATTTTGAAGGGCAGGCTTCATTTAATGCCAGCATGCTCGCCCTCTCACGTCTCAGGACCCCGCATGCAATTTGGACCCATCTGGGACATTTCCCAAGTTCCTCAGACCCTGTCAGGAAGGAGGACAAATATGGGTCATTCCTGCTTCTGCCTGCCCCACGACTGGCTCATCTCAAAGCACCCCCTCTCTGGGAGGAGTTTAGAATGCAGCACCCTTCAGGTGGATGCCCTGGCACAGGGTTTCTCTACACATGACTTCTCCTAGAAAGTGCACCAGAAAGGGAGAAAAACACAGTCCACACCAGCGGGCTGTCAACACTACAAGGTTATGGGAAGGATTAAGATAATGTGTGCAAAGTGCTTGACACTTATAGGCACTTAATAAATACTAGTTATCACTGCAGTAACAATAATACTAGTTGGATGAGCCACAGCGTCTCCAGACAGTTACGTGACAGGCCAGGTAAAGGACTGGAGGCAGAGACTAGCCCCAAAACGGACCTTGGGCTGGTGGGAGGATCTCTGTCAGCCCTTGGAAACTAGCAGACTTCAGAGCCCACACCCTCCTACATCCTGATGATATCATGGAAGAACCTACCAGCTACCCCTTCGGCGCCAGAGGGACTCGGGGAAATAAACCGAGGGCTGCCCATTGCTGTCCTATTCAATATCTCAGTGCTTCCCAAATATTGGGCACTCCGTTCCCACATTCACAATTTTGATCACTTGTACTTAATATTTTTCTCTGGGTTGACTTCACATTAGACTCTCTTTTAACTTAGCTTCATCCGAAGCAATAATATCTGCAAAATCATGGGTTTGATGTCCTAGTTATCTTTTTCTGGTTAAAAAAAAATAGATAACTATTAAGATTTAACATATTCCTCCAGGTACCACCTGAAACCGCCTGGAGGCCGCCTGCAGCGCTGTTCCACACCCTGGGCTCCCCCTGAAGGTCTGACTCAATATCCCTACCTCTGCAGACACACTGGCTGGGCCATCTGGGCCCAAGGCTGGTGAAAACTCAGGCGTCAGGCATCCTGGTCCCCAGCAGCAAGAACAACTCCCAGGGAGACAGAGGCCAGCCCCCTGCTTAACATCTTTGATGGCTGAGGCCCACCCTCCAACCACCTGACACATGTCACGCCAACGGCTCTGAGCCTCGCATCTTCAAACGTACTTTGAACAAACATTAATGACCTCTCAGTGTTTCTCTGAGAGAGGGGGTGAGGGAGGGAGGGGGACAGGCACCGTCCCATGCTGTCCTCAGAAACCGGGCAACAGAATTCCGTGACTTCACCAAAGCCACACTTAAGCTGGGGCCCCCTCCCCACCCTCCCTCACTTCCCCCAATGGCAACTTTTACTGGCCTGCATTCCTCTCGCTGGGAACACTACTATTTAATTAAAAACGACAGACTTTTGTTTTCCTCTCCCTCTTTCCTCCTCCCTCCCATCCTCCCAGACTGGATGCCAAGGAGACCCACCAAAAACATGCGGGTAACATTTGTTATGGCTTTGAAGATAAAAGTCAATTGAAGCAAGCCCTCGCTGTATTTCAAGTTTTCCCTCTAGCATGGAGCAAGCTGCCTGGCAGTTTAGAAAAAGAAAAAAAAAAAAAAAAAAGTAGGGACTGCAAATAAATGTCATTCTGCAGGAATACTTTGTAAAAATAAACAGGCTGAAAAAACCCAAAACTTGATTAATGGAAATCCACTCAGTTGGCCTCTGTCTGGAGCTGCGAATGCATTTGTTCATGTGGCTAAATTAGATCATTTTCATTGGCCTTTAAATAAATAAGTAGATCAAAAACTAGAAAGAGTGGGGGAAGAAAGGGGGGTTGTAGTTCTGTTTTTAAAGGCCCCCCACCCACTAAGATTTGACCTTTACTAGGGGATAGCAGCTCCAAGTCCAACCCAGCGAACAGAAGACAGAGAAGCCCCCAGTTAAGCAGTAGTGGTAGAGGACAGGGGAGCTTCTCCTAGGCACAGAGGTTACTTCATCCACACAGAGAAACTGACTTTACCCAGAGGCCCACCTTCCGACACCAGCACTGCAAGCTAGCTGCCAAGTCCCACCACCCAAATACACACACATCTGAAGTCTCCACTGGCCTCTCCCCAGCCCATGGACAAGACCAAAGAACTAACCAGACCTGAGACTCAGTCTATTCCCCCTCTAAGTTAAAAAAAAAATTAAATGTCACATCAAAAAGTTGATTCATCCTTTGATCCTGGGCTTGCTCGAGTTCCACGCAGACCGCCTGAAAGCCCTGTGCAGAGTTCCGGAGCTCACAGGACATCTGTGAACGCCAAGTCCCAGGCCAGGAGCTGGGGCTGGACTCATTCCCATCACACTTAGTGCTCCTCCAGGAACTCCAGCCTCGAGATCCATGGGGTGAAGGCTCAGGGCTGTGCCCAGCCCACAGTAGAATGAGGCCCTCTCTGTCATGGGCCAAGTAAGGGGTCTACCACGTCTCAGTCCCCCTCCATCTGCCACCCAGAGAGCCGCCTGCTCTACTGGGGTTCCTGGACAGGTGGCACTGATGAATGCCACAGACAATCAGAACATATTCAGATCCTGGGGCCAGCCACCAGGATCCTCTGCCCTCCACCCAGATACCCCTAATACCCTCACTCTCCCTGGCTCCTACTCCAGCTCCACCTTTGAATGCTGGTGGCAGAAACAAGGTAGAAGTCAGAGCAGGCCCCCAGATCCCTCCAGCACAGAAACGCTTCCTCATCAACCGGATCTTCACCACCTCCCCATCTAGGACCTTTCCCCCAGGCAGCCCGCTGCCTCCAGCTGGGCATTTCAAGGTTCTCCAAGGCATGAGGGCAGAGGGTTGTGCTGGCAGGGCAGGGGGCAGCTGAGAAGAGATGTTTAGACCCAGAAGCTGTGCAGGAAAGTGCTCAAAGTTGGGATGCATGGGTTTAGAGACCCATCTCTGAGCTGAAAGGAAGCGAGGAGGTGGGGCAGGGTGGGGAGCATACCCGGGTGCCTCCGCCTATGGTGCCTGCCAACCGCAGCTGCCGGGGTCCGGAGACGCCGCCCGGGCAGCGCTGCCTCCCGATCCACTCCTCGATGCCCTTCCGAGCCCAGGCGGCGCTCACGGCGAAGCTGTCACCTGGGGTGGGGACGACATGAAACCCCTGAGTCTGGCTCCGGGAGCCAAAAGTTACCCCCACGGAGGGAAGACTGAGGCGCGGTGGAAGGCGAAGGGCCAAGGCATGGGGGAGGCAGTTCACGGGCTGGGGCAGGAGCCAAGAGAGGGACGCGGGTAAGTAAAGGGGGGTTCAGCGAAGCCTAGGAGCGAGGAGCCAGAAGGGGGTGAGAGGAGTGAGCAATACCCCGGGAGGATGGGTTTGGGGATCAGAACAGGAAGCGCTGGCGGCCAGGTCTGCGGAGAGGGCTGGGGGTCAGGAGAGGGGCCGCAGTAGGTGCAAGAGCCAGGATCTCGGGAGAAGGCGCCGGGGGCAGGAAGAGGGGGCAGGGTCCTGCGGGAAGGCGCTCGGAGGGTCAGAAAAGAGAGCGCCATGAGAGCCGAGGGCAGGGGCACAGGAGGGGGAGGGGCTGAGGGTCAGCGGTGGGAGCGCAGGACGGCAGGGAGCGGGTAGGAGGGACAGAGGAGGGGGCGCGAAGGCTGCTCCGGGAGCGGGCTTGCGGTGCAGGTGGCCGGAGATGGGGCTTGGGGGTGGCCCTGGTCATAAGACCTAGCGGGCTGGGCCGTTCGGCCGCGGCCGCGGTGCCCCCCGCGTCCATCCCCGAGGTCTGCGTCCCGCGCGCCCCTACCTTCCGGGCTCTCCCTGCGCTTGCACACGGCGGCTGCAGGCACATCGCGCGGTGGCGGCGGCGGCGGGAGCCGGAAAGAAAGGAAGGGAGAGAGTTAGCGACCGCGGCGGCGGGGGCGGCGAGGGCGGCGGGGCTCGGGGCGGGCGCGTGGGCGGTGGCACTGACCCGGCTTGGAGTGAAGTTTCCCCATGCTGGGGCTGCGGCGGCCGGGGGCGTCCCTAAGCCATGCGCCCAGCCCGCGGGCCTGGCGCCTCGCCTGGCTCTCCTCCTCCCCGAGCAGCCCCCAAGCCGAGCGGAGCCCGAGGCGACGCCGGGACGCGCTCCTGCCGCCGTCGCCGCGGCCAGACTGACGCCCGGGAGCTCGGAGCCCCCAGCCCGCCGCCGCGGCCCGCGCCTCCCCGCGCGCCCATTGGCCGGTGCGGCGCATCAAAGGCGAGGCTGGCTGCGGAGGGGGCGGGGAAGGGGGCGGGGAAGGGGCGGGAAGGGGTGGGGAAGGGGGCGGGGCGCGGGCGGGAGGGGCCGGACACAGGCTGCGCTCCCCGCAGAGGTCTGGGGCCCCGGACAGGGTCCCGGGGGCCGCAGCTGGGGACCCCGCGGGGTGGATCTGTCCAGGAGTCGTACTGGGACAGAACTCCCCGGCCCTCGCTGACTGTACTGTCACTTCCCTCCTCTCCAGGTTCCCTCTAAAACGGCAGGGCGGGACTCAGCGACTCCAATTCACAGGTGGGGAAACTGAGGTCGAGAACCGAGACTTGAGCTGCTCCGGCGCAAGCGTCGGCAGCACTACCTTTTCCCAGCCTTCCCAGGACCATGAGTTTCTGCCTTCTGCAGAAAGTGTTCATTACCCTCCCTGTGCCCCACCCCCCGACCCCCGCACTCGTCTAGTTTCTTATTTGGGAGTCCAGGAGGAGCCCCCAGCGCACACCAGGCCAGTGTGGGCCCAGCTCTCTCCTGGCGGCGACAAGTGTCCAAAGAGCCCCGTTGTCAGCCAGTCTCTCGGATCTCCTTGTCCGGGGGCCCGTGGGTGCCCGCCCGGGTCGGGGCGCGCTGCCAAACTGCGCGGCCCGGAAGGGGGTAACCGCTGGGTCTTTGATCTTTCTTGGTTTCCGCTCCCCGCTGCAGTTCGCCAGACCCAAGGGTTTGTTTGTTTTGTCTGAGGAGGTCTCTGCGGGGAGGTCGCGCGGGGGTGGGGGGACGGTCGACATCAAGGGGTTCTACCCCACCTTTGTGGCTCTCAGAACGCCTGCCCCTTCTGGGGACACTGTGGGTCCAGGTTACTTACGCTCGTCCTGGTAGCTGGCAGCTCGGGCGTGGGAAAAGAAAACCCGGAGCTCAGAGTGAGGAGACCAGCCCCGACTTTTGGAGTGAATTCCCTGCGCAAGGCTCAGTTTTGTGATCTGTAAAATGGAGGCTCCGTTCTGCCCTTTTCGCCCACTCCCTAGAGCAGCAGTACCGCCCAATTGAAATATAATTTGGGCCACATTTGTAATTTTAAATTTTCTAGGCGCTACATCTTTTAAAAGTAAAAACGAAATAGATGAAATATTGATAATGTATTTCGCTTAACTCAATACAGTCAGCCCTCTTTATTCGCAGGTTCCACATCTGCAGCGTCAACCATCTGTAGACTGAAAATATGCAAAAAAGAATAATACAGCAAAAATAAACAATAAACGTTTTAAAACAGTATAGCAACTATTTACATAACATTTACATTGTATTAAGAATTACAAGGAATCTAGAGATGATTTAAAGTATACAGAAGGATGTGTGTAGGCTATATGCAAATACTACTGGACATTTTATATAAGGGACTTGACATCTGGGGATTTGGATATCCTCTGGGATCCTGGAACCAGTCACCAAATATACCAAGAGAGCACCGTATATCCAAATTATTGTAATTTCAAGATCGAATGAGATATTTTACATTCTTTGTTTTGCACTGTCTTAAATTAGTCAGTGTGTATTTTACACTTAAAACACATCTCAAAGACTAGCCATATTGCAAGTGATCATTTGCACTTGGCTAGTGGCTACTGCATTAGGCAGCATCGCTCCAGAAGATCTACATGTCTCAGAGGGACATAAGGAACTTGCAGCCCCCCAGAGTCATGAATCTCTTCATCCAAGTGTCTTACTTTCATCTTCCAAGCTTCCTTTTTTACACACGCTTTTTGGTGGAAATGAAGGCTAATGTTATAAGCAAGTACATTATAATGCTGTTGGTAGGGTGGTTTCATTTGAGGAGCGCTGAACCCACACAAATATACTACTATTGTCGTTTTTATGTTACAATTCTTCATTCAGTACTTCTCATGCACCAGTCCTCATCCTCCGTCATGTATTCTCATCCTCGCAAGCACTCTGAATCAGACTCATACTTGTTCTAGAAAGGAGGGAACCTATTAAACTCAGAGAGGTGAACTCACTTGCCCAAGATCACACAGCTCATCCCTGACCCAATTAGAAACTGAAGTCTAATCTGTTGATTTCATCGCCCATGCTTGTTTTCACTACATTAGGTTGTTCCAACACAGTCCAAAACTAATGTTTCACCACTAGAAAGAGAGTCTCTCATCTGGAAACAAATATGAAGGGCCAGCTATGTAACAAGCATTGTTTTAGGCATTTAAGATACGTCAGTGAGCAAAATAGACAACTGCCACTCTCATGGAACTGCCACTCACCTAGGGGGAAGATAGGCAAGAAACCATAAACGTAATGAATGGGTAAACAGTGTAGTATGTTGTATCAGGGGTAACAGGCCATTTTTCTTTCTTTCCATCCCATAAGGAGCTGGCAGCAAGCAGTTTTGCCCTCTGGGGGACAACTGGCAATGCCTGAAGGCATCTGGTGGGTAGAGGCAAGGGTTGCTACTACACATCCCGCAATGCATAAGATAGCCCCACCACCACCACAAAGAATGATCAAGCCTCAAATGTGGGTAAAGCCGAAGTAAGAACCCCTGAGCTGTAGGAACATAACAAAAGTAGGGCTGAACTGTGGGGTCAGAAGGAGGAAGGCAGGGGTTTGAGCCTCTGAGTCAGAGTGGGAAGCCTCCTTCAGCCCCCTCAAAAGGCAGTGGAAATCGTGTGGGGTTCCTGTTTGCCTTTGTCACCCCTTTCCACCCATACCAGGTGTCTCTAAATCAAAGCAAAACTTGGAGCATTCTTTCTCACAGTGCTTGGAAAGTTGGTTACTTTCTTAAACTGGTCCTGGCTTTCTTCTTTCGTGAGAAACAAGTATCCCCTCTTCCCCCTGGGAATTTCTTTCTACAGTTCAAAAAGAGATAAAAGCAAGAACTAAAACTGCAGTTAGCAGTTTGAGTCTTTGGGGGGAGTAAATCCCAAATGTCCAGCGCAGACACAAAGGCCCCTCCACCTTCACCCTGGCGCTTCCCAGCCCAGCAGGCGCCTAGGACTTCATTGCTATTGGAATCATGACTCCCCTACCCGGGTCTGCGGTGAGAACCAAGAGATGGGCCTTGTGGCAAAATGTTAGCCTGTCCAGGGCTCTGAGAAGCAGGTCCCCAGGGGCCACCAGCATGCTGTCCACCTGGGGTGGCCATTTGGCCTCCGAGGGCTTCCCACCCCACAACTCGCTGTCTTTTTATGTGTTTTAATAATTTATCTGGCCCATTTCTTGGGCTGTATACTTACAGTGACACATCTTTTTCTTTGAAGATTTCCCATCCTTTGGGGGAGGAGAATGGGAAAGGAAGGCAAGGAAGAGATAAGAGAGAGAGATTATAACAGAAACGGGTTTCATGGGGCTTGAGATTTAAAAAGGCTGGTTTAGGTGAAATCTGTCAGACATAGAGCTGGAAGATTTAAAAAAAAAAAAAAACTACATCACCCGGGTTGGCTGCCCCAATGCCTGTCCCCCAGGTTAAGCCATCTGATCTGGCCCGCTTCAAATGCCACTTCCTAAAGGAAGCCCTCCTTGACCTTCCAATCTCAAGGGCTCTTCTCTGCTCTGATTATCCAAGGTTTCCCTGACCCCTCCCATCTCCTTATTTTTTATGAATGAGGCCGTTTCACTCCTGGAGCCAGGAATCCTTGAGGCCAGGGTTCCTGCCTGACTTACATCTCTGAATGCAATGCCAAACACAGCATTGCCTATAGCAGGTGCCATCACACCTGCTGTGGAAGGAGACAAACTCAGTGTGCCCAGCCTTAGCCAGGAGTGTGCTGTGGTCACTAAGGAGGGAGTACTGCCAAGAATAAGATCTGGGATAGACGAAGGAGAAAAATCAGTTCTCAAGTCTCTACTGGTTCCTCCTGGATCCCTGGAGTTGCTTTATTTTATAGTTCCCTGGTGAGTTTTGGCATTGCTAAGGGGCCTGGAAGCCTGGTTTGGGTGAGGAGGGGAAAGTTAGACTACTCTGCATGAGAAAATATCAGGCATTCTGGAGGGAAGGGAAGAGAAAGGTCTCAAAAGAAACAAAGATCACAAGAATAGAGTGACAGTGAGGGCCTAAGACGGCACAGCCAGCAAGGTGGGGAGTGGCCAATTCGCTTTCCGGACAGTGAGCTCTAGCAGGCGATTGGTGGTGCTCTCTCCTTCCTTTGTTGCTCCAAGCCATCAGCAAAATCCTAGCCACTTCCCAGGTTAGTGGCACAGGACAAAATGAAGGAATCAGAAACATGACCCCCACAGGTAATTAATGGGGCCATGGGCAATCTTCAGAGTGGAGACGTCCTGCAGGAGAAAAGATGGGAGCCAGAGGCAGCCAGGAAGCATCAGACCTTGGAGATGACATGGAGGAGGTTGGGCTTCCCCAAGAACCAGGGCTGGGGTCTCCAAGCCACTCTGTTTGGGTACCAAAGGCAAAAAAGAAAAGCACGTGCAAAGGCCCTGAAGTGGGGACTGCCATGGATGTTTTGGAAATAGCAAAAAGGTCCCTGGATTTGGAGCAGAGAGAGGGGTTTGGAAGTAGAGGGGAGAAAATGAGGTTGGAGGTGACTGGGCCAAAAGGCAGCTGCTTGCCTTCGGTCTGGATATTCCTTGAATTGAACTGGATTTTCGTGCCAGCAACTCCTCCCAGGTTCAAGATGTTTTAGCAAGTTTAGAACACAGGCTTCCCGGGTGAGCCTGGAGGAGAGAGAAAGCCAGCCCAACCTCACCATCTCCTTGGCAGGGGCCCTGCTCTCCTCTCAGTCCTGCCTCTCTGCTCTTCTTCACACTGGGCAAAGAGGCTATATTAGTTTGTTCTCACAGTGCTATAAGGACATACCCGAGACTGGGCAATTGATAAAGGAAAGAGATTTAATTGACTCATAGTTCTGAATGGCTGAGGAGGCCTCAGGAAACTTGCAATCATGGCAGAAGGTCTATGTCCTTCTTCACATAGCAGCAGGAGAGAGAGGTGTCAAGCAAAGCGGGGAAAGCCCCTTATAAAACCATCAGATCTTGTGAGAACTCCCTATTACATGAACAGCATGGGGGTAACTGCCCTTATGATTTAATCACCTCCACATGGTCCTGCCCTTGACATGGATCATTACAACTCAAGGTGAGATTTGAGTGGGGACACGGAGCCAAACCATATCAGAAGACTTTCTTTGGCAGTACCAGTCTTTGACTATTCCCAGACTTTGTTTACAAAAGAGAAAAGAAGCCCCGACCTTTTTAAGCCTTTGCTTTTCAGTTACATGCAGCCACCCTCGACCTG
The DNA here is from genome assembly GCF_049354715.1 of Callithrix jacchus. Classification (NCBI taxonomy): domain Eukaryota; kingdom Metazoa; phylum Chordata; class Mammalia; order Primates; family Cebidae; genus Callithrix; species Callithrix jacchus. Next base: position 8,338,475 of record NC_133521.1, on the reverse strand, counting down.
ACCTCCACACAGCCTCTCCATCTATAAAACAGAAGGAAGTGTTGGGAAGATTTGCATTTCTTATAATGGGTTCCCCCAGCCACTGGTTTGTGAGGTGCTATTATCATGTGAAAGAAAGGAGTCCATGAGAACCTCTGGGCAGCCCTGGCTTAGCCAAAGGAGTGAAGTTCTTTTCTGCAGGACTTGCCAGAGCTTTCATTGAGTAGCCAAGCTTTGTGATTCTCTAAAAGGAGGGCAGCATCATAAGCAGAGTTTCTTAAACTCACCAGACCAGGAAACTGTTTCTAGAAAACAAGTTCGTGGACCATGCTTTGGAAAATGCTGGACAAGATGATGTCCAAGGTTTCTTCCCATCTGAGACTCCAACTACTGACTCCAGGAGCCTAGAGTGATGGAAAGGAAAGCTCAGTGAGGCAAGAGCCAGCATGAAAATGTTCCTTGAAGGAGACCATCAGCAAGGGTTGATGGTGTGCATTTAATGCATTTTGGACATATTTGTCCACTTACAGCCCTCTGTAAGCATTCAGCAATTGAACTCTTACTACGCAAGTGCCTCCCAGTTGGTACACAATTCTTAAGGCCACAGCTCAAGGAGAGCAGGAAAAGGGGTCACTATAGCAAAGGTCAGAGTTGATCTTCCTGTATCACCTGCCTGCCCTTTCAGCTTAGCTTCCTCCTCCTCCTTTTCTTCCATGGCACTGAACACAGCTTCAAGGTGGCCCCTGCCATCATGTTGGTAACACCTGACTCCTTCACTCCTTAGCCACAGCTGATTCGATGCCTGACACATTGGCCCAACTCATCAGGATCTCTTTGCAGAATCTGAATAGAGAGGTCCAGGGCCTGCAGTTCACTTCCTGTTGTTCCAGAGGCTATAGCAGCTTTTTGGGGTCACTGTGGGGTGAGAAATAAGCAGAAAGAAGCAGGAGTAAGAACCATTAGAGAAAAGCAGAGATAATAAACCTTATGGAGAGAGAGACACAGACAGACAGTTTGGTCCCTGACATTGACTGTATGTTCTGACCTTGGATCCCTCCCTTTAAGACTCTTAATCCCCCTTTCTTGAGCTAGGGTCAAATAGCCTAGAGGAGGGCTCCCTGAAATTTAATGTGCTGATGAATTCACTGGGCTCCTGTTGAAATGCAGTGTGAGTGGAGCCTGAGAGTCGTTTCTCATCAGCTCCCAGGTGAGGCTGATGGTACTGGGGTATAGACCACACACACTTTGAGGCTCTAGTTAGTTAAGCCTTGTCAGAAGCAACCAAGGTTATGTAGCTTGCCCCCGCCTCGAATAAGCAGCCTGCTGGAGAGGAGATGGAGAGGTGAAGTCAGAGAGGAGGAAATCAAGAAATAAAGGAGTTTCTCTTTTATTAATCACGTCATTCAATGAAGATTTGTTGGGGGCCTAAGTTACACCAGGCTCTTGTGTCCACGAAACAGACAAAAATGCCTGTCCTCATGAAGTTTACATTCTCGTGGGGGAAGACAATAAATACATAAGGCAGTGAAATATGTGGTGTGTCTATGAGAGAAAAAAAAATCAAGTGAGAAAGAGAAAGAACAAAATATCAGGTGGCCGGGTGCGGTGGCTCACGCCTGTAATCCCAGCACTCTGGAAGGCTGAGCTGGGTGGATCACAAGGTTGGGAGTTTGAGACCAGCCTGAGCAACATGGTAAAACCCCACTTCTACTAAAAATACAAAAAATTAGCCAGGCATGGTGGCACATGCCTGTAATCCTAGCTACTTGGGAGGCTGAGGCAGGAGAATAGCTTGAACCCAGGAGGTGGAGGTTATAGTGAGCCGAGATTGTGCCACTGCACTCCAACCTGGGCAACAGAGTGAGACTCAATCTCAAAAACAAAACAAAACAAAAAAAACAAAACAAAACAAAAAACCAGGACAGGAGCTAAGGATTTTAGATAGAGGGGTCAGAGAGGGTGACCTCTGTGCAAAGACTTGAAAATGAGGAAGAAGCAGATGGAACACCACGTGCAAAGGGCCTAAAGTGGGGACATGCCAGGAATGTTTTAGAAACAGCAAAGAGGCCCCTGGCTCTGGAGAAAAGACAGTGTGATTTGGGAGTAGTAGGGAGAAGATGAGGTTGGAGGTACAGGGCCAGATCGTGAGACCCTTGTAGGTCTCAGCAAAAACTTCAGCTTTCTTGGAGGGAGACAGGAGTTATGAGAAGAGAGTCTCGGCTGAGTGTGGTGACTCATGCCTATAATCCCAGCACTTTGAGAAGCCAGGGTGGAATGATCCCTTGAGGCCAGAATATTGAGACCAGACTGGGTAACATGACAGAGCCCCATCTCTACAGAAAACAATCTTAAAAATTAGCCAAGTATGGTGATGCATGTCTGTAGTCCCAGCTACTGAGGAGGCTGAGGTGGAAGGATCACTTGAGCCCAGGAGGCAGAGGTTGCAGTGAGCTGAGATTGCACCACCGCACTCCAGCCTGGGCAACAGAGTGAGACCCTGTCTCAAAAGAAAAAAAGAGAGAGAGAGAGAGAGAGAGTAACCAGTAACCAGAGCAACTGGACTGCTGGACTGGGAATAAGTGTGGATTCCAGGGCTATAAGGGGGTGCCAGGCCTGAGATGATAGAGACTTAGACCAGGGGATGACAGTGGAGGAGGTAGAAGAAGGTGGACGCTGAACATATTTTGAAATTAAATGTAACATTAGCAAACTTACTGAATGTGGAGTGGGAGAGAAACAGAGAAACTAAGGAAACCACCAAGATTTGGAGACTGAGCAACTCCAAGGATGGAGCTGCCATGAGCTGCAATGAGGAAGCCTGTGGGTGGAGCTGGTCTGCCAGGCAGGGAAGAAGGGGAGCTCCATTTCGCATGTTATTTTGAGAGGCCCGTTGAGTGTCCCAACAGTAGATCAAGTGGGCCGTTGGATCTATGAGCCTGGAGTTCAGAAGCAAGCTGCAGGCTGCAGATGCATGCCCAGGTGTCATAGCATGCAGATGGTGTTGAAAGCTCAACACTCGATGCAATGCCCTAGGGAACGAGTGTGGACAGAGAAGAGAAGAGCGCCAAGGAGAGAGCCCCAGGGTCCTGCAAAGTTGAGAGGTCAGCAAGTGGCCCAGGCTGCAGACACCCATGAATTCTGTCTGCCTCCTGCACATCGAAGCACCATGGCCGCGTCTTGGCTTCCATTCCCCTCCTAAAGAACCCCCTCTTCCTTACCTGCTCGCCACCCCCACTCTCTGCATCCCGAGGCAGGCAGGGTTCCTGGCTCCACATCTGAACTCTCAAAGCACTTCTTTGTTCAAACCAGCCCTAGAGATAAATGAGACAATGTGTGTGAAACGCTTAGGGCATCCAGCCGAGGGGAGCTCAGCAGATGCTAGCTCTCTCTGATGCCTGGTTAGAGCAGCGTCGCCCTCTCTCCCTCTGCTGAGGGCCTGACCCCAAGTTAATCCTCTGTGTGCCTGCCTCCCATCACACTGTGGCTGGCACACAGTAGGGGCTTTTGAAATGCTTTGCTGTAGGCCTGAAGGGCTGAACACACAGGGTCATCCGGCCAGAGGTGACACTGCCCCCATGGCGCCCCCTGGCCTTCCCCAGGACCCCTCCCACATCATTTCATTTCTTCTGACTCTGTGCTCAAGATGAGGTCACTGCCACCTTTTCATTCCAAGAAGCCCTTGCCAGTATCACATCCACCCCCAGCGAGGGCAGGAAGGCAGACGGAGGCTACTGCTAGTGGAGGGGGTGGGCAGCCACTGTTACCCCCTTACTCTGAAACCACACAGGGGTGTTTTCTCCGCAGAACTGAGAATTCTCCATTTGCATCTTCCAACAGAGAGCCGGGGTACATCCTCCACCTGGCGCCTCTTTTAACATCATTTCTGTGGACTTCGCCGGGTGACAAGTATCTTTGTGCTGAGCCCCCCCTCCAGCCCCTCCCGCTCTCCCTGGATTCTAACTCTCTTGCAGGCTTCCGCCTGCACAAAGGGACCATTGAGAGGCAGGCTGTAGGACGCCGCCTTTGATCTGAGGTTCTAATAACGTGTGTATGTTTGCGTCCCAAAACAGGGCAGCAGCCTCGCTGGCTCCTGGAGGTAGGGGGAGAAAGAGAAAGTGGGTAGATCGTTACACCAGAGGCTTGGTGGTGAGCATTGATTAGCACGTTTGGAGGGCACCTCCACAGACTCTCTCTGGCGAGATACACCCGTTCCACAGGCAAAGACACTGGGCATGGTCACTATTCGCCAAACCAAGACCTGTGAGGTCAGTGGGATGGCTCGATGCTCCACAGAGCCAGGGGTCGCAGGTTCACCAGGGGAAGGGCAGGAGTCATAAAGGAGGGGGACTCGGACCAGGTGCATCTGGTGGCAAACTGAGCAGCATATACTCAGCACAAAGGAACAGTGGCTGCTGCACACCAGCTGCCAGCTGCAGGCCCAGGGCTGCTAGATCTTTTGATTTTTCAAGAATAGCTAGAAATCCAGGTTTCTAGGTGAAATCTCCAAATTGTAAAATATTGGCAACTAATTTTAAAAACATGAAGTCATAGTGCAGGCCAAATGAAACACGCGTCTCTGCAGGAATCCAGCCTGTGCCTGCCGTTCCGCCCTCTGCCTGGGTGGACTCGTCCCGGAGAAAATGTGCCCTGGAGGCAGGGAAGGTATCCAGAAGAGAAATCACTCAGACCAGGCTCTCTCCAAGAGGGGAAAACAGGGGTGGGGATGCCAGACTGGGCCCTGCTGGCCCAGTGTTCCCCAAATCCCTGCACTGCCTCCAGCATGATTTCTCTGTTCCCTTAGTAAATGGATGCCTAGTCCCGCGCATGGGCAAGGACAGCGCTGGGCACAGGGGATGCAGGAATGAGTGAGACGGGGCCTCTGCCTGCCCTCAAGTCCAGAAAGGGAGACAGAAGTGTAAGAAACTGAACCCTACCAAGGGCCCATTAGTACCAGGCCCTGTGTAAAGGGCCGTATGCTGTGTGTTCTCTCCTGCTATCCTGACAGTCCCCGAGGGAGAAGAGACAATGGTGCCATCTCCACTTTTCCTATGAGGACATGGAATCAAGAAGAATAGAAAAAGCTCCTCCATTCATTGCCTTGGGTCTCCCTGGGGGGAATCCAGAGGGAAGGAGGTCCTGGTCACAACACCTTATCTGGGGTTGGCAGGCCAGGCCCTAAGAGAATGGAGCGGGCCTCAAAAAGAAAAGAGGAAGGGAAGGAAGGGCTGATAACAGGGCCTGGGAGCTCTTTCCTCCTGTGCTCCCTGCTCCTCTCCTAACCCCTTAACCTCCTTCTTTATAAAAGGATGCCACGGGGTTCTCTTGAACTACAGGCAGCCCAAATGGCTTGGGGGGAGGAGTGAACCTTTGAAAAGCTCCTTAACCTCATTAAAAACCTGGAAAATGGAAACTAAGCAGCAAGAAGATATCTTGAAAAGGTTTGATTGATTGATAGATACAGGGTCTCACTCTGTCACCCAGGCTGGAGTGCAGTGGCATGATCATAGCTCTCTACAACCTCAGCCTCCCAGGCTCAAGCAGCCCTGCTGCCTCAGCCTCCAGAGTAACTGGACTACAGGCATGCACCACCATGCTCAGCTAATTTTTTTTAAGTTTGTAGAGATGGGGTCTTGCTATGTTGCTAGGCTGGTTTTGAACTCCTGGGCTCAAACAGTCCTCTCACCTTGGCCCCACAAAGCACTGGGCTTATAGGCGTGAGCCACCACGGCAGCCCGAAAGGTTTTTAAACGGTGGAGAGCTGTACTTACTATCAAAACCAGTATTCCATTCAATTCAGTGCTTGAATGCGCATATAACATTCTAGATATTTCATTTCTTTTCTTTTTTGGGGGATGGAGTCTGGCTCTGTCGCCCAAGCTGGAGTGCAGTAGCATGATCTTGGCTCACAGCAATCTCTGCCTCCCAGGTTCAAGCGATTTTCTTGTCTCAGCCTTTCAAGTAGCTGGGGTTACAGGCACCAGCCCCCATGCCTGGCTAATTTTTGTATTTTAGTAGAGATGGGGTTTTACCATGTTGACCAGGTTGGTCTCAAACTCCTGACCTCAGGTGGTCCGCCCACTCAGCCTCCCAAAGTGCTGGGATTACAGGCATGAGCCACTGCACCCGGTCCATTCTTGATATTTCCAACTTCAGATGAAAATAATTTAGATTTCAAATCTTTTTCATTGCCAGTAAAAATGCCAGGTTTTCTGTTCTTAAAAAATCCTGAGATGTGCTAGAATAATGAAAGCCAGTGCTGGGACGTCCAAGCTCCCCCTCATCTGGCACCCCAGGCCTCCCTGAGCTCCACCATCTGGCCAGTTCCTCAGGTGCCCACGCAGCCTCCTGAGCCTGAGTACTGTCTGTGTGGTTCCCCTCTCTGCTCTCCCAGCTCCTGATTCCTGCCTGCCCATCAGTCTGAGCATAGATGCTACTTCTTCCTTCACAAGCCCTAGGGAGGTCTCACCTTCACCCTAGGTGGCTTAGCAGGAGCAGCAATTTCCTTATTCCCCAAACACTCTACTCAGTCTCCAGAAAAAATTCTGGTACCAGCTGTTAAAATATTAATAGGAAAGGCTGCTTAGAAAAGAAGGGGCTGAGGCTGGGGTCTGCAGGAGGAGCAGAGTGGGGACCACTCCCACTTTTATGCAGCCACACCATGAAGATCAGTCCCCAGTCAACCTCTGGCCAAAGGGCCAATTCCATGTGACCTGTGGAACACATGTGGTGACAGACTGTGCGTCTCTATGTGGCCCTCCAATGTGACCCCTGAGGGGCTGTCAGGCTGCCATGCATCAGGTGCTGGACAGGCACCAAGTGGGGTGCTCTGGGCAGTGTTGAAAGAAAATCAACCTCCAGGAGATTAGGTGCAGTCAGGCAGTGCCACCAGGCATGCAAATAACCACACATCAGGTTAAACCATGAGATAATATACGGAAGTGCTTGGCACAGAACCTGGCAAACAGGAGACATATAATAAAAGCGGTTCTCATTATTATTATTATTATTATTATTACAAAAGCATCAAAAAGTAACGCTTTTCTCAGGACTTTTTGATTGTAAGGTACACTGACAGAACCCAACTGAAACTAGTCCAAGCAGAAAGGAAACATGGGCTCATGTAGCCCAGCTGTCAGGAGAAGAGATCAAGAGCAGCTCCAGTCTTAGAATCTGACAACCTTATGTTGAGAGTGAAAAGGTAATTCTTCTCCAGCTCAGGTGAGAAAAGTCCTGGGGAAGGAATCTGATTGGTGGAACTTGGGTCACGTGCCTATTCCTGGACCAGTCACTGTGGGAGTTTGACTAGTCCAACCTGAGTCTTTTGCCCAGTCCTGTAGCCAGATGAAGTTGATTGGTGACTATACTCCAACCGCAGTCTGGATGGGAAGGATCAAGTCGCCCAAAGAAAAAAGGGAAGTGAAGTGGGACATTATCTTACTTAAGGAAGGCAGAACGTCCTCATAACACAGAACTCAGGGTCTGTCCAATGCACAGAACTCAGGGTCTGCCCAAAGAGGTCTTAGTCTCACATTATGGATGGAGATAGTGAGTCTCACATTTTAAGAAATAGCTTGCCCACAGTCACGTGATTTATAAGTGGTAGCCCTGGGACGCAGTAGGACTGTCTGCTTCTATAAGTTTCCTTACATCCACCCGACAAATCTGGCATTCAGAAGGAAGAGAGTGACCACAGGCAGGCATTAATGTTTCCCTCCGCTGAGTCAGCCGCCTGCCTGAGCCAGTCCCGCCATGTCCAGAACCAAGCCTGGTCTTTGGAGATGACTTTAAATGGATGGACTTGGCCTCTTGGTCAAAGCACAGGAGTGAGAAAATGAACAATCCAAGGAGCAAGTTAGCAACCATCCTTTGCCTGGAAACACAGGTGACCTTGAGACCAGAAGCCCCAGATCTGAAGGAAAACCAGCTTAGCCAGGGAGTTGGAGGGAAAAAAAAAATACTTTAGTGAAAAAAGAAAGATATATATAATATATATATATACACTGCCTCCGGATTGCCCTTTAAGGCTTGGCCTTGGTGATGTTCGGGAAGGTGATTTTTGGATTCTCTCCCATTGAGCGGAACCATAAGACATCCTTCACCAGATGGCCCTTGGCCAAGGATGACAGGAAATCATGAAGCGGTGCTGCCATCCAGACTCCCACCTAGATCAGCTGACACCAGGGGTGGGAGAGAAATAGTTCAGTCTCTGATAACATCTGCAAGAACTTAATGCTTCAGGGTAATCAGAGGCCGGTCTCTGTCCATCTCCCTGACCTGTGCATACCACATCCCACTGTAGCTTCTACAGCTCTTATCTCCCAGGAGCATCCCATATTTTTCTTTTCTACCGCATCTGCTGTCAAAGCTTACCTGTCCTGAGCCCATTTCCATTCGTGCTCTATGAGAAGCCTAACTCATCTGACTAGGGTGCGATGTTCGCAGGGTTGTGAGTGTCCTGGGCAAGGATGCCAATAATCTTTCCCTTCCAGAGAATGTAGGTAATGCCCAGCAGAGCCTGCCCCATGTCAGAAACCTATGGCTGGCTCCAGGGGTTGCTCAGGGCAAGACCTTGGCATCCCCAGTTCTTCCTTCCATGACCAATGAGGTGCCAAGTCTTGTCCAATCTCCCTAAACCTCTCTTGAGTTTGCATCCCCTCCCTCAGCACTGCCACTGTCGAATTAAAGGTGGGAAGGATTAAAGGTGGCCACACATTATTCATCACTCTTCCACGAAGCCCTTGCTTCTGGGCTGGCCCTGGAGCCACTGAACTAGCAGAGTGTGGTAGAGCAAGGCCATGCTTGTGCTGGCGCTAGTCTTTAAGAGGACAAGCAGTTATACAAAAAAATTAATAAATAAAAATTAGCTGGGCATGGTGGCACACGTCTGTAGTCTCATGTATTCAGGAGGCTGAGGCAGGAGGGATCACCTGAGCCCAGGAGTTTGAGGCTGCAGTGAGCTATGATCACACTGCTGCACTCCAGCCTGGTGACAGAGCAAGACCATTCCACTCAGAGGGTTGGAATCAGGATATCAGGTTGTGAAAAACACCCCTGGTGTGATAGATTAGATTATTAGTCCACAATTCTTCCTTGTCTCCCTGTATCATAATTCACGGTGAACAGAGGGGACTACCCCATCACTGATGTTAGACTTGACTGTGTGATGTGTTCTGCTCAGCTGAATTGGGTAGAAATGATGCTATGCCAGTTCCAAGTCAAGGTCTGAAAAAGCATTGCACATTTCCACTCCTCTCTCTTGCACTCCAGCTCTTCACCATGAGTTTGCTCCAGATGGACACTACCCTTTCAACCTGAGTCCCCAAATGAGAAACATACAGAACAGGCTTGAACCCAACCCATAGCCTGGCCCAAGTTCAACCAACACTAATCAAGTTCATCAGAGTCACCCCAGGTGATTCGCAGAACAGTAGTGAGAAAAATAAATTTTTGTTGATGTATGCCCTGGTTGGGGTGGGAGGACACTTGTTACACAGCATTATTGAGGTAATAGCTAACCAAAGTATCAGGTGATCCTAAAGCACATCCCTGATTAAGAACCACTAGACCAAAAGCTAAAGTCACAAACTATTCATCTGGCAGTAGAGATCTTCCTTGGTCTTGTTCCCATCTGGCCTCATCTCCCAACTTCCTCTTCTGAACCAATCAAGGTTCTGGGTGTTAAAACAGAATCCAACCCTCATGAACCCTAACAGAAAAGGGACTCCAAGGTGGGTGTAAAATCACACTGAGAAAAAAATGAATGGAAAGAAGGGAAAGTCAGGCAGGTGTGGCCAGGGCCAGAAGAGGCCACAGGTAAAGATAGAGACCACCACTAGTTACATTTACACCAGGTGCTGGATCCTCAAGCTGCTGTTTGCAAGGAGGGTATCTCCAGCTCTCCCTCCTCCTTTGGAGAGGGAAGTATCCCATTGGCCAGCCACATCTTAGCCAGCAGAGGGAAAGAGGACATGTGTTAGACACCTAAAGAGAACACGGGTCCCACACTAGGCACCAAGATCCCCATAAACATCCCCAGTAAGCTTCACATTCCCTACAAATAGGAACTGAGGTGATAGGTGTACAGCCCTTGAACTTTTCCTGGCATGTAGTAAATGCCATGTGAATGTTTTTAAAATAAACATTAAAATATATAACTTTTAGACCTTTGGCTAAATAAGGTGCTTTGATTGTTCTTTTCAAGGACAACTCAGAAGTCACCTCTTCTCTGAGACCTTTCCTGATCAGGTGGAAAGTGATGTTTCTTTTCTCAATGCCCCCAACACACTTGATCTGCCTATCCTTCTTGATGCAGAGCAGTAACTAGGGTCATCTGTGGTCTTGTGAGGCATGAGGTTTTCTTTCCCCCTTGCCAAAGTCAATGCCTGAGGTCTTACAGGTAATCAGAAAGTAGGAGGAGAATACCTGAGCCGATGGGCCTCTTGCCAACTATGAAATCCCAGCCTGCCTGTAAACCCTCAAAATGTAGGCAGTGGGAACAACCACTTATTTCTTTCCACTGCTGTGAGCCTGGGCCAGTGTGTGCAGCCTGACCCAGCCCAGGGCCTGCTGGCAAAATGCCATGGCACAATCCCAGATTGCTCAGCCCAGGATTATAAACAAATGCTCTCAGCTTTTGAGCTGAGCATTCTACCTTTCCATGTTTGCTGAGTCTACTATTTGCAAATACTTTGCAAATTGGCAGCTCCAATGAAAGAGTCCTTGAGTCAGAGTGAGTGAGCTCTGACACAGATGGGACAGGCTTCTGAGTCTCACCTTCATGCTTTCTTTAACCCTGGCCCTTTTGTTAAAACCTCTTCAAGTCTATTGTGTAATTGAGTGCCACTGAGGACAGGTAGCATGCTTCATCTGTACTTCCTCTGCTCCTTTTCCTGATCCCTAGTGTACTTTGACTCCCAAAAGCCAACACCTGCATCTCATTGTCAGAATGCCTTCTACAGCTTGCCAGACACCCCAACCAATGACTGGCAACATGGGGGTATCAATACCCCAGCTTCCTTGCTCCCTGCTCATGCAACTCTGAGTTGTGACTCATATGTCTCCAAAACTTACATGTGGAATTAAGCCAAAATTATTCTCTGTAGGACTTTGCTTGATATCAGATACTTGCTTGATCTGCTTCCCTTCCTGCCCCACTTTCTCACTCCCTACAATTTCCTTCTCTAGGAGTCTGCTTCTGGGAATCCAGCCTAAGAGAGTAGAAAGGGAGGAAAATTAAAATGATAAAAATGGTCACCACTCCTTGTAATGCTCACTCTACTTTAAAATCCTTGCATGCATTAGCTATCTTAAGGATCTCAACTACACTACAAGGAATTCTAATCCCCATCTTAAAGATGAAGAAATCAAGTCTCAGAGAAGTTGAGTAACTTGACCAAGTTATGTAGTTAATAAGTATTGAGCCAAAATGTTCTATTACATGTACTGCCTCCCATTAGAAAGATACCATCAATAAGAGCTACACATATTTCTATAAGTTAAAACTCGAGAAAAAATACAAATCTTCTAGGCAAATGTGAATAACGACAGTATGCATTTAGGGGGGAAATTAAAGGCATAATGGTGCTTGTTTTTATCTGTTATAGCTCTCCTGTTTACTCCATTTTTTTCTGGCATCAGATGGTGCAGATATGCAATCAGAATTTCTTTGCCCACACTTGGCTCCTGCACATACACTCAGGGTTGGAAGGTGGCAGACTCTTCTGCTGCTGATATCCTTTGAGATACAAGTTCCAGACCTGGTTCTTCAGCCCTTTCTTCAGTCCTTTCATTGATCCCAGGATTATTCCAATAGAAGCCCAAAAGTCTCAGTTTAGTCAGAGCCCATTGCTGCTGCTTGTCAACAAGACATCTCAAGTGATGTAGAAATTGGTGTTAGGAGTGGGGTGTTGAAAGTCACCCACCCTAAAAATATGGAATTGGAGACTATATGAGCCAATAAATCCTCCTTAATTTTGTAACCAGATTTCAGTGGAATTTTTGTACCTGAATTCAAAAGACTCTTGAGTGGTGTATAAATAAAAAGGGATGAAAAACTCCCCTTTTCTGAATAATCTTTCTTACACTACATCCCTGTGCCTGTTCTTCTTTTCAACTGTGTGATATATGGTTCCTTCATTCCCTTCCTGTATAATGTATATTCATGCTTTTCAAGGTAATACAAGATAAGGAATCAGGTGGTCAGCTCAGGGAGGGAGCCATCTGATATATCCGAAGGGAATGGGCCTTGTGCATCATCACAGAGCTGTTGGATGCTATGGCAAGAGAGCTATGGGCCTGGGGAATGGGAAAGCTTGTCTCTAGTCCCAACTCCCACTCTGACTTGCTGTGTGTCATTGGTCAATAGTTTTCTGTCTCTGGGGCTCTGCCCCTCCTTTTATAGAATAAAGGGATCTCTAAAGTGTCTTCTAGATCTACCATGTTCAGATGTTTGGAAAAAATGCAAAGACATATGGCCAACATCCCTTGCACAGACTGAGAGGAGGTAGCAGCACCAGGGTGCTGATTTTAGACGGGTTTCTCTGGGATCTCACCTGAGCATCTCTTTGAAGCTGTGAGCTCATAGGTGCCACATTTTTCTCTTCTGATCCTACCACACTCACACTGTGGCAGAAACTGTTATCCATCCCCCAGTATCCATTCTCCCTTTATTCTTTGTAGTCATAGAATTAACACATGGTTAGAAATTGCACTATTTTCCAGTGTCCCGGGCAGTTATGTGTGGCTATATATGAATGACATGTGAGCAGAAGCAATGTGTGCTAGCCCTTCCCATCTTCTCCCAACCTTCTTGCAGACTGAAACTTAGATGCAGCACAGAGATCCAACTGCCACCATGGAAGAGGGAAGAGCACAAGATGGAAGTCACTTGAATTCCTGATCTGCTTCATGGAGTGAAACTGCCTTCCGTTCCCAGATTCCCTCCTAGCCTGGAGTTTTCCACGACAGCAATAACATTCCATCTTGTTGAACTTGCTGCCTTTGGGGGACTGTTCTTACAGCAGCTTACCCCGGGCCCAAACCAATACCTTCTACACCATCTCACGCTCAATTCTCAGACACCTTGCCAGCCAGGGCCAAGGAGCTAATCTCTACCAAGAAGAGAGAGAAGTCAAGACCAACCTGGGAAATGTGGAAAAACTTCATCTCTACAAAAATATAATACAAAAATAAACTGGGCGTCATGGTGTGTGTCTGTAGTCCCAGCTATTCAGGAGGCTGAGGTGGGAGGATTGCTTGAGCCTGGGAGGCAAAGATGGTAGTGAGATGAAATAGCGCCAGTGCACTCCAGCCTGAGCGATAGAGTCAGACATTGTCTCAAAAAAAAAAAAAAAAAGGAGGAGGAGGAGGAGAGTGGGAAATAGGAGTAGGGGAAAGGCAGTCTTTATTGGACAGCCACTCTGTTCTAGGCATTTATCTCCATTATCTTGAAAGCTTGAATTTTATCATTGACGACAAATATGGCCCATTATTTTACTTGAAGTGACAGGCACACTTTATTCATTTTCAAGAAAATGTCTACCAATACTTGAGTCTGAATAACCATCATTCGTCTGTCAGTCTTCTTTTTTCAAGTAAAAATGATGTTCAGCTAGGTCAACTAACAACTCAATTGCACAAGTACTTTTCCTTAAGACAACCATTAGACTTCGGTATGCAGGAGAAATGTTTCATGCACACCTTCACTTGGTTGTGCAGGATATTAAAATGTCTTGTACTCAAGGGTCAAAAAATTAAGAAGTTAATAAATTTTCCTGCTTCAAGGACATTCCTAAGTGACATTGTCTTTTTCTCTTTTTTGTTTTACTGCAAGAGTATCCCAGCCTGATGCGTGCTACCGGACTAGCAGGTTGCTGTCTGCTGCCCTTGCACCACCAGTGCAAGTATCAACATGGTAAAAAGGGCAAATAACATCTTAGTACTATTATGAAAACAGTTTTGACTTTCTAAACCCCCTGAAAGTGTCTTGGGGACCTCCAGGCATTCTCAGACCACACTTTGATAAGCACTGCCTTTCTTTCACTAGCCTGCCTTTATTCACAAGCATACAAATGTGCACACGAACACACACACACACAGAATTTCTATCATTTGATTTTCAAAAGGGCATTTGAATATCAAAAAAAGGAAGGACGTCATCTCAGAAGAAAGGATAATCCATTAGACTGGATGCATTTAGTTTTATGAACAACTCACAGCATTGTCCTTATTGCTCTGGTTTTGCCAAGGCCAGGGGGCAGATGTTGGCATGGAAGACTGGTGTTTGGAAACCGCCTCCATCCTGACCCACCCCTTCTTGTGCACATGAGAGAAATTATGCCCTGAAGGGCCAAGCACTCACAGGGGTACACAGCTGGAAATGGTTCCACCCAACTGGACCCCAGGTTCGCCTCCAGACTGTCAGCAGGGCTCTGGGCAAGAATTAAAACCCACACCCACTCCTACCAGGAGAGCTGGGAGTAGAACAGCCTGCTGGAAGCCCCCGGTGAGATCTGCATGGATGCAGGTTAAATCTGAAGTGGATGGAGACCTCAGTGCCCTGATGAGAATTCCAAATAACGGGTTTTATCTATTAACTAGATGACACTGCTGGGCTCCTGCCTAACTCCCTTTCCCAACCCATTCCAGATTCCATTGCCTGGGGTCATTTGGTGGGAGCCACACATGCTCACACACAGACGTGTGCACATTGCACACACACCTGCCACATACCCACAAGTCCCCTTCCCATCCCCACTCCTCCCAATCACTCTACTCACATCCTCTCCATCCATCATGCCCCCAGCCCTCTCTCACCACCTCACCATTTCCACAACCCCTGGGAATCCACACAAAGATCAGGGCCTGAGGACCAGGGAAGTCTCTGCAGGCAAGTCTCTTCTTACCTTTGGAACTCAGTTTCCCAGCTGTAATCCTGCAAGAAAGATCAGAGAGGATGCACTGTCTCTAAAATCCCTGCCAGTTCCAACACCTTATGGGTCTATAATGAAAGAAGAGTGTTTTGAAAGTCACCCTGGCAACCTGGACAGGATGGGGAGATAGTGGGCTTGGGGAGGCAGGAGATGAGAGGGTGTCAATTGTGAGGCCTGGGATTGGATGTGAAGGTCAGGGGGATGATTTGTAAATGCTGAGTCTGAGGGATGGGGTGAAAGTGAGCATAACATCCAAGGGCCATGGGGGTTGCAGTCTGGGGAGTGCTAAGGGCTCATCAGCAAGGACAGTGAACATGAATCAAGGTCTGATTTACCTTAGAAAATCCCCACAGGTCTTCACAGAGCAGCTACCATTGTTCTGCATGCACAACGCCACGCCACCAACACAGAGACAAATCTCCATCTCTGCTTGGAGTTGGCTTCTGTGAGAGGCTGGGGTGGCAAATTTTGTGTGTCAACTTGACTGGCCCATGGGGTGCTTAGACATTTGACTAAACATTATTCTGGGTGTGTTTATGGGGGTGTTTCTGGAGGGGATTAAGATTTGAATCAGTAACTGAGTCAAGTAGATCACCTTCCCCAGTGTTAATGGGCCTCATCCAATCTGTTGAAGACCTGAATAGACAAAAGGACTAAGTAAGAGGGAACTCCTCCTGCCTGACTGCTTGAGTTGGCACATGTGTCTTCTCCAGTCTCAGACTTGGACTGAAGCATCCGTTCTTCCCGTGTCTCCAGCCTGCTGGGTTCAGACTGAAACTTACACCATTGCCTCTCCCGGTTCTCGGGTCTTCGGACTTGGACTGGAACTACACCTTCAGCTCTTCTGGGTCTCTAGCCTGCCAACTGTGGATATAGGGACTTAGCCTCTGTAATTGCATGAGGCAATTCTTTACAATAATAAATCTCTTTCTATGTACATATCCTATTGGAGAACCCTGACTAATACAGAGGCCACGTGACCTAACTCATGAGAACCGTACTCAGGCAGGAGCCATTCTCGCAGAACGGGGACTGAGGTTCCTCTCTGTTCTCACACACCCTCTGGAGCACATACTTGTCTCTGCCCATGTCATTTAAATTGTTATCTCTCTTAAGCCCATGTCATTAAACAATTGGAACTTGAAAAATAATAAATAAATGATTCTCTCCTCCTCCTCCTCCTCCTCCACCTCTCTCTATCCTTCCCGTCTCTGTCTCATCTCTGTGTCAGTAGAATGAGACAGACTGGGAAGCAGATGCTGAGATGGAGTTAGGAGTGCAGTATCTTGAGGGTAATGCCTGAGAAAGACACAAGAGGGAGGATGCAGGATCAGGCAGGGGGAGCCTCAGATTGCAATCCAAAGTTGACAAAGACTTCGCCAACTTCAAAGGAAGCTCCAAATCAGCGAATGCCCATCTGAGGAGCCCCACATTGGCAGGAATATCACCTTCAACCCTAGCATCTGTATTGTTCTCAATCATTGGCTGGGAGCTACTGAGAAGGCCGTGGCTTTAGCTCGAAAGTTGAGGCAGACCCTGAAGATGCTGACATTGAAGGCTGCCTGCCAGCTGCAGTTCTTGCAGCTGAATGGCAACGTTTTCCCTAAAGGGAAATTTAAGGGGTGCACCTTCATGACTGCCATATTGTGTGTGCACATGCATGTGTGCGTGTGTGTCTGTGAATGTCTTTTTTGCTTTGATCAGGCATGTATAGTTGAGTTCAATGCATGTAACATGCCTCATCTACAATACTTCTGATATCAGTGCTCATAGGTGGCATTCACTGTGAGCTTACAGGGTGTCAGACTGCTAAGTTTTTTATCTACATTGTCACATTGACTCATGACATCGACCCTGCACAGGTCAGTGCTCACCACTATCCCCCTTTTATAGGTAGGAAAACTGAGGCCCACTAAGGCCATGTGAATTGCCCAAATTTTACAATATGTTGGGCTGAAACCAGGATTTCAACCCAGGTCTATCTGATCAGGAGCCTGAGATTTGAAAAACAACACTAAGGAAAGAGATCTCTCCTTCCCCATGCAGTGCCTGTTATACCCTGGGATAGGAGGTGGCTCTAGCACTGGGTTGTTCTCGATCATTAGCTAGTATACCCTGGGATAAAGGCAGCCCTACATCGCATTGTTGGTCATTGACTAGGAGCTCCTGAGAGCACACAGGTGCTCCACAGAACTAGAGAGACCTGGCAGATGGATGCCAGCTGACGATTTCCTGACAAAGGAGGCTCAACCACCCCAGAAAGCTGGAAAGGGCAAGGGCTCCTGCCCATGTGCCTTGGGTCCTACTCAGATGTGAATGTGGCCGTGTGTGGTGCTTCAGTAGAGGTATGACTTCATGAAACTAACTCAAAAGCAAGATGGATTTGAAACATCTGTGACCAGAAAAACACATGTGTGTCTCTAAAGGTACCTCCAGGGAGACCTCCTGATTTGTCCTTGCCCAGAAAAGAAGCTCGACCTGACTAAACCTCCCAGGCTTGGTGACCTCCTGTTTGAAGAGCTAAATCAGAGTCACAAATTCAAAACCGCCCTTCCTTGGATGGTCTTTCTCTTTCAGCCACTCGGAGGATGGAAGATGGTTGCCTTCTTGGGATCCTCTCTGTTGCCTTTTTTTCTTTTTTGACAGCATCTGGCTGTATTGCCCCAGCTAGAGTGCAGTGGCATGATTATAGCTCACTGCAGCTTCAAATTCCTGGGTTCAAGTGGCCTCCTGAACAGCTCAGATCACAGGTGAGTGCCACCATGCCCAGCTAGTTTTTAAATTTTTTATAGACTTTTGCCATGTTGCCCAGGCTGATCTCAAACTCCTGGGCTCAAGCAATACTCCCTCCTTGACCTCCCAAAGTGCTGGGATCACAGGCATGAGCCACCATATCTGGTACCTTATTGTCTTTAAAATGTTGCTTCTCATGTCACTGATTGGATAAGAATGAGGCTAATTTACCAACTATATCTACTCACTGGTAATTTAGGAGCAATGGATGTTAGGTCATACCAAACTATCTGACGCTAATCATTAGAAACAAAAAAATTAAAAATAAAAGAATTCCGTGTCAAGAAAGGACTGCCCTCAATTCTACATATGGTAGATACATCTAGACAGTGTGAGCTCAGGCAGTTTCCCTGAAAAAATGACCCTCTCCCAGGGAGGGAGAGAGACTGGGGAAAGATCCTGCTGTCTCTAGAACAGAGGACCCATCTGCAGGTGACCCCTGGGGAGAGTGATGCTGGATGATTAGGCTACCAAGAAGCGGGAAGACTTCACACCCCAGTAAGTCCTGGAGTGGCTTCTCTTTTGTCCATCAGCAGGACAATAATAAGTGGACTTATTATTTGTCCACTTGGAAGGGACAAATATGGCCTGAGACAGAATAATGTTGTCTTCTCAGGCTTTCTCCAGTGAATGGAATCACCAATTTAAAAGGAGGAAAAACCTATCAGACTGAGTAGCCAGAAATGAAGTATGACTATTATAATGATGACAAGGTAGCTTAGGGTTAACTTCACGGGCTTTGGGAGCCCAAATGCTTGAGCTCAAATATCCACAGCTCTGCTTACTCAGTGTCCTGGGTCAAGTTCCTTCCAGTCCACTCCGCCTCTGCTTCCTCATCTGTAACACGGGATGATAATGACCATCACCACCTCCTCAGGATGTGTAAGGGGTTAGTATACACATGCACTATGCATTTCAGCATTAAATACCTACTCAGCATCACAGCCTGATGTGGTGACACAGGAGCTTCAGGGGTTCCAGAAGGCTCCATATTCCCAGCTCAGTCATCTTGTTTGGGGGATATCATTCAGCCCCTTGGAGCCTCAGTTTCCTCATTTGAGAGCCAAATGACTGCCTTGCAGCATTGCCATGAAGATAGGTGGAGTGATGAAAGGAATCATTCCCTAGGCTACAGAAGGTATGCCTGCCGATTGTGCAGTTCACAATCTGAGCAACCATATGTGTCAGTCCTGGTGCTGAACATAAAACGGTTGGCATGATGGAGATGCCACCTCTGTGCCTGCTTTTCTGTAAGTTTGCATATCAAACCATTGACTTTAACCCAAAGTCTTTCCTGCAAACTTCCTTCGTACTGAGTAGAGGGGATGAAAAGCTGATGAAGAACTGCACCATCCTCAACCCACCAGGGTTCCTGCCCTCAAAAAGAAGACTTTCCAGCAGAAAATCGGCCAAGCCCTGCTGTAATGCGAGACTAAACTCCATGCGGTAGGCTCTCATCTCACAGCAGGATGAGAACAAACGCCAGGAACAGCAGGAACATCTCCCCAAAAGGAGAGTCACTGGGGACCACCTCAATTTAAATGCATCAAGTGAAGGAGGGAGGAAGTGACGGTGTCTGCAAAGTCACTCTTTGCTTCAGAAAGGCTCATGCTTCAGAAAAGAAGGTCTGGCCAGGCACAGTGGCTCATGCCTGTATCCCAACACCTCCAGAGGCAAGGTGGGTAGATTGCTTGAGCCCAGGAGTGCAAGACAAGCCTAGGCAAAATAGCAAGACCCCATCGCTACAAAAAATTTAAAATTCAGTTGGGCATGGTGCCGCATGCATAGTCCCAGCTACTTGAGAGGCTGAGGTGGGAGGATCACTTGAGACCGGGAAGTTAAAGTTACATCACTACATGTAAGCCTGGGTGACAGAGAGAGACCTCATCTCAGATGAAGGAAGAAAGGGAGGAAGGGAGGGAGGGGAAGAGAGAGAGAGAGCAAGGGAGGGAAGGAGAGAGGGAAAGAAGGAAAGAAAGAAAGAAAGAGAGAAAGAGAGGAAGAAAAAGAAAGAAAGAAAGAAAAAGAAAGAAAGAAAGAAAGAAAGAAAGAAAGAAAGAAAGAAAGAAAGAAAGAAAGAGAAAGAAAGAAAGAAAGAAAGAAGGAAGGAAGGAAGGAAGGAAGGAAGGAAGGAAGGAAGGAAGGAAGGGAGGAAAGAAAAGAAAAGAGGGCCAAGTTGTCTCTCCTGGCTACCTTTCTGTGTGCACCCAAAAATGCCCAGTCAACCCCAGAGCAGGGGTGAGGATGAAGGCTGGGAGAGGCTCCGGGGACTAGCCCCTAGTCCCCTCTCCTGTACCAGTCAGTTAATCCACTTCAAATGGAACAACTCAGAGAGAATCCCGAGTGACACCATTTTTCTATTACCCTTCATTACAGCCACTTAGATCTTTTATTTTATTACAAACATTCTTTAGCCCAGACACGGGCTGATCTCCTAATTGGAGCTGCTGCCTCCACCCCCACCCAGATCAAAGCCTCCCTGTTTGTTTGTGGAGGATGGAGGATGAACCGTCTTGCCGGCCTTTGAACATGAAGGCCCCTTTGTCTTTCAGCTGAAGTCATCCCTGGCACCAGGCGGGGAGGAAGCTTCCGGGGGGGATGGTGGGGGTCAGGAATTCTGGTCAGAGGCTTGGACCAGAGCTTGAGTGGGGGACAGCTTTCAAAGCAAGACCCCAAACTTTCCTGCCTCCCTTTGAAGAGTTGTCCCAAATGGTGGCACCAGGGAATGCCTTATGTGATCCCATGATGATTTTTAATTTAAATACTCATTTTAATATTCAAACACTTTAAAAAATTGGAAAAAATATCAGATACTTGAATACTTCTTAAAGAAATAGAACATTTCTAATTTCTTTTCAAAAATCAGAATATAGCCAAGCATGAGGTCTCACACCTGTAATCCCAGCACTTTGGGAGGCTGAGGCAGGTGGGTCACTTGAGGTCAAGAGTTTGAGACCAACCTGGCCAACATGGTAAAATCCTATCTCTAATTTAAAAAAATGCAAAAATTAGCTGGGATGGTGGTACATGCCTGTAATCCCAGCTACTTGGGAGTCTGAGGCAGGAGAATTAATTGAACCTGGGAGATGGAGGTTGCAGTGAGCTGAGATCATGCCACTGCACTCCAGCCTTGGCAACAGAGCAAAACTCTACCTTGAAAAAAGAAAAAGAAAATCAGAATGTCTGGCAATACTTAACCTCTATGAGAGAAAGAGCCAATCAGTTTTCAGAAGGCTTTTCCTAGTCCTTGGGGCATTTGAGCTTCCAGCCCTCTGTGGGCATTTTTTTTTTCGTTCTTAACTGTTGCTATAAACTATTGTTTCCCTTGAAGTGTCTTCTTTTATATCCCTGGTCCCACCAGAACTTCACCCCTGCCACTGGAGATGATTGGGGGTGGGAAAAAACTGTGCCCTTTTTACAGATGGAAAAATTGAGGCCCTGTGGCATTCAAATAGCTGCTGAGGGGGTCACACAGAGGTTGATAACAGACTCAAGATGCAAGATGTACAAGACAAAAGGAATGAACACTTATTCATCCTCTCTTATTTTGAAATTATGGTCACTATAGCTATTGTGGGAAAGAAAAGCCCAACAAAGCTGCCATCCCATAACCTAGAGATGCTTGATGCTAACACTAGAGTCTATTATGAATGGGAAGCTGAGTGGACATTATCTACTCTACACAACAATCCTATGCAGCAGTTTATATTTGCTAGATTTTAGAATTGAGCAAACTACGGTTTTGGGGGGGGTCAAGGACTTGGCCAGGGTTACACAGTGGGGCCAAGGTTGAGACCCACGTCTGCCTGACTGAAAACCTTAGCAACTGGTTCCATTCTGGGTCCATCGTGAGCTGGGTGACCTTAGACAAATTATTTCCCAGAGCCTCAGGTTGCCCTACTCAACAAGGAGGTGCCTACACACTTTCTACTTAGGCCTTGACCTCCCTCTCCCTCCCCACAGCCTTATTTTTTAGTTCCCCACTCCACACTCCCTGGAAACAGCCAATGGGACCAGTGGGGGACACTGTACCCAAGCTAGGCCAATCAGATCCTTCCTCCTTGGAAGTTTGGGTTAGGGTCTAGTCCTGTAAAGCTGTGCTGTGGCTATCCAAACTGGACCACAGGCAAGTGAGGATGTCTGAAAGGAAAGAAAGATGCAGCTGACATGCAGAGAGAACCGGAATCCAAGGCCAGATGATCCCAACTCTCTACATCCAGACCCTCCCAAAGCCCCTTTCACCTCTAGCCCTTGTCACTTGACATCACCCTGTATCTTGCCTGTGATGCATTCTTTTCTGTGCAGGGTGACTTGAGAGAGTATGCTGTTGCCGCTGTATAAACCCCCATGTAAGCAGAGTAAGAGCTGGCTCTGTGCTTTTAAAAAAGTTATTTAAACTCAGTGTCTCCTATTTTAAAGTGGGAAATATAAGTTCCTACCTCACAGGGGTTTCAGGCAATTCAACTACATAATGTAACTAGAGATCCTTGCACTCAGTATCTGACACAGCAGATCCTCCACACCTGGCTAATGCTTTTAACACTTTACAAATTTACAAATTTAAAATTTACAAATTTTGATGACGGGGGAGCTAGCAGTAATTTTAACCAACTCTTGCTTATTTCCACTTCGCAGATAATCCAAAAACCAATTTTATCATTCGCTGACTTCTTTCCATCATCAGTTTCTCCCTGCTCAAGAAAGGCAGAATTCTTTTACTGTTGGCTAAACTGCAATTGTGAAGACAGAGATGCTTTGGACTAAAATCATGTATAGCAGGCATGAATTTTACTCCATCATCTTAGGTGTGTGTTTTTTTAAAAATCACTGCCGCATTTTTCTAAATCAAACTAAGGTTGGAGAGTGATGTCAGCATGAAGGGAGACTAGGATTTTAGCACACATTCTCTTCCAGAAACATCAATATAAACAACCATCCATGCCCAAAAATATCTTCACAAAAGCTAAGAAATCCAGGTGAAACATACATTACACCATCTGGATGGAGCACAAAAATAAGAAAAAACACTTTGAGAAACATAGAAAAGACAGTTTCACCCCTTCCCCAAATCTGGGCATCACAGCACAGATCTGACTTCACTATGGACCCCAATACCAGCTCTGCCCCAGTGAACCATAATAACAGGTCAGCCCCTGTGACCCCAGGCCAGACCCATGGCCCCAGGCTCCAGTCATGCCCTAGCACCAGGCTCCAGGCCCACCACAGAGGCAGGCTGTCCCTTACAGACCCAGCCTCCAAGTCTACCATCACACCAGGCCACTCTCATGGACACAGGCACCAGGCCAGCCCCTGTAGCTTCAGGCTCTAGGCCTGCCCCAGCACCAAGCTGGCCCTATAGGCCCAGGCACCAGGAAAGCCCTTGTGGACCCAGCCTCCAAGCCTGCCACTATGGACTCATCCCTAAAGACCCAGGATCCAGGCCTACCCCTCTGAATCCAAGTACTACAGTCCATGCCAGTGGACCTTGGTGCCAAGCCAGCCCCTGCAGATTCAGGACCTGGCCCATCCCAGCACCCAGCTGGTACCAGTGGATTCCAGCTCAAGGTCTGCCCCAGTGCCAGATTGGCTCCTGTGAACCTTGGCACCAGGCCTGCTGTGTAGACCCAGACACCAGCCCCACCTGCCAGCCCAAGAACCAGGGACCAGGGACCAGGCCAGCCTGGTCCTAAAACTCTAACAGCAAACCTGCCCATGGACATTACCAGATAGGCTTCCCAGAGTGTCTGGATGGCTGACTGGTGAAGGACTTTTTCTGCCAAAGCCAGTCCATAAAGACTAGAAGAGGTGTCTACTTCTTTATATCTGCAGATTTCAATGCAAGGCTCCAATAAATAATTAGGAAAATATTTTCTATTTAAAGGAACCCAATAAAGCACCAGTAACTGACCCTAAAGAAATGGATATCTATGAACTGCCTGGCAAATAATTCAAAATAATTCTCTTAAAAAAGCACAGTGAGGCCAGGCACAGTGGCTCACACCTGTAATCCCAGCACTTTGGGAGGCCAAGGCAGGTGGATTACCTGAGGTTGGGAGTTCAAGACTAGCTTGAACAACATAGAGAAACCCCATCTCTTCTAAAAATACAAAATTAGCCAGGCATGCCTGTAATCCCAGCTACTCAGGAAGCTGAGGCAGGAGAATTGTTTGAGTTTGAGAGGCAGAGGTTGCAGTGAGCTGAGATCATGCCATTGCACTCCAGCCTGGGCAACAAAAGCGAAACTCTGTCTCAAAAAAAAAAAAGAGTGAGCTACAAAAGAACTTAGATAGACCACTAAATGATATAAAGAAAATAATATGTAAACAAAATTAGAAGTTTAACAAGGGGATATAAACCATAATAAAGAACTAAACAGAAATTAGGGAACGAAGAACACATGACTGAACTGAAAGATTTCATAGAAAGCGTAAACAGCCAATTAACCACACAAAAGAAAAAAAAATTCAGCAAGCTCAAAGACAAGTCATTTGAAATTACCCAGTCAGAGGAATAGAAAGAAAAGAGAATGGAAAACAATAAAGAAAGTGTACAAGGACTAATGGGAGATCAAGCAAACTAATATTCACATTACAGGACCCTACATAAAGCAGAGAAAAAGGAACAGAAAGCTTATTCAAACACATACTTAAAGAAAAATTTCCAAATCTGAAAAGAGAAATGAACATTCAGACTCATGAAGCTCAAAGAACTACAGGTAGGTTAAATATTAAGAGATCTTCACCAAGACGTGTGAAATTCAAATTCTTAAAAGTCAAAAATCAAAAAGAAAGAAAATTTCAAGAGAAAAGTGGCTCATCACATACAAAGGAACATTGATAAGATGATGATTAGATGTCCCAACAGAAACCTTACAGCCATGAGAGAATTTGATCATATATTCAAAGTGCCAAAATAAAAAAAAAAAAAGCAACCAAAAATACTATACCCAGAAGAGCTGTTCTCCAAAAATAAGGAGAGGAAAAGACTCCTAGACAAGCAAAAGTTATGGGTGTTCATCAACTAGACCTGGCTTACAGGAAGTACTAATGGGAACTCTTCAAGTTGAAGTTGAAGGACACTAATTACCAACAAGAAAATATGTGGAAAATATAAAACTCACCATATAGATAAGAACATAATCAAATTCAGAATACTCTAATTATTTAATAGTAATGTGTAAAATATTTTTAATTCTAGTATAAAAGTTAAATGCCACAGTATTAAAAATAACTACCACTATAATAATTTGTTAATGCATACACAATATATAAAAGATGTAAATTGTGACATCAATAACACAAAATGTGGGGGGAGGAGAAGTTAAAGTATAGACTTTTTGAATGTGATAGAAGTTAAATTGTTAACAGCTTAAATTAGAATGTTATAACATAAGACATTTTATGTAAGTTTCATGATATCAAAAAGAAAAACCCGTAGTAGATACACAAAAAAGAAAGAGAAAGGAATCAAGCACAGCACTATAAAAATCCCTAAATCACAAAAGAAGACAGAAAGAGAAAAAGAAACTACAGAACAATCAGAAAATAATCAACAAAATGGCAATAATAAGTCTTTATCTATCAATAATTACTTTAAATCTTAATGGATTAAGTTGTCCAATCAAAAAACAGAATGGTTGAATGGATTTTAAATACTATCCAGCTATATACTGCCTATAAGAGACTCACTTTAAGTGAGTTGACTATGATCGAAAGTGAAAGGATGAAAAAATATATTCCACACAAATGGTAACCAAAAGAGAGCAGGGGTGGCTACTCTTATTTTACACAAAGTGGACTTTCAATCAAAAACTGTCATGAGAGACAAAGAAGGTCATTATATAATAATAACAAGGTCAAATGCATCCAAAGTATGTAACAATTATGACTGTGTATGCACTCAACATGGAACAGCTAAATATATAAAGCAAATATTAACAGAACTAAAGGGAGAAATAGACAGCAATACAATAATAGTAGGGGTCTTCAATACCCCACTTCCAACAATGGTTAGATTATCTAACAGAAAATCAGTAAGGAAAAGCAGGATTGAACAATACTATAGACCCAGTGGACCTAACAAACATATACAGAATATTCCATTCAACAGTCACAAAATATACATTTTTTTCTAGTGCACACAGACCATTCTCCAATATAGATCATATGTTAGATCAGAAAACAAGTCTTAACAAACTAAGAAAATAAAAATTATGTCCAATATATTCTCTAACCACAATGCTATGAAACTAGAAATCAATAATGGAAGGAAAATTGAAAAATTCACAAGTATGTGGAAATTTAAAAAACACACTTTTGAACAACCAATGAATAAAAAGAGAAATCAAAATGGAAATAAAATATGTCTTGAGGCCAGGCATATGACTCATACCTGTAATCCCACCACTTTGGGAGGCTGAGGCAAGATGCTCACTTGAGTCTAGGAGTGTGAAACCAGCCTGGGCTACATAGTGAGACCCTGTCTCTACAAAAAATAAAAAAATTAATGGGCATGGTGATGCGTGCCTGTCATCCAAGCCACTGAGGTGGGAGGATCCCTTGAGCCAGGAGTTCAAGGCTGCAGTGAGCTGAGATTGTGCCACTGCACTCCAGCCTGAGTGACAGAGCAAGACTCTGGGAAAAAAAAAGCTTGAGACAAATTAAAATAAAAACATTGCATTACAAAACTTAACAGATGCAGCAAAAGTTAGCAAAAAAGGAAATAATAAAAATCAGAGCAAAAAATTAATAAAATAGCTAAATAGTAGAAAAGACTGATGAAGCAAATGCTTAGTTTCTTGGAAAAAAGCAAAACTGATAAATCTTTAGCTAGAATAAGAAAAAAGAGAGAAACTAAAATAAAATTTCAAACCAAAAAGGAGACATTCTGATTGATACTACAGATATACAAAGGATTATAAGAGTACTGTAAACAATTATACACTAATAAATTAGACAATCTGGAAGAAATGAATAAATTCCTAGAAACATACAAACTTCCAAGAATGAAGTATGAAGAAAGTCTGAATAGATCAATAATGACTAATGACATTGAATCAGTAATCAAAAAATTTCCAACCAAAAACAAAAAAAGTCTAGGACCTGATGGATTTACTGGTGAATTTCACTAAATTTTTTTTTAAGATTTAATACTACTCCTTCTGAAACTCTTCCAAAATACTGAAGAAGAAAAAACACTTCCAAACTAATTTTGTAAGGCCAGCATCACCCTGACACAAAAGCCAAATAAGATCAAGACAGAAAAAGAATTACAGGCCAACAACCTTAATGAATAGAAAAATCCTCAACAAAATATTAGCAAACAGAATTCAACAGCACATGACTTATACACCAAGAGCACAGAATTATATGCCATAATCAAGTGAGATGTATACCTGGGATGTAAGAATGGTTTAACATATACAAATCAATAAATGTGACTCCACATTAACAAAATGAATGGTAAAAATCACATGATCATCTCAATAGATAGCATGAAAAACAATTGACGAAATTTAGCATCCTCTTATGATTAAAAATGCTCAACAAATATGTATAGAAGAAATGTACCTCAACATAATAGAGGCCATGTATGACAAGCCCACAAGTAACATAGTACTCAATGGTGAAAAGTTGAAAACTTTTCCTTGAAGATCAGAAATAAGACGAGGATGCCCACTATTAATACTTCTATTTAATATAGTACTGGAAGTTCTATCCAGAACAATTAGGCAATAAAAAGAAATAAAAGTCATTCAAATCAGAAAGGAAGAAGGAAAATGTTACTGGTTGCAGATGACAACATCTTTTTTTTTTTTTTTTGAAACAAGGTCTGGCTCTGTCACCCAGGTCAGAGTGCCATACGATCTGCCTCCCAGGCTCAAGCCATCCTCCCACCTCAGCCTCCCAAGTAGCTGAGACTACAGAGGCACATCACCATGCCTGGCTACTTTTTTTGTAGAGACAGGGTTTTGCCATGTTGCACAGGCTGGTCTCACACTTCTGAACTCAAGCAATCTTCCAGCCTCAGCTTCCCAAAGTG
Source organism: Callithrix jacchus (assembly GCF_049354715.1). Taxonomy (NCBI): domain Eukaryota; kingdom Metazoa; phylum Chordata; class Mammalia; order Primates; family Cebidae; genus Callithrix; species Callithrix jacchus. Next base: position 8,310,732 of record NC_133521.1, on the reverse strand, counting down.
CTGGGATTACAGATGTGAGCCATCGCACCCAGCCAACAACATCTTAAATATAGAAGACTCCACCACAAAACTGTTAGAACTAATAAAAGAATTCAGTGAAGTTGCAGAATACAAAATCAACATACAAAAATCAGTGGACTCCAGGCATGATGTTGTTCACTTGCAGTCCCAGCTACTTAAGAGACTGAGGCAATGGGATGACTTGAGCCCAGGAGTTTCAGGCCAGCCTGGGCAACACAGCAAGAACCTATCTCTTAAAAAAATTTTTTAATTAGTGGTATTTCTCTACACTAACAACAAAATAACTGAAAAATAAGAATACAATCCCATTTACAACAGCATAAAAAAAAATCAGGAATGAATTTAACCCAGGAAGTGGAAGATCCATACACTGAGAGCTATAACACACTGATGAAAGAAATTGAAGAAGACACAAATAAACGGAAAGGTATCTCATATTCCTGGATTTGAAGAATTAATATTGTTAAAATATCCATACTCTCTGTCTTAGTCTGTTTTGTACATGATACTAGAGACTTGGCTATTTATAAACAAAAGAAATTAATTTCTCACAGCTTTGGAGTCTAGAAAATACAAGATGAGGGACTGTCATCTTGTGAGGGCCTTCTTGCTGTGTCATCCATGGCATAAGGTCAAAGAGAGGGTGAAAGAGAACAAAAGATGTAGTTCACAGCCTCAAATCCTTTTACAATAGGTATTAATTAATTCATTCAGGAGGGTGGAGACCTCATATACCTCCCATTAGGCCCCATTTCCCAAAACTGTCACACTGGGATTAAGTTTCCAACACATGCTTCCGGAGGAACACATTCAAACCATAGCTCTACCCAAATTAAACTACAGATTCAATGCAATTCCTATCAAAATTCCCAATGGCATTTTTTACAGTAATGGATAAAACAATTCTAAAGTTCAGAAAAAAAACACGATAGATCCTAAACAGACAAAGCAATCTTGAGCAAGAAGAACAAAGCTGGAAGCATCACACTACCTGATTTCAAAATATAGAACAAAGCTATAGTAATTACACAGCCTGATACCGGCATAAAAACAGACATGTAGACCAGTGGAGCAGAACAGAGAGCCCCCAGATAGGTCCACACATTTACAGTCAATTGATCTTTGACTGAGGTGCCAAGAACACAAATGGGAGAAGGACAATCTCTTCAATAAATGATTCTGGGAAAATTAGATATCCAAAGGCAGAACAATAAAATTGGACCTTTATCTCACATCATATACAGAAATCAACTCAAGATGGGGTAAAGACTTAAACACAAAACCTGAAACAATAAAACTAGAAGAAAACACAGTGAAAAAGCTTCTTGACATTGATCTAGGCAATAATTTTTTGGATATGGCCTCAAAAGCACAGACAACAAAAGCAAAAATAGATAAATGGAATTACATCAAACTACAAAGCTTCTGCACAACAAAGGAAACAACCTATGGAATGGGAGAAACGACCTATGGAATGGGAATTAAGGGACAATCTATGGGATGGGAGAAAATATTTGCAAACAATACATCTGATAATGGATTAATTTCAAAAATATGTAAGGAACTCAAGCAACTCAACAGCAAGAAAACAACACAATTTTTAAAAGGACAAATGGCCTAAGTAGACATTTCTCAAAAGAAGACATACAAGTGGCCAACAGGAATATGAAAAAATACTCAACATCACTAATGAGGGAAATGTAAGTCAAAACCACGATGAGATCACCTCACACCTGTTAGAATTTTCATAATCAAAAAGACAAAAGATAAATATTGGCAAGAATGTAGAGAAAAGTGAACCCTCGTACACTGTTGGTGGGAATATTGGTACAGCCGTTATGGAAAACACTATGGATGTTCCTCAAAATGTTAAAACTAGAACAACCATATGATCTGCCAATCCACTTATGGATAGATATCTGAAGGATGTGAAATCAATTTCTCAAAGAGACTCTGGGGTTCACTGCAGCAATATTCACATAGCCAAGATGTGGAACCAACCTAAGAGTACCTCAATGGATGAACGAATAAAGAAAATTGTGTGTGTGTGTGTGTGTGTGTGTGTTGCACACATAAATGGGATGCTATCCAGTCTTAGAGTTAAAGGAAATCCAGTCGCTTGTGACAACATGGGTGAACCTGGAGGACATAATGCTAAGTGAAATAAGCCATGCACAGAAAGGCAAATACTGCATGATCTCACTTATATGTGGAATCTTACAAAGCTGAACTCATAGAAGATTGAACAGAATAGTGGTTGTTAGTGGTAGGGCTGGGGAAATGGTCAAAGGGATCAAAATTTCAGCTACGCGAATGAATAAGTTGTGGAGATCTAAGGTACAGTATGGTGACTATAGTTAAGATCATACTGTATACTTGAAATTTACTAAGAGAGTAGATCTTAAATGTTCCCAACACACACACCCCACACACACACAACTATGTAAGAGATGGTCATGTTAATTAGCTTGATGTTGGTAATTATTTCATAATGTATATGTATTTCAAAAACATCACATTGTACACCACAAGTATATACAATTTTAACATGCCAAATATACTTCAATAAAGCTGGGAAAATATTTTTAATAAGTAAATAGCAAATAATAAGACCAAATAAATACAACTCCAGGCACTTTCCCAGCAGCCTGACTGGTCACTGTTGTTGGGCCCCCAACCCACAGCAGAGCTGAACAACACTGCAGCGTCCCTCAGAGGCTGCAGCTCTGATGCCTCCAGCCACACCTGAGCATAGGATCTTTGCCAAGGCCTAGAACCTCAGTCCAGCCACTGTAGGTATACCCATTTCCTTTGAAGGGACCATCCCCTCTTCCCAGGTACTGTCCTACTACATTAAGGATTACAGAATTCACACTCTCAAGGACTTTAATTTTCCTCTCATCACCTCCTCTCCCTAAGTTAATTTCCTCCACTCGGAGTGTCTCTCCTTCTCCCTCTCCCTGCCAGGATAATCTAACACAGTTATCCTCAAAGTGTGGTATTGGACCAGCAGCTCCTGCACCACCTGGAAATTTGTTTAAAATGCACCTTTTGACCCCCTCTTAAGACCCACTGAACCATACTCTGGGAATGGAGCTCAGTAATTTGTGTTTTAGCAAACCCTCCTAGGGATTCTGATGCATGCTCAAGTTTGAGAACCACTGGTCCAGTAAAATCCTTGCAGTAAAAGTATATTTTTAAAACCAAAAGCCAAGAGGGGGGCTTATCTTGAGACAACTTCAGGTTCTGGTCTCTGCAACATAGCATCTTCCTGCCTGGTGAGCAAACAACGAACACCAGAGCCCTGGGGTAGGGAGGGACAATGAGAACCAGCATGTTTGGCAGTGTGGGTTGCACACTGCACAACTCTAGGGGGTGCTACCCACACAAACTATCATGCAAATGACACAGTATGTTGGACAGGTGGGAACATCAAGGAACAAAGGGACAGAAAGGGATCTTGTGGTTATTTGAATAAGTGGGCTTTGGGGGATTTACTCCCCAGTAAGTGGCAATTGGGAAGCTGGGAAGAAAAGCAGTGCAAAACCTGAACTCAGTCCCAGGGGGCGCTCTATATGCAGCCAACACGCATCACAGGTCAAACTAAGAATGCCTTGTTCAGGGGGTCTCAATCGCAAATGCCCACAGGAGCCAGGCTGGCATGTAAAATGACTAGAGAACGTAGCCCTGCAAAGGTGCAAGCACTACCAGCTATTCCCATTGTGGCCACGTGGGATGCTGAGCTCAACCTTGTCAGATCTTCCATTTTCAAAACAAATGAAACCAGAAATCCATGTCTAATCAAATCTCCAGGAATCCCTTTAAATATTTTAAACAGATTCTGATTCTTTTTTACCACTCCATTTCTTCCACCTGTGACAGATTCTTATTTTTAAAAAGCACTTTGTAATGTATCCAGAATATATAAATTGCTCTCAAAACCCAATTAAAACAAAATAAGCAAAAGAGTTTGACTCGACAGCCCAGGAATAGATGCTCAACATTAATCAGTAGGAAAATGCAAATTAAAACCATAATAAGTTAATGCTATGCATTTATTAGGATTGCTACATTTAAAAAAAAAAACTCACAGTACCAAGTGCTGGTGAATGAATATGCTGAGCAATTGAAACTCTCTTGCCTTGCTGGAGGGAATGCAAACTAGTACCACTTCACTGGAAACCATCTGGCAGTTTCTTATAAAGTTAAACATACTCTTATGTGACCTAGCAATTTCACTTCTAGGTAATTTACCCAAGGGAAATAAAAATGTATGTTCACACAAAAATCTGTCTATGAATGTTTATAATGGCTTTATCTGTGAACACCATTCCAAATGTCCCTTTCCCTAGGGAATGGATAAATTGTGGTATGTCCATGATAGAATACTAATCAAGCAAGAAAAATGAATGAACCAGGAGACATGCACTAAAATTGCCTAATCTCAAATGCATTCTGCTAGGTCAAGGCACTCTGACTCAAAAGGCTCCATAGTGTAGGGTTCCATTTCTAGAACATTCTAGAAAAGCCAAAACTATAAGGAAAGAAAACAGATTGGTGGCTAGCAGGGATTGCCCAAAAGAGAGAGGGAGGGGGGACATTTTGGGGCATGATGGAAATGATCTAGTATATTGATTATGGTGATGATCTGTCAAAATTCATATGACTGTACACCAGAAAGGGAGCATTTCACAGTATGTAAATTATACCAAAAATTATACCTTAAATAAAAAATTAAAAGTAAAATAAAAATCGCTCTGTGAGCCAAACAACACAGCACTACAAGCGGAATCCAGCTGGAGGCCTGGTCGGCACTGGACATCATGAAGGACAAAGGGAAGGATGAGAAGAACTCACTCCTGCCAAGGAGCTGAGCTGCTGCTCAGTGGTGTGCACCTGTAATCCCAGCTACTCAGGACACTGAGGCAGGAGGATCCCTTGAGCCCAGGAGATCGAGGTTGTAAGAAACTATGATAGTGCCTTTGCACTCCAACCTGGGCAGCAGAGTGAAACCCAACTCTAAAACAAAACAAAGCAAAGTAAAAACATAAACATCACAGTGCTTTTGTGAGGCTGAAATGACTACCCTGTGCTGGGCACCTGGTTGGGGTACAGAGATGGCAGTTTCCTTGTTGAGTCTCCCCGCCACATTCAAAAGCCATTAACTCAGGTAACAAATCATCTGGATCCCTGAGAAGCTGCTTCTCTCCTTAGCAGGTCGGCAGTGCCCAGACCTGGAAGAAAGGCCTTTTCCCCAGCTGTGTCCTCTGAAAAGGAAACCGTGATGACTCGAAGTGAGAATGCGGAGCCAGGCTAGTCCTTCACTGGGAAGACTAAGCACCAAGGACAGGGAGAGAGCCAGGACCCAAGGAGCTGAATGGAGGAGCAGGGAGGAGAACAGAGGTGGCTGTGGGAGCCTTGGAGGCCAAGCCAGGAGCATGGAGCCTGGCGAGGCAGAGCGTGCAGGACTCTGGTTGAGGAATCAGCTATAAACAGTGTGCTGGTAGCCCCAGCCCACATTAGGCCTGGCTCCCACGCCAGCCCCTTAAACTGTGTTTAATCTCCATTTCTCAGATACAGAAGCTGAAGCCCTGTGGTTCACACACACCCCTAACAAGTGGACCTGGGACTCAAACCTGGTTCTCCACAGTCACCCACACTAAGGTCCCATTAACTCATTAAGCTCTGCTGTTAACTCATTAACAAAGCTTAATTTAAGGAAAGCCCTTGCTCCTGTCTGGGCCTCAGTTTCCCCACCTTGCTGATGACTGGAAGACTTTCCAGGTCCCAAAGCTCCTGATCCCAGAACTGCAAGGTGTCCCAGCCCCAGCTCCTCTTCCACACTGGGACTGGCTGCTCCTTCAAGGAACTGACAGCCATACTTTAGCTGTGACCCCAGGCCACTTTGCCCCGGATAAACAGTGGCCAGACCCCACTCCTGGGAGTTACCCCAGATGGAACATTCAGCTTTTGGAAGAGTGGCTCCCATTCTTCTCCTTCATCCTGTCCTCAGCTACCCCAGGCCACTTGCTGCTCCCTGAGCCTGCAGACAATGCCCTAGGCCCAGGCTGGACCCCTGCTCCCGGCTCAACCTTCCCCTACACTCAACACACGTGCACTCTCACTCCCCCAAACCCTGCGGCGTTAGGCATCTGCTGCCCTTCTGGGGTCTATGACATCCAGGACAGCAGCAGGCAGGTCTTCAGCCCCAGGGTTCCAGGACCCCTGAATGCTTTCTGGACTCCCCAGGGTCTGCCAGGTTGCTTGGGAAACCATTTCAGGTCATTTGAAACTATGAGGAGGTTTAGCTCTGTTTTGAGCTAAACAACATGAAGAAACAGACCCCTGTCTGTCAAAGTCCATCAAGCTGCGTTCTGGAGGCCTGGGAGTCAGCCGGCACCTCTCAAGGGGTTTGCTCTTCTGTGTGCTTTTTTACTCAACTCCACAAATATTTATCAAGGAAGCTGTTACTACACTGGCACCGGTGTCCTGGGAAGCTGGGGGGATGGGCAGACCACTGAGGGGTACAGGGAATTGGGAGAGGAGCCGGACTTGGTCCCTGTCACCACCGACTTTACTTTCTCAAAGCAAAGGTGTTTGACGCTTGCGCTATGAACACCCTTCCACAGGGCAGCCAGCTGCGCCCTTCATTTCTAAATGATTCTAAGAATGGAAAGGAAAGACCCAAAATGCTATCACTCATGTTCTTATGGGAGAAAGACATTCTGGTCCTTTTCTTCCTTTTCCAATTTTGTACCCGGAGTCATTACTACCTTTGAAACTGGAGAGTAAAGATCTATCAGCCTATATGTTTTTTAAATATGGGGATGATATATTGGAGGTGGTTATAAATATTATTCTGCTCATTTTAACTATTTAGACAATAGCCAAGAAATAAATGAAAGTGAAAAACCACCCATAATCACTGATTGGGCAGGAAGTATCTTGTCCTTTTTCTGACCCACACCCATGTGAGGCTGAAGGAGGCTTTGGGAGCCAGGGTGCCTGAGTTTGGATGTAAACTTCCACCTGCATTGGAGGTACTGGGTCCACCTGCAGGCTCTGACCTGGGCCTGTGCTCCCTGGAAGCACATTCTGGGGAAGATTGGGAGCGCCCATCAAGAGAGGAGTTTAGCAAACGCCAGTCCTTGCACATTTCAGTGTGCTAGAGGCAGATGCAAACAGTCGAAGTCAAATTTGGTGAATCCATTGGATATTGCCAATTTTTAAAATGGGTTTTAGGCCAAGAAAGGATATTGACAAAGGAAATAGGCAACTATTCGTTATCGCTGGGATTTCAGAAAAGAACAGACATTTGAACACCAAAAATAGGAAAAACTGGCTGCAAATAAAAAGCTTTATGAAAAGCTCAGTAAGTGGCTTTTACTTGCTGTGGGGAATTCAAGCTCTCAATGAAGGGCTACAGTCTCCTCTCCTTGGGCCTTGGTTTTCTCATTTGTCTACCATTCTTCTTTAGTAAAGATTCTGACCCCAGCTGGGCACCTGTAATCCCAGCAATTTGGGAGGCAAAGGCAGGAGGATCACTTGAAGTCAGGAGTTCAAGATCAGCCTGACCAACATGGTAAAACCCTGTCTCTACTAAAAATACACACAGACACACACACACACACACACACACACACACACGAAAATAGCCAGGCATGGTGGTACACACCTGTAATTCTCAGTTACTCAGGAGGCTGAGGCAGGAGAATCACTTGAACCCTGGAGGTGAAGATTGCAGTGAACTGAGGTGGAGCCCCTGCACTCCAGCCTGGGCCACAGAGGGAAACTCTGTTTCAAAAAATAAAACAGAACAAAATACAACCCAAAAAAAGATTCTGACTCTCCCTTCGCCTCCACCCCCGTCATTCCTCATTTTTTTCTCTTGGCTCAGTGCAACCTCCAGCTCCCGGGTTCAAGCAATTCTCCTGCCTCAGTTTCCTGAGTATCTGGGACTACAGGCTCATACCACCACACCCAGCTAATTTTTTGTATTTTAGTAGAAATGGGGTTTCATCATATTGCCCAGCCTGGTCTCCAACTCCTGAGCTCAGGCAACCCTCCCGCCTCAGCCTCCCAAAGTGCTAGAATTATAGGCATGAGCCACCGCGCTGGGCTGGTCACCTTCCAACATCCACACCCAGCAGGTTGTTTGAAGTGCCAACACCTAGATAAGCACGTGACAACTCGTGGGAGGTGGCCAGGTGATGAGGCTGAGGGGCATGGGAAGAAGGGACAGAGTCAACTCCGCCAAGACAGGCATGTCTAGAAAGGCAGATGGAAGGGAGCCAGGGAGAAGGTGATCCAGGCAAAGGTGCCCCTGTGGGGAGAGGGTCTCCCTGGTGTTCTGGAAAGGGCATGAGATGGTTGAAGGGGCCCTGAGGGCACAGCCAGAGGTGGAGGGATTTCTGGAGGGTCTTTCTGAGCATAAACACTGTATTCTGTCAGTCAGTGGGGTGAGTTCACAGGAGGGATCCCCAGATGGAGGGACAGAGGAAGTGAGGAGAGCCCTGTAGCCTGGCCTTGTCCTCCCTAGCACCTGCCCTTCCCTGGGGCCCGGTAGGATGTGCTCTGAAGGCCCCCAGTAGAGACCTGTCCTCCCAGGGCTGGAGACTCATTCAGAGCATACAATGGAGGCCAAGAAGGCTCTGGCACCTGCTGTTTCCCTCTGGCACCCTCCCTTCCCTTGGCAACCTCAGGCCTCTGCCCAGGGTCTCCCAGGAGATAAATCAGCCACACAAACTGAAGGGGAGCAGTGTGGGGTGGAAGGCAGCGCTCAGGAGGGGTTGAGCCATCTCGTTCCATCACCCCTCACTCGACAAAGGAGAAACCCGAGGCCAAGGAAGGAACGATTCCACATTAACAAATTCACGACAGTGCTGAAACAATAGCTCTATCAAAATAATAATAAGCGATTGTGAATTCCAGTCTTCCATCTCTCACTCCAGGATTTAAATCGGAGGACTGGCTATCGGAGCTGATGGAGTTTCAGATTCTGTGGCCTCGTGTGGGAAAGTGTCTGGGGACAGGAACATCCTACATGCCTCAGGGGTCACCTCACCAGGGCACCTTTGTACACGCGTGAAGCCTGCTCGGGTGCACACCGTCTGGGTATCTCCAGATGTGGACATTTTTAAGCAGTTAGATTTTCTATTCTTTCCGGCCCCTCAGGCCCACCCCTACCCCTCCCAGCAAACGGATAACAGGAAACAGCCAGCCAAAGCTTCTTAACTTTTCTTTAATCTTCCCCTCTCTGGCAAACTGAAAAATCAAACGATAATTGTCTGGGTGATCTCATTATTGTCAACAAAATCCAAGCCTTGAAGTCCGAATGCACTGAAACGCTGACACAGTAAACACAAAAGGAAACTGCACTTGCATTTTGTTCAATAAATAAATAAGGCTGGCGGGAGCTCAGCGCGGGCCTGGCACACCGAGGGGCTTGGCGGTTGGAAACGCTGGATGACCACAGGGACCCGGGAAACATGGCATCTGGGATGGTCATCATGGTCAAGGTCCCATCCTTCCTGTTTATATCAGTCGAGCTGGCAGGAAACAGATGGACAGATGGCACCTTCCCAAGGGTAACTGAGGAGAGTTTAATGATGAGGGTGTTTACAGGGGGGTGGGGAACCAGAAGGGGAGGTGGGGCATCCGGGGAACTAGCATCATGGGAACCCTCTATGACCACTAGACCTGAAAGACAAGGGGACTAAGCAGTGATCAGAGCCCAGAGAAGGTGACAGGTGAGAGGGAAACCTGATAGGAGCCGTGGCTTTTCAGGGGAAGAATACTGCACCCACCAAACTGTGGCCTGGCAGGGAGAGGACTGGAGAATGGATGGCTCCACTGCTCTCTCCTTCCCATCTCCCGGTGGTGCCTCCCATTGGCCAAACCCAAGCAAAAGGTGGAGGACAAGGAAGATGGAAGTCGGCGGGCAGCTTCCATGAGCCCTGCATACAGGCAGCACTGGCCCAGTGCTAGGGAGTTGCTGGCCATTCTCCTCCAGGCCAGCATGTGTGTCTCTGCAAGCCTGGAGCAGCAGGAAGGGAATAGGGGTAGTGATACCTCCACTGCACTTTGATCTTCAAAAGTGTCCTATTTTCTGGAAGATGCTGGTTAAGGGATTGAGCTGCCTGGGGCATGGAGCAGGCTCTGGAGGGGCAGAGAGAACAGCCAGCATCTCATGCCTGGTGGGATGCCCCCTGCAGCATGCCACATCTGCACCACACCCAGCTTGTGCCCACCCAGGGATGCAAAGCTCACCCCCACTTCCACCTGCAAGCAGCCTATCCAAGTGTGAATCTTCCACATCTCAGTTCCTGGCAAAACCAAGTTCTGGGACTGGGGAACAGGTCACATCCATGCTAGGGAGCAGGCCTATGTGAATGTCAGAGGGTGATACTGGGAGCTACTGGGCAAGGCTGCTGCATTGCTTGGCAGAGGTAGGGAAATAAACACAAAACAAAATGTATCTCCCATTTCTTCACTTTCTCTTGATCTTGATTTTTCTGCCATCTTATCAAAATCCTAATCAATGCCATGAAACTATATTACCTATCACCTTTATGGAAAATGGAACACTTTTAGAGACTGAAGTGTAGTGGGGGTGTCACTACCCCTACTCCCTTCCTGCTGCTCCAGGTTTACAAAGACAGACCAGACTGGCCTGGAGGAGAGGGAGCAGCAACTCCCTGCACACAGGGCTCCTGGCAGCTGCTTGCTGACTTCATGCTCATAGACCTCCCTTTGTCTGTCAATCCCAGAGGCAGCAGTGGAGGGCACTGGTGTGGGGGGAAACCGGACATCAGGAGACCCGGGTCTCATCTGCTTCTGCCACTTCCCACTTCCTGACTACATAGCCCTGGACAAAACCTGCCCTGCTCTGGGTCTCAACTTCCCAACTTATAAGGAAAGGGGACTTTGCTCCTGACCTTGGCCAGCCTAAGATCCCAACATGGAAGAAGAGATCCTTCTCTCTACCTGCCGAATCCTTTCCTTCCTCCTCAACTCTCTTCTCTTCAAAAGGTGCAAATGAGGCCAGGCACAGTGGCTCATTCCTGTAATCCCAGCACTTTGTGGGGCTAAGGTGGGAGAATTATTTGAGCAAGGGAGTTTGAAACCATTCCGGGCAACATAGCGAGACCTCCCCTCTACAAAAGAGTGTTTAAAAATTAGCCAGGCGTGGTGGCGTGCATCAGTAGTTCCTGCTACTAGGGAGGCTGAAGTGGGAGGATCATTCGAGCCTGGGAGGTTGATGTTGCAATGAGCCTTGCAAGATTGCACCACTGCACTCCAGCCTGCACAACAGAGCAAGACTCAGTCTCAAAAAAGCAGAACAAAAGACAAAAAAAAAAAAAAAAAAATGGCACAAATAGTTGCTTCCACTCTGAAAAGTTAAATCCTGCTTTTTATCTGTGAGTACCCTGGAGTTTTGTGGGGCCTCTTGAATATTTGATGCTTTGCAAACAACTCCCTCTGCTTTGCCTGTTCAGCTACAGCATGAGCAGAAAGGACGAGAGAGAACCCAGGCATCCCTGACCCACTCCTCAAGCCAAAGGCTGGGACTGTTTCAATCCCTCAGCACCGCCCTTCCACACTCCCTCCCCGGGGTGTCGCTGGATGACTGGCAGGGTAGTTTCCCTCTCTGAGCCTCAGTTTTCTCATCGGTTAAATTGGGGTGCTAATAACTACTGCCTCAGTGATGACACATGAAGCACTTAGCATGAATGTCTGGCACACAGTAAGTATTCAAGGGACAGGAGAAGTTGTCATTATTTTTTCTATCCACAAGAAGCCCTGGAGGTACCCACCTCATGTTCTACCCTCCTTGGAAGCTTGGGGCAGTTGGATATCCTCTGAAAAGCCAGCCAGTTCTGACACTTGTCTGTCAAGTCACTCAGTAGGCCTCCATCACTGTATATTCCCTGTCTTCTCTTTCCTAGGGTTTCAGAAGGAAAAAATGCTGCCCAGGGGACTGTGGAAATGAGGCTGAAAAAGCTTTCTGTATGATGTAAAGGACAGCATGCTTCTAAGGAATTAAGGAAAATATGTTGATCTTTTCATCTATACATGCTTGTCACCTTAAATAGGTTCTAAACTCTTTGAGGGTAGAAAATAAAGGCAGGAAACTAATGTTTATTGAACACTGTGGTTGATGTTACAATGCTCCGCAACATCTGGCTCAGCTTTCCTTCCTGGACATACAGAAAACTATATATCCCAGCACCCTTGCTGTGAGGTGGAATCAAGTGGCTAGTCTTGATTAACTGAGAGCAGAAATGATCTGGCCAATTCTTTAGTTAATTTCTTCCTCCGCCACAGTGAACATGGAGGCTTTGAGTTTAAGTGATGGAGCTGGAATGCGATCTTCTGGATCATATATCACGTGTGGAAGAAGTCTGCCCTGGAGGGTGGTCTTGGGCCTACGGCAACCTTCATGAGAGTGAAAAATAAACTTCTGTAGTGATAAGCCACTGAGCTTGCAGGGATGCTCGTTACTGCAGCACAGACTTGCTTGGACTGACGGGACAAGCACTACCATATGCAAGCATATTGGGTTTTGTTTTTGTTTTTGTTTTTTTTGAGACAGAGTCTCACTCTGTCACCAGGCTAGAGTGCAGTGGTGTGATCTCAGTTCACTGAAACCTCCACTTCCCGGGTTCAAGCAATTCTCCTGCCTCAGCCTCCCAAGTAGCTGGGACTACAAGTGCATGCCACCATGCCCAGCTAATTTTTTGTATTTTTAGTAGAATCAGGGTTTCACCATGTTAGCCAGGATGGTCTGCATCTCTTGACCTCGTGGTCTGCCCGCCTCAGCCTCCCAAAGTGCTGGGATTATATGCATGAACCACTGTGAGCAGGCCACAAGGATTTTTATACATATTATTATTTCATTGATCTTTGCATCTCTAAAAGCAGGTATTATTACTCCCTCAAGGAGAGGTAGACCCAGAGGTAGAGCCAGGTTTCTTTGCCTCCTAAGCCCTGGGTCTTAGCAAGTAGGTAGGTTCCACCCCTCAAAAAGGGGAAATTTGGGAGGCAGGCATGTAAATGGTTAACTCAATGCAGAAAGGCCCCTGGTCACTGTGGGCTCTTTGTTGAGGAAATCGTAATCCTTCAAGTGTGGCCTTCCAGAGTCTGGGAAAAAAATGTTCCCAGCTAAAAGTAGCTACACCAAAGGGTCCCAGCCAAAGTCCAACTCTAGGTTGGCAGAATTCTTGGATGGCTTGGAATTCCTGCTGGCCAGGGTTCCACTGGCATGGAAGTGTTTACACTCACGTCAAATTAGTTCTCCCACGCCTTCCAGAGCTTAAGCCCATATTTGGGATGGAAAAGGGAAAATGAGTCCCAGTGGGAGATTCCAAAGCATCAGAAAAATTCCTCTGGGGCTGAGGCCTCTCCATGCGGCTAGGAGCTCTGAGCAGTGTCGCTCATACCTGGACACTGTGCCCAGCAGGGCAGCCAAGGCAGGAGGACACGAACTCCTTCACACACTAATTCAGAAGGAAGGTGTTTCTGCAGAGACCCTTGGGAGACCCAGAGCAGATCCACAGTCAGATGAAGTACAAGAAACGAGAAAGAAGAAAAGATCTAACTTGTGTTGCTTGTCTGTGGAAAGTAGGCCTTTCTTCCTCCCTTCTAGAAGAAGCTATGTGATTGGATGGCCTTCAGCTGTGAGAAGCAGAAAACCCAAGTAAAAGCGTCTTTGCAGAAAGGAAAGCTCCCAGAAGACTGTGTAGTGCGTACCTTTTTTGTAAAGCTCAAAAGCAGGCAAAACAAAGCATACGTTGTCTGGATGTATATTTATATGTGATAAAACCATATGAACGCATGCAAGGGAATGAGAAACACAGAATTCAGGATGGTGCTTATCTGAGGAGCAAAGGTAGGGAGATGGTCATGGGGCCAGTTCGAGAGGTGCACATATGGAGGAGTAACCACTATTGGCAATATTCTAGTTCTTGAGTGATGGACTCATGGGTGTTTGTTGTTTTAATAAATATACCAGTGGCACATCATGAATAAGGCTCATGATTAATCCAATTCTGTCTACCTAAGATCTATTTTTAAAGGGGAACTCAATAACAGCCAATACTTGTACACTATTTCCTGTGTGCCAGGCACTGTTATAAGCCCTTCAAATATATAAACACGTTTGCACCTCCTAGCAGCCTTATGAGATGAGTCTTATTTTATGTCCACTTTCCAGATGAAGAAACCAAGGCAAAAGAGGTTAAGCATCTTGCCCAAAGTCACACAGCAGGCAATCGGGCTTCTGAGACCTCCTTCATAGCTGCTGCATGATAGGAAAGTTAGTCATATCATATAACTGCAATCCTGGAGACAGAGCTGCTGTGGGGTGGGTTTGTTCTGTGGTTCAGGGAACATCATCAAAGATTCTGTCCTCACCGTGTCCACCAGGTCCTCCCACCCCTAGTCATACTGCACTTGAGTGTTTGCAGACAATCCCACATAGTTCAGCAAAATGAGGCATTTCCTCTTGTGTGCTGTTTCATTGGCAAGGAATTCCTTTCCCAGATCTTAGCTTGGAGACTTCCCCTCGGGGCCATTGACCAAGCTGAATCTTACGTCCAGACCCAAACCACCATAATGGGCTTTGAGCATTCACAGTTCACCCCACCGAGACTGCAGGGATGAGCAGGAGCCGTCAAGAATGTTTGCCTCTAATTAGGGTTCCCCTGCATGGGCTATGAGAAGAAAAGATGGGTAACTCCATTGGACTGGGGGCTCCCTAAACAGAAACCATGTCTAAGTCATCCTGCCGTCCCTGCCCCCCATGCTCAGTCAAGGTCCATCAAATAGTAGACACCCATTCCACTGGACAGGTCTGTCCCGGGGCTTGCCATGTTCACAGTCCCCTATCCCTGGAGCTCAGGTGGCTGATATCTGTCCAGAGGTGACTGGTTCAGAGTCAATCACCTGATCTAAGAGAAGTTATGTCACAAGCTAGCCAAGATCCTATGGTATACCTTGATACAAAAATCTCCTCCCTAACCAGGATGGGTGGTTTAGGGGTGTTTTAACCCAGATTCCATGTGTTAGTTGGCTTTGCATTGCTAGAAAGGAATACCTAAGGCTGAGAAATGTGTAAAGAAAATATCCTAGGCAAGGTGGCTCACATCTGTAATTTCAGCACTTTGGGAGACTGAGGCAGGGGAATCACTTGAGGTCAGGAGTTCAAGACCAGCCTGGCAAACATGATGAAACCCCATCTCCACTTAAAAAAAAATACAAAAAAAGAAAAAGAAAATAGATTTATTTGGCTCACATTTTTGTAGGCTGTACAAGCATGGCATTAGCACCTGTTTCTGGTGAGAGCCTCGGGAAGCTTATAATCATGGCAAAAGGCTAAGGGGAAACAGGCGTGTCACGTGGTGAAAGAGAGAGAGGAAGAGGTTCCAGGCACTTTTTAAACAACCAGCTCTCGCGGGAACTGATAGAGTGAGAGCTCACTCATTACCACCAGGACAGCACTAAGCTATTCATGACAGATCCACCCCCATGACCCACAAACCTCCCTGCTCCACCTCCAACAGTAGAGGTCACATTTCTGATTTTGGTTGGTTGGTTGGTTGGCTGGTTTTTTGAGACAGAATCTTGCTCTGTCACTCAGGCTGGAGAGCAACGGCGAGATCTTGGCTCACTGCAAACTCCACCTCCAGGGCTCAAGCGATTCTCCCGCCTCAGCCTCCCAAGTAGCTGGGATTGCAGGCATGTGCCACCATGCCTGGCTAAAATTTGTATTTTTAGTAGAGACGGGGTTTCCCCCATGTTAGCCAGGCTGGTCTCAAACTCCTGAGCTCAGGTGATCTGCCTTTTTGGCCTTGCTGGCATTACAGACGTGGGCCACCATGCCAGGCCAGAGGTAACATTTCAACATGAGATTTGAAGGGGACAAACATCTGAACCCTATCACCCTAGAAAGCAGAGCCTGGGTCAAAGGCTCACCTGCTGATGCCTTCCTAGTAGACACAATCCCAGGGAAGCAAGAATGAGGGGAAAGGATGTGGGGCAGAGGAGGAAGCACAGGGAGTTCTCCTTCAGAACTGAAGGACTGAAGGGCCCTCCGCTCCTGGAAATGCAGCTGGCAGACGGCCCCAGCTGCCAGCCCCCTTTGGAATTTCTTTCATGAAGCAAGTCACTTGGTCCCAGGTCACGCCTCCTTCCTGGGGTAGCTGCATCTAATTACTGGGAAGCATAAGGTCATAAAGGCTCAACCTCTCGTCCCTACCCAGTCCCAGCTTCGGGACTCCTCATTGAGACTATGGCACAACCCACTCTCACTCTCCCTCTGCCTCGGTTGCCTTTGTCCTGCCCTTCCACAGGGCGGTAAACCTCCTCACCCTTAGTCATCTTCTGGACCAGGAGACATGAGGGGAAAGATTGCGAGGAGAAGGAGCAGAAGCTGAGAGGCCATGGGGGGAGAGGGCCATAAGGAGCCGGGAGAGAGTGGGCAGAAGTTGGGAGAAAGCTGAAGTGAGGAAGAGACAAACCCGATGGCACACACGCTGAGGGGACAACGAAACAGCCCTGGGGGACAGCGGCCTGGCATTCCGAGTGACGTCATCCAAAACACCACCAGGACTGTTACTGGAAAGTGGTCCAGATCCAGACCCCAAGAGAGGGTTCTTGGATCTCGCACAAGAAAGAATTTAGGGCAAGTCCATAGAGGAAAGTGAAAGCAAGTTTATTAAGAAAGTAAAGGAATGAAGAATGGCTACTCCATAGACAGAGCAGCCCGCTGGTTGCCCATTTTCATAGTTATGTCTTGAGTATATGCTAAACAAGGGGTGGATTACTCATGCCTCCCCTTTTTAGACCACATAGGCTCACTTCCTGATGTTGCCTTGGCATCTGTAAACCATCATGGTGCCGGTGGGAGTGCAGCAGTGAGGACGACCAGAGGTCACTCTCAGTGCCATCTTGGTTTTGGTGGGTTTTTGCCGGCTTTTATCAGCAAGATCTCTATGATCTGTATCTTGTGCTGACCTCCAATCTCATCCAGTGACTGAGAATGCCTTAACCTCCTGGGAGTGCAGCCCAGTAGGTCTCAGCCTCATTTTACCCAGCCCCTATTCAAGATGGAGTTGTGCGGGTGCAAACACCTCTAACAGGGTAGCTAAAAAGTAGAAAGGAGAGCTTTATTGGTGATATTGGCTTGCAGTCTGGGAAGGGAGAGTCTCCATCATGGATGGAAGGTGCTCTCTCTCTCTCAAGAGGGAAAGGATGGGTTGGGTTTTATGCCTCCCAGGGCTGGTGTCATACATATTCAGCAGATTTGGGGGGAAAGTTATTTATAAGGGGAGCCGAGCTTGTCTATTATGGATAAACATGTATGATATACATTCCAGGTACATTTTGGGGAAGGGTTTTAGCATTAAAATAAGGCTCTTTACATCAAAGGGGAAGTTGTAGACACACGGACAGTTTGCACGCAGCCTCTAAAGGCTGTGGAAACTGGCCTGTGGTCTATAGTAGTTTATCAGACAAGATCAGGCGTGATTAGGGTGGGATGGCCATAGACTATAATCGCTTATCAGAAGAGAATGTTTGGAAGGCTGATCCTCTGCAAATCAGAGCTGACAGCAACTCTTGCTGGGGCGTTTTGCTGTGGGAATTTAGAAATTTGCTAGGCAGAAGGGCCCTGAACCCTCCACCTCTAGGTAACTTTGTTTCCTTAACTTAGGGTCCACGTGAGTTGACAAAAGGGTGTCTATTTTGGCCACTCAGGTTACCATGACCATCCCTATTCTCAGAGTCTCAGATGATTTGCTGGGGTCACTTGAGGGGCTCCATTGCTTGTGTTGAAAACAGCTTCATGCTAGGAAAGGGGGTCTGCCCAGGCTCCATCCCTGGCTTCTGGATTCCAGTGGGAGTTGGGCCCCAGATTTGGGCTGGACAGTTGGGGGAAGACTCTTGCTCTGGGGAGTGTGCTGTGAAGATGCTTAGTCAAAACAAAAAGGTTCCCACTCCCTGTATTTTGGCAACACAAGAGGAGGCCCTGGAGCAATGAGGGCCAGGTAGGACTATTGGAAGCTCATGGATGAAGCCAACACAGTGTCAGACAGAAGAAAGAGACCACTCAGAGGAAGAGAAATCAGACCTACTACATCACTTCAGCCTTAGGCCTTTCCATCTGTATTCCTTCTTCCATCAAAAGTTACCCTTCTTGTGAACCTATGGATTATATCAAAAAGAAAGAAAATAACCAAAAGAAAAAATAATTTTAAAAATCACCCTTCCAGCAGCCATCAAAGAGATTGAAATCATGGCCTTTGCAGCAACAGTGGTGGAACTGGAGGCCATGGAACTGACTCAGAAACAAAACTAAAAAGCACATTGTCACTTATTAGTGGGAGCAAAGCAACTGGTACACAGGCTTGCCCAGCTCACACCTGTAATCCCAGCACTTTGGGAGGCAAAGGCAGGCAGATCAACTGAGGTCAGGAGTTCAAGACCACCCTGGCCAACATGGTGAAACCCTGTCTCCACTGAAAATAGAAATATTAGTTGAGCTTGGTGGTGCACACCTATAGCTGCTCAGGAGGCTGAGGCAGGATGGCTTGAACCCAAGAGGTGGAGGTTGCAGTTGAGCCAAGATCATGCCACTGTACTCCAGCCTGGGCAACAGGGTGGGACTCCATCTCAAAAAAGTAAATTAAATAAATAAATAAAAATAACTACAAACACACCAGTGACATCTCCCCATGTCTTCTGCTTGTGTGTGCCACAGCTCTCCCGTGCTCACTCTCTCTGCTTCTGGCTCCCCACCTGCTTGGTTAAAACAGCTCCCTTGTCATTCTTCCCCTGCTGTCCCCTGAGTGGCAGAACTGTTCCTCCCTCTCTAGGACCTGTGAGTATAATAAACCCCTCAATTTCATATGCCTCTATGCCTCTCTGGGTATAATTTTCAAGGCCATGTTAGAGTGATCCTTAAAGATCCCGCAAGGGGGACTTAGTCTCCAATTTACAGCACAATGGCCATTACCAGGTTCTGGTGAGAGCGGAATTGGGAAGGTGTTATGTAACGGGCACAGAGAGTTTTGCTCGGGTGGGGAAGATGAAAAAGTTCTGGTGATAGATAGTGGTGATGGAAGTATACTGATGCCACAGGACTGCACATCAATAAATGGTTAAAATGGTAACTTTCATGATATGTGTAGTTTACCACAATTAAAAAACTAACACTAGACTATGTGATGGGTCAAGTGTAACAGTTTGTTGGAATCCATGAGGCCACTGGGACCTTCATCCAATGTACAGATGAGGCTCTGGGAAGGAAGAGGCTTGTTCTGGTTACACAGCGATGATGGCAGACGCAGGGGGAAAACTTAGATCTCCTAACACTCAGGCCTTCAGCACTGACCTTCAACTCAAGCACTCCATCCTCTGTGGCCTGCTATCCCAGCAGGACCACTGACCACAGCCCCTGAAGGAGCACGGGCCTAGAGGATGCACAGCTGTGGCGGGGAAGGGCCACAAAGACAGAGCCCAAGCTGCATCAGAAGATTCCTTAAAGTGAAAAACCTTGGGAATTCCCACTTTGTAATCCTGGCCATTAATCCTTCATAGTAATTTGGGGAACCTTTACTGAAGAGTTTCGTAGATTTCATGCTCTTCTCAGTAAACCTATTCTGAGTTTCAGTTTATCCACTCAGACAAAATCTCCAAGATTGCCTACTTTCAAAACCTCTTTCCAAGCACCCCTTTGACATCTAGACAAGGTGGCAAAAGCCTGGCACATGAACTACCATGCCCCCTCCAGTGCCCAAGGCAGACATTACCAATCAAGAGTCTATTTCCCACTGAGCAAGATAAAGACCTTAGAATCATTAACAGCACAGCATCCAGCTGTCCAGTCATTCAGCATTGGCACTCGAGGTGAGATTCATTTGCCAACTGTCATCTACACTAATCTACCACAGCCTGGGATCATAGGGAAATCTCTCTCGGCCTCAATTTTTTCACCTATAATATGAAATGATCTTTATGTCCCTGCCAGCTCTGTGATCCAGTGATTTCCTGATAGAACCAGACAATTCCACATTGTGGATAATGGAAGGAAATTCTGTTGGTTTAGAGAGAAATTCTATGCAGTTTTTAATATAATTTTTGGCAGCAAATCTGCCCTTCCTATTCGATTTGCATTAGGGTGGGTCAGAGCACAGTGGGCTTCCAGGAATCTGGAAGTCTGGCTGAGGACATCGGGTTCCCCCTCCCCTACAAAGCCAGACACGGCGATCTGACCGTGTTCCTGGTCTCCAAGGTCACCGGTGCCCTCTGGAAGCCATTTCCTGCTTTCAGGAAGGTCCTGAGCCAAGATAATTCTAACCTTTCTCTTTGAGGTGGAACATGACTATCCCACCCACCACCTCCCAGCAGGAGAGAGTCAGCCAGGATTAACATTTCTGCCCCTCACACTGCCGCTGCTTGTCCTATCCCAAGTCCTGGGAGGACAGATGAGTTCCTCTCACAGGGCCTAGGCAGCCTTTCTCGTCCGCCTGCCAGTGAGTCGGGTGCTCTCCCCACCCAGCCAGGAAGAAGGGGATGCCTCAGAGGGAGGGGAGAAGACAGGGCTGCCTGCTTGCCACCAGGCACTCTGAAAGAGAGAACTTTAAATCTTGGCCTCCACCAGGGATCTGCCTTAATTAGGGTGGCGCCGAGCATGATGCTGTAATTAACTGTGTGTCTGTGTTTCCATCCCAAACGCCCATTTCCAGAGCTTTGTGATCCAGTCTTCTAAAGAGAAGCTCCAGCCAGAAACTTGGCACAAGCAGCCCCAGAGGGGAGGGATGGCCAGATTTCCCCATCCTTCCCTATTACCATACCACTCTGGGTGAGTCTTTGGAGGTGGAAGACATGGATATCGCCAAAAAGGGGTGTTTATGTGTGTTCAGAGCTACTGGCTCTGCCTGGTCCCCAAAACCAGGGAACCCCAAAACATGGCATCAGTATGGACAGTCCCAAGCATTCCTGGGCAAGGAGCACACCTGTTAATATGACTTGACTAACCTATTTTCCATTATTCTAGTAACTCTGATCTTTGGGAAACCAGCTTCAACCATCTGTAGCTCTTGGGAAGGACCCATGATCTAGGCTGGCCAATCAGTGTTAATCCCCTGGCCACAGTGACTGGTCCAGTGTGGGTCTGGGCCAATATGACTCTGTTGCGGAACTTTGGGATGGAACTGTTGTGGAATGGCATTTACTTTTCTTGGGAATTGCTAAGCTGAAAGGATGTCAGTCTGGAGATGTGGGGGCCATGTTTGCCACCTCATTTAGGGAGAGTCTCTCAATGAGACCAAATTGAAGAAAGCACAGAAAGAGAAAAGATGGAGGATGCCAGAGACACACCTAACGGCATCCTTTAAGCAGTTCATTCCAGTCGTACCTGAAGCAAAAGGCTCCCATAGAGCATTTTTGTCAGAGGCAATAAATTCCCCATTTTTATTTATGTCAATTTATTTTACATGGGTTTTTTGTTTGTGTTAGAGAGAGGATCTCACTCTGTTGCCCATGGTAGAGTACAGTGGTGCCATCATAGCTCACTGCAGCCTCAACTTCCTGTGCTCAAACCATCCTTCTGCCTCAGCCACCCAAATAGCTAGAGCCCAGCTAACTTTTTACTTCTTTTTTATTTTTATTTTTGTAGAGATGAGTTCTCACTATAATGCCCAGGCTGGTCTTGAACTCCTGGCTTCAAATGATCCGCCTGCCTCAGTCTTCCAAAGTGCTGGGATTACAGGTGTGAGCCCCTGTACCCGGTTGTTTATGTCAGTTCAAGCTGAGTGTCCGTCACCTGCAACTTTGATATGGTTTTGCACCCAAATCTCATCTTGAATTTCCACACGCTGTAGGAAGGATCCGATGGGAGGTTATTGAATTGTGGAGGCAAGTCTTTTCCATGCTTTTCTCATGATTGCGAATCCGTCTCACAGAGCTGATGGTTTTTAAAAGAGGAGTTCCCCTGCACAAACTCTGTCTTTTTTTGCCTGCTGCCTTCCACGTAAGATGTGACTTTCTCCTCCTTGCTTTCCAGCATGATTGTGAGACCTCCCCAGCCATGTGGAACTGTAAGTCCAATTAAGCCTCTTTCTTTTGTAAATTGCCCAGTCTCGGGTATGTCTTTATCAGCAGCATGAAAATGGACTAATACAAACCTAAAGAGCTTCGACTAAAACTTAAGTCACTACATGGACTCCAGTCCTGAAACTAAATCCATCCCCAGACTTTTCAAGTCATTTGTACCAACTAATTACACTTTTAAAAATGTATGTAAGGTTGAGTGTCTGATTCTTACAACCAAAAAGTCCCAATGATGCATATTTTCTCCTTACTGTAAGAGTAATATATACTCATTGGAGACAAGTAAAAAAATACTGATAAACACACAAAAGAAAATAAAAATGACTCCTAATCTCATCACCCAGGAATAATTTTAGATATCACAGAGGAAATGTTTCTCTAGACTTGTTTCTATGCATGTACATGTACATGGCTATTTAGATGAGATCATACTCTAATGCCAGTGGATGTCTTTTATTCTTTATTGAAATAGAGCATCTGTACAGAAATGGGCATGCCTCACAAGGATGCAGCGTAAGGAATCACAAAGTGGACACACCCAGCTTTTAGCTCAAGAAATGGAACACTACTAGCTCCTCACAAGGTGGTGACTTGGGGCCCTCCCAATTGTTACTTCCCCCAAAAAATGACCACCGTCCTGACTTCTAGTAGCATATATTAATATGGCCCATTTTTCAACCTTATGTTGAGTCACATAGAATGCTCTTCAGTTTTAGGCTTCTTTCAGCATTTTGTCTGTACATAGTGTTTTGTAACCTGCCTTTCTAACTTCTCCATAGTCTGAATGTGTCCTAGGGTAAATTCCTAAAAGTAGTAGCTGACATTTCCCAAGCTCTTTCTGCCAAGCACCGTGTTTTTTATGTGTCTTTCACAGATTAGCTCGTTTGAGCCTCTCAATAATCCAATGAAATAGGGATTCTTATTGTCCCATTTTACAGAGGTGAGATTGCTGGGTGAAAGGACAAGTACATTTTGCATCTGATTCACATTTTCTAGCTGGCTTCCAAATGACTGTACCAATTAATTTTCCCCCCAACAGTCCAAAGCGTCAATTTCCCTTCCCCACTTGCCAGTGCTGGATACTATCAATTATTTTAATTGCCAGTCATAGCCAAACTGATATGTAAGAAATTATAGCTCATTACAGATATTTGTTTTTCTTTCATTTTTTAATGAGAGTCTTAGTCCGTTCAGGCTGCTGTAACAACATACCACACACTGGGTGGCTGACAAACAACAGAACTTTATTTTGATAGTTCTGGGGGCTGAGAAGTCCAAGATCCAGGCACCAGCAGATTTGGCGTCCTGTGAGGGACTATTTCCTGAATCACAGAAGGTACCTTCTTACTGTGTCCTCACAAGGTAGACAGGGCAAGGCAGCTGACTGAGGCCCTTTGTCTAAGAGCATTAATCCTAATCATGAGGGTAGAGCCTCCTGAGGTCCCATCTCCTATCACCACATTGGTGATTAGATTTTAACGTTATGAATTTTGGAGGGGCATAAACATTCAGACCATAGCTATAAGACTGAAGATCTTGTTTCATATTTATTTGCTATTTGTATTTCTTCTCTAAATTGCCTGTTCATGTCTTTTGCCTATTTGTCTTTCTACTGAGGGCACTTAATTTATTTTTTGCATATTAAAGGCTTTCATCTTTCCTATATACAGCAGACATTTTCTGGTTTTGTTTTTCTCTACCCTGAAGCTGATTTTTGTGTCATAAAGGAGTTTATGGAGTTTCAAGGTTGTTGTTGTTGTTTTCTTTGCGCTTTTTTGATGTGATGATCACCATTTTCATTATGATTCTCTGTCTGTAAAATGGGGAAGGGATGGACTACATCTGGGATGTTTTAAATGTGAGCCACATGTCTGGGTTAGGGGTCAGTCTTAGGGGGGTCCTGAGTCTCCCAAGGGGCACCATGGAAAGGTGGGTCATACAAAGGAGTCCAAACTATCTGGATTCCTGATCCCACTCATGGTTCGACTAGATAACTGGGGCATTGGTTGGGGTACCTGTCCTTTGAGCCATGAATCCCATCTGCCTTGCCTGCCAAACAACCAGGCTGATCTCTCCACCAGCCCTAGGAGTGTAGGGGTGGGAACCCCACCTCTCTCACAGCCTGTGGGGCTCCCTTAGGTTTTCTCTATCACTCCTATCCTCCAAATTCCAATCTGACCTGGCCAAGTGATGGGTCATTGCATCCTCTCCTACATGTCCTATTTTAGGTCCTGCTTCACAGAGGAGCCCCAGCAGCTTCTCCTGAATGCTCCTCTCTCCACCAGCATCACTCACACAAACCTCTTTGTGAACATCAGCCTTGATCAATTGTAAGGAGATGGGGGTAGTTATGCCACAGCAGCATGCAAAAAACCCAAATTATGCTTCCCTATACTTAAAATCCCTCCATCTGCCATCGTTCTCCCAACCTCCAGTCTTCCATCTGGTTTTGGTCCTCTCTCACACGTTGGACATCTCTCTCCTCCCTTTTCTGGGCTTTTTACCCTAGGACTCTACCTGGAAACCTTATGTTCACCAATTTATTAGGCAAAGCATATTTGGCCTCCTTCCATTGTTTGCTTTGGAACCTACCTATGCATGTGTGGAAGCCACTGAACTAGATCCCTGGTTTTCAAAGTGTGGTACAGTGATCCCAAGAATCCGCAAGTCGCTTTCAGGGGTTCCACAGTCAAATTTACATTCATAATAATACTGTAGGAAATTGAATCAAAAGATATGCTAATGTCTTAATCCTCAGAAATTGTAAATGTGATTTTATTTGGCAAAAACATCCTTGTAGATGCAATTAAATTAAGGATCTTGAGATGAAGAGATCAGTCTGGATTATCTGGGTGGACCCTAAATCCGATGATAGTGTCTTCATAAGATGGAACACAGAGGGGAAGTCAATGTGAAGATTGAGACAGAGATTGAAGTGACATAGCCACGAGCCAAGGAATGCAGGAAGGTACCAGAAACTGAGAACAGAAGTCTCCTAGGGTCTCTGGAGAAGGCACGGTCTAGTTGAGACCTTGCTTCTGGCTCTCGAATAGAATAAATTTCTGCTGTTGGAAGTCACCAACTTAGTGGTAATTTGTTATGGCAGCCCCCAGAAAACTACTACAAATACTGAGACATTTGCCATTTTCATCTCATTCTCTCCTGAGTGTACAGTGGAGTTTTTCAGAGGCTACATGACATGTGGTATTAGAACAAATTGAATGCAGAAGCAGATATCAGATTCCAGCTGTTTTCTGTTAAGCCAGACATTAGGAGATTTGCTAAAATGAAAAACAATGCCACTCTTCAAACAAAACTTTTTTGTTTTGGAAAATCTAGGGTTTTTTTCATTTTTAAAAAAGTGTTATTTATAAGATGGGCTTTTGAAAAATTATTAAATGTATGCATTTTTAAGTTTTCTTTATTTAATTTTTAATATAGTAAATATTGATAAGCATAACCTCACAGGAGCAAAAGTTCTTTGGGGTACTTAGAAAACATAACAGCATAAAGTGGTTATAAGATCAAAAGACTTGAGAACTGCTGAACTAGATCATGTCTCTCACATCCCACCCCGACTTGGTTTTACCCTGCAAAATATGCCAAGATAGGCTGCATTTGACAGCAATTGACAGAAAACCCAACTCAAAGTGGCTTAAACAAGAGAAATATATTATCTCAAAAAACAAGCCCAAGCTGGGCCTTCTGGGTTTGGTTAATTCATTGGGTCAAGTGTGCCGTCATGGCCAACCACTGTGCTTCTGCTTCCTTCTACTCTGACACCCTTTGAGAGCCCATCCTCCTCATGGTTACAGGATGGCTGCAGCCATGCCAGGCATCACATCCTCACACAATAGCCAAAGCTGGAAAAAGAAAGCATCCATTCTTGAGCTTCATTTTAGAAGCGAAGAAGGCCCTCTCTTCTGCCTTCTCTTTTCATTGTCTAAATTGTATCGCAGGCCCATTTCTGCTCAAGAGAATAGCTTGTTCTGGTCTAAATTGACCTCCTAGACAGGGAGAACAGTCTCCTCTGAAGATGTGACCATCAGATTGGGGTTTTACGAGCAAGGAAAGGGGATCAGGCTGTGGGGAGGTGATCACAGTGCCCACCATTGCCACTGGGGACTTCAAGTCTGTGGAATCAGCAGCCATATCCCAAGGCACCCTGTCCACCCATCAGTAATTTAGCCACAGCCCAGCGTGAGTCAGGCAGAACCACTGTCTCTACTCCTCAGAGCTACCTCGGCTCCATGAGTTCCAGACCCATGGCCCTTAGCACCTGTCATGGCCAATCCTCCACTCTCTCAGTGCAGGGGCCAGGCCCCACCACTGGTCCTGCCCACTTCTGCCTGGTACAATGTTATATCAGATGCTCTGTGTACCTTCCCTGTCCCCAGTTTGGCTTGGAGCCCACCCCTATCTACTCAAAAGCTTTCAGTCCTCTCAGGAAACACCCAAGTTGTATTGCAAAATGTCCCATGGTGCTCATAGCAACCTTCAAGCTCCACATAGTCTCTCTCTCAAAATAAAATAAAATAAAGTCCTCAGCCAGGCCCAGTGGCTCATGCCTGTAATCCTAGCACTTTAGGAGGCCAAGGCAGGAAAATCACTTGAGCTCAGAAGCTTGAGACCATCCTGGGCAACAGGGCAAAAACCCATCTCTACAAAAATATATAATAATAATAATACAGGAATTAGCAGTCATGGTGGCATACACCTGTAGTCCCAGTTACTTGGGGGATGGAGATGGGAGGATCGCTTGAACCCAGGAAGTGGAGACAGCAGTAAGCTATCATCGTTCTACTGCACTCCAGCCTGGGCAACAAAGGGAGATCCTGTCTCAAAAAAGAAAAAAAACAAACAAAACCTAAAGTTTTCACCAGGCTCCCTAACTCTCTCTCTTTCTCTCCCCACCCCTAAAGACACACACATGCACACACTACCAGGTTCTGGAATCTTTGCTTTGCCACTTATTTGCTGTGCAACCTTGGACATTTAACTTACCCACTCTGAGCCCATGTTTCTTTATTTCTGAAAAGAGGGTAATGATACCTATGTTCTAGAATTGCTGAGGATTAAATGAGACCATACATGTAAAGTCATTCACTGTCAAGACTCAGAAGTTGTCAGTGGTCACAATATTGTTGCATCTCAACATCTGTACAGGGTTGCAAATCTTGTATAAAGTACCTGAACCTCTACTGTATCACCTGATATTCACAGCACCCTAGGAAGTCATCTGCGCAAGGGTTACGCCCCATGTTTCAGATGAGGTTGTTGAGATCCAAAGAGCCCAAGTGATCCAGCCAAGTTCACACAGGTGGCTCAGAGTCAATTCTAGTACTCAGATCTCAGACTCCAAGCTTAGGGTCTCTCCACGGTGTACCTGCCTCCCTGACCTTCTGTGTGACCTGGATAGCTCAGCTCTCAAAGGCCTGGAAAGTTTTGAAGGAATCAGGTCTGAGACCATTGGATATTACATGGCCAGGTAGCAAGGGTGACAGCAGATACCCAGGAAAGGTGACGAGGGAAGCCTCTCAGAGTTCAAGCCCACGATGGAGAGCAGCTTCTTAAAGGACCCAAGTAAGGAGAGACCCTCCAGGAGTGCAAATCCAGCATATAAAAATATAAGAAATAGGTCAGGAGTAGTGGCTCACATCTGTAATCCTAGCACTTGGGGAGGCTAAGGCAGGTGGATCACCTAAGGTCAAGAGTTTGAGACCAGCCTGGCCAACACAGTGAAACCCCATCTCTACTAAAAAATACCAAAATTAACTGGGCATGGTGGCAGGTGCCTGTAATCTCAGCTACTCAGGAGGCTGAGGCTGGAGAATTGCTTGAACCCAGGAGGCAGAGGCTGCAATGAGCCAAGATTGTGCCACTGCACTCCAGCCTGGTGACAGAGAGAGATTCCATCTGAAAGAAAAAGAGAAAGAGGGAAAGAAAGAAGGAAGAAAAGAAAGGAAGGAAGGAAGGAAGAAGAAAGAAAGAAAAGAAAAGAAAGAAAGAAAGAAAGAGAAAGAAAGAAAGAAAGAAAGAAAGAAAGAAAGAAAGAAAGAAAGAAAGAAAGAGAGAGAAAGAAAGAAAGGGAAGGAAGGAAGGGAGAAAGAGAAAAGGAAAGGAGGGAAGGCAGGAAGGAAGGGAAGGAAGGGGGAGAGAAAGAGGGAGAGAAAAAAGGGAGAAAGAAGAGAAAGGAAAGAAAAAAGAGAAAGAAAGAGAGAAAGAAAAGAGACACATTTGACTACACAAACATGTTCATCTTCTGAAAGACAAACAACAAACATATTGTAAGCAAAGGTGATAGACAAATGATACATTTGGGGAAAAATATTTGTGAT
Organism: Callithrix jacchus; assembly: GCF_049354715.1. Taxonomy (NCBI): domain Eukaryota; kingdom Metazoa; phylum Chordata; class Mammalia; order Primates; family Cebidae; genus Callithrix; species Callithrix jacchus. Next base: position 8,282,260 of record NC_133521.1, on the reverse strand, counting down.
GCAGTGGACAAAGGGTTACCATCTATAATATACAAAGAGCTCTTACAATTTGAAAAGAAAAGGGCAAGCAACCCAAAAGAAATTATGGCAAAGGACATGAATAGGCAATTCACTAGAGAATGAAGCCAAATGACCACGGACAAATGAAAAGATGCTCACACTCATTAGTGGTCAGAGAAATGCAAATGAAACTGACAATGAGATATCACAGAGGAAACTTGAAAAGAACAATAACACAATGGCTGGCAGAGATTTAGGAAAAAGCTACCCTCATGCGTTGTTGTTGAAAATGCAAATTATTAGACTTTTTGAGAAGGAATCTGGCAACTTCATTTAAAGGTTAAGGAGTTACATGAAAAATTTTACTTCTAAAATACGCATTTTGCATTTAAAATATTCCCTTTGACACAACAGTTCTAACCTCGGAAATATGTTAGAGATGAAACCACCATATCGTGAGGACACGTGAAGAAAGATGTTTATTGAATCAATTTTCTTTTTTTTTTTTTTTTTTAATTTTTTATTGGATTATAGGTTTTGGGGTACATGAGCAGAGCATGCAAGACAGTTGCGTAGGTACACACATGGCAGTGTGCTTTGCTTTTCTTCTCCCCTTCACCCACATTTGGCATTTCTCCCCAGGCTATCCCTCCCCACCTCCCCCTCCCACTGGCCCTCCCCTTTTCCCCCCAATAGACCCCAGTGTTTAGTACTCCCCTTTCTGTGTCCATGTGTTCTCATTTTTCATCACCCACCTATGAGTGAGAATATGCGGTGTTTCATTTTCTGTTCTTGTGTCAGTTTGCTGAGGATGATGTTCTCCAGATTCATCCATGTCCCTACAAACGACACGAACTCATCATTTCTGATTGCTGCATAATATTCCATGGTGTATATGTGCCACATTTTTCCAATCCAGTCTATTATCAATGGGCATTTGGGTTGATTCCAGGTCTTTGCTATTGTAAACAGTGCTGCGATTCCTCAAGGCCTTAGAAATAGAAATTCCATTTGACCCAGCAATCCCATTACTGGGTATATATCCAAAAGACTATAAATCGTTCTACTATAAGGACACATGTACACGAATGTTCATTGCAGCACTATTGAATCAATTTTCATAACGACAAGAAAAACAATCTTGAAACAAAGTGTGGCAGAGACGGGCCACACAGGGAACACCTTATTTCCCAGCCTCCCTGGCAGTTCGGCTGAGACCAGGTGACTGGTTCTGGCTAGGGACTGGGAGAAGAAGTGATGTGTGGTCATGAAACCCATAGCATCATGCCCCTTTTCTCTCTTCCCCTTCTGTGGCAACTGCCGAGACCCCATGATGGAGATGGAAGGAGCTCAATCCCCCAGATGAAAGCTCTGAGGAGATCACTCAGGGGCTGCCCGACTACACTGCATTGCAGCAGAACCGAGAAATCAACACCTTTGTTTTAAGATGCTGCAATTTCAGAGTTTCCTGGTGGCCACAGCATAGCCTTGGTTCATGTTAATTAATGTGCAGGATAAATGTCCCTCAGTAGGAATCAACTAAATGAATGATGGCACAGCACATTCAAGAATATTACACAGACAGCACAAAGAATGCATCAGACCGGGACCACAGGGTTGCCATAGGAGGGGAAAAGCACAATACCGAAGATCGTATATGTTTCATCTGCGCCATCTAAACAACGATCAGAAAGACGCTCTGGGCATGGGGGTTCCCGCCTGAGATCCCAGCACTTTGGGAGGCTGACGTGGAAGGATGGCTTGAGTCTCGGAGGTCGAGACCAGCCTGGCCAACATAGTGAGACCCTGTCTCTACAAAAATTTTAAAATTAACATGGCACAGTGACATGCACCTGTAGTCCCAGTTACTCGGAAGGCTGAAGCAGGAGGATCACCAGAGTCCAGGAGTTCAAGGCTGCAGTGAGCTACAATGGATCCACTGCATTCCAGCCTGGGCAACAGAGCAAGACCCTCTCTCTAAAAGAAGAAAAAACAAACATGGAAGTACCTATACATATATGTGTGTGTATATATATGATTACATAAGAAAGGATAAGAACATGGGAAGAGGATGATGACAGTGGCTGCTGCCATCACACCAGCTGCACGGCTGGGGCTGCACACTCCGTGGAGCTGGTGGGAGCCCTGCCCTTTCTGAGTTGGAAAGGGAGCTCCCCGGGTGCCGCTGCAGCCACCCAAACTGCAGCTGCAGACCCAGGCCTCCTGGGTGGGGTTCCAGCCACCCAAACTGCAGCTGTGTATCCAAGTCTCCCTGTGCTCTTGTAGGAGGGCCAGGAACAGGCAGGATCTGCCTTCCTAGGTGCAGGTGCAGCTGCCCTCCCAGGTGCAGGAGATGGGTATCTCTGCAGTCTGTACCCTTGGGAGCCCAGAAGGGCCCCCCACTATCCCTGCTGGCTTGGGGGTGTCCCTTCTGCAGCCTGACCTCTTTCCCCTCCTGGTGCCAGCTCCTATCTCATAGGGGGTTTGGGGTCAAGCCTCTGGGCCTTGAATGGCAGCAGGACGCAGAGTCCTGGGTAGAAGGGGGTGAGTCCTCAGTAAGGCTCCACCTTCAGGCCAGGGAGGACCTGAAGGCTGGGGACTGAGCTGATGATCCCGCAGACCAGAGCAGGGACTCAAGGTGCCTCTTCCCCCAACCCATGGCTGCCCATGCACCAGTCAGTGTGCACTTCTTCCCCTCTGAGGTCTATAAAAGCCCTAGGCTCACCCAGAACAAGGCAGAGGATGGCCAAAGGACTAAGAGGGCAGAGAGAGGACAGGACAACCAGCTGCAGAGAGGAGCACCCTCTCTGCTGAGAGCATCAGAGACCTGCAGAGATGTCCAAATTACTTGCCTGCAAAGAGAAGCCACCCTCTCCAGGGCCTCTTCTCTGCTAAAAGCTGAACACTCTATTGGACGACCTGCCTACAGAAAGGAGCTGCCCACTCCTCTGAGCTGTTCTAACACTAAATAAACTCTTCTTCACCCTTCACTTGTCTGCGTACCTCATTTTTCCTGGATGAGGTTTCCAGCCAGAAAAATCGGCACCCCAGAGATCTCATAACAATGCTAAAAGGTAGAAAAGGGCCAAGCAATAAAGTAAAAAAAAGTACATCCACAAAAATAGTTTACATGAGCACATGTTTGCTTTATGACTGTACAGATGTAAACATGAACATGTTTTCATATCAAAGGACAAAACCTATCTTGTTCAGTGTGGGGAAAAACAGCATTCACATCCCTGACAGATGCCGGGGAGAGGGGACTGCAAGCACCAAGAGGGGAGGCAGAAGACCCTGGCCTTGCCTAAAAGCCAGTAACGGCTCTCCCTATGGCTGTGTCTGTCTGGAGCCAGAGGCTGGGGGCTGTCTCCCCATCTTCTGGGAGAATGGGGGAGCATGCGGTCAGCAGCATCGTAGAGCTTAGGCCAGCATGTTGAGGAGGGTCTGCCAGGAGAGAAGTCTCCAAGGTCAAGGTTCACAAACTGGGAGCCCAGTGACAAATCCAATGCACAGCCAGATTTTGTTTGGCTTGCACAGCGATGTCTAGAAAATTCAAATTGGTTGCGAACATATTCAAATTGGCAGATTTTATACACCCATACACACCAAACTTAATATCTCTAGTTTATAGTGAAAAAAAATCGTATGATCCAACCACACCATGCCCACATTCTGGAATGGCAATAATCGAATGGCCACCCCCTTTAGACGGGGCTTGTGTTCTTCAGTTGGCCACAGTCTCCATCACTCCCTACCCCTCCCCCAGCTCACTTCACCCTCTTTATATTACCCAGCCAGTCCCGAAGTCACATTTGTGTGTGCGGCCCCACGTTCCCTCAGCCCCTTACACACCCACTTCTGGCTGGACAAAGTGAAAATCAAGCACCAGGCAGACAGGCCCGGATTCTGGCTCTTCCCTGTGTCTGCAATGCGTCGGCACTGTATCAATGTAGCAGAGCTGGAACCATGTTGTCCCAGAATCTTCATATGGTTCTAAGTTCGTGTTGGCTGAAACAGACATTTGGTAAGAGCTGAAAGTCAGAAGTGAAGCAGCAGCCATATATATATATATATTTCATGCTCAAAGTCAGCATGGGGTCCCAGGGCCTGGGGCAGCTCACACATTGCTATCTCTGACCCCCTGGGTTGCCTGATTGGCAGGGACAGCACCTGATTTCTCTGCCTTTTCCCGGGTCTCCCTCAGCATCTCCCAGTCCCAGCCAGTATGTGTGCAGCTCCATGGGGAAGTGAGCCAGCTTTCCCTCCAGCTCACCCAGGGCAAGGAGGCTGGAGAAAGTTAAGACAGGCAGACGTGCTTCCCATCCACCCTACTCTTGTCCACTTGCAGCCTTCCTTCCCCATAGGACTGAGGTAGCATGACGCCAGACTCTACCCAATGTAGTGGCAACCACCTGCACAATTATGTAAGGTCTAACCTCCATAATAAACCTGTTTTACTGTATCAGTGGTAGAGGCTACGCTTCTCCAATCAATCCTCAACTGACACCTTCTGGTATGTGATCTCAGGGAAGTTACTTAACTTCTCTGAGCCTAAATCCCCTCGTCTTAAAATGCCCATGACGGTGCCTACCTCATATGGTTATAGTGAGGATAAGATGGGCATGTGAAGTGCCCAGCCAGAGTGCCTGGCACCTAGCACATGCTCAACAAATGCCATCTGTTGTAAAATGGCAACATTTTTAAGTGGGAGATGAGCATTTATCTATGTAAAACTGGGGGAGGAAATGTAGCTGAGGCAGGGCACGGTGGCGTATGTCTGTAATCCCAGAACTTTGGGAAGCTAAGGCAGGTGGATCACCTGAGGTCAGGAGTTTAAGACCCGCCTAGCCAACATGATTAAACCCTATCTTTACTAAAAATACAAAAAATTAGCTGGACATGATGGCAGGCACCTGTAATCCCTGCTACTTGGCAGACTGAAGCAGAATAATTACTTGAACCCGAGAGGTGGAGGTTGCAGTGAGCCGAGATCATACCACTGCACTCCAGCCTGGGCAATAGAGTGAGACTCTGTTTAAAAAATAAAAGAAAGGAAAAAAAGGAGCTGAATATCCCTAATTTGATCCTTTGTCACCTAAATTAAAATACCTCTTTCTCACTCTGCAGGAGTTTAACCCCCGCCACGTATATATAAATGTGTGTCTGAGTGTGTGCATGTGCAAAAGGAGAAATTTGAACAGTTCTTTCATTTAGATTTAGTACAACTGATCTCTCTTAGACTGGTTTCTAGGATCCAGGCAATGAAATGGGGATGTGCACTCAGAAGGACAGTCAGGGAGACTCTCAGGACCCCCACCTGAGGGTGAGGAGGTCAAGGCTGAGCAGTGGTAGAAGCTGGGCAGAAAAGTCATTAGAGAAGAGGCCTCTGCTAACCCCAGAGGGAGCTTTGGAATCCCACAGGCCCTTCGGAGTTGTCTCAGATTGAAACAGCATCCAGATCTTTGCACTGCACCTCAACCACTCCTTGAATGTGGACAGCCCCTAGAGAGGAGGTATAGCCATTGGCAGACAGCCCTTGAACACAGGGGCACTCCTTCGAGCCAGCACCTACCAGCACTTGACGCCAAGGGTTTCTGCCCTCAAGGGCCACAGCGGCATGGGAGGCAGACATGGCTCTGACCATCTGTATTAGTCTTTTCTCATGCTGCTAATAAAGACATACGGGAGACTTGGTAATTTAAAAAAGAAAGAGGTTTAATGGACTCAGTTTCACATGACTGGAGACACCTCACAGTCATGGCAGAAGACGAAAGAAGAGAAAGGGATGTCTTAGATGGCAGCAGGCAAAAGAGCAGGTACAGGGGAACTCTCATTTATAAACCATCAGATATCGTGAGACTTGTTCACTATCATGAGAACAGCATGGGAAAAACCCACCCCCGTGATTCAATTACCTCCCACTGGGTCCCTCCCATGACACATGGAGATTATTACAATTCAAGGTGAGATTTGGGTGGGGATGACAGAACCAAACCATGTCACCCTCTGAGCTGGGCACACTGCCGGCACACAGAGGATTGAGCACAGCAGCCTGCCCCCTTCAATGGGAGTGCACGAGGGCCTGTGATTTGTCTTATCTGCTGTCGAATCATCTGTGCTTGGCATGGGGTCCTGCTTAGAGTAGGTGCTCAAAAGGCATTTCATTTTTTGAGTAAATGAAAGAGAATCGTCAGATTCAGACTTGAGTCATATTTGAAGGTCCGCTTCTCTGTTCAAGAAATGTACAGATAAAAGACATATCTGGTACAGCCAGCATTTTCTCTGCAGATGTGACACTCTGATTGTTCATTCTGGCTCCTCCCTTTTGCCCACATTTCCCCCCACTTGAGAACATGCTCCTTCTCTCCCTCCTTCCTGCAGGAGGTCTTCCCTGACTGTACCATTCCATGTACACATGTGTGCATGCCCCTACACTCTCTGTTCAAAGAGAGTGTGAGCCTCCCACTGGGTCCCTCCCAAGGCCCAATTGTGAGCCTTGGAGATCAGGACAGAGAGACTGGAAGGAAAGGCTCAGAGTTTCCGCCTTCCTCCTTACCTCCATTTCCACTGGCATCCACCCCTTCCATGACACTGCAAGCCCAGGGTGGCATTCCTCTCCCTACCTCCCATTACATTAATCCACCCAGCCATAGTAAGCTCACTCCCCCAGGATTCAGGATCCTCCTGGATGCAATTTGGCCAATGAGGGAAAGCACGTTGGGCTTTTGGAAGTTTTCTCTTTGATAAAATGAGATGTAGTGAAAGTGGCAGCCCTCAGCTATGGGCCAGATAGCATCACATTTTGGAAGTGACCTGGGAGCTACCTGGGACTGCTACCTTGTGGGAGTGAAAGTAGCTGGGGCAAGCAGGCACACGAACAGGTGGTAGGATTCTGAGTCCTGATGAAGTACAGCTGCTGAGTTAACCGACAGCACTGCAGAGATGATCCCCTAGATGCCTTGCACCTTTCTGAGCAGCTTTCTGCCACTCTGCATGCTTTGCTTCCAATGATCTGCACCTGAGACTTCCTTCAGAACCCTGCCTTTGGGCTACCGGAGTGATTTGCTTGCAAAGGCAGAGAGCTATCAGCCATGTGTGGGGAGGAGCTCACTCTGTTCTACTGGACGTGGTTGAGGAAGCCTGTGTCCCTTCTTGTCATAGGCAGTCACCTCTGATGTTGAGGGTGGATGAGATGATAAAGCTCTTCACCACCTAAGCCAGCTTGAGGTGGGGTTTCTGTGATGTGCAGTCAGAAGCAGGTCCAAGTGATCCATGCTCTTGTGAGTGTGGCTGCTCCATGCACACACACACACACACACACACACAAATGTGCATATGCACACTCAGAAGTGTACACACAAATGCAAAGCCAATTTTTCAAAACACAAAACTTTCATACACAACAGCAGAAAACTAACAAAGTAAAATGGCACAGTCAGTGTGGAAAACAGTATGGCAGTTTCTCAAAAAATTCAACATAGAATTGCCGGCCAAGCGCGATGGCTCACGCCTATAATCCCAGCACTTTGGGAGGCGGAGGCAGGTGGATCACGAGGTCAAGAGATCGAGACCATCCTGGTTAACAAGGTGAAACACATCTCTACTAAAAATACAAAAATTAGCTGGGCATGGTGTTGCGCACCTGTAGTCCCAGCTACTCGGGAGGCTGAGGCAGGAGAATTGCTTGAATCCAGAAGGCAGAGGTAGCGGTGAGCCAAGATCGCACCATTGCACTCCAGTCTGGGTAACAAGAGCAAAACTCCGTCTCAAAAAAAAAAAAAAAAAAAAAAAAGAATTGCCATACGATCAGCAATTCTCCCTTTTGGTATGTCCAAAAGGTTTGAAAGCAGAAATTCAAACAGATAAATGTGCACCTCTTTGGGGAAAAAAAAAAACTCACTGTGTTTTTCCTCTGTTCTCACACCAACACAACAACAATCATCAACATGGAAGACTTCTGGGACCCCAAAATATATGAGGGTCCAGCGGCAAAATATATGCCCCAGCGGCAAGCAAGCAACCAATGTCCCTTGCAGCAGACACCAGCTGGGTTTCCTCCGATTGTATCAGAAGTTGCAACAAGAAGATCCCACACGTTGACGGCTCAGTCCCCAAGACTGCCTTCTGCTTCAGACATCAGTCACAAGTTCAGGCCTCTGGAACTTTTAACTGATTGGCTTCAGGTTGGGGTTCCTATGACCCCCCACCTTGGGGTTCCACTAATTTTCTAGAGCAGCTCACAGAACTCAGGGAAATACTTTAACATTCACCAGCTTATTATAGGATATTTTAAGGATACAAATAATCAGCCAGATGAAGAGATACACAGGGCGAGATCTGGAAGGGTCCTGAGAGCAGGAGCTTCTGTCCCCATGGAGTTCGGGTGTGCCACCCTCCTGACACGTGGATGAGTTCATGTTCACCTTCCCGTCAGCCTCCACATGATCAGCTTTCAGGAAGCCAAACTTTGTCCTTCAGGTTTTTTATGGAGCCATGATTGATTAAACTATTGGCCATTGGTGAACAACTTGACCTTCAGCCCGCTCCCTTCCCCAGAGATTGGTGGGCAAGGCTGAAAGTCTCAACCCTCTAATCTTGCCTTGGTCTTTCTGGTGACCAGCCCCAATCCTGAAGCTACCAGTCAAACATTGGCATACAAAAAGATATCACTTTGGAGATTCCAAGGAATTTAGGAGCTGTATACCAGGAAATGGGAGCAAAGACCAAATATATATTGCACAATATCACAACACCTTTTCATACCAACATTATTCACAACAGTCAAAAAGTGGAAACACCTCAAATGAGGAATGAAATTCTCACACTCATGCTACAATATGGATGAACCTTGAGGATATTATGCAAGGTGAAATAAGCTAGTCAGAAAAGGGCAAATATTACATATATTATTTCATTTACATGTGTACATAAACTAAGTACATTCGTAGAGAAATAAAGTACATAGCATTGTGGTTTCCAGAGGTTGAGGGGAGGTGAGAATTGGGATTTATTGTTTAATGGGTATAGAGCTTCAAATGGGGAAGATGAAAAAGTTCTGTAGATGGATGGTGGTGATGGTTGCATAGCAACTTGAAAGTACTAAATGCCACAGAACTGTATACCAAAACTTGTTAAAATAGTAAATTTTATGTTATTTATGCTTTATCACCATTTTTTAAAACACACACACATGATTTGAAAACATAAAAGAAAAAAATCTCCTTTGCCAAAAATAAAAATTAAAAATCCACAAGGTACCTGGGAATAAACCCAACCAGAAAGTCACAGGACCCTGGAGAAAATCCTAAAACTTTACTGAGATGTACAAGTTGCTGTAAATAAGTGGAGGTATACCATGTCCATGGAGAAAAAGTATCACCATAAAGCAGGCAAATCTTTCCAAACTAATCTATAATATGATACAATTCCAATCAATACCCTAACAGAATTTTTCATTGAATTCAATAAGCTGATTTTAAAAATTCTATCATACAAGGACTATCATACAAAAAATACAAGTTCCTCAACTTTTGATTGAAGTAAAACATACACACAGCAAGTGCACAATCATAAAAATGCAGCTTAATAAATTGCAACAAAAAGAACATGCCCAGGTAACACATACCCAGATCAAGAAATAGAATACTGCCCTGGAAGCCCCCGTTGTAACTTCTCTGCAGTCACTCCTGTTTAAGGACAAACACTCCCATAGCTGCTATCTTAACTGACTAGTTTTGCCTGTTTTTAAACTTTCTAAATATGAAATCACATCATAGGTACTCTTTTGCCTCTGGCTTCTTTAACCCAACATCATGATTGTGCAATCCATGCATATTGTTGTCTGAGTTGCCAATCATTTATTCTCATTTCTGGGTAATATCTCAGTATACAACTGTCTCCCTATATATTTATCCATTCTATTGCTCACAGGTATTTGGGTCGTTTCCAGCTTGGAGAAGTTACAAATAGCATTCTGGTAGTTCCCTTTGGTCTCCATTTGTGTCTTTTTATTTGTGCACCAAAAGACACAAATGTAAAATTTGTGCACAAATTTTGTTGGGCATATCCCTAAAACTACAACGTTTTTTAAAGAACTGAAGATGTTTGTGTAGGGGGTACAAACGGGTCAGTCTTGCCCTACTGGGGATCAAAATAAATTATAAAGCTATAGTAGTTAAAAGGAATACATATTGATACATCCCCAAATACACACACACACACACACACACACACACACACATGCATACAGTACTCGGGCACATACACATACATACGTAGGCGTGTACTCCCACCATCCCACACTCTACCAGTCAGCACAGACAACTCTCAGGCTGGACTTCCCAGACCAGATAACTGAGTGTCTCGGTCCCTTTCAAGTGGTATCAGAGCACAGGCCTGCAAGTATCCAGGAGACGGCTGATGGAGAAAGGGAAGAAGAGAGAGCGGCCCCCTCCCCCACCCGCCCACTGGCTTTAAAGGGAGAACAAAGTGAGCGGGATCAGAGTGTGCAAGGTGATGGCAGCAACGCTGAAGCCATTTATCACTGCCAGATGTGTGAAGGGTCAGGCTGCAGGGCACGCTGGGAGTGCCAGCAGGGGCGCCTGGACCCCAGACACGGTGAGAAATAACCTATCCAGTCAGCGAGGGACGGCAAAAGGACTGCCAGGACCCTGCTCTTAACAAAATGACAATGAGCCTTCTTTTTTGTACGGGCCAGGAGGGGCTGGGGCCAGGGTGGAGGCAGCGACAGCTTAATAAAGGGCCGTCAGTGTCAGTCAAAGCTCTAAAAATACCCTCCCGCTGCCAGCAGGCTCACTCTTGCACCCGCCCGTGGGCTTTCTGCCGCCTGAATGGCCCCTCGGTGACGCACAGAGACAAATGTGTGCCCAGAGAGGCCTGGTGTCAGGCAGCACACATGGTCCAGCTTGTGGCACCTGCCCTCTCCCCAACCCTCACCCCACCAGGACCCTCTAACAGGCACACCCAGGGCCAAGAAGGGGGTCAGGAAGATCCCAGGGTGGTGTGTGCTGGGGGCACACTCCATGCTGTCCTGCTCCATCCATGCACAGGAGAGCAAGGACAGCAGCCACCTCTCCTTACAGGTGGCTTCCTATCCCAAAGCCAGCCAGGCTTCATAGGGGAGCCCAAGTTTGTGGGAGGAGACTCATTACTGGCTATGGAGGCTCCCACTCAGATGGAGGAGGCACCATGGGCTTCAGGTAAGCCTCTGATCCAGGCCCTAGAACCATCTCTGCTTCTGCTGAAGGACAAGTGTGGAGACAGAGGTTCAAACCCTGCCCTTAGGGAGATTGCAGCCTGCTGGAGCAAGTGCAGCCACAGCCCTGGAAGCCCTTCTGATCTGATGGAGAAGGCTCAGCTCTTGCCTTGGGGAGTTCCCAGTCTGATGGAGGAGGCACAGCTTCCCAAAGACAGGTTGCCATACATGGACAATTCGGGGATGTCAGCCAAAGTGTCCTGACAGCCCTGTGCCCCTCAGACTTTAACTGCATCCGAATCACCCAGGATCTTTACAAATGCAGATTCTCATTCCGAAGGCCTGGGGTGGAGCCTGGGATTCTGCATTTCTGCTTCATGGACACATCGGTTAGTGCAGTAATGAGATCCTGGGTGATGGTGGTGCTGCAGGTGCCTGAATAGCAGGATGAGACGTGGGGAGGGTGCAGACCTGGGGAGGGTGCAGACGTGGGGAGGGCGCAGACGTGGGGAGGGCGCAGACCTGGGGAGGGCGCAGACGTGGGGAGGGCGCAGACCTGGGGAGGGCGCAGACGTGGGGAGGGCGCAGACCTGGGGAGGGCGCAGACGTGGGGAGGGCGCAGACCTGGGGAGGGCGCAGACTGGAGTTCTCTTAGCTGTTCTGCGGATGGAAATAGCCCTGAGCTGGGGCCCTAGGCAGGGCTTCCTGGAGGAAGTGGAGCAGAATCAGATGGGCTGAGGGATGACTCGGGAGCTGACCTGCCCTGGGTTCAAATTGTGGCTCTACCATTTATTAGCTCTGTGGGCAAGTTTCTTGACCTCTCTGAAGTGAAGACAGCAACGGGTGTTCCCACCTCGCAGGGTGGTGTGAGCAGATTCCTCACATCCAGCACTGCAGGGACTCAAGACATGCCAGCCACTACGTTTATAATAAACTAACGGCTGTGCCCTCGGATTGAAAAGACCAAAGGCACCAGAGGGAGATGCCAGCGTCAGGAGAGACAGAGCCACAAGGAAGCAGAGAGGCCCTGGGAGTCAGGCGACCCTGAGGCCTCTGGGGAGTCCCTGGTCTTTTTGAGCCGGGGTCCTCACCTACAGTATGGGGATCACAGCACCACCTGCCTCCGTAGTTGTGTGAGAGGTCAGATCGCACAGAGCCTGGCACCCGGTAGGCGCTCCATAAAGCGCTGCACGGGATGGGGGTGGGGTTAGCGTGGAGGGCCCCCCGCTGGCCCGGGACCGGCTGCCTGGGAGGAAGCCAGCGCGCCCTCCCCGCCCCACCCCCACCCGGGCCGCCTTTGAGCCCCGCGCTGCGCTTTGAAGTCCCAGATGGGCCTGCAGGAAAGAGGATCCCGCGCCCAGCCCCCCAGCCCGCACCTGGATCAACACGCGCCGCCAGCCCCGCCGCCAGCCTGGGTCCGACGGCCTGGCGGCAGGGACGGCCAGGCGGCCGGAGCCGCCCGGCAGCGGCTCACTTCAAAGCGCCAGCGGCCGCCAGCGGGAGGGGGGCCTAATCAGGCCCGGCTGCCGCCGCCTAGGCGCAGAGCCCCGCCCGCCCGGGCTCCCGCCCCCGCCATCTGCTCCGCGTTAGAGCGCTCGCCGCTGGGAGCAGGGGCGGCTGTGGGGGAGCGGCCAGTCACCGCCATCCGAGTTGTAAGGCCACAGGCGTCATCTCCCCTAGCTAATTCCACGCCATCACTGCTTCGACAATGCACAGGTTAGTGGGGTACATCACTGTTTCACCCATGCACTGGTTAGTGCGTGTATCACTGCTTCCCGGGTGCACGGGTCAGTGCGGTGCATCACTGCTTTATGCATGCACTAGTTAGTGTGGTGCATCACTGCTTCACCAGTGTATTGGTTAGTGTGATGTATCACTGCTTCACGGATGCACTAGTCAGCGCGGTGCATCACTGCTTCACGGATGCACTAGTCAATGTGGTGTATCACTGCTTCAAGGATGCACTAGTTAATGCCGTGTACCACTGCTTCATCCACTCACTGGTTAGTGCGGTGCATCACTACTTCATTAATGCATTGGTTAGTGCAGCAAATCTTTACTGAGTGCCTGCTATATGCTAGGCAAAGGAAATCCAATTTGTTCATTCATTGAACAAACATTTGTCGAACTCCTGTTTTGTACTAACAGATCCTGGGGAGTACAATTCAGTCATTCCTTCCTTCATTTAATAAGCCTTTAAAAAAAGAATAGAGATGGAGTCTGGCTGTGTCACCCAGGTTGGAGTGCAGCAATGAGATCGTAGCTCACTGTAACCTCCAACTCCTGGGCTCAGGTGATCCTGCCACCTCAGCCCCCTTAATAGCTTGGTCTACAGGCATGCCACCACACCTGTAAAGATGGGGATTTACCATGTTGCCCAGCCTGGTCTCACACTCCTGACTTCAAGCGAACCCTGCCTCAGCCTCCCAAAGTGCTGGGTTTACAGGTGTGAGCCACTGCTCCAGGCCAATAAATCATTTAAAAAAACAACAACAACATCTTGATTTTAAATAAGTGATTTTTGAGTGTTGAGTGCATGCAGTTACTGCCCCAAGTTCATCTTCCTCCCTCCCCACCCCCGGCCACACTCAACCCATTCACCAGCTCCCCCTTGCCCACTCCAAGCTCCAGCACTTGTTCTTCCTGCCTGGAATGGCCTCCTCTGCCCGGGGCAAACTTCCTACTCACCCTTCAAGAGCCCAGGTTGAAAACTTGCTCCTTTGTGAAGTCTTCTCTACCTCTCCCAGTCCCTATCCCACACCCATGGGTGCTTCTCTCCCACTAAAGGTCACACAGCCTTAAATGAGAGGGATTTATTCCCTTTCGGGATCTGTGTGTCCCCCACAAACTGACAGTCCCAATCTGGACCCCACCAGTTGGCAACTGTGTGGTTCTTATAACCTTTCTGTGGCTCTATTTTCTCATCTAGAATTTTAAAAGGGTTTGCAGGGTTGTGGAAAATAAGGTGAGTCAGACACAAAGCCAGGCCAGGGCTAGCACCTGGTGGAAAGTAGCCATGATTGTCTGATTGTTTCCACAGTGCTCTGGCTCCAGGAATCAAAGCCGAGTTCATGCTGTCTCCTCCAGGAAGCCCTCCTGACCTGAAACTAAACTTCCTCTCCCTCTGCAGAGACCCTGCCAGTCTGAGTCAGCCCACTGTCTGCTGGCATCCAGCTGCTCCTGCATGCTGGGGGCTTGCTGAGCCTGTGTCCTGGGACTTCGGCTCCAAAGGGCAGGAAGCTAGTCCTGTGTCTCTCTCTTTTCTCCCTGCAGTGCCTGGCACATTGAACACCCTGGATCCAGCAGCCAAAGGTCCCTCTCAGACCCTTGCTCTGCCCAGTGGGGAGCTGGGACTAGGTAGGCTGCTTAGGTACTGGGCTATGGCCCCCAGAGGTACAAGGAAGTGCCTGGAGGCAGGAGATTCACACATAGGCAGGATGGTGGGAGTGTAAGCCACTTGCCATGCCAACCTACTGGCTGTTGCATGCCCAAGAGCTAAGCATCACCAGGCTTCAGATTTGAGAGCTACTGAGGACTTCTTGGAAACCCCAGAAGTTCTAAAGATGTAACCTTGGGGAATGAAGCTAGAACATCTGTCTTGCTATGTCAGCCAGGTTGGAGTGCAGTGATGCGATTATAGCTCACTGCAACCTCCAACTCCTGAGCTCAGGTGATCCCCCCACATCAGCCTCCTGGGGCAGCCTGGATCAAAGTGAATCAGAAAGGGGCCCAATTCCTGGAGATATTGGCAGACAGGCAGGAAGAGTGCTGGACCCCTAGGTCATGACCCTTCTTGTGCCCTCAGGTCCCCTCTTTCTTCCTCTCTGTCCTCTGCTTCCGGCCAGCTCACAGCCTCTGTCCCTCCTGTGGCTTCCATGTCTCTCTTGGCTTGTGGGCACTGGTGGGGACCTGAAAGTGGAAAGGAGCCTGATAGATGAGGTGCTTGGGAAAGTCCCAAGCATAAGGCCTGCAGACAGCAAATGAGTTGTGGGTGTTGGGTGGAGGAGAGAGATTTGTGTTTAAGCCATACATAGACTTGTGAAAAAAAAGACCTAGGTTCAAGTCCTGCCTTAGTCCCTTGCTAGCTGGGGAACTTGGAGGGTCTCTTGAGCAGACCTGTGAGGGGAGCCGGGAAGGCAGGCAAGGCAGCAGGTCCTCATGGCATCCCTCAAAGCAGACCACGTGATTCCCACCACTTTCTCCAAACACACACTGCATTCTCACTCCCAGGGGAAAACCATGTTTGGTCCCCATGCAAGAGGGAGCTGGATTTCATGTTGAGCCTTTTCTGCCTTGTGGGCTTTCTATGGGTGCAACTCTCTGGTTGGGACCCCCAGGAAGAAACACTGGGGCAAGGATTCAAGGGCATGTGATGTGCTCTGGGAGTGCGCCCAGGGGAGACAGGCAAGACAATGGGAGAAACAGGCTGGGGATGCACAGGTGTGAGCTCAGGCAAAGTCCTGCAAGAGGCAGCTCCAACCTGATCCTGCAGGGACCCTTGTGGGAGGGGCCAGTTACACCTCAAGTTATTCCAACCTGAGGCAAGCAAGCGGGCTTTCATACTCTTGCACCAG
The DNA here is from genome assembly GCF_049354715.1 of Callithrix jacchus. NCBI lineage: Eukaryota > Metazoa > Chordata > Mammalia > Primates > Cebidae > Callithrix > Callithrix jacchus. The sequence continues at coordinate 8,266,471 of NC_133521.1, read as the reverse complement.
TGCAGAAGGTGAACCCCACTGCGGTGTGGACAAAGAGGCTGCAATATCCTGGGGAGTCCAAAAACCAGCTGTCGGTGCTGGCCCTTGACAGTGCACAGAAGTGGGGTGTGGGTGCTCAGAAATGGTAAAAGGAGTCCCAGGGAATCTGGGCTGAGGACAGAGGCCCTCCACTGCAGCCCATCCAAGATCTCCTTTGGCTGTACCCCTTGGAACCCTTTCTTTCTGGGAAAAGGGCCCCATGGGGGCAATCGCAGGTGTGGTGGCCACCAACAGGTTCACAGATGCTCGGGGTAGGTCCATATGTCCCTCTGGACCTGGGGCCTCCTGTCAGGGTACTGGTGCCTCCAGCAGGTGCCTTGGCACATGTGGCCTGCAAGCATGGTTCACAAAACCATGATTTGACCATGTGACTACCCAACTGAAAGAGGCTTCCTCTCTCTCTCTCTCTCTCTTTCTTTCTCTTTTTTTTTCTTTTTTTTTTTTTTGAGATGGAGTCTCGTTACATCACCCAGGCTTGAGTGCAGTGGCACAATCTCGGCTCACTACAACCTCCACCTCCCGGGTTTAAGTGATTCTCCTGCCTCAGCCTCCTGAGTAGCTGAAATTACGAGTGCCCACCACTATGCCCAGCTAATTTTTTGTATTTTTAGTAGAAATGGGGTTTCACCATGTTGGCCAGGCTGGTCTCAAACTCCTGACCTTGGGACTCACCCTGGGATTACAGGCATGAGCCACCATGCCCAATCTAAGGCTCCCTCTCAAAGTCAGGACAGACCAGGGCTTAAGAGCCTGAAGGTATCAAAAAACCTGGTCCCATTATGTACCAACTGTTTGTGTCTGGGATCAATATTTCACCTCTGAGTCTCAGACTCTTCCGAAGTAGAATGGGGATAGTTATGACCATCACGGAGTACTTACAGTGAGCCAGACGCCATGCTGAGCTGGCGTGAGACTGCTGGGCTTCCCAGGACCCCACACCTCACTTTTCACAGGCAGTGGGGCCTGCCAAACACCTATCTTGAATTCTACTCATGTCCCCAATGAAAAATACTGCTTCAACAATCCTCATGCTAATTAACAAACCCTGGTTTGCTTTTGTTAACCATGTTTTTGAGTGTGGATTCCTGATATGAACACTTCATTTACTACTTTACCACCCCTGGCAGGGACACCATGTACAGATGCACAGGTCGTACACTGCACAACTCCAGGAGGTACCACAACAAAAACCACAGTATAAATGGTACTCCTTGGAACATTTTAGTGCACGACCTGTTCAGTGTGCTCCCTGCAGCCCTGAACCCAACAATTTAGCTTCCTGATTTTGGTAGTTCAGAAGCTAACATCCATCTCTAGAATGTAATCTTGTGTACACATATTCATCACATGGTTAATAGTGAGGCATTTTTAAAGCCATCACAAGGGCAATAAAGCAAGAAGTTAGCCCCGTACCTGGCACACAGCGAACTTGGTAAACAGTACCTGTGATTCCAGCATTTTTCTACCCACACCCAGGACCAGAATGGACTTTGGCTTTAAGAGTCCCAGACCCAGCTTTGCAGACCCTTCTAGGACACCCCAATGGGCTAGGAATCCTCACCCCACCCCTGGCTTCCATCCCCCAGGCCTCTGCTCACATGAAGAGTGGCCCCACCCCCGCTTAAGCCAGTCCCCTCCCCTGGGGAGAGAAAGGGTTGGATCACTGCATCCCTTCTCTCAGGGTTCAAAGCTACCGCCTGTCCCCACATGGCCAGCTTGATTTGTTTCTTATCTTTAATTTTTTTTTAATCGGGCAGATCCCCTCCAGTTACTTTTTCCACAGCATCTTACAGCATCTTTGGAGCGGGCAACAAAAGCATTCTTTTTGGAGTCAGCAGGGGGCCAGGGCAGAGCCACTTCAAAGGGAATGCAAAGCGGCAGCATGTCCCTGTCATTGTCCTCCCGTGTGCCTGCCCCCCATTGTCCTGAGGCCGCCCTGAATAGGCAGGCACAAAGGCCACACGTTCAAAGTGGGCACCACACGCTCCTTCAGAAGGCCAGCCTCTGCCTCTGCTCTGGTCCCTTCATCCTCACAGGCACAGGTTTCCAGCCAGGGAGGGGAGCTGGCCTTGAAGTGGTTTTTCCCCCCTCTCTCTTCTGTTGTTTCTCTCTCTCTCTCATTCTCTCTCTCTCCCTGAGCCAAAACTTATGATTACATGTTGAAGCAGCATCTGATCGGCAACCTTTCCCTCTCACTTTCTCTGCAGAATAAGCCAGCTTCGCCCCAGGCTGCAGGCCTCCTGCAGGACTGCGGGGCCTCGTTGCCCCTTTGGGAGGTTTTCAGGGATCCAATCCTTTCTCTCCCCAGGGGAGAGGACTGGCTTAGGTGGGGGCAGGGCCATGCTTAATGGGAACAGAGGTCTGGGGGATGGAAGCCAGGGGTGGGGTGAGGATTCCTAGCCCACTGGGGTGTCCCAGAAGGGTCTGCAAAGCTGGGACTGGGTGAGTCACTTTTAGCTACTCGGGTAACAGGGAGGGGTGAATTCCTGCCCTGGCACCAGGGTATCTGATACCTACTGGGCTAAATGAGACTTTAGAGATAGATTATTCAACCTCGATTTTATAGAAGAGGAAACTGAGGCCCACAGATGCAGAGCTACTCACCCTTTGGCTCACAGAGAGGCTGGGGCACAGCTGGGGTTGAATCTAGGTATCCTGACACCCAGTCCAGTGCTCTTTTATTTCCTGCTGCTCAGGGAAAGCCCCTGAGTCAGGGGAGACCTGGAGGCTTCAGCTGCTAACAGGACACCAGGTCACCATAGGGAAAATATACCAGGCTGGTGAGGTGGCTTATTTATGCCTTCAATCCCAGCACTCTGGGAGGCTGAAGCGGGTAGATCATTTGAGCTTAGGAGTTCAAGACCAGACTGGGCAACATGACAAAACCCTGTCCCTACTAAAAATACAAAATTTAACCAGGCATGGGGGAGCACACCTGTAGTCCCAGCTACTTGGGAGGCTCAGCTGGGAGGATCACATGAGCCTGGACGGTCGAGGCTGCAGTGAACTGAGATTACACCACTGCACTCCAGCCTGGGTAACAGAGTGAGACTCTGTCCCAAAGAGAGAATATATCAAACTACAGAGAGGGTCAACAAGATCAGAATTTTTTTTTTTTTTTTTTTTTCTTTTTGAGACAGAGTCTTGCTCTGTAGCCTGGGCTGGAGTACAGTGGCACAATTTCAACCTCCACCTCCCAGGTTCAGGTGATTCTCATGCCTCAGCCTCCCGAGTAACTGGAATTAGAGACTTGAGCTGCCACACCCGGCTAATTTTTGTATTTTTAGTAGAGATGGGGTTTTGCCATGTTGGCCCGGCTAGTTTCAAACCCCTGACCTCAAGTGATCTGCCCGCCTCATCCTTCCAAAGTGCTGGGATTATGGGCCTGAGCCACCGTGCCTGGCCAAGGCTGTTCCTTTGAACCAACTCTGAGCACCCTGCCCTCCTCAAAGCAGACTACCAGGCACACTCTACAGAGAGAAAATGGAGGCGCAGGTGGCAACTCCAAGCCTAATGGAGTGTATCTCAGTACCAGGTCTCCTGAGGTGTGAGGTGTTCACATGGCAGAGGAGATGGCAAATGCACCAAGGAAAAACATGCCCCAGTCTCCAGAAATGTAACAGCAACAGGAGTCAAATAGCCATCATTCCAGGACAAGCCTGACATATGACACAGTGTCGAACTTGACCCAAAAATCCTGGAGGAGAGATACTATTATTTCCCCTCTTTGAGAGAGAAGGAGAACAAGGCTCACAGAGGTTAAGTAACTTCCACAGAGTCCCACAGCTAGTTAGTGACTTGAATCCTGCTCTGCCTAATTCAGTGGGACACTAAACGGCACCTGTCATTTAGCCCTGGGTTGCTCTCCTAGGCACACTATGTACAGTGCCCAGGATGGGGCCCTTGGGAATAGGAATGGGAGGGGAAATGATCATCTCCTCCAATCAAGTTGGTGAGTCTGAATTGACAGATTGAGCAGCATCCCTGGCCCTGAGGTCAGAAGCTCCAGGAGAAGGGAGCAGGCAGGGCAGACCCTACCCTCAGAAGGCAGGAGATGCACATGTGCAAGCAGCCTGGCCTGATGTCAGCGGTGGGCTCCCTACAGTCAACCTGAACTTGGGTTCAGATTCCAGCTCTGCTGCCTGAGCCATGTGACCTTGGGCAGCCATCCGCAGAATGGGCAGTGGCATCTGCCTGGTAGGAAAACAGCCTCGGGCAGCACCCTGCACACAGGGAAAGCTCAAAAATAATACACCTGCTGTTAATTGAAAAAAGTCAAGAAAACAGGACCGGGGAGGCAGAGACTTGTTTGAGCCCTGAGTATCAGCCCTTGGATCCTGGAGAGCGATTGGCAGAGGGCAGGACTTGGAGACCAGGAGCGACGAGTGGGAGGGGGAGGGATGAGCAGCAGGAGCTAGGAGCACACCTGACCTGGGGCTGGCTTTGAGGACAGTTCCGGAAAGAACCCAGCAAGACCAAGAGTGGCAGAGCCCCACAGACCGGAGATGGGACGGGCTTGAGAGGACTAGGCTGGGTGGCCAGGACTGCTGGATCCAGCCTCAGTAGGCCCCAACGCTAGGCCCAGCTCAGCCGACTGGCTTGCTGTGTGACCACAGGCTAACGGAAGCCACTCTCCGAAGCTCAGCTTCCTTTATCCATGAAATGAAGGGGGTGCTCCAGTTTTAGGGAGAATTGCTCTGTTCCCCTAAAGGCCTGGGGGGAAGGGTATGCCAAGGGAAGGCTCCCACCTCAACTGCAACCAGTGCAGCCCCCCTGAACTGGCACAGATTTGGCCTGACTTAAGAGGGCACTGGAGCCCGCGTGTGCTGCCTTTAAAAGAGCAAGCTTGAAAACTGCCCCAAAGTTTGATGGAACACAGATGTCCTGAGCACCCATGCAGTGCCAGGTGCTGATGAAGATGCATGTCAGCCAATCTCTGCCCTCAAGGAGCTTTTGGCTGATGGGGAGATAGACAGAGAGGAACTTCCAGGGAAATGGCATGATGGGTTTACCTGGGACTGGGAGGAGCCTGGGCTGGAGACACAGGCTTTGAACTCTTAAGGCTGATCTCTCTCCCTTTCTTTCATACACACAAAGCAATAGACACCCGCGGTGGCGGAGGCTGGAGTCCCAATGGCTGGGACTCACAGAATGAGCTGCTTCCGGGGCAGAGATGGAAGAGTCTATACTTGGCCCAAAGCAAGGGCTTCTGAGTCATCTCTCTGGAACCCTGGCTAAATCCCACAGGCCAAAAAGCCAATGAAAATATGACTAACAGCTAAAAGTAGCCACTGTGTGCCAGGCATTGTACTAGGCACATTTTGTCTATTCACCATTTAACACTGTGAGACAAAGGGAAGTGGCCGAGGCTGGAGCCAGACCCAAGCAGCCCCTGCTCACAGGTGGGGCTCCTGACCACTGCAAGTTATGGCATGTGCGGCAGGCCAGCTTCCTGAAGGAGGCAGGACACCACTAATTAATTTCCTTAGCGGTGCCCAGAAAGAAATCCGGACTCAGAATGAGCCTCCCCTGTCTTCGCCCCACAGCCTTCTGACCACTGGGTCAATTCTATGTTAAAGCACAAAAATTCGGCTTAATCTCATTCCCGCAAACAAATCAGCCTAATGAAATCTTTTTTTGTAAATGAATTTGTGGAGGAAACAGCTGAGTGTAAACAGTGTTGTTGCGTCGCCTGTTTAGACACCATTGACTTTCAAATCAGCCTGCTTCTCCATCCCGCATGGCAGAAATAGAGTCAAAATGCAAATGTAGCATAAACGACTCTATAATAAATGCTCATTCAACATTTATTCTTTCTCAAATCATCTCTTAAAGCCCTTTCATGCTAATGTCTAGGAGATGTGACATTAGAAAAATTGCTTTGACATGCTAAGGGGCTCCAAGATTAACAAAAAAAGAAAGGACAAGATAAAGCTTTCAGAAGACCTATTTCAGAGGAATTATTCCCGCCTTTGAGAGTGTTCAAGGTCGCCGCACATCTCAGCTTGTTGGCATACATGTAAATGAAGTGCTACAAAAGTCCTCGGCTAAATTCCACTCAAATCAAAGCTCCCAGCCACCGGCACAGCAACAGGGAGGGTGGCCAGACTTCAGTTTGAATGCTGAAAGGGGGTGGGATTCTTGTCCTAAAGGCAGAAGAGAGCTGGCTCCAGCCCATACCAGAGGATAAAAATATTAGGGTCGAGCATGGGTCCGCACCTGGCTGGCTCGTTGAAAAAGGGACACCTGCGTTTTTTATCAAACAAATTATCCAGCCTACTCCCCTAGCTGCTGGCCCAACCACCGTCCTTGCCTCTTAGGTGTTGTGTAAGTGGCTTACCTCTCTAAGTCTCTCTTTAAAATGGAGATAACAAGAGGACCCACTTAGGGAAGATTCAGTGACAAAACGCATGTAGAGTGTTCAGTGCAATGACCGACACTTAGTAAGTGCTCAAGAAGTTGTTTTTGGTTAATGTCATGATTATGCCTTGACATTTTCTCTCACAGATTGGAGGCAGGAGAAAGAGGAAGTCAGGTGGCAGATGAGCAGAGGGGTCACCGATGCAGTAACCAATATCCAGACAGGCACAGTGACCATTCTGCCACTGGAAAGGGGTCCCGATCCAGGACCCCAGAAAGGGTTCTTGGACCTTGCACAAGAAAGAATTCAGGGCGAGTCCATAAGTAAAGTGAATGCAGTTTATTAAGAAAGTGAAGGAATAAAAGAATGGCTTGGGCTGTTCAGTGATTATGCTTGCAGTTATTCCTTGATTATATGCTAAACAAGGGTTAGGTTATTCATGAGTTTCCCGGGAAAGGGGTGGGCAATTCCCTGAACTAAGGGTTCTTCCCCATTTTAGACCATATAGGGCAACTTCCTGGCATTGCCATGGCATCTGTAAATGGTCATGGTGCTCGTGCTCATAGGAGTGTCTTTTAGCAGGCTAATGCATTGTCATTAGCATATAGTGAGCAATGAGGACGATCAGAAGTCACTTTCATGGCCATCTTGGTTTTGCTGGAATTTGACCAGCTTCTTCACTGCATCCTGTTTTATCAGAAAGGTCTTTGTGACCTGTACCTTGTGCCAGTCTCCCACCTCATCCTGTGACTTAGAATGCCTCACCTCCTGGGAATGCAGCCTTATTCCTCCCAGTCCCTATTCAAGATGGAGTCACTCTGGTTCAAATGCCTCCAATGATTCTAGTACCCCCATCTATAGACAGTGACGGGTTTACAGCCAGTTCTGCTGCATGGTCCATATTGACCTCCTTTGAATTGAAGAGCTGCTCGACATTCCCAGACACTGCATTTCAGAGCAAGTTGGGTGTCCTGTGAACATCATTTTTAATGACTGAAGCAACTTAAAGTTTTCTAGAGAGGGAGAGAAAGAACATTCACTGAGCGTCTTTTAAACAGTTTCTATCATTAACCCACGGACGTTGGTATTCACTCACTTTAAAGACTTCCCACATTTGTCAAGTTGGACAGAACACTCTAATCATCCTAAAACTTCAGTGGCGTAAAACTATAAAAGTTTACTTCCTGTTCACCCGGTAGCACAGGGGTGATGTCCATGTGTGGGGCACCCCGGGTGGCTGTCCTTCAGTGGTGATGCAAGGGCCATGTTCCTTCCCTATTTAGTCTCAGAGAAAAGAACAATGAAGGGCCGTGCCTGGGTGGTTTTCCAGAACGAGCCTGCAGTGGGGATTCCCTTGGGCACACATTTTGTTGCTGGTCACATGGCAAGCAGGCATGTGTGGTTTAGCTATGGTGCCCAGGAGGAAAAAAAACCACGTAGTGAAAACAGGAAAACAGATTCAGAGAAACCGAGTGACTTATCAAGAAGAAACAGACTTTGTGAAGCCAAGGTGGATGGCTCGCTTGAGCCTAGGAGTTCAAGACCAGCCTGGGCAACATGGCAATACCCCATCTCTACTAAAAATACAAAAATTGGCTGGGTGTGGGAGTACACACCTGTAGTCCAGCTACCTGGGAGGCGGAGCTGGGAGGATGACTTGAGCCCAGGAAGTCAAGGCTGCGGTGACCCGTGATTATGCCACTGCACTCTAGAGTAGGCAACAGAGTGAGACCCTATCCCCCAAGAGATAAAAACTTGAAAAAGAGAAAGAAACACAGCAGGTTCGCTAAGGAGCAAGACCCATCACCTGCTCTTTGGAGCCCTCTCCATCTTCACCATCATCATATCATCATATCATGAGCAATAACAATAGGCATTTATTGAGCACCTGCTAAGTGAGACACTGTGTGGGCACTAAGAATCAGAGCTGGGTAAGACACAAGCCATGTTCTGGGAGTGAGAACACCAACCGCATCCAGCCTGGGTTATGGACAGTTAGTGCTACAGAGAATCTGAGCTCCCAGAGCCTTCTGGAAGCCAGAGATAGAGAAAGGAAGAGGAACCGGGGCCTTTAATTCACCTTAAAGGTGTCAAAAGGATGGAGAGTATGAGCTTAGGATTCCAGAAAGGGAAAGGGACACCTGAGGGCAGAACACCCAGGAGCCCGTGCTAAAGACGATTTGTGGGGTGAGAGGCGAAGCTGGCATGTGGGTGGACAGCTGGTGGTGAAGCGCCTGGAAGGTGAGGGCTGAGGACTGTGTGAGTCGTGGAGAGCTTCCGGAAAGGAGCGGAACAGGTGCTGGCGGCACCCTCCCTGGCTGGCTGAGCTTTCTCCCTCCAACGTCCACATCTCTCTGCTTGAGAGCTTTTCTGATGGCCAGAGCCCCGAGCTGCTGGAAAATTAACCCTCCTTGGGAGCAGCCCTCAACCTGCTGTCTAGGACAACCAGATCCCTCCTGCTTGGGGAAGCAGGAGAACTCAGAAGTAGTCTTCCACACTGCTTCCCAGAGTCCCCAGCAAGACTGCGTTCCAGCCGCCGCATGAGCTGGACACCATGCCGGGTATTGCCTGCCTTCCCTTCCCCGTCTCAACAACCTATGCCTTTGCTGGTGTTTCCCGGGACCATCTTCCAGAGAAACCACCAGAAACCAAATTTACACAGTGGCAACATGACTCCGCCATAATCACAGTCAAGTTTGCTGGCAGGTATCCATCCACCAAGCAACAACTTAGGAAACTCATCCCTCGTCGCAGTAGTGCGATGTTGCTGCAGATTCTGATTGGAATATGTGAGCCCAGTCTCTGTGGGAGGAGACTTGGAGACCTTCCCAGCTTTCCTGCCTCCCTCTCCTCGAGCCATTCCCCTAGCTCTCTCAGAGGCTCCATGGGCTGGAGGATGGGGAGCATTAGGAAGTGTACCTTCAGGGGAACACACACCCCCATATATATACATATATAGAGACATACATATGTATATATATAGCGACAGTCAAAAACACATCAGAACTGTCAAAAGCACATGGAATTAGCTAGTAAACTGTGAAACCCAAGCCACAGTTCTATGTTTTATGGTGTGAAAAGTACATGAAAATCAAATTGAAAAAATAAACAGAAGGCCCTATGCCAGGGAGAAGTTGGCTGGCTTTGCTAGTGCCCCAGGGCAGGGCAGTATAATGGAGCATTCTCACCTCAGGACTGTGCCATGGCTCTCGAAGATGGGTCCCCCAGCCCATAATTGTTTTAGTTCTGCTACCTCCATTGCCTTAGGCCGGGCTCCCCAGAACCACCCCCCAAGACAAGGATTTGAAGCCTGGGAGTTTATCTGGGAGGTGGTTCTGGCAAGCAGTGGCAGGACATGTGAGATGAAAGAAAGGAAGAGGGCCGATCGGGGTGTGAGGATGAGCAGGACCCTGCTGTGAGCAGCTGGGGCCGAGGCCCACTGGGGACTATAAGAGAGGTGTCCCACCAAGGGGCAGGGACACTGTCAGGCATTGGTTGAGGTCTGACCCCATGGATGTCGGCTCTTTCATACTTTTGCTATGCAAGTCCCAGCAGCCAGAGAAAGCCTCCAGAAAGAGTCACAGAGGTTCCAGCAGCGGGCAAAGGGTCAGCCCTCAGAGCTGAGCACCAGCCGCACCTGTTACACCCAAGGGAAGCGGGACAGGGCTCCTGTGCTCCCTGTGGTTCAGCCAGCTCAATAACTGCAGCCAATGTCCGCTAAAGTAGAGCCCAGAGGAAACGTTCTGTGTAGGAGGCAGTTTTGCCATGCTCCCCAGGATCCTCGCAAGGCGGAAGGAGGGATCTTTTCCCCTCTGCTCAGCACCAAGACCCATGCCCAGCCCTGTCCACCTTTGGATGCTGAAATGGGCCCCATTCTCAGGCTGTCTTCTGGCTTATTGAAAAGAGAAGCTGTGGTACACCCTAAGCTATTCAGGCCTCCTCCAACAGCGACAGGGAGAGAGAGAGAGAGACAGGCAGACAGACAGAGACCCCACCCTGTCACTGCAGGGGAGAAGGCAGTGTGGAAGGAAGCCCCTGCCATCCAGCCTGAGACCCTCGAGGAAGGCAGACTGCATGTCTGAGTCCTCTCTGCTTTCCTATTTACCCTGTCAGATTAGAGCTACAAGGGGGACTGAACCTCCAGCTTCCTATGACTTCACGTCCAGCTCCCAGAATAGAAGATGATGAAAGGGCACCTCCTCTTCTGATCTTGAGTTAGAAGGAAGGGCTCCATTTTAGGGAATCTATGGAGAGTGAATTCTCAGAATCTGAAGACCAACTGGTGTCTTTCTGCCTCAGCTCCTCAGGAAAACACCACCTGGTGAACTGAAAATTTGCTGGAAGAACCCAAGTGGGAGGGAGCCTGGGGTGGAGGCCAGGTCTTCAGCGGAGGGCAGGAGCGGGCCCACCGGAGCTCTGCCGCAGTGCGTTTGGGGTGTGCTTTCTCCTGATCACAGGTGGGTTGAGCATCTCCTCATGCTTGCCTGCAGGCTGATACCCAGCCAGGCAGCAGACTCGGCGTGCCCACGGGTACTCATCCTGCTTCGGCAGTCCTGCACACTGCCACTCCCGGGAACCACCTCTTCCCACCTTTTGCCCACTTGCTTTGCAGTGGAGTTATTTGCCATCTTTTTCGTGTTTGATAGGTTAGGTGGGTAGTGTGGATAGGAACGCTTTTCAGGTATATGCATGCGAGTAACATTTCCCAGTTCTGTCCGTAACGTCTTCTGTGATGTGGGAGGTCACTTGTCCTGACATAAAGTCTTAACAGTTTCTCAGCTATGTCATAGGGGCTCCTGTATGAACTCACAGGCTCCTAATTGTGACCTCCGTCAGTAAAGTAGAGGAAACCACAGATTTCCTCTGCTGCTGGAAACCACAGATAAGGCCATGTGGGGCATTCTGGGGCCAAGTGCAGTGGCTCATACCTGTAATCCCAGCACTTTGGGAAGCCGAGGTGGTGAATCACCTGAGGTCAGGAGTTCAGGACCAGCCTGACCAACATGGCGAAACCCCATCTTTACTAAAAATCAAAAAATTAGCTGGGTATGGTGGCGGGTGCCTGCAATCCCAGCTACTCAGGAGGCTGAGGCAGGAGAATCACTTGAACCCAGGAAGCAGAGGTTACAGAGTTGAGATGGCGCCATTGCACCCAGCCTGGGTGAAAGAGCGAGACTCTATCTCAAATAATAAAAAAATAAAAGTAAAAAAAGAAGCAAGTATCAGTAAGCCTTGACAATGAAAATGCCAGAAGACCCTGGCGGGGAGTCCTCTAAACCCAAGATGTCTGAGCCAAACACATAAGCTGACAAGGACTCTGCCAGGAGGAGGGTGGGAAGCCGGGGTATGGGGAAGCCCGTGGATGACCGGTTTCTGGCGAACCCCGCAGGCCATGCCTGGGCTCTGCCTCGTGGGGGTCAGTGGAACTAGGACCCTGCCCCGAGAAGCTTTAGTCTAACTGCGAGAAAGGAGTTGGACATGGGGCAAGCTAGCCTCATAAGTGGTAAGACCTTGGCCTCTGTATCTGACTCACCTGCTGTGTTACCCTGGACTAGTTCTTTGACTTCTCTGAGCCTCAGCCTCTTCATTTGTAAAACAGGATAATAAAATTTACCTCCTTGCGTTGTTCTAGGAGTGAAAGGAAATCCTACCGGCAGCACAATGCCTAGGCACATGGTAAGCGGTCAGTGCTGTAAAAACTGCTCGTATTGCTATGTGAAATCTGAAGGGTAGCATGAAGCTTCCTATAGAAGAAAAGCTCAGTGCTGCTGCACGAGGCCTGAGGGAGGGCTTGCATTAGGGGTGTGTAGGGATGAGACAAAGAATCCTGCAGTGTTCGAGGCAGAAGTAATGTGAGGGATCAGAACTGGACCAAGATGTGCAGGTCCCTCAGGAGGCTCATAGAATGTAAATATCTATTCACCCCTGACTTCGAGAAGCCAAACCCTGTGCTCACTGCCCTCAGCCTCTCCTCCTCTGCTGCTTCTCCAGGCAATTCAGCTCTCGCCCCAAACTCGCATCCTGCATTCTGCCAAACAAAAGGTTAAAATTAACAGCACCATCCAACTTAGAAGGCAACTTGGGGACCATCCTTTGTCACTCATGCCTGCTCCTTGGGGTCTTATCCCCACCTTCAACTGGTTTATCAGAGTTTCTTCCAGAACCACAGAAGTGTTCTTCCAGGACACCCCCTGATGGTGAGGCCCAGCAAATACAACTATTTCCCATCTTGCTTCATTTCCAGCGACACTGCTACCCCTCCCATCACTTACACAAGCCCTCTTAGGAATCATCTAGGCCAGGCATGATGGCTCATGCCTGTAATCCCACCACTTTGGGAAGCTGAGGTGGGAGGTTTGCTTGAGCCCAGAAGTTCAAAACCAGCCTGGGCAATATAGTAAAACCCCATCTCTAGAGAAATAAAAAGTAATTAGCCAGGCATGGTGGCACACACCTGTGGTTCTAGCTGATCAGCAGGTTGAGGTGGCAGGATCGCTTTAGCCCTGGAAGTTGAGGCTGTAGTGAGCTACAATCTCACCACTGCACTCCAGTCTGGGAGACACAGCGAGACTCTGTCTCAAAGCAACAACAAACAAACAAACCAAAATAATCATCTAGTCTCCATTTTATAGTAGAAGAAACAAAGACCCAGAGAGGGCAAGTGAGAAGCCTAAGGCCACACCACAGGTTAAAGACAGGGATAGACTTCCCGACTTTCCTCCCAGTACCAAAGAACCCACTCAGTCCCCTATGTCTGGCTCCTGTGGTCAGCACACCCCACCTTGGAGCTTTCACCCTCCACGGCCCTTGAGCTAGCTGTTGGAACCCCTGATGAGGGAGACCAAGGGTGGGTACCAACTTCTGAGACTAGGACCCACATGGCCAACCCCAGGCACTCCCGCCCATCCCACCACCAACTCCACTAATACATATTTTATGGGGCCGTTCTCCCTTCCTTGCAAACAGTGTCATTAATCTGCTCCCTGGCTGTGCAGAATAACATCCCTCAAGAACAGACCGCTTTCTGAATATTTTATCATTCCTCATTTCTTCTCCCCAAACTAATATATATTTACACAGTCTACCTCCTGCAGGAGAACTATATTGTTTTCTCCTGGTGCCTGAGAACTTAGACACAGAATTGCGTATAAGTAAAAAAAATAGATGCCTTGCTGTTGATGTTGAAAGCAAGAACCAATCATCTATCAAGCTGTGAAGGAAGCCAAGAGGAAGATTTACATATGGTAAAAGAAGAATAAAGCAGACCCCCACCCCACAGAGGCAGAATAAGAGGAGGCAGACATCTCTTCTCTTTCTCTAGAGCTGCCACGCCATACTTCCTGCAACTGGCAGACCTCAGCGGTGGGGAGAGCAAGGAGCTATTTTGTTAGCAAGGTCAAAAACTTCCTACTTGGAGATCCACACGGAAAAGACCAAAGTTCTTGCAAAGTTTGACAGCGCCATTTGTATAATCCCGGAATATTTATTACAGTGAGGACTCCAACATGCCTGTGGCCCTATTGTTTCCTCCTGCGTTATTCCATTTTGACCTCCCCGCAAAACAGGCTTGTTGGATTGGAAGGCAGAAATGGTGACCCTCATTTTGCAAACGATGGTAAACGGACTCGGAGAGGGTAATGTAACTGGTATACAGATGTAGCAAAGGGGTTTTGTTGTGTTTTAAGCTATTTAACAGTTGGCTCAAAAATCCCATTTAGAGAGAAAAATTTGCAGGAGGGGCATGAATCCCAGCACTTCGGAAGGCAGCAGCAGGCAGATCACTTGATGCCTAGGATTTGAGACTAGCCTGAGCAACACAGTGAAACCCCATCTCTACAAAACACTTTAAAGGATTTTTTTTTTTTTTTTTGAGATGGAGTCTCACTATTTGTTGCCCAGGCTGGAGTGCAACGGCACGATCTCGGCCCACTGTAACCTCTGGCTCTCAGGTTCCAGCAATTCTCCTGCCTCAGCTTCCCAAGTAGCTGAGATTACAGATGCCTGCCACCACGCCTGGCTAATTTTTGTATTTTTAGTAGAGACGGGGTTTTACCATGTTGGCCAGTCTGGTCTTGAACTCCAAACTTTAGGTGATCCATCGCCTCGGCCTCACAAAGTGCTAGGATTACAGGCGTGAGCCACCGCGCCCAGACTACAAAACATTTTAAAATTAGCTGGTTGTGGTGCTGTGCGCCTGTAGTCCAAACTACACTGGAGGCTAAAGCAGGAGGATTGCTTGAGTTTAGGAGTTCGAGGCTGCAGTGAACTATGATGGCAGCACTGCACTTCAGCCTGGGAGAGAGAGAGACATGCTGTCTCTAAAAGAAATAAAGATAGTATTTGTTCAGGAAAATGACTTGGTGGAGCCCTGAAGGCATGTTTGACGGTAATGCTATCCTCCATCCCTCTGCGTAAGGCTTTAGCAGGAAGGTGAGGCGAGCTGGAGTAACCAGTGAAGCTGACACGACAGGAGCCCACATAGAAAGATATTGAGTGAAAAGCCTCTATGGGCAAGGGCTCTGGGGCTGTTCCAGAGAAGGTAACTAATACTGATTTCAACTTGTCCACTTCTGGAGCATAACCTTCCTCTCCCCAAAATTGCGAACCATCACCAGGGTCCACCATACAACAGAATCACTTATGCAAGTGGTGTTTGATGGAGGCATGGGGAAAGACTGTGGGTCCATTTTGGAGCCAGTACAGAGTGGAGATAAGAAACAATCAGCCAGGCGTGATGGCTCATGCCTGTAATCCCAGCACTTTGGGAGGCCGAGGTGGGTGGATCACCTGAGGTCGGGAGTTCAAGACCAGTCTGACCAACATGGAGAAACCCTATCTGCTGAAAGTACAAAATTAGCTGGGCATGGTGGCACATGCCTGTAATCCCAGCTACTAGAGGGCTGAGGCAGGAGAATCGCTTGAACCCAAGAGGCGGAGGTTGTGGTGAGCCGAGATCACACCATTGCACTCCAGACTGGGCAACAAGAGCAAAACTCCATCTCAAAAAAAAAAAAGGAAAGAAAGAAAGAAAAACAGTCATGGAGGAGAGATGAGGGCTGGAGGGGAGCAGGCAGTCAGAGCTAAAAATGACTGTGAAGGCGTGAACACAGACATTGGCAGAAATTTCAGGTGGGCTTGGTTACCAGTCACCTGTACCCTAAGATGTGAACACAGAGTTTACATCTATTTTATGTACCTCTTAAAAATAGAGTGACCTCAAGGCCAGGTGCGGTAGCTCACACCTGTAATCCCAGCACTTTGGGAGGACGAGGCCGGCGAATCAAGAGGTCAGGAGTTCGAGACCAGCATGACCAACATGGTGAAACCCTGTCTCTACTAAAAATACAAAAATTAGCTGGGTACGGTGGCCACCGCCTGTAGTCACATCTACTCAGGAGGCTGAGGCAGGAGAGTCTCTTGAACCCAGGAGGTGGAGGTTGCAGTGAGCCGAGATTGCACCATTGCACTCCAGCCTGGGTGACAGAGTGAGACTCCATCTCAAAAAAAAAAAAGAATGGGGTGACCTCTGCTGACATGTGGGTTATACAGAGATGAATAAAGCTATCTCAGCTCAAAGGAACTCAAAGTTGAAAAACGGAGCGGCAGGCACCAGGCCAGGGGGGCTCATCCTGGGGAAGTGAATTGGCCAAGGACGGATAGCTGGTAGGAGGTAGAGTGAGGATAGAAGTGGACTCCAGACTCCGAAGTAATGTTCCTGCCCTCGCCCCCTCTCTGCCGCCCCCCAGCAGAAGGCAAGCAGGCCATGTTGCTTCAGCCTTTCTCTTCTCCCCTGGTTTCAGCTTTTGCCCTTGAAAGCCTCTTACATCTAAAGCATGAATTCCACATTAAGTAGGTCAGGACACCTGCCTTCCAGCCTCAGCTCTCCAACCTGTCAGGCTCGGGCTGAACCATGAAACCGTTTCACTTCGAAGTGGCCCAGGGCTCTTCTGACCTGTCGAGCTCTCCCCTGTGGCCCTTGTCAGTCTGTAGCTTGAGTACCAGCCAAAGCTGTTTGAAAGAGCACACGGCAATGTCTCCCTGACACCACCGCCCACTTGGATCTCAATTCCTTTTCCTGGGATCTCGCTCCCATTGTTGGCATAAGAAACATGGCAGGGTCCTCCCAATTTGTCTCTGGGTCTGTGGGGACAGACAGCAGCAACAGTCCCACTGCAGAATGGGTAAGTGGGAAATGCTGTAGGTGTCAGCTGTCCTCGTGATTATGGAGAACAAAAGTCATCACAAATGTCCTTTATTAAAGGTTTATTCTGTACCAGGATGTAAATGTCCCCATTTGCTTCTTTCTCATTATGAGAATTAAATTAGTGATAAATGGGGTACCTTCATTATCCCAATTTTGCTAACAAAGAAACAGAGGTTCAGAGAGGCCCAAGGTCACACAGCTAGTGAAAGCTGGGATTGACATCCCCATTGTCTGACTGTGGAATCTCTCAGCTCTTCTGTCATAAACACGCCCTGGGGTCTTTCTCTGCAAGAACACCCTAAGTATGGTTTGGGCTCAAGTGGCCTGAAGTCTTGTCCCCCACTAGAATGGAAATGCCTTAGGGACAGGGTCTATCACCTCCTCAGGGTGAATATCACGCAGTGGGGCTAATTAGTGAATATCACTAATATCACTAATATCACTAATAATATCACGCAGGCGGAGGGATCTGGTTGTGCCTGGAACAGAAGGAGGCACAAGGAGGGGCAGGTCCCCGCAGCTGGGCTGGCTCCCCGGTTTTCCCAAGCCTGAGGAGTGCATAAAGAGGCCGGTACGAGAAAGAAGAGAGGAAAAAAGAAGAGCAGGAGAGGAGGAGCCAGCTGATCGGAGGGGAGTGCCTGCCCCAGATGGCCTGTGCGTACCAGCACTGGGGGGGCTTCCTTCATACACTGTCTGAATTATTCAGGAAGGGAGGCCACAGGGGCCTGGGAGGTCTATGATAGTTGGGGGTTTCATGGCCACTTAGGTGGACCAAAAAAGAAAAGAATTTCGTTCCGCCTGCTTATCTCCTAACCTTATAAACTTAGGATTAGCAGATCAAAGGCGGATTTGGCACAGCTGAGGGACGACAGTGGCTTCAGAGAACAGTTTGGGCTCCATCCTTCATAATCAAATGAGCTTAGGTCATTGATAAGTAAACGGCGTTTTCAGTCCCTCTAATTGGGCGTGTGGATCACGCCTAAGCCCAGGCAGCCCAGTCGTCCTGGCAGTTAATGAGCCAGGGAGGGGCCTGAGTGTGGATCCCAACAGTGGCCACAAGGAGTACCAGGGAGTATCCTGGATGGGCCTGGGGCTCCAGGAGTTAAGAGCAATGGCTCTGGAGCCAGAAGTGTTGGATTCAAGCTCCCAGCCTGCCAACAGCGAGCTAGGAAACCTTGTGGGGGTGAGGGGGTGCCCTACAACCTACTGGCACCTCCATTTTCTCAGCCATAAGATGGGGCCATGGTCGTGTTAGTAACCACCCTTTACTGAGAACTCCATGTTCCACGTGCGGTGCTGTCAGAGGGACGCATCACTCAACCCAGAGCCCATGCTCCTAAGCACAGTTGGAGACCAGCCCTGGAGGGCATCTGCAGCCTGGAGGAGACAGCAGGGTCCAGAGCAGGAGGCAGGGCGATAGCCGCTTCTCCCCTCCCTGCTGAGTGACCATGCAGATGGTACTGTGCCTTCGCCTCCTCACCTGTAAGCGAGTTATCCTGGGTGCAAGGGCCGACTGCAGGAAAAGCTGCGAGTGCTGCCATTAACCAGTGATTGATTGCTGTTATCACCCTTAGTGCTGAATCCTCCTTAGTGATGTGAATTTCCTGTCCAGTCGCCTGCCCGTTTGATATCAGGTCTTATCCCCTTCTGCTCTGCTCTGCATCCAGGAGTGATGTTCCCTGGACTTCTCAGCCACCTGGATTCTGGGTTGGTTTGGCCCATGGGCAACACTGTGGAGAGCAAGGGGAGGGAAAAGCTAAAGAGTTTCTCCCCTCACTGTGTTTCCTGTGGTGTCTCCAACACCACTGTGTCAGTTCTGTGGTCCAGCTCCCAGCAGAGAGCCCCCGTCAGCCTTCAAATTCAGCCTCCTGCTGCACAGCCCCAGCTCTCAACTCTCTCAGCTCCACCTCCTGTCTCTCCCTCTAGCCCCTGGTGGTGGCAGTTTCCTGCAGTTGTTAACCTCTGGGCTGTCTTACCTTTCTCGGCTTGGCTGCTCAGCCCTCATGTCTCTTGTATAATCAGTGTCCTCCACTGAATTAATTCTCTCTAATTGAAAACCCCAGCCAGGTGTGGTGGTTCACACCTGTAATCCCAGCATTTTAAGAGGCCGGGGCGGGTGAATCACAAAGGAATAGAGAGAGAGAGAAAGGAAGAGAGAGAGAGAGAAAGACCCAGAGAGCTTTCTGACTGCAGAGGCCGTCCATCACCTGTGTAGCATTCACCATTCAACCACACAGTAACGACTCAACAAGGCTCTCAGCTAGACCCTCTGCAACTGAGACATTTCAAATGCAGGGAGACAGGCACTTGCCTGAGGGTCATGAGCTGACCAGGCTCAGAATGTGTGGTGAGCATGGGCCAAGCAGGAGAGAGGGTTCCCATGGCCAGCGTCGGAGAAGCAGCCCTGTCCACGAGCCAAGCCCCTTCCCATCCTCAGTGGCCTGGGAGCCAAGCTGGCGTGACCACTCCTGTTGGCACATGGGCAGAGGGAACCCCTGAGAGATGAGGCGGCCGGGGGGTCCTGTGCAGAAGCAGAAGGAGCCTGGGTCAGCCCTGGGGCACCAAGTGACCTTGAGGAAGTGCCCTCTTCTCTCTTGGCCTCTGTTACCTCCATCTAGTTTATCCAACTGAAAAATGTGATCTGCATAGGTCCTTGTGCCTATGTTTTAAAGTTTCTGATGATTCATTAAAAGAAGAGAACACAGCAGAGAGAAGACACCCCCAAGCTGTGAGTTTGGGCTCTTAACCTAAAGATGTTACCGGGTCGGAGGCCTCAAAGTGCACTGTGTTCCTTGAATCGGGCAGAGTTGGGTCTGAGTCTAACTCTGCCATAACTCGCTGTGTGGCCCCAAGCAAGTCACTCTGTCTCTCTGAGCCTCAGTTTCCCCTTAGGAAAAATGAGGTCCACAGCAGTACCTATCCCAAAAGCACAGGTGCAGGTGGAAAGTGATGATGTGTGAAAACACCAGGCACACAGTAGGTGCTCAATAAATGCTAGCCACGTTGCAGCAGAAACTTGGTGGCAAGCAAGGCAGGAAGGCCGAGACACAGGGTGGAAAGCTGACAGCAAAAGATGTTAATGACCCTGGACTCCCCGACAATCTCCCCTGAAGCAGAAACTCCACACGCTGGGGCCACTGCCCAGGAGGAAGCCGGGAGTGCTGAAAGCCAGCCACCCCCAGCAGCCAGATTACATGTTGCGGCCACAGAGGAATTTCAAAAGGCTGACAAAGGTGAAATCCTCTCACACAGTCTCAGAAATGTGCCTGTTCCCCTCCCAAGGGTTTAGCCTTACCCGGAGCCAACACCTGTGAAAGTGAGGGAGGGAGTCCCCGTTGGGGGTGGGAGGGCATGCAGGTGTGGAGGTGACCAGCTGCTTTCGTTGGCTTCACAACAGATGGCCTGAGGACATGAGACCCCCCCAATCCTCGGCCGAGGGCTGGCTCTGTGGGCAGTGCCCCCAGTGCTGGGCACAGACTGTGCTAACACTGTCTGTGGCCCCCAGCAAGGACGGGGGTCCTTGGTGAAGAGGGTGGACAGGTGGGTAATCAGCCTGCTTCTTTCAAGTCCCCAGCCCCCTCACATGCTCCAGCTAAAAATAATACCACCCTGGGACATCCGCCACTGCTGGCACAGCTGGACCATGCATAAAACATGCACCGGTCAGGTTTCTTCCTCTGAATGGCTTCATTCAGAGCATACAGGGGTGAAAGGTTTACAGGAGGGATCACTCAGCTTCCTTGAGGGCTGGAGCAGCCCAGGACTCTGCCTGGGCCCCAGCCTCCCCACTCTGTGCCCAGCACCTTGGCCCAATGGTAGCCCACACAGAGGGCTCCCAGGATGGGGCTGGCTGAGGGTAGCTCCCTCTCCCAACATCCCTCAAGGCTATATCCCGGACCTCCTTAATGGAGAAAGAGAGGCTGCTCTGGCAAGAGTCAGGCAGCTCTAGGTTTGAATCAGGCTTCTCCCACATGTCTCCAGGTGTTTGTGTACACCCCTCTTTCTGAAATGCACTCAGAGAGGGTGAGTAAGTTGTACAAAGACACACAGGCAATAAGAGGTGGAGCCAGCTCTGTCTTACTCAGAGTCATTGAATGCTCTGCCTTTTGGTCATGACCTGAGGACAGAGTGGCTCAAGGAATGGGTCACGAAGGAAAGGAAGGTTCAAGGGAGACTTATCTGAGGTTAGTGATTCCTGAGAGGGTTGGAGTCAGGGCCTTCCCACAAAACAATTTCCTCTCTCTTTTCTTTCTCTTTCTCTTCCTCTCTCCAAGTTTCATTCATTCATTTTTTTTCTTTCTTTACTAACTCAATAAATATTTCCTTATAAGTATTGTCATAAAAACGTATGCTCACCATTAAAAAAGTTTCCAAAATGTGGAATTAAAAGAAGAAAAATGTCCTAAAATCCCCCATTCCCATTATCTAGCACTGTATCACAAACCACCCCAAATTTGCTGGGAGAGAACAACCATTTAATCATGCTCACAGATTCTGGGCATCAGAAATTTGAAGAGAACACCTAAGGGGTGGCTTCTCTCTGCTGTTGTGATATCTGAAGCCTCAGCTAGAAAGACTCAAACAGCTGGAGACTAGAATCTTCTAGAAGCTTCTTCATTCATATGTATGGCTCGTGAACTGGGCTGAATCTGCTGAAGCTGTTGCTCCAAGTGGCTCTATATGGCCTCCCCATGTGGCTTAGGCTTCCTCACAGTATGGTGGCCTCAAGGTAGTTGCACTTCTTACCTTAAGGCTCGGGCTGCAAGAATGGAGGTTGAGCAAGTGAAGGGAAATTCCATGGCCTTTTATGATCTAGTTGTTGAAGCTACATTGTGTCCTTTCTGCCATAGCTATGGGTCAGAGCAGTCACATGCCTGTCCATGTGTCCAGATTCAAGGGCTGAGGTCATGGCAAAAAGGTCAAAGGGTTTGAGGCCCTGTTTTCTGTTTTGTTGTTTGTTTTTCAGAGACTGTCTCTCTGTCACCTAGGGAGGAGTGCAGTGCTGCAATCACAGCTCACTGCAGCTTCAAATTTCTGCCCTCAAGTGATCCTCCTGCCTTAGCCTCCTGGGAATGGGGCATTACAGGTATGCACCACCACACCTGGCTCATTTTTTTTTTTAATTTGTAGAGACAGGGTCTTGCTATGTTGGCTAAGCTGGCCTTCAACTCCTGGCCTCAAGTGATCCTCCTAGCTCAGCTTCCCCAAGTGCTGAAATTACAGGCATGTGTCACGATGCCTGGCCGTACATGTATATTTTTAGCAGATTTCTTTTCACTTCACATTATAGGATAACCAAGTTCACCTTTCATTAAATATTGTCCTACCACAACTCTTTAAGCTGGCTCTTTCACATTCCATTGTATGGATCTCGAGAATTGTAAAAGATTCTCTTTGGATTCTGGTGCTGTTTCCGATCTAGCCTGTTGTAAAATCAACAACAAAGATATTTTGAGCATTATCATGAGCACATTATACGTGTAGTCTTCTCAATAGCCCTGTGATCAATATTCCCATTTTCTGGTTATTTTTAATGGTGATATCTAATATCTGTTTATCTGCTGATGAACACTTAGATTGATTCCATATCATTGCAGGCTATTGTGAACAGTGCTACAGTGAAAACATGAGTGCAGACATCTCTTTGACATGCTGGTTTCAAATCTTTTGGGTAAATACCCAGAAGTGGGATTGCTGGATTCTACAGTAACTCCATTTTTAGCTCCTTGAGGACCCTCCATGCAGTCTTCCATGATGTCTGTACTAATTTACATTCCCACCAACAGTACACAAGGGCTGCCCTTCTCCACGTCTTCATCAGCACTTGTCTTCTTAATAATCGCCATGCTAACAGGTGTGGTTGTATCTCATTGTGCTTTACTTTGCATTTCCCTAATGCTTAGTGATGTTGAGCCTTTTTTCATATATCTGTTGGCCATTTGTACATCTTCTTTCAAGAGACATTTATTGATAAGGAAAATGTGGTATATACACACTATAAAATACTATTTGGCCTTAAAAACAGAAAGAAATGTTGTCATTTGCAACGACATGGATGGAATTGGACAGTATTAAGCGAAGTAAAATAAGCCAGACACTGAGACAGATATCACATGTTCTCACATATTTGTGGATTCTAAAACAATCAAAAGACTCAAACAAGCAAAGAGTGAAAGAATGGGCTTTAGTAGAGGCTGAGGGAGAGAATGATCAAAGATACAAAGCATCAGTCAGACAGAAGAAATATGTTTTGTTATTTGTTTCTTACTTTGAGATATATTGCACAGAGTGGTGAATATACTAAATAATAACAAATTATGCATTTGAAAATTGCTAAGATTTTCAAATGTTCTCACAGCAAAAAATAAGTATTTGCGGTGAGAAACATGTTAATTAGGTTAAATTATTCCACACTGTATTCACAAATCATATCACTTTGTACTCCATAAGTAAATAAAACTGTAATTTGTCCACTTACAATTTTAAAATAAAAATTTTTTAAATACCTAATATTTATTAAGCACCTACCATGTGCCTAGCATTTTCCCAAATGTCTTATATGGAATAACTCATTGAAATCCTCATGATAATTTACAAGTCAAGGGGCCCCATATCCTTAATGCTGATAAGGAAACAAGTACAGAAAGGTTGAGAATTTGCCCTGAGGCCCCACAGATAATTGTAACTGGCAGAATCTGGACCCAAACCTAGGTCTGTCTGACACCAAAACCAGCTCTGTAATACTGCACTAAACCACAGAAGACATCAGGACTGGCCTCAGCCCTGGAGGTGTCATGGGATGCTTGCGGTGTCACACTTTTCTGTCCAGAAACCTCTATGGCTGGTGGTGCTGTTGCCCAGTCTTGCTCAGGTCTGCTAGGCTTGTTCTGCCTACTCAGCCTGGCAGGTTGAACTTAGCTCACACTACCACCCTGGATCCCATACCTGCCAGGGGTGAGCCAGGCACAGAGCGGTGAGGGATATGTGAGTGAGTGAGTGAGGGATCCAGCCACTGTGCACAGCCAGGTATGCCAGCTGCAGCAGCGTGGACAGCTCCAGGCATGGGCACAGGTGGTTGCTCCCTGAGAGGCTGTGGCTGGACCAGGCATATGGCAAGCTGCTTCTGCTGCTGGTACGGGGGAACATGGTGGTGCCCAGAAGCTTGGAGATGCCAGGGACTCCTGAGCCCCAAAGTCAGTGTCACAGCCCTGGCTCAGGGAGCCCCTAGGTCTGGGCACCCCAAAGGGCTGTAACTCTTCTCACCTTCTCTCTTCTCTCCTTCTCATCACCACGATGCAGCAAACATGGGGTATGTTTCAACCCTGTTTGGGTTACAGCTCTTTCAGCCCCACAATTTGGTGGGTTCCAAGGCTTGTCCCACATCCAAGAAGAATGAGGTATGCAGACAAGTGAAGAGTAAGCAAAGTGAAGAGGTGCTTTACTGAGCTGCAGTACAACTCTCAAGAGACCCACAGTGAGTAGCTCCTCTCTGCAGGTAGGTCATCCCAACTTCTGCTCAGCCCTCAGCTAGGAGAGTCTCAGTGGGTAGCTCCTCTCCACAGGTAGGTCATCCTAATGTCTGAGTCTGGCTGAGTCCAGGGCTTTTATGAGCTTCAGAGGGGAGGAACCACATGCTAATTGATCCATAGGTAGACATGGATGGGCCTGGGAAAAGCACTTTAAGTTCCCACTCCCATCCACAGAACTGGCAGCCTGGGCCCCCAGACTTCAGGCCATACCCAGCTTGAAGGTGGGGCTTTGCCAGGGACCTGTCCCTTTCTCCCTAGGAGCCTGTCTTCCTCCTGCCACTGTTCATGGTGTCCAGGCTGTTTCTGTCAAGGGGCACCCTACAGGCCAGTGACAAGCTGACCTCAGCACCCCTTCAGCCTCCCTCCCATGCTCGTTGGCCCCAAAGTCTGGAGCAGGCCAAGGTGGCAGGGGGCTGGCATCCTGAGCATCAGCACACCCAACTGGGTTGCAACAGCACCCGGGCTTGGCCTCAACTTTCCTCCGAGATCACAGTGGGTGCTGGGAATGGAGAGAGGCCAGGCAGCAGCAGCAATTTCTGAGCCTGCAGGGGGAGGGAGGCTTCTCAGATTCCTGGGAGTGCAGAGATGACCAGGTCTGTGGCAGGGCTCCCACCCTGCCCACTCAGAAGTGGGTGGAGCTTCTCTGCATGTTCCTGTGGAGCGTGCAGTTCCAGCCACATTTCCCCCACTGCAGCTATCATCTTTGCAGGAGCAGCTCCAGATAGGCTGCTGCTGCCATCAGAGGGGCCTGCCCTGAGTGAGGAAGAGAGAGGCTCAAAGCCCCAAGCTCCCCTCAGCAGTAGGGGAGGGAAGGCAGCAGGTCCACCCACCAGAGGCTTCACTTTACCCTCCTGAGCATCTGGAGAAAGGCTGGGAAGTGTGGGAAACGAGGGAAGGGCTTTGGCTAGCTCAGCTGTCTTGGCCTTTGGAAGCTTTTTAAGGGCTGGTAATCAGTTGCAAGTTCACCTGGCTGAGAACTGAGTGTGACTTGGGCAGGCCCTGCTGGTTCTCCTTCCACTCCTCAGGAACCCAGGGACAGTGACATTCATTTCTGAATCCCCTCCCCGACCCCTTGCCAGCCTAGCCACATCTAACATAGCAGTGAACCCTGCTACCTTTCAAACACCCACCATCACTACATCTGGGTCCAAGCCAGCATCTTCCCTTGCTGGCTTCTGGACTTCCTCTCCTGGCCCTCTATGCTCTATTTTCCATGTAGCAGCCAGAGTGATCTTTATTAAAACACCAATCAAATCAAGTCACCACCTGACTAAAACGTTTTTATGTTTCCTACTGCTTTTAGGTGAAAGGCAAAACTGATGAACTTGGCCTACGAAGTGCAAGACTCAGCCCCTACCCACCTACCTCTCCAGCATCACCTCCAAGTTCCCTGTCCCACTGCTGTCAGCCTCGCTAACCTCATTTCAAGACCTTGGAGTCATTACTCTTCCTCTTGCCACTAGGCCTTTGCCCATGCTGTTTCCTCTACCTAGAAGGCTTGTCCCTTTATTTACCCTCATTGTTTTTTAATTTAATAGATTTTGTTTTTTATAGCAGTTTTCAGTTCACAGCTACCTTGAGTGGAAGCCATATAAATTTCCCTCCCAAGCCTCCCCAATTTTTGACAACCCCCACGAGAGTGGTAAGTTTACTGCAACTGGTGAACCTACATGAGCACATCATTATCAAAGTCCATAGTTTAAGGTTCACTCAATGTTGTGCATTCTATGGCCTTGAACAAATTTATAATGACATGTATCCACCATTACAGGATCATAGAAAGTAGTTTTACTGTCCTAAAAATCCTGTGTGCTTCACCTATTCAACCCTTCCTCCTAAACCCTGCCAAACCCCTGCTTTTCCAATTTCCATAGTTTTGCCTTTTTTCAGAATGTCGTATCATTAGAATCACACAATTGTGACCTTTTTAGATTGGAAATTCTATTTAGAAATACACATTTAGGACTCCTCCATGTCTTTTTTATTACTTGATAGATCATTTTTTAACACTGAATAATACTCTATTGTCTGAATGCACCACAGTTTATACATTCACCCACTGAGGGACATAGGAAGGGTGTTGTCTTCCAATTGCCACGTTTTGACAAGTAAGCTGCTATAACTTCCACGTGCATGTTTTGGTGCAGATGTAAATATTCAGCACCTTTGGATAAACACCAATGAGTGCAATTTTTTGATTGCATGGTAAGACTGTATTTAGTTTTTGAAAAAAAAAAAAAAAAAAAAAAACTGTCAAACTGTCTCTCCAAGTGGCTGTGCCATTGTGTGTTCCCACTAGCAATGAGTGAGAGTTCCTGTTGCTTCACCTTCTCATCAGCATTTGGTGCTGTCGGTGTTCTGGATTTTGGCCATTCTAACAGGCATATGATGGTACCTCACTGTTGTTTTAATTTGCATTTCCTGGATGACATATGATGTGGAGCAACTCTTCATATGCTGGTTTCCATCTGTATATCTCCCTTAGTAAGGAGTCTGTTAAAGTCTTTGGCCCACTTTTTAATTGGCTTCTTTTCTTATAATTGATTTTTTAAAGACTTCTTTGCATATTTTGGATAACAGTTCTTCATCGGATGCATCTTTTTCAAATATTTTCTCCCAGACCACGGCTTGTCTTCTCATTATTTTGACATTGCCTTTCCCAAAGCAGAAGCATTCCATTTTAATGAAGCTTAGCTTATCAATTCTTTCTTTCATGGATTGTACTTCTGGTGCTGTATCTAAAGAGTCATTGCTAAACCCAAGGTCATCTAGACTTTC
This sequence comes from Callithrix jacchus, assembly GCF_049354715.1. Taxonomy (NCBI): domain Eukaryota; kingdom Metazoa; phylum Chordata; class Mammalia; order Primates; family Cebidae; genus Callithrix; species Callithrix jacchus. The sequence continues at coordinate 8,239,560 of NC_133521.1, read as the reverse complement.
TTCTGCTATCTCCTTTATAATTTTGTATTTTACTTTTAGGTCTGTGATCCATTTTGAGTTAATTTTTGCGAGGGGTGTAAATTCTGGGTCTAGATTCATTTTTTAGCATGTGGATGTCCAGTTGTACCAGAACCATCTGTTGAAAAGAGTTTCCTTGCTCCATTGTATTGCCATTGCTTCTGGAGAACATCCTCATTTTTGAAGTCTCAAGCACCCCCAAAGTCCCCCAGAGTGACTTTTCCCAACTTCCTTACCCAGCAAAAACCTCCCATCATAGACTCCTTGGGACTCTCTCCCAGCACTGGACCACATTCTAATGTCATGTTTGTTGATAAGACTCCTTAGCTGCCCATCATCACCTGCACTGGACTATAAGCACCATAAGGGCAGGGACCACATCTGTTCTGCTCACTGTTGTGCACACTTGGCAGGGCACCTAGGCAGTGCTTCACAGATGTTTGTTGTATGAATGCCTGACTTTCAGATGACAGCTAGCAGCAGCAGAGCCTCAGGGGTGAGCCACACTCAGTTATGTTTCTTCTCTGAACTCACTTCTCTAATCTTCCCAAGTGAAGGAGGTATTCTGATTGCCATCCCCAGTGAGGCCAGCTAAGGATGAGTCACCTGCTCAAAGTTCACAGGCCACCAAGGAGAGGGACAGCCACGGAAGCTCACAGCATGACATCAGAGCCAATGCCCCTCTGCTCAGCGGTTGTCCAAACCAAACCCACCCCTCCAGGAAGCTGATCTCAGCTCAGAGTTCCAAACTGGTGTATGGAAACCCCAGGGCCACGGTCTCCAGCAGCAACAAGAGTCAGGTGACTGGTGGCTTTGATAACGTGACTGTGGGGCCAGGGCAGCCGACCCACCGGTGAGGACAACAGGCCACACGTGCCACTCACCCTTCTTGTTTGCTTTGTATCTGGTTCCCACTCAGCAGCGCCTGCCAGGGGCAGCCAGGACCACGCTTTTTCTATCTAATGGTTAAAATTCTTAGAAGTATTATTCTCTGCTTTGCTTGGCAGCCCCACAGAACATACCTCTGATGCGTCAGGTAACTGGATAGGGTCTTGGTCACAGCAATCTGCTGAACACAGGGTTTTGCATGCAAAAACACATTACAGCACTTGGGGGTGGCACTAGGGAACAGCGCCAGCTTCGTCAGGCATTCTGTATACCAAAGGAGAGGGAGCAGGGCTGGGGGGCCCGGAAGAGGGAGGATTGTGTGAGTGACTTAGGAGCCCCTAAATTGCCCAGCCTGGTGGACCACAGGACTCCCTCCAACATTAAGACTCAGCCTGGTTAGTTGGGCTTGGTGGCATAAGCCTGTGGTCCCAGCTACTCGGGGAGGCTGAGGTGGAAGATTGCTGGAGCCCAGGGTGTCAAGGCTGCAGCGAGCTGTGATCGCGCTGCTGCACTCCAGCCTGGGTGGCAGAGTGAGACCCTGTTCTCAGAAGAAAACAAGACTCAGCCTAGGCCAGAGGATGAGAACACAAGCAGTCATATCAGTTGGGCATGGGTTAGGTCCAGCCTTACAACACTGGCTCTGTGACCTTTGAAAGATAATTCACCTCTCTGAGCCTCAGCTTTTTTGTTTGTATGTTTGTTTTTGTTTTTAGAGACAAGGTCTTGCTCTGTCACCAAGGCCAGAGTGCAGTGACAAAAATCATGATTTACTGCAGCCTCAAATTCCTGGGCTCAAGCAATTCTCCAGCCTCAGCCTCCCAAATAGCTGGTACTACAGATGCATGCTGCCATGCTAATTTTTTTCTGTAAAGATGGGGGTCTCACTATGTTGCTCAGGCCGATATCTTGAACACCTGGGTTTGAGAGTCTCCTGACTCAGCCTCCCAAAGTGCTGAGATTATAGGCATGAGCCACCGCACCCAGCCCTCAGTTTCCTCAAGTGCAAAATGACTTACCTCCTAGGGCTCCTGCAAAATGCATACAGGGTGGGGATTTGACTGTGTGGTCGCTGCCGTATTCTGCAGGCTGGGAACAGTGTCTGACACGTAGTAGGAACTCAATAACTACTTGTTAGGTAAGCTTGCTCACGGCTGTATCTCCAGTATTTAGAACAGTGCATGGCACACAGTAGGTGCTAAAACAAAGGTGCTGAATTAGTGTACTTGTTTACAGCTGTACTGAGCACCAAGCCAGGCACATGACATAGTACTAACTCAAAAAGTAATTTTCAAATGAGTGAATAGAAAATATTTAGCATACAATTCAGGATATAGTGCCTAATTTGTGTTAGCTAGTGTTCTCTGTTCATTTAACAGATAGCCACTGAGGGCCTGTATGTGGTGTTTTCTTTCCTACTTCCTTCAATTTTGGAAATATAGAGTCTCTTGCTGTGTTGCCCAGGCTGGTCTTGAATTCCTAGGCTCAACAGATCTGCCTGCCTCGGCCCCCCAAAGTCTTGAGATTACAAGCATGAGCCCCGGTGCCCAGCCTCATATTATTTCCTGACACCGGTTCTCCAGCTCTCCAATGCCAACTGGATTTCTAGCAACTCAATTTAATTCTGATACTGATGGCCCAGAGTTGGTGTCAGACTCCACAGGTTTAGTGCTCAGTCCCATAGCACTGCCTCCTGCTTCAGATGCTAGGTACAAATGGGGTCCCCAGGTGGCCCACACTTCTGCCCAGGTAACTACAAACTCAAGGATTCCCATGACTGCCTTCTTAAGTTCAGTAATTTCCTAGATTGACTCACAGAACTCAGGAAAGCCTTTTACTTATTATTACTGGTTCATTATAAAGGATAAAACTAGCAACAGCCTGATGGAAGAGGCACCTGAGGCAAAGTTCTAGAGCGGGATGGCCGAGGACTTCCATGCCCTCCTGGGGTGTGCCAGCCTTCCAGCACATCAGTGTGGTCAACCACCTGAAGTGCTGCAAATGTCTTTGTCCAAGAATTTATTCATAATCCAATGTCCAGCCCCTTTCCCCGCCCAAGGTCAGGGGTGTGGCTGAAAGTCCCAACCTTCCAATCCTGCGTTTCGTCTTTCTGGTGACCATCCCCATCCTGAGGTTATCGAGGGCCTCCACCTTGAGTCACCTCACTAGCATAAACTCTGGCATGGTTGAAACGGGCTCACCATCCTAACAAAAGACACTCCCATCACTGAAGAAATTCCAAGGGTTTTAGGGGCTCAGTGGCAGGAAACAGTGACAAGGGCCAAATATACATAATAATAATAATAAATATCTGGCTCTGTCACCCAGACTGGAGTACAGTGGTGCAATCATAATTCGCTGCAGCCTTGACCTTCCAGATTCAAGTGATCCTCCTGCCTCAGCCTCCCTAGTAGCTGGGACTACAGGCATGTGCCACCATTCCTGGTTAATTTTGTGACTTTTTGTAGAGATGAGGTCTTGATACGTTGCCCAGGCTGGTCTCGCATTTCTGAGCTCAAATGATTCTTCCACCTGGGCCTTCCAGTGTTGGAATTACAGGTTTGAGCCACCATGTCTGGCCTAAATATTTTTCTTGTTATACTACACATTCTCTGCAGACCTTTGCAGCCAAGATGCTCCAGGATTCCAGATCGACAGGGGAGTGCCCAGCAGTTGGCAGCCCCCAAGCAGTGCAATGCAGCCCTGGGTGAGCTCTCCAGCTGCTCATCAGCTCTTCGCTTAGCAGGACCTGACCCCGACTGAGTCTCCAGGCTCTGGAAATTTCTACATTGCTCAAACTCACAAGAGAAAGAACACATTTATGTCCAGGAATACACTCGAGCATTAACCTTGGGCTAACAGAGGGTTTAACCATAATAAGTCCATCGCCCAATGCATACAGCAAGTCAATACACCAAGACACTGGATGCAGCAGAGAAAGAAGATTTTGTTGGTTTGATTTGGTTTTTTATGATGAGAATGAAATGCAGTCTATTTTTTAGAACAGTTTTAGATTTACAGAAAGATTGAGCATATAGTACAAAGAGTTTCCATATACCCCTACACACAGTTTCCCTTATTTTGATATCTTACATTAGTATGGAATAATTTTTACAGTTAATGAACCAATAGCCATACACTGCTATTATTAATTAAAGTCTGATGCTTATTTACATTTCTTTTAGCTTGGACTTGATGCCCTTTTCCTGGACATTGGGACACCACATCATATTTAGTGATCCTGTCTTCCTAGGCTCTTCTTCTCCATGACAGTAGAGAAGGTATAATTGTCGGGCTACCAAATGAGGAGATGGGAGGAAACCGCAAATCCATCACCCTGAGAGTTTAGGTTGTCAGAGGCCTTAGAACCAGAGCAACTCCATTTTGAATAGGGGCTGGGTAAAATAAAGCTGAAACCTACTAGGCTACATTCCCAGACAGTTAATGCATTCTAAGTCACAGGATGAGATAGGAGGTTGCCACAAGGTACAGGTCCTAAGGACCTAAGAGGGATTCTGCTCCATCTCGTATCCAGCACCAGTGCATATTTTCCCATTCCTGCCCTCCCGGCAGGCACTGCCTTCAATCACCACCCTCTTTCCTGCGACCCTCTGGACCATCATAGTCAATCAGTTACACACAGCACTTGAAATGAGATCACTGCCTTCTGTCGGGAGATTGTAAAGTCCTGGCATGAAAGGAAAACTGCATCAAATCAAAGATTATCCTTGAAAATCTCCTAAATCTCAAACAAAGTCCAGGATAGCTCAGGCTCATAATGAGTCCAGCCAGGAGGTTTTTCTCCAGTCCTGCTGTAGATCACCATGTTGATGGTTAAGCCCCAAGTGATGGACTTGACTACTGCTGAGAGTCTGTGGTGTATGGAAATGCCTGTCTTTGAAAACTAGAATCCATCAGAGAAGTGGGAGAGGCACAGGGGAAGGAGGAACTGAGCTTGCCTGAAGACACAGCAAAAGCAGGACCCCATTTTCTCCCATTCACTCGCGGGTAGCAGTGCACAGGTCAGATAAAGCTACCTGTCCAGACAAACCATTAGTCAGGAGGAAACGTTAGTTTCCTCCTCTCCTACAACCTGTAAGCACACAGTTGAGAGAGTGTGGAGTTTGCATTAATTCAATGCCTATACGACGTGAGTCCAGGAGGATGACTGGACTGAGATCCTATGAGCACCTGCTAAGCACTTTTGCATACTCTATTTTCTGTAAGCCCTCACTAATCTTGTGAAGTAAAGATCTTCTAACACTGGGATAGATGTTTATCCATTTTTGAGGCAGACATTCCCAAATCGGATGTCCTTCTGAGTAATTCTTCACCTTATGGGATGTGTTGAGAAGCTGACCCTACCGCCAATGAAGGAAGCTGAAAGTACCAGGTGCTCATATTCCAAGGCTCTCAGGCAGCTCAGGGGAAAGTGTGTGGCTTGAACTATCTTGGGCAACCAGGTGTACCTCCCCAGACATAAAGATGCAGAGAATCAAAGACTCTATTTGGTATGGGTAGGGGGAAGCAGTGACCATAGCAGCAGGGGCATTGAGTTGACAGAGACAGCCCCAGGGAGCAGAGCAATGAGTCCCACAAACCAATAAGGAAGAGATGAAAAACTCATCAGGAATAAGGTCAATGGAAATGAGCAAGCAAGTCTCAGAAGAGGGAAGCAGATGGCTCATAGACATGTGAAAATGTGCCAGATGACATGGGTAAACAAAGAATGGGAAACTTAAGCAATAAGACGTTATTTCACACCTATCGAGTTGACAACAATCCTAAACCTGAAAGGTGTAAAAGGGCATCGCTTCTAGTTTTATAGATAAAATGTCAATGCCTCATAAATGTGACGGTGTATGTCTTACATCCATCAATTCCTCTTCTAGGTACATCCAAACCCAAAGTAGAGAGCTCACACCCTCTGTGTAGAATGAAGGTATTGATCATCTCAGGCCTGGAGGCAACAATGCGGGGGAAGAAGATGCCTGGAGCAGCATGAAGCCCCTGTCAGCTGCCCACACAAGCAGCTCATGCCAGGGCTCCACACTCTTTCCTGTTTAGTCCTGTGTTATACACAAATCCTCATATTCTGTTTACACTGTGTGATGTGCAAAGCAGGGAATAATTGCTCAAACATTTGCACAAGGAAAGAGATGTGCAGAGATGTTTATTACAGTGTTGCTATAGCAGGAGGAAAATTGGAAAAAACTTACTTGTCTATAGTGGATACCATTATGAGCTGCCCAGATCCCCCCTCAGGACTGAGGTACTCATTTTCCCATCTTTCAGGGGTGTCCGCTGCTAATGGTTCATCCCTGAGTTCCACTCTGAGAATGGCCTTCACTCAAAAAGAGTTGCCTTGCCCAAGGTGACACACTGTATTAATCTGCTAATAAAGACATACAAGAGACTGGGTAATTTATAAAGAAAAACAGGTTAATGGACTCAGAGTTCCGAGTGGCTGGGGAGGCCTCACAATCCTGGAAGAAGGCAAAAGGCACATCTTACATGGCAGCAGGCAAGAGAGAGTGAAAGCCAAGGGAAAGGGGTTTCTCTTTATCAAACCATTAGATCTCATGAGACTTACTCACTACCATGAGAACAGTACAAGGGAAATTGCCCCCATGATTCAATTACCTCCCACTGGGTCCTTCCTACAACATGTGGGAATTATGGGAGCTACAATTCAAGATGAGATTTGGGTGGGAACACAGCCAAACTATATCCACACCTTTCCTGGGGAACTCACATCCAATGACAGGCCAGTGCAAGAGCATAAAGACCCAGATCCTTGGTCTCCAACACAGTTCAGGAGGGTTCTCCTGCCCCTGCGCTCCTCACAGAATCAGCTGAGGCCTCTAAGGAGACTGCACTGCTGCTCAGTTTCTCCCTTCCAGCCCTGCTTCCCACAGCCTCTGACAGGTATTGGTTCCCCAGTAAACCACCTGCATGCAAATCTGTCTCAAAGTTGGATTCTCTGGAAACCCATCTGTAACAGAGGTGGTCCAGGGGCAGTCACTCTAAAGTGGGATTTTAGAACTGGATCACCCCACTGGCCAGTTGACAGTGAGGACCCCATTACTGATGGTAGCTAGAATACAGAAAGCACCTTGCATACAAAAGTGGTGCATTTGCTCAAATGTTCACCAGGGGTGAACTGGGATAGGAGAAGGGTGGGAAGGAATGCGCTGGCTGATACAGGAGCTCAGGTATTTAAGATGTACTATGGATAGCCATTGTTGAGGGCTATCAGCGGTGTAGAGGAAGACAAAAAGGGCCAGGCGTGGTGGCTCACAATTGTAATCCCAGGACTTTGGGAAGCCAAGGTAGGAGAATCACTTGAGATCAGAAGTTCAAGACCAGCCTGGGGAGCATAGAGAGACCCTCTCTGTACAAAAATTAAAAGTAAAGACAGAGGCTGGAGTTGATCAATCATCAATGTAAGGTTGAAATACAAGACTCATCTTCTGCAGCAAGAAGGCATAAAAACCTCAAAATCAAGCTCAAGACATAATTATAAAAATAGCACTGCTCCAAAAAAAGTTGAATTTACAACCCCAGCCAATCCTCCTATGCCAAAGTTAGCACCCTGATTGGGATGGAGGGAAGGAGTAGGACACCGACACTTGGGAATCTTGAAATCCTTGATCCTCCTGAACCCTCTGGCACTGCAGAAATGACTCCTCTCCTCCCTTTTAAAGGCCAGTGCTCCTCTTTTCTCCACAGTGGTGCAGAGGCCTCTGCCTTGTAAAATAGCACATAACCCTTCAGGAATTACCCCTACCTGTCCTCCTGGCCACTAGCCCGATAGCTGGGGTCAGCTCACAACCTGGCCATGATGCTGGGCCTGCTACGTGATGGAGAAGTCTATTTCCTGGGGAAACTATGGGGTCTTATCAACCTATAGTTGCAGGAGCCAGAGAATATACATGGAATTGGATCCCGAGGTGTCTGAGTTAAGGTGGTTAGATGGGAAGTAGACTATAAAGCTGGATGAGGGAGAGCGTATTGATTTGGGAGCACTGCTCCTCAGTCACATTTAACACCCATGGTCAGACTTGATGCCCAGAACTTGGGAGATGGTACTAGCATGCTAGTAGAATGGATCTTGAGCTTAGGACTTTCCTTCTTTGAGAGATGGTTGTGAAGATGCTGTAAGATAACTCATGTGGCGTGGCCAGTGTGGTGCCTGGCACATCTATGGCCCTCCGTGGATGTCAGCCACCAAATCACCAATCAGGACTCTCCCAGAGCCTCCTGCCAGATGTCTTTTCCAAGAAAAAGTTGCTGTGTCTTGGGAATTAGCAAGGAAAGGAGCCTTTCCTAGGCCATCCCCAAATTCCTCACTCCTCAAACAGGAGGGGATAAAAGAGTTCCTTAATTGTTACCACAAAGACATTTCCAGGGAGAAAGAAATAGAACTGCTAAATTAAAGGCAGATTGAGTGCGGCGGGGGCAACTGGCCTGGAGTCAGAGCCCAGCTGCTGAGCCATTTTCCAGGAGGGAGGCCAGGGTGGAGGGAGTATGTGCACCGCGCCCAAACTTCCCTAAGTGTCCTGGTGTTTGTTATCTGATGGGCACCTTACCAGTGGTTGGTAGTGCCAGTATTGCATGACTGTATCTCCAGATGCAGCTCCTCATGGCTTGTTCATTGTGATGGGGCCCCAGGGGAACAAGATAGGCTTTAGGAGACTCTACACCAATAGACAGGCAGAGTTCTGCTGCAGGAAGATACAGCCCCACCCAGACAGAGCTCAGGCCTTCAGGGGCATTGGGTAGAGATGGGGGTATAGATACACCAAGGTGGCTGCCTCTCAGAAGCAGGTCTCCCAACGCCTTCCCATCTCAGGCCACCTCTGTCCCTGGGCCTGGTGAAGGTGGGTCTAAGCCAGATGGTCGAACTTGGAGGAAGATCAGGCCCTCAGAGACCAAAAGCATATTTCAGACCAAACTATAGTTTCGAAGAGTGGGAATGCCAGGTCAAAATTCTACCCTGATCCCTAATGAAATCATTGATTCAGGCAAGAATTATCAATTGATGTGTTAAGACCACGTCTTAGTTTGTTCTTTCTGCTATAACAGCATATCTAAGACTGGGTAATTTACAAACAACAGAATTTGTTGCTCACGGTTTTGAAGTCTGGGAAGTCCAAGGTAAAGGTACCGGCAGAGTTGGTGCTCACGGTGTTGAAGTCTGGGAAGTCCAAGGTAAAGGTGCCGGCAGAGTTGGTGCTCACGGTGTTGAAGTCTGGGAAGTCCAAGGTAAAGGCGCCAGCAGAGTTGGTGCTCACGGTGTTGAAGTCTGGGAAGTCCAAGGTAAAGGTACCAGCAGAGTTGGTGCTCACGGTTTTGAAGTCTGGGAAGTCCAAGGTAAAGGCGCCAGCAGAGTTGGTGCTCACGGTGTTGAAGTCTGGGAAGTCCAAGGTAAAGGCGCCAGCAGAGTTGGTGCTCACGGTGTTGAAGTCTGGGAAGTCCAAGGTAAAGGCGCCAGCAGAGTTGGTGCTCACGGTGTTGAAGTCTGGGAAGTCCAAGGTAAAGGCGCCAGCAGAGTTGGTGCTCACGGTGTTGAAGTCTGGGAAGTCCAAGGTAAAGGCGCCAGCAGAGTTGGTGCTCACGGTGTTGAAGTCTGGGAAGTCCAAGGTAAAGGCGCCAGCAGAGTTGGTGCTCACGGTGTTGAAGTCTGGGAAGTCCAAGGTAAAGGCGCCGGCAGAGTTGGTGCTCACGGTGTTGAAGTCTGGGAAGTCCAAGGTAAAGGCGCCGGCAGAGTTGGTGCTCACGGTGTTGAAGTCTGGGAAGTCCAAGGTAAAGGCGCCGGCAGAGTTGGTGCTCACGGTGTTGAAGTCTGGGAAGTCCAAGGTAAAGGCGCCGGCAGAGTTGGTGCTCACGGTGTTGAAGTCTGGGAAGTCCAAGGTAAAGGTGCCGGCAGAGTTGGTGCTCACGGTGTTGAAGTCTGGGAAGTCCAAGGTAAAGGTACCGGCAGAGTTGGTGCTCACGGTTTTGAAGTCTGGGAAGTCCAAGGTAAAGGTACCGGCAGAGTTGGTGCTCACGGTGTTGAAGTCTGGGAAGTCCAAGGTAAAGGTACCGGCAGAGTTGGTGCTCACGGTGTTGAAGTCTGGGAAGTCCAAGGTAAAGGTGCCGGCAGAGTTGGTGCTCACGGTGTTGAAGTCTGGGAAGTCCAAGGTAAAGGTACCAGCAGAGTCGGTGGTCAGTGAGAACCCATTCTTCACAGATGGCAACTTCTCACTGAGTCCTCATGACAAAAGGGCCTAAAGGGACCCACAGGCTCCCTCAGGGCTCGGGTCTCAGGGCACTGACCTCATTTATGAGGGTGGAATCTCATGATCTAATCACCTTCCAAATGCCCCACCTCTTAATACAGTAGCATTGGGGACTAGGTCTCGATGTACGAATCTGGGGGAGAAACAAACATTCTCACCATAGCAGACCATTAGGCAAAGGGTCATTGCATAACTGGACATTCAAATGGTGTCAAAGCGAGACTCCACAGACCTCCTTCCAGCCCAGGAGGAAGAAACAGAACAGGAGGAGCCAGGTAGTCCCCACCGTGATTCAGGAGTCAGTCTCACACATCCAACCATGGGTCAACTGCGTGCCATGCGCTCCCCAAGTGATGCAGTTTGACGCTCTCAGCATCTCCCATGATTTGCTTCAGCCAAAAAACAATGTTTACCTGAGTCCATCAAACTTCAGATTTGAATTCCAGTTCAAAAGGTGTAAAGGGGATAAAGGAACAAGCTAAATGAGGACAAAAGGAAGGAACCACTGCAAACCAGGTGGTCAGATACTCTGCAGGACAACAGACCCACATCCCCAACCAACCACAGTAAGGACACTGATCCAGATGGAAAGCAACTAGAAGGGCCCGGTGTCCAGAGACACACGCTACCCACTTGACCCATGGCTGCTTTCACAAGACTGACTCCTGGATCAGTGCGTCGCTCTTTTTGGATCCTGCCTTGGACAGACCAGCTAAAACATATTGTTGAGGCAACTGAGATAATTTCTTTCTTTTTTAAATTTCTTATTTATTTTTAGAGACAGGGTCAACTCTCTGTTGACCCTCTCTGTAGTTTGGTATATTTTCTTTTTTCTTTTTGAGACAGGGTCTCCCTCTGTCTCCCGGGCTGGAGTGCAGTGGTGCAATCATGCCTCACTGCAGCCTCGACCTCCCAGGCTCAAGTGAGCCTCCTACCTCAGTCTCCCAAGTAGCTGAGAATACAGGTGAGAACCACTATACTGGTTAATTTTCTTTGTAGAGGTGGAGTCTCACTATTTTGCTCAGGCTTCAGCTCCTGGGTTCAAGTGATCCTCCAGCCTTGTCTTCTCAAAGAGCTGGGATTACAACATGAGCCACCTCGTCTGGCAAGAAAACTTAAATATGGGCCAGGTGTAAGATGATATTTAGAAATAAATGTTTGTTTTGTTGGGGGGGGATCATGTTATTTTGGCTTAATAGGAAATGCTCTTTTTGTTTTTTAAAAGATAGGGTCTCACTCTGTGCTGGAGTGCACTGGCATGATCATAGCTCACTGCAGCCTCCCACCTCAGCCTCCTGAGTAGCTGAGACTACAGGTGCATGCCACCATGCCTGGCTAATTTTTTTTTTTTTTTTTTTTTTTGTGGAGACAGGGCTCATGCTGTGTTGCCCAGGCTGGTCTTGAATTCACGGCTTCAAGTGATCCTCCCACTCAGCTTTCCAAAGTGCTGGAATTACAGGCGTGAACCAGTGCACCTGGTGAGAAATGCTCTTTTTAAAGGTACCTACTTGAATGATAACTCCAGAACGTTCCTAGCTACTTGTGACAGACAGAATTCTAAAGTGGCCCCCAAGACTGTCATCCCTGGCGTGCACACCCTGAATGGGAAAAGGGTGGGATGTCATTCCTGTGACTAGGTTAATCAGATGACAAAGGTGAAGAAAGCATGCAAATGTAGTTAAGGCCCCTAATCAGTTGACTTTAATCAAAAGGCAGATTGCCTTGTACGTGAGTCCCTTTGTATTACTGTAAAGGAACACCTGAGACTGGGTAATTTGTAAGGAAAAGAGGTTTATTTTGGCTCATGGTTCTATGGGGCATACAAGCGTGGCACCAACATCGGCTCAGCTTCTGATGAAGGCCTCAGGAAGCTGCCAACCACCGTGCAAGGCAAGGGGCAGCAAGTACACCTCACAGCAAGAGAGGGAGCAGGAGAGAGGGGGAGGTGCCACGGTGTTTTAGACAGGGAGCTCTCGCAGGAACTACCAGAGCAAGAACTCACTCGTTACCATGGGGAGCCATTCATAAGGGATCCATTCCCATGACCCAAACACCTCTCACTACACCCACCTCCAATGTTGGAGGTCACATTTCAACATAAGATTTGGAAGGGATAATGGACACAAAAAAAATAGAATAAGTGAATAAGACATAGTATTTGATAGCCCGACAGGGTGACTATGTTCAATAATAATTTAATTGTATATTTTAAAATAACCAAAGGAGTATAATCGAATTGTTTGTAGCACAAAGGACAAATGCTTGAGGGGATCGATACTCCATCTTCCATGATGTGATTATTATGCATTGCATAACTGTATCAAAACATCTCATGTACTCCATAAATATATACACTTACTATATACCCACAAAAAACTTTTTAAAAAGATCTGGAGAGGATGATCATCTAAACTATATCACCCTGGGTGGACCTGACTTACCTAATCAGGTGCACCCTTTAAAAGACTTTCTAGAGATCCAAGATGGAAGAAGTCAGAGAGATCTGATGCCACGGCAGATGCACTCCTGTTAGCCTTGAAGAAGAAAACTGGCATGTTGTGGAGAGGGCCACGTGGCAGGCAAGGTGACCTCTAGGAGCTCACGGCCTTGGTCCAGCCACCACAAGGAACTGAATTCCACCATCAATGCTCTGAACTTAGCAGAGGACCCCAAGCCTCAGATGAGTCCACCGCCCTGGCTGACACCTTGATTTAAGCCTTAAACCTGGTGAGACCCCTAGCAGAAGAACCAGCCCACCCATGCCTGGATGCCTAACCCAGAGAAACAGGGAGGTAATACACCTGTGATGTTTTAAGCCTTTAAGGTTATGGTAACTTGTAATACAGCCATTAAAAACTGATACACTGCTTTATTTATATTAGCCAAAAACTGAGTATCCAAGTATTCATCAACCAGAGAATGGATAAACAAATTGTGATCTACTCATAGGGTGAAATACTACTCATCAGTGAAAAGGAATGAATGACTAATACATGTAACAACTTGGATGAACCTCCAAAACATTAGGTTGAGCAAAAGAAGCCAGACACAAAAAGTTTACAAGTCTATGATTGTATTCTATGGTTCCATTTACATGATATTTAAGAACGGGGAAAAATTCATCTACAGCAATAGAAATTGGAGCCGATTATTGTTGCTTGTTTGAGAGAGAGGGGAGGAGTCACTGGGAAGAACCATAAAGAACTTTGTAGGGGACAGGCACAGTGCCTCACATCTGTAATCCTCACACTTTGGGAGGCCAAGGCGAGAGGATTGCTTAAGACCAAGAGTTCAAGACCAGCCTGACCAATGTAACAAGACTCCATCTCTACAAAACAATAATTAGCTTGGTGCAGTGGGGCCTGTATTTCCAGCTACTTGGGAAGCTGAGGCAGGAGGATCACTTGAGCTCAGGACTTCAAGGCTGCAGTGAGCCATAATCACATCATTACACTCCAGCCTGGACAACAGACAGAGGCCCTATCTCAAAAAGAAATAAATAAATACAAAGAAAAAGAACTTTCTGAGGGCAATGAAAATGTTTTATGTCTTCATTGGGATGTGTGTTACATGAATTTTACTCATCTGTGAAAATGAGTAAACTATATACTTAGTAAACTATATACTTAAGATCTATACATTTCACTGTGTGTAAATAATTCCTCCATTTAAAAATAATAATTCCACCCCAGGTGGTTAGAAGTTGGCAGAGTCTGGGGCAAGAGAACAATGGATGGAGGGGATGATCTTCCGTGCACTCACTCACATGTGGTTTCATGCACACACGCACACACACACATGCCGCCATTCCCGGCCGAATGCAGTTCTCCTTTGACCTTTGCCTCATTTTATGTCGAGAAAGCAGCTGCCTCCTGGCTCCCAGGTCACTGCTCTGTGTATCTGCCTGTCAAGATAAGAAAGCCGAGGCAGATGCTGCTAATTACCCGGTCTTTCAAGTGGTCCTCCGGCCTCACATCTGGCTCCATCTCCAACCTCCAGCTTGAGCCAATAAAAGCCAAATAAAATCACGAAGGGCTAATTTGGTGGTCAGGGCTCTGACAGACTACACAGGAGGAGGTGTGGGGCAGGATGAGGACATGGGTGGGAGCCTGGGGCAGGAGGGAGGGCCCACTGGCCAGCCGCGGGTTTCCAGGCCAGCAGGGCAGAAAAGATGAGAATGCCACCCTCTCCTTGCAGCTAACTGCTTCCGCTCTAGCCAAGCTCAGAGCAGGTCCTGGGCAAATCTTTGCAGCTTGGATTTATTTTGCTGGACTCTCAAGTAAGTACCCCTTCCGTGTTATCCAGCAGCCAGACCAGAGCCATCTTGGAATTTTATGGCAGATCTGCAGGTGCAGAAACTCCACCAGCCTGGCAACATGGGGAGACTCCATGTCTACCAAATAAAAATTTAAAAATTAGCCAGGTATGGCGGTACTTGCCGTATTTTTAGCTACTCGTGAGGCCAAGGCAAGAGGATCGCTTGTGCCCAGGAGGTCAAAGCTGCAGTGAGTTGTGATTGCAACACTGCACTCTATTCTGGGTGACAGCAGGAGACCCTGTCTCAAAAAGAAAAGAAACTCCTAACACAAGCCCCAGAGTTCCAGGGGTTCAGTCTCTCATGGGAAGCAGTTTTGCAGAGAACAGAAACCCATCCCAAATATTGCTGGGGTGGGGAGAACTGCACCAGGAGCGAGCTGGGGCAGAGAGCGCACTCACCAAGCATTGCAGGGACTTTTGAAAAGCCCTCACCCAACAATCCTGCCACACTGTCGAAAGTGTCACCATTGAAGAGAGGCATTCCTTTGAGTTGTAAAAGTTTGTCTCCATTATTAAAATGGAATTCCCGGGGGATGTTACACCTTAAGTCTCACATCCTGGGAAGCAACATCTTTAAGTGTCACATTTCAGGTGATGATATGCCCTAATCTTATGTAAGAGGCAGTTGGAGAAAGATCAGTGAGATCTCTGAGTGATTGGCCTCAGTTTCTCCATCGATAAAATGAGACCATTGAGCTGGATGGAGGACCTCTCAGATGAAAGCAAAAGGTAACTCACACTTGTAATCCCAGCACTTTGGGAGGCCAAAGAAGGAGGATCTCTTGAGCTCAAGAGTTGGAGGCTGCAGTGAGCTATGACTGTACCACTGTGCTCCTGCTCTAGTCTCTGGGCAAACAGAGCAAGACCCTGTCGAAATAAAAGAAAAAGCAAGTGAGAGAGAGAGGAGAAGAAAGGAAGAGAGAGAGAGAGAAAGAATGAAAGAAAGAAGAAGAAAAGAGAAAGAAGGAAAGAAAAAGAGAAAAGAAAGAAAAGAGAAAGAGGGAAAGAGAGAGGGAGGGAGGGAGAGAGGGAGGGGAGAGAGAGGAAGAGAAAGAGAGAAAGAAAGGAGGAGAGTCTGCCCTCCTTACTCACATCTCTGCCCTTTGATCAGAGATTATAGACCGGCAGTCCTGCAAGCCAGATTGGGCCAACAGACATCTTTGGTTTGGCCTGCAAAGTGTTTTAAGGAATTTGGGCCAACATTTAAAAATGAAGCGATTTCATATTTTTTAAATGCTAAGTGTCTTGCTTCTTTTGGAAGATGGGAAGCTCTGGACGTAGAGCCCACATTCCCACCCGGTGACGGTTATACGGTGGTAAGGTCAGTTGCCCCGTTTTGATAGGGTGTGCAATCTTCAGTTCACCCCAGTCCCCACCACTCCTTACTGTTTCCACCAGCTCACTCTGCCCACTTATTTTATTTGCCTGACCTTGGAGCAACTGAATTAGCCACCCTGGTCCTGGATGGTCCTGGCTGGCAGAGGACAGCTCAGCAGACAGCAAACCTGACCTCAGCGCCCCCCACTGTTCAGCTCCCTCATTAGAAGGCAGGATCCAGCCAGGAAAAGTGTGATGCAGAAAACGCTTTGAAGGCGATGCCATGGGATTATTTTGCTAAACATGAAAATCCAAAGGCTGCAGAGCCACTGATGTGTTTTTGCAAATTCCAGCAAATTAAAAAAATGTGTGTGCAGAATTCAATTGGGGATTATAGGCTGGCTTTCATGAAAGAATAAATTGTCAGCCAAGACAAAGCAGCAGATTAACTTTTGTGGACTGTGTTTCTCTCCGGGATGCGGCTCCCATGAGCTGGCTCCTCGTGTCTGTGACAAGACGTGCCGCTCCAACCTCTATCTGTGGCCAATTGAGTGCTGCGGCCAACGGTGTGCCTGTAGTAGAGCTTTAAATGGCTCGGCAGCAAATGTCAAAACTGTTTGATCTGCTTTTAGAAAATCACCTTTCAAGGTGCTGGAAGACACTTGACACTTGGCAAAGAGAAACTTTTCAGCTGACTTGTAAAAAGGGACCCTGCAGGTTGAGTCCAGGGAGGCTGTAGGGTGACCCCAGAGGTGCCCAAGACCAGCACATCTGAAGCCAGTGGCTTCACTTTAAAATTGAAGAGCCAGTTCCCAGCATGGCCTCAGCCACCAGCCCCTGACCTTGGCATTTGGGACGGTCCCAAAGCAGCTTTGCTTTCTGCACTATTGGGGAGAGGAGATGGTGACAGTCAGGGTTGAGATTGAAAGGAATCACTGGGGCCAGGCGCGGTGGCTCAAGTCTGTAATCCCAGGACTTTGGGAGGCCGAGGCGGTGGATCACAAGGTCAAGAGATCGAGACCATCCTGGTCAACATGGTGAAACCCCATCTCTAAAAATACAAAATACAAAAATACAAAAAATTAGATGGGCATAGTGGCACGTGCCTGTCATCCCAGCTACTCAAGAGGCTGAGGCAGGAGAATTGCCTGAACCCAGGAGGCGGAGGTTGCGGTAAGCCGAGATCACGCCATTGCACTCCAGCCTGGGTAACAAGAGCGAAACTCCGTCTCAAAAAAAGAAAGAAAGGAATCACTGGAAACATGTGTCCATTCAGCCAGCTGCTAACAGCCTCTCCCTCCCTCCCAGCCCACCGGCTAGTCTGGAGGCCACAGACAGACACACAGGACTCGGGCAAGGCCTGGGCTGGCTGGACCAGAAGGATGAAATTGGATCAGTCAACACAAGTGACTTGAGACCAGGCTGACAGGGACGGTGCTACCGTGACCACTGCACAGCTCTTCCCGTAGCAGGTTTCTCACCACTGTGCTTCCCTGCCACACCCACTGTCCTTGCTGGTCTAGGCCTGTGCAAATCCTGCTTGCATTATTGCAGCTGCTTTCTGACTGCTCTTCCTCTTCCTCTTCCTCTTCCCTTCTCCCTAATCCGCCCTCTGCAGGGCCACCAGCTTGATCATCCTAAACATTCTGGTGCTCTTATGCCTTCTTGTCTTCTACTAGACAAAAATTCTGTCATTCAGAAACAACAGATGCTGGCGAGGCTGTAGAGAAACAGGAACACTCTTACACTGTTGATGGGAGTGTAAACTGGCTCAACCATTGTGGAAGACAGTGTGGTGATTCCTCAAGGACCTAGATCCAGAAATACCACTTGACCCAGCAATCCCATTACTGGGTATATACCCAAAGGATTATAAATCATTCTACTATAAAGACACACACACATATATGTTTATTGCAGCACCATTTACAATAGCAAAGACTTGGAACCAACCCAAATGCTCATCAATGATAGACTGGATAAAGAAAATGTGGCACATATACACCATGGAATACTATGCAGCCATAAAAGAGGATGAGTTCATGTCCTTTGCAGGGACATGGATGAAACTGGAAACCACCATTCTCAGCAAACTGACACAGGAACACAAAACCAAACACTGCATGTTCTCACTCATAAGTGAGTGTTGAACAGTGAGAAGACATGGACACAGGGAGGGGAACATCATATATGGGGTCTGTGAGGGGGTAGGGAGAAGGGGAGGGAGAGCATTAGGACAAATACCTAATGCACGCAGGACTTAAAACCTAGCAGATGGGTTGATTGGTGCAGCAAACCACCACAGCACACATATACCTATGTAACAAACCTGCACGTTCTGCACATGTATCCCAGAACTGAAAGTGAAAAAAAAAATCCTGCCATTCAAATGTCCAGTCTTTTCCTAGTAACAGTGACTTTTATTGTGGCTTACTATGTAGATTTCAATTGTGTGATATCTATTTTACATAGTTTAACTAACTTAACTTAACCTTTCTTACTGGCCTCATTTCACAGCTGAGAAAATTGAGGCTTAGAAACCTGATTGACTTACTTAAGGCTACAGAGTCAGTAAGAAAGAAGCAAGCTACAGTTGTGTCTCCCTGACCTAAAATCTCGTGCGTGGAACCACCAGACCGTGCACAGCCTCCCGCTTCTCATAAGCCATTGCCAGAACAGCCTCTCTTCAAAATATGGCAAAGATTGGTGCGATCTCTGATAAACCAGAGCAGGGTGCACCACCCGCCACCAGCAGCCCATGCTGTCAATGTATGAATTGGCGTTGTTATTTAAAAATGCTTCTAAAATGTAGACTAAGGCCAGGTACAATGGCTCATGCCTGTAATCCTAGCACTTAAGGAGGCCAAAAAAGGAGGATCACTTGAGTCCAGGAGTTCAAGGCCAGCCCTGACAACATAGCGAGATCCACTGGAGGTGTCAGGTCAGCTCATTGCAGGAAGCTGTGCATTCTGTCAACAGCCAGTAGGAAAGAATCTAGGATGGGGGATTAGGGATGTGGGTTTCATCTCTATTTCTAAAACTAAGTAGTTATATGACATTGGAAAAGTTTCTGTGGCTCAGTTTCCTTATCTGTAAAACAAGGGTGACTGCACTATTTTACCAGTAAGGATAGGCTATATTATGCTGCGGTAACAAACAAGCTCAACACCTCTGTGGTTTGCCACAACCAAGTTTTATTTCTTATACATATTGCATGTACAACTGTCAGCAAAAGGCTGTGCTCTGCTTTAGTAATCATCTTTAAGGGACCCAAGGTGATACAGGCTCCCCAGCCCCAATCCCAACCCATCACCTATAACTAGGATCTCAAGACAATATTTAAGAGTTCTCTGCAGCAGACAAAGAGAGGGTTGGGAAGTGACGCACCAGCAATGAAATGCTTCAGCCCAGTCATAACACAAAAGTCATTTCTGCCTACATTGCCTTGGCCAGGACTTGCCACAGAACACTGTCTAATTCAAAGGGGTGAAGGAATCATAATTCCATCTACTTGGAAGATAAAAAGTAAATTTGAATGAACATTAGTGATGTCCACCACATTCAGGTTACTGTCAGCATCAAATGAGCTTCTGAGGAAAAGTTACTGAAGAATCAGCTTAAGCCATGATTCAGATTCCAGATAGATACAAATTCAGAATCTGATCCCGGGAAGTTGTGTGTGACCTTGGGAAAACTACTAAACCCCTCAATTGTCATTTTCTCATCTGTGAAATGGGGATATTAATATCCATCTTGTAGAAAAAACTACTGTGAAAATAAGATAAGCTAATGCATGAAGCCCTCTGAGCACAACACTTAGTAAGTCTTTGACAATGGTTGGTGGTATCAATGAAATAAGATTGGCCATAAGTTGATAATTTTTCACACTGGTTGATGAGTTCATGGATGTTCATTAAAATGCCCTCCTTTCTTTTGCATATGCTTAAATTTTTCCCTAACAAAAAGTGTTTTTAAATTTTTTTTAAAACCCAGGAGAGGTAGAATGACACCACAGAAATGGAAGAGTAAGGAACTCTAAGAACTGGTTCCTCCATATAAGCAACCATTAAGCTAGCAAAAATTGATGGAATCAATTCTTTTGGAACTCTGAAATCTAATCAAAAGCTTATTGCCACTATGGGCATGCTTAATGAAGAAATAAGTTGTTAAATTCAGTGAGAGAGCATGTAGCACTTTTGCTTACGCACCTATCATCCCCCAGTGCCCAGCTCAGCATGGGCCATGTGGGTGACAGCCTGCATTCCTAGTGTGGTTCACTGCAGGTTGGAAGGCAGTACAGACTTGCTCTTTAATAACTGTGGTAGTGCATCTTAATCTACATGGCAGCTTCCTGAGAAACCAGCACAGAGATTGGCCTTCATTTCATCCCCCCTCAAGGTAGAGTGGCTTTCTGTGAGGTATCTGTGGAAAGCATTTAAAAACATATACTAGCTAGAACCACCAGAGACAAGGGACAGATAAGGCAAGCGGCAGATATTTAAAAGTTTGGAAAGGAGGACACTAAGGAGAAAGATTCTTGGGGCAATATGGAGTTTGAAGGGCTACCAAGTACATCAGGAAACCTAGCACATGACTAGGGCTAGACATACAATCAAAAAAGACCCAATAGAACCCTTGTATTCCACCTTTGGCTGCTCTTTGAGGACCACACAAGCAGGAGGTAGAGGCTAAGACAATTTCTATACGACCCAGCTTAGTATTGAAGAAGTGCCCCAGCTCAGAGCCAATCTGCAAAAATTTGCAGGGAAGGGGGAATATTTTTATACTCTTTGGCTCCAGGTATTTAAGGAAATTTCTTTCCTTTTTTTTTTTACTTTATTATATTTATTTATTTATTAATTTGAGACAGGGTTTTATTCTGTTCCTCTGGCTGGAGGGCAGTGGCGCAATCTTGCCTCACTGCAAATTCCACCTCCTAGGTTCAAGCAATTCTCCTGCCTTAGCCTCCTGAGTAGCTGGGATTACAGGCACACACTATGATGCCCAGCTAATTCTTGTATTTGTAGTAGAGATGGGGTTTCATCATGTTGGCCAGGTTTGTCTCTAACTCCTGGCCTCAAGTGATCTGCCCACCTTGGCCTCCAAAAGTGTTGGGATTACAGGTGTCAGCCACCATGCCTGGCCAGGTATTTAAGGAAATTTCCAACAGTTAACTGGATAATCACTGATATAAAAGAACCAAGACTTTAGTGGCCACACAAAACAAGTAATAAATAGTCTTTGCAAAAAATAGGAAAACTTGTTAAACAAATAGATGGCTATAGCCATCCATAATTAACAACAGCAAATCCTGGGAAGGGTATGCCCAATGAACTAAAGGAAACTGAAAGGACAATGTATGAACAGATAGAGAGTATCAATAAAGAGACAAAAATTATGAAAATGAACCAAATAGAAATTATGAACCTGAGAAGTACAATAGCAGAAATTAAAAATGTACTAGAGAGATTTTACAGTGGATCTGAGCAGGCAGATGAAAGCATCAGCAAACTTAAAGACAAGGTCATTGAAATTACCCAACTTGCTATGGTCTATTTATATGTTGAAACCCTAAAACCCCCAATGTGACTGTGTTTGGAGATAGGACCTTTAGGAGGTAATTAAGGTAAAGTGAGATTGGGGTGGAACCCTCACCTGATAGGATTGGTCATCTTATAAGAAGAGAAACATGCTGTCTCTCTATCTCTACAGACACACACACACACACACACACACACACACACACACACACACACACGGAAGTCATGCCAGCACACAATGAGAAGGCAACCACCTATTAAAGCAAGAGAAGAGGCCTCAGAATAAAACTCATTTTTGCTGGCACCTTGATCTTAGATTTCTCAGGCTTGAGAGCTGTAAGAAATAGATGTCTATTGTTTCACCCGCACTATGGTATTTTATTTTGTTGTAGCAGCCTGAGAAAATTAATACCCATTCTGAATCGTGGAAAGAAAAGTACAGAAAGAAAGAAGAATGAACAGAGACTGAGGGAGCTGTGGAACACCATCAAGAATACCAGGGTAAAAACCATAGTATCTAGGAAGGAATATAGAGAGAAAAGGTGGCAAAAAAGATATTCAAAGAAATAATGGCCACATTTCTCTCAAATTTAATGAAATGCATCCATATGCATATGCAACAAGCTCACAAGCTCAATAAACCCCAGGTAGGTTAAACTCAAAATATCGACATCAAGTCACATCATAATCAAACTCCTGAAACACAAAGGCAAAAAGATTTTGAAAACAGCAAGGAAGAAGCAATTTGGGTCACATGTAAGAAGAGATCTTCAATAAGATTAACAGCTAATTTCTCATTTTCTCATCAGAAATTATGGAGGCCAGAAGGCAGTGGGATGACATTTAACATGCTGAAAGAAACTGTCAATCAAGAGTTTCATATCCAGCAAAATTATCTTTCAGCCTGGCCAACATGGTAAAACCCCATCTCTACTAAAAAATACAAAAATTAGCTGGGTATGGTTGTGCACTCCTGTAATCTGGAGGCTGAGGCACAAGAAGTCTTTGAACCCAGGAGGTGGAGGTTGCAGGTTGCAATGGACTGCACTCCAGTCTGGCAACAGAGTGAGATTCTGTCTCAAAAAAAGGAAAAATTAAGACATTTCCATATAAACAAAACCTGAGGGAGTTCATTACCAGTAGATCTTCCCTACAAGAATTACCAAAATAAGTCCTTCAGTCTGAAGCAAAAGGACACTAGCTATAATTCAAAGCGAAATAAAGAACACTCATAAAGGTAACTACTAGGTAAATATAAAGCCAGTATTATTGTTCTTTGGATTTGTAACTCCTCTTTTTTTTCTATGTGATATAAAAGGCAAATACATAAAATGAAAATTATAAGTCTATATTAATGAACACAGATGTGTAAAAATGTAATCTGTGACAATTACAAAATAAAGAAGAATCGAGATGTATAGAAGTAGAATGTGTATATACCTTTGAATGTTAGTATTTTTGCAAACCAGGTTGTTATAAGTTTAAGATGTTAACTGTAATCTCCCAAAGTAGCTATTAAGAAAATAAAGTTAAAATACCCAGAAAAGGAAATAAAGGAATCAAAATGAATGGTACACTAAAAAAAAAAAAAAAAAAAAAAACTAAGTACCAAAAAAGCAGTTAGGGAGAAATAGAGGAACAAAAAATATATGATACATTCAGAAAAAAAAAAAAAAGCAAAATGGTAGAAGTAGATTCCCTTTTATCAGTGATCACATTAAATGTAAATTACTCTCCTATTAAAAGGTAGAGTTTGGCAGACTGAATAAAAGAGAAACATGATCCATCTAAATGCGTTTAAATAAAACTCACTTTAGATATAACAATACAAAGAGATTGAAATTAGAAGGATAAAGAAAGATATTCTATGCTAGTAACCAAAAGAGAGCCAAGTGGCTACATTATGGTCAGACCAAACAAGCTTTTAGTAAAAAAGCTTAACAAGAGGCATAAAAGGCAAATATATATTGATAAAATATTTAATTTGGCAAGAAGATATAACAATTGTAAACCTATACAAACCTAACAACAGAGACCTAAGATATATAAAGCAAAACTTGACAGAACTGAAGAGGCAATATCTCTAGGAAGCATGGGAAAGCAAAAAAATTTAAAAAATAAAAAAAAATTGAAGAGAGAAATAGTATTACAATAATTGGAACCTTCAATACCTCACATTCAATAATAAAGAACAGTAAGATAGAACATGAGTAAGAAAGTAGAAGATATAAATAGCACTATAAACCAATCAGACCCAACCAGACATATACAGAACATTGTACCCAAAAGCATGAAAATACACATTCTTCTAGGTGCACATGGAACACTCTCCATGATAGACCATATGTTAGGCTACAAAACAGTCCTATGAAAAATTTTTAACTGAATTTATACAAAGTATTTTTTTCAATTACAGTGGAATAAAACTAGAAATTAATAGTAAAAGGAATACAGGAAAATTCACAAATATGTGAAAATTAAACAACAAATCTTAAACAACCAATGGGGCAAAGAATAAACCACAAAGAAAATTAGAAAATGTTTTTTCAAAAACAAAAATTATAACAAACCTACCAAATTTGTGGAATACAGTGAAAAGAAGTGCTAAGATGGAAACTTATAGCTGTAAACACAAGCATTTTTAAAAAAGAAAGATCTCAAATTGATAACCCAATTATATACCTCAAGAACTAAATGAGAAGGAAAAACTTTATCTAAGCTAACAGAAGGAAGAAAATAATAAAGATTAGACTGAAGATAGAATGCACACACACACACACACACACACACACACACACACCAGAAAGAATAGAAAAACAATAAAGAAATATTAACTAAACAAACATTAGTTCTTTAGTTTTGGGGAAGATTTTCTTTTCTTTCACTGTTAACACTACTTGATGATGTTTCTTTGAAAAATAACTACCAATTTTATCTAAATAAAAGGGGTTCTAAGAAAATACTATGAAAAACTGTATGCCAGAAAATTGGATAATCTAGATGAAATAGACAAATCCTAGAAGCACATAAACTACCAAAACTGACACAAGAAAAAATAGAAAATCTGGATAGACCTACAAGTAAGGAGATTGAATTAGTAATCAAAACCTTCCAACAATGAAAAGCACAGGACCAGATGGCTTAACTAGTGAATTCTACCAAATATTCAAAGAAGAATTAATACCAATCTGTCTCAAATTCTTCCAATATATTGAAGAAGAGGGAACATTTTCTAAATTATGAGGCCATTATTAAACAAAATCAGGCAAAGAGAGTCTAGGAAAGGACAACTACAGACCAATATCTCTTATTAATATAGATGCAAAATTCTCAACAAAATACTAGAAAACCAAATTCAGCAACATATGAAAAGGATTATACATCACAATTAAACAGGATTTATCTCTGGAATGCAAGGATGGTTCTACATAAGAAAATCTATCAATGTAATACATAACATTAGTAGAATGCAGGAAAATTATCATCATCTCAATTGATGCAGGAAAAATGTTTGCAAAATCCAACACCCTTTCATAATAAATAAGCTAATAATAAGCTAAGAATAGATTAGAATTTCCTCAACATGATAAAGGCTATATTTGATAAACCTACAGCTAATATTATATTCAATGATGAAAGACTGAAAGCTTTTCCCCTTAGAACAGGAAAAGACAAGAATGCCTGCTTTTAACACTTCTGTGCAACATAGTAATAGAGGTTCTATCCAGAGCAATCAGACAAGAAAGAGAATTAAAAGTCATCCAAATTGGAAAGGAGGAAATAAAATTAATTGATTCGCAGATGATATAATCTTTTATGTAGAAAACCCTAAAGAAGAACACACACACACACACACACAGAGTCAAGCTAATAAACAAATTCAGTAAAGTTGTAGGTTATAAAATCAACACACAAGAAATCAATTGTGTTTCTTATAAACCAGCAATGAACAACTCAAAAAGGAAATTAATTTAAAACTTCCATTGACAACAACTTCTAAAATAATAGAACACTTAGGAATAAATTTAACCAAGGAAGTGAGAGGCTTATACACTGAAACCTGCAAAATATTGCTGAAAGAATAAAGATGACCTAAGTAAATGGAAATATATCCTGTGTTCATGGATTGGAAGACTTAATATTGTTAAACAGAGAGTACTACCCAAAGTAATTGACAGATTCAATGGTGTTGAATCTATCAAAATCCCAATGGTAATTTTTTTTTCCAGAAACAGGAAAAAAAAGCCTATACTAAATTTATATGAATTTTAAGAAATCCCAAGTCATCAAAATGATCTTGAAAAAGAATAAAGATGGAGGATTTACTCTTTCTGATTTTATAACTTGCTGTAGCTACAGTAATCAAAGCGTATGGTACTAGGATAAAGATAGACATATCAATCAATGGACTAGAGTAAAGAGCCCAGAAATAAACCCATATATGGTTAATTGATTTATGACCGAGTGGCAAGACCATTCAATGGAGAAAGGACAATGTTTTCAACAGATGATACTGGAAAAACTGAATATCCACAGACAAAAGAATGAAGTTAGACCCTTACCTTGTACCATAAACAAAATGGATCAAAGAATTAAACTTAAAAGCTGAGCTGCCTATTGTCCCAACCACTTGAGAAGCTGCAGTAGAAAGATTGCTTGAGCCCAAGAGTTCAAGGACAGCCTGAGCAATGTAGCAAGACTTCATCTCTAAATAAATAAATAAAAACGTAAACTATAAAACTGTTAATAGAAAATACAGAAGAAAAATCTTTGTGACCTTGACTTTGGCAATTATTTATTAAATATGGCACTAACAGCACAGGCAACAAAAGAAAAAATAAATAAAATGGAATCCATCAAAATTAAAACTTGAATGCATCAAAAGACATTAAGTGATTGCATCTGTGTTCTAGGTAAGAATATAAAAATTTAAAACTATAACAAAGTGAAAAGACAACTCACAAAATAAAAGAAAATATTTGTGAGGTGTGTATCTGGTAAATGATTGGTGTCCAGAATATATTAAATCTCTTACAACTCAACAACAATAAAACAAATAACCCGAATGAAACATAGGCAAAGTACTTGACATTTCTCCAAGAAAGATATAGAAATGACCAATATGCACATAAAAGGAGGCTGAACATCACTAGTCATTAGGGAAACACAAATCAAAACCATAATGAGATACTGCTGCATGCCCATTAGGGGAGCTATTATTTACAAAGAGACAAGAGAGGGAGAAGGAGGGGTGAGGAGAGAGAGAGAGATGCAATGGTCCTCATCTGCAATTTCAGCTACTAGGGAGGCTGAGGTGGAAGGATCATTTGAGCCCAAGAGTTCAATAATACAAAGCTATGATTGCACCACTGCACTCTAACTTGGGCAACAGAAGGAGACACCATTTCTTTGAGAAAAAAAAAAACGAAAGAGAAGGGAAGAGAAGAGGAGAGGAGAGGAGGAGGAGAGGGGAGAGAAGAGGAGAGGACAGGAGAGGGGAGGAGAGGGGAGAAGAGGATGCGAGGGGAGGGGAGGGGAGAGGAGGGGAGGGGAGGGGAGGGGAGGAGAGAACAAGTTTTGGGGAGAAGCTGAAGAAATTCACCTTGTGTGTTGATGGAAATGTAAAATGATGCAGCTGCTGTGGGAAACAACTTGGCCGCTCCTCAAAAATTAAACATAGAATTATTGTATGATCCAGCAATTTCACTTCTAGGTATATATCCAAAAGAACTAAAATCAGGGACACATTCCCTAGCAAGCTGACTCAGAAGAAAAGAATATTTTAAACAAATTAATCAATTGAATAAGAAATCAGAGACTCAAACAGATTCTTGTGCATCAATGTTCATAGCAGCCTTATTCTCAATAGCCAGAAGATGGAAATAACCCAAAAGTCTATCATCAAGTGAATGGATAAACATCAAGTGAATGTAATGTGATATATACCTACAATGGAATGTGATTTATTCTTAAAAAGGAATGAAATTCAGATACATACCACAATATGAATGCACCTTGGAAAATTGTGCTAAGTGAAATAAGCCAGACAAAAACAAGTAAGGACATATTGTATGATTTCACTTATATGAGGTGCCTAGAGTAGTTAAATTCATGGAGACAAAAGGTAGAATAAAAGTTATCAGGAACTAGGGGGTACAGAAAGGGGAAGAGGGGAGGAATGGAGAGTTATTGCTTAATAGGTTTGGAGTTTATGTCTGGGAGATGAAAAAGTTCTGGAAATAAATGGGTAATCAATGGTGGTTATACAACATTGTGAACATATTTGAGGTCACTGAAATGTAAAATTAAAAATAGTTACAACAGTAAATTTTATGTTATCTGTATTTTACCACAATTAAAATAAACAAAGTCAATCAAACAAAAATAAAATAAAACATTTCCAGATTTTAAAAAAGCAGACAGAGTTTGTCACTACCAGACTTGCCCTACAAGAAATGCTAAAAGGAGTCTTTCTGGCTGAAATGGCACTAGACAGTAACTCAAATTCACATGAAGAAATGGGAATTCTGGTAAAACTAACTACATAGATAAATATAAAACCCAGTGTAATTGTATTTTTGGTTTCTAACTCCACTTTTTGTTTTCTAAATTATTTCAAAAACAAATATGTAAAACAATAATTTAAAAATCTATGTTAATAGGCACACAGTGTATAAAGATGTAATTTGTGACCTTAAAAGGGGATGGACTGAGATGTATAGGAACAGAGTTTTTGTATGCAATTGAAACCAAGTAGGAATTAGTTCAAACTAGGTTTTTGTATATATAGGATGTTAATTGTAATCCCCATGGTAAACACAGGGGTCAATATTCATGACCTTGTATTTGCCAACAGAGCCTTAGAAAAGAAACCAAAAGCAAAGGAAACAACAACAAAAATACATAAATTGAACTTTGTCAACTTTTAAAACTTTTGTGCACCAGAAGACACTATCAAGAGAGTGTTCCAGGTGTGGTGGCTCACGCCTGTAATGTCAAATACTTTGGGAGGCTGAGGTGGAAGGACTACTTGAGCCCAAGAATTCAAGACCAGCTGGGCAACATAGTGAGACCCGTATCTCTACAAAAAAAACAAAAAAGTAGCTGGGTGTGGTGGCACATGCCTATAGGCCCAACTCCTCAGGAGGCTGAGGCAGGAGGCTCACTTGAGCCCAGCAGGTTGAGACTGCAGTGAGTCATGATCACACCATTGTACTCTAGCCTGGTTGACAGAGCAAGACCTTGTCTCAAAAAAATAAAAATAAAAAAGAGTGAGAGAGTAAAAAGCCAACACACAAAACTGAAGAAAATACTTGCAAATCACATATCAGATAAGGGATTAATATCCAGAATATATAAAGAATGCCTAATACTCAACACACAAGAAAACAAACAACCTATTTCAAAAATGGACAAAGAACTTGAATAGATATTTCTTTAAAAAAAAGATATGCAAATGAGAACAGGCACAGTGGCTTATACCTGTAATCCCAGAACTTTGGGAGGCTGAGGTGGGCAGATCACAGGGTCAGGAGTTTGAGACCAGCCTGGCCAATAAGGTGAAACCCCATCTCTACTAAAAAATACAAAAATTAGCCAGGCACGGTGGTGCATGCCTGTAGTCCCAGCTACTCAGGAGGCTGAGATAGGATAATCGCTTGAACCTGGGAAGCAGAGGTGGCAGTGGTGCCACTGCACTCCAGCCTGGCAACAGATTGAGATTCTGTCTCAAAACAAAAAGAAGGTATGCAAATGGGCAATAAATAATTACATGAAAGGATGTTCAACATCATTAATTTTTAGGGAAGTGCAAGTCAAAACCACAATGAAATACCACTTCACACCCACTAGGATGGCTACATTCAAAAAAAATAGAAAATAACAAGTACTGGTGAAGTTGTAGAGAATTTGAAACCCTCAAATTTTGCTGGTGGGAATGTAAAATATTTTGGTTACTGTGGAAAATAGTTTGGCAGCTCTTCAAAAAGTTAAACATAGAATTACCATATGATAACTATTATGTTCTTAGATACACACCCAAAATTGAAATCAAGGACTCAAAAAAGTACTTATATATGCATGTTCATAGCAGCGTTACTCACAATAGTCAAGGGTGGAAACAACCCAAGTGTCCATTAACAAGAGAATGGATAAGCAAATTGTGGTATATACAAGTAATGTTGTTCAGCCATAAAAAGGAATTAAGAATCTATACATGCTACAACATAGGTGAACCTTGAAAACGTTATGTTAAGAGACAGAAGCCAAACACAAAAAAGATCACATATTCTATTATTCCACTTATAGGAAATAGACAGGATAGGTAATTCCATAGAAACGGAAAGTAGAAGGATGGTTTTTCAAGGGCTAGACTGAGAGGGAAATAGGGAGTCATTGTTTAATGAATACAGAGTTTTCATTTGGGAAGATGCAAAGGTTCTGCAGATGGATGGTGGTGATGGTTACATAACATTGTGAATGTTCTAAATGCTACTGAATTGTTTGCTTTAAAATGGTTAACTTATATTATGTGAATTTCACCTAAAACCCAAAATCTTGAGGAGAGATTTTGTCATCTCAGTTTTCTGATGAGACATCCTATGTACGGCAAGTAATTTGTTCAGGGTCGCACATGCATTTCTTAGTAGCCAAGGTCAAGAATCACAGCTTCTGAATCTAAGGGCAAGCAAGATTGGCGTCACCTCAGGGGAGGTGACAGTAAAATCAGGAGGCTAGGGGAAAGCTGAGACAGAATGCGTAGACTTCACCTGGATTTTATAGGCCTGGTGGCCTTGTTTATTAGTTTGTTTAAAAAAAAGAAAAGATTTTCCAAGGTCACACTCACCTTTACACATGTATTTTTTGTGCAAGTGCCAAAGTGTTGAATGGATTCTGTAAACTCAACCATAAACCCCGGCAATGGCTCCCATAGGAGCCGCCGGCCACCAGCATGGAGAGTCTCATGAGCTGTGGCAAAGCCGTGGACCACCACACCCAGACTCCGCTGCCCCAACCTCCCTCAGATTACTGTCGCTATGGGGGCCATAAAGTCAGCATTTTATAGCATAGCCTGTTTTTTTCCCAAATCAGTCACTGGCCCTATATATTTACTATGTATGACCAGACTATTTAGAAATTTAAAGATTTTCATATGTACTGGAATACTTTTATTTTTAAGGTTTTGAAGACATGCTTGAAATATACTGAAAATAGAATAGAATCGGAAAAGAACTTTAATAAACTTTCATCTAGATTTAACATATTTGCTTAATTCAAATTTTTTTGCTGAACCACTTGAAAGTAAATTGTAGACAACCTAACAGTAATACTTAGCATGCATTTGCCAAAAAATAAGGATATTTTCTACAATATCACTATCACGTGTAACAAAATCAACACAAATTCCCATATTCCATCTAATAAGTCCATATTCATATCCCCATTTGCTCCAAAATTGTCTTTTCTGGATATCTGCTTAAACTAGGGCCCAATCAAAGGCCATGTCTTGCGTTTAGTTGTATCTCTTAGATCTTTTACTCTAGAACAATCCCCTTAATTTTGTCATATTTTTTCCTCCATGACATTGACTTTTAATCTTAAGGACTGTTCCACATTCTATGTTTGTCTATCTCATTGTTTCCTTGTGGTATCATTTAATTTGTCCCCCTGTCTTCTGTGTTTTTTATAAACCAGAATTAGAACTAAATGGTTGGTGAGAAAAACATTCAACGTTCTTGGCAAGCAAACTTCAAAGGTGAGGCTATGTGCTTCACGATGGCATCCCATCAGGAGGCCTGGAGCAATAGTTTCCACTATTAATTGATGCCAAACTTGATTTGGTTTCTGGAGAAGGTGGCAACCATTAGCTCTTGCCAATATACATTGACATATTTCCCTTTGCAAGTAGATCATAGGGATGGTTCCCCGACATTGTGCAAAAATCCAGTTCCTTATCAACTTTTCACCTAATGCTTTCAACATCCATTGATGATCCTGACCCCAGCCAATTAGTTCAGTGATAGTTGCAAATTGGTCATTTTCTGATTGGTATCTTCCTTTACTAGCTGGCATTGCTCTTTAAAGATGAACTTTCCCTCCTCAACTGCGGCTATCTGGCCACACTGAAATGCACTTCCTTGAGCAAAAGCAGGATGAATGTTCAAAGATATTAATCTCTACAGAAAATCCAGAACCAGAAGTTGGACGCCAGCAGTGGGTGGGTGGGTGAGTGGGCGGACCTGACATTGTTGAGGGACAGGGGATGTGTGTGACACTGGGTCCACCCAAGACCAGCTAGCATTCTTCAACCGTTTGATAAATATCTAAAGCTTCAGGTGAATTGGCAGATGGAGTAATGGTCAAAGTGGCAAAGTGGTCAGAATTAGTCACTGGTTTTTCCTTCCTTTTTAATAGCTCATAAATCAATTTTTTTCACTGTTGAATAGTTGGCGACAGTTTATTTTATTTCAGCCAATTTTCGGGATTTGGGGATACTTTTGGTTTCTGTGAACTCTGTTTTTATACAGCATGCTTTTTAAAAATGCATTTGGCCTGGGCAAGATGGTAAGAGTCCACCTCTGTCAAAAAAAAAAAAATTAATTAGTCAAGCGTGGTAATGCGTGCCTGTGGTCCCAGCTATGAGGGAGGGGGAGGCAAGAGGATCGCTTGAGCCTGGGAGGTCAAGGTGCAGTGAGCCACGTTCACATCAGTGCACAGCATGGGTGACAGAAAGAGACATTGTCTCAAAAATATACACTTGTTAGTAACATTTTTAATTTCAAAATAATTTTCAGGCAATCTTAGCTGCCCCAAAGTCTTCGCAATGTTGTCATGAGTTTTAGACTTTGTCTCTGGTGCAATGTGAAATGCCCTGAAGTGCACATGGTCAAAATGAGTGTGTGCATTGATACCTTTGGTTGCACCCAATGGTAATTTTTTTTTAATTTCTGAAACTTATTCCAAGGATAAACAAAATTGCAATCTGCCAAGTCTACTACCTACAATCTAAGTTGTTTCTGGGTTTCGAAATTATAAATTCATTTAAACCCAATACTTCTTACTTTATATATTTAGCTATGCTTCTCACATTTTTATTACGTATTTGCTTTGTAGTTAAGGAGTTTTCATAAAGAAAAACAAAACTTCCAACAGTGACAAAAGTAGAGCCAATTTATTTTATTGGCTATTCCCGAAAACAACATTAAGATTTTAAATGTTATCCTAAGATTGGAATGTGGAGTAAAGAGGTGAGAAATAGTTGCATAAATCACATCTCAAGTTCAGCATTCCATTTGTCAGAAGCTCTCACCCTCTGTAGCTCTCATCCTGCGGATGCCTCTCAGAGTTGGACAGTACCATGACTTCACTTGGACAAATCATTGCTGGAAAACCACTGATCCCTTCATTTGGCTATTTGTTTCAGGCAGCAAAGCCACTATCATGAAAAAAATAACTCAAGATTCCAACTTATTAAGGATACCTTGCTGTGCCTGGAGTGGGCCTATGACAACCTTCCCAGTTCAATCAGTACTAGCTAATTGACACAAGATTGTGGCTTTTTACAAGAAGAAGGCCAGAATCTGGGTTCAGGCATGTTCCACCTATTAACAGGCTGAGTGGGTTGTGGCAGATGCCAAATCCTAAGGGAGTGTGATCTTTCTGTTTCTCCCTACTCTCTATCCAGAATCCAAATGCCCTTCCTATTTTAATGGAACATACCTTGTGGAATCTCAGAAGAGTCTTGGCTTCATCTCCCTTCGGAAGATGCCAACCTTCTGCTAGGCTACTTCAAACTGTTCTGATCCATTCCCCGTATGCTGAAGTTTACCATTGCCAGATTCTATTTTATGAAACCAGAGCCCAGACTGAACTAGGATGGCTAAAATCTAAATCCTCCTAAAGGAAAGAAACGTCTGATGTTGTGAGGCAGACTTGGCTACCGGCAGGTGAGTCTGAAGGTGAGAGACAGGAGTGATGGTTCTTGCTCTGCTGGCTCTCCTAGTCAAGCCCCTCCACACCAGTTACTATGGCAACAAAAGCTGCCACCCACCCCCCCTGCACTGCCCCTCACCCCTCCACCCATGGTGGGATCCCTCTGACACAGTTGGGCCCATTCCCTATGAAACAATGGCAGCTGCTTGCATTATGGCAGCTCAAGGAAGGTCAGTGGAGGGTGGCCCAGGCCAGCACCAGATAGCAGCCAGGAGGCAATAACACACTGAGAACAGCTGCCTGCACAGAACCATGAGAGTAGGGCTTTCATGGAGAGCCCCAGGAGGAAGAAATGTTGGACCAGAGGCTGAGGCATCTGAAGACTGAACTACAAGGCAGTTTCCATTAGAGCTAAAGGGAGTGGCTCTGAAGCCAGACTTCTTGGGGTTTCCTATTGGCACTGCCACCTACGGTTATGTCCCCTTGAACAAGTTACTTCTGTCCTCTGTGTCTCGGTTTCTTTGTCTGTAAAATGGCATGAGAATAAGTGCACCTACTGCAAGGTGTTGTTGTAAGGATTAAATCTGTTAATTCTTAGATAGAACTTGCTCCGTGCACATAGCAAGTACTCAATGAATGTTGTCATAGCAATTGACTAATACACTGTTTTACAGTGTCTATTGCTCCATGGAGGAAAACAGGAGAGGGTAGAGCTGTCCAATCAAGGAAAGCTCACTAGACATGTCAGGGTGACCTTATTTGAGCCCACGGGCTGGTGAAGCCTAAGGACATGCAGAATCCCTAAAAACCCAATGGCTGGTTGTAAGCACTAATGCAATATTGGATCCAGAGCAAATGAAACTCTTAGATACTGGGATGGGAACGTCACTTGCTTGGTGGTATTTAACTAGCACTAAACATTTGTTCCTCAAGAACCTAACTATTCTACTCCTAGGTATATACCTAATAGAAATGCAAGCATGTGGTCACCAAAAGACATATAGAAGAGTGTTCACAGCACATTATGTATAATGTGCAAAAGCTGGAAACTACCCAGATGCCCAGCAAGAGTAGAATGATAAATGGCAGCCGGGTGTAATAGCTCATACCTGTAATCCTGGCACTTTGGGAGGCCAAGGGGGGCAGATTGCTTGAGGGCAGGAGTTTGAGATCATCCTTGCCAACATAGTGAAACCCCATCTCTACTAAAAATACGAAAAATAAATTAGCTGTGTATGGTGGTGCATGCCTGTAACCCTAGCTACTTGGGCAGCTGAGGTATGAGAGTCACTTGAACCTGGGAGGCAGAGGTTGCAGTAAGCCGAGATCGCACCACTGCACTCCAGCCTGGGGAACAGTGCAAGACTCTGTCTCAAAAAAAAAAAAAAAAAAATGAGAAATGGTGTTGTGCCATGAAGTACTTCTCCGGCAGTGAGAATAAGCAAACAAAATCTATACTCAATCATCGACATGGGTGAATCTCACAAGGTGTTGAGCAAAAGAAACCCAACACAAAAGAGTACGTGCTGATGATTCCAGTTATATAAAGTTCAGGTTCACAAACAGGCAAAATTAATTTGCGCTGTTAGAAGCCAGGAGAGCGGATGAACCTTGGGAGGGTGGGAATATCTGGGAGGGGGTATGAAAGGAGTTTCTGGAGTGCAGGTGGAGTTCTAATTTTTTTCTGTGAACTTGCATACAGAAGTAAAGAAGTCCTATTTGTTATTTGGGTGCTGATTTCATGTAGATGTTCACTCTATAAAAACTCATCATACTCTTTTTTGGTGGCCTTGGGCAAATTATGCACCTGTAGTCCCAGCTAGTTGGGGGATTGAGGCATGAGAAACACTTGAACCCAGGAGGTGGAGGATGCAGTGAGCTGAGATTGCACCACTGCACTCCAACCTCAGCAATAGAGCAAGACTCTACCTCAAAAATAATAATAATAATACTAAAATAAATAACAAAGTGTTATTTGAACAGAGCCACACATATTCATTTACATATGGTCTATGGCTGCCTTAGGGCAATAACAGAGTAGTTGAAACATTGTAACAGAAGCTGTATAGCGCATGGCACCGAAAATACTTACCATGTCACTCCTTACAGAAGGTTTGCCAATCCCTGAGCCAGTGATGCCATTCCTGGGAGCAGAAATCCTCTCACTGGTCTGCAAGGGATGTCCATTGATGCACTGTCAATTAGGTGTCATCTCTGGAGAATCAATAAGTAAAATGTAGGCAACACACCCTATGGAATGCAGTTAAAAGCAAGGAAATAGACACATATACAACAACATGGATGGTTCTCAAAAACACTGGGCTGGCCAGGAGGTATGGCTCATGCCTATGATCCCAATACTTTGGGAGGCCAAGAGGGGAGGATAGCTTGAGGCCAGAAGTTTGAAACCAGCCTGGGCAACAGAGTGAACCCTGTCTCTACAAAAAACCCAAAAATGATGTGGGAGTAACGGTATGTGCCTATAGTCCCAGCTATTTGGGAGGCTGATGCGGGGAGAATTGCTTGAGCCAGGGAGTCCAAGCTGCAGTGAGCTGTGATCGCACCACTGGTCTCCAGCCTGGGCGACAGAACAAGTCTCTATCTCAAAATAAAAAATTTGTGCTCGCTTCGGCAGCACATATACTAAAATAAAAAATTTAAAAATTGAAAATTAAAAATTAAAAACACTGAGCTAAGTAAGAGAAAAAAAGTGAGAAATAGAATAATAAACATAGCTAATTTTTTTTGAGTATTTACCTTTTGCCAGGTAATGTTCTGGATGCTTTTTAAGTATTAACTCACTTAATCCTTTGGGCAACTCTTTGAAGTGGGAACAATTACCACCCCACATGACAGGTGGAGAAACTGAAGCACCAAGGCTATGTAACCGCCAACAAGTTGCGGAGCTGGAGTTCTGAACTGGGTCAGTGGAGCCCAGAACCTGTGCTCTTGACTCCCTTGGTGTACACAACACAATACCTTTCTGTAAAGTAAAAATACACTCATTGAAAAGGTTTGGTGCAGTGGCTCACACCTATAACCCAGCCCTTTTGGAGGCCGAGGCCTCCCAAATTTAATAACTATCTACACACTAAAAGCACCCTTGAGGATTGCTTGAGACCAGGAGCTCAAGACCAACTTGGGCAACATAGTAAGACTCCATCTCTACCAAAAAAGTTTTTTTTTTTTTTTGAGTCAGAGTCTTGCTCTATGCGCCAGGCTGGAGTGTAGTGGCGCTATCTCAGCTCACTGCAACCTCCACCTCCCAGGTTCAAGCAATTCTCCTGCCTCAGCCTCCCGGGTAGCTGGGACTACAGGCGCATGCCACCACACCCAGCTACATTTTTTTTTTTTTTTTTTTGTGCTTTTAGTAAAGATGGGGTTTCACAGTGTTGGCCAGGATGGTCTCAATCTCTTGACCTCGTGATCCGCCTGCCTCAGCCTTCCAAAGTACTGGGATTACAGGCTTGAGCCACCGTGCCAGGCCCCCCAAAAATTTTTTTAATTAGCCTGCACGGTGCTATGCACCTGTTGTCCCATCTGCTTGGGAGGCTGAGGTAGGAGCATCACTTGAGTCCAGGAGTTCAAGGTTACGATGAGCTATAATCGCATCACCGCACTCCAGCCTGAGCAACAGATTGAGACTTGGCCTGAGAAAAGAAAAAAAAGGTTATGTGCATTTTGCCACAATGAAGGAAAGAAACACACCCACATATAAAGCAGCACTATGTATTTAAGAACATTTACCAAACACATTGGAAAGCTGCCTCCGTGCTAGGAGAATGAAAGGGGAAGTGGGGAGTGCGTGTAAATCACAGGCGAATGATAGGGACCCACTCTGAACTAAGCAGAGTGATAAACTTTATTCCACTTAAGATTCATCATTTTCTCCACTTTAAAAATGTTCGAGAGAATTCCAGCATGCCCAGGCCAGCACGGGAGGCTGTGGCCAGTGCAGCCGGCTGCCTCATCTCATCGTCGGGCCTCCTCACACTCTCCTGCAGCCCAGCGGCTCTGTGGGCTGTCCAGCAGCCGCTGTTGGTGTACGGACGGGGGCTGGCACGGCAGCGGGCATGCCAGGGCACCGCGGCCTGGCTGCCTTATCACACCGGACAGAACAATCAGCGTGGGGCCTGACACGGGCCCTCCCCGTGGCCACAGCGGGGCAGTCGGCTTTTTTTCCTGACCATCTTTGAGCTTGAGATCAGACACAGCGAAAGATTAAAACAAATATGAATTTAATCAAGGGATTCTGCTATCCTGGGGTGGAAACAGGAGCCTGCTGACATAAAGAGAGGCTGGAGCGCTGGGGAGCCAGAGTGGAATCAAAGTGGCTTGCTTACCACTAACCGCTCAGATGATCCATATCATAACAACAAAAAAGAAAAACAATTATTTATTCTTTTTGATGTTGCAGCTCAGCAGCAACTTGCTTTTTGAAGAGAGCAAGGTCAAAACCAAGTTATTGTTTTTGCCTGAAACTTTGACAGGGACTCCGAGTTCTTCCGTGTGACCTACTTAGATGAGAGATGTGGGAAAGTTGGAGATGTTCATTTCTTCTGGGCCACAGATTAGGGCTTCCTTTCTTCTCCTTCCTCCCTCCCTCCTCCTTGCCATGTCTCTTTCCCCTGTCTTCCCATTACGGACCTGAATATGATGTCTTGGGACCACAAATGCATCTAAGCCACAGCTTCATCTCGTCTTGCCTGGGAGAGCTAGGTAGTAGCCCAGGTCTCCTGATCGGTCCTCCCTAGAAAGGGAGCAGCCTCCCTTTCACTCCCTAATTCACCCACCAGACATTTACTATGCAACTGCATCTCGGGTACAGTGCTTAATGCCAGGGGTACAACTGCGAACAAATCAGCCCGGCTCTAGGAGAATTTGTTTTTCACAGGAGACATGGGTTTAAATAACAGATCATAATTCAGGGGCATCCGAGTAAGCACAGGGAAAGACAAGGTTACAACCAGCCTTTTGTAACCCAGACAGGGGATTCAAAAGCATCTGCTCCATGGAGATATTGGCCTGGGAAGTAGGGGAGGGAAGAGTGTTGGGGCAGAGAGAACAGCATGCACAGAGGCCTAGAGGTGACAGAATGCAGGTTCTAGGGACTGAAAGCTGCTAGGCTCTGCAGGTGTGGGGAGGGTGTTAAGGAGGACAGATCTTGTGGAGGCTGGTGGTTTGGCAGGGAGCAGTTCCTACAGGGCCTTGCTAGGCCACCACAGGAGTTTGGATTTCCTCTTGACAGCAGTGGGGAGCCACAGCCGAGGTTTTTCAGCAGCAAGCTACATGGTCAAGGCCACTTCAGAAAGTTCACTTGGGGGCCGCGGGAGGGATTGCAGAGAGGCAAGACTGGAGGTGAGAGATGAGGCTGGCAGAGGCCAGAGAGGTGCTGGGAAGGTGGACACGGTGGAGAGCTTTGAGACAGATGCTCACAGTGATGAAACAAGAGCTGCATGGTCGAGGGCAAGCAGAGTTGAAGCCCATGCCTACCTTCATTGCCCGAGACCAGCCATGCAGAAGAGGAGGCAGGTTGCCTATGGAGGGGGTGGGGAAGGATGACAAGTTGTATTGAGCTTGAGGACCCAGGCGAAGACATGTGGTTGAATGCGCAGGTCGGGGGCTCAGGAGAGAGGAGGCCGGATGTGTAGACCTGGGAGGACACGGCACCTGCAGACCCAGCCATCCTTGTCTCCCTGACAGCTTCCAGCCCCACTTCCTTGTATTTAAACGTTCACATCCTTTGATTCATCAACCAGATGTTGGAACCCTGATGAGTCCCTCATGCTGTGCCAAGCCCTGGAGGAAAACAACAAGCACCACCAGATGTGGCTTCAACCTGGTCAGATTAATCTCACTCAGAAGCCAAGGAGGCCTGACACCCCATGTCCCAGGTTGGGTTCCCCAGAAGCAGGCCCTAACACAAGCGTATGAGTGCAAGCAGCAGGTTAGGGAAGTGGTCCTAGGAGGTGCCAGCAGAGGAGTAGGGAAGGAGATGGGAGGGGAATGGAGCTAACACAGGCTAGGGGAAGGGGTAGTTTACTGCTGTTCACTAAATGGGTTAAATCCCAACGGGCCTCTGGGCCACACCTGAGAGGTAACCCACCTGAGGGGTGATCAAGATAAGGCATGGGTCCACCCTTCCCTGAGGGTATCCAAAAGGGTGCCCTGCTCTCAGTACTATGGGCCTGTCCTTTGTGGGGTTGGTCACCCTCCTGATCCCTGAGAGTGACCTCAGGTGGCTGCAGTTCTCTGCAGTAAGAAGCCAGAGGTGGGACCTGTGAGTAGCAAAGTCATCTGGGCAGGACACCCCCAGAGTTTGCTCTGTGCAGCGCACCACCAAAGCGAGTAGGTTTTCAACAGAGGAATCAAGATTTCAGATTTTTTTTTTTAAAAAAAGAGCATTTGCTCCAGACTCTGTAGAAATTTATTTGTGTAAAGCCCAGCTCCAAGAAGAAAACATCAGAGGACCTGAGAAAAAGCATAAAATGAAATAAACATAATATGACTCTCATTCCCACCCTACAAAGGCTAGACAGAAGACCAGGGAATTGACAAATCTGAAAATATTCCAGAGAAACACCTCTACATCCAGAAAACATCAAAACTGTATTATTGCCGACCGCAGTGACTCACGCCTGTAATCCCAGTGCTTTGGGAGGCCGAGGCAAGAGGATTGCTCAAGGCCAGAAGTTCAAGACCGGCCTGAGCAACACAGCAAGACCCCATCTCTACAAAAACAAAACAAAACAAAAAAAAAACATAAAACAAAACAAAATGATATCACTAAAAATGTCAAAGATGTTTGCCTTATTTCATTTCTTTTTTGAAGGAGGCAAGTAATGTTTTTCTCAACGGAAGCATAATACACTGTGGGAGAACGGCACCTTGGAGCTGGTGAGGGG
The DNA here is from genome assembly GCF_049354715.1 of Callithrix jacchus. Lineage (NCBI taxonomy): Eukaryota > Metazoa > Chordata > Mammalia > Primates > Cebidae > Callithrix > Callithrix jacchus. The sequence continues at coordinate 8,199,363 of NC_133521.1, read as the reverse complement.
ACCAGGAAGGCTGGTGTGTTGCAGGCAGCTGTAAGGGATTCAGCAGGGAGGCCTCACTCTGTCAGCAACACTCGAACAGCCCTGTCACAGACCTTACCATTTCCATGCAAGCTGGCCCAACTCGCAACTTCCAGCTGCTGTGTCTCTCTGGCCACCAGAGCCCTAGCCAGAAGTGCACTGAATTACCAACCCTGGAGAAACAGCCTCAACCAGTGACAGATGGGGAGGTGGTGGGTATGTCCCCCAGGCCACTGACCCCCAGATGGGCTAACACAGGGCATAAGTTCTATACCACCTCCCACTACTCCCCAGTGGTGGGAAGCTCTACAGCTCCTCATGGGGCAGCTGGCTTGATTATGTGCCTTTTACTGGCTGCCTCCCGGCCACGCCCCTCACCTGCAGGGGTGTGCTGAGAAATGGTTCCGACCAGCTCAGGAGAGCCGAATCCACCCATCTCTCCCCAAGGCCTCTTTCAGTTACATCATGCCAGTAGCTTGAAATCAACCACAGTGGGAACATTCTCACCATGAAAATGGGCCACCCTACAAATAGGGATTTTTTTTTTCAGAGAGCTAGTTTGCTAGCACAACATTGCTCATTTCCCTACTTCTTTACCAGGCATCACCTTCCAGATAAATTAACTTACACACAAATTCTTTCTCAGGGTCTGGATCTGGGGAAACAAAAGTTAAGGTAGGCTGGGCACACTGACTCATGAACTCTGAGAGGCTGAGGTGGGTGGATCTCGTGAGCCCAAGAGTTCCGGACCAGCCTGGGCAATATGGCAAGACTCCATCTCTACAAAAAAATTGTTTTAAAAAATTAGCTGGGTGTGGTGGCATGTGTCTGTAGTCCCAGCTACTTGAAAGGCAGAAGCAGGAGAACCCCTTGAGCCTAGGAGTGAACCCAGGAGTTCAAGGCTGCAGTGAGCCATAATCGTGCCACTGAATTGCACTCCAGCCTGGACACAGAGTGAAACCCTGTCAAGAAAGAAAAAGAGACGGAAGAAAAGAAAAAAAGAAAGAGAAAGAGAGAAAGAAAAGAAGGAAAGAAAGAAGGAAGGGGGAGAGAGAGAGAAAAAGAAAGAAAGAAAGAAAGAAAGAAGGAAGGAAGGAAGGAAGGAAAGAAAGAAAGAAAGAAAGAAAGAAAGAAAGAAAGAAAGAAAAAGAAAGAAAGAAAGAAAGTAGAGGGAGGGAAGGAAGGCAGGGAAGGAGGGAGGGAGGGAAGGAGGGAAAGAAAGAAAGAAAGAAAGAAAGAAAGAAAGAAAGAAAGAAAGGAAGAAAGAAAGAAGAAAAGAAAAGAAGAAAGAAACTTAAGACAGCTCCCCTGAGCCTGGAAATGAGAGATGAGGTGCAGTCGCCCAGCCCAGAAGGGTGCTGTTCTCCTCCAGGCTCATTCTCACCTTACACTCCCATTGACCTCCCCTCTTACCCTCATCCCTCCCACACTCAGGCCACAGCCACATCAGAGTCCCCCCACCCTCCCTAGCACACTCAGGGGACATCTGTGGCTTACATCCCCCTAGCCTCCAGCCTTCTCTACCTTTGGCAGTGCCCTGATCTTCCTTAAGGAAGGTGGTAAGTTACAACTTTCCCAGTTTTTCTCTCCTCTCCACATCTATTCCCTCCACCATCTGACTTTACAGTTCACCTTACTAAAGAAGCAAAGTTTGGCCAGGTGCAGTGGCTCACACCTGTAATCTCAGCAGTTTCAGAGGCCAAGGCGGGTGGATCATTTGAGGTCAGGAGTTCAAGACCAGTCTGGCCAACATGGCGAAACCCTGTTTCTACTGAAACAAAAAAATATATTAGCTGGGCGTGGTGATGGGCCCCTGTAATTCCAGTTACTGGGGAGGCTGAGGCAGGAGAACCACTTGAACCTAGGAGACAGAGGTTACAGCGAGCCGAGATCGAACCACTGCACTGTAGCCTGGCAGAGAGAGTGAGACTCCACCTCAAAAAAAAAAAAAAAAAAAGCAGCAGCAGCAGCAAAGTTTATGTCCCAGGCTCAGTCTTGTAACTTGCTTTGGCCAATGGAACAAGGCAGAAGTAACAGTGTGCCCAGTCTATCCTTAGGCCTTGCAAGGACGTCACTGCTCCTCCTTGCTGTCTGGTGACTGCTGTCACCATAAGGTGAACATTCCAGGTTGATCAGCTGGTCCCAGAAGGAGAAGGAGAGAAAAGAGCAGAGCTGTCCCCCCTAACTACCCCCAGACAAGCCCAGTCTGGAGCAGAGCCTCCAGCCAACCTGCAGATGTGTGAGCAATAAGCACTTCCTGTTTTGTGTGCCACCAGGGTCTGTGGTTGTTTGCTACAGTAAAGGGAACCGTCTATACCCACTCTCACTCCACACAGTTCAGGTGGAGCTGACCCCATCTTGCAGCTCCAGAGGGGACACGAGCCAGTCAGTATACTCCATACCCTGGCTTCGGTTGCTATGTCACGAATGGGCATGAGATCCAAGCCAGACCAATGAGATGCGACTCTGGGACATTTACTGGAACTTCGGGGGAAAAAATACTCACTTTCCACTGTGGTAGCCTAGGTGGTGGGATGTCAATCCGTGGCTGTGGGCTGCCTTCTTCCCATGGCAGGGGAGACTTCTGGAGAATGGAGCAGTTGTGTGTTGGTAAACAAGCTCTCCTCCCACTCCCCCCCACCCTCGCCAAAAAAAAAAAGCCCTTATTTATGGCATTTGCCAATTTCCATGATACAAATACTCCAACCATGGCCAGTTTCATGCTACCAGTGATGAACAACTGGTGCCCAAAATTCTGAATGTTTTACGGTTGGCTCCAGCACACCCTTGAAAGGAGTTTGTGCCACAGAAAACAGAGCCAACTAATGGAGGGATAGGCAGCACACTGGTGATATTATTTAAGCCCCTACATCTAGCTATGCCTGCAATCCATTACTATCTCTCTACTTTACTCTTATGTGAGTCAACCACTTCCTTTCGTTTCTTCTAAAGCCAGTTTGATTTGGGTTTCTTTCATGTGCCACTGACAAAAGACAGATGAATACACACAACTCCACGTTTCTCCACTGCCTTTGTGCCTTGAGGAGTCAGAATAAATTACTAAAAAATAATAGTAGTGGCAAAACAATCATTTTTTAAAACATTTTAATTGAGATGGGGTCTCACTAAGTTATCAGGTCTGGTCTTGAACTTCCCGCAGTAAGCAATATCCCTTACTGAGGGATATGTGCTGAGATTACAGGCATGAGCCACTGTGCCTGGTCCAAAGCAATCATTTATGCAACATCAACTATATGTCAGGCACTTTATAGGAAAGTTACTCCAGCGATCTTCATATCAACCTTACAAGACAAAGATCATTGGGTCAACTTTTTAGGGAGCAAACTAAGACAGAGAGGCTGAAGGACTTGTTTTCAGGTCATGCACTTGAACCAGTATGAAAACCCAGATCCAACTGACACCAGAGCCCGTGACTCACCCACCACCCCCGGGGCCACTCTTCCCTTAGCCACTAGCCAGTCCTCCTGCCTAAATGTGCTCTGAAACATCACCACCTGGCAATCTCTGATTCATCTTTCAATCAGCTAAGTAATTTGCCCAAGAACACCAAGAAAGAGCATAGCAGAGCCAGAGTGTAAATGCTGCTCCTCAGCCTGCTCAATCCTCGACTCACTTTGCCAGTCAGCTATGAGGAACAAAGTTTCTAGTTCATATTACTTCCCAGAGAACTCTGCATAGAGCAGACAGAAAAACATTGCTGAACATTGCTACAATGCTGGTTGATGAATAGTCAGTCTGATGGTTAATGCTGAGTGTCAACTTGATCGAATTGAAGGATACAAAGTACCATTCCTGGTTGTGTCTGTGGGGATGTTGCCAAAGGAGATTAACATTTGAGTCAGTGGATTGGAAGAGGCTGACCCACCCTCAGTCTGGGTGGGCACCATCTAATCAGCTGCCAGTGTGGCCAGAATAAAATCAAGCAGACGAATGTGAAGTCTTCTGGCCTCCATCTTTCTCCCGTGCTGGCCACCCCCTGTTCTCAAATATCACACTCCAAGTTCTTCAGCTTTTGGACTCTTGGACCTACACGTGGTTTGCCAGGGACTCTCCGGTCTTTGGCCACAGACTGACAGCTGCACTGTCAGTTTCCCTACTTTTGAGGTTTGGGACTCAGACTGGCTTCCTTGTCCTCAGCTTGCAGACAGCCTTTTATGGGACTTCACCTTGTGATTATGTGAATCAATATTCCTTAATAAACTCCCTTTCATATATCCATCTATCCTATTAGTTCTGTCCCTCTAGGAACCCTGACTAATACAGTCAGTAAACCATGGGCCTCAGAGCCAGCATTTGGTCCTGCTCTATGCCTAGGATCCACTGAGTGACAGCAACTCTGGCCCAGGATGGTTTCTGCTAGTTGGCCAAGTCCCCAGCAGAATGTCTTGGAATGCGCTTCTTCCTCCTGATGGTGGAGAAATGGCCAGCCACCTTTGGTTTATGCCGATATCTCAGATTCTGTGCTTCCCCACAAAAATGGCTTCTTCTCCCATAAGCCTAGTCCATGCAAGTTGTAACACCGACCTCTCATGTACTCAGGCCCTGCCCCCTGCTTCCTTTTTTGCTCCTCCCTTTCCTCTGAGAGCACACAGGCTGCATATTCTCAGGACTTGTGTGTAGGTTGTAGAAAACTCAACTCAATTTCATGGGCCTAGGTCCCTGAAATGACCAGGATGTGTCTGATTAAATCGTGGCCTCAGGACTTGGTCTCACGTCTCCATCTCTGACTCTGTTTTTGCCCATGTGACTTCATTCTCCCATGCTGGGCCCTAGAAGGTCCAGATTCACTTCCTGCCAGCCACAAGTCCTCTCGAAAATTGAATTTCCCTTTCCTAACTCATCTGACAAAAATACTAGGCCTGACTCTCATTGGCCACATTGAAACACATGGCCATCCTTAAACCAACCACTGTGGTCAAAGGATGGATGCTCAGGGGAGCTTAGGCCAGGGTCACAAGCCGTACCCTAGGTCCAGATGTGGGGTCAGTTCCACTCAGACCACATGGATTGAGTTGGGGGGAGGGATGGTTTCCCCAAGGGAAATAGGGAGGTTCTTACCAGAAGGAGAGTAGGTGCTGAACATAAACCAACCAGTTTCCATGATATCTGCCTCCATCCAAGCCGCGATCCAAGTCCCAAGTCTAGACCATCATTGTTTCTCCACTCAGTCCTGTAACCAACCAACTCTCTGATTTTCACCTCCCCATCTTTTTTTTTTTTCTTTAGAGACAAGATCCCACTCTGTCACCCAGGCTGGAGTACAGTGGCACGATCATGGCTCACTGTAGCCTTGGAGTCCTGAGCTCAAGCAATCCTCCCACCTCAGCCTCCTGAGTATCTGGGACTACAGGCACGTGCCATCACACCAACTAGATTTTTTTATTTTTCTTTTGTAGAGATGGGGTCTGGCTATGCTGTTCAGGCTGTTTACAAACTCCTGGCCTCAAGCAATACTCCTGCCTCCGCCTCTGACAGAGCTGGGACTATAGGCATGAGCCACTGTGCCCAGCCTCACCTCCCATTTTAACAATCTACTACACAGCTCTGAATCCTTCAACTGCCACTAAAAAAAAAAAAAAAAAAAAAAATTTTAAAGTGTTTGAATTGCTCCCTATTGTCTAGCCCTTAAAATCCAGGATCCAAGACCTGAAACTCAAAACCTCCATTCTCTGATCCAGCATGATTCTCCAGCCTCATCACCTTCCGCTTTCCATCACCCACTTGCCTGAAAATTCAGCCAAGCAAGACTAGCTGCTGTTCTTTCAATATACCTTACATTTCCTTTCCTCTAAGCCCTTCACTCATGCCATGCCCTTTGCCTGGAATGCTCACCAACTTCCACCTCCACTTCTCCAAGTCCCTGAAATCAAGCCCAGCTGGATGGTTGCCATCCCAAGGAAGGCTCATTTCTGCTGAATCCACACCAACTCCAACCCTCCAAGGCAACTACTCCTGCCCTTTACCACGTGGTTCTCAGCCCTCTTCTCATGGTGCAGTTCATCTATGACAGAGACTGTGAGGGTGATGTGAACACGACAGCAGGCACTCTTGTAACCAAATCACCTTCCATATTGATCAGGACTCTTCTGATTGCAAAAAAACCAAACTCGGATCTCTATAAATGCAAAGGTAATTGACTCAGTGCAAGAGGGGTAGGTATGGCTGGACTTAAGGTATCTCTCTCTCTCTCTCTCTCTCTCTCTCTCTCTCTCTCTCTCTCTCTCTCTCTCTCTCTCTCTCTCTCTCTCTCTCTCTCCATGTCTTATTTCTGCATTTTTGGACATGATGGCCTCATTTCCTTCTACTATTGATAGCTTCCTTCATGGAGGTGGAGAAGGTGGCTTTTAGTGACTCCAGCTTACAGCTTGGGATCTCAGAAGATGGAAAGCTGTCTTCCCTAACTCTGGGACAGCAAAATTCTGGGGAGAACTCTGGCTGCCTTGTGTCATATGATTGTCCCTGAGCCAATCACTGTGGCCCAAGGAATATAGTTCTCTGACTGGCCAGGTCTGTGGCACACATGATTGGCAGGCTCAGCCCCACTCTCAGAACTACACGGATTGGGTGCCCAGGAAAGAGGGGTCTGTCACCAGAAGACAAGAAAGAAAGGGGAAGAAAGAGGAAGGGAAGGAAAGGGGAAGGGAAGGGGAAGGGAGAGAAGGAAAGAGAGACATAAAGAAAGATGAAAGGAAGGAAAGAAAAAGAAAGAAAGAGAGAGAAAGAGAAAATGAAAGAAAGAAAAGAGAAAGAGATTTACCCCGGTACCCTCCCAACACCCACACATGAGCTCTGATCCATACAGTGGATTATCAACTTAGCAGCTGCTGACAACGATGGCTGAAAAGGCACACATTGAAATAACAGCAGTTATTCTTCTTGTTACTACTCACATCTGTGAGCAACAGTGCTCCAGGCACCATTCTAAGCACTTTACATGTATTAACTCATGTATTCCTCATGACAACTCCCCAAGGTAAATACATTATTAGTCCCATTTTACAGATGAGAGAAGTGAGGTACAACCAGGGTAAGACACTTGCCCAGAGTCTCCTGGCTACAAAGTTGAGGAGACAGGATTCAAACCTTAGGTGTCTGGTCCCACAGCCAGTGCCCTCCCCGCTGCCCAATACTATGTACAAGGAGAGCTGGGCAGTGTCCAGTATAAACCGGACATGAAGAGGAGTGGAAGAAGCCAGTTCCCCACTTGGTTACAGCCCCTCATCTGCCCAAAATCTCCTTTCTGAAAGCAGCCCAGAGACCTAGCAAGCAGCTTCTGCCAGGCTCTGCCCTCCACCCCAAGGAAGGAGGAGCGGTATGACAGCCCAGCCCTCGCCACCTCATCACCCCTTCCCTCCAGTGAGCCACGCTGGGAGTCTCCACCTGGCAACCCTCCCCCAAAGGCCCTGGCTCAGTCACAGGTGCAGCATTGGGATGGGCCATCAGAGCATGGGGGCCACAGAGGCTCCAGTGCCAGGAATAGAAACCAGAGCCCCAGGCCAGGGGAAGACAAACAGAGAGAGAACATGAGAGACACACAGAGAGAGAGCAAAGGCAGAAAGGGGTGAAGACACACAGATGGGGCCCCTCCTCTCGTGCCCTCCCGCTGTACTTGCCGTCAGCACATGCAACTCTCTCTCCTCTCTGGGGCTGAGGGTGAGAAGGAGACAAGGGGGGACCCTTTTAGAACTGGCAAATAAATGTTGGGCAGCAACTTGGGCATACATGTCTTTAGTTTCAATTCTCCTCAAGTCTCCTAAGCAGGGCAAGAGGCTCCAGGAGCAAAGTGAGGGAGGACAAATGCCTATAGGGCAGGGTATGGGAGTCAGGGTTAGGCCCATATTATTATCATTATGATTAATATGGGAAGGGAAGGGGGGGAGGGGAGGGGAGAGGAGGGGCGGGGAGGGAAAGGCCCATGATGCCTTCCACTTGACTTCACCCCACAAAATGGTCCTGATGCTCAAAAAGCCCCAAAATCCCAATTTCTTGGGCAAAGCTCCAAATGCTAAACCTTGCAGCCACTGAACCCTGCAAAGTAGAAGTGCAAGGTCCGAGGGACAGCATGGGGAGCATGCCTGGCCCTGTCCATCTCTCCCTGCAGGAGCTCAATGCTCTTCTGACCCCCATCACATGGGACCCGCTTCTCTCAGAATATCTATTTGCTCCAGTGGGACATGAGCTTGAGATCTGACTGTGTGCCTAACCAGCCCTGTGACCAGTCCTCCCTTCCTGAGACCTCATCTGCCATCTATACAGTGAGGGGCCCTTCCAGGGCATTCTGTGGCTAATAGGGTTTGGCTCTGTCCCCACCCAAATCTTACCTTGAACTGTAGCTCCCACAATTCACATATGTTGTGGGAAGGACCCCATGGGAGACAAGGGAATCACAGGGGCTGTTTCCCCCATTCTGTTCTCATGGTAGTGAATAATCCTCTTGAGATCTGATGGTTTTATAAGGGGTTTCCCCTTTCGCTTGGCTCTCACTCTCTCTTGTCTGGTGCCATGGAAGATGTGCCTTTCACCTTCCACCATGATTGTGAGGTCTCCCCAGCCAGGTGGAATTGTGAGTCCATTAAGCCTCTTTTTCTTTAAAAAATGACCCAGCCTTGGATATACCTTTAGCAGCAGCATGAAAATGGACTAATGCAGTGGGCCTGTGGTTCTGTGGGCCCTCAACTTCAGAACCAGAGGTGCCTTTCCAGGGGTGCTACTCAGGGACCTCCAGGCTATCCACCCTGCCCCTCCCCTGGAAGCCCCTGAATGCTGTCCAGCTTCCCCACCTCCTGCCTGCCTGCCTATCAAACCTTAGCTGCCCCATGCCCACAAAGTCTTGCCAAATAGCTGACCAACCATCATGGAAACTAAGACACCCGAGGTGAGATAGGAAGTAAGAATAGTCTGGCACACCATGAGATCTCAGCAGTGCTGGTAGGGCCTGACGTTTGGCTGACAGTGTACATTTAAGACAGCGTGTGCCACAGAAAAGAACAGGTGGGAACCCCCCCCCAACTCCCCATAGACTAGAACTGACCCCTAAAAGGCAGAGCATGTGGGCTGAAATTATGGGTCAGAACGTCCCCACCTTCCCCAGGGCCCAAGAGACAGACCTTGAGACCTTAAAGGAGGGTGAGAGGGAGGCAGGATGAACGAGGGGTATCTGCCTCCTTCTCACGATGACAGGGCCTTGGCAGCCACGAGGGCGCTGTGGCCCCCATGCAACGAGCAGGGCATCGCGTCCCCACCACCTGTGCCAAATGTCAGCCACGGCGTACGGTGCCCCACCCCATTCCTGAAAACCAAAGGCACCCCTTCCAGAGAAGAAAAAGAGGGAGCCTCATCATTAATAGCGCTGGCGGCAAGGTAAAGCTGCCCGCCCGCCCCCGCGCACCCTCGCCCATAATTATGCCAGCACGCCTTTCATCCCCACGCGCACACGCAGAAAGTTTATTGTTGTATTTCGGCCTTTTTTCAGTCTCCTCTGCCTTTCATGCAAGGGGAAGGGTGCTGAGGGGTCAAAGCACCTCCCCCACCTCCTCTCCCTGCTGCAGTCCTTTTAGAAAAACACCCAAAGCCATAATTTGTCTTAGAATTTCTTTTGAAACAGCTACAAGAAAGACTAACGACTGCTCTTTTCCCTCTGTTTCTGATTCCAGCCATCCCTTTATCTGGCTTTCATTAGAGCCTCGGCCGCGCCTCTTTTGTGGGAGAGACTTGAGGGAGCCGAGGCAGTTTCCCAGCCGCTGTGATGTTGCTAAAGATTAAAAAGGAGCTTTGAAGCCGCACCAGTTCTCTCTGCGCCCCCTCGGTACAGGACCTCAGAAAGACCCAAGCCATCTGGCAAACCTGACATAAAGACAAAATAAAGTGATTGAAACAGTCTCTTCAAAGCCACAATGGCAGATTTGTTGATTTGGGCGTTATCTTTCATGCGAGGCCCTCAGAAGTCACCAGAACACCTAGGTAATCTCAGGCAGGCCTCACTGGAGTGGATGGAGCTTTCCAGGCCGAGGCTCAGACAGGGGCCCGGCCTCACCTGGCAGGGGCCCAGGGATGGACTGCGGGGCCCGCCCCGGTAAGTTCCATACTTGGACTCAGAGCCCGGGCCTCGACGGTGGTTTCCAGCCAGGCCTCCTCCCTCCAGCCCCTCCTGGGTCCCAGCTCCAGAGGGGCACTGAACCCAGACAGACAGACAGAGCCAGGACAGGAAGCTGGTGCGAGGCTGCCCTGAGCAACAGGGGATGGCGGGAGATGAAAGGCTGCTGCCCTGATTGCAACCGACAGCCCGTTAGTAACACCCTGGCATCTTCAGAATCGGAACCTGCTTCTCACAGACCCCAGCTGGGCAAGGCCTGAGCAGATGGCCGTTTGCCAGGGCTCAGGGGTGGGTCTCGCTCAACCAACTGAGTCTTGGCCAGCAAAGATCCTGGAGGCACGGACCCCCAGGCAGCTCTGGCCCAGTTCTGCGCTAACAGGTCAGAATTAACATAACCTGGAACCTGGCCTTCTCTGGGCCTCAGCTTGCCTCCCTGCAAAAGGGACAGGACTAACCCTATGGGTGGAGTTTCCCTTATTCTGTTGGAAAGCAGGGCTCAGAGCCCAAAGTCTTGGATCCTGAATGCACCCCGGGCCTGGACAGGAAGCCTGGAGAAGTGGCATCAAAGCCAGCACTGCAGGTGAACAGACCCTCCCACACTGAGTTCTGTCCAGGGATTTGGGGCATACCACCCCACACAACCACTGCTGATATAACCACAAGGAAAGCATTCCCCTCTCAGGGACTCAGTCCCACTAGTAAAACTCAAAGGTGGGAGGGGACCAGAGATACTGGTGTGCTGGGGAGAACTGGGGCTCTATGAATACCCCTGAAGGGACAGAGGTGGGGTCAAAAGAAGCTGAGTGGCTGGGCGCAGTGGCTCATGCCTGTAAGTCCAGCACTTTGGGAGGCCAACGCAGGAGAATCACTTGAGCCCAGGAGTTTGAGACCAGCCTGGGCAACATAGCAAGACCCCAGTCTTTCTTTTTTTTTTTTTTTTTTTGAGACAAGGTCTTGCTCTGTCACCCAGGCTAAAGTGCAGTGGTGCCATCAAAATTTAGTGTCAACTTCCTAGGCTCAAGCAATCCTCCCATCTCAGCCACCCAAGTAGCTAGGACTACAAGTGCATGCCACCATACCCAGATGAATTTTAATTTTTTGTGAAGATGAAGTCTCACTATGTGGCCCCTGGGCTCAAGTGGCCCTCTCGCCTTGGCCTTCCAAAGTGTTGGGACTAGAAGTGTGAGCCCCACCCCTGGTCTTTAAGTTCCCCACTTCACTGCAAACAGCTGCTCTGCTTTTATCTGTTACACACAAGGGGCTTCAGAATAAGATCTTCAGGCTTTGTTTTTAAGTATCTGCTGATTAAAACACACATACAATTTAAAAGCCACAAGTCTTGAGGGCCTCTGCTGGTTCCTTCTGACCTCCTTGAACCTGTGATTCTAATCGGACCCTGATGAGCTCAGTAAGAGCTGGACTTCATTGTACCCAGTTTCAGCAAAATAATGAATTCACAGAGTCTGACCATCAATCAAAAGCCAAGAATCTATGGAAAACCTGTTCTGCCCTCCCACCCCAGAAAAATGTAATATCTGCCTGTCCTCAAACACCAGGCCCAGAAAAGATTTCTAAAGCATGTTCACAGTCTCAGGGGATATAGTAATCTCCAGCTGCTTTATAAGCCAGGGAGAGAGGGCATCTCGTCACAGTCCTTGGAGACAACTTGCCCAACCCCATCTTTCTCTGGCTAGATAAAGACGAGCGTTCCGGCTCCTTCTTCCCTCCCCTGTCTTCTTCAGAGGACTCAGAGGGGAAACTTCTCATCACAGCTGATCCCTAAGCACCTTTCCTTCCTTCCAGAAGCACAGCTGGCTCTGCCACCAGGATAGGAGGCCCACAACAGAGATTTTCTGGCATCTTGGCAGTGATGTGCCTGCATGAGATGAGGCTTTCATCTTCCGTCCTCCCAAAGAGGGAAAGGAAGTCAAGCTCCACAGAGAGGCAGTGCCACAGAGCACATGTGGGAGGGGCAGCCTCCCACCAATCCCTATAGGGAACCTTCTAGGTAGACAATTTGCCTCTCCTCTTCTAACCATGCCTCCACATCTTCTCAGTCTGGTGAACTCCTACTCATCCTCCAAAAGCTTTCTCTGATGTTACTTTTTCTGTGAAGCCTTTCTGAGCTTCCTTCTCACAGGCCAGTCCCAGCTCATGTACCACTTCATCCACATCTGTCTTGGGTAGCTCTGAAATGAAATAATAATGTTTCCAAGAAGAGCACACACTGGAAGTCAACAGACCTCAGTGCAAATGTCAGTTCCCTTATTCAACAGCTATGAGTTCTTGGACAGGTCACTTTGCCTCTCTAAGCCCCAATTTCCTATCTGTAAAGCTGAAAAAATAAAACTTATTCTCTAGGCTGGTTTTTTTGTTTGTTTGTTTGTTTTTTATTGTTGGTGTTTTTTTTTAAAACGAGGTCTTGCTCTTGTCTCCAAGGCAGGAGTACAGTGGTGCCATTTCAGCTCATTGCAACCTCCTCTAGGCTGTTTTAGAAGATTCCATGATGTATGTGGAAGAGCCTAAAATTATGTCCAACACATACAGGCGCCCAAGAGAAGTAGGCTTCATTTCTTCCTTAGAAGAGTTGAGTTTCTCAAGAACAGGAACCAGGTCTTCATTCATTCATTCATTCATTCATTCATCACTGAACTCTTGTCGAGAACCAAGCCCTAAGCCAGAAGTTGGGTTGTACAGCAGGTCACAAAGCAAACTCTGTCTGGGGTCCATACACCTCACAACTAGTCTTCCTTACTGTGTATCTCTTGCATGTGCTGTGGCTCACACTGGTCCCACTCTTCCCGGTGGTTTGGGCAAGGGCAGGTCTTCTGAGTCCAGGCTGAAAGTTGCCTGCCCCTAGGATAGTCAGCAGGACTCTTTTCTGCCCTTGACGTCCTCTCAGCCTTGTCTGAGCACTCTAGGAGGAGAAAGATGAAGAGGAGCCATCATCTCTACTCTCTACTCTCATCATCTCTACCCCCCACCTCATCCCTGGAAAGTTTTCAGCCTAATGAAAGAGACAGACTCATTAATCTCAACCTTGAAAACTCCCAATTTGATGGCAGAGTCGCATTTTCCTGATTTGGAGAAGTCCCATTTGGAGAGCAAAGAGCAGAGTTCCATTTTCCCTAATACTGCAAACTCTTAGTCTGGTGGAGGAGACACAGGCCTCCTGATCCTGGCCCAGTTTATTGCTGGTGGGGGTGAGATTTTTCCCTTCACAGGAGGGCACCTCCTCTGATGGGAGAGGCAGTCTGTGCCCACAGATAGCTTGAGAGTCAGATAAAACAACATGTATGGGGGAAAAAGAGATCCATCTAGGGTCCCTTTGAAAAGCTGGCTGTGCAAAGTCTCTGTCTATTTGTCTGTACTCAGAAGGGATATTCCTGGCTCTGCAGATGCACCATTTGAACCTGCAGGGCTGGACACAAATGACAGAGGCATTCGCCTCACAAGCATCCAGCCAAGCTCCTCACCAGAGAACCCACGCCAGAGCTGGCCAGAGGCCCCATCACTGGCGTCTCGTGCCAACCTTGCCAGGGGAGGCTTTCTCACGATCAGGGACATCTGGGCTGGCCCAGCTCCCAGAGGCCACCGACATGAAAGGCGAGGGGCTCCGCGGAAGCACCATCTGCACATCATAAAGCAGCTTGGTGGCTCCCAGGGGCTGCCTCCAGCTGCGGCTGGGTTGCCTGGGAAAAGAGAGGAAGGTACCAAGCGGCCAGGAGGGGGAGGCCAGGGGGAGAATAAGGATGGCCAAGAGGGGAGAGCCGGGCTGGCATGCTGCCACCTGGCACCCTATGCACTGGGGAAGTTAACATCACCTGGTTTGTCTCCCTGTAGCTGCCTGGGAACCCAGTGGGTTGTGCCTATCCCTGGAGGTGACTTGGTGACAGGGATAGAATACAGGGCTGTTTATGCCCTCAGTGGCCATGCCTCAGTTTCCATATCTGTACATTGGGGGTAATAATAATCTCATCCATATGGTGGGTTTGCTGTGTGAATTAAAAGTAATACAAGAATTGAGCTTAAGATCTGTGCACATAATATCTGCAGTGTGCGTCCCACGCCTGGTTTAAAGTAAGTCTTCAGTCACCACTGTCATCATCCTGCCTCCCAGATGCCGTCCTGCAGCTCTGGGAGCAGGCATCTGTGATGGAAGGAGCTGTCCGGGATATTTCACTGGCTGTCCTACCCAGGGCCCCCCCTTCAACACCAAGTCCAAAGCTGATTGGACAAAGGATAGGGCCTGGCCCAAGAAAACTCATCTATTGGCAGTTGAGCAGAGCCTATCAGATTCTCTGTGGAGAACTTGAGCTGGAGCTGGGTTTTGCCTACCTTGGGCTATGTTGAAGCAGAGGAAGGAGGCAGAGAGGAAGAGAAAGAACAGAGATGTGAGAACAGCAGAGATAAGGGAAATACAAGGTTCCTGAGAGGTGGAAAGAGATGACAGAGGGGAGAAGGCCTCTGGTCCTTTCTTTTGGGTTCCCATTTGAGTTCCCAGTAATCAAGGCTGTACCAATAATCATGAACCTGTGATGTGTGCCAAGAAGTACAAACACGAATACGCACATACCACACACACCCCCACATCCCATCATACCGACATACACCCCTTTTTACTTTATCTTTACAAGTCCCTACCCACACACAAACCACTTCCTAAATGGTGAATCCCAGAAGACCAATTTTGTTGAGTGGGGCTCAGAAGTTGAGAAAACCTCTGAATAGTTCTGGAAAATACCATTTTTGGAGAAAGTGGAGAGAAGAGAAGAGATGGCTGGCTGCAGGAGAGAAAACACAGGTGCTCAGAGACAGCTCAGAGAGAAGGCTGTAAAGTGTCTGAATTGTGATGCCTGATCCTTGTAGCAGAACGTCATCAAATCATATCACCTGCCGTCTCCCAGTTCTGCTCTCCCCCATGTTGGCTCCATCCTTTGCCCCTCCAGCTGGCAAGACAGCTGCTGGCCTCTACAGTGGCACCATCCCTCAACCACAGACAATAGCAGGGGCTCCAGTGTCTTGGTTTGGGCTCCCTCAGAAGCAGACCTTTAGTCAAGGATTTTCGTTGGGACGTGATCACAGGAAGTATTGGTAAGGGAATGGGGAAGAGAGCCAGCACGGGGAGGGAAGCCAATACAAGGTATGTTACCATGCGGTTATCTCTGTGAGCACCCAGAGCCTAAGCCTACTGGGGAACTGTGAGGGCCAGGGTAGAACATGCATCTCACAGAGAAATGGGATATTTATCCACCAGCTCCCATCAGCCATTGGTTGAGGGCTGCCACAAAGCTGGGACTAGAACTCCTCAAATTTTGCACCATAAGCATCTTACTTGCCTCCCCTAGCTACCCTGGCAACTCCTTGGTGGCATTAGCCCGCTGACTTCTAGCCCCTATGGCACACATGGACAGAGTGGGCCCTAGCCACCTGGGAGACTACTCAAGCAGAGACCCAAAGACGGGCAATTGGAAGTTCAGCCCCTGTGCATGGAAATGGCAAATGCCAAGAGGCTATGCATGGAGCCCAGTCAGGGGCTGCTATATTCTGCAAAAATATCATATTATCTCAAAGGTTTTGACTGGGTCATATGCTCATCTCTGGACCAATCACTGAGGCAAGAGGGATGTGACATGCTAATTGAGTCGGCCTTAGAGTGATGGAAGGGGCAGGGAGAACCAGGGGGCAGTGGGTGTGTTCCCTGTGTACCTCATAGAAATGAACAAGTGTGGACGACAGCATCTCTCAGAAATAAGATGAGCAGATACCAGTTGGGTGGCCAGAAAAACAAGGCACACAAAGGACCATGCCTCAGCCCCAAGTTGCCATTAATCGAAGGGTGAGAGGGTTGTGTTTGGCTTTTCTAAAGCCCTTCCAGCAAAACCCTTTAGCTAGTCACTTTAAGCTTTGGTTTAAAGCATTAATTGAAACTGACCTGTGCCAGACATTGTGTCAGGCTCTGAGGAAACACAGATGAAAAGCTCTCATTTCTGTTCTCTGGAAACATAGGCAAGGGTGGCAGTGGAGATGGAATAGACAGTGACGCTGTTTCAATGACGATTTCAGCAGATCTGTTCATGAGATGCCACTGATCACGACACATACAATTATTTCATGAGCCACCAAGGAAAAAGAAAAGTTGCCAATTAAATTATGTCACACCTTGGGTAATAAGATTTATCCCAATTTTAGAGATACGAAATGTAAAAATGATGAGTTTTAGAACTGTTATGCTCAAATTTTATAGTTTATAAAGGATGCTTTTATAGACGCTCTCCCATTAGATACTCACTACGAGCCTGCTGGGGATGATATCACTGCTATTTTCCAGTCCATGAAACTGCATTCAGAGAGGTCAAGTGACTTTCACAAGGTGACTAAGCTACTAAGTGGTCAAAGTGGGACTCAACCCCAGGTCTGCCTGGTTGCAGAACCAGGAGACCACCGGGTATCCCTATCACTTTTGTGACTCCTGGACCATCTTTGTTTGCCTCCCAGTTCAAAACAAGGAGCCCAACCAGCTCCACCTCCTTCTGCTCCCACACACTCATATGCCCAGGCTTGAGATTTCTGTTCCCAGCAGTTTTCTTCCCTTCCAGGCAAAACAATCTTCCTTGGTGACCACAGGCAGATAGTATGTCACCCACTGACTCCCAACTCCCCTCAAGCTACCGCCATGGTGAGCACTACTCAAACCTGCGTCCTTACCAAGGATTCTATTTTGAAGGACTTAAGCCCTTACCCCTCAGAATGCCTTAAGTTAGACCTGTTTGATAATCATTCGTATGATAGTTTCCTCATGTATATATTCCCTCATTAACGCAGGGGTTCACACTTTGTTTAATGCTCTGAATTGCTACCTTGAAATTCTTAATAATTTTGAACAAAAGACCCTACATTTTCATTTTGCACCTGGCCCTGCAAATTACGAAGCTGGCCTTGGTGAGAATGGCCTGCCACACTTAAAAGTATCTAAGCAAGAAGTTGGCCTTGTTGCCCCATTCCTAGGTCTCCTGAGGTCAGGAACTGTGTCCTGGTCACCTCTGTATGCTCTGGGAACAGGCATGCTCAGTTCCCTAAACAGAGGGACTCCTCAGTAGGTACTGAATGAATTGTGTGTGTGTGCGTGTGTGTCTGTGTGTGTGTGTGTGTGTGCCCATCCACACACAAGTCAGTCTATATTCTTTCAGTTGCAAGGGACAGAAATCCAATTCAAAGTACACATAACTCAAAGGGAATTTATTCACCCCCTGGATTGAAAAGTGTAAGAGGCTGATGAACTTCAGGCTCAGCTGGGATCCAGGTACTCAAGCAGTGTCACCAGGCTACTAGCTCTTAGCTCTGCTTTTTCACCATTAGCATTATTCTCAGGCAGTGTCTCCTCTCACGCCCCAAAAGCACGAGGCTGACATACCACTAGCTCAGCAGGCTTTTTATGGAAAGATCCCACCAGAGCCAAGCCTCAGTTTCGTGCCCGCCTCTGTACCAATCACTAAGCCAGGGGCAATGATATTCTTACGGGCCAGATTCCAGTCACAGACCCACCTCTGAACCAATCACTGGCCCTGGCAGCTGTGACACTCTCATTAGCAGGCATGGGTCACATGCTCACCCCTGAACCAATCATCACTGGCCCTGGAAGCTGTGCTACTCTCACTGGCAGGCTTGGGTCACATGCTCACCCCTGAACCAATCATCACTGGCCCTGGCAGCTGTGACACTCTCATTAGCAGGCTTGGGTCACATGCTCACCCCTGAACCAATCATCACTGGCCCTGGCAGCTGTGCTACTCTCACTGGCAGGCTTGGGTCACATGCTCACCCCTGAACCAATCATCACTGGCCCTGGCAGCTGTGACACTCATTAGCAGGCTTGGGTCACATGCTCACCCCTGAACCAATCATCACTGACTGGCCCTGGCAGCTGTGCTACTCTCATTGGCAGGCTTGGGTCATGTGGAGAGAGGAGGCTCTCAAAATGGAAGTCAGGATGCTGTGGTTAGAGGAAGTGGCTATTTGGTGCTAGATGGACAAAAATAACCAGTAATATCAAGGCTTCTCTCTGCCTATCTCCCAAGTTTGTCCCTTGGGTCTGAGAAGCCTGAGAACCTTGCTGACCCCGAAGAGCAGCCTTGGAAACCTACCAAAAATGGAAGGCCTGGGAAATACCAAGGGTCCAGGCAACCAAAAGGCCCACACTGGATGGGTCAGCAGGACCAGGGCAGATCAGACAGGTGCTAGAGGCAGGCGGGCACTCTGCATAGTTACCACCAGAGAGCACCTGACCCAGAGGCAGGGTAAACAGGAGAGGTCAAGTAGCCACGAGGGACCTCTGTCCCTTGCCTGAAGCATGGCAGATAATAACACTGACTGCTCACCCTTATTGTGTCTGGCCCTGTCCTAAGCATTTTTATGCATCAACTCAATGAATTATCACCAATGAGATTGGTACATTTATAACCCTCATTTTACAGATGAGGAAACCAAGGCTTTGAAGTAATGAGGCCAAGATCATACAGCACAAAGTGGGCAAGTCGTGTATCTATTTCAGCATTTCAGCAAACACTGAGCATCCTGAGGTTAGGGGCTGTGTCTTGTTCTTATATGAAGTCCTCATGGACCCTAATAATCACTATGTGCTTAATGGATATCCGGTGAAGTAAAAGATCAGGAGGCTGTAACTGTGTTCTCCATGCTCCCCACCCTCCCCATCCCAGGAAGAAATCACCAGGCTCAGCTTAGGCAATACCCCTTCCAGGTGTGCTGACCTTGGAAGATGATTCTTAGACTTTGCCTTTGCTCTGTTGTAATGGACCCTCAGGCACTACAGTACACACATCAGTAGAAGAGAGAGTTTGAGATTTTGCAGAGGCTTGACAACTCCAAAGTTTCATTGTGTGGGTCATCTGTTTTTGTTTGAGGCAGAGTCTTGCTTTGTTGCCCAGGCTGGAGTGCAGTGGCATGATCTCAGCTTGCTGCAACCTCCGCCCACAGGGTTCAAGTAATTTTCGTGCCTCAGCCTCCCAAGAAGCTGGAATTACAGGTGTGCACCACCACGCCTGGCTAATTTTTGTATTTTTAATACAAACAGGGTTTCCCCATGTTGTCCAGGCTGGTTTTCAACTCCTGCCCTCCAGCAATCCACCCACCTAGGCCTCCCAAAATGCTGGGATTACAAGTGTGAGCCACAGTGCATGGCCTGTAGGTCACTATTTATGCCTCTCCCAGGAGTAGCTGGCTGTGCAGTTGAGGGGAAGAGGAAGAACACATTTAATGTGAATTCATTTATCAGCCTCCACTGGGCTCCCACGGTGGGCCAAATACCATGCTGAGTGCTTTGAGGGGGTCGGAGGGAGGCATGACAAAACTTCCTCCTCCAAACCCCTCCTGGGAAGAGAAATAAGTCACTGCCAGAGGAAGAACACAGAAGGAAGTCCTGCCTTCACAAGAGAGGACTTCTGATCATTTGGGCAACAAAAATGTATTAGCTACCTGCCACGGGCCAGTGAACAAAACAGAACAGACTCAGCTCTTGCCCTCAGGAAGTTCTCAGTCTAACGGGAAGGTAGACAATAGACAAATAAATATGGAATTGTAAGTGTGATGTGTTTTACCAAAAACAGGAAAAGCACAGGGTGCTATAAAATAAACTAAAAGGGGGCCAGGCGTGGTGGCTCACACCTGTAATCACAGCATTCTGGGAGGCTGAGGTAGGCGGATCACTTGAGGTCAGGAGTTCGAGACCAGCCTGGCCAACATGGGGGAAACCCCATGTCTACTAAAAATAGAAAAAATTAGCCGGGCTGGTGGCAGGCGCCTATAATCCCAGGTACTGGGGAGGCCGAGGCAGGAGAATCGCTTGAACCCAGAAGAGGGAGATTGCAGTGAGCTGAGACCTCGCTACTGCACTCCAGCATGGGAGACAAGAGCAAAACTCCATCTCAAAAAGTAAAAAAAGAATAAATTAAGAGAGAAAGTAAAAGGGGACGTGTTGGAACAGGTTAGGGTTGCCTTTCTGAGGTGGTGAGAGATGAAAAGAGGCCAGCCATATGAAGCGTGTGGGAACAGCATTCCAAAATGAGGGAATAGCTCATGTGAAAGCCCTGCATGGCAGGAGAGCAGGCCATGTTCAAAGGACTAAGATTAGGCAAGTCGTGTCTGGAGGTTAGCGAGTAGAAGTAGGTAGTGGCAGAAATCGGGGTCAGAGAGAGGAGCACGAGGCTGCTCTCAAACTCCTGGTCCTCGTCCTCCTACCTCGGCCTCCCAAAGTGCTGGGATTACAGGCATGAGCCACTGCCCCTGGCCCCAAAATCCATGTATTTCAAAGTCACTCTGGCTGCGGCGGGGAAAGTGGATTTGTAGTGGAGCAGAGTGGAAGCTGGGAACATGGCAGCTCTTGCTGAGTCAATAGCTAGGGTGCACAGATGAGGGCCTGTTCCTTCCTCATAGGGGCCTCTGGGGAGGCTTTCAGAAGCACGTTTTACCCCAGGTGAAAGAGGTACAGGCAGGCAGGAAGGAGAAGGCTGCATTCACCACTCCTAGCATTTTTCTCCTAAATAAAGAGGAAAAAAGTTTTTCCTTTTTCTGCCTCAGAAACTAGAAAGAGATGCCCATTCATCAGTACCTTCCGAAATGCCTGTGTGTAGAGTTAAACAAGAAGAAGAACAGACCATCAGCAGTATAGAGCACAGATAATTCAGTGATGTTGTAAAGTCTGGCATAAACAGATCTGGCTAAGCCTCACAACTTTTCTGCTGGGGCTGACAATGTCAGCAACTCCAAGTCTGATCCCCTACTGGCTCTGGAACGCAAGATCCCCGTAGAGAAAGGAGGAGAAAAGGCCCCCCACCACCACTTGCATTTCCCCCAGCAAATGGGCAGGTTTGCCTCTCTAAGGAGCAGGCCAAGCATCAGCCAAGCCAACCAGAATTGGATTCGTAGGAAAGAACCTCTCTGCCGGCTCTTTATCAGTGACCAGTCTCATGGGGGACAAGTGCTAACGTTCTGTGAAGTGTGTTGTGTTTGTTAGCAGCAGGGTGCCTCGGGGCTCCTGTCAGCACCCTGGAATAGGGCTCCAAGTGACAGGTAGCAGTGCTCAGCATTCACTTCCTCCTCTCATTGTGCCCTCACAACCTGCTCAGGCTCAAGACAGGTAGAGAAACTGAGTTTAGAAATAGGTGTTTTGTTTTTGTTTTTTAATGCTTGATTACTCTGAGTACAGCTTCCATTCTGCAATCTTCTGGTCACAGTACCCCAATTTTTCTTAGGGATCCCAACTTAGCCCATGTGGTTTAGGTAGCACCCGTCTTCCACCCGAGCTTCTGAGGAAGGAGAGCCATGGTCTGTCTAGATGTCACTTGTCCCTGAATTCTGCCACCACCCTGACTACCCTCCACCCACATTCCACCCGTTCGTGGTCACAGGCTTTAGGTGGGCACATGATCTAAACTAGTCCAATCACATAACCCTGACTTTGGCTGGGCCACTGGGGAAGGCACATTCCCTTTTTTTCTGGACTGGGATCTATGAAGATGTCATCTTGGAGCTTCTAGAGGCCAATGAAGCCTGTCTAAGAATGGGACCAGTGCAGAAGGAAGTAGAACAGAGAAAAAGCCTGAATCTTGGGACATCATTTGAGCACCTGGATACAGCCATACCTGAAGCATAACCTCATTAGGGGTGGGTTTCTGACTGTCACATGGAGGCCAGGCAATGGCAAGGATGAGAACCAGGCACTGTGAGCTCCAGTTCAGTGCTCTTCCAGATGATTTTACCCAGCCACACAACAAACTCAACTAATCTGTGTGTGGTTTTATGGTCTGCTAAAAGATGGGTATTTCAAAAATAAAAACATCTGATCATTACAATGTTTTGTCTAACTGAATCATAGAGCCGTGGAAGGGCCCCTGGAGGTCCTATCACTGAATGGTTTTCCAAGATTTTTAGCAACTTCTTGTTTCAAATGAAGTTTGAAGCAGAACACCTATGTGTGTGAAATAAATTGGTAGCTTGTTAGTGCAAATGTGTTTTATCTTTTAGGTTAGAAGTTCTTAACATTTGGCCGGTGGTGGCTCATGCCTGTAATCCCAGCACTTCAGGAGGCCAAGGCAGGGGGATTGCCTTAGGTCAGGAGTTCGAGACCAGCCTGGCCAACATGGCAAAATCCTGTCTCTACTAAAAATACAAAAATTAGCTGGGCATGGTGGCACATGCCTGTAACCCCAGCTACTCGAGAGGCTGAGGCAGGAGAATCACTTGAACCTAGGAGGCAGAGATTGCCGTGAGCTGAGATCATGCCACTGCACTCCAGAGCAAGACACCATCTTACTTTTTATAATCAATGAAGACCCAGAGTTCAATGTGTTATTTATTTCCAATGTATAGAATTTTATTATATAATATATTTTCATGTATGGGAGATTTTAAATCACTTTTTTAAAATTATTCATAATTGATACATAATTATACATATTTATGAGGTATAGAGTGACATTGATACATATATACAATGTAAATGATCTAATCAGAGTAATTACTATATCCATCACCTCACACATTATTTCTTTGTGTTGGAAACATTCAAAATCCTCTTTTCTAGCTATTTGAAATATATAATAAATTATTATTGTATAGTCACCCTACAGTGCTAAAGAACACTAAAATGTGCGGGATACCCAGCAGAGCCAGGTGAGGGCGGCAGCAGGCTGAGGGTGTGCCTCTGCACTGGAGAGCTGGGCCGGGCTGCAGGGGAACTCTAAGCCCTGGAAGGGCCAGGGAAGGGCAGATCAGACAAATAGACTTGTGCATGCAAGACTACCAAGGTGATGCTGGAGAGTGGGAGGTGCGATGAGACAGAGGTTCAGAGGGGAACACTGAGGCCTTGAATGCCAGGCTGTGGGGTGTGTACTTCCCCCTGTAAAATGGGATAAACCAGATGAAATGGTCTCCTTGGAGAAAGCTGGGGATTTTCCAGGAGCCCCAGGCTGGGGACAGGCCATCAGCAGCTCAAAAATGATCCTGCAGGCCCAGGCTCCCTGTCCATTGCGATTTCTTGGAACACTGCCCTGCCAGCAGGGCCCAGTATCAAATTCCCGTCATAGAAAGTCACTGTGTGTTTGATAAACTCTTATCAGACTGTGGCTGTTGGCTTGTGCTGTGTCACCCAGATCTCTAATTTCATAGTCCCGGCTCTGCCAAAAACTGGCTGTGAAGCCTGGACGTGTCTCTCCCATATCTCCATCTAAACTGGGCTGCAGAAAGAGGACTCAGTCAGATGCACTGACTCATGCCTGTGATCCCAGCACTTTGGGAGGCTAAGGTGGGAGGATTGCTGGAGACCGGCCTGCACAACATTGCAGGACCTCATTTCTACAAAAAATTAAAAATTAGCCTGGTGTAGTGGCGCATGCCTGTGGTCCCAGCTACTCAGGAAGCTGACGCAAGAGGATCACTTGAGCCCAAGAGGTCAAGGCTGCAGTGAGCTATGATTGTACCATCGCACTCCAGCCTGGGCAACACAGTGAGATCCTGCTTCAAAAACAAACGAAAAGATAAAAAGACAGAGAAAGAGGACTCAACTGGCTCCTTTCAAGCTGTTGGTTCTAGGGAAGTGCTTCTGATTCTCTTTCAGCGTCTGATAAAGACTTTGTTTTAAAAATATGTGTATACTTTAGGTTTTTTAAATTCGGTTATTTAATTTTAAACCTATTTATTGCCTAAGTAATTCATGTTCATTATAGACAAATTTGAAACTACAGATAGGTGTGAGGAAGATATTTCAAATGTTCATCATCTCAGCACTTATGTCATTCCAGATATTTTCCAGTGTTTTTTTTTTTTAATTAGAGTTTGGTGGTGATTCTCTTCTCCCTGCTTCCGGGGATGTATTCATGATACCCCTTTATTGAGCCTGGCTACTCAAAGTGTGGCCTGGGGACGGCTGCATTGGCAGGGCCTGGGAGCTTGGTAGGGATGCAGAGTCTCGGGTACCACCTCAGGATTGTAAAATTGGAATTCACATTTTAAGCAAGATCCCTGGGTGATTCATATATGTGTATTAAAATTTGAGAAGTACTATTCTGGAACATTAGCTTATACTTCGACTTAATTTTCTTGAACAAGAGAAAGGGAACATTTCTGAAGTTAGAACAACTAGACATCAAAAGAAGACCTTTGACAAAGCCAGACAAGCTAAAAAGTCCTTTTTCTTTCTTTCTTTCTTTCTTTTTTTAACTCACAATCACACAGAAAGATGAAAAAGATCTGAGGGACTTTTTTGTTTACTTTATTTATTCATTTATTTTAGAGATGGGGTCTTGCTATGTTACCTAGGCTGGAGTACAGTGGCTATTTGCAGGGGCGATCCTGCTCCTCCTCCTGCCTCCCTCCACTCCTCAGACACCTCTGCTGCTTCCTCATCCTTTATTCATCTGTTAGATATTTACTGAAGATCTTCAAGGCTCCGCTTCTCTGATCACTCTACTGTCTCCTCCTGGGTGCTTTCATTCACTCCTAAGTTTCCAAAGACATCTCTATGCCCAAAATCTATTTTCAGATCTTACCTCCATGCCAAGCTCCAGACATATGCATTCACCTTCCTACTTGGCTTCTCCTCTTGGGTTTTTCATGGGCATCCCTAACTCCTACTAAGTTCTTCCTCCTAAATAACTCAAATTATCCCATTGCACCACCCCCACATCCCCCATGCTAGGCTAAGCCACCCCCATCTCCCCTTTGAAGACCACATTGCTTCTAAGCTGGTCTCTCTGCCTGGTCTCCCAAACCCACTCCAATTCTTCCTCCATTCAGAAGCCAAAGTGCTCTTCTTAAATTGCCAATCTGGCCATGCGCCAGGAAGGCACTTGGAAGTGGAAGGCACTTCCACTGCCTTCACGGGCATCCCAAATAAAATCAAGCATCTCTGCCATGCCTTGAAAGTCTCTGCCAAGCCCAGCCTTTCTTCCAGACACAGTCCCCACTATCTCTCTTGCTCCAAACCTGGTCTTCTCCCTCTCTGCAGCCAACTTTCCCTTGCCCTTGTGCATTCTGACCTGTCTGGCAGTTTAGTGGGTGCAGCTGATGCCCCTTGGCTCACCTCTCCTGAAGGGGTATCCCACTGGAGGGGCAACACCAGCAGCTGGGAGTGTTGTCCATTCAGGGAAGGCAGCCACACACCCCCTCAGAGAATTGCCTTGGGACAAACTAGAGTCACCTCTGCAACAGGTGACAGTCAGGCAGATCTCACTGCCCAAGATGGGTGACAAAAGGCCGGTCACCTCCCCGAGAGGTGGAACTGTTCCTCGGACAGTTGAAATTCCCCATCCCCCCTTGCCCTGCCACCACTGTGGGATGGAGCGCAAGCCGAGACCACCTCCTTCTCTGCTTCTCCCTGCCGCCCCATCCTGCTTCTCTCCCTGCCTTGCAGGTCCTTTCCAATTGCCACCCCAAGAGATCCCCACCTCAGGTTCCACTTGCAGGGCACCCAACCAAGATGTATCCTCCAGGTCATGCCTGGCTGAGCCCCCAGAGCACTATCCAGTCAGCACTCTGCCATTTTCCTTCCTAACAGTTGGCATGGGCGTGCTTAATACTTGTCTGTGTTATCTGTCTAACATGCATTTCACTGTACACTCCATAAGGGCAGGGCCGTGTCTATTTCACTCCCACCGTGTTCCTAGCACCCCCTAGCACGTAGTAGGTACACAAAACTACAAACTGAAAGAAGGAAGAAAGGAAGGTCCCGGTGTGGCCTCTTTCTTATTTGATGGAGGGCTCTGAGTCTAAATGGCTTTGGAGGTTGGCAGCCATGAGTGCCATGGCTTGGGCTCTCTGCCCTCCAGCAAGCAGCTCTGAGACCGTGTGGGCAGAGGCTGTGTGGCATGCCCGCCTGGATGGCGGCCGTCCACCACCTCTCTCTTCTCCTCACTCAGAGGCAGCAGCTGGAGCTGCTCCACCAGTGACCGTGAGCAACCCTGGAAGCTGCACTGTCAACAGCCTGTCACAGTGAATCCACCCAGGCCACTGCCTCCCCGCAGAGCTGCCTGCTGAACCAGCCTCAGCCTCTCGGGGCCTCTCCCAGCAGCGCTCACAGGCTGGCATCAGGAAGGCCCAGGCCTGCTTTTACTGCCAAAAGGGGCACCTGTTGCAGCTGCTGGGGGCCTGCGCTCAGGGAATGCCACCTCCCCCGCCACCGGGACAGAGGGCAGGAATCCCCGTGGAGTAACCAGTAGAACCAACTCTTTCCCTCCCGCCATCTGCCCCTTTACACTTGAGAAGGCCTGCGCTGTGCCAGGAGTGTCTCACTCCCTGCTTTTGCTAACCCTCATGCCAACCACACAGGCTGCCCAGAGCTGGTTCTGCCCATTCCTCAGAGGAGAAAACTGAGGTTCAGACAAAGGAAGGCAGGAGAAGAAGTGAGTAGCCCAAGGACTCTCTGTCTTGGGAGTTCCCCATCCTGCCTCAGTGCAGCATAAGGGGGCTTTGAGGAGCATGGCCAAGCAGAGGCAAGGGGCTCAGAAGCCCTGATGTTCAAAGCTTTGAGTCTGTCCAGATCATAGGTCAGCATCCAGCAGCGCTTTTTCATTTGTTGGCTCTAGGGGATCACTGTAAAGGGTCCCTAGAGGGTGTCCCAAAACCAAGGCCACTGTTTCACCCAGCCCTCATTCCACCTGACCAACAGAGGTCACAGCCTACCTCAGGGTCTGGTGGCCAGGACATTGGCTGTGTCCCAGCATGCCCTCTCCACTGGAGCACCAAAGCCTGCAGGCACCATGGGCAACAACTCCTCGGCAGAGACGCGGGTCTGTAGAGGGTCCACCTCCAAGCTGAGCTGGGCAGAGATTTCCTGGGCACGCCACACCCCCCAGTGGCCGGCCTTTCTCGGTGCCTTCTCCACAGACTCTCCCGGAGGCCTCCAGTCACCTTGTGTCTCCACCAGCAAGGGGAGGAAGGAGGCAGAGAATTATAATCACAACACAGTACTCATGATGCATTCATTTGTCCAACAAATACTTCTCCAGGGCCTGTGCCGAGCCCAGCTCTGTGCTAAGTGCGGCGGACACAGCCATGAGTGAGGCAGACCTAGTCCCTAACCTTGGGGACCTGGGAGGCCAGTGGACAGATGGCGGACATGCACACAGATAGGGAACAGATATTCAACATGATGTTGGATGCTGTAGGTGCAATGGAGAGAAAGCAGGCATTGCACAGGCTGAGGGAAGAGGGGAAGGGCTGCTGGTCCAGAAGCTTCTCTGAGGCGGTCACAGGGGAGACCAAGGCAATATAAGGGGTGGTGGGGGGAGGGCAGGAGGGAGGATGGGGCAGGGGGATGGGGCTGGAGAGAGAATGAGACCCTGAAAGCCAGAGTGCAGATTTGGCTTTGACTCAGAGTGAGAGTTTTGAGCAAGAGAGTGACACTACCTGAACTATGTCTTTAAAGATGACAAATATTTAAGTTAGTATTAGCAGCTGATATTTATTGAGCACTTACCATCTACCAGGGCATTACTCTCGGTGCTCTGACTGCATTATCTTCTTTCATCCTTATAACCACCCTGTTTCAGCAGCACACCCAATGACCTCACTCTGGTTCCACGGTTCAGAGGGGACAGCCCTTTAGGACATGCCAAGGTCGCAGAGCTGGTAAGCATGACCTCAGGACTCAAGTCAGCTCTGTCTCACTCACTGCAGAGCTGTTGGGCTTCCCAATTGCTATCTGATCTTGACACGCTGGCAATGGAGACCCCGGGAGGGCGCTGGAACATGGAGACAGGTGGTCAATCCCAGCTGTGTGGCTTTGGGTGGTCCCTGCCCTTACAGAACCCCAGACATACTCTCTGTAAAATGGGCAAATATATCCTTTTTCCAGAGTGGCAGGGAGGATACTGAGCTCAGGATCCAGGCAGGTGGTGGATGCAGAACAGGTGCCAACAGGGTTCTATCAGTTATTCTGCCCTAGAGTTTTGGGGGCTGGCTTCTAGGGGTCTAGGGATACACACACGAGGCTTGAGCCACCCTGGGAAAAGAAGGCAACTACTCTGCCTCCTCGATGGAGGAAACCAGGCTGCAAGGGCACTGACAGAGGCTGGCAGAGCAGATGTAGGACACCAGGTAGGACTAACCAAAGTACAGAGCTCATCTGGTCCTCTCCCCAAAATCATCCACTTCCTCTTCTGTCAGCAAACACACAGGAGCAGAGTGGCTCCATCTCCTCCAGCAGTGCAGCTTGTTGTTGCCAAGAAACCTCCCCTTCACTGCCCAGTTCAGGATCATCCCCCTACCCAGGTATCCCAAAACCTGAAGTCTCACCGTTAGAGAGCTATTCCATTGAGTTAAGCAGTTGTGCCTTACTGGGCAAGTTCTTGTATATTTAGTTCCACGGGACTCACAAAAATCCATAGAGAGAGAATAACAATTATTTCCATTCTTTACCTTTTTCCTTTTTTCTTTTTTTTTATTGAATAGAGATGGGGTTTCTCCATGTTGCCCAGGCTGGACTCAAACTCCTGCACTCAAACAATCTTCTCACCTGGATATCCCAAAGTGCTGGGATTACAGGTGTGAGCCAGCATGCCTGGCCTATTTCCATTCCTTAAATTATCTTCTGATCTTTTTCAGTGCATAAATATGCATCTAGGAGTACATACATCTTCTCTGGAATTTGTTTTTATTTAACATGATTCCAAACATGCAGAAGCATCATTGAAGAGGCTGTAGCCCTTTTCTAAGAAAATGTGGCATAGTGGTTAGAAGGTACGGTTTGGAAGTAGGCAGACACGGATTGAAATTCCAGGTGGGCAAGGTGCATGACCTTGCAGAAGCCACCGGACTTCTCCAGGCCTCAGTTTCCTCACCTGTGGAATAGGGATAACAGCACTCCTCCCACTAGGCCAGAATACGGATACAAAGGGATGCTGTGTGCAACACCTTAACCAAATGCCCTGCACAGGCAACTGCCCAATTAACAATAGCTATTGTTATGGTCTGTTTAGTCCTTCTTATTGAGATATGCACATGCTTAGAAAGTTTCCCTGCTTGAAATGATATTTGTATAAGCCATGTATTGCTATGAAACAAATTACCCCAACACATAGTGGCTTAAGTAAACACACATAAATTACCTCCCAGTTTCTGTGGTGGAGAAGTCCAGGCACAGCTTAACTAGGTCCTCTGCTTCTGAGTCCCTCATAGGGCTGTGATCAGGATGTCAGCTAGGGCTGAGGTCTCATCTGAATGCTCCACTGAGGAAGGATCCACTTGGAAGCTCAGAGGGTTGCTGGCAGGATTCAATCCTTCAAGGCCTGTTGGACTGAAAGCCTCAGTTATAGCCAGATGTTGACTAGGGGCCAGCCTTAGCTCTTTGCCACATGGGCTTCTCCAGCATGAGAGTTTGCTTCATCAAAACATACAAGCCAAGAAGGCAACAAAGACAGTCAGCAAGCAAGACCGAAGTCTTACGTATCCTCATCACACGAGTGATGTCCATCATCTTTGCCATATTCTATTCCTCTGAAGCCAGTCTCCAGGCCACTTCACACTCACTGGGAGGATGTGAATGCCAGCAGGCAGAAATCTCTGGGGGAGCCTGCCCGACCCAGGACTGTGCAGCTCAATTAGCATTTTCTGGTGCCTTCAAGGTGCCAAGCATGGCATTAGTGCTGGGAATTTTAAAGTAGATGAGTTTGGGCTTCCACCTTCCAGGAACTTTTTCTGGGAGGTGTTTTCTGCTTTGTACTCTTACTCACTTTGCATTGCTGTGACCACTTTGTGACCTATGTAGAATCACTCTTGAAAGAAAAAGGAAATTAATAACTTGATAGTGTGAAAGAGTTCGCCAGACCTTTTTTTCCTCTGAAGGGCACTTGGAGAGTAGCAGTCATTGTGCCAGCTGCTGTAAGTACCAAGGAGGTCCCCAGGGTGATGAGCTCAACCCACAGGTTGAGCCTGGAGCAAGGCAATACCACAACAGAGGCCAGACCCACAGTGGGAGTTGGCATAGTGGTTCTTCTCAAAGCAAAATAAGTTATAGACAATGGCCAAAAAGCTGAAAGCAAGCTTTGCCCTATGCTTAGGGGGCCTTGGTGGCTTGATTTCAGAGCAGCAGAGGGTCTCTTCCCCAACACAACCCTTCTTCCCACACCCTGATGTCTACCTCATGGACACCAGAGAGGCTTGCTACAGGGAAATAATAGACACACACTTTTAGCTTTCATGAAAAAGCAACTCTCTTCATTAGAAGAACCTCATCTTCCCTCGCTAACCATAGAAGTCTGGCAGGGGCTGCCAATCACAGGTTCCACTTCTCTTGGCCACAGGGGTCGGAGGGTAGATTTGGTATCCAGGCTCAATCAATCTCCCATCCCCTGTCCCATAAAACATGTAACACAAGCCAATCTAATCAGAGTCATTCCCTGGGATTGTTTTCCAGGTGAAGGTCACAGGAAGAGATCTTTCTCCCAGTTGGTCAGGACACTATACAGCAGAGGCCTTGGAAGCAGATGGTGGTCACATTTATAGCCATATAGGAAAGAAGGGGGAAGATGGAGACCAATATACAGAGAAGCGAGAGAGAGCCAGCAGCATGCCAGCCAACAGCATTACATCCTTGAGTCCTGTCTTCCTTCAGGAAAGCTTTATTCTTGCCCTTTCTAGACATGTGAACCAACAAATTCCTTTTTACATGCTTTAAATAATTCAAATTGGGTTTCTATCACCTGCCAACAAGAGGGTCCTAAACTATAAGCCTATCATTTCACCATTGAAGTTCAAGATAAAGCTACAAATCCTCCTGGGAGAGGTGATTCATGGGTCCAAATTCTTATTAAAGTATAAATGACTGAGATAGACTCTTTCTTGAGAGGAGGCTGTAATTATGAGCTTATCTGAAAACAGACAAAGCACCATACAGCTAGAAGTAAGGAGAGTGAAGACATCTGGAAACCTTCACCTATCATCTCATAAGATTTTTTTAAGATTAGAATCTGCAGTCACCAGTGTGCTGGGTTTGGCACCCAGTATGGGGTTCGGTCAGTATTGTAAAAGAGAAGAAACAGAAGCAAGGGAAAGTGGAAAGAAAGGAAGAGTAGGAGAAGGAGGAAGATTAAAAAAAGAAGAGAAAAAAGAGGGAAGGAGATAGGGAGAGGAGAAGGAAGGGAGACGAGGGAGGAAGAAAAGAGAAGGAAGGCTTGAAGGTAGTAAGGAGGGAAGGAAGGAGGGAGGAAGGAAGGGAAAGGGAAAGAAAGAGAGGGAGGGAGGAGAAAGAAGGAAGGGAGGGAAAGGGAAGGGAGGAAGAGACACAGAGACTAGACAGACTGAGGCGAGTGGGAGGAAGAAACCCAAGATACTGAGCGCCGGCCCCGCCCGGGCTCCGCCCCCAGCCCCGACTCCGCCCCCGGCCCTTGGGCTGCAGCGCCACCTCCGGTCGCCAGGGGCCGCCACCCGCAGTCTCCGGCACCCGGCGCGCGCGGCGGGCCCTCTTTCCCGCCTCTGCGCCCGCCACTCATCGCTCCGCCGCAGCTCTCGGGCTCCGGCAGGGTCTCGCGCGCCGCCTTCTCGAGAGGGGCCTCGCGCCGCTCGGCGCGCGCCGCCTCCCTGCCTCGCGGCGCGGGGTCTCGTGGGCCCCGCTCCCGCCCTCCGCTCGCCTGGCCCGGACCGGAAGCGGCGCCGCACGGCCTGGGCCTGGCGAGGGGGGCGGGCATCGGGGCCCGGTCGGACATGGGCAAGAAGCACAAGAAGCACAAGTCGGACAAACATCTCTACGAGGGTGAGGAGTGGGCCAGGGTGCGGGCGGCGGCTCTGCGGGGCTTCTACTCTTTCCCAGTGGCTCAGGGGCGGCCCTTCCCTCCCACGTCAGGCTCAGGCCCGCGAAGGGGGCGCGTCCCGCCCGAGGCCGCGCTGTCCCCTGTGCCCCGGCGGCATTCGAACCCAGGTCCCCGTGGTCCGGTGGGTCTCTGGTGGGGAGCTGTGAGGCGTCCCGGGAAGCCTGGCAGCGTTCGGGGCGGGCGGCGCCTCCCGCCCGGGCCGGGGTCGGTCATTCAACAGGTGCTTCTCGGGGCGCCCAAAGCCGCCTCGGCCTTGTAGTGCCTTCGCGCTCTGCATTCTTGGCACTCCCTGGAGAGCCGCTACTTTAATCCGCGCGCCTTCCTTTCTTTTCTTTTCTTTTTTTAAGAGTATGTAGAGAAGCCTTTGAAGCTCGTCCTCAAAGTAGGAGGAAACGAAGTCACCGAACTCTCCACGGGAAGCTCGGGACACGACTCCAGCCTCTTCGAAGACAAAAACGATCATGACAAACACAAGGACAGAAAGCGGAAAAAGAGAAAGAAAGGAGAGAAGCAGGTTCCAGGGGAAGAAAAGGGGAGAAAACGGAGAAGAGTTAAGGTACACAGGTGGTTGCATTACTTCAGCTGTGCGGACGGCACTGCCTCCTCCAGCTGCCAGCCTCACGGTTTTCTTTGTATCTGGGGAAACTGAAACGCTGGTTAAATCTGGTTCGCTTGAGGAGGAGCAAACAGAAGAGAAACATGAATCATCTCCGAGTTTCAGCATATCGTTTTTGAAATACTCTTAAGGCGATTGTACTTGCACATCAGGTGAGGAAGCAGCTAAGTCCAGATTTTCAGGAGCTGCTTCAGAGAATGCTTTTTCCATCTAGGCAGGGTAAAAAGTCATGCTCAAGAAAGCTTCAGTGTTTGAGGTTTGTCAAAAATAGTCATTTCAGACGTGAATGGGACCTACTGGGGTTTAAATTATGTTCTGAAAGAAATATAATGCCAGATCTATAATGAACAACTGGATCTTTTAAAACAGTGTTGTAGTCTGTTGAAGAGAAAATTTGGTCAGAAACCTGTAATGGAGATTGATATTCTTGATCATATGCATTTAACAGAAAAGAGTGAGTAGCTGCAGTCTTGATTTGAAAGCTGGGCAAAATAATAATTAATGACTGGGCACGGTAGCTCACGCTTGTAATCCCAACATTTTGGGATGTCCAGGTGGGAGGATTGCTTGAGGCTAGAAGTTTGAGACCAGCCTTAGCAACATAGCAAGGACCTGTCTCTACAAAATAAACTACAAAAATTTCCAGAGCCCGATGATGTGCACCTGTGTCCCAGGTATCACTTGAGCCCAGGAGTTTGAGGTGACAGTGAGGTATGATCACACTACTGCACTCCAGCCTGGGCAATAAAGCTAGACTCTGTCTCTAATAATAACAACATTGTTATTACTGTTGCTAACTTTGCAAATTTAACCTGCCACTGAGTGTAATGAATCAGTTACTGTATTGTGAAGGTAGATTTTCTATAGATTAGTTATATAATTTTTCTCATGTTTATATATACAGCAGGAATTTTCTATTCCATGTGATTAAACACATTGATAAGTCACCAAGTCTTTGAGGTCTTATTTTGGGGATTTCTTAAGTCTATTGCTTCCCTTTTGTCCCAGTTTTTATTAGCTTTGGTTAGGCTGTAACAACATATAGGACTAATGTTTTCTTTTTTATATTATAAAATCCGTATCTGCATTTGATTTTTTAAAAGTAGTTTATGTGGTACAGAAGTACACAACATGGAAAAAGTTTTCCTCACCCCAGTCCTATTATAGACTCCCTCTTCAGAGATAACCAGTTGTTTTTTTAAATTAATTTTTCTTAGTAGTAAAGTAATTTGTGAAGATGGTTTTTAAAAGTCAAGAGTACTACACAGTTTTTTGACACAAAAACAAGCAGCTGCTCCACTCTCGAGTTACACTTCCTACACTTTTTAGGTATTTTTCCTTTCCTACTTATCTCCATTTCTAAATATCGGTTTATATTGCTACTTACTGATTCAGCAGTTTATGTCTTCTACCGACATCATGTTATGGAATATGAGAATTCAGTTTCCCTTGCTCACGGTATAGGCACATCACAATTATTGGTTAAATCAATATTAAAGTGATTGTAGACAAATACAGTATGCAAATATAGATCTGATCTTGACCAGTTAGTTTATTGCTTTCATGTTTTTGGTTATTGCTTAATAATTCTTCCCAAACTCTAGGATTTATGAAACTCATTTGAGTTCTTTACTTCCTTTTTTTTTTTTTCCCCTGGAGACATTTATCTTACCGCTCTCTTGTCTCCTGGAGGCTAGATTAGTTGCTCTTGAGGCCTCATGGGACTCCTTTCACCTGCTTCCTGGATCCCATGCCTTCCTCTTTCTTGATTCATCCCCTTGTTCTGGTGGATTCTTAACTCTAGAAACTTCCTAAGAAATCATACACAGGAGGTAGATTTTATAAGTCCAAACGTTTGAAAATCTATATTCTAATCTCACACAGTTTGATGGTTTGACTTGATGTGGGATTTTAGATTGAAAATTATTTTCTTTCAGACTTCTTAAGGCATTGCTTTGATGTTTCCTGGCTTCCAAATTTGCTGTTGAGAAGTCTGTTGCCATTCTGATTCTTGGTCCTTTGCATATGACTAGTATTTGCTAACTTGAACTTTTTAGGATCTTCCCTCTTATCTTCAGTGTTCTAATATTTCACAGTGAATACTTGTGCCTTCAGTTCAGAGCTGTTTGCTTGAAGTATTCTTGTGTTCATTTTCTTCCTCCATTTTTTCTTTTCTTGTTTTCTGGAACTCCTGCCCTTTAGATATTAGACTCCTGAACCGATCCTTCTAATTTTATGTTTTTCCTCATGTTTTTTTCTTGGGGGGCAGTGTGTGTCTATGTATGTGTATGTTCTTTCTTCAAGGACCATCCCTAAAATTTATGACTTTGTGGATTTATTTCCCATCTTGTACCTTGAATTTCCAAGATTTTTTTTTCTTGTTCTCTAATTGTTCTTTTTAAAATAGCACTCTGTTCTTGGTGTTAAATGCGGTATATTCTTTTCTATCTCTGAGGATATTAATTGAAATTTTTTCATTTTTTTTCTCCTAAGTTTTCTTTTGCTTCCTGCCCTGTCTCTTTCTCCCCCAAGTTCTTCAATTTATTTGTCTGTCTCTGTTTTCTGTTGAAAGCATCCTTTAGTTGTCTGTTGAGCTTTTGAAGTCTGTACAAAGCTGAGTAAATGCTTTGTACCTAGACAGAGTTTGTCAGTTGATGGAATTTATTGTAGAATGACTAACAGGGACTTGGTCATTTTTGGTGGCATGACTCTTAAAACGTTAGTTTTTCTTTCCTAAATGTTCAGTCTTACATTTTCCCATGTTATGTAAAAAATAAAATAACAGCTCATAAAAATGCTCTTGATATCTGATCTAGTCATACACAAGAGGATAGTTAAGTAAAACTAAGATGCAATAGTTAGAATTATGTGTAGGCTGTTAACTTGATTAAATGATTTATAATAGTTACTGAAGTATTTCTAAAATCACATTAGAGGAAATAATTATATATATACCTGTTATGATTGTAACACTGAAAAATCTGCACATATATTTTACAAATAACTGCTACTTATCAGGCACATAGTACATGCTGGGTTCTGAACCGAGCACTCGATGTATGTCATCCTGCTTTACTCCCTACTGTAATCCTGTGAGACTGGTGTTATCATCTCTCTATTTTGTTGGATTGTGGTACAGTACACATAGCTTTTTATTGAAATAGCTCAGGCGAGTGATCTCAATTCCTTTATTGAAAGTCACTTGCTGTTCTGAAGAACATAGTCCTAACCCAAATTATGTCTTAACAGCTTTGTAGGTCAACTTCAGGTTTAGTTGCTGAAAGAAGATGGGCCAGTCACATTGCTTAGGGATGTTGTCAGAATAAAATCAGAAAGGTAGTCATTAAAACATCTTTTTACTCAAAAGTATTAACACATATAGGTGTTATTATTTATAAGGCTAAAATTAAGGAAGACTTTAATGAAAATTGCAGTAAATTCCAGTAAATGCCTATTTTATTAAAGTACTATCTATACGAAGTCCAACAGGGGAGGCACAGTCATAAAAACTAACATTCACGTGTTTAATATCTGCCAGGCACTATTCTAAATTATTGTGTATATTTACTGTTTTAATCCTTATAAATAATTCTGTGAGGTGGGTGCTGTTAGTATCTCCTTGTATTGCTGACTTGACTGAGCCAGAGTATGAGGTAGCTTTTACCTAGAGAGGAGCAGTGACTGTAATTGTGTTTAGCAAAATGAGAATTCTGGCAAAACGCAGTTCATTGACTTGTACCATCTGTCACACCTGGGATCCCCGGGCTGCTGTGGTTTATCTGGCTTGGCAGAAAACGCTCCTCCTTTCTCAGTGTTGGTCCGTGTGTGTCCCTCCTGAGGTAGTCATCTCAACCCCAGAAGCCCTTTCCAAGGAAGGAGGAACTCTGAAAAGGGGCCTGTGAGTAGCATTGCTTCTTTGATAGAAGGGCTATTCATTTGTTTTTTTATTCAACAAATATTTACCTGACACCTGTTATCTGGCCAGACTCTGCTGGGCACCAATGATTAAGACAGACAGACAGACAGACAGATAGATACACTAAAATAAAATCCTGCAGGAGCCGAAAGTTGGGCTCGAGAATCAGACACAAATGTATAAATAAACCTCACGGCCTGGTAAATCCTAAGAGAGGTTTGAATAAAGTGTTCCAGGAGTCCAGGGAAAGGTGTGCCGCGTTCTGCCATGGGAAGCCAGGGGAGAGCATCATAGAGGTAAAGGCTAACCTGTGTAGCAAATGCAGCTGCAAGGTAATGAAACATCTTTTATTGTATTCTAAAATCAGCTGTTAAAAGGGAACTCTAAATTGTTTTGCATATTGGAAGCATCATTTGAATATATGTATTTGTATATATCCTCCAAAAGTAGCCAGCCTGAAGGACAGTACTTATTACTAAGGACTTCAGCTATTAATTTGTGTGCTTTTGTGCTCCTATTTCATGCTATCTCCTATAATTAATACTTCTGCAAATACTTAGAAAGTATTATGTGTTCGGCATTGTTGAGCTTGTAGGTACAGAGCTGAATAAGACAAGGACCCCTGTCCACAGGGAGCTCCTGTAGAATAAGCAAATGTCATTTGTTGAGTGAATAATGTAGTTCAGTGAGTGTTAAATCCTAATAATCTGAGCAAAGATTTGCTTTAAAAGCATTAACTCACAAATTAATTAAATCACTTGCCAGCAAGTCATGGACAAATTAGAATCGAGTCAGAAATAAGTAAAATGTGTGTATAGTTAGGGAAATAGACCCTGTTCCTTTCTCCTGCCTCAGATCTTCATGCACACAGGATATTTTCTCTGCCTGGAATGCTGTTTCTACACACCCACGTCCACCCCCAGACTGGCTGGATTCTTTCTTCTTCAGATCTCAGCTCAGATGTTACTTCCTCATGGAAACCTTCCCACACTTTTTGAGTCTAAATTATTTTCACTCAAAAGTTACTCTGTCCTTGAAATCTGTTTTGGTTGTTTTTTGTTGTTTTTAAGACTAGTCAAGTGAAGCAGTTGGAGTGAGGAAGGAACAAAGAAATCTGTAGCTTGTTGCGATCAATTAGTTGTAAACATGATTGTTTTTTTAAATGAGTTGTTTAATGCATATCTCTACTCTTTCATTGTGAGCTCCATCCGAGCAGGGCTGTATATATTTTCTCTTTCACTATATATCCACACAGTAAAGCCTCATTTATTTATTGAATGAATGAGTGTCCATCATGTGCTAAGTAATGTGCCAAAACTTCATTTCAACTATCACATTTAATCCTTAAATTAGTCCTATGAGGTATGTATTATTGTATCTATTTTAAATATTAGAAAATTAGACTCCAAAAAATTGTATAGTTTATCCATGATGCCATAACTAATTATATAGTTTATCCATGATATCATAGCTTTGCCACCTACTAGTGACGAGGTCAGAATTTGAACCCACTTTATAAACTGTAACGTAAACTCTTCTTCCTTAACTACCTAAAGTTAAATGGCACTAATATTTTTACATAGTTTTCTATATGTGATTAACAGAATTTACTATCTATTAACCAAAACTATGTTAACTTATGGTTTTATATAACTGTGTTCCTTTAGTAAGTGACATTCACAACAGGATTTTAAACATACTCTGAATTATGAAAAAGAAAATGTGAAGGTTGGAATCAGAATTTTAGGTGGAGAGAGACCTGTAGAGAGCAAAGCCTTACGTTGTACAGATGGGAAACTGAGACTAAAACAGTGCAGTAAGTTGTTCAAAGTCATATACTGGTGAACTAGAAGCTAGATCTCCTGATTCTCCATCTGGACATAACATGCCACAATATCACTATTCAGTTTAGGGTGGTTTCCAAGTATATGTTTTTATATCTTTTTTTCTTTTGGCCTCCCTAGCCCCGAAGGCTTTTTGCTTTACTGAATAATAAAGTGGTTACTGTAGACCAGGATAACTAGGTAACGATACTAGGTAAGAGTAATACAGAAATATATCCTCCTTTGGTACTTTTTCCACTTTGCTGGTTCATGATTAACCATCTCATCGACTCTGCAAATAACAGTTAAATCTCCATCTTGCATGTGGGAAAGAGGTCTAATGAGAGTAAATGAATTGCCTAAGGTCACAGAGTCGTTTTTACTTTATTTATTTTTTTGAGACAGGGTCAGGCTCTGTTGCCCAGGCTAGGGTGCAGTGGTGTAGTCTCGACTTACTGCAAACTCCACCTCCTGGGCTCAAGCCATCTTCCCACATAGCTGGGACTACAGGTGCACACCAACATTCCTGGCTAGTTTTTGTATTTTTTGTAGAGGCAGGGTTTCACCATGTTGCCTAGGCTCTCCTTGAACTCCTAAGCTCAAGTGATCCACCAGCCTTGGCCTCCCAAAGTTATGGTATGACAGGAGTGAGCCACCGCGTCCAGCCAACAGAGTGTTTTAAGGATGAAGCTGAACTCCTAGAGCATACATTAGCAAGCCGGCTGACAGTTTTTGTAAATAAAGTTTTATTGAAACACAACCAAATTTATTTACATATTATCTGTTGTTGTTTTCATACTACAACATATACTATAATACAAAAACAGAGTTTAGTAGTTGTGACAGACCTTGTGGACCACCTAAATATTTATAGTTTGGCCATTTTTGGTTTTTGTTTTGAGTTGTTTTTGACACAGTCTCGTTTTGTCACCCAGGCTGGAGTGCAGTGGCACAATCTCAGCCCACTGCAACCTCTACTTCACAGGTTGAAGTGATTCTCCTGCCTCAGCCTCCCACATAGCTGGAATTATAGGCCCACACCACCAGCCACAGCTGATTTTGTATTTTTAGTAAAAATGGAGTTTTGCCATGTTGTCCAGGCTGGTCTCAAACTCTGGCCTCAAGTGATATACCTGCCTCAACCTCCCAGAGTGCTGGAATTACAGACATGAGCCACTGCGCTTGGCCCATTTTGGTTGTTTACCAAAAAGTTTGCTGGCCCCGGCTCTAGACTCTTAGCACTGGGACTAGTTTTTTCTTCCTGGGAGAATGCATACTGCCTCTCAAGCTGTCCTTTCTTTACAGGTCACATTTCATAGGAAGGAATCTGTATCTCTGGGGCTCATATTCCGTAGAACAGATGTTCTAAACTTGCCAGTCTACCAAAGATCCATACCAGGTTTTCTGGACAAAGGATTTAAAATTTTCCAAGGTTA
The DNA here is from genome assembly GCF_049354715.1 of Callithrix jacchus. NCBI lineage: Eukaryota > Metazoa > Chordata > Mammalia > Primates > Cebidae > Callithrix > Callithrix jacchus. The sequence continues at coordinate 8,159,622 of NC_133521.1, read as the reverse complement.
AGAATTACTGCAACAGAATATGTTGTGAGGTGATAAAAAGAAATACATTAATCAACTAACAGTGGTAACTAGGATCAAGTGCATGAGTAGAGTTTATAACACTGTTCTCTGGAGCTTTTAAAACAATAATATATTCTGTATTAGGTGCTTTGGATTCCGAAAATAGAGTGCAAAGCTTTAGATCAGTGATTCTCAAAGTGTGGTCCCTTTGAGTAACACCCACATGGCCTGGAAACTTGTTAGAAAGTACAGATTCTCAGGCTCTACCGCATACTCGCAGGATCAGTAATTTTGGGGACAAGGCCCAACCATCTGTGTTTTTAATGACACCTTTCAGGTGATTCTAATGCACACAAAAGCTTGAGAACCACAAGAGGACCTCAGAATTTTTGTTTCTTGCAAAATCCTAAATAATGCTGGTGCTGCCAGCCTGGGGACCATGATTTGAGAACCACTGTTCTAGATTCTAGAATAAGAAAATATGGCATAGGCCAAGAAAATAGCTTTCTGGGTCTGTAAGATCCTTCTGAGAATCTTGATTTTGAGCTTGAAATGGGCATTGTTGGACAATTTTACTTCAAAATCTAAATTGTAAAAATGCAGAGTACACAGAATAATAAAACCATCTGATACCAACCATCCAGCTTTAGCAGATCTCAACATTTAGCCGTGTGTGTGTGTGTGTGTGTGTGTGTGTGTGTGTGTGTGTTTTTTCCCTAAGGAGAGAGCAGACAGAGACGAAATTCCCCTTGTATTTTTTCAGAGTCCCATTTCTCTCTTCTAACACAGAGAATCATTACCCTGAATTTGGTGCATATCACATGCATGTTTTTATGATTACAAGTTATGCATAAAGCTTACACATTTTCATACTTACCTTGTAACAGATAATTCTTCTGCAGCATTTTCTCCAATATTGTTTCTGAATGTTATTCATGTTAATACAATTTTAGCTCATTTACTTTACCTATTATGTAAATATGACATAATTTATTAACCCATTTGCCTTTTAATAGGTGTTGGATTATTCCTATTTTTTACTATTTGAAACAATGCTGCAATAATCTTGTACAAGTCTCCATGTATACTGTAGGACAGGAGATTTCTCTGGTATATGCACAGAGTAGTAGCTGAGAACTGGAGAAAGTCTTTGCTAGCTTTGCTACATGTTGCTAATTGCTCTGCTAAGGATTGTGCCTATTAATTCACCCAATTGCAAGGTATGAGAATCCCATTTCTCTACATTTTTATCAAAACAACATTTTCAGACATTTTTAATTTTGCCAAAGAGAGGTGAAATACCTTCTTGTTTTTAAATCTAATTGCCCAAGTTCTAGGGAGCTTGAGCTAGTTCTCATGTTCTTAACATTTCACGTTTCTTATTCTGTGAGTTACCTGTAGTATCACTTACCTGTTTCCCTTTTGGATTTTTTTGCCTTTTTGCATAGATTTATTGATATTCTTCATGGAATCTTAATGTTTTATAAGTTGTGTTTCAAATACTTTATCTCAGTCTGTTATTAGATTTTTAACTTGGTTCATGGATTTTGTTGAGGTATCAAAATTTATCAACTTAATACCAAATTTATCAAGTTTTTCCTTTAAGATTTATTCTTTTTGTATCTTATTTAAGAAAGTCTTTTTCTACTCCTGGGTCTTAAAGATGCTTTACTTTTATATGAAGTTCTGAAGCTTTGCTTTGTACATTTAAGTTTTTATCTGGAATTGACATTTGTGTATGGCATGAAGTAAAGCTCTAATTCTGTTTTCTCTTTTCAGGTAACCAGTTGTCTCAGTACCACCCTTTTGTCATTTACTTATAATGTCTCCTCTGTGATATACTAAGATTAATCTGTGTACATGGGTCTGTTTTTGGGCTCTGATCTCTTCTGTTGGTTTTTGTGTCTGTCCCTGTGTCAGTCCCACATTGTCTTATTATCACTTTATGCAAATAATATCTGGTAAGACATATCATCTTATTCTGACCTTTTTCAAAGCTATTCTGTTCTTAATCATTCACTCTTCATGGTAAATTAATACAATTTACTTATAAAATTCCATGTAAAGTTTTGATTATTAATAAGAGAGTATTAACTCTTTGAATTCATGAATGTGGTATATCTCCTTTATTCAGGTCTCTGTGACCTTCAGTAAGGTTTCACAGTTTTTCCGAAAAGGTTTTGGGTATCTTTTATTAGATTTATTCCTGCATGCACTGTATTGCTTTTTTGGGTAGTAGTATTTTTCTAACTGGTTATTTCTGGCATAGAGATGCACTTTTGTTTTCCTTTGTGAATATGTGCTCTCCTTTTCCAGTAGATGGCAGTAAAATACATTGAGTTCGTTATTAAGAATATTTTGTTTGCAATAATGTCTTTTTACCCCTTAAAATTAAAATTATTTGTGTATTTAAAGATACTGGTTCTGAAATATTTCTAAATTAGCTCCCTTTGTTCCATTTAGGAGGATAAAAAGAAGCGAGATCGAGACCGTGTGGAGAATGACACAGAAAAAGACCTCCAGTGTCATGCCCCTGTGAGATTAGACTTGCCCCCTGAGAAGCCTCTCACAAGCTCTTTAGCCAAACAAGAAGGTTGGAATAACTGTGAATTAACTATCCTGAATGAGGAGGCTGAAATTGTTAGAGCTCAGGAAAGTAGTGGGGTTTTAGCTTCTAAGTTGGAGCTTTGTGATTTAATTTTTAATTTTTTTTTTCTCTCATACTGCATAGGAGCTGTAAATTGGCTTCAATTTTTGAACTGATACTCTCAAACTTGAGTATATTTTTAAGAGAAATGGAATTTCTGTATGAGATCTTTAATAATGGTTGTAGAAAAATGATTTAGTAAATAGTACTGTCTAGAATACTCCTTTTTAAAACACCCTTTCCCTTTTTTCTTTGCTTTAGAAGTAGAACAGACACCTCTTCAAGAAGCTTTGAATCAACTGATGAGACAATTGCAGAGGCAAGTGTTTTTCCAATATTTTTATAACATAGAAATTAAAATGGCAAATGTATAGGATCCAAACCACATTTGTGCCTAACTCCAGGCATACTTGATTTTAAAGTGAATGATAAGTATTTTGCCTGGCAGTAGAAGTACTCCAAGAGGCTAACTTTTAGATATTCTAAATTTGGTATGTTTCCCTGGCAACTTGAAGGGCATTACATAATACTTTTAATGAGAAATTTCTCTGTCTCTAAAGTAATTTCTGATGTTAAAACTTTAGGAATGAACAATACAGATATTTCCACTTTGCTAATAGATAGATATACTTTCTTTGTATTTGTACAATGCTTATCATGCCATGAATGTTAAGCAATTATTAAGTATGGGAGAAAAAATAAAATACCCAAAATAGGAATCATGGCTTTATTTTAAAAGCATAAATTTGTTCAAAAAGTTCAGTGCCTAAGCCAGTGTTGAGTTCTTAAAAGTGAAAAGAATAACTCAGTCTTTATTAAAATATTTTTTCGATAACTCTCTTTACTTAGAGTTTAAATTTTCAGCTCAAAGATATTTACATTATTTCCAAAGGGTTTATGGTTGTAGATCATACATTCTTACAGTGGACTTTCTTTCATTGTATTGAACTTAAGTCAACTCAGAACACATTGTAAGTAATTTTTCTCTAGTATAATCTGTATTCAATGCCTGTTCAGGTTTTTAGTTAAGATCAGAAGTTAGCTAAGTACAATAGTTCACACCTGTAATCCCGGCACGTTGGCAGGCTGAGGCGGGAGGATCACTTAAGGCCAGGACCAGCCTGGGCAACATAGTGAGACCCCATCTCTACAAAAAAATAAAAATTATCCTGGTGTGGTTGTACACACCTGTAGTCCCAGCTACTCCAGAGACTGAGGTAGGAGGATCACTTGAGCCCAAAGGGGTTGAGTCTGCAGTGATAGTTGTGATAGCACCATTGCTCTCCAGCCTAGGCAACATAATTAGATCTTTTCTCAAAAAAAAAAAAAAAACTGGCCGGGCATGGTGGCTCACACTTGTAATCCCAGCACTTTGGGAGCCCAAGGCAGGTGGATCACGAAGTCGAGAGATTGAGACCATCCTGGCCAACATGGTAAAACCCCATCTCTATTAAAAATACAAAAAATTAGCTGGGCATAGTGGAGCACCTATAGTCCCAACTGCTCAGGAGGTAGAGGCAGGGGTTACAGTGAGCCAAGATCATGCCACTGCACTGCAGCCTTGCGACAGAGTGAGACTCCATCTCAAAAAAAAAACCGACTAGTCTCTCTTCATTTTTGGTGTTTGCATTTAAATAACTCATTCATTACTTGTCCAAAAAGTGAATAAGTATTGGTTATTCCATCACAGTATACAAGGTGTGACTATAAAATGTCCTGGCTGCCTTATAGTTTTTCTGGCAACGTAAGATTAGAATGTAGGTTAATGATGTCATCTTAAAAGAAATCACTTCATTCTCAAAAGTAGACATGCAAATGGCCAACAGGTATTTGAAAAACTGCTCAACATCACTAATAATTAGAGAAATGCAAGTCAAAATCACCAGGAGACATCACCTCATCCCAATTAGAGTGGCTCTTATCAAAAGACAAAGAAAAAATGCTGGCAAGAATGTGGTAGAGAAAGAAAAATTGTATATATTGTTGGTGGGAATGTAAATTAGTATTGCCATTATGGACAACAGTGTGGAGGTTCGTCAAAAAATTAAAAACGGAACTACCATATGACCCAGCAATTCAACTACTGATTATATATCCAAAGGAAATGAAATCAGTATGTCCAGGAGATGTCTGTACTCTCGTGTTAATTGCAGCACTATTTACAGTAGCCAAGATGGCGAATCAATCTAAGTGCCCATCACTGGATGAATGCATTTTTTAAAATGTGGTATATATACCCAATGGAATATTGTTCCACCATTAAAAAGAATGAAGTGCTATGATGTATAACAACATGGATGAACCTAGAGGACATCATGTTAAATGACATAAGCCAAACACAGAAGAACAAATATTGCACAATCCTTTTGTAGTTTGTAAGTGTAATGATTGGGTTTTCATGTTCCTCTGTGATGTATACCGCCCCTCAGACCTTGCTACAACATCAGCGCATGACGTATCTGATGGGAAGACAAAAAAAGTGGGGTGAGGGGACAAATATCACATCATCTCAGTCATGTGGGATCTTAAAAAGTTGATTTCATAGAAGTAGAGAGTAGAACAGTGGTTACCAGAAGCAGCGGGGAGAGGTAGAGGTTGATCAGTAGGTACAGAATTACAGTTAGTTAGGAGGAGTAAGCTCTGGTGTTCTGTTGCACAGTAAGGCGACAATAGTCCACAACCATTATATACTTCAGAATAGCTAAAAGAAAGGATTTTGAATATTCTTATCTCAAAGAAATAACAAGTGTTTGAGGTGATAAATATGCTAATTACTCTGATTTGATCATTACACAGTGATATCAAAGTATCATTGTATATATGTACATCAGTATATATGTGTTGAAACATCACACTGTACCCTCTAAGTATGTGCAATTATATGTCAATTAGAAACAAAACCTTAATGAAAAAAACTTCAGAAAGTATTTCTTAGTCTAAACACATTAGCATTGTTCAAAATGTTTTGGGAATTAGAACCCAGAGCCATGCTGTTTTGATTAGTTTTAGTGATTGGATGATTCCTCATTTTTACCAGGAGCTAAGCCTGATTAAAAAAAAAACTAGTTGATCAAGTTTGATAATGGTATTTTTGGTCAGAACTATGTGGGGCTCTGTATTAAAATGACTGACCTAGGCATTAGATAATTTCCTCCAAAGGGTAGCTGCAGGAGGCAACCCAGAGATGAATGCTGCTGTTACAGTAACTCCTGTGGACAGCACACATTTTGATGTATAGGTCTTGACTAGGTATTTATAAATGAGGATACCATCACTTTGATGGCTTTTGTGTGATGATTTGATAGAAAATATGTCAAGTGCCTACCACTGGGACTAGCAACATGGTAAATGCATTTTAAAATTTGTTGTTAAATTTTTTTTTTTTTTTTTTTTTTTTGAGACAGAGTCTTGCTCTGTCACCAGGCTCGAATGCAGTGGGGCAATCTTGGCTCACTGTAACCTCCACCTCCCGAATTCAAGCGATTCTCCTGCCTTAGCCTCCCGAGTAGGTGGGACTACAGGCACATGCCATCACACAAAGCTAATTTCTGTATTTTTAGTAGAGATGGGGTTTCACCATGTTGGCCAGGATGGTCTTGATCTCTTGACCTCATGATCCACCCACTTGGCCTCCCAAAGTGCTGGGATTACAGGTGTGAGCCACCATGCTCAGCCAAACCAATTTTTAAACCTTTTGTTGTTGTTGTTGTTGTTGTTGTTGTTTTTATATGGAGTTAGAAAACTTTTGGTATACCAGATTTCCAGAGGGGGGAAATATCAGCATAATGATTTAATCATATAAAGTACTGATTCTCAGCCCTGACCATACTGGAAATAAAAATGCCAAATAGTCAAATCCCAGTGTGGCACTCAACTGTGGACCTTCTTCCTCGAGATTCTGATACAACAAGTCTAGGGTGAGTCTTCCTTCCACTTCTTCCCCCAATTGGAATTTTTTTAACCCTCCTGTGTGATTCTAATATACAGCCAGAGTTGAGAATCTGTGATGAAAAGCACTGGTTTTCAAATTTGGGTTTTTGATTTGGGGGTTTTTTTGGTCCAGTCCTGTCTTGGCACATATTTGGGGGTATTAAGAGGACCTTTTTAATGTCGGTTTTTTTTTAGCATCCCCCACATATACGTGATAGAAGTTATATCCGATGATGATCCAATAGACATACATGGACTAGAAATACAAGCCTATTAGAAATTAATATGGAGAATTGTAGATGTTTGTTCATAGTTATTATTTTGGCCTTTTCCCCTTTGGTTGATTAAAAATATGCGGTACTAATCTCCCAAAGGTTAAAACATTGGTCAGTTAGTTGAGGTTATTTTGCTTCATTTTTTCCTAGGTAGGAGGGGCTATTAATGAGGCTGAATATTTTAAAAGAAAGACTCTCCATTCTAAGGGTACATTACAACTAGTATATAAAACATTCTTGTTACTAAATAGTTAATAGTCTTTAAAGTCATTCCTTCAGTAAGTTATAAATATGTTAACATACTACAAATTCTTTTTGCATCTGAAGAGTTTCCACTGACTTCTGCTCCTAGACCAATAGATTTGTAATAGAATAAAATATAACATTGTGTTTTGCATATCTTCACAGAAAAGATCCAAGTGCTTTCTTTTCATTTCCTGTGACTGATTTTATTGCTCCTGGCTACTCCATGATCATTAAACACCCAATGGATTTTAGTACCATGAAAGAAAAGATCAAGAACAATGACTACCAGTCCATAGAAGAACTAAAGGTAATTCTTCAATCCTATATACACAAAATCTTGGTAGAAATCTGTGTCTGATATTGAAAATCCTTCTCATTGACCTTAAATTTTGTACAGAATCGAGTTTATTTTAATATCCAATACATTTGTGTTTTTCTGCTTCAGAAAACTTTTTATGAGCTTGGTGATGGAAAACCAGATGAAATAAGCCATCTGCTATGTTTCATTCATGACTGTGTTTGTCTTTAGTGAAATTTTGAGTTTGATATGTGTTCCACTGTATATTTTTCCCTACCTTAGAGTGAAATTTTTAGCTTTAGATCAATACAAGTAAAAAAGCTGAGGATTTTTTTCTATTTCTAGACATATAAGGTATACATATTAGCCCATTCTTACACCGATGTAAAGAACTGCCTGAGACTGGGTAATTTATGAAGAAAAGAGTTGATTTATGAAGAAAAGAGTTTTAATTGACTCACAGTTCCACAGGCTGTACAGGAGGCATGGCTGGGGAGGCCCTAGGAAACTTAGAGTCATAGCAGAACGCGAAGAGAAAGCAAGCACCTCTTCACATGGCAACAGAAGAGAGGGAAGGGGGAAGTGCTCCGTACTTTCAAACAACCAGATATTGTGAGAACTCACTCTCATGAGAACAGCAAGGGGGAAATCTGCCTCCATGATTCAATCCCTTCCCACCAGGTCCCTCCCCCAACATTGGGGATTTTAATTCAGTATGAGATTTGGCTGGGGACACGGAGTCAAACCATACCACATACACTCTAAAGAATAAATTGACTTGACCAGAAATTAAAGAAAAGTTTAATTACATTTTCTAATTTGATAAAAGTTAATTGCTCTCTGAGTTCATTTTGGCTATATTCGTTGAGCATATTTTCTTCAGCTTTAAGAAGAGAATAGAAGATTTACAAGGGCCTGAAATCCCCCAAGTTAATGTATATACCTAATATTATGGATGAGGTATTTCCTATTTTGGTGTATGCTGATTTCAGGGGAAGGAACCATGTATATGAAAATTTACTATGTATTCAACTGCCACAAACATAATTGGTTTAAATAATATCCGTTTTACCTCTTAGCTCAGCTGACTTAATGGTTAGACCCTACTTGGTTACGCTAATTAGTTACTTTTCTAGAAATAAAATAAGATCATGTTTTTACTTAGTCCCTTTTTTCATCCACATATTGATAAGCTGAGATTTATGAAGAATACCGTTGTTTAGTGCTCTGTTATTGAGTTTATAGGTAATATTCCACTTACTCCAAAGAACCTGAATTACATTCTCTGTTTAGAGAAATGGGAACTTTCCCAACTTTTTTTCTGGTGAAAATTAGGCTAAAGCTGTTTATTTCAGCATATTTCTGACCTGACCATTGCTTAATGAAAAAGAATTTCAGTTTTTTTGGTTTTTTTTTTCTTTCTGTGAACAATTTTCCCCTGTCTTTCTCTTATGGTAAGAAGAGTAGAAGTGTGTCCCCAGAGTATTTTTAAGCAGGTTAGGGTTTATCATAATGGAAAGGAATTGGTATCTTAGCTCTTTAGAATTTCTAGATTGCCTTTTTTTTTCTAGGGAAAGCTCAAGCCTGAAATAATATTTATTAGTTTATTCAGTTCATTTGGCAGTTGAAGTGTGTGTGTGTGTGTGTGTGTGTGTGTGTGTGTAAAGTGCAGGAAGATTCAGCTTTTTGAATGATCAACTGCCATCACACAGTCCAGTAAAGCCCAGCACATTATGTTAAGATTTAAGGAATCTACAAATTGCCTTAATAAATCAGTCCTGTGTTCCTTAGAACAATCTAGTATTCTTGCCAGTTCATAAGCCCGTTATTGTCTGGCCAATTATAGGCCAAATGGTCACTTCGTTTGAGTATAATCTAGTGTCTCCGTTCACTTGCATCCCATTCCCCCCAAATATTTATTTATTTATTCTTTTTTATTTTTTTATTTTTTTTGAGACGAAGTCTCACTCTGTTTGTCAGGCTGGTGTGCAGTGGCATGATCTCGGGTCACTGCAACCTCTGTCCGTCCCCTGGGTTCAAGCAATTCTTGTGCCTCAGCCTCCTGAGTTGCTGAGACTACAGGCATATGCCACCCCACCCAGCTAATTTTTTTGTACGTTTAATAGAGACGGGGTTTCACCATGTTGCCCAGGCTGATCTCAAACTCTTGGTGTCAAGCAATCCACCTGCCTCGGCCTCCCAAAGTACTAGAATTATAAGGATGAGCCGCTGTGCCTGGCCTACTAAATCTTAACGAAATGAAAGAATATCTTTTCTGAATATTTGTAGCAAAGATATAATAAATATAAAAATGTAATATATAAATATAGATATAATAAATATAAAAATATACTGTATTTTTACTGTACTTTTGCTGTATTTAAATACACAAATACTTAGCCTTGCGTTACAGCTGTCTACAAGTCTTTAATCTAGGGTCCTTTGGGTAGCCATGATGAGCCTTTAGAGGGACCAAGAACCTGCTAAAATTACACGAAGACTTCTGTGTTCAGCTGTGTATATGTGTACTTGAGGAGTGGTCCCACAGCTTTCATCAGATTCTTGGTGATCCAAGACCTGGCAAAGTCCCAACTGTTTAGATTCATAGCCCAAACTGAAGATCCACATATACTTCTTCCACTTCAATACCAAATTTATTGCAATCCTTCAATCAGTCTTACATACTTTACATAGAACTCACTCTACTTTGTTCCATTTAAGTGTTCTAAGCTGTCATCACTATTAGTGGAATTTGTATGTTTTTGTTTTTTAGAGGAATTTAATAATTCCTATATTATATAATTCCTGTATTAATAATTCCTATAACAATTTAGACACCGATTCTCTTCTTGGGTTTTTCTTTTAACTTAGTAAGGCCTTGGTATAATGAATTGCACATTGATAGATGTAAAAATTACTTAACCATGAAAGCATGCAGTGGGGTCAAGTTCTCTAGCACATGCACAGGCTTTGAAATTTAAGCCAAAAAGACCATTTTGGTAAATGGGGCAGTCCAGTTACATGCTTTAACTCCTTGAGGTTGTATGGTTTATTTCACACTGGCATAGTTTTGCAACATTCTGCAAATTATGTTTAGTTTATGATAGTATCCAAACACATAAAAGTAGTGTAAATGTTTTAACATTTTTTGCTCAGTTAATTTGAATTTGGCAGGAAATACTGGGATAATTTAGGACTGCTCCATTTTCAGTCAAGATCTGAAATAAAATGTTTAATTCCTAAATAGAAACTTAAGATGTTTGTTTTAAAGCTAAGAGTAATTTTTTAAAATTATATGAACTACTCAGCTAAGATCATTACATATGAAATAGAAGTATTTTCTTGAAATTTTTTTATGTGCAGTAAGATTATACTGAAGAAACCCATTTAAAGGTTTCATTCTGGGATCTACAGTTTATATATAGGTACTATAAAATATATGAGAATTTGGGAAATAATATCATGGCATATTTTAATAAATTTAGCAGTATTTGTTTTGTTGTTGAGTCTTAAGTTGTTGTTAGTATTGTTTAGTAAATAGTGAAAGAAAGGGATGTTGTGGCTTTTTTAAAATTTTTGGAGGACCTGTATGGTTTCAACCCCGGAGGTGTGGCGTAGTTTGTTTTGCTTTAATACATTTTCTCCCTTAATATTCTTTTTGCAGGATAACTTCAAACTAATGTGTACTAATGCCATGATTTACAACAAACCAGAGACCATTTATTATAAAGCTGCAAAGAAGCTGTTGCACTCAGGGATGAAAATTCTTAGCCAGGTAAAGGAAACTCTTTGTCATAAATAATCATTGTTACACAATTTGTGCCCCTGTTTGTTGGCCATAGAAATACAGATACAATACAGTATTGATTTTATTTTTTAGCAGATTATATTAAAGTAGAAAATACTAAATGAAAAAAATGTAATAAAGAGAAGAAAATTAAGACAGGAAAATTCTTACTTGGAATCAATGAAAATACTGGCATTCACTTGTAATTATCTCTTTAGAGGCTCTTGAAACATCAGCCTGAATTCCAGGATAAGACTGGCTGAATTATGAGAACTTCAAAGAAGATAGCTCTCTTTGCATTTGTAAGGGTGGAATCTAATGTTCTGGTCAATCCTGTGCTTCTGGGTGAAGCACAGAATTTTTAGTAGAAAGAAAATATAGTCATGCGCCACATAATGACATGTCCATCAAGAACAGACTGCATATACAATGGTGGCTCCATAAGATTATAATACTGTATTTTTACTGTACTTTTGCTATATTTAAATACACAAATACTTAGCATTGTGTTATAGCTGTCTACAGTATTCAATATGGTAACATGCTCAGCAGGTTCCTGGCCTAGGAGCAATAGGCTATACCATTTAGCCTAGGTGTCTAGTAGGCTATACCATCCAGGTTTGTGTAAGTGCACTCTGTGATGGTCACACAACAAAATCGCCTAACACTACATTTCTCAGAACGTATCGCTTCATTAAGCCACCTGTGGCTATACAAAAAACTTCAGAACTGTCTCAAAGCCACCTCTCCACAGGAGCAGACTCTTTCTTAAAGAATAAGAATTAGTGCAATAGTAAGGCATTCAAGGTCAAAGAAGTATATGCGTGGGCACAGACACATCATCATTGAACTACAGGAAAGAGGTTAAACATGAGATACTGTACACAGTGGGAAAAAATTATGAATGTTGTCCCAGGATGACAGTTGATATAAGGCTTTGAAGGGTAAACTGAGATTACTGTGCATCTGCTGGAGAAAAGAACTCACAAGATAAGTCCTATCTTTTGAGGTTTTTCTCACCACTCCGAGTAGGAGAAACCTACTAGTAAAAGACTACTTTAGGGAAATGAATCAAAGGTGATCCTGGCACCATACCATGACAGGCAGGCAGAAGACTGGGTTTTCATTTTAGCTGTCTTCCACTAACTTGTGGACCTTGGGCAAGACAGTAACTACCCTGGGACTCATTGTTCTCATCCCTAAAGAAGAGTTTAGTCTGTGATCTCCAAGATGATTTGTAGGGTAACTGTTCTGATTCTAAATAAGAGGTAGCATGGAGAGGATACTATGAAAAAGAACAGCAAGATAGGACAGGAATTTTGCAAAGAAGTGGTGGGTTTAAGACACTGGTAGAAGGAAAAGGGATCAGAGTTGAGAGCTTGAGCTCACATTCAGGGGAGTTAAAGGATGCTAAAAATGCATCTGCATATGGTTTTCCGATTTTTAAGGTGATCATTTTTCTGTATTAACAGTTTTACATTTAAAGAAATGCCTTGGTGTACAGACGTCAGAGTGTCTGTGTGCTTGGTTGAGAGATTCTTGGATTCACTTAACTAGGGAAAGAAAAACATGTTTGAATTGTTGATTATTCTTGCGCTCCTAATATTTAGACAGCATCAGTTCCCACCCTTTACAAAAGACTTGGGAAACTAATGGAAGCCAGTTACCCATCTTTGACAACATTTGCAGAGAGGAAAGAGGAATATGATATATTTACACATTCTTTCCAGGAAGACTCTCAGAATCTAGAACCACACCATATTCCAGGTTTAAAGATATGGAAATGCTTATTACTGTGTTTGAAATAAAAGTGCATTTAACAAATGCAGTCTTAGTCACTCCAAAATGTATACATTGAATTGGGTGGGAGAGCCTAATTTTTAATGACCTTTGATTTACCACTTCCTTAAGTAATGTAGTTAATAAAACAAGCAAAAGATTCCAATATCTCTTGAATTTTACTGGGTTGTGAAATGATTGAAAGCACAGAAAATAAAATTTTCATCTCCACTTTCCCTTCCCTTCCTCCCTCTTTCTTTGTTGTCTTCCTTTTTTTCAGATCTTTTGCTGTTGAGGAGCCCCACCCATCCTGTGTTATTAGCTTCCTGTTGACTGTTCTCTCCACCCTACATGGGAGGGGTTGTCACAACAGTGATTTTTAAACATTTAAATTTAGACCTTTTAAGTTAACTTTTCTGATAGTTTGTGCTACCAAGAGAGCCCAGCACACAATGTGTCTTTTCAAAGATAACTGTTTTTGAATGTTCATTGCAAAGATTCTAGACTAGTCATTCATTTTTCCAGTTACACTCAAATAGCAACTATTAGTAGACATGTTATTTTTATAAAGAATGAACAGATGAGGCCGAGCAAAGTGGCTCACGCCTATAATCCCAGCACTTCAGGAGGCCAAGGTGGACAGATCACCTGAAGTCAAGAGTTCAAGACCAGCCTGACCAACATGGAGAAACCCCATCTCTACTAAAAATACAAAATTAGTCTAGTGTGGTGGCGCATGCCTGTAATCCCAGCTACTCAGGAGGCTGAGGCAGGAGAATGGCTTGAACCTGGGAGGCGGAGGTTGCAGCGAGCTGAGATCACGCCATTGCACTCCTGCCTGGGCAACAAGAGCAAAACTCCATCTCAAAAACAAAACAGATGAAGAATAACTTTTTATTCCCTAAATAAATACTTGAATAGAATGCTACATTGTAGTGCAAACAAAGTAATACAAACAACACTATTTGTAGCATAGTGACTTTGAAATCGGACCAAAGTTCAAGTTCTAGTTTTACCTTTGGAAGCTTTGTGACCTTAGGCCCTGTAACCTTTGTCAGCCTTTTTCCTGTTCTGTAAAGTGGAGATAATAATAGGACTTACCTCATGGAGTTTTGTCTGGTACATGGGTAAGCACTCAGTAAGTGTTAGCTATGTTATTGGCAAAGAATCAGCCCTGTTAGCCATTTAATATTGTAAAATTGAAGATCAATAATATGCTGGCTTGGAGGCATTTTAATTACCAAAAAAGAGAAAGGCATTACTTTCAAAGGAAAATTAAACTTCATTTTTTCCTACTTCTATTATTTTGTGCATGTCACATTTTTTAAAATCGCACAGTGTTCTTAAGTTTTGCTTTAGAAAATTCTAGAGCAAAATTATTACTGAGAAATAAAATTATTACTGAGAACTTACAGAAATAACTCACTGATATTTTTAATGTAGCAAAATAAAACATGTTTTTAAAAATCAAATGGATCTGGATTTTTTTTTATGAGACAGCCTCACTCTGTCACCCAGGTTGTATTGCAGTGACAGGGTCTCACTGCAGCCTCCACCTCCTGGGTGCAAGCAATTCTAATGGATTTTCTGTTTAAGTGATGCTATTGTTTTTTGTCAAGGATTCAGAGAAACTTTCAAACTAGTTTAACTTGGTATGTAAATTGGTATACCTTTTCTGGAAGGCAGTAATTATCAGAAGCCTTAAAAATACTCATTCTCTTTGACTTAGAGTTTCCTAAGAACTTATCCTAAAGAGATAGTGGTTCGTATATTTATTTATAATGATGTTTATGGTACTTTTATTTATAATAGTGGAAACATGGAAATCTAAATGTTCAATCATAGGGCACTAATTAAATCATGATATGGACATGGGATTAAATACAATTATTAAAATATTTTAAGTATTGTTATGGAGAGGAAATGATTACAATTTATTAACTGAAAAAAATGCTTTTTACTAAATATTCAGTATAATTCCAATTTGCTAAGTAAGACTTGTAATGGTTGGAAAAGTACTGGAATGATAAGCCTGTTAACACTGTTCTTTTCTGAAGATACATTAAGAAGATTTTATTTTCTCCTTACCCATATTTTTATTTGTCCACAATAAAATATATCACTTTAATGGTTTTAAGATTACTTTAAAAGTCCAGTAAAAAACAGCAGAATCTTTGTTCTTGAGGATCTCACCACCTGCACTACTAATAGAGCATCATAGAGCGTGGTGTGGTGTCACATCAGTGACAGCAAGCCTAGTCTTAGTTGCTGGTTTAGTGACCGTAGGTGAGTCATTCATTGTTTCTGGGTGGTGGTGGTCTTGTTTGAATGACCTCTGGTTCTTTTTAGTTCTTTTTTTTTTTTAACATATATATTTTTTAATTGTACTTTAGGTTCTGGGGTACATGTGCAGAACATGCAGGATTGTTGCATAGGTACAGACATGGCAATGTGGTTTGCTGCCTCCATCCCCCTGTCACCTGTATCTGACATTTCTTCCCATGTTATCTCTCCCCAACCCCTCTACCCCCTGCTTCCCTCCCCTAGTCTCCCCCAAGAGACCCCAGTGTGTGATGCTCCCCTCCCTGTGTCCATGTGATCTCATTGTTCAACTCCCATCTATGAGTGAGAAAATGCAGTGTTTGATTTTTCTGTTCTTGTGTCAGTTTGCTGAGAATGACGGTTTCCAGATTCATCCATGTCCCTACAAAGGACAAGAACTCATCATTTTTTATGATCATTTTTTATGGTTGCATAGTATTCCATGGTGTATATGTGCCCCATTTTCCTTGTCCAGTCTATTGTCGATGGGCATTTGGGTTGGTTCCAGGTCTTTGCTATTGTAAACAGTGCCGCAAAGAACATACATGTGCATGTGTCTTTATAATAGAATGATTTATAATCCTTTGGATATATACCCAGTAATGGGATTGCTGGGTCAAATGGAATTTCTATTTCTAGGTCCTTGAGGAATTGCCACACTGTCTTCCACAATGGTTGAACTAATTTACACTCCCACCAACATTGTAAAAGTGTTCCTATTTTTCCACATCCTCTCCAGCATCTGTTGTCTGCGGATTTTTTAATGATCGCCATTCTAACTGGCATGAGATGGTGTCTCAATGTAGTTTGGATTTGCATTTCTCTAATGACCAGTGATGATGAGGATTTTTTCATGTTTGTTGGCCTCATATATGTCTTCTTTTGAAAAGTCTGTTCATATCCTTCTCCCACTTTCAAATGGGTTTGTAGATTCTAGATATCATCAGCTCTTTGTCAGATGGGTAAACTGCAAAAATGTTTTCCCATTCTGTTGGTTGCTGGTTCACTCTAATGACTGCTTCTTTCGCCATGCAGAAGCTCTGGAGCTTAATTAGATCCCATTTGTCTATTTTGGCTTTTGTTTGCCAATGCTTTTGGTGTTTTAGTCATGAAGTCCTTGCCTATGCCTATGTCTTAAATGGTTTTGCCTAGGTTTTCTTCTAGGGTTTTTATGGTGTTATGTCTTATATTTAAGTCTTTAATTCATCTGGAGTTAATTTTAGTGTAAGGTATCAGGAAGGGGTCCAGTGTTTGTTTTCTGCACATGGCTAGCCAGTTATCCCAACACCATTTATTAAACAGGGAATCCTTTCCCCATTGCTTGTTTTTGTCAGGTTTGTCAAAGATCAGATGATTGTAGATTTGTGATGTTGCCGCCAAGGCCTCTGCTAGTTCTTATTTTCTGTTACTCCACAGAAGTCTTCCCTGCTGATGCTATGCAGCCCGAAGGAGATTGCACCCTGTATTTTACCCAGTGATAACTCAGAGTCACAGGCAAAGTAGTCAGTAGAAACAAATATGCCTTCTTAAAATTTACAGAGAAACCTCAAGCCCTTAACTACAATGAAAATTTCACAGCACATCATTGCAGTGGAAAATTAAGCACAGGTTTCACAAAATAAAAACAATACTTCTTTGGTTAGAGAAACCATTATGCACTCAGGAAGGAACTGTGCCACCAGCCTATCTTCTCCTCAAGGCTTGTTGTTTTCACATAGAGCTAAATGCCTTGTTTTCACATAGAGGTCCTTCACACATTCACATGCCCTAAGCTTTGATACACCTAACAATTCTTAAATTGTCAAAAGATAAGCCAGTCTGTTAAATACAAAGTTTTAACACACCATTAAACTATATTTTTCTTTTTCAGTTTAGTACTTCAAAGAATATTTACTCTTAATTTGTACTTTCTTTTCTGTTAACTTTCTGATAGTACAATAAAGTTGTAAAACTTTCTTTGAAGTTGGAAATTAAATTTTAAGAATTGAAGGCGTAGGCCTTATCATGGTTTCTAAATATAATACTCTCTTGGTATATGAATCCGTTTAATTGTTTTTCTTCCCTGGTTAATGATAGGATAAGTGCAAACGCTAGTGGGAGAAGAATGCATTACTTTAAAAGTTAATGACAAACGTATAATAATATTATTTTCAAATACATTTAGGAAAGAATTCAGAGCCTGAAGCAGAGCATAGATTTCATGGCTGACTTGCAGAAAACTCGAAAGCAGAAAGACAGGACAGACACCTCGCAAAGTGGAGAGGATGGAGGCTGCTGGCCAAGAGAGAGAGAGGACTCTGGAGATGCCGAAGCACAAGCCTTCAAGAGTCCCAGCAAAGAAAATAAAAAGTAAAGGATCTTTGGGATGTTAAGGTCAAACTGCCTTCTTCAAGCCTAGTAAGGGGGAAAAATACTGATTTGGGGCCTGACTTGGGAAGACCAAGTGCCACTGTGTCCGTGGTAGTGGTTTTTGGCAATGAAAGTCCATTTCAATGGTATGATAACTCTCTTCTCTTACAAAGCACTGTATGGGATTGTCCAAACAGTTCAGAAAGCAGTTCTAATATGTATTCTTATTGAAGTAGTTTTAAAACTATAAAGAATCTTTTGGGACTCATATGATCCGTGAGTTTATTTAAATAGAACTGTTTGTTTTTTAAAAATGCATAGTCATTACTCCTTCCATAAAGGAGCAAGGAGTTCAGTGGGAGCACCATCACTGCTGCATCTTAAACAGATGGGCTGTCACTGTATCATGCCCATGTTTTCCACCCCGTGTCACCTGGTGGGAGTAACGCTGAACCACTGGTTCACCCAGGCAGCCACATGCGCAGCTGACAGCAGCCACATCTGCCCACTCAACACCACTGGGAGCCAACCCTGACCGCCCCAGCACCTCACTGCCAACTTTGCTGGGTGTTGTAGTTAGCAGTTTGGGATTTTTGCTCTCATAATGCAAAGAAAGTAAACTAGTGACAGGTTTCTTTGTTCTAAGACTTACACACTTTACTGTTTGTTTTGAATTTAAATTTTAAAAATCAAACTTTGAAAGAACCATGGTATATTCTTTTCCCTTCAAAATAATGTTTAAGGTAGCACTAATTTTTTTGAAAGTTCCCAGAAAAACTTTTAACACAAGTAACACTGGACAGAAAAAGGTAGGGAAGTAACATGTCAGGTGTGCCTTACTGTTTCTGTTTGTATTAGAGACTCTTAACAGGTCATCAAGGAAATAAGTTTTAATGAGTGACTATAGTACAAATGTCTCCACTTTCGTAGTATTTATATTTAGAATTCATTTTAATGTTTTCATCTTATCTATTTTTTTTTACTTAGTATTAATGTGTTTTCAGGAAAGACAAAGATATGCTTGAAGATAAGTTTAGAAGCAATAATTTAGAGAGAGAACAGGAGCAGCTTGATCGCATCGTGAGGGAATCTGGAGGAAAGCTGACCAGGAGGCTTGTGAACAGTCAGGTGACTGAGCTTTTCCTTTCTTTTCTCTACCTACTTAGTTGGGGCATCTGAAACTTTTAGTTTTTAAATTGCTTGCATATTTTTAATCCATACCTGCCATAGAGTTCTTCATCAGTATAATACTGAGCAGAAAAAAAAAACGAACAGACAGTTTCTTAGAATGGGTTTATCAGGGTGTTAAATGCATTTTCAATTCATGATAGTTTCAACTTACAATGGGTTTATTGGATGTAACCCCACTGTTTTCTCCCTTTCTGTAGGATGTCTCTTTGTTGATAGTTACTTTGGCTGTTCAGAAGCTCTTTAGTGTAATTAGGTCCCGGTTGTGAATTTTTGTTTCTGTCACATTTGCTTTCGAGAACTTAGAAAATTTTTTGCCAAGGCCCATGTCCAGAAGAGTATTTCCAAGGTTTTCTTCTAGGATTTTTTTAATTTGAAGTCATACACTTAAGTGTTTAATCCATCTAGAATTAATGTTTGTTTGTATATTGTGAGAGGTAGGAGTTCAGTTTCATTCTTCTGCACGTGGTTAGCCAGTTTTCCTAGCCCCATTTATTGGTCTTTCTACATGGTTTATTTTTGTTGACTTTGTCAAAGATCAGTTGATTTTATTATGTGGCTTTATTTCTGGGTTCTCTGTTCTGTTCCATTGGTCTGTGGGTTTTGTTTATTTGCACCTATATCATGCTGTTTTGGTTATTGTAGTTTTATGGGAGGTTTTGTTTGGTTTAGTTTTGAGACAGGGTTTCAGTCTGTCGCCCAGGCTGGAGTATGCAGTGGCACAATCTTGGCTCACTACAACCTCTGCCTCAGGAGCTCAAGCAATCCTCCTCCCTCAGCCTCCCAAGTGGCTGGGACTGCAGGTGCATGACACCATGTCCAGCTAATTTAGGTATTTTTTGTAGAGATGAGGTTGCACCATGTTGCCTAGGCTGGTCTCAAACTCCTAAACTCAAGCAATCCACCCAGCTCGGCCTCCCAAAGTGCTAGGATTACAGGTGTGAGCTGCCACGCCTAGCCTGTAGTATAGTTTGAAATTGGGTAGTGTGAGCCTCTGACTTCGTTCTTTTTGCTTAGAATTGCTTTGACACTTCAGACTCCATTTTGGTTCCATATGAATTTTAGAATAGTTTTTTCTGAATCTGAAGAATGATGTTGGGAATTTGTTAGGAATAGCATTAGACAGTAGTAGGGACATTTTAACAATATTGCTTCTTCCATGAGCATGGAATGTTTTTCCATTTGTGTCATCTATGATTTCTTTCAGCAGTGTTTTTAGTTCTTCTTGTAGAGGTATTTCACCTCCCTAGATATATTCCTGGGTATTTCATTTTGTGTGTGGCTGTTGTGAATAGGATTGCATTCTTGAATTGGCACTTAGCTTGAACGTTATTGGTGTATAGACATGCTACTGATTTTTATATGTTGATTTTGTATCTTTACCAAAAATACCTTTTTCTTTATATACTCTATATAGAATTGTTTCTCTTATATCTAGTAATTTTAATTACATATATTAACTATTTTAACTCTTAGTGACCCTAATTTCGAGTAAAAACCCTAAGATTACCTAATAAAACATGACTTTAAGATCTAAAATTACTGAAGAGAATTTTGAAACTAGTTTTATTTGTCAAGGATTACTAAAGTTGTGTAAACTAGAAGACAGATGAGCCAAATTCTTTTTTCTTTTCTTTCCTTTTTTTTGATAATTTATTTAAGCACTTACTTTTCTTTGGTCAATTGATTAGAGCTCTTTGATATATTTTAGTAGTGACGTATCACATACACATGATACATGTATAGACATGAAAACACACAGAAGCAGATCTAGATTTATAAGATTCTTCATTTGCCAGTTTTCGCTTTCTCCTCCCCTCTTAGACTATTAATCATTTCCAAAGTCATAACAAAGTAGATGAAACAAGGTAGAAAATGTACACCTCAAAGGTGTAGAACTTAAACTTAAACCCCATTACCTGAAAACAAGATTGCCAGAAGGAGGTTACAGTGAGCCCAGATTGCGCCAAAAAGTGTCTTCTTTTCGACTTGGCTTGTTTCCTTATTAGATTACTGGTTTCAAGAGGGAGCCCTTTAAGGAACAGGGCCAAGAAAGCATGCAGCTTTTAGGGCCTAAATACTTACTGGAAGATCACCCCAAATCACTGAATCCTGAGTCCCCAGAAGCTAAAGAAATCAGGTAATACAGTATAGAAGAGAGCGGAGTTCCAGATCTGAGCGGAATCTGTCTGCTTACAACTTTTGGTATTCTGTGACGAAAAAGAGATTATCCCCCAAAAGAGGAGTCTTTGATGCCTTTTCTGTTTACCTCAAGGGATCAGAGGCTGTCAGAAATTCCTTTAGGTTTCTAATATGGCATTGAGTGTGCCAAGAGGAAGGAGGGACAGGCAAACAACTCAGTTGACTGAGGCATTTTTCAGAGCCATTACAGCAGCCTTAAAACAACAGACATACACGTGTAGCCCAAATAGGAGTTGTAACTGAGTTGACTTTTGAATATAGAGCTCTTTAAAATATATAAATTTTTTTCCTAATTGTAATTCCTACTCAAGCTGTTTTGCTTCTGCTGCTAGCTGGGCTCCTGTTGCCAAACAAGCAGCCCACAGAAGTAGCCATCTTGCTGCAATGGCTGCCGGCCTCCCTTGCTGACCACAGTGCGATAATTGGCTCTCAGCCGACAATGGCTTCAAATACATTGGTGTTTTCAGGACATTCCCGTATTCATGCACAGGCATCTAAAATGTGAGCCACACCACTCCACATGGAAGTGGCTGCCACCTGGGATTTCCCCCACAGATGCTTCCTTCCCTTTGCCCATTTCTTGGTCCCTTAGTCTCTGGCTAGCTCCCCCCAGGTTCCATTGTGAGCCGGTCTGTCCACACCTGCTCTAGAGTTCAAGGAAGCTGAGCGGCAGAAGAAAGAGACTGACAAACCTAGTTTCTAGAAAGAAACACTTGACACGGACTTAGGAACAGAAGCCGTGTCTGTGTCTTTGGTGGGTAAGATGGTGGGTCCCCACCCATATTGGTTTTAAAGCCAAATAGGTTTATACAACCTTTGGGCAAGCCACTGCCCTTACCTGGTCTGCAGTAGCCTCCTTTTCTGATAGACGAGGGAGAACTAGGTGTCCTTAAGGACCCACAGAGCTCTTTAGAATTCTGAGATTTTCCTCACCTCCATTTCTCTAGCTCATCAGCTCTTATATACATGGAGATAGGTGTGAAAGTTAGTATTTGAGTTTAATGATTAGCCACCTGTAATGTTAGTTTGGTTAAAATACAGCTTTGTGGTTTGCTGCATATATGAATGTGGTACAGGCTGAACATCCCTAATCCAAAATTTCAAAATCTGAAATTCTCCAAATCTGAAAAATTTTGAGCTCCTACATGATGATGTAAGTGGAAACTTCCACACCTAACTTCATGTGACAGGTGCACAAAATCATTTAAAATATTGTATATAAAACATAAAAAGAAAAAAAAAGTTGTATAAAATTACTTTCTGTTTCTGTAAAGTGTTTATGAAACATAAATGAATTTTATGTTCCATCCCTAAGATATCATATGTATGTAAATATTTCAAAATCTGGGAAAATCTGCAATCCGCAACACTCTAGTATCAAGCATTTCGGATAAAGGATGCTCAGCCTGTTTGTATAAAACAGTTCATTCCATCTGAATACTTGGGTCATTGCAGTGTGAATTTGAAAGAAGAAAACCAGATGGAACGACAACGCTGGGACTTCTCCATCCTGTGGATCCCATTGTAGGAGGTAGGATCAGAGGAAGACTGTGTGTGAACTTGATACTGTTTGGCAGAGGACAGTAACCTGGGTTAACATTTTAAAGCAACAAGCTTGAATATTGATCAGTCTCACTGTGTCATTATGCACAAAGAATCTAGCTAGATATCACGTATTTCATGGTAACAGCTAGCCTAACATTCACTTCATCCTGAAGTAGGTATAGTATATCAAGTTTTCCTTAAAATTCAGAGTGCCTGAAATATTTTAAACCCACCATTAACAAAGCCATAAGTTTTAGATAATAATTCCTAGCCATGGTCTTAAGAGACTTCAGTATATAACTCAGTTTAGGGGTATCTCATACCTGCAGATTATGACCTTGTAAATTTAACTGACCGCTTTATTTCAGTGAATAAATGAATGTATATGCCACACAGTGCCTTAACGATAATGGAAGGTGTATGCTTAGTGACATCCCATCTTTCACTGTGTTCAGTAGAAAGTTTGTAAAGATTGGGAATCTATTTTGGAACCTCAGTCATCTTTTCGTTTTCTCAAATGAGATAATATAGGTTATATTTTGAAATTCGATATAAGAATTAGAACTTTTTGTCACTAGTCTGAGGGGAGAATCATGTATTGTGATAAGCAAATGTGAGAATGTTAACTTCTTCAACAAATATTTATATTCATACTGTCATAATGAGAGAAGTAATTAGAAATATGAAAATGAATGACAGAATTCCTACCTTTAAGGAAATACTCTCTGATATTTATTGTTTGCTGTAAACAAGGTGCTGTCTTAGGAGCTGGCTGTATAGTAGAGAACAAAAGAGAGAGAGAGGAGTCCCTTTCCCTTAAGTTCTATGGGGTCGGGGGAGGAAGGCTCACGTAAAGAGAAGTCTGTCCATAATCAGTACTGTGCAGGTATGTGTCGATCATGAATAAATACTAAAAAGGAAAACAGCTGTGATTGTAACAGCAGATACCTACCTAGTGTTTGGGGGTCAGGGAAGGCTTCCTTAAGGAGATGATGTTTAGGTTGAGTAAGGGATGAGGGAACAGAGAGCACAGCAGGTGAGAAAACCTTGAAGCAGAGAAGAGCATTTGAAGATGGAAAGAAGGGGACTATTAATACTCTGTAAACCAGGAGAACAGTAATAGGAAAAAAGGAGATAGTGCTGTTTTCAGAACAAAACTCAGTTTTTACTTTGATGCAAACTTTTTGTAGTAGGATTTTATGTGATCATAGGTCAAAGAACGCCACAGGATTGAGAACATTGCTCTTTCTTCTATAGCTGTGCTGAACATTTGGTGTTAGGAGATGCAGCTAACTGATAGAGGTGACACCTTAAGATCTGCTTGTGAAGCCGAGTGTGTGGTCTCTGCCTTTAGTCCGGTTTCCTGGGTTTCCAGTTTCTGGGACATAATCAAATATGACCAAAGCTGACTTGGCTCCCCACGTGCACAGCTCCCTCTGTGGGCCACTGTCCTGGTTTAAGATAGAAGACAACCCTCCCTGTTCATCTTCTCAGCTTCAATGTCCAGTACCTGTACCCATTAGGAAACCAAATTCTAAACTGTTCACTGAGAAGAAGAGGAAATCTGATTTAGATGTTCAGTTGCTTGACAGTGTCTTCACCACACTGGTCACTGGTAGCGGTAGCCTCCATTGCAGGTGGATCATCTGACACAAACTCAGACTCTTCTTCAGGAGAGCAGATGTCCCTCTGTTAGATACTGTGGTAGATCTTCTCCTAACAGCATCCTCTGTGGTCCCCTTAGGTGCCTACCCATGATTTCTCTATATTACATATTCCCTGTTTCATCACAGGGATTCATTCCTGGCTAACGCCTGTTCTTGTTGCACTAAAAGTATGCCTTTCATAGACACTCATTTATCCATCATGTGTTAAGAACCCTTTTGTCTTTAATGCAGGTGTTTTCCCTCTTTTACTAACCTTTGTACTGGTTACCTTTCGTCTTAACATTAAAAGCCGCTGCTTTTAAAAGTTTTCGTGGCTTTTGTTTTTAATAAAAATCTCATTTTTTAAGTGAAGTGTACATGGTTTTAAGAATTTCAGGAGAGTGTAATGAACAGGTCTCGGTTTTGGTCCTGGCTATATTTCTGCCTGTCTGAGCTTTGATTTTCTTATCTTAAAAGTGGATGTAGTAAGGGCTTCCCAGCCTCCTTCACGGTCGTGCAGATGATATGCAGTGGTGTGTGCAGAGTCACATGGCAGAGGGCCCCATGGGTCATGGCCACATAAGCCTCCTTCACTGTGCTCAGTTTTATGTTTTAGAGCCAGGCTACTGCCCTGTGAGACTGGGAATGACAACTGGAAGACTTCAGTCTGGAGTGAATACTTTGCAGGGGTTCAAAGAGGATAAAAGAAACAAAGTCACTCCAGGTGAGGCTTCTGCATAGGAGTCACTTTTTTCTCTTCTCTGTTTTGGGGTATTAGGGAAAGGAAACACAGTTATGCTTTATTCACTAGGTGGGCACCAATATCTTGGTGGTATTTTTGCAACATTAATTAGCTATTTCATTAACTTTAGAAGAGACTGGAAAATTGGGTATTAGTATTCAAAATGAGTTTTGTTCTTTCTCGTTCCTCTCCCTCTCCCTTGTGGGGAAGAATTCACTTGAGAGTAACTGTACAAGTACCTGTTTGGGAGAAAATATCTTAGATTTGCGAACCAGTCAATGAAGTAGCAAAGTTAGGAGGGAATAAATAATCTTTTAGTAAAATAAGAAAACAGATTGACATACAAGTTAAAGAATAGTGTTACAGTATTTGATTTTTTTCAACAGTGTTATATTTGAATTATGGGCCCTACAGTTCTTATGCACCGCATTATGACTCCACATTCGCAAATATCAGCAAGGATGATTCTGATTTAATCTATTCAACCTATGGGGAAGACTCTGATCTTCCAAGTGATTTCAGGTGAGTTTCCAGTTAATATTCTGATTACATTTGTTTAAAAATATTAATGTACATACTTGATTTGTGGATAGACTGACAAAGTTGGCTAAGTGGTAAAAAATGGGTTCACTAATTTTTTTTAGCTGACATTGATGGATTCATAGTTACTGTTATCCTTTAGTGGAGAGAGAGCATGTCTCCCTCGATACTGGCATCTGCAGTATTTTAATTTTTTTTTTGGATGGAGTCTTGCTGTGTCACCCAGGGTGGAGTGCAGTGGCGGGATCTCAGCTCACTGCAACTTCCAGCTCCTAGATTCAAGTGATTCTCCTGCCTCAGCCTCCCAAGTAGCTGGGACTACAGGCATGTACCACCACGGACAGCTATTTTTTTTTTTTTTTGTATTTTTTGTAGAGATGAGTTTCACCATATTGATCAGGCTGGTCTTGAACTCCTGACCTCTTGATCCACCTGCCTCAGCCTCCCAAAGTGCTGGGATAACAGGCATGCACCACTATGCCTGGCCCCATATTTTAATTCTTAGAAAAATATATTTTTAAAGATACTGTATACCTCAGTCGATCCTCAAGTTTAGGAACTTGTTACTTTAAAATGTTCACGTACTATCTGCTCTATTATAACATGTTGGATGTCAGTGAGTTATGGTCCGAACTTGACCAATTTGGGAACCCACAGTGCATTTCCCCAAAATAGGAGGCAGGATAGGATGGCTCAGTTCCATAGGCAGCCCACATATAAGCCTTTTTGACCAGTCACTTGCCATGTAGACTATTGCAATTACACTCAGCCATCCTTTGTTGCATGTTGCTGTGGGAATATCATCTCTGTGTTCCTGTTTAGGAGTTTGGATCCCATCAACATAACGAA
The DNA here is from genome assembly GCF_049354715.1 of Callithrix jacchus. Classification (NCBI taxonomy): domain Eukaryota; kingdom Metazoa; phylum Chordata; class Mammalia; order Primates; family Cebidae; genus Callithrix; species Callithrix jacchus. The sequence continues at coordinate 8,133,277 of NC_133521.1, read as the reverse complement.
GTTGATCCTGACTTAGCAGAATTCTGGCTCAGGATAGGACACTGAGCTTGGGTTATAGCAAATAGGTTACTGGATATTATTCGATAGGTTACTGAATATTATTCCTTCTTAGCAGTAGTACCTTGTTAATTTTCATTATGTATAAGAAATGTACCCTGTAGATTCACCAGTCCCCTGCTTTTCTGACACAGGGGAAATCTGTACATTAGGACGTATAGTTTGGTTGCTTTTTTATAAGGTAGGGGTCCTTAAATCAGTTGACTGTAGTTTCAGATCAAGCCATTTAATCTTTTAGACCTCATCAGTTTGAATGACTTCTTTCTGGATTATGCATTTATGCATTCCACAAACAGGGATTGTACAGGGAAGCAACACTGGCAAAGGCCCACGTCCTCCCGTCAAATGATGACAGGTGCTTTGGAGAAAGGTGAAGCACCAGAGGAGGAGAGAGTAGTGCTGGGGCTGGGAGAGGGTACATTCTTAAATCAGTCAGGAATGTCTGTTACAAAAGGGAGAGTTGAGCAAAAACTGAAGGACATGAGGAAGCAAGCAGTGCTCTCACCTGATAGAGTGTTTCAGGCAGTGCAGGAGCTGTGCATAGGGCCTGAGTGGGAGGCTTCCCAACACTCTTGAGGAACAGCAGGAAGAAGCAGAAGAATGCAGGCACATGGCTAGGGAGGGCTTCAGTGAGAGTGGGTCTTTGTAAGGCCTTGGAATTTCATTCTCAGTGAGATGGACACTACTGGTGTATTGTGAGAAGAGTGACCCAGTCCAGCTTATCATGTTTAAAGGATCACCCTAGCTACTCTTGGAGAATAGACTGTAGAGATGCAAGGGCAGATGTTGGGAGATGAGAAATGGACTGGGGGAGTAGCAGGTGAGGTGCTGAGAGGACTCAGTCATCAGCCAGTAGTATTTCTTTACTGATCAAAGTGGGGTATGAGAGAGAAGTCGAGGCTGACTCCAGGGTTTGTAAACTGAACCTAGAAGGCTGCAGTTGCTATTTACTAAGAAGGGGGAGACTTTGGAACATTACTTAAGGGGGAAGATGTAGCATTCTAGTTTTGAATTTTTTTTTTTTTTTTGAGATAGAGTCTTCTTCTGTCTCCAGGCTGGAGTGCAGTGGCACAGTCTTGGCTCACTGCAACCTCTGCCTCCCAGGTTCAAGGGATTCTCCTGCCTCCGCCTCCCAAGTAGCTGCGACTACAGGCAAACGCCACCACACCCAGTTAATTTTTTTGTATTTTTAGTAGAGACGGGGTTCCATCATGTTGGCCACGATGGTCTCAATCTCCCAACCCTGTCATCCGCCCACCTCAGATCCCCAAAGTTCTGGGATTACAGGCATGAGCTACTGTGCCCAGACGGATATTTTAAGCTTAAGATATCTGTTAGACTTCCATGTGGAACTCCAAAGGGTGTGGTCCAAACTGGAGGTGTAACTTTTGAGAACTTTTGATCGTACGTAAAAGTCCTGAGATGAAGGCGATCACTGTAGGCAAGAAATGAAGGGGCAGGGAGCAGAAGATCCAGGGACTATGCCTGTGCCCCTGTCACTTGAGGTCTCAGTTTTCTTTGGAGCATTTCATTTTCACTTTGTTCTTGATATTAATTCTCTCATGATGATGTTATTGCTAATTAATATGTAGATACCATGTTATGTCTAGGCAGAAATTTGACATCATGATGTATAACCGAGAGCATCTATTGGAAACAATTGGCTCTGATAGGAGGCTAAAGCTAGTGAAGGTGATTTATGTGAGACTTTCCTAACTCTCTTTCAGCATCCATGAGTTTTTGGCCACATGCCAAGATTATCCATATGTCATGGCAGATAGTTTACTGGATGTTTTGACAAAAGGAGGGCATTCCAGGACTCTACAAGAGTTGGAGATGGTAAGAACACTGCTAACAAAACAGGGTAATTTATTATCGACTCTCAAGCGTTAGTCATTCAGTGTAATGAAACCATGGGATTAACCAGTATGACAGCTGTATTCCGTAGCCCTGAAAGACAGCCCAGCCCGGGTGGAGACTATGGGTGGACAATGAACAGAAAGGAGGAACTTAGCTACCAGGATCTGTGAGGGCCTGAGCATCATCCTTATCTCCTAATCTTGGGACTGTACTACTCAAAAAGGGGGTTTACAACTCAGAAGTCAGTGGGTGTTGTGTCCCCTAATGAAAAAAGAAAGTTTTGCTCACTGGCCTGAAACTAAGTTGGCTAAAATGATAGGGAATGGCCTTTCCTTATGCAGTAATAGCACGTCAGGAGGAACCTCAAGTTTAAAAGTAAAAAGCTTCCTCATTGCTCTTTAACACTTGTAAGCGATCTCTAGTTCAGTTGGAGATAGCTCATAATCTGGAATCATTCCGTTTTGGCTCAAGGATTAGAACCAGAAAATGCTCCTACCGAGTTGATCTCTCTGGGTCCCTTGGGCCATTTAAAAATAAAAAAGAGTTGATCTCTAGAATGTTCCTGTCACCATAGTTAGAGGAACCCTGTGTCTCTTGGAGGTATAACTCTTAATGGTGACTGCAACTGTAGTGCTGGTACCTGCTCACATCTGCACATATGGTTGCTGGGTGAGCTATCAACAGAGCCAAGGTCAGTGCCTCGGTCAGGCTCCACGAAGACTGCTGTAAAGTATTTACACTTGGACCGCTTTTGTCACACTGCCTAAAAAATGAAACATCTTAAAAAACTTTTTTTTTTTTTTAACCATATCCTTCCCATCAGTTAATCTGAATGAATTAATAGTGTGACTAAAATTGAATATTTTTCATTTGGATGAATATGGCAAAATGTTTTCAAAATGTTAAGTGTCTCTGTCCTTCAGTATAACAGTTCCTTTTCTCATAATTTATTCTAGAAAAAATCAAAAGTTACATACATATATTGTTTATAATTTTTAGAAATTGGGAATTTGTTAATTCACAACACAACCTTTCAAAGAAAGATGGCATCATTGATTGATGTCCATGATATATTTGTCTCTTGTTCCTGTGTGCATTATCTCTAAAGAACAAAATTGAGAAACTTTCACATTCTCTGTAGCATTTGATTATTTTACAGTAATCCTCTGCTATCTGAAAATATTGCTCTCTTCATGCACAGTAATCCTTAGAACTCCTTCTTGTCGGGGATTTTTCTGATGAAAACAGACACCATTTATGTATTTATATGCTATTTATCAAATACCTTCTTAAACATGTATATAGCTTTTGATCAGGCATGGAAATATCTTAACATCACCAATAATAAGTACCCTAGCTCACAGAATATTCTCAAAATGCTAATAATTGTATTTAGTCATTTTGGCCTGAAAAATTATATTCCAGTAGTGCATATTTTTATTTGTTTTCTCTTGCCAAGAAACTCCTGACAGTTTTCTCTTTTCCTTGATATTTGCCTTCACGTGTTTTCCTAAAAAGCTGTTTTTCTTTATCCTTATAGTCATCGCCTGAAGATGAAGGCCATACTAGGACACTTGACACAGCAAAAGAAATGGAGGTGATTGTATTTTACGCTTTATGAGAAATATTTAAATGGAGAACAAGAGGAATAAGAGAAATCTTGAGAATGGGAAGGGCCGTTGGGTAAGAAGTAAAAAATGAGTGAGTAGAGTTTTGAGGGCCCAGCTGAAATGGCAGACCATAAATGCATACCAGTGCCAAGTTGTACAGTTACACAGTTTCTGTCCACAAGTTTTGAGCCCATATGTAGGTAGAGAAATCAGGCGTTCAGATTGGTGGAGTTGGAAAGCCATACTATAGTATAAATGGAACCATTCTCTTTTGGTTGCTTAATAATCTGGGTTGATCTATTGGCGCCTGCCACCACGCCGAGCTGGTTTTTTCTGTTTTTAGTAGAGACAGGGTTTCACCATGTTGGCCAGGCTGGTTTCAAACTCCTGACCTCAGGTGATCTGCCCACCTAAGCCTCCCAAAGTGCTGGGATTATAGGAGTGAGCCACTGTGCCTGGCCAACGCCATCTTTTCTAAGATGTTGTTTCTTTCATGCAATACTGACAGCCTAGTTTGGAGGCCTGGAGAAGACCCACAAGGTATATCAATAGGAATGCAAGTATATGGACTGGATGGGCTGAAATAGTCTTTGAGTCTGGAAAACACAAGGCCTTGTCATCACCAAAAGCCTTTCACAGTTTAGGCAGCAACAAGGCTCTTACTACTTCATCTTTAGAATAGTTGCCATACTAAACAAATGATATAAATTGTATAAGATACATCATTACATTACACAGAAGTATGGATTTATTGAATACTTGTTTGTGCCAAGATTTGGGAATAGCATTTTAAAAGAGTGTTCTCGAACTTCATTTTCTTTAAGCATCAGAATTAGGACACCAAAGTAAATAGGTAGAATAACTTTGCCTGTAAACACACACCATCTTAGTAATTTCTAGTTAGTACTGTCATGGTTTAGCAAGCTCCAATAATTGCCTGTTTTTCCTTTTGAAGCAGATTACAGAAATAGAGCCAGTAGGGTGTTTGGACTCCAGTACTCAAGACAGGCTCATAGCACTGAAAGCAGTGACAAACTTTGGCATTCCAGTTGAAGTTTTTGACTCTGAAGGTGAGTGTCTCCAGAGGCTTTGAAATACTGCATGATGTAGGCGGTCAAGACTTAATGTCTCATAAGTACAGATTAACATAGCCATTCACCACAGGAAGATCTTGGCTCACTAAATTAAATGAATGGTTATGGTGTGTTGATTTCATTTGAAGGGGATTACTCTTTTGAAGGGAGAAAGCTAACCAATAATTAGCAAAGCTGTGGAGCCTAGGAGTCAGTTTACTACACAAGATCAAACACAAGTGTGTCTGCTTTCTTCAGTGTGTTCTTTTTCTTCTCACACAGAAGCTGAAGTATTCCAGAAGAAACTTGATGAGACCACCAGATTGCTCAGGGAGCTCCAGGAAGCCCAGAATGAACGTTTGAGCACCAGACCTCCTCCCAACATGATCTGTCTCTTGGGTCCTTCATACAGAGAAATGCATCTTGGTATGTTTTGCCTCCTGTAAGAGGAGAGTCAGGGGAAGCTTCAAAGAAAAAACTTCTGAGTACAGTGGCGATAGCACTATAGAGTAATGCTGATGTCAATCCCAGGGACAGTTTATTTTTTACATTTTATGCATTTACTGTTCTTTGGGATGCCCGAAAATTATCTAAAGGAATCATGTTTCAGTACCTGGAACTATCTTTGTTTTTCTTTTTAGCTGAACAAGTGACCAATAATCTTAAAGAACTTGCACAGCAAGTAACTCCAGGTGATATCGTAAGCACGTATGGAGTTCGGAAAGCAATGGGGATTTCCATTCCTTCACCCATCGTGGAAAACAACTTCGTGGATTTGACAGAAGGTACCTGCCCTGTTTCTCTGGGAGAGTGGAAAGTTGTTGTGACTACAGTCATCCCTTAGTATCTGTCTGGGATTCGTTCCAGGCCCCAGGATTTGGTATCTGCCCCACAAGGATACCAAAATCTGTAGCTGCTCAAGATCATAACAAAATGTATTTGCATATACCCTATGCATAACCTCCTGTATACTTTAAATCATCTCTAGATTACTTATATACTTAATATAATGCAGTTAATATACTGTGTTTTTTGTATCTTTTTTCATTGTAGTCTTTAATTGGGTTTTTTCCCCAAGTATTTTTTGATAGACAATTGGTTGAATCTGCAGATGTGGAACACATGGATAAGAAGAGCCAACTGTGAAAGGAACATTAGTCTTCTCTTTTCAAATAACACTTGAAAGATTTTGTCTGTTTTTAATGTATAAAATTACTCTTAGTTTTCTTTCCATCTTGTCTAAAGAATTAATAAAGATTTCATGTGTGCAGGAAAAGCCAGTGATAACCTGATAATGCACCTAGTCTTCAGCCTTGGATGTGGTAAAGAGGGGCTCTCATTATACTTCTGGATGGCAGCTTGACCTTCATGTCCCCTTTTTAATTAAAAGGTTAAAAAATAAATGCTGAATTAAGTGGTATCTTTTTCTTTCAGATATTGAAGAACCTAAAAAGATGGATGTTGCTGAGTGTGGACCTGATGGGAGTTGAGGCTGCCTGGTATTTGATTATATATTATGTACATACTTTTTCATTCTTAACTTAGAAATACTTTTCAGATGATATAAAATATTTGTAAATTGTGTTTTTAATTAAACTTTGGAACAGTGAATTTTAATGTTCCAGAGGTTGGACTTGTATTAGGTAATAAAGTTGGACCTGGGACTCATCTTGGTGATATATACAAAAAGCCCTTGTAGGGAAGGAATGTGCTTGGGACTGTTGCCATACCTGGGCAGCATTCTTTAAAAATAGGGCCTGCCCATGCTTCTTCCTTCACAGACAGGACCATCACTAAGAAACGTTCTTAAAATGGCCCCATCCAGTGAGATTTTTCCATTATACAAACATGTTTAAAATAATTTTAGAATTTACTAGTGTGGTTCTGCCCCTGTGTGGGTAATTAGGCATCTCCCCTCCCCGCCGCCCCGCCAAAAGCACACTGGGAGTTTTATAGCACTGTCACATGGCTAGTGTTCTCCCTCACACCCCCATTTTTTAAACAATTACTTAGTACTATAGCAAAGTAATAACCCAAATAAGATCAACATCAGGGAATTACCAGATTACCAGAAGTTTACATTTGTATTTACTGTTTATCTGAAATACAAAGGTTTGTACCCAAGCAGTTGAACTCTTTAGGAGACCACAAAACATACCAGCAAGCTGAGATAAATGGTGATTTTTCTGAATCTGGTTCAGTATAGAACCTGTTATATAAAATAAGCAAGGGAAAAAAATCAGGATGGAGATAGGCTTGGCGATAGCCTTGTTCAGTGAACAAATTAAGGCCCTTATACAGTCCTTCTAAAAATCACCCAGGTAGGAAGCCATTTGATTTCCATTTTCCTGACTTTGAAAATTAATATTTAGGAAGAACAAGCAAGGAAAAGGAAAATTCCCTCAAAAGACTTAAAATCTTATGCTAAACGAGTCAAATTTTCAAGTCATTTCAGAGTCTACTTTTAATTTGTAGTGAGTTCCTGAGGACCAAGAAAATATTTAAATTTAAAATACCTTAGGACATTCGAGTTAACCAAATTGCTAATTTAATGTATAAAAAACAGCTAAACACTGGTACTTTATAAAAATGAAACAGCATTTTGAAACAAATGTTACAGATCTATATAAACATTCAATATACAGAAAAAACCCTAGTTATTTGCATGCACCACCTCAAATCATATTTCTTTACATTGACCTATTATATACACAGAGTATACAGTGGTTATCTTCTCTTCTGTTAGGAAATTTTCTCAAGCCAGAAAATTTCAGGTATTCTTTTCACCAGTTAACTCAGGAGAAATTGTAAGGAAGTCCTTGACCCATAAAGAGAAGGTCACTGTTAGAACAGGTACTTATTTCTGTCATGAAACAAAATGACACCAGTAAATAAATTACTTGGTAATTTAAAAACAGGTTCATAACAAGAAAATACTTGCAGGTGATTTTTATGGTCAGTTATACTCTATAATCTGAACGCTGAAAACTAAAAACTTACAAACTATTATTATCTGAGCATAAGTGCTTTAATTGGAAATAAAAATGCATGAATGGTAGTCAGTTACTTGTTAAACTCTCAACTGGGGTTTTTGTTATTGAAGAAAAAAGCAACTTAAATATTGCAAGAGTACAGATATGCTGACCTCAGAGAGGCCTAGTGCACTGATGTGTTTCCATGTTGTATTAGCAACAGAAAGCTTCCCGACTTCCCAGGAGATCCCCCACCAGGCAGCCCTGGTCACTGCGAGATCTTAAGAGCACAGATTTCAGTACAGTATTCAGATGAAACCAGCCCTTCATGTGAAAAGCTGGTGTGTAAAAAAGGCAGCTTAAGCGAGGCTTACTGCCCTTGCCAGCACTGTTGCCATGGAATTCCTTTATACAGCAAGTTCTTGCATTCATACTGATTCCAGTTACATGCAACACATCAGAGCTACAACTAGTCCTCCCAGCACCTTTGTGCAAATTAGAATATGCCTGCCCTTCCTCGGGCTGATAAAGCCACACATACACAGCACAGGTTGGCAGGTTCGATTTTCATCCCCTCCACTGCCACCCCCCAACTTGGCTGTACTCTAATTTGCAACCAGAAGGTAGCTCATCCCAGGACCCCAAGTCTGGTCAGTCTACCCAGTCTGCAACCCTGTATAATCTTGTAAAGGCTCCTGTATGCAAGACTTTCTGTATAACTTCAGGGAGTTATGGTAACTTCTAGCTAAGAATCCCTGCTATGTAAGGAAATTGAGTGCATTAGAAATCCTAGAGATGCTCTGGCGATGAGGCCACTGGTTAAGACTTCTGGTTACGAAGTCCGTTCGGAAAAAGGCACAGGCAGTTTGGTTATTTCTCACCCTGAAACCCTTAGGTTTACTTTTAGTTCCTTGGGGAGTTTGAAGCCCAGTAAGACACATCCCAAAAACCTGGCTTTTTGCATTTGCCTTGACTCATGTCGTTTCAGAACAAAACAGCTCAGCATTTGTGAGGGGCTGGCTTCCCAGATCCAGGAGCCTCTGCACGTACCCATGCTGAGTAGGTCCTTCTAGTTTGGAAGCTCTCCAGAGTTAGCTCTGAAGACTAAAGGAAAGACTCATCCACAGGTTGTCCAAGTTATTTCTAAACAGACTCCATTCCTTTCCAGTAAGAAAAGTAAGATACAGTTGAAGGATGGCAGGGGAGAAAGCAAAGATGAGTGAGTAGTTGAGGAAGAGCTGAAAGGCCGCATCTTACTTTCTAGGCATCTCTCTCCAGAATACTTGCCTCACGAGCAGCCTCATTCAAAGCCAAGGCTCCACTGCTCCCTCCCTTCTTGCCATGACCACATTCCTCAGGACTCAACCCCTACAGCCGGCTGACCCCATAAGCTGATGCTGGACAGTAGTCCTGCTTCATGTCAGTGGTTAAAAATGCAGAGAATACACTGGAGGGAAGAGATTTTGTCTAGTGTCTAAAAAGTCATTCAGAGGATAAAACCCCCATTAATGTATCCATTTTAAACAAACATGCCAGACTAGGCAAAAAGTAACAGTGCTAATTATGGTGTGTTTCTCTCTACTGTTTGAAACTGTTTACAGATGTAAAACACCCCTTTCAGCTTCCTTTACCAGAATGCCTCTGTGAGAAACACTCTCATTGCCAGGCCCACCAGGAAGAGGGAGTCTCCAGTCCATACTAGACAGCTCAGCTTACTCCTCCTCGCTGTCTAGAAAGACAGACCACCTCACTTGTGCATGCTCACAGGCCACCAAGTTGGGCATCTGTTTTCATCATGTGCTCAAGTCGCCTCTGTAGCACCTCAGGGAACAAAGATCTCAGCCCTGAACCAGTGAACATTCTTCTGGAAGAGGGGACGTGGGCTTAAGAGCTAGACTGGAAGCTGTTAGACCAGGCACAGAGTTTCTGGTCGCCACTGCGCATTATGGCTCAGTGGCTGCTTCGAGCCAGAATCTGGTGCATGTGTCTAAGAAATCCTCCAGCACAGGTCCAAAGAAGCCAACATTCGCAGCCATCTGCCAGGAGGTAACCACACCCTCTGAGTGCCTTTGGGATTGGCATGGGGCGGAGTCTTCTGGCTTGCTTCAGGGAAGGAGATTGGCTTCCCAGACTGCTCAGAATCCAGCAGGAGCCCTCAGTTCAGCCCCAGCCCCTGAAACTTGGCAGTGTCCGTACAGACAAAATAAGTCCTCAGCTCGCCTTTGCCTTTGACGTTGATCAGGCCACGGCATTCACATGAGTACCCGAGGCCCTGGAGGATGGTGCAGGTCTCCTCAGTAACCTGAAAAGGAAGAGAGACCTGTGTCTTCAGAGGTGGGAAGAACACCTGTCGTGGTAGGGGCAGATAGACTGGCCAGGCATGCAGTCTGCCTTCCCTGGAGAATGTGATAGCTAGAACCATGGCTGCCGGGTGGGACAGGAGCTCTTAAGCCCAAGTTCCCTCACCTCTGGGGAAGATCTTTTCCCCTCAGTCACCTGCTTCCCCGATGGGTCTTTACCTGGATTTTCCCAAGTTCTCCAGTGCTCTCCATTCGGCTGGCCACGTTGACCGTGTTTCCCCAGATGTCATACTGAGGTTTTCGGGCCCCTATCACTCCAGCAATCACAGGCCCATGGTTTATACCTGAAGATGATGTTTACAGTTGGCCAAGCATTCAGGCAAAGCCTCAGGCTTCTGCCCTCAGGGAAGGCCAGAGAATTCATCCCCCAGCACAGGACTCGGGACAAAACTAGAGTGAAGGCTAGGTTGCTTCCCAGAGTCACCATGATGCAGTCGGGCTTTGGGTGTGAGGAGGGCATTTCCTGGCCAGCTCTTTTTCAGACTCAGAAGCCACAAGTCTGGGTTTGATGTTAACACTTGTATCTGCTGATGTGCCTTTTAACAAGGGTCTGGCTTTGAGCGCAAGCCCACAGCTAGTTAGGTTTAGTAACTTTGCTTCTTTCTCTGTATTTTGCCTATTCACAGACAATAATATGTAACTACAGAAAACGGGAGAACCAAAACAGTGGATCACTTGAGAACCAAGGTTCTCCATTTTCTGTAAATATTATTAAAACTCAACGGTAACTATATGCTTATGCAAAACGTCAGAATAATTGTCCAATTACTGAGCTTGTCAGACAGGAGGGATTTCTAAAACCTTTCATAATGTTGAGGTGCAGCTGTGCCTCACAGACTGGGTGGGCCGGCCTGGAGGCAGGGGCTGCCTACCCACCCCCCAAGCCCGGGCTCACCAACGCGGAGGCGGAAGGAGTTGAAGGAGTGCCTGTTGATGCCGTCCAGCTTGCTCATCAAGGCGATGCTGAACTCCACCATGACACCAATGTGGGCATGCTGCCGCTCCAGCTCCTGCGGGATGGAGTGCGGGTCTTGCATCTCCAGAGCCCCCAACCTAGTGGGCACTGGCATGCCTCTCGTTGAGGATTCCCCACCACTAAAATCCTGGCTGAGCCTTGCAAGCATCTGCGCCCCTCCCTCAAGATGGGACAAGGATGCACCCCTTTAAGATGACAGGTCACCTTTAAGTGAGAACAGTCAGCTGAATTTCCCCTCTCCGGCTTAAGTACCTGGTTCTCGTGCCCCGAGGTGACGCTGAGCCCTGCAGCTGCCATGTATGTGCTGCCAATGGTCTTGATCTTCTCCACACCACTGAACTTGGGCTTCAGCAGGAGCTGCCAGTGAGAAGGAAGCAGTGAAGCAGCAAAGCAGCCCCGCCACTCCACAGCCACAGCCAGGCTGACCCCACTCCTCAGGAAGGGTGTGGGGTTCCCTCCACCCGCCCCTCTCGCACACGTCTCACTCTGCCCTGCCTGCTGAGCACAGTGAGGGGTGTGGCCCCTGGTGGCTCCTGCTCTTCCTGTCCTCTCCGTCCCCACTCTCCCTCTTCCCTTACATCCGGGTCTGCACAGAGCAGACACACCATTAGCTACACAGGAATGTGGATTCTTTGTCTCCAGCAAGAGTGCAACCCAAACTGATTTCCTCTGAATCGGCTTGGTTGATAGTGTGGGCTTAGCTGGAAATGAAGCTCTTCTAAAGGGCCTGAGTCTAAGCAAGCTGCCCGTCACAGAGAAGGTGCCAATGAAATATTTGCTGCATAAAACAGAATGAAAAAGAAATGGGTGCCCTTTATATTCTGTGTAATGTATTTTCAGAATATATTACAGGGAAGCAGTGTTGTTGTTGTTTGAGACAGAGTTGCACTTTGTTGCCCAGGCTGGAGTGCAGTGGTATGATCGAGGCCACACATCACCTGGGCATCCCCATGAAGCCAAGACCTGAGGAAGCCAAGCTCAGTGTGTACTCCAGCTCCACACCTAAACCCTGTGGACTGCGCCTGAACCTTCCACCTCTTTGGCCCGACCCAGCCCCTTCCAAGCACAACCTCCGTATCCCAGGTTCAAGCAATTCTCCTGCCCCAGCCTCCCAACTACCTGGGATTACAGGCATGTACCACCAAGCCTGACTAATTTTTTGTATTTTCAGTAGAGATGAGGTTTCACCATGTTGGGCAGGCTGGTCTCAAACTCCTGACCTTAAGTGATCCACCCAACTGACCTCCCAAAGTACTGGGATTGCAGGTGTGAGCCACTGCACCCGGCTCTGTGTCGCATTTTTTAATGGGTTTATGATGGCAGGTACTGCTGCCTTGCCCTCCTCAGCACGGGTGGGGCTACCGCATAGGGCTGGGCTGGAGGCTGTACCTCATCAAAGTCGGCAATGATCTCGTTGAGCAGGCGGAGGCACTCCAGACCTTCTTTGTTGACGTCGCACTCTGTGTAGAACACTTTGAAGTCTGGCACAGAGGCAAACATGACACAGACGCAGTCATACGACTGATGGTACCAGTCCTAGATGGGAAGAAACGAGCCCTTACGCCACGTTACCTCTTGAGGGGAGGGGAAGAGTGGCAAGGCCTCAGGAGCAGATGACACTGAACTGCCCAGCCCAGCGTTTGGGCTGGGGGCTGCATGAGGTTCATCTGGCTGCCGTTACAGAGCAATTCAGAATCGGGTGGCCAGGGAGGATTAGGCTCTGGTTGGTGTTTTGCTCACAGAAGCACCTTGGGTGTTTCCATGTACACACAGGGTGAGAACCTCTGCAGTAGTGGAAGGTGGCAGCTGGGAGTTCTGCGTTCTCACTGGGCCTCAGTCTCCTATATAGAAAACTTGCTACCCAGAACTGGTGGAAGCATAGACATTTTCATCAATACAGAATGTCCAGATCACAAACCCCTGAACACACATTTTATCCTCACCACAATCCTATGGGGAAGTGCTGTCAGCCCGTTTTACAGAGGTGAAGACCAAGGCCTGGGAAAGCAAGGTACCTTGTCTGCAACCACACTCGAGCCCAGTTTCCTGACCCCAGGCCTGTGCTCTCACAGCTGATGCCACACATCACCTGGGCATCCTGGTGAGGCCAAGACCTGAGGATGCCAGCTCCACACCTAAACCCTACAGACTGTGCCTGGACCTTCTGCTGCTTTGCCCCTTCCCAGCACACCTCATTTAACTTGTCACCAATGAAGTGGGCGGCCACATGGGCTGGCAGGACGTTCTCCAGAAGAAGGCGATTCACGTTCTCCATGGTCTCAAACTCCTCGTGCTCCTTCTTGAACTTCTTCTTCCATAGGCAGTCCAGGCGGCAGTAATAGTCAATCTGCAAATGGTGGGTACATAAGTACCCCGTCTGCAGGCGAGCGGGGCCAGGCTGGCATGCATCTCCTGCCAGGTCTGTCTGTTCCTGGCGTCCTTGGAGCCTCTGGCCAGGGAACCAGCACTTTCCTGGCAGGACTCTGGTCTCTGCTCCTCCACATAAGCCCACCCCACCTCATCTCCAGGTGGAGGTGAGGACAAGCTGGGGCAGGGGTGGAGGGGTAGCCTCCATACCTGTCTGGAGAGCGTGAGCAGGGTGATGTAGAACAGGACCAGGTAGAAATTGATCATGGTCTTCAGGTCCCTCCAGGAACAGCTAGGGGTGCCGCTGGATGTGAAGGGAGGTCCGAGTCACTCCCAGCACTCACCGCCCCAACCCACCGAAGGAGTCATGCTCTCCAGGTGCCACGTGTACCCAGGGTGAAAGGGGAAAATTGATTCTAACGGGGTGGGTAGAAAACAAGACAACTTCAGGTTATAAAGGGAGGAGGGGTGAGGTGAGCCAGGAGGTGGGGGAGCCCTCACAGAGGTGACTTCTGATATCTCACCCCTGGATGACCAGAATCAGCCATGATGGCCCGGAGGGAGCCCAGAGCTCCTGGTGAGCCAGGGTCGGTGGCAGGCAGGGTGGGGTGGATGGGTTGCGTAAGAATTCTGCAGGTGTAGGGAAGACCCACAGGGGCAGATTCTGTTCTGGGTCCCCAGGCTTCCAGCTTTTTTGTTTGGGGGGTAGGGGGCAGGTCCTCTCCTTAATCCAGTTGGGACCCAGAGCCCCTAAAACCACACACCCCAGCCTTGCCCAAGCCTCAGGTATCACCACCTGTCCAGGAAGAGACGGAAGCAACTGCTCCTTTCAGAACTTGAGACCCAGGATGTGGCCCTGAGAGGCACAGAGCTAGATAGAGCTGCAGCCCCCCTCCTTCCCCACCACTAGACTGGCCTGGAAAGAGGATGATGCTGTGGCCTCTGTCAGACCAGGGACTTCCTAAAGAACCTGCCAGTGAGTTGAATTCCTCAGCTCTGAGCGCTGGAGATCTGGGACCTGGGCAAGCCTCAGTCCCTATTGTGAGATGAAAGCCAGGCTATCTGCCACCCCCACCCCAAAAGGTGCCCACTCCCCATGAACACAGAAGCCCCTTGGTGTGAGCAGATACCAGATGAACAGGCCACCATGGGGATGGGGACAGGGGTGGGGCCCCACCTGGTGGTGCTGTTGGGCTCGGTGAGGTTGCCCAGGCCTTGGCTGGAGCAGTCCCACTGCCAGCACGGGGAGAGGTTGAAGAGCACCAGGTAGGCTATCAGGGCCACTGTCAGCAGCACAACCTTTGGCTCCAGGCTCATCCGCAGGAAGACGGAGCAGGCGATGAAGCCCAGGATGCAGCTGCAGGTGTAGTACTGGGTGGGGGTGGGGGGGGTCACTCAGGACAGGGCCATCCCACCACCGCCTCAGGCCCAGCACATACCCGAGCCCCATCCCCCATTGCCTCAGCATCGCACTCTCGCCTTGCTGCCTCCCTTCTCAGCAAAAAACAAGACCTAAGAGTTTCCAGTGTTGTGTTGTTTTCACAACACTGTGTAGTTTTATATGAAGTGAGTTCATTTAAAGGGAAAAAAACACAGTATGCAGGTGCCGTGGATATGACAGACCATGGTCAACGTCAAGGCTAGAACATGCATGCATCCAAGCTGCCTCCCTGAGTTTTTGTGAGCTTGCCCTTTCAAAGCACCTCTGCCCTGCTCAAGATGGTGCTGTAGCTCCCCAGATCCTAAAGACCACGCTCTTCACCCTGGCATTCCTGAATCCCCCAGTCGATCAAGCCTGCCCCTGGCTCCATCTCCCAGTTCTCCCTTACTCCCTCCCCAGGGCAACCCACCCAAAACCCCAACACATGCCTCAGCTTTTTCCCACACCGTCCCCTGTCCCCTGTCTCAGAACCTTTCTTCCCTTTAGGGCCAAGCTCACTGCACCGCCCTCCCTGAAGCTGCAGAGGCTGCTGTCTGTGAGGCCCTCCAGGCCCCACGGCCTGCCTAGGCCTGTCCTGGCGCCACCACCTAATGAAGCACCTTCCTGAGTTGCACATACTCGTGGATAAAACAGCCACAGGCCTGCCACAGAGGAAGTGCCCTGACTGGGAGCCCCCGACAAGGCCAGCAGATGCTCTCCTCACTCCCTGCCTGCCCACAACGCCTAGACCAAGCCTGCCTACCCAGGCCTGGACTGCTCCACACTCCCAACTCTGCCCATTGGGCCCTGCTTTCCCAGCTCTGTAGGAGAGGCCAGGCTCAGCCTCCACATGCTGTGCTCTCAGGGACTCAGCACCCATACTTTGAGGGTCCCAACTACACCCCTGGCAGCCGCAGCCCCACTCTGAGTGAGGCCACGAAGCCAGGCCTGGCGCACTCACCGGGAGGGGCTCACACAGGGCCCTTGCCTTGCTGCTCATGGCCAGCAGGCCTGTCTCGTTGCCGAAAGGCAGCTCTGGGACTGGGAAAGGCATCAGGGGCTGCAGAGGAGACAGGTCCCCATCAGAGCTGGTCCAGGGACGGCTGCCCAGGACAAGCAAGGTGGCCCCCAGGCAATCGTGAGTATTGCAGCAGCCTGAGGTTTCATGATGGGGTCAGCTCTGAGCACAGCAGCCATCAGGTTCAGAGTACAGAGGGGCTGGGGGATGAGGGCACAGTCACCCCCAGAGCGGCAGCGGCCAGGGGATGGGACCAGCATTTTCAACCTTCTCCCTAGGTGACCCTAGGGAAGTGGTCACAGGAACACATTCCAAAAACCCAGGGTCCAGGGCGCAGAGGTGAGGGAGAGGCCATGGCCGGGATGCAGGGTCTGGGAGGGAGGTGGACAAGTGTCCCACAGGCTGCTTTCTGCAGCACTGAACCCCTGAGCACCAGCAGAGGAGTAGGGCTCATCTCGAGAGGGGAAACTGAGTCTCAGAAGGAAAGGCAGAGTCACTTCATGGCCATGAAGAATGAATGGGGTGTCAGGATGTGGTGGCTCAAGGCATCGCATCTTCCTGGGGCTGGCCACACAAGCTTTCTGGGTCCCCAAAGTCCTCTTGAAAACCCAAAGGTGAGGAGCCCTGAGTCTGCAAAAGGGAACCCCACAGGGCTACCCACTGAGCTTGTGGGAGAGGTAAACCCGAGGCAGCTTTTAAGGCCACATTGTAGGTGTCCCAAATCTAGACGTCCCCCTCTACCCAGGAGGCCTGCCTCCCCATCCCAGGACCCACCAGGTTGACAATGGCCACGGTGAGCAGGCTGCCGATGGTCAGGACAGCCAGGGTCAGCCTCAGCAGGGGCTGCATCTCCACCCTCTCGGAGATAGTGCGGAGTATCCCCTGGGCTGGGCAGCACCTCTGTGGAGTAATGGGGTTGAGTCACCCAGAGCCAACAGGCTGGACAAGGAGGGCTAGCCACTGGCAGCCTGGGGAGGGGTACCCTCAGGAGAAGCCTCCAGGGCACTCAGGAAATTTTCCCCGAAGCAGGAGTAATGGGCACCTAGCCTTGACCTCAGCCCAGCCAAGCTTACCAGGGAGGGCTCTTGGGCAGGTGTCCTGAGGCAGGAAGGGAGGGGCCACGGGGTTAGGGCTCCCCACTTACCAAGAACTCGGTGGCAAAGCAGAGGCCCAGCACCAGCCCCAGCACACAGGCCACCAGCCCGAAGGACACACCCAGCACCACCGTCCTAGAGAGGAGGGAAGAACCTAGGTTCTGCCTAGGGCCTTCTGCTCAGGAACCCTGCCCCTGCCAATCCTCCAGCTGACAGCCCCCTGTCCCTGCCCCACCTGCTATTCTCCCCACAGCAAAGGGGACCTGTGGAAACTGTGGCCCTGCTGCCACATGGGCAACACACAGGGCCCGGCCAGATCATGAAGACTGAGGTCAAGACCATGTCACTCTTTTTGGTCCAAGTATATAAAAAATGAGCAATATCTTTGCAGCCTTTAGACTCAGAAAAACTGTAAAAACATGTTCCCGTTTTTACTATTATTTTTTAGACAGGGTCTCACTCTGTCGCCCAGGCTGGAGTGCAGTGGCACAGTCTCGGCTCACTGCAACCTCCACTTCCTGGGTTCCAGTGATTCTCCTGCCTCAGCCTCCTAAGGAGCTGGGATTACAGGCGTGCACTATCATGCCTGACTAATTTTTTAATTTTTAGTAGAGATGGGGTTTCACCATGTTGACCAGGCTGGTCTTGAACCCCTGAACTCAAGTGATTTGCCCTTCGGTCTCCCAAAGTGCTGGGATTACAGGTGTGAGCCACCGCACCCCACCTCCCTATTATGTCTTCATTAAGCATATCCAAAATCACAATCCTGGTCTATGCTTCGGCCTAACTGCTCTTCTAGAAACCAAGTAGCTGACCTCAGATCCCTTCCCTCCGACTTCGCCCTCATTCCTGTACCCCACCCAGCAGGGACCTAGAGCCAGAAGCGTGAATCTCAGTGACTTCTGGATAAATCATTAGCCCTCTGCATCTCCATGTCCCTGCATATAAGAAAGGATAGTGCCTAAAGTTTTCAGAGTCTGCTCTCCTAGCACTCCAAACACCTAAGGCAAGGGCTGACAAGCAAAATGCCTGCAGGCCACACGTAAGACAGGTGACTGAAAAGAGAGACATTAGGGAGTAGGGAGGCCTGTGGCAGAAAACACACATTCTATTAAAAAGAAGTGCTGGTAACTCAAGGTGTGCAGCCACCGAGTCCAGTTTCTCAGACTCCAGCAGCCGATCCCTTCCAGCCCAAATCACACAGCTCCTTGCAGGTTCTCTGGTGGGTCTTGCCACAGTCACCTTCCAGCCTGGATCCCAGCAGGCTGGACCCCCACACCCCCAATCCAACTGACCTGGGCATGAGGAGGACATGGACAAGCAGAATGCAGATGAAGATCAGGCTGGCGCAGGCGAAGTGGTGGCGGGCCCGGGGGATGGGCGCCAGGCGGTACTGGGGACAACAGGGTCTGTGAGGTGTGGCCACCTGCGGAGCCACTTGCCCACCCGGCTCCAGTGAACCAGCCTTAAAAAAACACCTCCTCACTGGGACAGTGGCTCATGCTTGTAATCCCAGCACTTTGGGAGGCCAAGGCAGGAGGATCACTTGAGCCCAGAAGTTTG
Source organism: Callithrix jacchus (assembly GCF_049354715.1). Taxonomy (NCBI): domain Eukaryota; kingdom Metazoa; phylum Chordata; class Mammalia; order Primates; family Cebidae; genus Callithrix; species Callithrix jacchus. The sequence goes on along the minus strand of NC_133521.1, from coordinate 8,114,907 downwards.
AGACCAGCCTGGGCAAAATAGTGAGACCCCATCTCTAGTTTAAAAAGTAATTAATTAATTAAAACCCTCCCACCATCCTGGAGTTCCAGGCGATATTATACTTGGTAAGTTTTGTTTGTTTCCAATCGCAGCTCTTCCTATTTGAAGATAATGTCTTCCCCTCCCCTACGCCACCCGAGTCGCTCTTTCCAAGGTCCCTGCAGAGCTCATGGCCCCAGGTACATGGACAGGAGCCAAGTCTGAGACCGGAGGTTGTCTTCACCCCAACCCAAGGAGCTGGCAGGTGGGGAGACTCCCATGCCACAGCCCCCACCACCCAGGTGCCATTGCGGGATCACAGCCCCGGGAGGGTTTCTGCTGCAGGGAAGGAAAGCACTCTTGGCTCCCCAGCCACACAGCCTGCAGCGTCACTTCAGCCAGTGAGGCCCGCCAGGCACATTTTCTGGTGACCTCACTGAGGAAGCCCCCAACTCGAGGAGCCCCAAAAGAGGGAATCCCCCCATTCCTGGACTCTAAGCACCATTTCCTCGGGCTGAGGGAGAGGAGCCCCCCTGGAGCAATGAGGGCCAGGTCTGTCCTCTCTTACAGGCCACACCTGCAGCTGGGACAGGCTCTGGAGCCTCTGAGCCAGGTTCCTGTCTGTGAAGTGGTAGAGCAGCACCCCTGGGTCGGTGAGGGTTAAATCATATAATGTGGGTGCCAAGGACGCTGCCAGAACCCAGAAGGCACTCAGTAAAGAAATGGTCATTTTCAGTACAAAAGGCCCGTAGCAGCAAGACAGGACACTGACAACTGAGTTTTGGGGTCTCGTCTCATTGCAAGGCCAGTGCCATCCATGCCAGGATCTGCTAAGGCTCTGGCACTGGATGGAGCAAAAGTGTTGCAGACCTATGGTGGCAAATCTCTGGTGGGACATTCGGGTCACAGAATGAGGCCGGCAGGAAACTGAGCCAGGCTGGCCCCACCCCCGCCCAGGAGCAGCTGTGGATTCTCCATGGCCCTCCCCAAGCCAGTCTTGGGAGTGCAGGCTGCCCTGTGATCTCCTTCCCCCACCCCACCCCAGGCCTGGAGACCCCACCCCTCTAGGGGGAAGGCGGCTGGGCCCTCACCTCGCGCTCAAAGCCCTTCTCCAGGAAGATGGACCCAAAGGTGTAGAAGTCGTCAGACTTGGAGCAGCAGGGCCTGTGGGTAGGGCCCTCGGCAGTGAGATGGGGCTGGGAGGGGGTCCAGTCCCTCGGGAGGCAGCAGCAGACACAGGGAAGGAACAGGGCTGGGCCATTGGGCATGAGGCACAAGGTGGGCCTGCCCGTATGGGGAACCCCTGTCAAAGGGGGAGAGGTGAGGGGTGGGCAGAGGTTTCAGGCCTCACCTCGTGGAGCTGAGCCCCTCGATGGCTGACAGCATCTCGTCATACGAGTCGTCCTCCAACCGCCCCCTGGGGGACATGCTCCTGGAATTAGATAACCCCAGCTGCATCAGCGCAGAGACCACCTCCAACTCTCCCAGAGGAGGGTGTGGACATGGACACCAGTGGATTTCCAGAACCTCATGTGGGATGGTGAAGGAATAGGTGGGACCCACTGAGGCCCAGAGAGTGCAAGTGAGGACCTAGCATGGCCCAGCTGGCCAGCAGCCCAGCCAGAGGCAGAGGGCAGACTCAAGCCCCAGTCCAAGGCATATTTGGCTATACCCCAAGATTGACATGGGGACCAGAACACCCACTGGCATCTCCTTCCCTCCCACTGACTCCACTGACCCCACCAGGGCAGCACACAACAGGTGCTCCATCATGGCCATGTGGAAGAGCCAGGGACCAGGAAGCTCTGGTTCCTAGAAACGCTTTGACCCCAGCCCTGGCCAACTTCACAGAGGTCCTGGGTTGGGCCTCGCAGAGCTGCCCACTGAACAGAGGCTGGTCAGGACAGCCTGCCTGGAGGAGGTGGCTGCAGCAGGACTTGGCCAAGAGGGCAGAGCACGCACCTGTCAGGGGTCCGGCGGTGGCGATGGGGAATGCTCTGAAAGGGAAGGTGGGAGAAGACACAGTCATTCCCCAGAACGACGGACTCTAAGGCCCACCGCTGGGCCGGGTGCAGCCCCTCCAACACTTGATACACAGGACAAGGTGTCAGGGATCATCCAAGCCACAGACATCCTGACTACAGCTGAGCATGGTCCAGGCACCAAGGAGGACAGGGACGTTCCTGGCCACCCTGGCGTATTCTCCAAATGCCTTTGTTTCCCCTCCAGCCCCAGGAGGTGGGGCAGAGGCTGTGGCCATTTTACAGCTGGGGACAGTGAGGCGGACAGGGTGAGAGATCTTCAGCACCCACTCTCCTGCCCCCAGCTTGGGGCCCCAATCCCTGGCTCTCTGGGTGGAAGGGGGACCTACCTTGGGCTTCTGCCCATTAGGGACAGGGGTCTCGCCACTGCTCACACTCTCACGATGGTTGAGGTGCGCAAAGGGCCGAGCTGCCCCCCAGGACTCGAGGTAGCGGGTCATGCGCACTGACGCCCGCATCTTCAGGGCCGCGTCCCCCTTGGACCTGGGGGGCTGTTGCCTCGGCGGGGGTGGCTGCTGGCTCTGCGGGCAGACACAGACATGGGCCTATGCCACCCCCTCTCCAGGAAGGGGCCGCCACTGCCAACTGACTCTCCCTGAAGTGTGACGCCACCCTCAGCAGTGGCTGATCCCGTGAAAAAATGTCAAAGAAGTTGCTCAACCTGCAGTGCCCTTGGAGAATGGGCTGCCTTTGGGCTGGAAGGCCAAAGCCCAGTGCACTCTGAGGCCAGGCCATACGGGATCCCAGCTTAGTGCTCTGGCCCTGCCCCAGGCTGAGAAGAGGCTGGCAGGTACCCACCACCATACCCAGCCCAACCCCCTGCTCTGCCTTCCCAGGGAGAGATGCAGGGCTCAGGTCCCAAGCCCGAGGCACCATGGCCCTTAAGGCTCCTTGGAACGAGAGAGTCCCTGGGGCCTGAGCACCCATCAGCCCCTCCCCAGGAGGCACCTGGGAAAGCCACAGGCATCCTACCCCGCCCTCCCACATATGGCCGGCGCGCACTAGCTCCTTCCTGTGGGAAGCAACCAGGAGGAAGAGGGGTGCTGACTGCCTTGAGAAGTAGCCAAGCCAGAGCAAGCCAACCCCCAGGGCAGTGATCCAGGGAGTTCCACTTTTGTGTCTCCCAACCACAGATGGCACAGGGCCATGACCTGCCATGTGCCTGCGAGACCCAGCCTCATGCCAGACCTCAGTGGCTCAGCCAGGCTGTGAATGCATGGCCAGCCCTGCCTCACCGCCTCATGTCACAGACCTGAGACTCACCCTCCCCTGCAAGAGCACACACCTGAGGCCTTCCCCAGTTGGAGTGGCCAGGCAAAACTGGGAAAGAGGTAAGGAAGAGAAAGGCCTGCAAGGCTGCCAGAGATGAGCTAAAGCTGGCTCCAGGTCTGCTGGGTCTCTCCTCAGCCCCCGAAACATTCCCCTGTCTCCTGGGGCCCCGCAAACACCCAGTGGATGAGCCTCCACAGCTACAGACACTTGCTAAGCCACAGCACAACTTTCCTGGAAACCTCGCCACCTTCTGGGACAGACATATTTTTAGGCTCTTAGCCATGCCTATCTCCCTAGCCACAGGAGCCATGTGGAATTCGGCCCTGGCGAGTATCCCAGAGTAGGAAGAGCGTGCTGGCCCTGCGGTGAGCAACCTGGTGGGCATGGGTGCATTTCTACGTCCCTCCTCCACCATGGCAACTCTGCCTACACAGCACCCAGCCATTCAAGTTCAAGGCCACTGGCACTTCTCTTATAGCAGGGAAACCAGACACCCCACCTCCTAAGAAACAAATAAAAAGCAGAAATAAGTAAAAAATCAGATTCCTCAGTTCTGAGCAAACATCTGCCTGCTCAGAATGGGCATGGCATCAGTATGAGCTCCATGGGGCACCTGCAGCCACCATCCAGTCCACGGGAGCCCGCCCTGCCCCAGCCAGGCCACGCAGCAAGAGCATGAGACAGAGCCCATGGAAGCCAGTGCAGAAAATCCACCTCCACATCAAAAACAGGAGCTACAGATGAGCACCTTGCACACAGTAGGGACATCCCCAAGGTAGGAGAAATGCAGGGTGCACAACCATGGGGCTTGCGACCACCACCTTAGCAAGAAGGGTGGGGGACTCACAATTTACTCTCTGCATGAAAATCCCTGTGGGAACACAAGAAACTCGCTGCATACCCCTCCTCTGAGGAGATGGGCTGGCTGGGGACAAGGAGTCTTTCTACAACCCGCCCTTCACACCTTTTGAACTTTCAACCACCTGAATGAATAAAGTTAAGCAAAAAAAAAGGGTGGGGTAGGGTGGGGTGGGGAAACGGTGGAGCTACCAGATAAATATAACTGCGCAGTTGAGTAGTGCATGGACACTCACGCAAGAAACAGGATTCACGCTTATCTGAAATTCAAGTCTGCCAGACGGCCTGCAGCTTTCCCTGCTCAACCTGGCAGCCTGCGTGGGTGGCTTTCAGAGCCTCCTGGGTGAGGGGCTCTGCTTCATTCATGCAAGGGCTGTTCTGAGCATCGGCTTCGAGCCAGACACCCATCTCAGCACGGGGTCAGGGTTGTGGCCTGAAGAGGAGGAGCCCACCGCATGGCGCTCAGGCTGACAACAGGCAAGGAAAACGGATAAACAAACAAGGGCATTAGGGATGGAGGGAGGAGTGTTCTGGGTGCAGGGACCTGCAGGCAGCCACCAGCCTGGCAGTGGAAGGGCAGGAGGGGACCGGATGGGGTGACGGGACAGGAGATCAGTGAAAGGGCCTGGAGGGGTGGGGCCAGGGCCGGCATGCAGGTGAGGTTCAGGGCCCTGTTCTAGGTGGGTGCTGGAGCAGGACATGGGTACCGGGTACGGTTTTCCCAGACGCTGGCTCAGTACGGATGGCACGGCACCAGAGGCCTTGACGGCCGAGTGAGGCCAGCAGATGCGTAGGGAGGCTCACAGGCCAGCCCTTGGCCACCCCCCCGCCCCCAGGTTCTAGCACTCGGGCCAGCCCCAAGGCACAGCCAGGACCAGAGTGAGAAGCCACTCGCAGCCAGCTGGGCCGACATTCTTGAGCAAGCCATGAGGATGATTCACAGAGCGGTAGCCAGACACGCCAGCCTCCCTCGAGCAGGCCAGGGGCAGGCAGCAGACGGGCCAGGGTGGGCCCCACCTGGACAAAGGCAGTGGAACTGCCTCCCCCAGCGTGGGGTCCTGGAGCACCATGGGGACTGTGGTCAGAGCCCAGGACACACAGTGGCTCCTGCCCAGTGGCCCCCGAGCCACTCTTGGCTTTCTTGAGTCTCATCCAAAGTATGTTTCGAAAGTGTGTCTCTTGGAAATGTGGGAGATTAGTAACCACCTCATGGAAAATAAACCTAGAGTGACGATAACTCATAGAATGCGGTGACGTGCCAGGCGCCACAGGGCCTCACTTGGATCAGCTCCTCCTGGTGGGGCAGGCCTTGTTTTCCATCACATGGAAAAGAATGGAGGCCTGAGGAGAGGCTACTCAGCACCTAGAAGGTGCCCAGGAACAGGGAGCTCACTCCTGCAGGGGCAGGGCCCTTCCCCACCTCTCCCTCCATGGGGGTCTCCCCCGAGGTGTGGGCCGCGCGCCCCAGGGCCTCTCCAGTCCCTCTGGGTCCCCCCAGCTGCGGCCTCCGAGCCCTCATACCCGGGGGTCGATGACCAGGTAGGTGCGGATGTTCATCTCCTTGAGGTAGGGGTCCCGCTGCTGCCCGTGCCCATCCTCCACCTCATACGCCTTGTCCAGGTGCTTCAGTGTTGCCTCCGTGATGTGCACCCGGCTGCGGAAGACTCAAGTCAGGCAGAGCCTTGAGGCCCAGAGAAGGCTGGCACCCACCAGGGGTGCACAGCAGCCAGGTCCGGGCCCCAGGCTAGCTTTTCTGCATTCAGCCCTCCCCCACACCTGACCCCACCCAGACCCCTCAGTTCACAGCCAGCCCAGGCCTCTGGCCCTGCCATTGCCCAGCCCAGCCTCACCCGGGGACTCCGGCTGCCTCCATCCGGTTGGCCAGGGACACGTCATGGGACCACACGTCATACTGCCACTTGCGCAGCCCGATGACCCCGCACAGCACATTCCCAGAGTGTATGCCCACACGCATGTTGATGTCCACGCCTGTGGCCTCCCGCACCTGCCTGGAGCAGAGTGGCCCAGTCACCTGGCCCTGCCTAAGCCCTGGGACAGGCTGAAGATCTGAGGTGTGGGGTGGATACAGGACAGGATGTGGGAACAGGGCAGGCTCAGCCCACAGAGAGAATGTTCTCAGCCTGATGGGGCTGTCTCTTCAGAAGGATCTGAGCACCCCATCCCCAGGAGCATACAAGTGGCTGTGGCCACACCTGAGCTCAAGGGCTAGGTAGGAAGGAGGAGGAATTCCAACTAGTCACTATAGCCCATGATGATGGGCCTAAAACACATGCAGCAGCACTGGCTGGGTTTTAAAAGTTTCCTGGGGGCCAGGCACGGTGGCTCACACCTGTAATCCCAGAACTTTGGGAGGCCGAGGTGGAAGAATCACTTGAGGTCAGAAGTTCAAGACCAGCCTGGCCAATATGGTGAAACCCTGTCTCTACTAAAAATACAGAATTAGCCATGCATGGTGGCACATGCCTGTAATCCCAGCTACTCAGGAGGCTGAGGCAGGAGAATCAATTGAACCCAGGAGACCGAGGTTGCAGTGAACCAAGATGCACCACTGCACTCCAGCCTGGGCAACAGAGCAAGGCTCTGTCTCAAATAAATAAATAAATACATTATTGGGGTGCCGTTTATGCCCCCCAATCCCTGGGAAGCAGGGCCCTGGGAGTCATTGGCACCATTGAGTATGGGAGCAGAGCCCCATGGGAGAGTTTCCCTGGGGTACAGGAGACCCCCAAGACAGGAACAGAGCCTGAGTCCCCATAACAAGCAGCACCACGTGTCAAGCAGCACCACGTGTCCACCAGCAAGGCTGGGCACTGACCAAGCCTTCTGGAGTCAGAGCCAGAAGTGCATGGGGGCCTGTGCAACCTCTGCCGGTTACAGGGCGGGGGGCCAGCCTGAAATCACACAGGCAGTGGAGCAGGGCCAGGCCCCTACAGCTCTGCCCAGGCTTCTTCCTGGCAATACCAGCAACCTAACCTGCAGCAGAACTTCAGGAGGAAGGACAGGCTGGAGCAGGGACTTAGGCTGGGGACGGGCAGCCCCGCCAGGCCCTGCTCTGCCCCACAGTGGTCACCTTGGCTGGGCCTGCCTGGCCCTCTCCCCATTCAGCCCTCTCAGCAAGCTCCTCCCACAGACCCCAGCTGCTCAGAGCCACAGGGGACCTCAAGGGGAGCTGGGTGCCATCAGGAAGGAGCCTCCAGAGCTGGGTACCCTCAGGACCAGGCCTGACTCCAGGATCTTCACAGGGGGAGCAGGAAGCAGATGGAGCCGTGCAGTCGGCCCCTGGGTCCGAAAGGTCCCCCAGCTGCCTGTCCTGAAGTCTCCTGCTGTTGCTAAGACCCCATCCCTGAGAGGAGCGGAGCCCACTGCCCTGACCTCATGTCACCCAGCTCTGAGTTCTGGAGACGCTCTCTGGGATTCAGAGTCACAGGCAGCCCCCAGAGGGAGGGAAGCAAACTGATGAGGTCCGAATCCTCCAGCAGGCTGGGTGGTCCAGGCAAGCTGCTTTCAACCCCCGAACCTCAGTTTCCCTATCTGTGAAATGGTAATGACTCAACCCCTATGGGTCTGCCACGGGGCAGGACCCAGTGCCTGGGACCACCCGGGACCTACTTAATGGCCTCGCACATGTCCAGCCCCATCTTCACGCAGTTCCGGGCGTGGGTGGGCAGCGACACAGGCAGGCCTGACACACAGTAGTAGCAGTCGCCGAGGATCTTGATCCGCATGCACTCGTTGGCCTGCAGGATGAGGGGGGCCTAGTCACGGGAAGGTCTGGGGCTGAGACCTCTCAGCCACCTCCCCTACCCTCCAGGGTGCGCCTGGCTCTCTCCTGGCTGGGGGCTGCCTCCTGGGGTCCAGCCACCAAGAGCCACCTCTGGGCCTGGCAAAAGGCTTAGTGACATCGGGGACTTCCCGGGAGGAGCCCCCAAGCAGGCACCAGGGGTGAACACAAATGTTCCTAAGGGCCTCGGGGAGGGCTCTGCCTTGGTTTCGTTTGCCCAGGTAATGTTTGAGTACCTACTGAGTACTCAGCCCTGGGCTGAGCAAGGAGACAGAGCAGTGAACAAAACAGATGCAAATCCCTACAGCCACAGAGCTCACACGCAGGCAGGAGGGATGGACGCTAAACTAGAAAAACAGATACAGAACAGTGCACTTAGCACCAGCAGTGGTGGGTGCTAAGAAGAAAACCAAGGCACAGGAGGGAGGTGACGTGCCCAGGAGGCCAGCGAAGACCTCTCAGGAGGAATCAGAAGCATTAGAGCTAAGACCCCGAGAAACAGAGAGAGCCAGCCGTGCCAGTCTCTGCAGGAAGAATGCTCAGGCACCCACAGGACCCCTGGGGCCACACAGCTGGGAAGAGACTGCGAGGCAGCCGGGAGGCTGCAGAGGAGTGGAGGACAAGGACTGAGGCTGCAGGTGCGCACACCAAGGGGTCGGCAGGTGTCAAGGTCACCCAAGCAGTGGCTATGCTGCCAGGGCTTAGTAGGGAGGAAAGATATCGATACAGAGAGGAAAGATAGGGATGGGGAGGGAGAAGACGGAGAGGGGCAAGACCAGAGACTCCTAGGAAAAGGCCCAGGGATGGAAGGGGACCCCCGTGGGCCCTCTGAGGTTCATCTTAGGCAGTGCTGCGTCACCAAATCCTCCTTAAGCCCTCAGCAGGGGTGGCCACACGCACTGAGGCCCCATGGGCGGGCCTTTAGGGGAACTGAAGAAGGAGCGACATACAGGACATCTACCTCTGCCCTCCCGTCCCCACCCTTTACCCTGCTCAGCCGACCGCCATGGACTGGACACATCAGCAGGTGGCCTTGCGCTCTGGCGTCTGGTAAGGAGGGAGCTAAGAGGGCTCCATCCTACAGGGTCACGAGGGCTAGCCCTGCTCCTGGAACACCATCTGTCTCCAGGTCTCCAGCCCATCCTGTCCTCGTCCCCACTCCGTGCCCATCAGCCATCATGGACCCAGGCCCCAGACACAGCACCAGCCCTGCCTCCAGGTCCCCTGTACCCGCCCAGTCTGGGAACTGTCCCTGGCCTGCACCCTCCTCCAATTACTCAGTTTGAGTGTGTGCCAGATGTTTCCTGCCCGGCCCCATCTGGCACATGCTGAATGAGTGACTGCAGGGACATGAGGACAGCGGCTTTACTAGAAAGCAGGCAACCTTGGCAGACCTGGATGCTAGGCGCTGACTCAGGACTCTGGCTAACCTGATCTCCTCTCAAACCAGGCACCAGACTGCCCGTGGACCCAGCCCAGCTCTGAGATGTAGGGGAGGCCACATTCCCCAGACTGCAAGCCAGCTGATGGTCCCCTGGGTCTCTGACACTTGGAGTTGGGGAGCTGGGTCCTGCGCTGAGGTGCAACATGTACACCTCTGAGACAGGGGGCCTTGGCTCTTGGAAAGAGCTTACACTTCTGGAATCTGATTGTTGATAGGAGAAAAGGCTTCGATCAGCCCTGCCTGGCTCTGCCCAGAGATTAGACACTCGGATCGGGAAGCCTGCATCTGCAATGGCCTCCCTTTCCCCATCTGTGCAATAGGGCCATGCCTCCCAGGCCTGCTGGGGACGGAAAACTGTGTCCAAGAGGCAAGGGACCCTCTGTGTTGGCTTTAAGGTAAGGAAAGGGCCAGCTGTAGCCCAAGCCCTATAGGTTCCAGGCTAGACAGGCCCTCTGAGTCACTCAGTCCACAATGCCCAGGATGGGACAGTTCTCCAGAGCATCCCTGACCAGTGTGATCCTATAGCAGCTTGGTTACCCCTGCGACAGGGAGCTCCCCTCCAGTCCCTCCTAGGATCGAGCAGCTCTGATCATGAAAAATTCTTCCCAGCGTGAAGCCATAACTTGCCTCCCATCAAGTTCTAGAACATTGATTTTCTGCACACAGAGTCATTGGTGCAGGAGGAAGCTCTTAATAATTCTAATGGGGCCGGGTGTGATGGTGCATGCCTGTAATCCTAGCACCTTGGGAGGCTGGGTGGATCACTTGAGCCTAGGAATTCAAGACCAGCCTGGACAACATAGCAAAACCCCATCCCCACAAAACACAAAAAAATTAGCCAGGGGTTGTGGTGCACACCTGTAGTCTCAGCTGCTTGGGAGGCTGAGGTGAGAGGACGACCTGAGCCTGGGAGGGTTGAGGCTGCAGTGACCCATGATTCTGCCACTGCACTTCACTCTAGGTGACAGAGCAAGACTCTGTCTCAAAAACAAAACAAAACAAAACTCTGATGGGTGTGTGGACACGGGTGTTGGTGTTGTATTTAAGCTTTCCATGTAATTCACAGGTATAGCCAGGATAGGGAGCTGCTGCCTTAAATCTTATATTTCAGTCTCTATTTAATGACTACCACTTCCAGGAAGTCTGCCCTGACCATCTGAGGCTGGACTAGGTGCTCCCCAGGTCCCCGGCCCCTGCACTTCTCTTCAGAGCATATACCATGTGGGCCAAGGTCCCACCCAGGCTCAGGGCCCGGCACTCAGCCTCTCTCAGGACCATTTGGTCCGTCAGTGGAGACATTCCTTGCCTGATTCCCCTTCCTGCCTGGCACCTCCTGAGCTCCTCAGCATCCTGGTCCTCGCCTCGGCCTTCACATCCTTGCACGTCTGACCTTGTGCCCTTACCCCCTCACACCCTGTTCCGTGCACACTGAGCCACATTCATCCCATGGATACACAGGGCTTTCTCTCTACTCCAGGCTTTTATCTTTGCTGTTCTGCCTGCCAAAAACACTGTTCCCTTTCCTCCTCAGAGATTTTTTCAAGTGTCTCAAACTTTAAGGTGGGCCAGGAGCAGTGGCTCACACTGGAATCCCAGCACTTGGGAGGCTGAGGGAGAAGGATCACTTGAGGTCAGGAGTTTGAGACAAGCCTGGCCAACATGGCAAAACTCCATCACTACAAAAAATACAAAAAGTTGGCCAGGCATGGTGGCACGTGCCTGTAATCACAGCTACACAGGAGGCTGAGGCACGAGACTCACTTAAGCCTGGAAGGTCAAGGCTGCAGTGAGCAGTGATGGCACCCGTGCATTCCAGCCTTGGTGACAGAGCAAGACTCTGTCTCACAAAAACAAACAAAAATAAAAGTTTAATGTGCACATGATTCACCTCAGAGCTTGTCAAAAGCTGCTTCTGGGTGAGGCTGGACATTCCATAGTCCTCCTGAGCTACCAGGTGAACAGAAGCTTCTGGGCTTACCAGTGAGGATGGAGCCATCTCCTCCTCCTGAGCCCACATCTGAGCTCTGGAGCCCCAGTATATCGCCCAGTGTGCTTTGGCAGTCTCCCCACTAGCCTCACACTCTGGGGGCACAGGATCCTGGCTGCGGTGGTCACCACTCACCCCCACCTTTACCATGGGGTGGTCACATATGTTTGCCAGCTGGATGCTAAAATTCAGCCATGGCCTCCCCAACTCAATCCCAACAGGGCACTGGACACAGGACACTCCTGGAGATGCGACGGGCAGGGGAAGGGCCTGGCTTTGCCCAGCACAGGCCGGTGGGCTCACCTTGGCGATCTGGTCAAATTTGCCAAAGAGCTCGTTCAGTACCACCACCAGTTCCTTGGGGGAGCAGTCGCTGGCCAGCCGCGTGAAGCCCACGATGTCCGCATAGAGGATGCTGGGGAAGGGGCAGGGTGGGAGTGTCAGAGCCAGGCACCTGGATGGGGCAGCAGGAGCACGGGGTACTGTCTGGAGCCCAGGAGCCTGCCAGGCCTGAGCCCAATCACTGCCCTTCCTCAGCCTCCATAGGAATGGGAGAGTCGCACCCAGCCACAAAGATTACATTTCCAGGGGCTTCATATTAAAGCAAAAGGGAGCAAAGCCCAGAACCTGCAGGAGCCCTCGGGCCTGCCCCAGCCCCATCCCTGCAGAAAGCTGAAGGTCACTTCAACTGTCACGTCAGCTGTCACGGAGCGTTCCTCTTGCCCATCCAATGTTCGCCATAGCGCAGTCTTCAGAACTCCCTAAAGAGAGATGGCTCTGTGCTCCCTCAACACAACCTCCACGCCAAGTGCTTTACAGGCATCCAGTGCTCACACAGCCCTTGCAGAACTGCCATTCTGCAGACGTGCAAACTGAAGCTCTGGGACACTGAGACTTGCTGAGAAGCCAGGAGCTGGAATCTGTACCAGATGTCCCTGTTACAAAGTCCTGAGCTCATGGACCATGCACAGTCCAGAGAAAAGGCAGTGGGCCAGCCTTGGATATAATGCTGACACTACAGGCAGAGGACCCAGGGCGTCTCCCAGGACCCACATCTACACTCAACAGCACCCAGTACCCACATCTACACTTGACAAACTCAGGTCAGTACATTCAAGTAAAACTCTGTGGTTCCCTGTGAATCAGCCAAGGACAGGTGTCAGAACTGGGGCACTCTTGGGCACCAAGGCAGGGGGCTTTACCTTTTTCTAGGGGTCCTGTGCCCCTTGAGAACCATCTGAAAGGACCCTTTCCTTCAAAAAGCTATGTTTGCTCACACAGTTTGGCAGTTTCAGGGGCTGCTACATCTTCCCCAACACCAATGAGTCCTAAGAGCCCTGATCTGATCCTGCCCCTGCGGAAACAGGTGGGGATTCTGAGGCCCAGGAAGGGCCCTGGATTGACCTGGGACCACGGGGCCCTCTCCCAATTCCTAAGCAGGCAGGGGTGTGAGCCTCCTGATAGGGCGGGAGGCTGCCTGGAGCAGGGATGGAGGCTGCCTGAGCAGGGGTCTGAGCCTCCAGATAGGGTGGTGGGCTCAGCCCCCAGGAGATACTGTCCACACGGCTCGCCGCCCACCTGACATTCTGGTGCCGCTTGACGTAGAGGCTGTGGAAGTTGTTGTCGGGCACACAGCGGCGGTCGCCATGCTCCTTGAGCCGCTCAATGATGGCCAGCTTCATGCCCATAGAGATGTGGGCCGGGAGCACCGACAGCAGCAGGTTCTCCTGGGGGCAGGCAGGCAGACCGGAGGGCGGACCGGTGGGGGACAGGCAGGGTGGCATCAGGGCCCAGAACTGGCCTACCTGGCCCCTGTCCTCCCTGCCCACCTGCCTGCTCTGCCCATGATGCCCCCATCTCTGCTCCCATCTTCTGTCAACCCAGCTGGGCATCCACCTCCCATGTCCCCAGCAGCCCCCAGGACTCAGGCTGAGTGAGAAAGGGCCCTTTCAGCTGGGGAGGCTACACGATGGGTGGGCAGCCTGGAGCCATTATGGCCTTCTCTGCCACCACCTGGGGACGGCCTGCCCAGGACTGACACCACACAGAGGAATGCAGAGTCAAGAGTTACAGGCTCTGGTTACCCGGCTGGAGCCCAGGACTCACTGAGGTGAGAACTGCATGGGTGTCTGGTCACGCACCTCTTGCACATGGCACCATGGGCGTCTCATGTCCAACAGAAAAAGGAAGAGGACAGGGGTGTGCAGGGTGAGGAGTGGGGGCTGCGTCCCACCTGCTGGCGCTTCTCAATGCGCAGCTTCCGGCGGATCTGGATGCACTTCACAGTGTAGGTGAAGAGGTCCCGGGATGCATCCTGCATCTGGTTCTTGTGGAAGGCACCAGTCAGGTTCCCGCACAGGAAGATGACCGCGTTGGCCAGCAGCTATGGGTGGGCCAGGGTGGGGTCAGATGTGGCCTGGCCCATGCCCTCCCAGGACACCAGGTGGACTTGTGATGGCACTGTTCCCTTCCCATTTCCTGACCCCCCAACCCACTGAGGATGGCAGTCTTCCCAGGGCAGACAGGGAAACTGAGGCCCAGGCAGGAGTTAGTCTCCTAGTGAGTCACTAGGACCGAAAGATCAGGATGCCCAAGGAAGCAGAAGAGACCACCTCACAGAGCCCAGGGCCAGAGGGGCATGCGTGCTAAGGGTAGTCCCAGAGGGCACAGCGCCCAGCGGGCTGTGCAGAGGTTCAGCCTCTGCCCAGAAAGGACCCCAGGCATGGTCAGGAGGAAAACATATCTCTAAACCCCAATAATTATGAACAAAAGGTTTACTCATTCAACACAAAGACAAAACGCAGTGTCCTGGGAAACTCCCCAAGCTCTGTCAGGACAGGGACTGAGAGAAACCTCAGGAATGGGACTCACCCCATGACAGTGCCCCTGAACTAGAGGGGAGGGCCCGAGGTCAGGACCCTGAGGGCTGAGCCACACGGGAGCCCTAGGCCAGCAAAACAAGGCTGGAGGTCAGGGCCACCCCTGGGGGCCCAGCTTCGGAGCAGACTCGGAGAGGGCCTGGCCTGGAAGCGGGCTGTCTGCAAACACGGCTCTAGGTCCAACTCACCCAGAGGGGGCCCCCCTCTGCCCTTAGACCCAGACCACAACCCCCTCCCCAGAGGCCTTGGCCCATCCCTCACCTGTAGCCCTACCCGGACGCTGGGCGTTGTGAAGCCTCCCATCAGAGCGCAGAGTACCAGGAGGTGGGAGGCGGTGGAGATGACCCCTACAGCCACAGCCCCCCGCATGCTGAAGGGCAGCAGCGTGTACACCACGAAGACAACGAACAGGAAGAAGGGCACCTGTGGACGCAGCCTCGTGAGCCCAGTGCCCTGACATACTGCCCCAGCCCTGCATCCCCCAGAAGCCTGCACCGCACCAGCACACCCAGTGAATGCCCTCAGGGCAGCCCCTCACCCTGCCATGTGGGCAGACATACAAGGGAACAAGAAAAGCCAGAATGTGTTTCTGGGGTGGGTCCGGCCACATGGTTCATGGTTTCCTATGCAGATCCACTGTCTGTGGCCACCCCAGGTGGAGGCTCCATGGTCCACATGATCAGGGAGCCCCCTCCTGGTGCCCTTCCCACATGGCTCTCTCTGGGCAGGAATGGTGATTACCAGGAGGCTGGGGCTCCTTCTCACCAGCTGCCTCCAGTAGTGCGGCCCCAGCTGCCCTCTCACCACCCCCACCGACCAGCCCTGCGTCTACCCCTCTGGGAGTGGTGCCCCCTCCCTCCTTCCCTCCCCTTCAGTCCCCATGGGTTTCCTTGGACCTCATCCCAGCCTGCCCCAGCCACAGGAGCTGTCACAGGACCCAGGCCCACTGGTCAGAGTGTGCCACCACTTGGTGACAGTGACTGTCCAGGACTGGGCTGGTGACCCCAGCCAGCCCAGTGCAGCTCAAGCCTGCAGGTCGAGCTTGTTGAGAAAGGGCCCTGCAAGTGCTGTAGCCCGACATCCAAGGGAATGTTCCCTCCTCTCAGTCCTGTCAGTGCAGAGAACTCACAGGGACAAAACCAGCCCAGGCCCATCCTAGACACACAGCCAAGCATGTGGGGCAGGAAGGGCCCATGGCAGTGCACCCACCACGGGGGTGGGAGCTGCTGAGTATGCAGCCGTCAGGAAGTCCAGGGTCCCCCCGTTACCTGCTCCCACGAACAGGCCGCCTTCGTCCACGCGTCAAACACCAGCACGTAGCCCAGGGTCATCAGGCAGGCCCAGGCAAGCAGCGCCAAGGCCCTAAGCCAGCGCCTCAGGAGACACTCGACATACACCAGCACAGAGAGGGCCAAAAACACTGCCAGCACCAGGAACGCCGTGCCCAGAATGGCCTGGTGTCTGGAGGGGTCCTGGGCAGAGCAAACAGACAGAAATGCCTCAGCTTTCCCCTGGGCAGTGCCACCTCCTCCAGAAAGCCTGCCAGGCTGGCTGCCTCACTTACAGCTTCATCCACACGGAAGGTGTGGCTGCACCCTCCCACACCGGGCTCCCGCTCACCTTCAGTCCTTTCTTTGTCACCTTTGCCAAGGCTACCTCAACCACCCACTTCCTGTCTCCTTGGGAGCCCGAGCATCGCCACAGCCCCACCCGTGATGCCATCACTTTCCATCCGCCTCTGCCTCCTCTCCGGGTTCCCACGGTGCTCTGTGCACAGCCACAGGTGACATCATGAGCACAGGGTGGGACTCGCTCACAGGCACAGTCTCAGAAAATCATCCAAATGGGACACGGGCCTGGCCCTCAGCAAGTGAGCAGAGGCTGCTGAGGGATTCCAGGAAAAGGCATCCCACAGGGGAGAAGCCGGGGCAGCGGCACAGAGTGGAACAGGACGGGCACAGCGTCCTGGACGTCCGTGGGGGCAGAGGCCTGACTGTGGGGCTGGCACACAGTAGCAACTGTCCTGTGGTTGGTAGCCATGTGGGTCCAGGCAGCACTGGCAGAGCAGCCACTGTCCTGGCCACTTAACACACATAAACATCCTGGAGTTTCTGAGTATTCTTCCAGATCTCTGCTAATCAAATTTACATCAATTATAAAGAAAATGGGCTGGGCATGGTGGCTCATGCCTATAAGCCCAGCACTTTGGGAGGCTGAGGCAGGTGGATCACCTGAGATCAGGAATTTGAGACCAGCCTGGCCAACATAGAGAAACCTAATTGTTACTAAAAATGCAAAAATTAGCCAGGTGTGGTGGAAGGTGCCTGTAATCCCAGCTACTCTGGAGGCTAAAGCAGGAGAATCACTTGAACCCAGGGGAAAAGGCTGCAGTGAGCCAAGATCACGCCATTTCTCTCCTGTCTGGGCAACAAGCGTGAACCTCCGTCAAAAAAAATGCAGTTCCTCAGTCTATTCCCACTTTTTAAATGCTCAGTAGCTGAACACCGTTAGTGGCTATACCAAGGCAAGTGCCTGGGCCAGAGACAACATGAGTGGTGTCAGCCTGGAGAGCTGTGTTAGGATTCTGAGGAGGCCCAGCACAGTGGCAGATGCCTGTAATCCCAGCACTTTGGGAGGCTGAGGCAGGCAGATCACCTGAGATTGGGAGTTCAAAACCAGCCTGACCAACATGGTGAAACCCCGTCTCTACTAAAAATACAAAAAATTAGCCTGGTGTGGTGGTGCATGCCTATAATCCCAGCTACTCGGGAGGCTGAGTCAGGAGAACTGCTTGAACCCAGAGGTGGAGGTTGCAGTGAGCTGAGATCACACCATTGTACTCCAGCCTGGGCAACAAGAGCAAAACCCTGAGGCCGGGTGCAGTGGCTTGTGCCTGTAATCTCAATGCTTTGGGAGGCCAAGGCAGGAGGATCACTTGAGGCCAGGAGTTCAAGACCAGCCTGGGCAGCATAGTGAGACCATGTATCTACAAAAAATATATAATAAAAAGAGGATTCTGAGAATGTAGCCAGGCTCAGTATGGAGTGTAGGGATTGATTAATGATGTCTGCATGGGTATGGGAAGTGAGGGTAGTGATACACAGGCCATCCCTAACCCCAGGTCTTCAGTAGAATCAAATTTCATCATGGAGAAAAATTAGAATAATGTATTAAGACAATTTAATGTAATATCTAAAACCACTTCAGACTTCAAAATTGTATTAAACTTAGAGAGGCTGGGCATGGTCCTGCCTGCTTGTAATCCCAGCTACTCAGGAAGATGAGCCAGGAGGATTACTTGCACCCAGGAGTTCAAAACCAACCCGGGCAACATAGCAAGATCCAGTCTCAAAAAAAAAAAAATTAATTCGAAACCTGTCTTCTACCAGTCTAAATATGGTGTAAAAGACATAGCATTGTCCAGACACAGTGGCTCACACCTGTAATCCCAACACTTTGAGAAGCCAAGGCAAGTGGATTACCTGAGGTCAGGAGTTTGAGACCAGCTTGGCCAACATGGTAAAACCCCGTCTCTACTAAAATACAAAATTAGCCAGGCATGGTGGCACATGCCTGTAATCCCAGCTACTCAGGAGGCTGAGGCAGGAGAATTGCTTGAGCCCAGGAGATGGAGGTTGCAATGAGCCGAGATCGTGCCACTGCATTCCAGCCTGAGAGACAGAGTGAGACTGTGAGACTCTGTCTCAAAAAAAAAAAAAAAATAGCATTTTACAAAAGAGGAAACTGAGGCTAAGAGAAGATAACAGCTTGCCCAAGGTCAGGGCTGAGACATGAAGCCCAGGGGCTGCCTTTACTCACCCCGTGGCTGAAGGCGATGATAATGAGCGCCAGGCAGGCGATGACAGCCACCAGCAGGAGCGTGAGCAGCAGCGGCCCGTGCTGGCTGGTGAGACGGTACTTCTCGTAGAGCGCATCTTGGTCAGGGCCCTCCTCACCCTCGTTGAGGAAGTATCGGCCCTTGGCCGGCATTCTCCGCTGTCAGCAAATGTGTCCACTGGCTGTTAAGGAGGCCCCAGGGTCTGGAGGGCATCTGTCTGCCAACAGCCTCCCCCGTGGGCCTAGGCCTCTGGCCTCTCCGAGGCAGGCAAGCGGGGCTGGGGAGAGGGCCCCTGGGCCTGCTGCTCCATGGCCAATGAGAGGTCTGCACAGCTCTGGCGCCAGGCCTCGCTCACTGTGCCGCTGGCATCCTCCTGTGCGACTCCACACGCGGTTACTCCACGGAGACCAGAACTTGACCTAATGGGCAGAGTCAGGGGAGGGCTGGCATCAGGGAAAGCGGGGCCCAGGCCTCACAGCTCCACATCTGATTTATCCATCTTAACCCTACCCTAACTTTTATGCCCTGTTGTCATAAAGCTAGTTCCTTCTGTCTTCTAGAACTGCACTGTCCAAGATAGTAGCCACTAGCCACATGTGGCTGTTCTGTTTTTTAAGGTAGGGTCTCACTCTGTTGCCCAGGCTGGAGTGCAGTGGCATGATCATAGCTCACTGCAGCCTCAAACTCCTAGCCTCAAGGGATTCTCCCACCTCAGCCTCTTGAGTAGCTGGGAATACAGGTGTGCACCACCACACCCCAAGCTAATTTAAAAATTTTGTTTTGTAGTGGTAGAGTCTCCCCCTGCTGCCCAGGCTGGTTTTGAACTCCTGGGCTCAAGTAATCCTTCTGCCTCAGCCTCCCAAAGTGCTGGGATTACAGGCAAGAGCCACCATGCCCGGCCACTATTTTAAAGTAAATTCAAACTAATTTAAAATAAATTAGAAACTCAGTCCCTTGGTCACACTAGCCACATTTCAAATACCAGGTGGCTCATGCCTCTAATCCCAGCACTTTGGGAGGCTGAGAAAGGCAGATTACCTGAGATCAGGAGTTCAAGACCAGCCTGACCAACATGGTGAAATCCTGTCTGCACTAAAAATATAAAAATTAGCTGGACATGGTGGCATGTGCCTGTAATCCAAGCTACTCGGGAGGCTGAGGCAGGAGTATGGCTCAAACTTGGGAGGCAGAGGTTGCAGTGAGCTGAGATTGTGCCATTGCACTCAGCCTGGGCAACAGAGCAAGACTCTGTCTCAAAAAAAAAAAAAAAAAGAAAGAAATACTCAACAGCCACATGTGACTGGTGGCTGCTGTACTGGCCAGCACAGATACACAGAGCATGTGTGTTATCACAGAAACTTCTACAGGCCAGCTCTGCTCGGCACATTTCACTGTTTTGCTTTCACACAAAGGTCTCTGATCCATCTCAATTTACTCTGGGTATGGTGTGAGGTAGAGATCAAGGTTCATTTCTTTTTTTCCACATGGATATTGAACTATCCCAGCAGCGTTCAGTGAACTGGCCATCCTTTCCTCACCGAATTTCAGTGGATCAGGAGACCACACAGCTGAGATGTTTCCAGGCTCTGCTCTGTCCCCATGGCCCTGGTACAGACACCACATTCACTTCATTTCCTAGTGAGTCTCACATCTCCAGGCCCAGAGGGTTCCAAGCTGTGATCCTGGGAGCTCTGGGATTTGGGGACATGCCTCAGGGCCCCAATGAGAAGGGAAGGCCGAGGGGCACAGGCTCAGGCCCCCATGCCCCTTTTCAGCCAGAGCAGCCCCTGCATGTGTTACAGTAAGCTCCACATAAAACTGCATTTTTTCTTTTCTTTTTTTTTTTTTAATGTGGTTTCACTCTGTCACCCAGGCTGGAGTGAAGTGGTGCGATCACGGCCTGCTGCAGCCTCAGCCTTCCCGGGCTCAGGCAACCCTCCCACCTCAGCCTCCTGTGTAGCTTTGCAGCAATAACAGGAGGCTGAGGTAGGAGGATTGCTTGAGCCCAGGGAGGCTGAGGCTGCAGTGGGCCATGTATTTTTTTGTAGAGATGGGGTTTCACCATGTTGCCCAGGCTGGTCTTAAACTCCTAGGCTCAAGCAATCTACCCTCCTCGGCCTCCCAGAGTGTTAAGATTACAGGCATGAGCCACTATATCTGGCAAAGATCTTGTTTTCTTAAAAGAGTCCACTGATGCAAATTTCAGATATCTGCTAGCCTTGCTTCACAGAAAAGGAAGCTGAGTCTCAGAGAGGGACATAGAGGCCCCTTTGTGACAAAACTGTGAGCTGACCCCAGGCTTGCCATGCTCGGCCCATGTGGGCTCCTTTCCCCAGCACCATTTATTCATTAGCACATTCATCTATTCCAAAAAAGGCTTGAGTCACACCTACGCCTGCCAGCCCTTACACCTCCTGTGTGCTAGGCTGGGCTCTCTCTCCCTAGGGATCCCCATCAGTCTCCAAAGGAAGGAAAATTACCAAAAATGTGCAATCCCTCACACAACAATGAGGACTTGGGGACAGCTGCCATATTCCCAGCAGGAACCTGTGTAAAGGGGGCGACCCTGGACCAAGAGTCCAGGCCCCCAGTGTCCTCCAGGCCTGCCTCGGATTCGAATCAGGACATGGCCAGAGGCAGAGGACAGAGGGCAGAGAGGCTGTGAGACACAGGATGGCTCAGGGCAGTCACAGGGCACAAATGGCCAGCCACCAGTGGAAGCTTCAAAGGACAGCTGGTCCAGCACAGGGAAGGTGGCCAGGCAAGCCCCCAGCCCCTAAAGATGAAAAAGCAGAATATCCAAGGTCCCCAAGTCTAAGGGAAGCCCCCAAAACCAGCACCCACTGCTATTAGGTCCCTGGGGTCACCTCAATTCCAGAAGCCACCTCAGGCTCTATTTCCCCTGGAAGTTCCTATTCCATCACCACACACCAGGAACAAAATGGAAAAATCACATATTTGGGGGAGGAGGATGGGGCCATTTGTTTTGGGGCCATGGCTCCTTTGCTGCCTGGGCAGGTGTCTACAGGCCTTGGCACCTGTTCAACACTTCGGGGGTCTAGCCCAGAGCTGTCAAAGTGTTCAAACTACAAATCTGATCTCTACAAGAAATAATGATTAATGTTGGCAGCTGATTTCAACTTTCTGAGTGATTGCAGCTCACTAGTTTATAACCTCTAAATCTAAACTAATCAGTCTATATTCCACAAAGGCATGTGTTGTGTGCTAACCATATACATCCAAACCTGTGCTGTGGGGTTTGCCAAACAAGATAAGGTCCCTGCCTGAGACGCATCCAATTCAGCCTCCCGTCACCCCAAAATAGCCCTTTGCAGTAATAACAGCAGCAGCTCCTGTCACCCCAGCACCTGCACACACATTCGCTGTCATCTTCACAACCAACCAGTAAAGGTCAAGGTGGCACCACCATTTCACAGATGCAGAACTGAGCCCAGAGTGGCAGAGTGATTGCCTAAGATCACACAGCCGGAGCTGGTGGGTAGATGGGCTAGGATTCAAACCTGGGTCTGCCAGCTCCCAAACCAGGGCTCCACAGCCCAGGCTCCCCGCCTGACATCCTGGGAGACTCAGCCAGATGCCACAGCATACGAACAACAACCTCACCTGCCCCTGTCCTGAGGCCAAACACCAGGCTGAGAAGCTCCAAACACCAGACGGGCTAAGGCCACTCCCTACAGCTGCTC
Organism: Callithrix jacchus; assembly: GCF_049354715.1. Taxonomy (NCBI): domain Eukaryota; kingdom Metazoa; phylum Chordata; class Mammalia; order Primates; family Cebidae; genus Callithrix; species Callithrix jacchus. The sequence continues at coordinate 8,093,063 of NC_133521.1, read as the reverse complement.
TGTCCCCTGGGCAAAGACCCCAGACCAGAGCTGAGGTGGCCAGACACATGCATGCAAGTGCCAAGTGTGAGAGTGTGTGGATACACCCACTCCAGGCACACAAAGCCAGGCTGGGCCACCACAAGGAGAGGGAGGAACCAGTTGAGAGGGTCCTAAGGGCCCATGGGAACCCAGGCCTGGCAGACATGCCTCTCAAGCATCTCACTAGGTTACTTCCCGGGCAATGGCAGGCAGGGGCAGGTAGACAGTGGACAGCACGGGCACAATGACTTTGGCCCATCCAGGGACCTTGGCCCACTCCTAGAACAAGCTGGGTAGCATCAGGCCTGGGGAGAATGACCTCACTGATCACATCTCCAGACGGGCCCCAGGAACCCACCACCAGTGGCATGTCCCCAGGCCAGCTCCTCCCTAGGAGCCACCGCCCCAAAGCCAGACCCAGAGGCACCCCCTGCCTGGGAAGTTTTCAAGGCCCCCTGTCCAATCACCAGTTCTTCCACCAGCCCTTCACTCAGTTGGCAACGGGGAGGGCCTCCCACAAGGCCTTGGATGAAGGAACCCTTCTGCCTTGTCTGAGATGCATCCAATCCGATTCTGTCGTATCTGAGATGCATCCAATCCAGGGACCCCTGGATTGAATGACTCTGCCGTTGACTCACACACCTGCTTGCTAACAAATGACCCTGCTGTTAGCTTGCACACCTCTGTGATGGGCAGCTCACCACCTGTCAGGGCAGTCTCCTCCATCATTGGGTACCTTTTCTGGCCCTGAGTCCTCCCTTAGTTCAAGCCAAGCCCTGCCTCTCTGTTACTCCCTAACCCACACCCCGCGGGTCCTGTCTGAACTCCAAAGCCACCAAGAGCAGAGCTATGCCCTTGGACAGGTCAAGTCCCCACTTCCTGAGGAGGCTGCAGTCCCAGGGGCCCCTCACTTGTTCTCACCTCACCACCACCCCAGTGGTAGAGCAGGGTGAGCAGCCACATTTTAAAGAGGAAAGGACTCTACCATGGGGGAGGGGTCCAGATGCCGGGAGGGTGTTTCATGCTTCTGCTGCACAATGTCCCCTCTCCTGATCCTCAGTACCCTGGCTCAGGGGCCACATGACCCTGGTGTGGTCAATCAGCAAAGTCCCTCCCAAGCCCCAGTGCCACAGGCCTGGGCAGTGAGGGCTCTTTTCGGACTTCTGCTGACCCAGGGAAGGAGATGTTCTCTTTTGTCGGTGGCCTGGCACTGCCAGCAGACACCTGAGCCACCACAAAGAGAGAGTCTGCCTGAAAATGACACCAACATGGAGAACTGGCACGAGACACAGGCCTGGCAACACCCACTAGAGCCACTGGAGCCAACTGTGCCTGAAGCTTACACAACCTCCAGACATGTAACCACACGGGACAAGCAATGCCCCTTTCAGCTTCACCCAGTTTGAGCTTCTGTCACTAGCAACCAAGAGTCCCAAAGTCCACGTGGGGCTTCTGGGCCCAGGTTGTTGTGTCTGGGAAACAGCCATGGCCCCTCAACGGGTTCCGAGTCAAGTGGGAGGGTCCCAGTCAGCACAGAGGTGACATGTGCCCCTGCAGACACAGCCAGTCCTCCAGAAAGGAGCTGGGCCCAGGAGGGGACAGCCCCGCTCATCCCTCCATCACACGTTCCAGGCTCCGCAGCCCAGGCCCAGCCAGGCATCCAGGGCTGCCAGAAGCTAGAGGACAGGCAGGAGCTCCCACATCTCTCTGGGGGCCTCCAGAGACTCTCCCCTTTGGGGAGATGGGAAGTCCAGAGGTATACAAGGTGTGGGCAAATCCCAGAGGAATCAACCTCACTCCCTGCAGGCAATCTCGGTGGGCTCCAGGCTCCCTAGGGCAGCCTCAGGTCCTGGGACACAGCAGTAAACAGAACCTAGGTGCTCCTCCTGCAGGCTGAGCCATGAGCTCTTTCAGTCTGCACACCTGCCTTGTGGCTGTGACTACTCTCCCCATTCCACGGATGTGGGACTGAGGCATAGAGAGGTCCGTCACTTGCCCATGGTCACACAGCTAGCAAAAGCGAGAGCTGGGGCCGGGTGCAGTTGCTCACACCTGCAATCCCAGCACTTTGGGAGGCCAAGGCAGGAGGATCACTTGAGCTAAGGAGTTTGAGACCAGCCTGGGCAACACAGTGAGACCCTGTCTCTACAAAAGTTGTTTTGTTTTGTTTTTAATTAGCCAGACTTGGTGGCATGCACCTGTAGTCCAAGCTACTTGAGAGGGTGAGGCAAGAGAATTGCTTGAATCCAGGAAGTCAAGGCTACATTGAGCTATGATCATGCCACTGCACTCCAGCCTGGGTGACAGAGCAGGACCCTGTCTGGGGAAAAAAACAAACGAAAAAAGCTATCTGGGGTCCATATCACCCTCACGGGGCTGGTATCCAGAAATCATATAATATCCCAAAATACCAACCTCTTCCCCACAAACAAGGCCCAGGACAGAGCTATGACCAAGAGGTGGGCAGCACAGGGGACTCCATCGAGTTACTTCCGTCTGCCTTGCAGGAGCAAGGTCGGGCCAGTAATCTCCAGGAGGGTCACCTCCTCCAGGAAGCCCTCTGAGCAACCCCACACATACCCTCTTATCCCTTCCCTGCAACTGAGGCAGGACTGTGGTCTCCTCACCAAATACTGGCCGGCTGGGTCCAGGTTCTCCAGCAAGAAAAGCTGCTGGCCGCGGGAGGCTAGGACTTGATACTGTAACTGTTCCCGGGTGCTCGGGAAACCTTCCCCAGTCCAGCTGATCGGGCGGTGTCCCCAGCACAACCACAGCCTTGTGGGGAGTATGTTCTAGAAACCCCCAGCTTTCACAGATGCAGACAGGACACCCACTTCCTCACCCGGCCAGTGCTGGCAGAAACCACAGCCTGGCTTCCTCCAGCCAAGTCTCGGCAGGCTCGGGGCTGCCTTGGGGCCCTGGTGGCCTCAAAAAAGGGAAGTGGGGGCCTTGGAGTGGGAGGGGCACGGAGGCCTGCAGGGAAGAGGCCCCGCTCAGGCCCCTGGGCCCACACCCTGCCTGGGACACAATGCAGCTGCAGACAAAATCCTGCATGCTCCCTCTTGACCCCCAGGCCTGCTGGCTTTCAGCTCCCCTGGTGGGCTGGGTCTCAGGCAGATTTTTTATTTGCCAAAGGAGTCTCATGTTAATGCCATCTCCCTTGGGAGACCCTGAGCTCCATGAAGCTCCCTCCAGCAGCTGCTCTGCCCAGCACAGGCCTGACCTAAAGGGGACCCCAGGCTTCCCAGGAAACCTCCTGGGACCCAGGGATTCAAGGTCCCACCCCCCAAGCCCAGCCCTCCCCAGACCCTCCCTATCCTCAGAGCTTCGTGGCCCCCATGCCCTGCTCTCCCAGGCACCTCCCCTAAAGAGGCCTTCCCAGTGTGTGTCCAACATCCCAGCCCCTGCTTCGCCAAACTGTCATGGTGGGATCTGCGTGTGTGTCCTATAGCTGGTCCTGGCAAATGCTGGTGACGTGAATGGCCAAGTAGGTTAGCCAGAATCCTGTGCCAGGCCCAGGGTGGGGAAGCAGGCAGAGGGGTGTGGGTGAGGGAGGAGGCCGCCACAGCCCAAAGATGAGGGCAGATGAAGAAAGTGCCTCCCTCAAGATTGGGAAGCCCCTGCCTCACCTGCGCACCTGCCTTTCCTGCCATGGCACACCTCTCCCAGCTAAGCTCAGCCTCTGGGAGGAGGCCTGCACCCAATCCCAGCTCTGCTACCAATGGCCCGTGAGTGGCAGTCGCCTGCACACTCTGGCATCAGTTTCCTTATCAGTAAACTAGGGTGCTGATAACCAAGTTGTCTGCACAGGTGTTGATGTCCACCAGGCCAAGCTTGCAGGACAAATGGGCAAATGGTCAAGAAGGCAGGCCCAGTGCCCAGGACTGAGGAAGCCCTGCAGGGTCACAGCTCAACCACCGGGTGGAGGGAGAGGCAGGTGCAGAGCGGGCAGGCCCCCACCCAGGCGCCCCACTGCATCTCTTGCCTGACCTGCACCTCAGTTTCCTTCCCCTCTTGCAAAGGAGGGGCTGTGTCAGACCTCTGAGGCCAGCTCTGGCCTTGGTGGGGTGGGCTGGGGTTGGAGGCCAAATCAGTAGATGAAAAGGATGAGGGACTGGAGAAAAACTGAAGGAAAAGGCTGATGTTCTCACCCGGCCCCAGAGGGCCACTTCTAGGGATGGGTAGAAAGTTGTTCTTCGATTCTTTGGCACACAGCTAAGGCAGTGTTAAGCGGGAAATTTGTAGCACTAAATGCCCACATGAAAAAGTTAGAAAGATCTGAAATTAACAACCTAACACAACTGAAAGAACTTGAAAAGCAAGAACAAATTAACCCCAAGCCTATCAGAAGATGAGAAATGACAAAAATCAGAGCTGAACTAAAGAAAATCAAGACACGCAAAAATTCAAAAGATCAGTGAATCCAGTTGTTTTTTTGAAAAACAAAATTAATAAAACAGGCCACTAGCTAAACTAATAAAGAAGAAAAGAGAGAAGATACAAATAAACATAATGAGAAATGACTACAGGAATATTACTAACGACCCCACAGAAATAAAAAACAGGCCAGGCGCGGTGGCTCACGCCTATAATCCCAGCATTTTGGGAGGCCGAAGAGGGTGGATCACGAGGTCAACAGATTGAGACCATCCTGGTCAACATGGTGAAACCCCGTCTCTACTAAAAATACAAAAATTAGCTGGGCGTGGTGGCACACGCCTGTAGTCCCAGGTACTTGGGAGGCTAAGGCAGGAGAATTGCTTGAACCCAGGAGGCGGAGGTTGCGGTGAGCCGAGATCGCGCCATTGCACTCCGGCCTGGGTAACAAGAGCGAAACTCCATCTCAAAAAAAGAAATTAATAATAAAAAACAACCATCAGAAACACAAACACTCTACACACAAAAACTAGAAAACCTAGAAGAGATGAATCAATTCCTGGACACATAATCCTCCCATGACTGAGCCAGAAAGGAACTGATTCCCTGAACAGACTGATAACGAGGTTTAAACTAAATCAGTAATAAATAACCTACCAACTAATACAAGCCCAGGACCTGATGGATTCAGAGCCGAATTCTACCAGATGTACAAAGAAGAGCTGGTACCATTCCTACAGAAACTATTCAAAACAACTGAGGAGGAGGGACTCCTCCATAACTCATTCCGAGGCTAGCATCATCTTGATGCCAAAAACTGCCAGAGATACACACAAAAAAAGAAAAGATAGTGTTCTTTGTTCTTGAAATCCTCCCCTTTCCTTCATTCCTTTGGCTAAGCATTACTCTGATCAATCTCTCCTTTTTTTTGAGACGGAGTTTCGCTCTTGTTACCCAGGCTGGAGTGCAATGGCGCGATCTCGGCTCACCGCAACCTCCGCCTCCTGGGTTCAGGCAATTCTCCTGCCTCAGCCTCCCGAGTAGCTGGGATTACAGGCATGCACCACCATGCCCAGCTAATTTTTTGTATTTTTAGTAGAGGCAGGGTTTCACCATGTTGACCAGGATGGTCTCGATCTCTTGACCTCATGATCCACTCGCCTTGGCCTCCCAAAGTGCTGGGATTACAGGCGTGAGCCACAATCTCTCCTTTAAAATGCACCTCCAAGGCTCCAGCTGCCAGGGTGCTGAATCCAGGTTCACTATGTCTCATGCCCATCCTAATGCTACTTAGTGGCTCCCCCGGGGCGGGGGGGGAGTCCATCCATGCATTCCTTCAGCAGATGTTGTGTCTGTGCACCAGTGCCTTCTGTGTGCCGGACCCCAAGAGGAAATTCTACTCAGGGAATGAGCTCCCAGAAGGTAGAATCCTTAGCGCTGCCCTCACCAGGGTATCTGCGAGGGCTCCGCACACGGTGGCTGTTCAGGCAACAGTGTTTATCAGCTGACTAAGCAATCAACCAGGCTCCCCTGTTGAATAGCCCTACTTTTTCCTCACTCTTGCCTGAAATTCCATTAGTGATTCATTTCTTTAAGCACTGCCCTCACTAGCCTCCCCCTTCGGAAGGGAAACACTTTCACACCCACGTTTAACAGATTTCTGATCTCTTTTCCCTTGATAAGGAAGAACAGAAAGGGGAAGTCCAGCTGGCCATGGGGGAGCTCACGTGGTGCTCGTCCTGCCTGGGAACAGCAGGACAAGAGGCTGCTGGCTGACTTTGCGCATTGCCTAGGCCCCCACCCTGACATGGGGACTAACAGTGACAGCAAGACATGAATGGGGCTGGGAGGTACCAGAAGAGCTGCATAGGCCTGGTGGCGGTGGCTCATACCTGTAATCCCAGTACTTTGGGAGGCCAAGGCAGGTGAATCACTTGAGGCCAGGAGTTCAAGACCAGCCTGGCCAACATGATGAAACCCCATGTCTATTAAAAATACAAAAATTAGCCAGACATGATGGCATGCACCTGTAGTCCCAGCTACTCAGGAAGCTGAGGCATGAGAATCACTTGAACCCAAGAGGCAGAGGGTACAGTGAGATGGGATCATGCCACTGCACTCCAGCCTGGGCAACAGAGTAAGGCTTTGTCTCAAAAAAAAAAAAAAAATGGCTGGGTGCGGTGGCTCAAGCCTGTAATCCCAGCACTTTGGGAGGCAGAGGCAGGCGGATCACAAGGTCAAGAGATGGAGACCATCCTGGCCAACATGGTGAAAACCTGTCTCTACTAAAGATACAAAAATTAGCTGGGCGTGGTGGCGTGTGCCTGTAGTCCCAGCTACTTGGGAGACTGAGGCAGGAGAATTGCTTGAACCCAGGAGGCGGAGGTTAAAGTGAGTGGAGATTGTGCCACTGCACTCCAGCCTGGCACCTGGTGACAGAGTGAGACTCTGTCTCAAAAAAAAAAAGGGGAGATCTATTTCATAGGCCCATGGACAGATGCAACCCAGAGTAACTGCCCTCCTGGAGGGGCAGGAAGGATGTGCATTGAAGTCTTAACTCCTAGGCTGCTAGTATTCTGTTTAGAAAGGCAGCATAGGCTGGGCGCGGTGGCTCAAGCCTGTAATCCCAGCACTTTGGGAGGCCAAGGCGGGTGGATCACGAGGTCAAGAGATCGAGACCATCCTGGTCAACATGGTGAAACCCCATCTCTACTAAAAATACAAAAAATTAGCTGGGCATTGTGGCGCGTGCCTATAATCCCAGCTACTCAGGAGGCTGAGGCAGGAGAATTGCCTAAACCCAGGAGGCGGAGGTTGCGGTGAGCTGAGATCGTGCCATTGCACTCCAGCCTGGGTAACAAGAGCGAAACTCCGTCTCAAAAAAAAGAAAGAAAGGCAGCGTAGCCCAAAAGACAGCAAACAAGCTGGATTCACAACTTATATCAGGATATTTCCAAAGAGAGCAAGAAACTGTGGGAGAATTATATAATGCTGTAGTGAATATGGCCTTTTTATCCTGATACAAAACCCAAAAGCCATAAAAAAAAAAAGGCTAATAAATTCAGTTTCATGAAAAAACAAAATATATAAGTCCCAGCTACTTGGGAGTAAAAACTACCAAAAGTGCAATCAAAAGACACACGACAGATTAGGAAAACATTTGTGACTCATATCACAAGGAGGTAATCCCCTTCATATGTAAAGAGCTCCCAGAAATAAAAAAGAAAAATACCAATAACGCAATAGAAAAATGGGAGCAGACCAGGAAGAGAAAGTTTACAGAAAAGCCAGTCCAAATGAATTTTAAACATTTGAAAGGCTGGGTGTGGTGGCTCACACCTGTAATCCCAGCACTTTGGAAGGCTGAGCCAGGCAGATCACATGAGCCCAGGAGTTTGAGCCCAGCTTGGGTAACATAGCAAAACCCCCATCTTTAAAACAAAAACAAAACCACCATTCAAAACCATTTTTACCTATCTGATCGGCAAAGATCAAAGTATTTCATAAGTTTGTGTTGGAAACAGGCAGTCACATTCCCTCCTGTAAGAATGTGAGTCACTAGAGCCCCCAGTGAAGGCAGTTTAATAACTTCTAACAAAGCCACTTAAGGACATATTTGCTTTCTGACCTACCAAATCCATTTTGAATAATTCATCATACAAACACTGTCACAAGTGTGAAATGACATAAGTATAAGATTAGTCATTGAAGCATTATTTGTAATAACAAAAGATTGAAAAGAACATGCCTATCAGTCAGGAACTGATGAAATAAATTATGGTACAACCTCACAATGGAATACTAAGCAGCTGTCAAAAAGCCTGAGGCTAATTGAAACCAATGTCACAGGGTGTCCTGTGAAAAAATCCACATGGCAGCATCTGGAACAAATAAGGACTGAACCAGGACACAGAAAAACCACAACTGTTGATTTCAGAGTGGATAAATTTCACTTTTCATTTTCAGTTTCCATTTCTATTGTCAGGGTGTTGCTTATGTGACTAAAAAAAAATGTCTGATAGGAAAAATGAATCCCGGTTCATCACATCTAAATTGCATGACCTAGACAGGTACAGTGGCCCATGCCTGTGATGTCACCTACTCAGGAGGCCGAGGTGGGAGGATTGCTTAAGGCCAAGAGTTCAAGATCAGCCAGGGCAACATAGTGAGCTGCTGTCTCTAAAAAACTTGAAAAACTGAGCCAGGCACAGCAGTATGTACCTGCAGAGCCAGCAATTTAGGAGGCTGAGGCAGAAGGACCTCTTGAGTTCAGGTCAAGTCTGCAGCGAGTGATGATTGTTCCACTGCACTCCAGCCCGAGAAACAGAGCAAGACTCCAACTCATTCATTCATTCACAAATAAATTTAATTTATTAAATATTAAAAGAAATGATACATGATCTGATTTAGCCTCTCTGTGCCTCAGTTTCCTCATTTGAACAAAAGGAGAATAACAGTCGCACCCCACAGAGTTTTGAAAGGATTCATTTGGGGGTTATGTGAGCAGTGTGCTGAGCCATCCCTAGGACAAAGCACCCCAGTCTAGATGGCATGCATCACCAAGTTGTCAGAAAGGGCCATGGGTGCAGAAGTGAGAGGGTTCGGCACCTGCCCCTGCCCCTCCCCCCAATCCTGCCATGAGCCAGTAGCACTGGGGTGAGGAGGCCCAGCCCCCACTCTGGCCCTTGAGTGCCCAGCCTCTGGGAGGTGGAAAGAGCATTGGTCAGCAACTCAGGCAGCTTTCCAGGGCCATGAACGGCAATGTGGGCTGAGCCCTCCATGCAGGATCTAGTTGGGCCTCAAGGGAGCTGCCATATCACTCAACCCAGGGAGAGGGAGGTGCGGTGTTGATCTGAGCTGGAGGGAGCTCACAGGTGACATCCCAGGCAGTGTCAGGTCCTCGGCACAAGCCTTCCAGACCCGCTGGCAGGAGAGAGCACCGTACCTAGGCCTCAAGATGAGTTGTGCGACCTCCAAGCCCAGTTGGGAGACAAACTAGGCCAACCACCATGTGGCTAGCCATCTCCTCTAAGAACCTGCAGAGAACCACGAAGAGGCTGGGATGAGGCCCGTCCCCCTGACTCACCAAGGGCGGCAGGTCGGCGGGCTCTATTTCTAACCAAGGCAACTGACTCTGCGACCTTAGCCTCCAAGCACAAAGCCCACCGGCTGGGAAGCAGTGGAGCTAGGATTTGAACCCAGGCCTGCCACCCTTAAAGGCCCAGTGCAGATTCACTCTGCATTTCCTAAGGTGCATTCTTCCCAAAAGGAAGGCCATGAAAAGCTACACACACACACAGCCATACACATCCACAGCCATTTCTGGTCACAGGTGGTGCTGAGCTCAACCTTCTCCTCTTCCCCATTTAAAGGTCCCCCATACACATTAGCAAATTAAAGGCTCTGACAAGTCCTTCAGGAAAGAAGTCCAGAATCAAACGCAGCTGAACATTTCCCCGTCCTTTATGTTAATGAGACTCTTTTTGTATTGAATCCCTAATGAACCTCCTTTGGGAAATGCTGACTCTGGAGTCTCCAAGACCCACCTAGGAACTCCTCCCTGAAGAAGCCTCCCTGGGCAGCTGTGCTCTGTAGAGCCCATTGGCCTCCCCTTAATTGATTACAGCCTGTATGGGGGCCCCGACTTACCCACCTCCACCTGAACTCAGGTTGGGCTAGCTGGGCACATGGGGGGTGCAGGTGCCAGGAGGGCCAGCCCATGCACCTGCCTGCGGGCCAGGATGTCCACCCTGAGCTTAGCCTCCCAGGTGGAGGTAAAAGGAGAGGCCTGAGTGAAAGATCCGGGCTCTCAGGTGCTCATGGTCTCAACAGCGCCCTCCCCAGGCAGTTTTCAGCTGAGAAGCATCTTGCCCCAGGGGAAAGCAAGCAGGAAAAGAGTTCCAAGTACCAACCGGGCAAACGGCTCCTGTTGAATTTCCTGCCTCTCCCGTGCAATGCAGAGGAGTGACTGACCCACCTGCCTCAGTTTCCCCATCTGCCACAGGTAAGGCAGTGCAGGGAATAGAGCCGTGGCCTGAATATCAGGTGATGTCAGGTACGGTTCCAGCTCTCCCTGTCACCAGTTGTGTGACTCAGGCATTTCTTCACCCTCTCTGGGCCTGACTCCTCCAGGGCAGGAAAGGCCTCCAGGATCTCTGCAGTCCCTTCCCACTCAGACCAGCAGAGAAGCCAGTCACAGAAGGTCAGTGAAAGAGGCGTCTCCCACCCAGAGCTCAGCAGGCTACCCACAGAGCGCAGTGAGGCCTCACTGTCTAGACTGGCCTCCTGTCCCAGTGGCAAGCCTGAAGCCACCACCTGGCCCAGAGGCCCCCAGTTTGGCCTCCATGACTCCAGCTCACGAAGTGCCCAGCCCCAAGCCAAGGCACTGAGACCCTCACTACCCTGAGACTTCCTGAGAACCCGATCCAGGCCAAGGGGGCACGAGAGACACAGTCTGGGTAACAATACCCAGACTGCCTCGTGAAGCCGCGCCAAAAGCCCGGAAGAGCTCTCCTGCAGGGGAAGCAGCCCCACCCGACCTCCCCAACCAACCGCAGCCCCGGCTTCCGGACCTGCACCCACATGGGGGCTCGGAGTCCCTCACCACAGCTGTCCCTGAAGCCCAAGCCCCCATTCCTGGTCACCCACTCCTTCCTTCCACAAACTCTGTCCTTACGGAGCTCTTGGGCGCGGGAGGTCACTGTGATGGAGTGTCAGGCCGCAAGAGCCCCATGGGCCCCAAAGCCAGGCCTCCCCACACCTACCCAGAACGCCAAAACACCAAGCCTGGTCTCTGCTCACCCCTTGGCCAAAAAAGGCCTCCAGACTTTCTTCCCAGGCTCCTCCGCGGCTGTGTGATTTGGCTCATTTCGGTTCCCCAAACAAGCCCCACCCTTTCATCTCCAGCTCCAGCAGCCTAAAAACACGCCCACCTCCTCACCTCCAAACGCCTTCTGCCTGCCAAACTCCTGCCTGCCCTTCAGGTTCAGCCTGAGCTGCCACCTCCTCCAGGACGGCTGCCTGGTCCCCTCCCAGGCTGGCCTCGTACCTTAGCTTCCCCAGGGCCTGCACCTCCCACAGAAGCGCAGGCCACCCTGACATGTCACTACCTGGCTGCATGCCTGGCCATGCACTATCCAGCTCCCAGGATCTAACCCTGCCTGGTACACAGGGACATCAAACCCCATACTCCACAGACTGGGTACAGCCAGCACTGAACTGGCAGCTAAAGACTGGGCCCCAACCCTATATTCCCCAGTCCCATCTCCATGAGCTTTGCCTCTCAGGACTCAGTTTCTCACCTGAGCAATGGGGATAAAACCCTTCTCCCCACTCCACGGCCTATTCTAGAAGTAAAATGACCTTACAGCTATAAAACCTCACAAAACCCCAGAACCACTGCACATGGAAAGGGATCCATCCTACCACAGGAAAGAGGGTGCATGTTGGTGCCCCCAGACCTCCATCTGCCAAGTGCCTCTGGGCTCCTGCCTGCAGCAGGTACAGGGCGAGACGCTGCTGCTACGACAGATAGGCACAGGTCCCCTGTGGAGCTCATGCCAGGAGGAGGGCAGATTGTCATAAATGAGCCAAGTGAGGAAAAGAATGGCAGGGCCGGGCAGTGGGGAAGGCGGGAAAGCACGGTGGAAGGTTGGCGAGCTCTGAGGGTGTGAATTGCAGCTCCACCTTGGAGGAGCTGTGTGACCTTGGGCATGTTCCTGAACCTCTCTGGGCCTCAGTTTCCTAACCCACAGAATCAACTGGTAACAATACGCAGTTCTCAGGGGCTTCACATAGACATGGGCACACAGCAAGTGCCATCACCCAGGGCCATCCCAGCTGGCTCCAGACACCAGGGTGAGGAGCCTGAAAAATTATGACATAAACAGGTACTGGGACACACTTCAGCACCAGGGTCTCAGCCTCACTCCTGCCTGCCCCCAAAGGGAAGCTCTGCTCTTGTACCCCTGCCCAGCAGCTGAGCCTGACAAAGGGACACAAGCGCTGGTCCCTGCCCCCAGGGGACAGAGCAGTGTCTCCAGGGAATCTGGTTGTTTCTTTTTTTTTTTTTTTGAGACGGAGTTTCACCCTTGTTACCCAGGCTGGAGTGCAATGGCGCGATCTCGGCTCACCACAACCTCCGCCTCCTGGGTTCAGGCAATTCTCCTGCCTCAGCCTCCTGAGTAGCTGGGATTACAGGCATGCACCACCATGCCCAGCTAATTTTTTGTATTTTTAGTAGAGACAGGGTTTCACCATGTTGACCAGGATGGTCTCGATCTCTTGACCTCATGATCCACCTGCCTCAGCCTCCCCAAGTGTTGGGATTACAGGCGTGAGCCACCGCGCCCGTCCCTGGTTGTTTCGAAAGAGACCACTTCCCATTAGCACAGATCCCCCTTAAAATAGCGCCTTCAGACAACTTCACAGGGCTCCTCCTCCGAGCCAGATAGGGTACAGGAGACAGGCCTGGGAGCCCAGGATCCAGATGCACAGGTACAGAAAGGTCTCATCCCAGCCTACACCAGCGCCCGGGACCCCTGCTCCAGACCCCTGAGAACAGCAGCGGGGCCAAGACAAGCCCACAAGGCCGGTCCCCAGTCCACACCCCTCCCGCTAGTGAGGCCAAGGGATTCGCTTGTGAATGGGGCGTGACCTGCACCTTCAATACAGCTCCCTCCAAATTTTTTGTATTTTTAGTAGAGACAGGGTTTCACCATGTTGACCAGGATGGTCTCGATCTCTTGACCTCGTGATCCACCCGCCTCGGCCTCCCAAAGTGCTGGGATTACAGGCATGAGCCACTGCGCCCAGCCCTCCAGAAGACACATCAGCCCTGTGGCTGTGCAGCTCCCTGGAACTCAGTTTTCCCATCGGGGGATCCTGGGCTTCTCCCTGCCCGGCCAGTCAGTGACTCCAGGAAGCAACGACCTCAGTGAGCTGCGCCTGAGGCAGTAAGACTGAGCCGTTTCAGAGGCCAGCGCCGGGCAAGCTGGCTAGTTACAGGGGCAGGAAGGGCACCCTGGAGTGCAGGAGGGGGCTGGGGCCTGGAAGGCAAAGCACCCTGATCAGAGTGTCCTGGGTCCCACAGCCGGCTTCAGGGTTCTGGGCCCTAGAAAGCAAGTGGTGGCACCACCCACTGTAGGTACCTTCTGACTTCCAGGGCCACAAGCTCCTCCCCAGGGGACAGGCCTGTGTCTGAGGGTCATGGTTGCTCCTTCTGCCCTGTCATCTCCAGCAGGTCCCAATGCCCTGGGAGGAGGCAAGAATGAGTGGACCCTGGGGCCAGGAAATACAGCTGGAAACTGGGACACCTGCACCAAAGACCTCCCTTGGCTCCCCTTTCCCTTAGGCCCAGTCATGGGGTCATTCTGTCCAGTGGTCCACGGCTGGAGGAGACGGCCATAAAGCGGGGATGGAGAGAGGAGGGTAACCCGGCATCCCTAGGTCCCCAGCCACAGCAAGAAGGGGGCTCAAAGCAAGGCCAAGGGGGTGGGGGAGGCAGCCGAGTGAACGGCTCCAGAGCAGTGCCAGCTGGGCCCCCTCTTCTCCCCATGCTGGAGGACCCCTGAAGGAGGGCCTCACCTGGGGCACACTGCCAAGCAGAGGGTGAGGGGAACACTCCAGACAGCAGGAACTGTGGGAGCCAAGGGCGGGAAAGGGGCAGCAGAGAGCCAAGCCATGTGGAGGGTGAAAACATCAGGGGGCCTGGCCCCGAGCGGACGATGGGAACAAGCAGCGGGAGTGGGGACGAAGGTTGGGCCAGGTCCAGGAGGGCCTCACAGGCCAGGAGAAACTGACCAGGTGGCTGTGCTGGAGAACAGGGAGGACCTTCTCCTAGGCCCAAGGTCAGCCATCCACCCCATTCTAACACAGAGTCTGCTCAGGTTCATCTCAGCAGCACTGGGCTGTGCTGTGCTGTGCTCAGAAAATGCCTGTGAAACCGGCCCATCAAAGAGGACAGGCCGGGAGCGGTGGCTCATGCCTGTAGCCCCAGCACTTTGGGACGTCTTGGTGGGAGGATCTCTTGAGCCCAGAAGGGGCTGCAGTGAGCGATATCATGGCACTGCACCCTAGCCTGGGCAACAGAGCCAGACCCTGTCAAAATTAAAAATGGGACAGCAGGTGGCAGCAGGAAAGCCCAGCCCTAAGTGTTCCAAGGAAAAAGATCACCCAAGAGGAGCAGAGTTCAGTCCCAGGCTCACTGCCCCACCCCTCTCCACCCCAACACCAGTCCCTTCTAGAAAGCCTTCCAGGCTTCCGGGGAGAGCAGGGAACAGAGGGTACTTCAGCCAAGCAGGTCTGTGCTGAGAGTTGGGCAATGCCCTAGCCATGATGTGGCCAGTTGTGAGATCTGTGGGCAGCACCAGGTCAGGCCAGATGCCTATGGTGAGCCAGGGACGCCATGTCACTGTTCCTGGTGGGGAGGGGGCCATTGGACAGATGGGGCTGGTAGGATCCGCTGCACACACAGCTGGAGGGGCTCCAGCCACTTCGTGGCAACCTCTCAGCCTGGCACACTAGTCTCAGGTGCCTGGAGAGTGTTTTCACCCAGCTAGCCCTCCCATTAACCTACCTGGGCACTGCTATCAGCCCCATTTTACAGATAAGGAAACTGAGGAACAGAGAGAAAGTGATTAGTCCAAGGGATGCAGGTGACAGGGGGGCCGCTCAGCTCAGCCCTGCCCACCAGTACCTCCCAGCCACCCCCAGGGAGGTCCAGTCTCCCACCCAAGGCAGGACACAGCAGAGGAGAGCCTCACGACACTGACAGTGACAAACACTTCCACTTAGGTAGCGGCTCCGCTGTGCCAGGCGCAGAATGTGCATCAACTCGTTTAATCTTTACAACCACCTGATGCAGGGGGTACCATTGCCAATCCCATTTCACAGATGCAAGAAGCAGGCTTATCTCACACGCTGATTGGGAGGAGGCAGAGTGGAGCTGGAACCGGTTCTGACTGGAGGCAGGGGTCTGGACCCAGTGACCTCTGGAAGACCCCTGCTGCCCTGGCTGGTGTTCAGACGCGGTCTCATGCTCCAGTCCCAAGTAACTTCCAGCTCTTGGCTGCACGTGTCTTTTTTTTTTTTAATTTTTATTTATTTATTTTTTTGAGACAGGGTCTTGCTCTGTCACCCAGAGTGGAGTACAGTGGCATGAGCTCAGCTCACTGCAGCCTCCGCCTCCTGGGCTCAAGCAATCTTTCTGCCTCAGCCTCCTGAGTAGCTGGGGCTACAGGCATATACCACCATGCTGGCTAATATTTGTATTTTTTTTTTGTAGAGTTGGGGTTGTGCCATGTTGCCCAGGCTGGTCTCAAACTCTTGAGCTCAAGAGATCCACCTGCTTCAGCCTCCCAAAAAGCTGGGATTACAGGTGTGAGCCATGGTGCCTGGCCACACATGCCCTTTTTTTTTTTTTTTTTTTGAGACTGAGTTTAACTCTGTTGCCCAAGCTGAAGTGCAGTGGCAAGACCTCGGCTCACCGCAGCCTCTGCCTTCTGGGTTCAAGGGATTCTCTTGCCTCAGCCTCCCAAGTAGCTGGGACTACAGGTGCATGCCATCACGCCTGGCTAATTTTTTGTATTTTTAGTAGAGTCAAGGTTTCAACTGTTAGCCAGGATGGTCTCAATCTCCTGACCCAATGATCTGTCCATCTCGGCCTTCTTTTGAAAAGAAGTAAATACCTCCCTCCCACTCCATGAAAGGTTAGAACGGGCTGCTCAGATACCGGCACCCACTGTGACCCACTCTGCATGCTCCCTCAAAGGCCTGGAACTTTTTCCAGCGGGGCTAAGCGCTGCCCTCTCCCTGGGCAGTGGGAGAGGGAATGCTGTCGTCACCTCAGTGTGAACAAGTCCACATCCTCTTCCTCCAGGACAGCAGGAGGGAGGCGAGGGGCGGTGCTGAGGGACAGGCCACCCGGCCACCTCTGTGACCCTTGCAATGACAGGGAATGAACAAACCACCCACCTCCTAGCTGAGGCACGACCCAACCACATGTCCAAGAAAGCAGGCAAGACAGCCCACCCCATACCCAGCCATGCATAAGGCCTCACCCCACCTCTTCCCTCCCGCTGTGCGCCCCTCAAAGGCCAGGCACAGGACAGGGTGGAGGACGCCATCAGAAGAGCCCAATTCCGGCCGGGCGTGGTGGCTCATGCCTGTAATCCTGGCACTTTGGGAGGCCGAGGCGGATGGATCACGAGGTCAAGAGATCAAGACCATCCTGGTCAACATGGTGAAACCCACGTCTCTACTAAAAATACAAAAAATTAGCTGGGCATGGTGGCACATGCCTGTAGTCCCAGCTGCACAGGTGGCTGAGGCAGGGGAATTGCCTGAACCCAGGAGGTGGAGGTTGCGGTGAGCTAAGATCGTGCCATTGCACTCCAGCCTGGGTAACAAGAGCGAAACTCCGTCTTAAAAAAAAAAAAAAAAAAAAGAAGAGCCCAATTCCTCATCCTCCCAGTAAGGGCCAGCCCCCATGAATCCCTCAGCACCAACCAGAGCCCTTGTTCTCAGCTTTGCCCCATCAGATCTCGTCAAAGACGCAGCGTCCTGTTCCTGAGTCCAGGCTCAGATGTGGCAGCAGACCACACTGTGGTGGGTGGATGCCTGGGGACTGGACTGCTGGGTGATCCAAGATAGACAGCACCCTCTGGGGCCCTGTCTCCTCTGTAAACTGGAGGTGAATGACACCTACCACATGGGGCAGTGGGGAAAGTAGGGAATGGGTTGAATCAGTAGCTCTAAACTGTAGAGGAGGGTGCATGTACCCAGTGCAACATGAAGTCAGACCTTCGTCTCCTTTTTAAAAATTATTTATTTATTTTGAGATAGGGTCTCATTCTGTCACCCAGGCTAGAGTGCAGTGGCATAGTCATGGCTCACTACAGCCTCCAACTCCTGGCTCAAAGGATCCTTTTGCCTCAGCCTCCCAAGTAGCTGGGACTACAGGCTACTATTTTTTGTAGAAACCCTGTCTCTACAAAAAGATACGAAAATTAGCCACCACACTGGCTAATTTTTCTATTTTTTGTAGAGACAGGGTTTCGTCACGTTGCCCAGGCTGGCCTCGAACTCCTGGGCTCAAGTGATCCGCCCACCTTGGCCTCCCAAAGTGCTGGGATCTTTTCTCCTTTTGAGAATCTCTTGTGGCCTGTCCAGAGGCCACACTCCAGCCCACCTTCTACTGCCTGAGCCCTCCCTGCACCAAGCTCCATGCCCTCAAGCAAACCTCCCAGACCTACTCCTGGCAAAGAAGTTCTGCAATACAGCGTCACCGTCATGCCCCGGAAAACAGCTGCTAGTAAACAGCTGCTTCTTTCATGAAAACAGCACTAGAAGGCTGGGCATGCTTGTAATCCCAGCACTTTGGGTGGCTGAGGCAGGGAACGTTATCACTTGAACTCATGAGTTCAAGGTTGCAGTGAGCTATGACCACACCACTGCACTCCAGCCTGGGTGACAGAGTGAGATCCTGTTTTTTTTTTAAAAAAGTCTGGGGGTGGTGGCCCACTATAATCCCAGCACTTTAGGAGGCCGAGGTCAGTGGATCATTTGAGGTCAGGAGTTCAAGACAAGCCTGGCAACATGATGAAACGCTGTCTCTACTAAAAATACAAAAAGTAGCCAGGTGTGGTGGTGCAGTACCTGTAGTTCCAGCTACTCAGGAGGCTGAGGCAGGAGGATGGCTTAAACTTAGGAGGCAGAGGTTACAATGACCCAAGATGGCACCACTGCACTCCAGCCTGGGCAACAGAGAGAGACTCCATCTCGAAAAAGTAAAATAAAACAAAATGAAAATAAGAAAGAAGATACCACCAGAGACACCACCTCCACAAAGTTCACACCTTCCCTTGTGAGGGCCACAGAATCTGGAACAGTCTGTGAGCTTCCCCTCCCCCACACCCTGCACCAGGAATAGCAGGTAAACCTCAGAACCCAGGGCCTCCGGAGTGGGGGAGACAGATGCCGGGTGGGAGGTGGAGACCCTGCAGCAAAGGCCTTCCTGAGCGGCAGCCCCCAGCCGCCTGCACTTCCTGCAGGGCCAGCACTTGGCACTTCCTCTCAAATCAGCTGGCTTGTCACTTTTGTGTCTTCTTTAGCCTCTTCCAAGACAATATAGTCATGACATCACAATGTCAATGTCCTATTTACAGATTTTTTTTTTTCTAAGACAAATACTTAGATTTTAAATGTGTCCTTCCACATAGAGGCTAGGATACCCTGCGATTCCCTGGGGAGCCTGGTGCTTGGGTCCACCCTTCAGAGCCTTCACCTGCACTTAGGTGATGGCCCACAGTCACACAGCCCTGGCCCCCATCACAGGCAGCCCAGCCTGGCCCCCACCTCCAGGCTCTCGGCTTCCCCCTTCCCTTCTCCCCTTCAGCAATGGCTGGCCAGGGAGGAAGCCCCCAGTCCCAGATGTCCCTGCCCCCACCCTGATGTGAGAGAACAGGTAGCTGCCTCACCCTGTGTCTGTGCACACACGTTTAGATGAATGCATAGAAAGCTCCAGAAAGACCCACTCCAGATGACCCACTCAGCCCCTGGGGGATGGGAGAGGCGCTGCAGGGAAAGGCAGACCAGTCTGCTTTCCAGAGGCATCTTGGTTCCCTGAGCCTCAGGCGTGCGCCCCTTTCAGAGGTTTTGTTTATTTGTTGTTTTATAATTTCATAAAACTAGTTGAATTGCCCTTCCTTCGCCAGTGTTTCCTTTCATTGAGAAAAGTCATGTGTGCTTGTAAATGCAGAATTACACCCTCCAGAAAGACTGTGGACATCTAAGAGTCTGTGGTTCCTAGAATTCCAACATCGCGGTCACAACCACACTTTCTTGTCAGGCTGGGAAAAGTCGTCTCTGGTCCCCTGTTGAGGGGCTGCCTCTCCCAGCATCTGTTCAGGAGGCTCCCGGATCCGCCTCCTCCCCAAGCCCAGACGCTGCCCAGTGCACTCCCAGGCCAGGCTGCCGGGTGAGCTGCTTCCCACCATCCGTCCAACCCCATCCCCAGGGCCTCAAGCCACTAGGACTGGTGACACTCCATCCCCACACCCCACTTTTACCTGGCTCTCCTCCTGGGCCCCAGTGGCTGGCCAGGGTCTGCCCTTCCTCAGACGCGTCCAGGCTCACCCATCCGAAGACTCCTTCCACGCTACCTAATAAGAGTGAGTCACATCTGGGACCCACAACTTCCTGCTCCGCGGCGGCAGCAAGGCTAAGGCACAGCCCCGGGCCGGGAGCTTCTCGGGGTGTGCA
The DNA here is from genome assembly GCF_049354715.1 of Callithrix jacchus. Classification (NCBI taxonomy): domain Eukaryota; kingdom Metazoa; phylum Chordata; class Mammalia; order Primates; family Cebidae; genus Callithrix; species Callithrix jacchus. The sequence continues at coordinate 8,073,404 of NC_133521.1, read as the reverse complement.
GGCCCCCGCCCCCAGCCACAGCGTCGCTCTCCACAGCGTGGAAGCTGCCAGGCCAGGCTCCGGGCTCCAATGACTTCATAGAAATTTGAAGCTTGAAGCTGGAACAATTTTGAAAAAATAAAAATAAAACAAGCACCAAAAACCTCCATTAGGAGCCCCAAGACAACTGTTCGAAGTGGAAAGCAAATGGATCCGTAATGGGCAATTAGCAATTAGCAGCCTGGCCTGATCCTCCAGCAGTCTCTGACGCTCACAGAGAGGCCCTCACGCCTTCCTGGGACTCAGTTTCCCTATCTATGTAGTCAGATGGCCCCGTTGACCTCTGAGAGGGGCCCAGGAAGTGACCTGAGAGTTCAAAGATCTTCCAGTCCAGCCCCCTGCCTCTCCATCTCACCTGTGCTCCGTGCTGGGAGCAGAGCAGGGGCAAGGCCAAGACCCATCTTTGGGGCTCCTATTCCAAAATCAGAGTCCCTGGAGAACTCCAGCATCCCTGGGCACCATGAGGCCAGGAATCAAACCCAGCACCTTCTGCTGTGCCCGGCCTCAGTTTCCACACTGGCATCATGGGGCACTCAATGGTGAGGGAACAGACCAAGAGGGGCTGGGAGGAGGGAGTGGAGACTCCTAAAACAGAGAGGGAGGCCTCCAGCCTGCTGGGCACAGCAACACCTGGTCCTCAAGGAGTCCTTCTGAACATGTGACTAGAGTCCTGGGATTATGAGCTCCTCAAAGCAAGGGTGTTCCTCCTCCACCTTCCACATCTGGGTTCAGACATCCCTCTTCTGGTCTTCTAGCCCCTGCACCTTCCACCCTCACAGCACCTCTGTGCTGTGACCACCCCAGTTGCTGGTCTGTCGTCCCTAAGGTATGTCCTTGAGGAAGGCAGAGATGGGAGGGCAACAGTCAACAGCTGTGTCCCCAGCGTCCAGCCCCAGCCGGTCACAGAGTAGACACCCCATGCATACTGATCAGATGGAACTGAACACGTTAGGTGCTGTCTCTCCGCCAGGCCCCATGCAGGGGACTAGCAGGTGACCTATGGTCTCCTGTCTGTTAGACACAGGCATAGGACTCACACAGGGCTCCACACTGCTCCAAAAGCCAGAGGAGGGAGTGGGAGACCTGAGCGTCACCCTCCTATCAGCAACCGTCTCCCAGCCCTGGGTGTCCCAAAGCAGAGAATGAACAGACATTATCATCAAGAGAGGAGAAAGGGAAGCCACTGACTAGGAGAAATCCACATCCTATATGACTGACAAAAGATTCCTCCCTAGCATATATAAGATCTCCCAGGCTGGGAGCCGTGCCTTAAACTTGTAATCCCAGCACTTTGGGAAGCCGAGGCAGGCAGATCATGAGGTCAGGAGTTTGAGACTAGCCTGGCCAACATGGAGAAACCCCATTTCTACTAAAAATACAAAAATTAGCCGGATATGGTGGCATGCGCCTATAATCCCAGCTACCCAGGAGGCTGAGGCAGGAGAATCACTTGAACCTGGGAGGCAGAGAATGCAGCAAGCCGAGATCACACCACTGCACTCCAGCCTGGGCAACAGAGTGAGAGTCTGTCTCAGAAAAAAAAAAAAAAAAAAAAAGATCTCCCACAAATCAAGAAAAAGACAAATGGCCCAATTAATAGAGGAACAAGAGACTTACACAGGTACTTTGATAAAGAGGATGCAAAAATGACCAATTAGCACATGAAAAAGGCACTCAACACCATCAGCCATCAGCAAATTCAAACCACATAGACATTCCACTGTCCTACTAGAATGGCTAAAATTAAAAAAGAAAATACCAAGTGTTGACAAGGAGGAGGAGTAGCTGTTCACTCTCATGTACTGCTGGTGGGAATGTAAAATGGAGCCACCACAATGAAAACTGCCCGGCAGTGTGCACAAAAGCAAACCACATGCTTCCCCAATGACTCAGCAGTTCACTCTCAGGTATTTACCCAAAAGAAATGAGTACATGTGTCCACAAATGACTTCTATCCAAGAGTTCAGAGAAGCTTTCCTCCTAACAGTCAAACTGCAAACCTAAACATCCCGCAGTGAGGACATGGGTAAACAAATTTTCATATATTCACACAACAGAAAACAACTCGGCAGAAAAAAAGGAAGAGATCACTGCTAACATGCAACGTGAATGAATATCCCAGATGGCAAGGAGAGTGAGAGAACCCCCCCACAAGAGATACATTCAGCACGTTTCCATTTATGTGAAACTTCAGAAATGATCAAACTAATCTACAGCAACAGACCGCAAGACAGCAGTTACCTGCTTGGAGACGGGTATGCAGGGAACTTCCGGGGGCTGAGAAGCCTCTAAATCTCCTTCTGGGTGCTGGTTACACAGGCGAGTGCCTAAGTACACCCATTGCCCTGTACATTGAAGGTTTGTGCACTTGCCTGTATGTAAATTACCAGTCCATTTTCAAATGGGTATTGAGTGATACCTGTTTGCTTATGCAGGAGGACATAGTGCTGGGTGCTCAGTAGATTCAGGAAACAGAACAGATCTGACCTGGCCCAGTGGGTGAGAGGCTGAAGAGACACATGCCCAGACCCTGAGGAAAGCACAGTGTGGAGATGTAGCAGCTGAGGGGAGATCACAGCGGGCAGAGGAGGGTGGGGGGAGATCACAGAGGGCTGAGGGGAAGGGGCATAGGCTGTAGGGCAAGTCCAGGGGAATAGCAGGTGGGGAGCAATCCACCCCCACCAACATTTCAGCTTGAGAAAAGGGGTGGCTTGGAGAGGGCATGTGCGGACACCTGGACACAGGAGGGACTCCCCACTGCCCAGCAGGAGCTAACAGCATGCCCTGGGCTTTCCAGCACCGGCCATAGAGCAGGAAGTGTGTGAAGATAAACTGGCCATACAGCAGGGGCTGTGTGATAACGAAGCCTACGGTTTAATCAGGAGGGATGCACAGTAAACACTGCCGCTTGATCACCCAACGTTCCTGTCCCACTGAGCAGCACCTCCTGCCCCTCAGGCCGCCCTCCTAGCTCTCTCCTTGGAAGATGTGGTGGTGAGTCTCTTCCCTCCTGCAGCCTCAGCTCTGTCTCACACCAGCTTCTGCCCGCAGCCCCCGCCACTGGCCACCATTTCAGCCCCCCACCCCCCACACTGTCCAAGAGGTCCCCGCAGGCAGGATCTGAGCACACAGGCATCACCCAGGACTTGGCACACACAGCCTCAACTCACTCTCTGCCAGCCCCACTGAGGAAGGCCCTGCTATCATCCCTCTGCAGAAGAAGGCACCAAGGCTGAGAGACACCACATTGCTGGTCCAAGCACACACAGCTACGAAAAGGCAGAGCCAGGATTCAGGCTCAGGTCTACCTGACTTCACAACTCATGCTCTCAACCCTCCCTGGGAGCAAGGACAAGCTTCCATGGGGACAGGCTGCTCCTAACCCCATTACAAGGTAATAAGCATGGTGGCTGCCCTCACCCAAGATCTCCAGCCCTGGCACACAGTGCTCCCAAGCCTGCTGAACAAACTCCCTCTTTCCTTCAGCTCCCCCAAACAAGGGCAACCTTGAGCTTTCGAAGCATCGTACAGGGAAGGCTGGTTTCTGCTTTGTAGAGGTGCCAGGGCACACAGCACGATCCCAATCCTTTCCTGTCCCACTTAGCAACCCCCACCCTCTTCCCTGGTGCTGGGGACACAAAGTGACTTGGACATACTTCTCTTTCGTTCAAGTTCCCGGCTGGGAGGAGGTAAGAGATGCCCACCAAAGGCACGGCATAAAGCTCTGGGGAGAAGCCAGCAGGGCCTGGTGGCTCATGCCTGTAATCCTAACACTTTGGGAGGCTGAGGCAGGTGGATCACTTGAGGCCAGAAGTTGGAGACCACCCTGGCCAACATGACAAAACCCCGTCTCTACTAAAAATACAAAAATTAGCTGGGTGTGGTGGTGGGCGTCTGTAATCCCAGCTACTCAGGAGGCTGAGGTGGGAGGATAGCTTGAGCCTGGGAGGCAAAAGATCACACCACTGCACTCCAGCCTGGGTGACAAAGTAAGACCCTGTCCCCCCCCCCAAGAAAGTGTTTTTTTAATTTTAAAAAGATCTGGGGAAAAGCACCCAGCAGTGTCCAGGTATATGTGGCCCAGAGTTCAGGGGAGAGAGACCTCCTCCCCCGGAGAAGGATGGGGGCCTCGCTGGAGGAGGAGCCCAAGATGAGGCAGAAGAGGGACTCAGCCAGTAGGAGGGACTCAAACTGCAGCCAAAACGAGGCAGACAGGGCTGTCAGTCAGCCAAGAGACAAATAACGCTGAGTGCTGAGCAAACAGCTTGGCCCCGCTGCACAAACCCAGATGTCAAGCCCTTCCCAGGGAGAGAAAACCCCCAGCACCCAGTGGGCTTGGAACTCTGAGCATGTCTCTGTAGGGGTGGGGGGATGAGAAGAAAAACCACTGTCCATGGCACTGTCACCTCTTCCTTCCCCTAAGGTCGAGGGTTCACGGCACCCGGAGGAGCCCTGGGAGGGCCTGAGCAATCGGGCTGGCCACTGGTCCCCAACCCCACCCCTTGTCCTGGCAGCATGAAGAGAAGCCTTCAGGAAGGGCCTGGGGTTATTCCTCTCTGAGAGCTCCGGAGTCAGGGCTCCAGGGAGAGACTCTGGTAGACCTAGGGGACCCTGGGGCTCAGGGAGCCCCTCTGTAAAGTTAGGAGATGTGGCCCTCTCCCCTGGGAGCCTGTGAGGGGCTGTGAGAAATGGCCACAAGGCACATGGTGGGTGCTCGGTGCAAGCTGGCAGGAGGAGGCCAACCAGGCATTCTCCCCACTCCAAACCCTAGATCCCAGCTCAGCGACATGCCTGCCCCCCTTCAAAACCCTTCCATGGCCTGCCTGTGGCTCCAGAGGCGAGTCCTGCCTCCTTCTCCTCCTCCTCCCCGAGGACCACTACATGGCCCAACTCACTTTTCCATCCTTATCTCCCTCCACTATGCCCAGCTGCCTGACTCTTCCATGCCTTTGCTCAGGGCTTAGTGCCCCTGGAATGCTCAAAATGCTGCCCATCCTGCCAAGTACAGGTGCCACGTCTTCAAGGAAGCCTTCTCCAATGCCCCACCATCACCTCCTCTAGGTCACAATGCCACAGGCCTCCCTGAGGCTTCTCCATACAGGACGTCAGGTCCACTCTGGTAACAGTTCCCCATTCCTAGGGGAACCAGCCTGCAGGAGTGGCCTCACAACCAGTGTATATTGAGGAATGGGTGTGAGACCCAAGCAGTCCTGTGAAATTCACTTCCGGGACTTCTGCTGGGACTGTGGGAAAGTGTTCTCATTCACTTGGCAGTAGGTGCGAGCTTCAAGCCACTGGGACCATCTTTGCCATGGTGGGAGTCAGCCTCCAGCGACCCTTGCCCCTGGCACTCATGTCCATGCATGATCCCGTCCCACAGCACCATTAAACGTAGCACCCCGTGGCTACTGCCCCTCCTCTGTAGAATCTAAATCGCTGCTGCTTCGGCCAAGTTCCAATGCCAGAACAAGGAAAGATGAACAACCCAACATCACGTGAGTCCACTCAAGGGCAGGGGGCTGGCTCCCATGACCCCTAGGGCCCCAAAATCTTCCAGGCCTGGGAGACCGGGCTTTGGAGAAGGAAAGGGGCAACTGGGGTCATGGTGTGTTGAGTAACAACAGAGAATCCTAAAAGAACAGATGTGAAAGAAACCGCCCTGCCAACCAGAAGGCCTTATTTCCTTTGAAAAGCTTGGCAGCTGGGCTGCACCCAGAGTCTGCCTGTCCTTTCCTGCCCCCGGCCCAGTGTGACCCATGGACCGGCAGGGAGGAAGGCCACGTCCCTCCCACCAGATCCTCGCAGGGGGCTACAGACATATCACCGAGTGAAATAGCAGCTCCCAGAACCGCACATGAAGTGTGACCCTTTCTTTTTAGCAGTGTCACAGGGATGCCTATAGCCTTTTGCACACAAGAAAATCAGAAAGAAAATATCCCAAATCTTAGGAGTTATCACTAGGTGATAGAATTTGGCACAGTTTTACTTTAATATTTATCTTTTTGTTTAGATCTGCTTTTCAGTTTTTCTGTAATGAAAATATACTACCCACATAATTAAAAGAAGAGGGAGGCCGGGCACAGCGGCTCACATCTGTAATTCCAGCACTTTGGGAGGCCAAGGTGGACAGATCATGAGGTCACGAGATAGAGACCATCCTGGCCAACATGGTGAAACCCCGTCTCTACTAAAAATACAAAAATTAGCTGCATGTGGTGGCATGTGCCTGTAATCCCAGCTACTCAGGAGGCTGAGGCAAAAGAAAGGCTTGAACCCAGGAGGCAGAGATCGCAGTGAGCCCCTGTACTACTCCAGCCTGGCAACAGAGTGACACTCCATCTCAAAAAAAAAAAAAAAAGAGGAAAGCCAGCTACAATCAAGAAAAAGCAAGAATCAGGGAAAACAATGCCCTGAGACTGGTAGTTTTCTACCCAACACCAAACTAGGCACCACTCTGTAACAGGGTGAAACAGAAGGTTTTTACCATAATTAAAAATACTACCTGAAGGGCTTGGCATGATGGTTCATGCTTAAAATCCCAACATTTTGGGAGAACAAGACAGGAGAATCAGGAGGATCACTTGAGCCCAGGGGTTCAAGACTAGCCGGTTCAACACAGTGAAACCTCATCTCTAAATTAGCCAGAGCTGGTGGCGGGCACCTGTGGTCCCAGCTACTCAGGAGGCTGAGGTGGGAGGCTTGCTTGAGCCCAGAGGTCAAGGCTGCACTGAGGTATAACTGAGCCACTGCACTCTAGCCTGGGCGACAGAGAGGGACCATGTCTCCAAAAAAATATAAAAAAAAAATACAACCTTAAAGTCATTGAATATCAATGACTGCCAGGGTTAAAAAGGCAATTCACCAGACCATGTGTGCCTCCTGGAAATTTCCAATAGCATCTCCAATGTGCTGTTGTGTGAAAAAAATCAAAACTGAATTAGATCAAGCCTCTGGATACAACTAGGAGTTTATAGGATTCAGGGGACAAGGAGCATGCTACATAGTACAGGAAGCTCTCCTACAGGTAAAGGGAGCCAGCTTCAACAAAAACACTGCATGGAAGACAGAGGCAACAAGTGAGTACTGGTCCTGCAGATGAAAACACTGAAGACATGTAGCACCAGTCTCATTTGGATCCCGATTATTACTATTTTTTAAAGAGACAGGGTCTCTCTCTCTCTCCCAGGCTGGAGTGCTGTGGTGCAATCATAGCTCACCACAGCCTCAACTCCTGACCTCAAGTAATCCTTCCACCTCAGCCTCTCAAGTAGCTTGGAAGTTACATTCCAAGTGCGTGCCACCATGCCTGGCTCTGGATCCTGGTTTTAAAAAGCTAATATTTATAGGCCTGGCATGGTGGCTCACATCCCTAATCCCAGCACAGTGGGAGGCTAAGGCAGGTCTATCACCTGAGTCCAGAAGTTCAAGACCAGCCTGGGCAACATGGTGAAATCCCATCTCTACAAAAAAATCAGCCTGGTTTGTGGTGGCATACCTATGGTCCCAGCTATTGGGGAGGCTGAGGTAGGAGGATCACCTGAGCACAGGAGGCAGAGGTTGCAGTGGGTCAGGATCAAGTCACTACACTCTAGCCTGGGTGACAGAGACTCTGTCTCAAAAATAAATAAATAAATAAAAAGAGAGAGAGAGAAACATATATATATATATATATATATTTGACATTTACAAAAAAACTGGAAGTTTGGACACTAAATGGATAGTTACGATCTTAAAGAATTATTGCTAATATTTATGTGTGGTAAAATGTGTTTGTTTTTCAAATTTCATTGTAAATTGATCAGTTATAATTGTATATATTTATAGGATACAAAGTAATGTTACACATCTACAATGTAGAATGATGAAGTTAATTAACCTATCACCTCAAGTATGTAGCACTGTTTGTGGTGACAACACTTAAAATTACCCTCTCAGTAATTTTGAAATATACGTTAATTGTAGTCACCATGCTGTGCAATATGTCTCAAAAAACTTCTTCCTCCTAACTGAAACTTCGTATCCTTTGTCCGCGCCCTAACTCCTCACCCCCCATCCCCAACACACACACACACACACACACTGCCTCTACTAACCACCCTTCTGCGTGCTGCTTCTGAGTTCAGTTGGGTTTTGCTGGTGGTGGTCTCTTAGGCTTGTTTTGTTATGTAGAGGTGGGTGCTCTGTTGCCCATGCTTGTTTTGAACACCTGGCCTCAAGCAATTCTCCCACCTCAGCCTCCCAAATTGCTGCGATGACAGGTGTGAACCACCTCACACAGCCTAGATTTCTTAGATTCCACATATAAGTGAGATACAATATTTGTCCTTCTGTGCCTGGCTTATTTCACTTAGCATAATGTCCTTTAGGTTCATCCATGTTGTTCCTTCTTCTTTTTTTTTTTTGAGATGGAGTTTCACTCTTGTTACTCAGGCTGGAGAGCAATGGCGCGATCTTGGCTCACCGCAACCTCCATCTCCTGGGTTCAGGCAATTCTCCTGCCTCAGCCTCCTGAGTAGCTGGGATTACAGGCACGCGCCACCATGCCCAGCTAATTTTTTGTATTTTTAGTAGAGACGGGGTTTCACCATGTTGACCAGGATGGTCTTGATCTCTTGACCTCGTGATCCACCTGCCTCGGCCTCCTAAAGTGCTGGGATTACAGGCGTGAGCCACAGCGCCCAGCCCTGTTCCTTCTTTTTTAAGGCTAAATAATATCCCATTATGTATACATGTCACATTTTCTTTATCCATTCATGGACACTTGTTTCGAGATCTTGGCTGTTAGGGATAATGCTGCAATGACTGCGGGCGTGCAGATATCTCTTTGACATACTGATCTCCAATTCTTTGAATATGTACCCACAAGTGGGATTGTTGGGTCATATGGTAATACTATTTTTTGTTTTTTGAGGAAAATTCCTACTGTTTTCCATAATGGCTGTGTTAATTTGCAGTCCCACCAACAGTGTTCAAGGGTTCCTTTCTCCACATCATCCGCAACACTTGTCTTTTTTTTTTTTTTTTTTTTAAGACAGAGTCTTGCCCAGGCTGGAGTGAGGTGGTGTGATCATAGCTTACTGCAGCCTCTGAATTCTGGGCTCAAGTGATCCTTCCACCTTAGCCTCCTGACTAGCTGCAACTACAGGTGCATGCCACCACACCTGGCTTGTTTTATATTTTTTGCAGAGATGGGTTCTCCCTATGTTGCCCAGGCTGGTCTCAAACTCCCAGGCTCAAGCAGCTCTCCTGCCTTAGCCTCCCAAAGTGCTAGAATTACAGGCATGCGCCACAGCACCTGGCTCCTCTTGTCTTTATGATAATAGCCACTCTAACAGGTCTGAGGTGATACCTCATTGTGGTTTAATACGCATTTCCCTAATGATTAGTGATGTTGAACATTTTTTTCATTGTTCATTTGTATGGGTTCTTTTAAAAAGTGTCTATTCAGGTCCTTTGCCCATTTTTTAACTGGGTTTGTTGTTGTTGCTATTATGGAGTTCCTTATCTGTTTTGGATATTAACTTCTTATCAGATGTTCGGCTTGCAAATGTTTTCTCCCAGTCTCTAGGCTGTCTCTTCTGCTGTTTTCTTTGCTGTGCAGAAGCTTTTAAGTTTGACATCATCCCATTTGTCTATCTTTGCCTTTGTGGCATGAGCTTTCAAGGTCAATTAAAAAAAAAAAATCATTGCCCAGACCAGTATCACATAGTTTTTCTCTCTATTTTCTTCGAGTAGTTTGATGGTTTCAGGTCTTATGTTTAAGTCTTCAGTCCATTCTGAGTTGCTTTCTGCATATAAGGAACTAATTTCACCCCCTGCATGTGAATATCCAATCTTCCCAACACCACTGCCAATGGTGTGTCCTTGGCACCTTTGTTAAAAAATCAAGGGAGAGAACAGGCACAGTGGCTCATACCAGTAACCCCACACTTTGGGAGGCCGAGGCAGGCAGAGCCCTTGAGCTCAGGAGTTCGAGAGCAGCCTCGGCAGCATGTTGAAACCCCATCTCTACAAAAAAAAATAACAAAATTTAGCCAGGAGTGGTGGTGTGCACCTGTGGTCCCAGCGACTCAGGAGGCTCAGGTAGGGGGATGGCTTGAGCATGAGAGACAGAGTTTGCAGTAAGCCAAGATCACACCATGGCACTCCAGGCTGGGTGATGGAGTGAGGCACTATCTGAATAACAAACAAACAAACAAATCAATGGGCTGCAAATGTATGCATGAGTTCATTTCTGAGCTCTCTATCCTGTGCCATTGGCTGATATGTCTCTCTTTTTTTTTTTTTTTAAAGAAACAGGGTCTTATGGGCCAAGCATGGTAGTGCATGCCTGCAACCCTGCACTTTGGATGGCCCTATCTCTATAAAAAAGAAATTAGAAATATATATATATATTTTTAACTGTCTCACCCTGTCACCTAGCCTGGTGTACAGTGGCACAATCATAGCTCACTGCAGCCTCAAGTTCCTGGGCTCACGCAATCCTCTCACCTCAGCCTCCCAAGTAGCTGGTCAACATTCCAGGTCACTGGAATGTTGACAGAGACTGCATTGAATCTGTCAATCGCTTTGGGTAGCGATATGGATATCTTTCCATCTGTGTCCTTTCCATCTACAGGCTCCTGCCACCCCACTTGGCAAATGTAAATTTTTTTGTAGAGACAAGGTCTTGCTATGTTGCCCAGGCTAGTTTCAAACTTCTGGCCTCAAGCAATCCTCCCACCTTGGCCTCCCAAAATGCTAGGATTACAGGCGTCAGCCACCATGCCCAGGCCCAATATGTCTATTTTTTATGCCAGCACAATACTATTTTAATCACGATCGCTCTGTAATATATTTTGAAATTAGGTAGTGTGATACCTTTCACTCTGATCTTCTTGCTCGACGTCGCTTTAGCTATGGGGTCTTTTGTGTTTCACCTGAACTTTAGAATTGTTTTTTTCTTTTGTTTGGGGTGGGAGGAGGGGAGACACAGCTTTTAGTGTAAATCAAAGACACATTCCCTGTTTTTCTTTTTCTGTGAGAAGTCACTGGAATGTTGACAGAGACTGCATTGAATCTGTAGCAAGCTTTGGGTAGTATGGACATTACATGATATTAATTCTTCCAATCCATGAACATGGATATCTTTCCATCTATTTGTGTCTTCTTCCATTTCTTGGATAAATGTTTTATAGATTTCAGTGTACAACTCTTTCACTTCCTTAGTTGAATTTATTCCTAAGTGTTTTTTGGTGTGGCTATTTTGAATGGGATTATCTTCTTGATTTCTTTTTCGGATAGTTAGCTAACATATGGAAACACGACTGATTTTTGTGTGTTGACTTTATGACTTCACTGTGTGAGTTTATTCGTTATAACACTTCTTTGGTGACTGTGTGTTTTTTAAGCATCCTTATCTTTTAGTAACATAGACTATCATTCTCACAGACAAAGTAACAGGGTGCCTGGAGGGGCCATGTGTGGGAGGAGAGGCAGCTCAGGGAGGCTGCGGGCTGGAGCCTGCGGAAGCGGAGGTGGGGCGTGTGGAGTGGCATGCTGGTGTGCTGCCCTGCCGGCTGCTGTGTCCATTGGATCGTTCATAATGAAACGTCAAAAACTTGACACTGAAAGCGCTCTGGCATCTGTCATCTCCTCTGTGTCTCACACAGTGAAGGGGTGGTTTTTAGCCCTTTCCTACCGATGAGGGTCATGTGGTCTTGAGAGGGAAGGTTAATCAATCCCCTGAGGTCTCAGGGTCAGAAACACAGACCCAGCATCAACCCTGCTCCTGACTCGAGAGAGACAGACTGACACACAGAGAGTGACAGAGACAGACAGACAGACACACGGAGAAAGGCAGATAGAGACAGACAAGGACAAAGTTAGATAGATACACGCAGGCCTTCCTGTAGCCCCCTCCTGCTAGAAGCAAAGGAGGCTCCAGTCTCCCCAGGGGGGGCCCCACCAGCATGGAGTAGCAGACACCACCGCCTCCACCCCTACCTCAACCTACCTCACCACAGGAGCTTAAAGGCTTACAGTGCTAGCCTGGGTGGCGGCATCATAACACACTCCTGGCAAAGCCCTCTCCCGAGAGCCCCTCCCTGTCTCATCATCTGCCCACAGAGGAGTAGGAGGTGTAAAGTACTCAGCAGCTGAGACCTCCACACTCCCAGACACAGCCCCACCATAAACCTGGGTCCAGCCTCAGGGTGCCACAAAGGTAAGAAATGGACGTGTTTTAGGCCAGGCACAGTGGTTCATACCTGTAATTCCAGCATTTTGGGAGACCAAGGCGGGGGCAACCACTTGAGGCTGGGAGTTCGAGACCAGCCTGGGCAACATAGTGAACCCACGTCTCTACTAAAAACACGTGCCAGGCATGGTGGCACACATCTGTAATCCCAGCTACTCGGGAGGCTGAGGTAGAAGAATTGCTTGAACCCGGGAGGCAGAGGCTGCAGTGAGCCAAGACTGAGCCACAGCACTCCAGCCTGGATGACAGAACAAGACTTGGTCTCAAAAAAAAAAAAAGAAATGGGCCCATTTTAATTTACCCTAAAGAGTCTCATTACATTCGAGGACTTAGCTATAGGCTGTTTAGTGTAGCTCTCTAACTGCAAAAATGCTGGAAACAACGGAATGTCTGCAACAAGGGACACAGAAAATCACCCAGGCGCCTCCTGTGTCAAAGGCTGGGCCACTCGTGTCTGTTATACTCTGACCCCAACTCCACACCCAAAGCCTGGGTTAGGGTTAGGATTAAGGGTCAATAAGGAAAGTTGTAATGCTCAACTTTTTTTCTTTTCTTTTCTTTTTCTTTTTTTTTTTTTTCGAGATGGAGTCTGGCTCTTGTCACCCAGGCTGGAGTGCAATGGCGAGATCTCCTGAAAACTCTGCCTCCCAGGTTCGAGCAATTCTCCTGCCTCAGCCTCCCAAGTAGCTGGGATTACAGGCATTGAGCCACCACACCCAGCTAATTTTTTTGTCTTATTAGTAGAGACGGGCTTTCACCATGTTGGCCAGGCTAGTCTCAAACTCCTGACCGCCGGTGATCCACCCACCATGGCCTCCCAAAGTGCTGGGATTATAGGCATGAGCCACCACACCTGGCCTTTTTCCTGTAATATGTTTTTAAAAAGAAGAAGTCTGGAAGGATACACAGCCATATGTTAATGGGTCACTGCAAGTACAGAGCCTATTAATAAGTTTTTTCCCCACCTTATTGCTTATATTTTCTGATTTTTCACTACCTAAATGTGAATCGTTTCTGTAATTTTAAAAATTAAAACCATTTAAAAATAAGAAATGAGCTTTTTCCTCTTCCCGGGAATGGAGCCCAGAGGCTTAGTCCAGGAGGCAGAAACCCTGGCTTCTAATCCTGGCATTGCTATTGCTTAGTCAGGGGACCTCTGAGGGTCACATTACCTTTCTGAGCCTCAGTTTCTCCTTCTGTTAATACCAAACTCACCAAGGTGAGCTCCTCCTGCCATCCTCACTGAGCCTGCCCCCTCCTCTGGGAGATGAGAATCTTAAGGCACAGCTACCCAGGCACATAAACAATGCCTGCCCAGCAGATGCCCTCACCCCACACCCTGGGGCACGCCTATTGCCAGCCTTTGCTCAACCCATTCCTGCTGCCCCTAAAGCCAGGCTGGCGGAGGACCAGTGGCATCAGAAGCCAAGCACTGGGCTGCCAGAGGGATGGACAGAGGCCTGAGACTGGGACAGGACAGCAGACTGGAGCCCTAAAGCTTCAGCTTCTCTTCCTCCTCGCCTGAAGCCCCCAACTGCTGCCCACACACACCAGGTGTTCAAATACTGGCTGAGGTGGTGCAATGCCATGCCTTCTGTGTGGGGAAGCAGGTCAGGGAGGGGGAGAACCCAAGCTTTGTGGGCCGGCACCCTGCGATCACTTCCCAGGACACTGAACTCAGCCCTTGGAGACCAGGTGGGAACAATGACAGGCAAGACTGGCAGGCTAGACTGGGACTGGGGCACACTGGAGGCCTGAGCCCTGGGTGAGGCACTGCCGGTAGCTGCCACGCAGCAACATGGCCAGGAGTGCAGGCCTTCTAAGTTGGCAAAAGAAACTAGAAATCTGAGTTTTATGTAAAAAACTTGTGGTTTTCAAATGTTGACGATTAATTCAAAATAAACTTGAAGCACTTCTGCAGCCCTCTTCCCAGGGCCCTGGACTCTGTGGTGTGGTCCTGAGCAAGCCACTTCACCTCTCTGGCCTTCAGTTGTGTCATCTGAAAAGTGGAGAAGCAAGGCCTGCCCCTCAGGATCACAGCATCAGGAGGGGGAACACGCAGTGCCCCTACTAAAGGTAACAAAAAGCGACAGCAGCAGTAACAGCCAGTGCTGGCCAAATGCCAGGGACTGTTCTAAGTGCCATGAAGTAATGTCATTTCATCATACCACAGTCTCATAAGACAGGCATTTTTTTCTTTTTTTCTTTTTTTTTTTTTCAAATCAGGGTCTCGCTGTATCAGCCAAACAGTAGCACAGTGTAATGATCATAGCTTATTGCAGCCTCAAATTCCTGGGTGCAAGTGATCCTCCTGCCTCAGCCTCCGGAGTAGCTGGGACCACAGGCATGTGCCACCATGCCTGGCAACTTTTTTCTTTTTTTGGGAAGAAACAGAATCTTGCTATGTTACTCAAGCTAGCCTCAAACTCTTGGCCTAAAGGATTCCTCCCACTTCAGCCTCCCTAAGTGATGGGATTACAGGTGTCAGCCACCTCACCTGGCAAGGTAGGCATTTTTTAAAACTGTATTTTGAAATACTTTCTAAAAATTTTCAGAAAAGTGATAAGAAAAGTACAAATAATTCTATTCTTTTTATCTAGATTTGCCCATTTTTACCATTTTGCCTCATTCTACTATCTATACATTTGTTTCTCTTTAATATTTGATAGTGGGTTAATTACACTGTGCTCCTTTAGCCTTGCAAATTCCATAAGAACGAGGGCTCATATAAAGAGTTATCAAATCATTTAATGTTGATACAATACTTTACAGCCCATACTCAATTTTATCAACCATCCCAGTCATGTGCTTTATACCTTTTTTCCCATCCTATGCTCACACACTGCATTTTTTTTTTGAGACGGAGTTTCACTCTTGTTACCCAGGCTGGAGTGCAATGGCGCGATCTCGGCTCACCGCAACCTCCGCCTCCTGGGTTCAGGCAATTCTCCTGCCTCAGCCTCCTGAGTAGCTGGGACTACAGGCGCGCGCCACCGTGCCCAGCTAATTTTTTGTATTTTTAGTAGAGACGGGGTTTCACCATGTTGACCAGGATGGTCTCGATCTCTTGACCTCGTGATCCACCCACCTCGGCCTCCCAAAGTGCTGGGATTACAGGCTTGAGCCACCACGCCCAGCTCACGTACTGCATTTTTTAAATTTTTATTTTGTTTTTAAATTTTTTATTTTTAAAAATAGAGACAAGGTTTCACCACATTGTCCAGGCTGGTCTCTAACTCAGGACCTCAAGTGATCCACCTACCTCCACCTCCCAAAGTGCTAGGATTAAGGGTGTGAGCCACTGTACCCAGCCACATACTGCATTTTAGGTTTTTTTGATTTTCTTTTTTTTGCACTGGAGTCTCACTTTGCCCCCCAGGCTAGAGTGTAGCAGCATGATCTCGGCTCACTGCAACCTCCACCTCCCGGGTTCAAGCGATTCTCCTGTCTCAGCCTCCCAAGTAGCTGGGATTATAGGCACCTGCCACCACATCCAGCTAATTTTTTTGTATTATTAGTAAAGATAGGATTTCACCATGTTGGCCAGGCTGGTCATGAACTCTTGAGCTCAAGTGATCTGCCCTCCTCGAGCTCCCCAGCTGCTGAAATTATAGGCGTTTTGTTATCGCTTCTCTTCAGTTGCCTTTAACCTGGAGGTTAACTCCTTGGCCTTTGAGATAAGCACTCTGATTGTCTCCATTTTATAACTGAGAAATTGAAGGTGCAGAGGGGTTGAAGCACTTGCCCAAAGTCACACAGCTACCACACTGCAGCTTGAGCTGGAACTCAAGCCCAGTGGACTCTCTCCAGAGCTTGTGCTCTTCTCCTCCAGACCCAACAGCTTCCAAAGAAAGCTCTTTGTTGTTCACTGAACAGGGGCTCCCCCTGCAAACAGCTGCTCAAGGCGCCTCACTCAGCAGGTGATCATTAAATGAAGGAGCACCCTCCCGCGCACACATGGGCTGGGCCTCTGGCTGCCAGCTCCCCACGCCTGGCAATGGCCCTGGCTGGATGCCCACTACCCCCAGCCAGCAGGGCCCCATGTAGCCATTTCCAGAGTAAGAATGTGCTTACCTGCAGAAGAGCCACCCCAACTCCTGGCAAACTGGATGATAACCAGGGCCTTGGAGGGCTGGGGCCAGCAGAGCCTGCCATGTTCTCCTTTATAGTCCAGTCTAGGCCTAAATGCCCAGGTCCAAAAGGCAGAGCCTGAAGTCAGAAGAGCTGTAGGCCACATCCCTAACCCACAGACCAGGGCTCAGGAGAACCCTCGAGGTCAACTGTCTAAGAGGGGCCTGAGTACTTGGGGTTTTTTTTTTGAAACAGAGTCTTGCTCTGTCACCTAGAGCAAGCTGGAGTTCAGTGGCACGATCTCGGCTCACTGCAACCTCTGCCTCCCCAGTTCAAGCAATTCTACAGGAACATACCACCACACCTGGCTAATTTTTGTATAAAAATACTAAAAAGTAGAGACAGAGTTTCACCACATTGGCCAAGCCGGTCTTAAACTCTTGGTTTCAAGCAATATGCCAGCCTCAATATGTAATCCCTGAAGAGCTGGGATTACAAGCGTGAGCCGCTGAGCCAGGCTGAAGCCTGAGTACTGGCTAAGACACACGATAGGACCATGCTAAAAGGGTTACAGGAAGAAGGCTCAGCCAGGGCAGGGCCTGGGAGGTGGGAATGGTGCAGGCTCTCATGTAGAGAGCAGAAAGCACTCAAAGGGGCCACACACAGGTCTGCAGTATCTGAGAAGAGGAGGCAGAACCCCTCAGAGAGCTTTCCGACCACCATGAGCCACAGATCCCAGCAGACGTACAGAGGAAGAGGTAACATGCCAGCGACCAACACGGCATCTTCCGCCTGAGTCTCAGGCCGTTCTGTTAGGCTGTGAGGCCAATGTGTACCAAAATATCTCAAAATCCTGGAACCTCACCATGTGATATTCTGTCAAACTCAGAAACTCACATCAGCCTCCAGACCTCATCTACAAACCCAATCCTAAGTTTCAGAAGCCACAGAACTGCTCAGGAAAATCTAGCAGAGCAAACACACAGGGAATAAAGTTTTGCTTTTCTTCCTCATTGCCAACAATTTTGAAAACACAGAAAGCAAGAATAAATAAGAAAATGATCTGTCCACAAAATCCCTCAAAGATACCCTGAAATTTTTTTTTTTTTTTTTTTTTTTGAGACAGAGTTTCACTCTTGCTACCCAGGCTGGTGTGCAACGGCGCAATCTCGGCTCACCACAACCTCTGCCTCCTGGGTTCAGGCAATTCTCCTGCCTCAGCCTCCCGATTAGCTGGGACTATAGGCACGCACCACTATGCCCAGCTAATTTTTGTATTTTTCATAGAGACGGGGTTTCACCATGTTGACCAGGATGATCTTGATCTCTTGACCTCATGATCCACCTGCTTTGGCCTCCCAAAGTGCTGGGATTATAGGCGTGAGCCACTGCACCCGGCCGATACCCTGAATTTTTGTACAGTATATCTGTACAAAGTAATGGCCCCTCCCTGCCCTTCAACGCACAAAAGCACAGGCTGGCCCACCTGCAGCAGGAGTGTCTGGGTTCAAAGTGTAACCACTCGGCCTCCCCTACTGGCCATGGCAGGGCCCACGCCTAACTCACCCCTCTGCCTTCTGTCCTGACACAGGCCATCCTGGCTGGATTCAGCCTGGGGGTGGGGAGAAAGGGACATAAGCCCCTCTCCCCCAGCAATGTTCTTTTGTGCCCAGCATGAAAGGGGATTCAAGAGGTGGGGGTCAGGAGCAAAGCCCCAGGGCACCTCTGGGTACGGGGTAGGAATGGGAACAGGGTGAGGTGGGCAAGGCATGGGCAGGGAATGTGTGCTGCCCATGGTGGGCACTCACCAGGCCCATTTGACTTCACATTCGGGGCTGGGGCTCAGTCTCACTGATATGGACCCCAACGGGCTCCACCAAGACCATGTCAGAATAGACCAGCTCCTTGCTATGCAACCTGTGAGGACCTCAGCTTTCTCACCTGCAAATGGGACTGATCGTTTGGGTCCTGCCTAACTTATGATTAAAGATACAAAGGACACACAGGGGCTTTGTGAGGGTCTCAGACATTGGAGGGCTCCCTGGGAGGGCCCAGCAGGCCTCACCTCTCCCTGTCCTCCTCTGTAAAAAGCCCAAAAGTACCCACTCTCATAAACTCAAGGGCACTTGGGCCTGTGTGGCTGCTGAATCAAGAGGACCCAGTGCCTGGGGATCCTAAACACTGAGCAGCGGGAGAGGCGGCTTTAGAAAGACCTGGTCCTGCGAGGCCAGGCTCCCAGAAACAGAAGGCTGCTTCAGATGGAAAAGAAAGAGAGTAATAAAATCAGGACTCAAAAAAAAAACAGAAAGAAAGGCTAGGCACGGTGGCTCACACCTGTAATCTCAGCACTTTGGGAGGCTGAGGCAGGAGGATCGCTTGAACCCAGGAGTTTGAGGCTAGCCTGGGCAACCATGTGCCTACAAAAAAAAAAAATCAATAAATCCGTCGGGCATGGTGGCACACACCTATAATTCCAGCTACTTGGGAGGCTGAGGTGGGAGGATCACTTGAGCCTGGGAGGTGGAGGCTGCAGTGAGCCATGATTATGCCATTGCATTCCAGCCTGGAGGACAGAGCAAGGCCCGGTTTCAAGAAAAAAAAAAAATCCTGCCACCGAATATGAACTAAATTCACCATGTAGTGGGGAAGGGGGTTCTCACCTCTGCTCCCCAGGCCCAGTCAGCCACTCCTGTGGGGTCCCCCCGTAGACCTGGAGCCTGACCCCTCCCCAGAGCCTAGCCCCAGCTCCACAGCCGACAAGGGCACCTGCCCACCTTTGAAGGCATCCACTGAACCCTAAAACTCCCTCCTCTCAGGGACCAAAGCCCCTGCCTAGGTCCCCACAGTCGTAGCCTCACCGGGAGTCCACTACAGTCCTGATGGTCATGCTTGCAGGCATTCATTCATTCATTCATTCAATCTCTGGAGTATCACTCCCGACCAGCCTGAAAAGGCTTCAGCCGACCACACAGGGTATCCTTTTCCTCATTTTAAGGGCTCTACTTCTATACACTGGGCCGCGCGATTATTTCCAGCGTCAGCTCTGGGACTCACAAAGGAGTTCCTGGACTTTGAGGGAGGGACCTGAGACATAAAGCAGGAGAGAGAACAACTCCACTCCACGGAGAGGCTCCAGCGTCTCACCCCCAACCCTCCCCCAACCGGGTCGGCTCCTATTGTCACTTGCTCGTGTGCGAGGCGTCTGGGTTCCCCGGCTGGGATCCGAGGGAGAGGCCGGGCCTGACTCACTCTCCCATGGACCCTGGCCTCCTCTGGCCCCCAAGGAGTCCTGCTCGCTGCTGGCTCTGGTGGAAGCGCTGCAGACCCACAGCCCGGTCCTGCGCCCGCAGAGGCTGCTACCCTTGGCAGTGTTTGCTTCCAACAGGCCCCGCCGCCGGGAGCCAGCCCCTCTCTGACGCCCTAAGCTCCACTGCAGGGGTCTGGAGCCAGGCAACCTCCATCGGGTCTCAGTTTTGTCATCGGAAAGCCCGCTCCCGCTGGCTGGGGTACCATCTGCTAAGCGTCTCCCGGCCATGCCCAAGGGAGGAGGTTGCAGCCCGAGGGAGGGGTCTCGGAGCATTCCCGACCCACCCGGGCAGGAGCTGCCGCTGCCGCCGCGGAGCGGAGGGACCGGGAGCCCGCGAGGCCGGGGAAGGGCGGGCCAGGAGAGGGGTCACCCGCCCGCCTGGGTGCGGTCCGCGCGGCGCGGGGCGGCGGCCACCGGCACCCCGACCCCGGACGCACCCCCCACCCTCCAGCCTGCCGCGCTCACCTGCCGCGCGCTCCCGCTCCGCCGCCGCCAGAGTGGCAGCCCCAGTGGCCGCGGGCCGGCCCGGTTCTCACCGCGGGCGGGGAAGGAGGAGCGGCCGCAGGCGCCCCCCGCTGGCCGCGTGTCCCAGGCCCCGGGCGCAGGGGCGGGATCCGGGGCGGAGGACTGGGGGGCGCCCGGGAGACCGCGTCCCCGCTGCAGGCGCAGCCGCCCCCGCCCCAGCTACCCCAGAACCGCGGGAAACCTCCATCGCGAGGGAGCTGGCGAGCTGGGGTCGCGGCAGGAAGGAAAGGAGTCCCAGCAGGACCTTCTCCAGGTACCGCGCGCACGTGCGGGGGAGACCCAGGCCGGCCCCACCCCCAGAAGGAAACACTTTCTAGCAAACTCTTCCACGGTTCTGCCCCAGACCTCCCCTCCCCCTCCAGGATCGCCTGTGTTTCTGGAAGGATCCACAGACTGGCGGGCCAGTGCCCTACTGCCAAGCCGGGAGAGCTTTGGTCCGCCTTGCGTTTCACTCAGGCCTTAACCTTCTACATCAGGGCTCAGAGGCGGGAGATGGCCGCGACCACCCCTGAAGGTGTCCTTAGAAAGTAGATGCTGTAACCTGGTCTTGATCCCTGCAACCCAGGGTGGGGCCTCAGTGTTGGCAGGAAAAAAAAGAGTCTGCTCTGTTTCCAAGAAACTCGGGCTGGGTGAGCAAGAAAGCCTCCTGTGAGTCACCCTGGGAGGAGCAGAGGATACCGTCCGCGGAAGCCATCAAGTCCAGGAGGCTATTTCTCACGGGCAGACTTCCATGAGTCCCGCCCTTTCCCCTTGTCCAAAGCTTCCTGGTCCCCAGGACTTGGGGGTTCCCACTTCACTGAGAGGGGTTACAGAAGCACCTGCTATGCCCATTTCTCAGATTCGACCCCCAAGGCCCTCGCAGGTCTTCATAGAAAGCGCCGGAGACAGGAGAATCATTTAAAGCCAGGAGGCGGAGGTTGCAATGAGCCGCGATCGCGCTATTGCACTTTAGCCTGGGCAACAAGAGTGAAACTCCCTCTCAAAAAAAAAGAAGAAGAAAAGGAAGAGAGAGAGAAAGAGAGAAAGAAAGAAAAAAGGGCCAGAGAGTCTGTAGTTTAACACTCAGGAGCTCTATGACAAGCAGGCCAGAGAAACGCTGGTCTACTGAGAACTTATGGTGGGATCCGGAAGCCTGGTACCCCTGCTCACCCTAGAAGGGAGAGATCCTGGTGTGGCAGGGCGTTGCGCCCCTCGGTGGGCCTGGAACACAGCCCAAAGTCACCCACGCTGAAGCCATGCTGAGAAATCAGATGGCCAAGGCTCGAAGGTGAGCCTCTGATTTCCACTCCGGATGACGAAGGGGGGGGAGGTCCCACCTGAGACTTACATCCCAGCAGCAGCCCTCGCAGCTTCCCACGCTAATCAGGCCCCTCCTCCGGGCTCTCGCAGCCCCTGGGTGTCGAGCATGATGGCACTTGGCTCTCTGGGCCAGTGCTGCTCCACTACTCATCAGCCTCCCCGTGGAGGGCCCTGGCCGGGTCTCTGCAGCATGCCGAGGGCTCACCAGGGAAGATCGGAGCAGCTGGGGCCTCCCTGCGCAGGTAATGGGAATCCCCGCAGCAGTGAAGAGTGGGAATGGGATTGTCAGCAGAGCCAGCTTCCTAGCACCGCCCACCCCTGGCAGCCCCACCCCTTCAGCAGAACCTTGAAAATGAAGGAACCCACCTGTTTCCCCAAGGCCTCCAGAACAGCCAGTGACTCAGTCCTGGGATCTGGTGTCCTCTGCCAAGGTCAGCCCTGGAAAGAGAGAGGGGAGTGGAGCCCGCTATGGGAAGGTCCTGCTGGAACCCACCCTCAGTGCTCTCCAAGCCGGGAGCCCTCAGCCCTTTCTGGTGTGTAGAACAGTGCTATGACTTCCCAGCCTGTCATCTGTGAGTCATCTTCACGCAAATCTCCTGACAGCAGACAGGAAAACAGCTGGAGAAAGTGAATATACACCATGCCTGCATCACTCCTCCCACCAGGACCATCAGGACATCTTCATCATCCCCATCACTACTCTGGACCTGTCAGTGGGATCACCCCATTCAATACTCAGTCCTCAATAGGCAACTCTCAAACGGTAGCCAGCAACAGAGTCACCCAGAGGTCTGGTGAAGGCACACACGGCTGGGCTCCACTCGGTTATGGATTTAGCCAACCTGGATGGGTTCTGAGACTTTTAACTTCTGTCTCAATTCCAGGTTACGCTGATGCTGCAGGTCCTTGGCAGACTGGGTGGCGAGGCTCTGAGGCACTGGAGTCCAAATGAGGCTGGAGTCCCACTCTCAAGAGATTCTGGTCCTTGGGTGAGGTCTGGGAATATGCATTATTTTTAAAACCCAGGTGAGTTTAATTTGTGACAAGGATGGCACTTCAAATCAGAAAGGAAAAGGAATGGCTCCTTTAAAAAAAAAAAAAAAAAAAAAAGAACCACAGCTGGGCTGGGCATTGTGGCTTATAATCCCAGCATTTTGGGAGGCCGAGGCAGGTGGATCACCTGAGGTCAGGAGTTTGAGACCAGACTGGCCAACATGGTGAAACCCCATCTCTACCAAAAATATAAAAATTATCTGGGTGTGGTGACAGGCACCTGAATCACAGCTACTCAGGAGGCTGAGGCAGGATAAGTGCTTGAATCTGGGAGGTGGATGTTGCAGTGAGCTGAGATCGCACCACTGCACTTCAGCCTGGGTGACCGAGTGAAACTCCATCTCAAAAAAGAAAGAAAGAAAGAAAACAAAGCTGGTGGCACGTGGCTGTGTTGCCAGCTACTCGGGAGGCTGAGGCAGGAGGATTGCTTGAGCCCAGGAGGTGGAGGCTGCAGTGAGTGGTGATTGCACCACCGCACTCTAGCCTGGGCAACAGAGGGAGACATGGGCACACACAACCACATCTGACTGGTGTGTGGAATAGTGCTATGACTTCCCAGCCCGTCATCTGTGGGTCTTCTTCACACAAATCTATGAGCAAGTCTCCTGACAGCAGACAGGAAAACAGAGCTGGAGAAGGTGAATATACACCATGCCTGCATCACTCCTCCCATGAGGACCGTCGGGCCATCTCCATCATCCCCATCGTCCCCATTGCTACTGTGGACCTGTCAGTGGGATCATCCCATTCGATACTCAGTCCTCAATAGAGAGTTCTCAAACAGTAGCCAGCAACAGAGTCACCCAGAGGTCTGGTGGAGGCACACGTGGCTGGGCTCTGCTTAATTTTGGATTCAGTCTATGTTACCCAGGCTGATCTTGAACTCCCAAGCACAAGTGATCCTCTTGCTTCAGCCTCATGCTGGGATTAGAGCATGTGCCACTGCACCAAGCTCAAACCAGCAGTGGCATGAGCTTGTAGTCCTACCTATTGGGAGGCCAAGGCAGGAGGATCCCTTGAGTTCAGGAGTTTGAGGCCAGACTGGGAAACATAACAAGACCCTCTCTTTTTTAAAAAACAAAAAGACTGATAGAGGAGAGATCTTTCTGTTTGAAAACAAAACTCATTAAGAGAAAGCATGTTCGTAATTTTGGAGTGGAGAAGCATGCATGGGAAATTGAATGCACATGGAAAGGCTATTATTGAAAGTTGCATGTCTGCCAGAAACGGTGGCTCACGCCTGTAATCCCAGCACTTTGGGAGGCTGAGGCAGGTGGATCACGAGGTCAAGAGATCGAGACCATCCTGGCCAACATGGTGAAACCCTGTCTCTACTTTAAAAAAAAAAAATTAGCTGGGTGTGGTGGTGCATGCCTGTAGTCCCAGCTACTTGGGAGGCTGAGGCAGGAGCATTGCTTGAACCCGGGAGGCAGAGGTTGCAGTGAGCCAAGCTCACGCCACTGCACTCCAGTCTGGCCCCTGGCAACAGAGCGAGACTGTCTCAAGGAAAAAAAAAAAAAAAAGAAAGTTGCATGTCTCTGTCCAGATAAGGAAGTTTCCAGATGTCCACATCTAATGTGTTTGTGATTTTAATTATTTAGTTTTTGAGACAGAGTCTTCCTCTGTCTCCCAGGGTGGAGTGCAGTGGTTCAATCTTGGCTCACTACAACCTCTACCTCCTGGGTTCAAGTAATTCTCCTGCCTCAGCCTCCCGAGTAGCTGGGACTACAGGTGCCCACCACCATGCCCAGCTAATATTTGTATTTTTAGTAGAGACAGGGTTTCACCATATTGGCCAGGCTGATCTCGAACTCCTGACAAATGATCCACCCACCTCAGCCTCCCAAAGTGCTGGGATTACAGGCTTGAGTCACCACACCTGGCTGTGTTTGTGATTTTAATTATCCACTGTGTTGATAAGCTCCAGAATGCCCTGGGAGTCCCTCTTAACTTGTGAATGCCCAGTACCCACTGCTCTAGGGCACTCTGCATATGTTGCCTGAGTTGGTTTGTGTGGTGTGAAACAGTTTGGGGCTTTCACTTGTGCAATGAGAAGACTTAAAAACTTAAAATGGAACACAACTGAAGCTAAGAATCATGTATTTCAGCCACCTCAATCCTGCCCTTCAACAGGCAATGAGAAAGACAGCAAGTAGGAGAATATAAGTTTCCAGAGTGGTGTCTGTCCTTTAGTCCTTTTACAGCTTCTTGATACATCACTACTCAGGACATGGCGTTAGCCTCCTCAGCTAGATGGTCCTTGCTGCCTGTCCCAGAAGAAAAAGGAGCTTCCTCCTTTCCCATGCTTCCTCAAGCAGGGCTCGCCATGGGACAGATGCTCAGTGAGTGCCTGTGCACAGGCAATACTGCTCACATTTTTTTTTTTTTTTGAGACAGAGTCTGTCGCCCAGGCTGGAGTGTGGTGGTGCAATCTCAGTTTACTGCAACCTCTGCCCCCTGGGGTTCAAGCAATTCTCCTGCCTAAGCCTCCAGAGTAACTGGGATTACAGGTGCCTGCCACAAAGCCTGGCTGATTTTTGTAGTTTTAGTAGAAATGGGGTTTTACTATGTTGGCCAGGCTGGTCTCCAACTCCTGACCTCAGGTGATTCACCGACCTCAGCCTTCCAAAGTGCTGGGATTACAGGTGTGAGGCATGGCACCCAGTCATAATTTTTAATTAGAAAGGAGAAGGCCAGGTATGGTGGCTCGAGCCTGTAATCCCAATACTTTGTGAGACTGAAGTGAGCAGATCATTTGAGGCCAGGAGTTCAAGACCAGCCTGACCAACATGGTGAAACCCTGCCTCTACTAAAAAAACTACAAAAATTTGTTGGGTGTGGTGGCACATGCCTGTAATCCTAGCTACTGAAAAGGCTGAGGCAGGAGAATCACTTGAACTTGGGAAGCGGAGGTTGCAATGAGCCAAGATCACGTCACTGAACTCCAGCCTGGGCGACAGAGTGAACTCTGTGTCAAAAGGGAAAAGAAAGGAAAGGAAAGAAAGGGAAAGGGAAAGGGAAGGAAAGAAGGGAAGGAAAGGGGGAGGGGCAGGGAAGGAGAGGGGTAGGAGAGGGGTAGGGGAGGGGAGATGGGGGGGAATGGAGGTGGAGAGGAGGGGCAGGGGAGGAGAGGGGCAGGGGAGGAAAGGGGCTGGGGAGGGGGAAATGAAAGGAAAGGAAGAGAAAGAGAAAGAAAGAAAAAGAGAGAAAATTTAAGAAGCAGCTAAGAGTGCCTGTCCCTCCCCTACCCCAGCAGGAATCTGTAAGCCTTTTCTCCAGAAAAAGGTAAAATAGACAGTCTCTGAGCTGGGGAACGCCAAGCCCAGCTGTGGGCAGGGCTACCAGACTGAAAACAGGAAAACTTTAAAGGCAAATTCACATGGAAGGCTGGGACAACTGCCTTCCCCAACCTCACACTAGCCCTCTTTCCCACTCAGCTCCCAGGATGTTTGTGGCCCAAAACCTCACCCCCAGGCTGGAGGAATTCTTTGGGGAACCCCACAGCCTGCTAATTCCTACAGAAGCACACCGCTGACTTAGCCACATTGATTGACAGAGCTTTCCCCAAGCTCTTAAATATGTGCAAGTAACCAGGAATCACCAGAAATCCATGGACAGCCTCAATCCCACAGAGTCCAAAACAACAAAAGAGAAAACAGCTAACAGAGATTATGCAGGCAGACAACCTAACAAAATGATACCACTCATACCCTCAGAGATTCCAAACATATATTGTAACTAGGAAACAAAATTGGATACTGTTTTTTAACAAAGAACATCTGGGGACAAGAAAAGGACTTGTAAAGTAAAAACATAATAACAGAAATTTAAACAACAGAAAGTTTCGAAGTGGAACAAAAAGTCAGGGATGGAAAATAGAGAAGAAAAGATAAAATGAAAGGAATCAGTCCAGGAGATGCAACACCTGAATAATTACAGAGTTCCTGAGAAAACAGAAAGGAGG
Source organism: Callithrix jacchus (assembly GCF_049354715.1). Taxonomy (NCBI): domain Eukaryota; kingdom Metazoa; phylum Chordata; class Mammalia; order Primates; family Cebidae; genus Callithrix; species Callithrix jacchus. The sequence goes on along the minus strand of NC_133521.1, from coordinate 8,046,908 downwards.
GGAAAAAATAATTCCGGAAGCTTTCCCAGTACTGAAGGATATGCAGTACCACATCAGATGCACCATCACATCAAGTTCCCAGTGCAGTAGATGAAAACAGGCTTGCCTAACTTTTGTAACACAAAGAGGAAATCCTAAAACTGTCTAGAAAGAAAGGTTACAATTCTCACAACAACCCTGGGAGTGACGAAGCAATGTTTTCAAATTCCAGAGGAAAGCTGTTTTCAACCCAGGATTCTATACCCAGCCAAACTATCAATTGAGTGTCAATGAAGAACAAAAACATTTTTGGATGTCTACTGCCTCTGCACACTTTTCCAGAAAGCTACTGGGGGATGAGCACCAATGAAAGGAGACAATTTATCAAGAAAGAGGGAAACAAAAGACACACAGGAGAGGAGCGGCCACACGAGATGCATGGAGGAAATCGTCATTTAGGATGAAGTCTGTGTGCTAGGCACAGCTGGCCAGAAACTCCAGGACAGGTGCCTCTGAGAAGATGACAGTGATAAAATACCTTATGCACTACGCATTTAGAGGGACTTAGAACATTGGCATAGTTTAGAGTGAATTAGTAAACAACATGGAAAACAAAAACTCCAGGAAAAACAAAAAGAACTTGTGCAGAAAAAGAAATATCATACAGCTCAGGCCAGGCACTGTGGCTCACACCTGTAATCCCAACACTTTGGGAGGCCAAAGTAGGTGGATCACTTGAGGCCAGGAGTTTGAGACCAGCCTGGCCAACATAGTGAAACCCTGTCTCTACTAAAAATACAAAAATTAGCTGGGCATGGTGGTACCTACCTGTCATCTCAGCTACTCAGAAGGCTGAGGCAGGAGAATTGCTTGAGCCTAGGAGGTGGAAGATGCAGCGAGCTGAGATCACACCACAGCACTCTAGCCAGGGTGACAGAGCAAGACTCCATCTCAAAAAAAAGAAAAGAAAAGAAATCAGACAATGAGGCAGGGAAGATAGGACCCAAGATAGCTTGGGCCCACGAGGTCAAGGTTGCAGTGAGTCGTGATTGTGCCACTGCAACACTGTAGCCTGGGCAACAGAGCAAGACCCTGCCTCAAAAAAAAAATTTTAAAGATAAAGAAAAATAAATAAACACAGCTTAGTTGATAAGACTAGCCCTTACACAGCCCCAATAATGTAAACACTGAATATTGGGCTAAACAAAATTTAATTTAAATCTATTGGGAGGCTAGGGCACAGTAAGTAGTTCAGGGGTGGTGGGAAGTCAACACAATTTCAATAACTAAAAATCAAAAATCAAGAAGTGGCAATAGAGGTCTATTATTTAGAGACATGGAAGTAAACACAGCACCTCAGAAAACCACCAAAAGTTGGAAATGGCTGCCTTAGAAGAGGGGAAAAGCAGAGGGAGGGACGGAGGACAAAGTGCTTGTAGTCCCAGCTGCTTGGGAGACTGAGGTGGGAGGGTGGCTTGGGCCCAGGAGTTCCAGACTGTAGTGGGCTATCATAGCACCTGTGAATAGCCACTGCACTGCAGCCTCGGCCATACAGCCAGACTCAACTCTTTAAAAAAAAAAAATGAAATAAAACACTATTTGGCTTTAAATTATGACAAAACCGGTGCCCTATTCCTATCCACCTGCTTTCACCTGTCTTGGCAGGGCCCAGCCCACCTCCCCAGTGCCTCTGCAGCCCAGCCCTGTGGGCACCGGGCTGCTCAACACCTGTCTCAACAGGTTTCCCTATGTCGCCTGCTAACTTCACATCTCCCCACAGAGACGTCTTAGCCACTGATGTCTGACACGTGAAAGCACGATTTTCTTTCTTTTTTTTTAGACGGAGTTTCGCTGTTGTTACCCAGACTGGAGTGCAATGGCACAATCTTGGCTCACTGCAACCTCTGCCTTTTGGGTTCAAGCAATTGTCCTGCCTCAGCCTCCCGAGTAGCTGGGACTACAGGCGTGCACCACCATGCCCAGCTAATTTTTGTATTTTTAGTAGAGACAGGGTTTCATCTTGTTGACCAGGATGGTCTTGATCTCTTGACCTCATGATCCACCCGCCTCGGCCTCCCAAAGTGCTGGGATTATAGGCGTGAGCCACCGCGCCTGGCCACGATTTTCCCACCTTGTGACTATTTTGAAGGGTGCTGTGTAAAGCCACATTCCCGAAGCCACTTGCTGAGTGATTTAAGTACCAAAGTGGTTTACAGTCTAAATTGAGCGATAACTCTTTTGAAAATGGACACACCATTTAAATAAGCCACTTGATGCTTTTAATAACTCTCTCCTTTCCTTTCATTTTAATGTTGGTGTTAAACATTAAGGCATAAATTCTACCGCCACATAATGAGAAGCCTAAGAAAGTGATTTCAAGGAAAACACCTCCTTAAAAAAAAAAATCATTGCCCCTTTCTGGCTTAGGGAGCTCAGTCCCACAGCTACATATCCTCTCTTTTCCAATGTATTTTCCAGCAGATTTTCCCAACAAAATCTGAGGCAGTACTCTGCCTTCTCTGTCCCCCAAAACTGGATTCTTCTTCTCACCTTAGTTTCCTCCCTCTACTCATCGTAAAATTAATTCTACCCTAAGACTAACTTATATTTTAGAAACAGGGTCTCACTCTGTCACCCAGGCTACAGTGCAGTGGCACCATCATCTCACTGCAGCCTCAAACTTCCGAGCTTAAGCATCCTCCAGCCTGTCTTCTGAGTACATGCATATGCCACCACACCTAAGACAGATAACTTATTTTCAGTGGGAGTTTTAATTGCTGCTGCTGCAATTATTGGAGGGTCTTAAAATTAAAATATTTTTAAGGGGTAGGTGGTGGAGAATGACCAGTGTAACTGTTTCATCAGTTTGCCAAGGGTGACATATTTTTAAAAAGTGGAAATACAATATAGGAAAAAATAGCAAAGCACTGTTTCAGATGACCACGTTATATTTATAACATTTAAACCGGGAGCGGTGGCTCACGCCTGTAATCCCAGAACTTTGGGAGGATGAGGCGGGCGGATCACCTGAGGTCAGGAGTTCGAGACCAGCCTGAACAATACGGTGAAACCCCGTCTTAAAACAAAAAAAAAAAAACATTTAAACCTAGCAAAAATATCAGATGAAACACTTTTCAAAGGAAGTAATGAAAATTCAACTTAAAAGAATGTAAAACCTACCAGGTGTGGTGACTCATGCCCGTAATCCCAGCAATTTGGGAGGCTAAGATGAGCAGATCACTTGAGGCCTAAAGTTCGAGATCAGCCTTAGCAACATAGTGAGACCACGTTCCCCATCTCTTAATTTTTTTCTTGAGACAGAATATCCATCTCAGAGTCACTGTTGCCCAGGCTGGAGTGCAGTGGCACAATCTCAGCTCATTGCAACCTCTGACTCCTGGGTTTAAGCGATTTTCCTGCCTCAGCCTAGCTGGAACTACAAGGGCATGCCACCACATCTGGCTTATTTTTGTATTTTTTAGTAGAGTTGGGGTTTCACCATGTTGCCTAGGCTGGTCTCGAACTCATGGCCTCAAGTGATCATCCCACCTCAGCCTCCCAAAGTGCTGGGATTACAGGGGTGAGCCACCATGCCTGGCCCCCCAAAAATTATTTTAATGTAAAACTGTGGGAAATCTTTTTTCCTTAGTAAAATGGGTTCAGAAGAAAAGTGTCATCAAATAGCAGCACTTTGTAAAATCCCTATTGAAGGTGAGCTGATGCAGTAAGCCTGAGCAACAGAGCAAGACCCTCTCTCTGAAAACAAAACGGAGGCTGAAAAATACTGGACATTTCTATTAGTTTGTTAGCCTTGATATGTGTGATGCATTAACATACCAAAAGTAACTTGCAGGCAAAAGTCAGCATAATAAAAATGAATGAAACAAATCTCTGTATGTACTGACCTGGAAACACCTTTCTGTGGTAGGGGAATTGCAGAAAACTACAATACAATCCCATTTGTGTTAAAGAATAAAAGACCCCCTGAAATTATACTTGTTCATGTGTACAAGTGCACAGAAAAAACTCTAGAATATGTCCCGTAATACTAAGATGGATGGGGTTTGGGGAGATGAGTGGGATTAGGGACTGGAGTGCAGCTAGATCCTTTAAGTGTTTACATTTCTTCACAATAGAACATACATTCACGTTACTTGTGAAATAATTCACTGTGTCTAGGTAGATGAACAAAATTATCATGGATATTCAGTTCATTCTCTACTATCATATTTGAGAAACTTTTGGGATAACATTTAGATGGATTTTGCTTTTTTAAGAGAACACTTCCAGCAGAAGTTTAAGAAGCAGAAATCAGCCGGGTTTGGTGGATCTGACCTTTAGTCCCAGCACTTTGGGAGGCCAAGGTGGGTGGATCACTTAAGCCCAGGGGGTCAAGGCTAGTAAGCTGGAATGGCATCATTGCACTCCAGTCCAAGTGACAGAGTCTCGAGAAAAGAAGCTGAGGGGGTGGGGAAGACATCAGGCTGGAGTGGGCAGTCTGCTTTCACCTGCCAGTTGTCTACATGCTGCTGAGCACCTTCACTCTCAGCCAGTTTGTGATTATCAAACAGGAAACTATCCAGGATTTTTTTTTGGGGGGGCCACCACTCAGCTGGGACCCAGGCAGACAGACCAGTCCAACCAAATTCTCCTGAGGGAGAATTCTGAGACATGCCTTAGGCTGCACTTTGGTTACTAACCCTGCTTGAGAACCAGTTTCATTATTCTGTTGTAATGATCTGTTACTTGTTGCTCTGCTCACTCTATGGATATGTATTTCATTTTCTTAGTATAGTAAGCATAACCTCCTGCATTAAAGTGGAGGGTGAAACTGGGCTGGTATTTGTGAATAACCAAATTCTATGTCAGTTTCCATGATCTTCCTTGACTGTTGGGGAGCCAAACAAGTATCATTGTCTAGGACAGAGCAGGATGAAAACAGCCTCCCCAAGCATCTACCACTACTGGCGTTAAAAAGGATGAGAACCAGCTTAGAGATTGAGAACCAGCCACAGAAATGCCCTATGTGCACAAGAAAACCTGCCTAAACAGAGCAGTCTGTAAGTTTTTTTTCGAAAAAGTAGTCATTCAGGTTTTATATAAAGGCTCATACCAGAGGTTCTGAAGATAAATGAAAGCACAAAGCCTTTATTGAATTGCAGATTATGAATAATAAACCTAGTGGTAAGCACTAGGGGCAGATGTGCATAGAAATGCAATTTATAAAATTTCCAAGGCAAACAATTGACATCTTTGAAGAAACTGTCATTAGCTTAAAAAATCTTCCGGGTGTGCAATTCATTCATGGTTTTCATAACTGGCCAGTGATATGGCCTCAGGAAATGATGAGATTTCATAAATCATTTGTATCAAATATCTTTTTCTGGTAAATTCCTTAGTGCCTCTGCCGTGGTAACTAGACAAGATTGGGAAGTTTCAAGATGATTCAAACCTCCAGCACCTCACAGGAATCCACATTTCTTAACACAGAAGACAATGCTAATCAAAGAAGGAAATAAAAAGGTTATTAAAAACAGATACTGGCTTCACCAAAGTTTCTAAATACACGTATCTATGTATATTCCACTAAAAACGTTTAACCCAATAGTCTTCACACTTTATATCCAGAAACTACACTAGCTGCCCTCACTTTTCACCGGTAACAATGTGCACTAAGGCAGTGCTGCTTTTTAGTAGTAGAGACTCTTGACACTTGTAACAAGCAAGCTTGTGACTTATTTTAGAATTATAGGATTTACAGAAGACTTTTTTAAAGTGACTTCTGCAAGTTTCAATATGCAAAAATCACAATGATCTTAAAATTAAGAGATTAAGTTTAGGGACAAAATGACATGATACATTGCAACTAAACATAAAAGGTAATAATGAAATGGTCTCAGGGAACAGCTATGAATAGCACAGAACCCAAATTGAAAGGTGAAGAAAAATATTAACTCCAAGTATGCGGCTGATAACCCATTTTTCACTGTCCTTGAAAGGCATGGGCTGAGCTGAGTAACCTCTAAGAGGCAAGTACTGAGCATCACCAAGTCAGTGGCTTTGGGGAATGCTTCTCCAAGTCCTCCTTTCCCACCCCTACCAATTCCACCACACCTCACCATTCAGGTTTTTGTTTGTTAAAGACGAGGAGGTCTCAAACTCCTCGCCTCAAGCAATCGTCCAACCTCAGCCTCTCAAAGTGCTGGTATTACAGGCGGGAGCCAACATGCCCAGAGTGAGCAACTTGTTTACTTCATATTTTCTCACTGGTACTATATGCGTTTGTTTCTAGGCATCTTTAAGATAAATAACATTCCCTCAAAATACGTCCAGACTGTCCTTAGGAGAGACCTTCCCTGTTACCAGGCCACATAGTAGCTGGTGTAGTGAAAGGTAGCTCAGTGGTGAAACCACAACGAAATAAGTTAAAATGTGAAACTAGAGATGATATACAAATACTAATAAAAATGTTCACTGAAATACACAAGCGAACACCTGATTTCCACATTATTAGCTGTTCTTATTGACATAGCTAAAATATCTCTCAGTAAATCCAGGAAATACTACAAGTTTATAATAACCCAAGGGCATGCACTACATCCAGCTCTGGTTCCACCTCCTTCTCTTTCAGGCTACTAGGCTACGGACAAGGTTAAACTCAATAAAGTACACACTTAAGTAGAAAATGTGGAAGGCCAACATTTTTTCAAAAAAAAAAAAAAAAAAAACCTGCGAGAGTATAATAAACATTAGCAGCTTGTTAACTAAAAACTGTCCTCAAATATTCAATTCTAGATATCAAATAGATCAGCAGACTTTATAAGCAACTTTTCTGGTTAACAATTTCGCCAATATTCAGTGTCTATATATATTTAGCTCATTATCTTTGACCAAAAAAAAAAAGTTGCTAACTACCAGTGTGAAGTCAAGACAGCTCAGAACAAGATGACTGAGAAAAAAGTTCCTAATTAGGTCAAATTTTCAAATCATGTAAATAACTTCCACAATAAAATCTGGCTTCTTAGCTATGTTAAATATCAAGGAGCATATTAAAATTTGTTCGTTAACCTTTATTCCACCCACAAATGTTTTGACAAGATGGCGAGTAGCTACAGTCTTGAGGGTCAGAGGCCAAGGCAAGAGAGAATAGAGAGCTCTTTCAAGGAATTTCATATCAAATCTTTGTTCCCACTTTAATGCTGGAACGTTAACAGCATTCTCTAAATATTTTACTAGATCAACTATGACCCTGATAAAAACTACTATCAACAGTAACTACTAAATATAACTTTTATATTCAATTAGATTTGTTAGAGGCATCTGTAGAATATTTTGCTCACAAAATACTTTGAGAATGCGCCTTTCCAGTAACTGAAAAAGTTTAATGAGCTAGGAGAGCAAGCATAGATGGGTAAGAATAAATTCTTCTGTTCATTAATTTTAACATTTCAATATTTATCACAGCAAAATTGGGAATGTCTTCATAGTTTACCATTTAATTTTTGAAAAGACTGTGAAGCAACCAATTGCCTAGAAATATTCTTGGTTAGCGAAACACTGAGAAATCAACATGTTAGAATTCAAGGAACTGATCAAACTATATAGATCAATATTAAAGTAAAACTGAGATGTAGTCATGACCAATAAAAATATCAGCAACATTTACCACTAATATGTTATAATGGTGATTTCTAAAGATTTCTACAGATCAACCTTGATAACTACACCTCCCAGCCACTGGAGAGGGCTTTGCAATGAACATGTCACAGCAAGAGAATCCTGTACTTCACGGTGGTCATTTCTCTTTTCTGATCTTCTAGTGTTTCCAGAAACTCCAAACACTAGTCCAGAGGTTCAGCCAAACACAACTCACACTTACCATTTCATGGGGTGTGTTAAATGAGCAGAAATGAGCAGAAAATACATGGAGATATAAGGCTCCAGAGGAAAAAGACAATTACAAATGCTCACCCTATTGCCCATGTCTTGCTCTGCGAAGACTTTAGGAATATCTGGAGCCAAACCAAATAACCTAAATATTAATGAGGCTCAAAATCCAAGTAAAGGTAAAGTACACTCAAAACAAGACAAAAATTTAACAGAATCAACTGTTGAAGACTGGAGGGCAATTACATGTAAAAAGCATAGGTCCTACACATCCAAGCTAGATTTGAAAACCCAGTGCAACATCTCGAAACCAAAGAGGTTCAAAACCAGGCACCTTCACAGCCACCTTAAAGCTGGAGGGAGAAAATGCATTTTCTTTTATCATCTAAAAACATAACCAGTAAGGTTTTGTGCTGAGACCTCACCAACCCATCAGCACCTCTAAAAAACAGTACTTAGATATTAATATTTCTGATGGCCAGGTACACATACATGACTGCCAGAGAAATGTCACCAGAGTGAGGCAGAATTTGTAAAACCCCATTCTACAAGTATTAGCAAAGGAAGGTTATAATCCATGGATATGAATTGACTATAATACTTAAATGACATATTTCTGATATATTCACAAAATCTTTATAGAAAGTTTTAAAATTCAAAAAAGAAATAAGATAGGAGTCAATACGGAGATGAAATGTACAAAACAAATGAGCAGGCAAACTAAAAGTTCTTGAAAGTATTTTACTTCAGATTGAAAAATGAACAGCTTCCACACTGTTCACTGCAAGATACACAGTATTCACGAATACAATGCTGGTCATTTGAGGAAAGGTATACACACCTCAATTTCTCCTTCATGCTTTTTTTCTTTTAGAAAGATACTGTTTACCAAAAAGAAACTTCAGCAGTACAGGAAAAACTATTTTCCCAATAAATTTACGAAAACCTAAGATTCCCAATGGAATCAAGATTATCTTCCCGCTACCACCACCTTAATATAATCACATGCTTATTGGAACACTAATATTCGCACCCTAAGAGTACATTTACTTTCAACAATGAGGGTGATTCTTTAAAAACTAATGAAAAACAAAACAAAACAAAAAAACCCTTCAGTGTGGTAAATGTAACATAGATTTCTGCAAGTATTAAGTGTCTGAAATAGGCAGCTAATACTGGATTTAATATTATTTTATAAATAATTGTTCCCTTAGCAGTAAACATAAGTCTACACATTCACAATTGTCCTAGAAAATAAATACTGTGATTATGCACAATGTTATGACAAACTAGTTTCAAAAACAAAAGCGCAACATCTTGATAAAAATTCTGATCAGAATAAAATGTGACTCTAAAATTTAAAACATTGTCAAAGTAACATCACATTTAAAATCTTCCACAGTTTACACGAGTACTATGAGTCTCCAGTTTTGGAACACATTTTTCCATTGTGAATTAAAATAGGAACATATTGAAAATTGTTAATTTCAGTGATGACATCGGTTTTGGTCTTACTTTAGCATTATTTTCTTTATAAAAAGTTACACTAAGTGTCCATTAATGGTCTGATTGGTCTTCAGTATTTCATAAATGTATATAAAAGAAATTCCTAAAAGCCAATAGTACTTTATATGTATATATATAAAAGAATCTCATCTCAGAAATGACTGTATTTAACAGAGCCATACACACTGATGCTAAACATAAGCGCTTTCACCCTGAAAGAAAGCATTTTCAGAAATGTCACTTACATTCTATTATATTAAATATTCCCAACTGAGTTTCAAACTCAACAGGTAAAATGAATAACAGAATTATACAACTCATTGCACTCAAAGCTGACTACAACCAAAATTTACAGTATGATTGAAACAAGCCAATGTTTAAAAAAGTTTTAATTAACGGTAACAGTTCCATGAAAGAAGAGGATAAAGAATGGGATGACAAGAAGTATTTGGTCTTAATAAGGCAATACAAAATAGATCCATTATCAAAGACCATTTAATTTTTAAAGATCAACAATACCAAAAGCATAAGTGGAATATAAGAAAATAGTTATTTATAAGTATGATTTAATTAAAGCTGTTTACAGTTATTCTCCCACAGTAGTTAAGCATGAATTTTAAAAAGAATAAGAGATGAGAAACAGGCACACGCAGCACACAGGGTTAGAGAAGCCAGCATGCAAAGTCTGTGGAACTCGAAGTTTCACTGCAACAGGAATGAGACCAGACGTGGGTGGCCTTTTTTTTCCTATTAGGAAGAAAGTGGAGGGGAAAAAAAAGACTGCAAAGGAAGCGAAAACACAAAGTCATGTAACTGCCCATTGCCCAAGACGACAGCACTACAGAAAACAGTTGCAAGTTAATTTTTAGAGATGACCAGAGATTTTTCAGTGTTCACACAAAAGTACGTAGTACATTTTTTTTTTTTTTTTTTTACAAAATAAAATAAACATCATTTGCCACCATAAACCTTTTCTTTAGAGAGGAAAAATTTCTGCAGCAGGACACAAGGGTTCTATTAAGTCATTTCAATGCTGAGAAAAACAAATTAAGTAATAGAACTAATCACTTCCCTATATATGGATGTTAAGATGACAATTTATATTATTTTTCAAACTAATCCTGAGAAAAAATCTGTTTACAATTTAAACAGTAATGTTATGTAAAAAGTATTATTAACAAATCCACTATTACAAATATCAATTTCCTATATGGTCTTCTATATATACACACAATAAAATGGTAAATATATGCAAAAATATTAAAAAAAAAACATGCACAGATTACTTTCCCCTTTGGAATCTGGACTTCCTATCAGATACCTTTGTTTGCCTTTCCCACCCCATCCTCTGATACTGGTTTTTGTTTCTATCACCCTACCAACACTGAATACTATTTCCTATAACTCTGCATAAAGCCAATGAGAAATATATTTATTTTACATTCAAGCTTTAAATCTTAAAATGACCCTGTTGTAGCATATGACTTATCAAATAAGCAGCCTTTTTTTCCCCCTTTTTTGCTTGCTTTTTGTTTTTGTAGTTGTCAGTCTTCATGATCCATTCTGTGGCGAGCTGGGAAAAAACGCAGTTGCTAAATCAATGTCTGAACAGTGTGAGGCTCCTGAATGTCTCCCAGGAGTCTCTGCGCAACTGTCCTGAGCATGAGATCATTGCACAGAGAAGACAGTTCACCGCACAGCGCCGACTATCTACAGAGGTCTGAGAGGGGCGCATCCCTCTTGTGTTTCCTCCTTTTGCCATGGTAATACTGATTATTGGATTTGCCTTGATGTTGTTTGTTTGTCATCAAGGAACCATGGCTTGTTTGAGTTGTACCTTGGAAGCCTTTGCTGGAAGAACGAAAGAGCCTTGCTGATCCATGCTGCAGAAAAAGAAATGGCCAAAAAGACATCAGTATTGCAGAAGAGCAGAGTGTTCTCAAATACCTGGATTTGGGGCAGCTTTCAAAACTAGGAATATGCTGGCTAGAGAGTTACCTTACTGATCAGTGACTTATCTAGCAGGCAGAAAAAGCTGTTAAATGGGTTAACTCTTTTTAGCTCTAAAACCCTTACATTATTTTAATGGAAATACTGAAAAGCATAGACCATTGCTTGCCTTCTTAAGAGAGTTTGTGGGATGTAAAAGTTTTCTTACGAAACCTACCAACCCAAACATCACATCATAAGTGACACAGTGGGAAGAGGATCTTGGAAACCACAGGCACACTGGTAGGTTGGGGTCAGCACAGTTGGCCACTCCCTTCCAGCTATTCATAGTCTGTGGTTTTCTTGTGACCCCAGTCCCTTCTGTCAGCCCTGTCACTTGAACTGGTATTTCATGATGAGTCTGTGTCTTGCATACATGGCTAAGGCCGCATAGGTAAAGGGAACACAGTAAGTCAAATCAGACACAAGGTGATGGCCAAGAGGCCTCTTCTCAGGTTCCCAGCTGTAGTGAGAGAGCTGGCCTCAGGTTGGAGCCCCATATCAATGGCTTCCTCCCCTCATTCTGCCTCATTACTCAGACAATTCTAGGCAAGGAAGAAACTTAAACTAGAATATCTCTGTGGCCTTAAGTCCAAGCTAATGTTATTCAACTGACCATGCCTGACAGCCAGCTGATCATTTCAACACAGACAATAAGGTATTGAACATTAAAATATTAGAAAAGGATACATTATTCCCAGATATGGACACTGCCATAAGGCCTCACAAAACCTTCGTGCCAGCTTACTTCATGTACAAATGTAACATTTTTTATGTGGTAATTTGGCTGCAATAACTTATAAGGACTAGTCAATAGATTCCCAAAGAGATTTATGTTACAATGGTGTCTCACAAAGATCCTTAGGACATCCCGTTCCTGGAAGCACTGTCATGAGTTGGAACCTCTTAGAATAAAGTAAGTTTGTTCTTCAACCTAGCGTTTTCTTCAATCTCATGATATATATTCTTCACATGTAGGAAATTCTAAATGTTTTCTATCAAACACTAACAATTAAAAACCCACGTTCCACACACCTGAGATTTGTTGGTGCTGTTGGATGTGTTAGTGGTTTGGGTGCTTTGCATTTTCCCAACTGCCTGAGAGGACTCCAAGGATACATCTTGCGACCCTACTCGGTTCCCAGTGGACGGACGGCAGAGCAGCTGTTTCGGGGTTTTGCACGGTGTTGCATCGGAATCCTAACACAAGTCATATGAGTTATAATGTAACATATTAGTTTAGATACTCAATAATCAGAAAGAAAAAAAATTTGGCTCAGTACTCTTACATTAAATTTAAACATTTGGGAGTTAAAAGAAGCACACTAAAGAATTTACAAAATTGTTTGTTTAAATCTTCCTCTAAACATTTAAAGTGACTGGTTTTACCAGAGAGCTTCTGTTCACTGTTAAATCCACTGTCCACATCTGCCCTTGAAGGAGCTCACAGAGGTCTAAGGTTTATTTGGTTTTTTATTTACAGAAAATGAAAGACTATGGTAAAGAGTGAGGAACCTAGGTCCTAGTCCCTGGCTTCAGCGAGACCCAAGATGATGGGCTTAAGGGCTCAATCTCTGAGAGTCTGTGATAACAAATCAGTGATCATTCTAGCCAAACACACTGTGTGGGTGGGTACAGACTTCCCAGCAACAGTGGGCTGAACCCCACCTATTTTTGGGCTGCTTGGGCCATGACAATGCTACCTTCAGCCCTGGCCCTGGCACTGTACCTGGCACCTCAGAGTTACATTTGCTCAGTTCCCAACACTCCACACCTCCCTGTGTCTGTGACATCTAGCTTGGTATTCTGTCCTCCAGAGCATACTGCTCTAGGACCCAAAAAGGCACACAGGGATATTTTACAAAGGAGGATTTATGATTCCATAATGACACATGGTCATCATCAAAAACATAGAATATTTAGATTACTTTTCACGTCCTACACTTAATAAAGTTAAACTCAAACAGGTAAGCCTGCTTTAGATCTCAAATCAGTAAACCACAATTATCTTTCATTTAAAAGGTAACTTACATTATTAATTGACATAAATGCTATCAGGATGGGGGAAGAAAAAAATTCTACCAGAATAGAAAGTAGATTAGAGGTGAACAGAGGATAAGGGAGGGAAGAATTAGAAGAAACTACTACTAGATACAGGGTTTCTTCTTGGGGTGATGGAAATGTTCTAGAATTACTGGAGATGGCTGTACAACATTGTGAATATGTCCTAAAAACAACTGAATTGCACATTTTTAATGCTGAATTTTGTTAATTATATCTTGATTTTAAAAATTCAACCAGGAAGCTGAAAAAAATTCTGAGTGAAATAATTTTTTAGACAAGAGTATATTCTATGTGGTTCTATTTGTATGAAATTCTGAAACATGCAAAACTAATCTATGGTGTTAAAAAATCATAACAGCTGGGCACGGTGGCTCATGCCTGTAATCCCAGCACTTTGGAAGACCAAGGCAGGTGGATCATGAGGTCAGGAGTTTGAGCCCAACCTGGCCAACTTGGAGAATCCCCATCTCTACTAGAAATACAAAAAATTAGCCGGGCATGGTGCACATGCCTGTAATCCCAGCCACTCAGGAAGCTAAGGCAGGTGAATCGCTTGAACCTGGGAGGCTGAGGCTGCAGTGAGCCAAGATCATGCCACTGCACTTTGGCCTGGGCAACAGAGCGAGACTCCATCTCAAAAAAAAAAAAAAAAAATCGAACAGTGGTTCCCTCTGAGGGTGGCGTTAGGGATTGATTAAAGACTCATGAGGTTGTTCTTTGGGTTGATGGTAATATTTGCATCTTATTAGGATTTTGGGTCATGCATGTGTATGTATTTGATAAAATTTAGTGAATATATGGGCAAGTAACTTAGACCAAAAAGTAGTAACACAGGGAAATTTTCAGAAAAAAGTTTAGTAAATGTACAATTAAGATTTCCTTATGTGTCAATTTCATATCAAAAGGAAAAAACAGGCTTGCTGCAATGGCTCACGCCTGTAATCTCAGTACTCTGGGAGGTTGAGGCGGGTGGATCACTTGAGTTCAGGAGTTTGAGATCAGCCTGGCCAACAAGGTGAAACCCTGTCTCTACTAAAAATACAAAAAATTAGCTGGGCACGGTAGCGCGTGCCTGTAATCCCAGCTACTTAGGAGGCTGAGGCAGGAGAACTGCCTGAACCCAGGAGGCGGCGGTTGCGGTGAGCCAAGATTGCGCCATTGCACTCCAGCCTGGGTAACGAGCGAAACTCCGTCTCAAAAAAAAAAAAATTATACAGGCATGGTGGCAGGCGCCTGTAATTCAAGCTACTCAGGAGGCTGAGACAGAACTGTTTGAACTCTGGAAGCGGAGATGGCAGTGAGCTGAGATCATGCCACTGCACTCCAGCCTGGGCAACCAAGCGAGACCACCCCCCACCCATCTAAAAAAAAATAAATAAATAAAAGGAAAAAACAATTAATATTGGAGTCTGGCTACAAGGATGTACAAGCTACAGTACGCTAGGAGAACTGATGTCTGTAATCTACTTTGGAATAGATCAAAGAATAAGACGAATTAATGAACAAAGTGATGGACAGACGGTTAGGTATGAGATAAGCAAGTAAAAGGTTAATGGCAGAATCTAGTGGTGAGTACACGAATGCTCACTAAAATTTGTTTGCTTTTGCTGTATGCTTGAAACTTTTCATAATAAAATGTTCAGAAAAAGTACAAGCATGAAAGTTCAGAAAATATCCCAGTAACATGTCCGCAAAGGAAATGGCCTTAGCCTTCTAGACAGAGTTAACCCCAGCAAGAGAACATGCGTGCGTCTGAGTTCAGAAGAGCCGAGCCTTTCATACTTACTACATCACTAGAGCTGGACTGTGTGGCAGAAGAGGACGACACTGGACCTGATGAAGAGTTTGAAGAGTGTTTACTAAGAGATTCCGAGGTTTTACTTCTACATTTTCCAAGGGCTTCATTTTCTTCAGATAGATTATTATTACATTTATCTAACTGCTGAGTATCTACTATCAAGGTAACACCATTTCCTGAAAGAGTGGCAAAAGATTGGAAAACGTTTCTTCCCATTAAACACACACAACACAGAAAAGCCTCTAATACTCGGTCAACCAATCAAGGAAAGTATCTTACCATTGCATGAAGGCTCAGGTCTATTCTTCAAGCCCCACTGCTTTGATATCCAGTCTCTATATGTGGCAACTTCATCTGTTACTCTAATTATCCTACCTAGTATGCTGCATGTGTTTAAAAAGAAAGGGAGAGGGAGGGAGTAACATTAATTTGAAGATAAGAAGCCACAACCAATTTTGACACAATGGGCTGGTTATAGATGGAACTTTTACCTTTCTGTTTCATTGTTGGGATAGTACTTTGCTATTGGTGACACAGCATGACTCAAAACAACGTAGGCATAATCAAAGGCCTGCTTCACTTGCATGGCCCCATATGAACTCCTCCCAACATCATTACCTTTAAAAGAAATATACATAACATAGTAAGCTTGACTGTTGCTTAATATGTACTAAATGTTGACGACCCTCTTCCAGGAGAACAAGGGCCATAGCGATCCCACCAGAGTTGTGCCCAGAATCTGAGCTCTGGTCTGTACCCAAAATTCCACAGTCTCTGAATATGTGCATCATGCAGTCGGTACTTCATTATGGTGCATCAATTGCCGAAATGTATTCTGGCCCATCAAGAACTATCCCATTCCATACATAAACAGTTATGCAAACAAAAGAAATAGCACCCTGTTCACTCCTAAGAGTGAAACCAAGCTACATTAGAAACATCTCTATATTTTTTGGGTTTATACTAGCCATATATATATTTCCCACTATAAATTATAAGCCCCCCAAAAGCAAGAATCGTCTTTCTGAAAAGTCTTCGTGTCCTCTGGCCAAAGGTTTTGAACAGAGAAGGCGCCCATGGAATGTTTCCTCAATGAATAAACACACAGAACTATTAATGTTGATAAGGCAGCTCAATAAGCCAGAAAAGCATTCCTACGCAACTACTGGATCTCTTCATTCCCTTTCTTTACTCATTTTCAAAGTTTACACATTAAGCAAATGACTAAAAGCACTTCCACTAAAGTCCAATAATGCAGAATCTAAATATTTTACGATTGTATCAGAAAAAAATATTGCTCAGAAAAATCAGGACACAAGCAAGCAAACAGAACTTCACAAAAGCATGGAAGGAATTTACTTTCTGCTCACTTTCAAGCCCACACGAAGCTGGAAAAGTACAAAAAGACATGCAAAATCAAAGAGGAAAGGAATAATTCAAAAAGAAAATACATTGTCTCCTTGCACCCTTCTGTTCATGAATTCAGAGATATATTACTATGCTTGCTGCCTCTAAAGACTTCAGAATCGACTCATTAAAGCCCCATTAATTGCTGATAATTGACTGTAATGAAGGCAATAAGAACCCAAGAAAAAGGACAAGCAGCCACCAAGCATGAACCCATCCAAATAAGTGAATAGCCTATTCTACTACACTTTTAGGGTTAATCAGATTCTAGTCCCAACCTTTCTAGAAGTCTCCAAGGTGTTTTTCTATTGTCTGTGTCTATTATAATTTTGGTGTGTTTGCTCGTGAAATATTTTGATAAAAAAGAATAACAATTAGAAGTTATTCCTTCATTTTTCATCTAAAGAGAGTTTAAAGTATAATAAGGTGACTGATAGTGCCCTCTCTTTGAATGCCCACAAATTTACCTAATTTCAATACCTGGTTGTAAAGGATCTTCGATATAAAGCATTGATGGCCTGTAGCCATCTAGCATATTTTTCTGTACTTCATCTTTGGCCACATATGAACCACCATCCTTTATCCGGATGCCAGTCTTTAAATAATTGAAGTGTCGTCCATATAATTCAAAAAATTCTATTAAGAGAACACCATAGTTTGTATTGGGGATGCAAGCATCTTCCCTGGGATGTAACTAAAAGCAGAAAAGAAGAAATTATATTGAATTTTTGCTAAATTATCAAGGAGGGGGGAATAAATGATATTCTAACTTCTACAAGCAATAGTATTATAATTTTGGTTTAGCATAATAATCAATAATGGGATAACAGCAGGCTATACTGCTGTTACACACAACACTAAAGCCCCATGATATGGGATTGGTGGGAGACTGTAAGGCTGAATTTTATGGCTGCACCAGGCTGCCGACAAGGCTGGCTTGGCCCAACACATCAGCAAAGTCCTTCTGACTCATGAGTAGACTCAGGCAGTTGGCAACCCTGCGCCACATAAATACACCCACTTAAAATACTAAGACTCTAATTCACATACCCAAATAGCAGGTCTCAATTCCAACTAAACTTACAAGATTAGCTGCTTAGAAGACATTCTTATTGTTGGCATTTATACTATTTATGCTTATGGAAACCAGGCCATACATTTTGCATGTTAAAATTTGCAGTGAAAAGTCTCAAAAATACTAGAATGTATGGGTTTAAAGCAAAAATAGTTTTTCATAGGAATTTAAAAATACTTATTGGCTAAACGATAAAAATGTACCCAGTTTACAGGGAAAAGCCGTAAGTAATCAAGGAAAGCAATTACAAGTTGATTTAGATTTTTTCCAAAATGTGTGCCCAGCTGATTGATCACTTTTGCTTTTAGTGTGCACTACCATGGTATACCCATGAGACTTACCTGAAGGAAACTGACTGCCATTAAAAAGAGACTATAAGAACCAATTCCACCTGTAAATACTTCATTAAGGTCCCTCTGCAATAGGAATTGTTTCAATACTAAAACCAAGTATGGCAATACAGGATATTTCTGAAAAAGAAAATTGTATTTTCAATGAATTCCTGTATCAGCTATCAGCAACAGATCTAAGCATTAAGGGGGGCATTAATTGGTCCTTACATTATAAAATTTGGTAGAGATATACAACATACCTAATTTCTTATTTAAGAGTAAACTATTACAAAAAAGTAAGATATAATGAATGGTTCTCCTCTTATATCTAAAATGTAAGACATATATACATAAATAATGACATCTAAGCACTTGCTACAGGGCCAGGCACAGGCTTGCACCTGGAATCCTAACGTTTTGGGAGGCCAAGGCGAGTAGATCACCTGAGGTCAAGAGTTTGATACCAGCCTGGCCAACATGATGAAACCCTGTCTCTACTAAAAATACAAAAAGTAGCTGGGAGTGGTGGCGGGTGCCTATATTTCCAGCTACTTGGGAGGCTGAGGCAGGAGAATCACTTGAACCTGGGAGGCAGAGGTCACAGTGAGGTGAGATCATGCCACTGAACTCCAGCCTGAGTGACAGAACAAGACTCCATTGCAAAAGGAAAAAAAAAAAAAAAAAAGGACTTGCTATAGGACAAAAACACTAACAGCATGTATCTGATGATGCTCATTTGTGACTATGGCCCTCTATTATTCATCTGTAAACATATAATAGAAAGAGTTCAAGGACAAAATCACCAACATCTTTTTTTTTTTTTTGAGAAAGAGTCTAGCTCTGTCACCCAGGCTGGAGTGCAGTGGCATGATCTTGGCTCACTGCAACCTCTGCCTCCCGGGTTCAAGTGATTCTCCTGCCTCAGCCTCCTGAGTAGCTGGGACTACAGGTGTGTACCACTGCACCCAGCTAATTTTTGTATTTTTAGTAGAGATGGGGTTTCACCATATTGGTCAGGCTGGTCTTGAACTCCTGACCTTGTGATACGCCCACCTCGGCCTCCCAAAGTGCTGGGATTATGAGCCACCACGCCTGGTCTCCAATGTCTTAAAGTACTAAATCAGTGAGATTTTTAAGAATCACTTTTCTTGGTGGTGCACCATTGTAGACTAGGGACCTTTTTGCCACAGCCCTGGAGCAAACAAGAATCCTGCCTACTGACTTGCACACAGCTGACGACCACACACAGACCACCCCTCCCTTCCATGCTTTACAGAGAATGAGGCAGGGCTACCCGAGAGAACACCTGAGCTGGCATGTGTGTACAGAATGAGTCTACCTTTTACTGTGCACATATTCATTCATTCACTCCTCTTTGCAAGCCATGCCCTAGTGTGGGGCCACTGAGGGAAACAAAGCAGGCACAACATCTGCAAAGAAGTCTTAAAAGCTATTATTACTAGGAGTGGTAAAATCACTAGTGATTTTCACAAGCTTATACTTTTGCAAATTGTATCAAACTAAGCAAGCACAGAAAAGAAAAAAATATGGAGAAATAAGTGTTTTTAAACATTCTGGGCTTGGTACGGTGGATCACAACTGTAATCCTAGCACTTTGAGAGGCTGAGGCAGGCAGATCACTTGAAGTCAGGAGTTTGAGACCAGCCTGGCCAACATGGCAAAACCCCATCTCTATTAAAAATACAAAATTAAGCTGGGTATGGTGGCACACGTATTTAATCCCAGCTATTCAGGAGGCTGAGGCACAAGAATCATTTGAACTTGGGAGGCGGAGTGTACAATGAGCCAAGATCATGCCACTGCACTCCAGCCTGGGTAACAGAACAAGACTCTGTCTAAAGACAAACAAAAAACTACATTGTGGCTGAAGTCAGTCTAGATACGGTCCCTTTTCAAAGAACATTTAGGGGTCAGGTGTGGTGGCTCATGCCTGTAATCCCAACAGTATGGGATGCCAAGGAAGGAGGACTGCTTGAGCACAGGAGTTTAAGAACAGCCTCGGCAACATAGCAAGACCTCATCTCTATTTTTAAAAAAAAAGTTAGCTGGGTGTGGTGGGCACGCCTGTGATTCCAGCAACTCAGGAGCCTATGGCAGGAAGACCACTTGAGCACAAGAGGCTGAGGCTGCAGTGAGCCATGATCACTGCATCCAGCCTGGGTAACAGAGTGAGACTCTGTCTCAAAAAGTGAAAGAAAGAAGAAGGAAGGGGAAGGGAGAAAAGAAAAGAAAAGAAGGAAGGAAGGGAAAAAGAGAGGAAAGGAAAAGGGAGAGACAGAGGAAGAGAGGGAGGGATAGAGAGAGGGAGAAGAAAAGGGGAGACGGAGGGAGAATGAGTATATGTAAGAATAAATAATTAGGGAAACATTCAACAGAATTTTATCTGGATATACCATTTTACACAAAAATTTTGATTCTGGGAATTTTCCAACAAACATTTTGCTCATGTAAAGCAAGATGCATGTATGGAAGTATATTTGTCAATCCCTTTTTCTAACAGCAAAAGAAAAATGGGAACAACACTGAAGAACTGCTAAATCACGCAGTCACAGCCTTACAAAGGACTACTGCCTGTGTAACCAACAACAAGAAGAAAGCAAGCCTGTATGCGCTGATATGGACGAAATCTCCAAACATTAAGTTTTTACGAAGGTATAAGACAATGTGTATATACAATGTGCTACTCCTTTTGCTTATAATAGTAAAGAACATAAAAAAGCAACATAAAAAATAATTGACTATTAGAAATTCTATAAAAATGAGCTATGTATCTATGGTGTAGCTCATTTTTATAGAATGACAGTGTAAGGGTGACTCACTTTACACTGTCCTTTTATAGTGGTGAATATTAACATGCATATGAGTTTCAATTTTTTTTTTAATTTACTTTTTTTTTTTTTTTTAGATAAAGATAGAGTCTTACTTTATTTCCCAGGCTGGAGTGCAGTGGCACCATCTTGGCTCACTGCAACCTCTGCCGGATGGGTTCAAGCAATTCTCCTGCCTCAGCCTCCCGAGTAGCTGGGATTACAGGTGCCTACCACCGTGCCCAGCTAATTTTTGTATTTTTAGTAGAGATGGGGTTTCACCATCTTGGCCAGTCTGGTCTTGAGATTCTGACCTCATGATCCACCCACCTAGGCCTCCCAAACTGCTGGGATTACAGGTGTGAGCCACTGCGCCTGGCCATGAATTTCAATTTTTAAAAGTTTTTTCCAGAAAAAGAAAATACTAGAGACACACACACACACACACACACACACACCATGAATTTCAATTTTTAAAAGTTGTTTTTTCCAGAAAAAGAAAATACTAGAGACACACACACACACACACACACACACACACACTCACTCTTCCAATAGAGTAGGATTATGGATAATATTTCTTTTTCTGTCTTCTGTACATTTATGCCAGATAATAATGTCCACAACACCAAGCATTTAACATACTTTCTTAAAAAACAAAGAAAAAACAGAAATTTTAAAGCTGCTAGAGGAAAAAAATTGTGAATATTCTAACAGAAGCCAAAGGAGTTAATGGTTTAGGTTAGAGGGGAGAAAGCTGACAATGATCTAATTATGTAAAATGTTCCACAGATGATGGTGACAAATTCTTCCCTATCTTGGAAGAAAACAGAACAAAAATAAACTTAAATCATTTCAAAATAGAAGTAAGGAGGCCTGTAGGAACACCTTAAAGGTAATTTAGGAATTAAAATATAGAAAAGGCTCTTAAAATTCTTAACCTATTTCCTGTTTAGAAAAAAAAAAATGGGCAGCTCACTGCCAGCACAGTATTCTTGGTGCAAATGGGCAATGGGTTAAAGGAAAGGTTCTTAAGGTTCTTAATCTGAACTCGTGGAGATTAAAAAAAGATGGAATCAACTGTGTAGCAGGATTTCAACTCTTCTGCTGTCAAAGGAAGGATCTACAGCAGACAATTTCTTCAAAAGCTTTCTCAACTTTTAATTCTTTTTTTTTTTTTTTTTTTTTTTTAATTGAGACAGAGTTTTGCTCTTGTTACCTAGGCTGGAGTGCAATGGCGCGATCTCGGCTCACCGCAACCTCTGCCTCCTGGGTTCAGGCAATTCTCCTGCCTCAGCCTCCTTAGTAGCTGGGATTACAGGCACGTGCCACCATGCTCAGCTAATTTTTTGTATTTTTAGTAGAGACGGGGTTTCACCATGTTGACCTGGATGATCTCGATCTCTTGACCTCGTGATCCACCCGCCTCGGCCTCCCAAAATGCTGGGATTACAGGCGTGAGCCACCGCGCCCGGCCCCTCAACTTCGAATTCTTATTTAAGGACACATTTTAAGTTAATCACTGATTGTTACAAGCAGGTTCAAAGCAAAACCACTGCACACAAAAGTAAGGTGCAGGCTGAGCATGGTGCCTCATGCCTGTAATCCCAGTGTTATGGGAAGCAGAGGCAGGAGGATTGCTTGAGGCCAGGAGTTAAGAGACCAGCCTGGCCAACATAATGAGACCCCAACACTACAAAAAAAACACAAAAGAATAGCCAGGTTTGGTGGTTCACACCTGTAGTCCCAGCTACTTGGGACGCTAAGGTGAGATGATCACTTCAACCCAGGAGTCTGAGGCTACAGTGGGCCATGATCCAGCCACTGCATTCCAGCCTAGGTGACAGAGTGAGACCCTAGCTCTATTTAAAGAGAGAGAGAGAGAGAGAGAGAGAGAGAGAGAGAGAGAGAGAGAGAGAGATGTATTTGTCAGCAACATGGATATAAAAATATCAGAACACCATAACAGAATCTTAAAATTACGTTTCTAATAGTTTTATTGTATAAATACTGTAAATTCTCTGACCTTGGTAAAATCTTTGATGAGGTCAGCTGCTCTCACACCATTCTGTACATTAAAGCTGATATCGACTTTCACTTCAGTAAAGGAATCTGTTAATTTAATAATAGGTACCTATAAAGAGAAGAAAGGTAAAATGTAAATGCTTTAACCAGATTAAATGATAAAAACAGGATGGAAGCTTACTAGATAAGAGGTCTTTATCGTCTCATGAGAGCGTAAGAACACTGAGTATTCTAAATACAACGCACCCCCGTAAACCTGGTCTGCTACAAATAACCATATGCTGCATAATTAGCATTGGACCCCATACAATATATTTTGTAATTTCTATCAATTGAGACTTTTGTTTAGTGTCCAAACAATTTTTAAATTATTTTTGTTGTTTATATTTAAGGTATACATGTTTCAGTATACTTGATACACATACTAGTGATTACTACAGTCAAGTAAATTAATATGCCTGTCATCTCATAATAGCTGACATATAGTTATAATGATAATTTAAAACCTTCCTCAATACTTTGGAGAACACTTTCTGAGTGTAAGATGAAGAACTTATGAATGCCAGGTTCTCTTAATGTTTTGTATCATCAAACTGTTTCTAATAAGAAAATTGCTGGATTCTTCAGGGATACACAACAACCCATGTGCATTACTGGTCAGTTTTGCAAATAGCCCAAAAATCAACCTGACAAGATAAGATACAAAAATTATTCTTAAAAACGGATAGGATTATTTATACAATATATTAGGGGTTCTTTTTTTAAATACTCCAACTTGGGCAACCCAGGGAGACCCTATCTATACAAAAAATTTTTTAAAAAATAAGCAGGGCATGGTAGGGTGCACCTGCAGCTACACATGAGGCTGAGGTGGGAGGATCACTTGAGTCTAGGAGTTCAAGACCAGCCGGGACAACATAGTGACACGATGTGTCTCTTAAAAAAAAAAAAAGAAGAAGAAAAACTGAATAAAACAAACATCTATAAAAATTTGAGTATTGGGTATAAAATAAAATTGGATATTTTGCTACTGTTAAAAGAAATGCAGGCTGGGTGTGGTGGCTCATGCCTGTAATCTCAACACTTTGGGAGGCTGAGGCAGGTGGATCGCTTGAGCCCAAAGAGTTTGAGACCATTCTGTGCAACATGGTGAAACCCTGTCTCTATAAAAAATACAAA
The DNA here is from genome assembly GCF_049354715.1 of Callithrix jacchus. NCBI lineage: Eukaryota > Metazoa > Chordata > Mammalia > Primates > Cebidae > Callithrix > Callithrix jacchus. The sequence continues at coordinate 8,022,839 of NC_133521.1, read as the reverse complement.
AAAGATTAGCCAGGCATGGCAGGTTGTGTCTGTAGTCCAGCTCCTCGAGAGGCTCAGGTAGAAGGATTACATGAGCCCAGGAGGTACGGGTTGCAGTGAGCCAAGATTGTGTGGTTGCACTCCAGCCTGGACAACCAGAAAACTTTTTACGTGCAAACACCATGACACTAACAAAATGAAAGAATAATTCACTTGCAATCTAACTGTGCTCACCAAACGTTAATTTTAATTCAAGTTTCATAGATAAATATCTAAAGATTTTAATACAAAAGGCTGCAGGACTTACAGTCGCTTTGTCTAAAACTTTCACTGAATCCTCATCTGCGACTTTGTGTTTCCGGAGAGCTTCTTCCAGAGTCCAGAGGGGTAGGTTCTCCCACTTCCCAAACACCACTAGGTCAATGTCACTGAACACAGAATACATAACACAAGAGGGTCTGAAGACGCTGGAAACTTGTTTTAACTGACATGCATGCTTATAGACTTCATTAGTACAATTAAAATCTATTTCCCATCCTGTCCAATGAAGACTAAATGTGTTGGTAATAATGATTTTGTGGAGAGGGGAAAGCAATTAATGTCTTTTTTTCATACAGGATTCTGGTACTAAACATAATGACTTTCCTATCTGAATGAGCTTAATTGTGACTCAGAAATATTATGAAGTGCTTTAAGCTGGATGCAGAGCAGGTATCCAGCAGGCTACCATTCGTGTTAACACACACATATGTACTTTTATATGCACAGATATCTCTGAAAGGATATGTAAGAAATTGGTAAAAGTGGTTGTTCCAAGGAGAAGCATGGAGCAGAGGTGGGATTGAGACTTTTCACTGTACTGATTTTTGTGCCTGTTCCAAATGTTAACTATGTGAATGTACTACCTATTCATAAAATTTAAGTGAATTTTTAAAGAAAAAGTGACTTTTCATGTTTTACTGAAGCTGAGAGCCTAAACAAGAAATATGAACTTGAGTATTTTATGACTTTTGCAGGCCAAGGACATCTATGGGAAGAATGGAAATTGCCAGGGTCTGTCCACTTCAGAACACTTTAAATTGGGTAAAGTACGCCAAATCAAGCTCAAATCAAAAAACATAATGCTGAGTTTATTCTGGAGAGATTGAAATTTAAAATAATAGTAACCTTGATGGAATGTCTAAACAATTTCAGTTGTTAGAGAGCAAGTATTCACCTTTCAAAGAAACATTACCATTTCCCAAAAAAGAGCCTACAAGGCTGTATGTCAAGAGGTCTCATCTGAGAAGACTGAAACTGAACAAGAATCCTGAAAAGACTAAGATCTTTCTCAGAGAAGAGATCTGTACCCTGAATTTCTGGATCAGGATGCTGGAACCATGACTAGTAGAATGAGTTCTTAATTTGAAAGCAAGAGTGAGTGTCACAATGAGTGAGCGAGAGCAGGACCTACACTGTAGAGGATATATAATCAGACACTTTATCACGATACTACATTAACATCTGTGTGGGTGGGTTAAGTTATGGGACTGGGCAATACTTTGCCAGGTAGTCAATTTCTAAAATTAGTAACTAATTGATTCCACTGCAACATGATCCCTTTTCATCTCTCTGTACCACCTACATCTTGGTAAGATGATGTGAAGTGATATTCTACTTTAAGGTAAATAAAATTAAATGCTAGTAAATCCATTTTTGTTTTGAAAATTTGTTTTGTTCCTTACACATTTGACAATCAAAATGAATACACTCTAGGAAAAGGTACAGTCCTTTGAAAGCTTCATGAGTATACTAACCTAGTAGGTAAATATAGGCCAGTTTTAAAACTTCCAAATATCTGGACCTGAAACAGAAAAAGAAGTTACTATATTGAGTTATCAGATAAAAAGTCACCAAGATATGGAGAAATGTCAGTTTTTGCTACCCTCTACTGGTACACTTTGGTATGACAAGAGCATTTCTTTTTTCTAACCCCATGCTTCACAAAGTGTGGACTCTGTTTCACAAGCAGACATTCTAAATATAATTTAAATGTATCTGGTTCAAATATGAAACACATAGACCAAAATGCTGTCCCTTAGTATCATCAGGAGACTGGTTCCAGTCCCACCATGTCAAAATCTGGAAATGCTCGAGTCCCTGCTATAAAATGGCATAGTATCTGCATATAACGTATGCAAGTCCTCCCATACACATCATCTCTAGATTACTTCTAATACCTAGTACAATGTAAATGCTATATAAACAGTTGTTATACTGTATTTTTTAAAAAATTGTATTGCTTTTATTGTTGCATTGTTATTTTTATAGGTCTTTTTTCCCCCCGTGAATATTTTCAATCCACTGTTGGTTGAATACGGAGATGCAGAACCTGTGGATACAGAAAGTCAACCACAGGAAACTTTCAGAAGTAGTTCAGATTGCTAATTTTCTCTCATTATCCAGAAACAAAATCAAAAATCCTTATTTCTTGTTCTCTAAGCAGGAGTCTTCCAATACTAAATTACTCAATTGGGGTCAGACTACTTCAACTATAGGGCAAGTAGGTCAATTCCACAGAGAACATCAGGCACCATCATTATAACATCGTGCTGCGGCATAAAACTGGGATGTATTCTACCTCAACCCACGGAGAAGAGAACTCAGGCAGGACTATGTATGCAGGTAATTGTAATAAAAGGATAGGCCGGATGCTGTGGCTCATGCCTGTAATCCCAGCACTTTGGGAGGCCAAGGCAGGTGGATCACCTGAGGTCAGGAGTTCAAGACCAGCCTGGCCAACATGGTGAAACCCCGCCTCTACTAAAAATAGAAAAATTAGCCAGATGTGGTGACTGGTGCCTATAATCCCAGCTACTTAGAAGGCTGAGACATGAGAATCGCTTGAACCCAGGAGGCAGAGCCTGCAGTGAGCCAAGATCGTGCCACTGCACTCCAGCCTGGGTGACAGAGTGAGACTCCATTTCGGGGGAAAGAATAAAAGGATAAACAGTGAAACCAGTTCAACCTTTGAGGCGAGATGAACCAGGGAGCCTAAACACAAGCTCATGTTTCTCATCTGTAGTTAGATGTATCGTGACTGGCTGGCAATATATATATATATATATTTATATATATAACATAAAAACACTGATATTCTTCAGAATATCAGTAAGTACCCAGTCAGGACAATAAAAAATGTCTCAGCTATTGCCAAATGCCCCTGAGAGCAAAATAACCACCACCTGAAAACCACTGATTTGAATCACATAAGAGAAAGAATGCGATGTTATGGTCACTGCTGATAAAATATTAGTATCCTCACCTTTTCCCTTTACCAACAGTGTCATACACATACTGTCATATAAATACAAGTGTCTATACATACAAGTTTTACATACAGTGAAACTTATTTGTTTTACCAACTGGACAAAAACCTTCCCTGGCTTTCCTACCACCTCCCAGGAAAGTGCATAAAGACAAGCTATAGAACACAAAGTAATGGATTCTATTAATATTACTTCGTGTAATTCTTTGCATACACAAAATTGTAGAAGAGGCCCTCAAAGATCCCTAAAAAGTGAGGATTAACTTGGTACCAGTAACAGGCCAAGTGTGGTGACTCATGCCTGTAATCCTAACACTTTGGGAGGCCAAAGCGGGCAGAATGCTTGAGCCCAGGAGTTTGAGACAAGATTGGCGGTACAGGGAGACCCAGAGTCTACAAAAAATACAAAAATTAGCTAGGTGTAGTGGCATGCACCTGTTGTCCCAGCTACTCAGGATGCTGAGGTGGATCACTTGAGCCCAGGAAATCAGGGCTGCAGTGAGCAGTGATGGCACTACCGCACTCCAGCCTCAGCACACAGTGAGACCCCCATGTCAGAAACAAAAAAACAAAAGACTTTCTACTAGTAACAAAAACAACAAATAAGCCAAGAAGAAATCCTGAGCAATCATTTTGTTCACTGACTGGAAGCTGTCTAACAGACAATTAGCTGGTCTGAGAGAAATGAAAAAATGGCAATTTGAGGAGAGAAATAAGAAAACAGTTATGCCTGCATTAGCCAAAGGAAATGAACTTGTAGTAACAAAAGTTCTTACTTGACATTTTCATTCAGCCATAAACAATTATATAATGTTTACCCTGGCAGGCTGGAACTGAGGAGTAATGAGGTTTTGATATAGCATATCCAATAACAGACTACTACAACAATCAGGTTTGGTTCATCTTTCTTCTCTTTACACTAATTCTTAAAGATATAGCTTGCCTTTAGTAGTTAGTTGCTACTGGCACTACAAAAAAAAAGAAGTTGTTAGTTATCCAATCCAATGAAAACAATTAGGAAGCTTCAAACTTTAAAGACTGCAGAAAATTGTTTGCTTTAAAATTTAAGTAGACCACAACTCTACAGAGCACTTTTACTTGCATGTGAGGACTGGCATGAGATACCAGCAGACAGGCTTCCATCCCACGGACAAGGACCACCCGCAGCACCAGCTACCCGGGAAGGGACTCACGTCAGCGCTGGGCCAGAGCTCCTTAATTACACTCTCGATCCTGTTCACCACCTCCATCCGCATCTTCTCCTCCTCAGGTCTTGGAGACATGTATTCATAAAAATCACTGATTTCTTCATGCAGACTGAAGAAAAAAGCAGAAAAGTTAATATGAACAGGGACACTCTAATGAGAAATCACTATCTTAAATAATCTTATATAATTAAGTCTTATAATTCAGCTGATGACTACCTTAATTTTAATGTTATAACTCAAAGATAAGCTAAAATAGGAATGTACAGAATTCAATCAAAAAAGCCAAAATAATTAAATTTAAGAAATTTCCTGTGCAAAACACTTGCTGGGGTGCTGGTGATTAAAAAAACAGAAAAAAAGCATACAGCCTGGTCTCTGCCTTTCCACTTCTGATCTAGTAGACACAAGAAGATACTGAACCCAGGTGACACAGGCAAGCTTGCTGGCAGTGGGGACTCCTCACAGTAGCAAACAGTACACCTTTCGCAATGTTTGCTCAGTGAATTAAGTGTCAGATGAACAAATCAGCCAGTGAACAACAGCAAAGTCTTGAAAAGAATGGCTGGCAGACAAAGGCTCCATGAAGGAGCTGAAGACTTCCAGAGCCTGCGAGGTACAGGCAACCAGCCAGCTACGTGGGCTGTGGCAGGCAGAGTGAGAGAAGCATCTGAAGAGGAAGGCAGGCCCCAGTAGAGGGCAGGCTCTGAATGACTGGCTAAGAGGTTCAAGCTTTCCCCCAGTGGCAACGGAGTTATTTAAATGGTTCTGAGAGGGAATATGGAGAGACTGACTTTAAAAATGCAGCATTTTAAGAAGATTAAACTGACGACTGTACAATGGACCAGTGAAGAGACCAGACTGGATGCAGGGAAAAGTCATGAATCACTGAGTATATAGAACTGGATGACCTAGAGGATGGTGGCAGGAAAGGGGTGGGCTTCAGAAACAAAACACACGTACGTACCCACACCCCGTGGCCAGGCACAGCACCTGACTAACACGATGGTAGGGGGCTAAGAATGCCTTGGAGGGCTGAAGCCTGAGGGACTGGGACAAAGCTACTGGTCTGGATGAAAGGACAAACTCACTGGGCTGAGCAATGACTTGAACGTGGTCAGGATGGGGAACAGGGAGAAAGCAGCATTCCTTTCTAAGTTGGTGAGGCTGAAGAGCTATGGCTGGGAAGGGAAAGTGAAGTGGTCAGCTCATCTTCTCTGGAGCACTGACCACCCATGAGGCCTGAGCCACAGAGGTAAGCACAGGGTCTCTCCCAACTGGGACAGACCAGGAGGCTTGGAGCAACAGGTGCAAAGAGCCTCAGGGCAAGGAGGGGCAGGGGGTTTGGCCTGGGGCATAGCGGTGGGAAGGAAGGGCAGACACAGTTTCCCAGAGCCTTGAAGAAGGGGCATGCCTGCAACTGCATGGCACCTTCAGGACCCAGAGCAGAAAGCTGGAAAAACTGGCAGACCAAAAAAATCATTTTAGAGAAGGGAAAAAAAAGTTTCTACAGCCCAATCCCCAAAGGCTATAACTTGTGCTACAAGAAACCCTGGAAACTGAAAATTTGACTGATTAAGCAGTCAATAGTTCCTCCCTCTTCTGGTTTTTTATTTTTAGCCTAAGAGTCAAAAACCTTGAGTTCTAGACTCAGCTTCTACCTGAGGGCAGCTGTGTTCCCTATGACAGGTGACTGACACTCTCAGGCTTCAGTGTGTCAAGTACAGCACACCAGCTGGTGAGCAGGAGCCTTGTTTCAGACCCTTAGTTTCAAAACCTGGGCCTTTTGTAGAGGATGATTTACAACAGTGTTCGGCCTGTTTACTATGCAACGTATCCTAAAAAGTGAATCTTAAAACTCCAGAAAGGTCTGTAGGTTCATCCAGAAGATATCCCAGTGGGGCCATTTTCCTTGCTATGCCCCTGGGTACACTGGGACCTTAAACTTCTGTTTCAAAGTTTTATTTTGCTCTGAGTTTCCCAGGTTTGATTTTGTTCTCTAAGGTTATCTATCCTCTTCTGCTTCTTGAAGACAACAGCTGAACGGGAATAGCTGTTAGGAAGCTTAGGGCTTGCTGTGCTCTTCTGCACAGGTCGGCTGGCAAAGATGAGGGCCATGAATAAACAAGAGAACAAATGGACTGCTTCTTATCTCACTGCATAGTCTACTGTGAGTGATCACAGTTTATTTGTAGTTCTAAAACAGATCCATAGAAAAACTGTATTTAACCAACAGGGGGAAAAAAACCCTCCTAAATGTGACTGCATCTTCTCTCAAGACCCCCTTGCGCATTTTCTAATTCAAATAAAGGCAAAAAATATTTAGCGCAACTGCCAGTCAGTCTGAAGTCGTAAGAAACTGATTAAGAATTCATTCTCTCTGGCAGAAGACTTCCCTATACAGTGGGGAAAAAAAAAAAAGAATTCATTCTCTGGTCAGGCACAGTGGCTCACGCCTGTAATCCCAGCACTTTGGGAGGCTGACGCAGACAGATCACCTGAGGCCAGGAGTTCGAGACCAGCCTGGCCAACATGGTGAAATCCCATCTCTACTAAAATACAAAAATTAGCTGGGCATGGTGAAGCATGCCTGTAATTCCCAGCTCCTTGGGAGGCTGAAACACAAAAATCACTTGAACCTGGGACGTGGAGGCTGCAGTGAGCTGAGATCATGCCACTGTACTCCAGCCTGGGCAATTGGAGTCAGACACCATCTCAAAAAAAAAGAGAATTCATTCTCTAAACATTACCAAGTGCCTATGTTCAAGGCACTAGGAAGAAACTGACTTGTCAAACATGATCCTTGCCCTGGGTCACTTGCATCTAACAATGAAAAGGAACACTTACTTAAAGTAGTTTTGCAGTGTGCTCAATGTATATATTCTGCACTATTCCACTGTAGACAGCTTCCAGATGAATGATTCAGAGCTTTCCAATGATCATAGCTGCCCAGGATGGACTGGGTTGCCTTGGGCTAAGGTCACTACCAGCATACAGAAACTAGATGACCATGGGGCAAACAAAGGTCCAATAAAAGGGATTTCTGAACTTGGTAAAAATTGGAGAAGATTCTAAAATTCACTTTCAGTGCTGTGATTCTAGGGTTCTAACTAGCACAATAATTTTGGGGGAAATTGTTACAGACTTAGAAGACAAGCTCTGACAACTAGTCTTAACAATCAGTAGCCCATGGCACCACCCTCCTACTTAAGGAAAAATGGTTCCACTGGTTACTGTATTTTGACTGACGTATATTTGCCACATTAGAAGGGGGGAAAGAGGAATATAGTAAAAGAGGAAGGCTATTATGAAAGCAAAACCACCCATGCAAAGGCGGAAGAGGAAACCCAATCTCAGTTTCTCATCTAACCAGGCACAAGCATCACTATCTCACCTATATGTAACTAGCTATGTGTGAAATACTCAGAGACCAACCAGATAAAATATCTTGGAACACTGAGCAAATAAACCTCAAGTACAGATTTTAAAATAATTCTGAGGGTCTCTATCCCCAGGACTGAGTAATTTTACTGCCACAGTGCCTTGCATATCCAGGTACTTAAAATACCCTGACAGACTGGAAATCCATTTGGAGAGTGTACACTGTAAGTCTGGCTCTCATTTGAGTGTCACAGTGGACACCTGAGGAATTTTGTAAGCTTGCTTTCACATGCTAATATAATTGTATGCCTCTGAAAGCACCCAAGTACACAGAGAAAACTTCAGCTTCTTCGGTGTTTGGATCAAAATTTAGTATGATTTATAAATAGGTACTGCTGAACAACACGCGCCCAGTGTTACAGTTTCTCATATGAAATTATAAAACACATTACACTGAAGAATGACAAAATTACAGAATATAATTCTTCTGTGATCTGCACTCATATGTACCCAAACTAAATGCCCTCTGAAGAATATCAGTGTTTTTATGTTAAAAGGAAAAGTGGCCCAGCCACAGTGGCTCACCCATGTAACCCTAGCACTTTGGGAGGCTGAAGTGGGTGGATTGCTTGAGTCCAGGAGTTCTAGACCAGCCTGGATGACATGGTGAAACCTCATCTCTACAAAAATACAAAAAATAAGCTGGCTGTTGTGGCTCACGCCTGTAATCCCAGCACTTTGGGAGGCCGAGGCAGGCAGACCACAACCAGGTCAGAAGTTTGAGACCAGCCTGACCAACATGGTAAAACCCCGTCTCTACTAAGAATACAAAAATTAGCCGAGCATGGTGGCATGCACCTATAATACCAGCTACTCGGGAGGCTAAGGCAGGAGAATCACTTGAACCCAGGAGGTAGAAGTTGCAGTGAGCCGAGATCATGCCTCTAAACTCCAGACTGGGCAACAGAGCAAGACTCTGACCTACAGCCAGCCCCTCTGCTCAGCACCGTCCCGTGTGGCTCATCCACGCTTCTGTTCAGGGGTGACACTGCTTCCCAAGAGATACCTGCCCAGATATAGCATGTCTGAGCCCACCTCCACATCAAGGTCCAGTTTTCCCAGTTCTATAACTGAAGCCAGACCCCTTTAATTACCAACTTCATCCTTATATGAAGGAACTGACAAAGTTCTATTAAATAACTGTCAATAACAGGACATCCCTCCACCAAAAAAGCTGTCAACAGGACATCCCCTCACCAAAAAAAAAAAAAAATCTTAAGGTCCATGATATCCAATTTTGAAATGGATATATTGAAAAGGCACTCATATATATGTGGGGAAGTATAAATTACTACAATCTCTCCAGAGGCTATTCTACTAATAAATGATACCATTTATACAAATAATTTTTAAAATTTCCCTTCTTTCCATCCTCCAGAAATATTTTCATGAGGACACAAGTATATCTGTATAAGGATGCTCACCACAGGATTATTTAAATATTAAAAAATTTAAAAACAATATCAATGTCCATCAATGGGATCTAATTAAATAATCATAGAAGCACCCACTGACTGACTTTCACTTTATAGCCAATAACATTTTTAGAAGAATGAAGTAAAGCTATATAAGCTGATAAAGATGTCAGATATGTTAAGTTTCAAAGAAAATGCACAAAAAATGTGTTCGGCAGAACCCCTTTTGTATGCATTAGAAAGACATGTGCCAGGGGCAGGGGTGGTGGCTCACGCCTGTAATCCCAGCACTTTGGGAGTTTCCTGATCACTTGCGGTCAGGAGTTTGAGACTAGCCTGGCCAATACAGTGAAACCCCATCTCTACTAAAAATACAAAAATTAGCTGGGTGTGGTGGTGGGTGCCTGTAATCCCAGCTACTCAGGAGGCTGACGCATGAAAATCACTTGAACCCAGGAGGCAGAGGTTGCAGCAAGCCGAGATCACGCCACTGCACTCCAGCCTGAGCGATAGAGCAAGACTCCATCTCAAAAAAAAAAAAAAAAAAAGGGACATGTAAAAACACACCCACACAGAGGGGAGACACAAAATATGCTCCTATTTGCATTGCAAGTTTTCTGGAAGCAGAATTGTTAAAGAGATTACCTTAAGGACAGGGACTTTTGCCCAGTGGAGGGTACAGGCAGGAGAGTTAGGAAGACTGTAACTTTTTATTTTGTACCTTCCTTTCTGAACTACTATAATTTTTTAAAAAAACATCAGCATGTATTTGTCCGCTTTTCAAACACCGATTATTGTCTTCTTGATGAGATTATAGACCAGATTTGTTGTCACCTTTGTATTTTCTCATGTGAAAAATACAGTTCGGAGTTACGTGTTCCACTCAGTAACCAGCCCTCTGCCCAACTCACATAGAACAGAGTCTATATACGATAGATAATGAATGTTAACTGTGATTACAACTGAAGAAAGACTCAGGGGGTTATTTTAAGAAAAATGCATACATGCTAATCAACAATGTATATTTTAAAACAACAACTTCATCACAAAAAATTCATTATAGAAAACTAACACAAAGCAGAAACACTTAAATTACTTGAGTAATCTAACCTTACAGACACACTTAGAGGGTGATGTGGGCTGACTGTGGAAGGAGCTCAGTGACTAGCCTATGGGCAATACTGACACCTGGGAACACAGAAGACCCCCAAACCTAGGAATGCAGTGACAGCACACAGCAGTACATTTGGCGAAGTTTCTGCATGCCTACCGCAGTGTGTGTGCTGAGTTTCTGCTAGTGTCTGGCCCACCCTGAGATTTACATACTCAAACATGTTGCAAGGCAAATTTCTGGAAGAATACACAAAAACTGCTAAGCAGGACTTTCCTCTGGGGTGGAACAGAGGTCTGAATTTGCATGATTTTGTACTGTTTGATTTTTTTCAAACCTGCCTAGGCACCAAGAGAAGTGAGTGACTCAAGGCCCTGGGGTAATGGCAGCGCAATGACTGACATCTTCAGAAGACTGCAGATGAAACTCATGCACACATTCAGCCTCCTGTACTTGCAGCTACCAGCTAGACATCTCTACCAAGATGTCACCTCAAACTAAACAAGTCCAAAATACAACTGCTTGTCATTCTCTTAAACCTATCCCTACTCCTTGCATTTTCCTCCCTGAGTTACTGTTTCCTTGAATGGAAACTTCAGTCTTCGTTGGTTCACCTTTCTCCATCTACAGAGCCAAGAGGTTTCCAAATCCTTCTACCCAAAACCAAACCCCAAACACTGCCAAATCAGACCCTGTCCCTCCACCTTCCCTGACAGTGCTTTGAGTTCAAGTCCTTTTTTCTCTCATAGAATACTGTGGCAGCCTCCAAACTGGTCTCCCTGCCATGAGCCTCTCCCTAGGATATTGCTGCTTGAATACCAAGGTCCCCTTCGTTAGCCTACCTGTGTCATTTCCACACTCCTTATGGTAACACAGCCTACCTTTCTAGGCTCACTTCTGAAAGCTTCTGAGCCCTCTTCTACGACAGCCCCACAGAACTGGACTGGGGGCATGCCTTGCCTCTTCAAGAATCACCCTCTTACTCAGCTTTGGAGAGCTCAAATATCAGCTTCTCTGTAAAATTCCCAGAGGCAGAATGACTTCAGAGCCTCCTGAGAGCTCCTAGAGGATGGCAGGCCAGGCCTACCTGTGGCAGAGCAATTAGGCTTACAGGCCTCCGTACTCAGACTCAACTCTGCCTGCTTCGGCTCTGTGTGCCCAAACGCAGGACTCAGCACAGAGAAGCGCCTCCTTAGGGAGGGACCTTCTGTTCACAGGAGGACATCTACCCACCCCGATATCCACATAGTCTCAAAAGGGACATGATATTCCTTAAAATGAGCTCTGAACCAAGATCCAAGAAAATGGATGCTCACACAGTGTGGCTGAGAACTGACAAAACCAGAAAGGAGGACAATTTGATCCAAGAACTATAGATGTCCACAATCCCTGAAGAAGGCAATTCCACCTCTCAGAATATAGCCAAAGGAAGTAAGTCTGCATGGGCACAGAGATAAGGTGATAAAATATTCACAATCAACATGTAATTTTCTTTAAAAAGCCAAGGTTTACAAGTGGAATGACTAATGCTTTACATTTTAAAGTCTGTACAATGCGCCTACCTTCTACAGTACTGATAACAATACAAGGTCACTTGAAAAAAAGCCATGGCTAATTAGGAAGATCTCCAGTTCCAAAGCAGAAAGTCAAAAAGCCCCCTCTCTTCTGTATTTGTGGACAAGAAAATTCATTCCCCTAAATAATTTGTACTATCTCCCAAGATTTAAAAAAACAAGGGAGAGAGAAAATACAGATGATATACAGATTTAAATACAGAAATACAAATTTAAAAGGAAAAAGAGCCCATATATCTTACTTTTACGAACACTGCAGGCATTTACAACAGTGAATCATGGCTAAGAAATGCCACATTTGCTATGGTAACCCTTCCTCGGTTAGGACATGAGAGTAGAAGTGCAGGGAATGGATACTCATCTATGTGTCCTAAATTACAGCTTTCATTTTTTAATTCTTTTAAGAGGTACTCGTGCCTGCTTTCCTAGAAATTAGAGCATTCCCTTTAAATGCCATCGCCAGTTGCACTCAATTTCTGCACTACAATTTTTTAGGCCAATGTTTCAGAAGGATGGTTTTTCAGTTGATTTTCTCTTGGTCCCTTCCCACTTTGCTGCTACGAACAGAGATAATAAAAACCACCCGATTCTCCCCAGGCCTCTTTCTTTTGCCACCCAACCTTATCACTACTTTCAATTGATTATAAGGAGAGAAGAAGAAAAGAAATCATTACCTAGAGTTACTTTATCTAATTCAGGTCAAAAATTCTTTCCCCTTCCAATAAAATTTCTGAACTAACCAAACTACTCTTGAGTAGATCTAACCAAATTTGGGTAAAGTCAAGAAGCCTAAAGAGAATGGTTGATATGGTATTCTCTATCATCAAATATGTTGAAACTAAACCTTGATTAATAAATGTATTCCCCAAATGGGAAATCTTGAAGTAGCTGGGTGAAGAAAAAAAAACAAAACACAAATAAAGCAATCTTTCCAAATGCCAATAAGAAGTTTGTTATATTCTTAAATATTATAATAAAATATGGATGTGTTTAACCCATATAGTCCGAACATCAAAACTTCATTCATGGATTTATTTGCTGTTTCCTTTTAGCAGAAGGGCTGCTGGTATTTAAGAACAGATACTGCTCTGTAAAAACACAACCATTTGTGACATCTTTCCCTTTGTTATAGTACAGGTAAAAGAAGCACAGAATCAGCAAAGGGGTACCTTACATTCAAGGACCCCTACATATGAAAATCCCAGCATCCAAAACATACTAGCAGTGATTACTTGCTCAATAAATAATTTATATTAAATAGGACAAGCTCCCAATGCATATTTAAAATGTTTTAACTATTAGTAGTGACTACTTGGATAATGAAACTGGAAACAAGACTAATTCGGAGAAAAGATATCAGAACTTTCTTTTTCTACACTATTGAAATATTTTGGCTAAGTGCTGGTATTTATTTTTTTCTTTATATTAGAGATGGTGTCTCACTATGTTGTCCAGGCTAGTCCCAAACTTCTGAGCTTAAACAATCTGAGCACCTTAGCTTCCCAAAGTGCTGGGCTACAGGCATGCATTGCTGCATCCAGCCTTTTTTTTCTTTTAATAGACAAGAGTCTTCCTCTGTCACCCAGGCTAGAGTACAGTGGCTCACTCTACACTCTACCTCCAGGGTTCAAGCGATTCTCATGCCTCAGCCTCCTGAACAGCTGGAATAACAGGTGCATGCTGCCACGTCCGGCTAATTTTTGTATTTTTGGTAGAGATGGGGTTTCTCCATGTTCGCCAGGCTGGTCTTGAACTCCTGACGGCAAGAGATCTACCTGCCTTGGCCTTCCAAAGTGCTGGGATTACAGGTGTGAGCCACCTCGGACAGCCAGTGCTGGTTGTTTTTTTGTTTGTTTGTTTTTTGTTTTGTTTTGTTTTTGAGAGTCTGGCTAGAGTGCAGTGGTACAATCTTGGCTCACTGCAATCTCCATCTCCCAGGTTCAAGAGATTCTCTCATGCCTCAGCCTCCTGAGTAGCTGGGATTACTGACATGCACCCCCACACCAAACTAATTTTTGTATTTTTAGTACAGACGGAGTTTTGCCATGTTGACGAAGCTGGTCTCGAACTCCTGATCTTAGGTGATCCACCTGCCTCAGCCTCCCAAAGTGCTGGAACTACACATGAGCCACCATGCCCAGCCCAGTGCTGGTATTTTTAAAAGCAAAAACAAATTGATTCACAAAGAATCCATTACACATACAACAAAAACATAATGTGTACAAACCTAGACTAGACTAACTTTTACAAGGTCCTATTTTTTTTCAGAATTAACAAATAAAAAAATAAACTCTGGGCTAGATGAAGTGGCTCAGGCCTATAATTAGCAGTTGTGGGGCTAAGGGCTGGAAAATTGATTGCCTGAGGCCATGAGTTCAAGACCAGCCCAGGTAACAGGGCGAGTCCCTGCCTCTACAAAAAAAATTTTTAATTAGCAGGGTGTGGTAGTGTGCACCTATAGTCCCAGCTACTCAGAAGGCTGAGGCAAGAAGATTGCTTGAGCCTGGGAGAAGCTGAGGCTGCAGTGAGCCATATTCATGCCACTGTACTCCAGCCTGAGCAACAGAGTGAGACCCTGTCTCAAAAAATAAAAAATAAAAAAACCCACAAAAATAAAGCAAAAGGCAAGTATTCAAAATAGACAAAGAACTCATAGTACTCAACAGTAAGAAAATAAACAATCGATTTTTTTAAATGGGCAGAGACCTAAACAAAGACCTCACTAAAGAAGATACAGAGGTGACAAGTAAACACATTAACAAGATGCTCAATGTCATATATCACTGAGGAACTGGAAATTAAAACAAGTGGGACAGCATTATATACCTAATAGAATGACCAAAATCTAGAACACTGACAACACCAAATGCTGGTGAGGATGCACAACAACAGAGATTCTTATTCATGGCTGGCAGGAATGAAAATGGCATGGCCACTTTGAAAGATCTTTTCTTTTTTCTTCTATTTATTTATTTACTTACTTTTGCTTCTTCACCCTCTGACTCATCTTTTTTTCTTTTCTCTCTTTTGTTTTTAAGTCAGGGTCTTGCTTTGTCACCCAGGCTGCAATGCAGTGATGTGATCATAGTTCACTGCCACCTCCAGGTCCTGTGCTCAAGTGATCCTCCCACCTCAGTCTCCCAAGCAGTTAGGACCACAGACACATATGACCATACCCAACTAATTTTTTAATTTTTTGTAGAGATAAGGTCTTGCTACGTTCCCCAGGCTAATCTGGAACTCCTGGCTTCAAGGGATCCTCTTGTCTCAGCCCCACATTGTGCTAGGGTTACAGGCATGAGCCATCACACACAGCTGGCAGTTTCTTAGAAAACTAAACATACTCTTACCATACAATCCAGCAATTGTTCATACACAAACCTACACCAAATGTTTACAGCAGCTTTATTCATAATTGTCAAACTGGGCACAGAGTATACCTATAATCCCGGTTACCCAGGAGGCTGAGGAGAGGGGTTCACTTGAGCCCAGGTGTTCATGAGACCAGTAAGGAAAATACAATGACACACTGTCTCAAAACATTTTTAAAAACTATCAAAACCTGGAAGCAACCAAATGACCTTCAGTAGGTGAATGGATCAACTGTGGTACATCCATACAATGGAATGTTATTCAGGACTAAAAAGAAATGAGCTATCAATCCAGGAAAAGATATGGAGGAATCTTAAATGCATATTGCTAGATAAAAGAAGCCAATCTGAAAAGGCTATATGCTGTATGATTCCAAGGGCATGACATTCTGGGAAAGGCAAAACTATGGAGACAGAAAACAGACCAGTGTTTGCCAGGGGCTGAGGGAAGGGATAAATTAATAGGTGAAGCACAAGATTTTTAGATCACAAACTGTGTCCAGCATCCTTTATTGAATGTTCCATCCCTTTCTCAGTGACTGAGTACATGCTGTTCCAGTCTGCCCAATGGACTGTCCCCTAAGAGCTCCCCTCACCCCCCACAGTAATTCTATCACCCCACACTTTCCTAGGGAAACAATTCCTATCCCTACTATTCCATGTGATTCTGGTGAGGCTGCACTGCAAAGCCAGCTGGCAGTTCAGGGCAGGAAGAGCCATGGGTAGCCCCCAGATAGTGTAGCATCCCCATGGTCATGGGCCAAGGATGGGCACATGGCCACAGCAGCCCACGTGGTATCTTCCTTAGGACTTTACACACTGACTCTAAGGAAGGTCACTTCCCTCTTTGATCTCAAACTATAAAAATAGAAGCCCGGAAGTATCAAAAACCATACCTCCTTTCCTCTGGCTGCACAAAGGAAGCTATTCACAACAGGAGAAAATGAAGCCAACCCCAAAAAATATCAAAGTCAGGGAGAGATAGGCACTGAGCTTTCTCTGGAGTCACTAAAGCAAATACCACCTTTGCTTAAACAATTATGAGTTTATTTACCTTGCACTTGAAAGACTCCTGATTCATACACAAAGCCTTTGATTATATATACTCTCATGCATAGTTGGGTCAGGTCTTAAGTGTTCTTTTCGCATCTATGGCTATTTCTGTCTATTTGAGGGCTCAGATTACCCTTTAAAATTCACATATAAACCTATAAGTAGTCGATAGTACAAAACCAATAGTCTTCCAACTCATCTTTAGTTTTCAAAATGTTGTTGGATATTCTTGCCTGTGTTGTTTTCAGCTTTGTTGAAACTGTGGTCTCTGTCTCAACTACAACTGAGAAAGCACTTCTCTGCATTGCCTTGTATATTATTTGAGGATAATAAAAATCTATAGATACACCTATTGTATACTCATAACTTTGTAAAAATTTTAAATCTATACAATTATAGGATTTTTTTTATAGAGACGAGGTTTCACCGTGACCTCAGGTGATCCGCCTGCCTTGGCCTCCCAAGTGCTGGGATTACAAGCGTGAGCCACCAGGCCCAGCCTAGAATTATAGTTTTTAGAAGCACTATGGTAACAACTGTTTCCTCAACAACCTCCACAATCTCATCCCAGTTCATGTCAAAAGGTCAATTACGAAAGTCATACTTTCTTGACAACTTGTTGTATGGGGAGGAAAATCAGATCTTATTTATTAATAATTTTTTTTTTTTTTTTTTGAGACAGAATCTCACTCTGTCACCCAGGCTAAAGTGTGATCTCAGCTCACTGTAGCCTCCGCCTCCTGGGTTCAAGCAATTCTCCTGCCTCAGCCTTCCGAGTAGCTGGGATTACAGACACAGGCCCAGCTAATTTTTGTATTTTTAGTATTTCACCATGTTGGCAAGACTGGTCTTGAACTCCTGACCCCAGTGATATCTGCTCACCATGGCCTCCCAAAGTGCTGGGATTACAGGCATGAGCCACCACGCTTGGACTATTAATGATATTTTTAAAAGCCTGGTGTTAGCTGCTATGTGTTTAGTTATATGTTTAAATTTGGGCTGGGCATGGTGCTTCATGCCTATAATCCCAACACTCTGGGAGGCTGCAGCAGGAGGATCGCTTGAGCCCAGGAGTTGAAGACCAGCCTGGGCAACATATTAAGAGGGCATCTCTACAAAAAAAATTAAAAAATAAATAAATAATATTAAATATATTTTAAAAGTAACCATTAGGATGACTATTATATATTTAAAAAAAAATACTAAGTGTTAGCAAGAATGTGAAGAAATTAGAGCCCTTGTACATTGCTGGTGGGAATGTACAATGGTACAGCTGTGTGAAAAACAGTATGACAGTTCTTCAAAAAAGCCAGACACGGAATTACCATACGATCCAGCAATTCCATGTCTGGGTATATATTCAAAGAATTGATATATTCAATTGATATATTCAAACATGATTCAAGATAGCCAATAAGTAGAAGCAACCCAAATGTCCAATAATGGATAGATGGAGAAACAAATTGTGATATATACATATAATGGAATATTATTCAATCTTAAAAAAGAAAGAAATTCTGACGTATGCTACAAAATAGATGAACCTTGAGGACATTAAGCTAATGAAATAAGCTGGTCACAGAAGGATAAATACTGGTCGATTCACTTATGTGAGGTACCTAGAGTAGTAAAATCTCTGTCAGAAAGGTAGAAATGTAGCATGGTGGCTGCCAGGGTGCTGTAGGAAGGGGAGAATTAAGAGTTCGTGTTTAATGTTTCCATTGGAGGAGATGAAAATTTTCTGGAGACAGATGGTGGTCATAATTGCACAATTATGTGGATGTATTTAATGCCACTGATCTGCACACTAAAAATGGTTAAGACAGTAAATTGTATGCTATGTGTATTTTACTATAATGTTTTAAAATGTAGCTACCCCAAAGAATTGTCATTAATGAAATGTGGTATGTCCATACAATGGACATAAAAAAGAACAAAGTATTGAAACATGCTGCAACATAGATGAACCTTGAAAATATCATGTTTAGTGAAAATAAGGCAGACACAAAAGATATGATTCCATTTATATGCAATATACAGAAGAGGCAAATCTATGCAGACATAAAAAAGACTACTGGGCCACAAGGACCGAATGTTCTACAGGTATGGGGTACCCACCTGGGGCTAAAATGTTCTGAAACGATAAAGTAACAGTGGTTGCACAAGACTGGGACTATACTTACTTAATGTCACTGGAATGTACCAATTAAAATGGTCACAGGTAAATGTTAGGTTTTATGTTTTAAGCATATTCAAAAATGCACTGTTCTTTTTTTTAACCGTGTTGCCTGGGCTGGTTGCGATCTCCTGAGTTCAGGCCATCCACCCGCTGCAGCCTCTCAAAGTGTTGGGATTACAGGCGTGAGCCACCACACCCAGCAGAGTCTTGATATTTCTTTTTTTTTTCTTTCCACTTTTTTTTATTTACTGCATTTTAGGTTGTGGGGTACGTGTGAAGAACATGCAAGATTGTTGCATAGGTACACACATGGCAGTGTGATTTGCTGCCTTCCTCCCCTTCACCTGGCATTTTTCCCCATGCTATCTGTCCCCAACTCCCCACCCCCCACGGTCCCTCCCCTATTTCCCCCCAACAGACCCCAGTGTAGTGTGATGCTCCCCTCCCTGTATCCCATGTGCTCTCATTGTTCAACACCCGCCTATGAGTGAGAACATGCGGTGTTTGATTTTCTGTTCTTGTGTCAGTTTGCTGAAAATGATGGTCTCCAGGTTCATCCATGTTCCTACAAATGACACGAACCCATCATTTTTGATGGCTGCATAATATTCCATGGTGAATATGTGCCACATTTTCCCTGTCCAGTCTATCATCAATGGGCATTTGGGTTGGTTCCAGGAGTTTGCTATTGTAAACAGTGCTGCAGTGAACATTCGTGTGTATGTGTCCTTATAGTAGAATGATTTAAAATCCCCTGGATATATACCCAGTAATGGGATTGTTGGATCAAATGGAATTTCTGTTTCTATGTCCTTGAGAAATTGCCACACTGTCTTCCACAGTGGTTGAACTAATTTACACTCTAACCAAGTGTAAAGTGTTCCTATTTCTCCACATTCTCTCAAGCATCTGTTGTCTCCAGATTTTTTAATGATCGCCATTCTAACTGGCACGAGATGGTAACTCAATGTAGTTTTGATTTGCATCTCTCTGATGACCAGTGACGATGAGCATTTTTTCATATGATTGTTGGCCTCATATACGTCTTCTTTTGTAAAGTGGCTGCTTATATCCTTTGCCCACTTTTGAATGAGCTTCTTTTTTTCTTGATCTGTTTTAGTTCTTTTTAAATTCTAGATGTCAGCCTTTTGTCAGATGGATTAACTGCAAAATTTTTTTCCCATTCTGTTGGTTGCCGATTCACACTAATGACTGTTTCTTTTGCCGTGCAGAAGCTGTGGAGTTTAATTAGGTCCCATTTGCCTATTTCGGCTTTTGTTGCCAATGCTTTTGGTGTTTTGGTCATGAGGTCCTTGCCTATGCCTATGTCCTGAATGGTTTTGCCTAGTTTTTCTTCTAGGGTTTTTATGGTGTTAGGTCTTATGTTTAAGTCTTTAATCCATCTGGAGTTAATTTTAGTGTAAGGTGTCAGGAAGGGGTCCAGTTTCTGCTTTCTACACATGGCTAGCCAGTTTTCCCAACACCATTTATTAAACAGGGAATCCTTTCCCCATTGCTTGTTTTTGTCAGATTTGTCAAAGATCGGATGGTTGTAGATATGTTGTGTTGCCTCCGAGGCCTCTGTTCTGTTCCATTGGTCTGTATCTCCGTTTTGGTACCAGTACCATGCTATTTTGATTACTGTAGCCTTGTAGTATAGTTTGAAGTCTGGTAGTGTGATGCTTCCTGCTGTGTTCTTTTTGCTTAGAATTGACTTGGCTATGCGGGCTCTCTTTTGGTTCCATATGAAGTTTAAGGTGGATTTTTCCAGTTCGGTGAAGAAGGTCATTGGTAGCTTGATGGGGATAGTGTTGAATCTGTAAGTTACTTTGGGCAGTATGGCCATTTTCACGATATTGATTCTTCCTAACCATGAACATGGAATGTTTCTCCATCTGTTTGTTTCCTCTCTTATTTCGCTGAGCAGTGGTTTGTAGTTCTCCTTGAAGAGATCCTTTCTGTTCCTTGTTAGTTGTATTCCTAGGTATTTTATTCTCTTTGTAGCAATTGTGAATGGCAGTTCGTTCTTGATTTGGCTCTCTTTAAGTCTGTTATTGGTATATAGGAATGCTTGTGATTTTTGCACATTGATTTTGTATCCTGAGACTTTGCTGACGTTGCTTATCAGTTTCAGGAGATTTTGGGCTGAGACGATGGGGTCTTCTAGATATACAATCATGTCGTCTGCAAATAGAAGCAATTTGACTTCTTCCTTTCCTATTTAAATACCCTTTCTTTCTTTTTATTGCCTGATTTCTCTGGCTAGAACTTCCAGTACTATATTGAATAGGGGTGGTAAGAGAGGGCATCCTTGTCTAGTGCCAGATTTCAAAGGGAATGCTTCCAGTTTTTGCCCATTCAGTGTATTGGCTGTTGGTTTGTCGTAAATAGCTTTTATTATTTTGAGATACATTCCGTCAATACCTAGTTTATTGAGGGTTTTTAGCATAAAGGGTTGTTGAATTTTGTCAAAGGTCTTCTCTGCATCAATTGAGATAATCATGTGGTTTTTGTCTTTGGTACTGTTTATGTGGTGAATTACGTTTATAGACTCACATATGTTGAACCAGCCTTGCATCCCTGGGATGAATCCTACTTGATTATGGTGGATAAGCTTTTTGATGTGTTGTTGCAATCGGCTTGCCAGTATTTTATTGAAGATTTTTGCATCTATGTTTATCATGGATATTGGCCTGAAGTTTTCTTTTCCTGTTGAGTCTCTGCCGGGTTTTGGTAACAGGATGATGTTGTTCTCATAAAATGATTTGGGAAGGATTCCCTCTTTTTGGATTATTTGGAATAGTTTCAGAAGAAATGATACTAGCTCCTCTTTGTATGTCTGGTAGAATTCAGCTGTGAACCTTCTGGACCTGGGCTTTTTTTGGGTGGTAGACTTTTAATTGCTGCCTCAACTTCAGACCTTGTTATTGGTCTATTCAGGGTTTCGACTTCTTCCTGGTTTAGGCTTGGGAGGATGCAAGTGTCCAGAAATTTATCCATTTCTTCCAGGTTTACTAGTTTATGTGCATAGAGTTGTCTGTAATAATCTCTGATGATGGTTTGAATTTCTGTGGAATCTGTGGTGATATCCCCTTTATTCTTTTTTTATTACATCTATTTGATTATTCTCTCTTTTCTTTTTTATTAATCTGGCTAGTCTATTTTGTTAATCTTTTCGAAAAATCAGCTCCTGGATTTATTGATTTTTTGAAGGGTTTTTTATGTCTCTATCTCCTTCAGTTCTGCTCTGGTCTTAGTTATTTCTTGTCTTCTGCTAGGTTTTGGGTTCTTTTATCTTGCTCCTTTAGCTCTTTCAATTTTGATGATAGGGTGTCAATTTTAGATCTCTCCTTGCTTCTCATGTGGGCATTTGCATTGCTATATATTTTCCTCTAGAGACTGCTTTAAATGTGTCCCAGAGATTCTGGTATGTTGTGTCTTCATTCTAATTGGTTTCCAAGAACATCTTTATTTCTGCCTTCATTTCATTGTTTATCCAGTCAACATTCAAGAGCCAGTTGTTCAGTTTCCATGAAGCTGTGCGGTTCTGAGTTAGACTGGCAAATTGGATAAAAAGCCAAAACCCATCTGTGCTGTATCCAGGAAACCCATCTCACACGCAAGGATACACAAAGGCTCAAAATAAAGCAATAGAGGAAGATTTACCAAGCAAATGGAGAGCAAAAAAAAGCAGGATTTGTAATTCTCATCTCTGATTAATAGACTTTAAACCAACAAAGATCGAAAGAGACAAAGAAGGACATTACATAATGGTAAAAGGGTCGATGCAACAAGAAGAGCTAATGATCCTAAATATATATGCACCCAAAACAGGAGCACCCAGATACATAAGGCAAGTTCTTAATGACTTAGAAAGAGACTCAGACTCCCACACAATAATAGTGGGAGACTTTAACACCCCACTGTCAATATTAAGAAGATTAATGAGACAGAAAATTAACGAGGATATCCAGGACTTGAACTCAAACCTGGACCAAGCAAACCTAATAGACATTTACAGAACTCTCCACGCCAAATCCATAGAATATACATTCTTCTCAGCACCACATTGCACCTACTCTAAAACTGACCACATAATTGGAAGTAAATCACTCCTCAGCAAATGCGAAAGAATGGAAATCATAACAGTCTCTCAGACCACAGTGCAATCAAGTTAGAACTCAGAATTCAAAAATGCACTGTTCTTAAAAAAAAAAAAAAAATCCAACAGCTCATGTAGATATCATGTAGCTAATCAGCAGAGATACATCACTGAAGAACTAAGTATTATACTAGGGTATATTATCAATCCTAGCAATGTTATTTCATATAAATGCCCTAATCTGTGAAAACAAATACCAAAAAAACTATTTTCTTTCTTTTTTGGAAACAGAGTCTCACTCTGTTGCCTACGCTAAAGTACGGTGGCACAATCTCGGCTCACTGCAATCTCTCCTTCCCGAGTTCAAGCGATTCTCCTGCCTCAGTCTCCTGAGCAGCTAGGATTACAAGCATGCACCGCCACACTTGGCTAATTTTGCATTTTTAGTAAAGACGGGGTTTCACCATGTTGGCCAGATGGTCTCAAACTCCTGACCTCAAGTCATCTACCCACCTCGGCCTCCCCAAAGTGCTGGGATTACAAGCATGAGCTACCACACCTGTCCAAAAATACTATTTTCTTAATAAATATAATTGTCTGCTTTTTTATGCAAATGTAGAAAACCGTTATATTATTATACAAATACCGCATTACATCGTGGAATGATTAGGGCACCGAAGATAAATAACGAGTGTTATATACAGAGGAGTTTACACTAACAAGAAATGCGCCACATGCTGGGACATTTCAGAAAGAACAGAGAGGAGGAGCCAGCCCAGGGCCTCAGTTCATGTTTTAGTCATTAGCCCCCAGACCTGTCTAGAAAGTTGGGAGGTTCTTTCCTCAAAAAAAAAAAAAAAAAAAATTAGGGAAGTTATCTTCCAGTAGAAAGAAATGCCAAAAGCATTTATAATCAAAGGAACATGAAGGTTCTTTCCTTACAGCTTTATCTTACCATAACACACTTGTAATATTTTCAAATCAAACTGACACAGTTTGATTTTAAATAGGGACAACTCAGTTGAGAATTTAACAGTGAGAAGACAAGGTACTCTGGGGTCATATAAACCACATAAAACAAACTAATATGGTAAAAGCCAATCTGACAGAATTTTGACAGCAAAATTATGTTTAAATACAAACATCATATCTCTAAGATTAAGAATATAAGCTTTTATTTTGTTTGTATTCAATGGAAACAGCTTTCTTATAAGCAATAAGAAAAGCAGAAGTTACAATGGAATTAAGGAAAAGATATGGATCACCAGCTAAACTAAGAAATCCTAAGATTCCTAGATCTACCATGTAGGGAAACAGAGGCAACAGAGTAGACAACAGTGAGATGCCCTACAAATGGTTACTATGGGAAAAGGGAGGGTGGGGAGCAGAACAAGCTCTGCCTGCCAAACTAGAAATGTCAGCATGTATCTTGTTTTGTTTTTTAAAAACCCAGGGTCTCAGGGTCTTGCTATGTTGCCCAGGCTGGAGCACAGTAGCTATTCACAGGCACAATCACAGCTCACTATATAGTTCCTGAACTCCTGTGGTCAAGCAATATTCCTGCCTCAGCCTCCTTAGTAGCTGGGAATACAGGTGCCGGCCACAGTACCCAAGTTGTTTAAAATTGGGTGAAAAAATTAAATGGTACAAGCAGGATAGGGAAAAAAGCAATGTTTCGTAACATCTTTAACTGGGTCTGCTAACACTTCTCCAGGTCTATACATTCTCTATGAGAATTTTTAAATGGTGTGTTTTCATTTCAAGATTACACTAAAACATTAGCATAAGCTGTTCTGGATCATTGAGAAGCTTCCCTGGAAACACAGAGCTGCCCAGGGATTTCACAGTCAACATATGCTGTTTTATTTACCATCAGGCTAAGAACAAACAATAGGACTTTAACTGGTTTGTACTAACAATCAAGAACAGAGGAAGATTTGATCCCTGCATAATATACATGCCAAGCAAAGGACAGAGAACACCCCTCCTAGGTTTTACAGTTGTCAGGGACAAGTGATGAGGGAACTAAGTTACCTCATGGCAAGGTAATAAAAGCCATTCCCAAAGCCTTCAAATCTTCCACAGCAACAATACCATATTCACAATGAGAGGAGCAATGGGAATAAAGATTATCTGCTCCATAAAAGTAATTTTAAATTTATTGATTTTTGTCATTTTATCTGTCTTTAATTTGTAAGCTTATTTTCTTTTTCTAATCTGTAAGCAGGCCAGGTGTAGTGGCTCACGCCTGCCTTCCCAACACTTTAGGCCAAGGTGAGAAGAACTGCTTGAGCCCAGGAGTTCAAGACCAGCGAGTAAGATACTGCTTCAACTTAAAAAAAAAAAAAGAAAAAGGAAGGAAGGCAGAAAGAAAGAAGGAAAGACAGAAAGAAAGAAAAGAATGCATACAAGTTTAAAATTTTTATGTGTTAGAGGCATTTTTTCTTTTTTTAAATATAGAAATGGGGTCTTGCTACTATATTATCCAGGCTGGTCTCAAACTCCTGGGCTCAAGGAATCCTTCCACCTTGACCCCCCAAAGTGCTGCAATTACAAGCATGAGCCACCGTGCCCAGTCTTATGACTGTATCTGGCCTTAACATTGTGATGTTACATTCTTAAGTAACATTATAATGAAAATAACTTCAGCTAGCCATTCAGTTGAGAAAAGACAGTCTTTTCAACAAATATTGATGGGAAAACTGGATATCTATATGCAAAAGACTCAAGTTTGACTTTTATTTTTTTTGGAGATGAATTCTTGCTCCATTGCCCAGGCTGGAAGGGGAGTGCAGTGGTACCATCTTAGCTCACTGCAACCTCTGCCTCCTGGGTTCAAGTGATTCTCCTGCCTCAGTCTCCTGAGTAGCTGGAACTACAGGCATGCACCACCATGCCTGCCTAATTTTTGTATTTTCAGTAGAGACAGGGTTTCACCATGTGGGCCAGGCTGGTCTCAAACTCCTGACCTCAGATGATCCACCCACCTCAGCCTCCCAAAGTGGTGGGATTACAGGCATCAGCCACTGCACCCCAGGCTTCAAGTATGACTCTTAAACTGTATATAAAAATTAACTCAAAATGGATCAAAGACCTAAACTTAGGAGCTAAAACTGTGGAAAGAAAACAGAGCGAAAGCTATCTGACATTGCATTTGGCAATGGTCTCTCAAATATGACACTAAATGTACAGGTAACAAAAGAAAAAATAAAAAGCTTTGTGCATCAAAGGACATTATCAAAATTGAAAGCTTTTGTGCATCAAAGGACATTATCAAGAGAGTAAAGGTCAGGCGCAGTGGCTTAAACCTATCATCTCAGCAGTTTGAGAGGCTGAGGTAGGAGGACTGCTTGAAGCCAGGAGTTCAAGACCAGTCTGGGCAACAAGATGAGACACTGTCCCTTCAAAAATGAAAAATAAATAAAAATTTAAAAATTGACAAGGCGCAGTGGCCCATGCCTATAATCCTAGCAGTCTGGGATGCCAAAGCAGGCGATCACTTGAGGTCAGGCAAGATGGCACGACAGCCTGGGCAAAAAAGTGAGACTCATCTAAAAAAAAAAAAAAAAAAAAAAAAAGTGCAAAGGATGTGATAAAGAGGATTGGAGCCCTTGAACTTTGCCTTTGGGAAGGTAAAATGATTTAGCTGTGGTGGAAAAGTCTGGCCATCCCTCAAAGAGTTAAACATAGAATTCTCACATGATCCAGCAATTCCACTCCTAGGTATAGAACCAAAGGAACTGAAATCAGAGATTCAAACAAGTATTTGGTCACCAATGTTCATATCAGCATTATTCACAATAATTAAAGGTGGAAACAATCCAAATGTCCATTGATGTTGAACGAAAAAAACAAAATGTGGTATACATAAACAATGCAATATTAATTATCTCTAAAGAATTAAAGTGATACAAGCAACCACATGCGTGAACCTTGGAATCAGCCTGCTAGATGAAGAAAGACAGAAACACAATTAAAACATTGCAAAAGAAAAAAAGTCCGAAACAAAATGACAAATATGTAGGATTCCACTTAGATGGAACAGACAAATTGATAGAGACAGATAGATAGTAGGATGGTGGTTGCCACCATCTTGGTTGCAGGGATGGAGTGAGAAACTATTGTTTAATGAGTACAGAGTTTCTGTTTAGGATAATGAAAAGTTCTGGCAATGGTCAATGGTGATTGTGTACAACACTGTGAATGTACTTAATGCCGCTGAATTGTACACTTAAAAATGGTAAATTTTATCTTATGTATATTTTACCACAGTAAGAAAAATGTTAATACTGGATATCTGTAAAAATGTTTTATGCAGAACTTAATTTGAGAAACAGAACTACAGAATTAAAAGTTATACCACTTACATAATGTTTAAAAACACAGACAACGGTATACCAATCAATGTAAGCACAGGTGAGAGAACAAAAGTGCGAATGGAAAGGGCACACATTTGCCTCTGAGGACTGGTTACCTCTGGGGAAGTGGGGGTGGAGGGAGAGTGAGACGTATGTCAAGGGTCTGCAGGAAATCTGAGTAGTTGCATTCCCTAAGGTAAGAGAGAGGGAGGCAGGGAAGGAAGCAGGGATTTCATTTGACACAAATGTGTCAAATCCCAGTGGTAGGTAACCAAAGGTTCAATATGTTACTCTGTATCCTCTTCACATGTTTAAATAATTATAAAAACAAACTCTGAAATCACTAAAAAAATGCAAGGTTTATACAACGAGGAAGTATGTAAATTCAAACTTCCCTCAGCCATCTTACACAGTGAATGAACAGACGATCCACTGACATGGAACAATGTTCCAGAACTTAGCATAAAGACCGGCTTGAACTTTCCGTCCCTCCTGTCTTTTCACAGATCTAAGATGTCATGATCAGGTAACTGGAGTTGCCAATCACCAGTCACTAGCCAGACTTATCTCTCACTTCAAGACCATAACTGGTCCTACACTTTTTACTTGCCTCCAAAACTGCAAGTTAAGTAAGCATTAATTCACCTTAGAAGTAAGGTAAAAGCTGTGGCATTTCTCTCAATATACAAGTAAATTTCTACTAGGCTATTACTACAGAGTAAGATTGGTTCATGATTTGCTTACTGCAAGTAACTGAAAATTGTCATTAGTAAGATGCAGAAATTCCCACAAAAGCCAGGAACTTGGAAACAAACTACAACTTGGAGCTTGCTTCTTTACTAGTCATACCAAGACTATATAAAAAGAGTGGCCGGGCACGGTGGCTCAAGCCTGTAATCCCACCACTTTGGGAGGCCGAGGCGGGTGGATCACGAGGTCAAGAGATCGAGAACATCCTGGTCAACATGGTGAAACCCTGTCTCTACTAAAAATACAAAAAATTAGCTGGGCATGGTGGCGCGTGCCTGTAATTCTAGCTACTCCGGAGGCTGAGGCAGGAGAATTGCCTGAACCCAGGAGGCGGAGGTTGCGGTGAGCTAAGATCACACCATTGCACTCCAGCCCAGGTAACAAGAGCGAAACTCTGTCTCAAAAAAAAAAAAAAAAAAGAGTATCAGAATGGAAATAACCCTAGCACCGCTCTCTCTCCTTTGCCCGCATGATTAGGTCTTTTATTTTTCTTTTTAGGCAAAGCACTATTTTCATAATAGTACAGGGAATGTGAGAACACAACAGGCTCAATTAACACTCAGAACCAAAAGCAAGGATATTCCTAGATAATGACCCAAGAGTACTGAAAATGTATGCTCACACAAAAATTCCAGCATGATACTCAGAAGCCTGAGGCACAAGAATCACCTGAACCCAAGAAGCAGAGGCTGCAGTGAGCCGAGATTGCACCACTGCACTCCAGTCTGGGTAACAGAGTGAGACTCTGCCCTCTGTCTTCCCACCGAAAAAACAAACAAACAAACAGAAAAACACCTCAAGCATGAACATTTATGGCAGCATTATTCATAAGTCAATGGAAAACAACCTGAATATCCATCAACTGATGAATAATAAGCAAAACATGGTATAACCATACAATGGAATATTACCCAGCCAAATGAAGGATAAAGTAATGATACACGCTATAACACAGATGGACCTGGAAGACATTATTCTAAGAGAAAAAAAGGCAGACATCAAAAGCCATTAATTTTGGCCTTCCAAAATTAATGTATTGTACTATTGTATTGTACATTCCATTAATAAAATATCCAAAACAGTCAAATCCATGAAGACAAAAAGTACACTGATGGTTGCCTGGTGCTGGGAGATTTGGGGAGAAATGAGGAACTGCTAATGAATACAAAGTTTCTTTTTGGATTGATGAAAATGTTCCACAACTTATTCTGGTGATGGTTGCACAACTCTATGTATACAATGAAACCTAAAAGATTAAATTCACCGGCTTTAAAATGGGTGAATTATATCTCAGTGCTGTTAAAAAAAAAAAAAAGAGAGGAAGGACAAGCTGCCATTACAGCCATTAAATACATTATTGTGCCAAAGCTTCTACCCTGTACATGCTACCACAAAGCAAAAAAAGAGGACTAGGAGACTCTAAGTCAGTAAAAAGAAGACCTGTATGTTACAAAAATGGATGACCTACACAAACCCAAAACACAACTTCATATTTTAGTTAACAGGCAAATTGTTCACCTTTATAAATACTGAAAACATTTGCAGACCACATTATATCAGGATCCACAAGAGATCTAGGAATCCCAGGGTCACTGCTCAAAGAATTAAGAGTTTTTAATGTATTAGGTTGGTGCAAAACGAATTGCAGTTTTGCATTGCTGAAATTTGCTGTTTGATACTGGAATACATTCTTAAATGTGATTATCTTACACATCATTTCAATGCGCACTTCTCGCTTTGTAATTTTTTTCTAGTGACTTATTACTTGCTGTTTATGTTTATTTTAGACTATGGAAATAATCTTATTCAAGTTCAAAATGGGTCATAAAGCAGTGGAGACAACTCACAGCATCAACAACGCATCGACCCAGGAACTGCTCATGAACCTACGGTACAGTGGTAGTTCAAGAAGTTTTGCAAAGGAGACAAGAGCCTTGAAGATGAGGAGCATAGTGGCTGGCCAGTGGAAGCTGACTAACTGAGAGCAATCACTGATTACAACTACACGAGTTCTGCTGCCGAAGAACTCAACATTGACAATTCTATGCTCATTTGGCATTTGAAGCAAATTGGAAAGGTAAAAAAGCCCAATAAGTAGGAGCCTCATAAGCTGAGCAACAATCAAAAGAAGTCATTCTGAAGTGTCTTCTCATTCTATGTGACAATAAACCATTGCAAATTTGGATTGTGACACGTGACAAAAAATAGATTTTATACGACAACTGGCGACAACCAGCTCAGTGGCTAAACTGAGAAGAGGCTTCAAAGCACTTCCCAAAGCCAAATTTGCAACAAAAAAAGGTCATGGACTCTGTTTGGTGGGTCTGCTGCTGGTCTGATCCACTACAGCTTTCTGAATCCCAGCGAAACCATGACATCTGAGAAGTATATGCTCAGCAAATCAATGAGATGCACTGAAAACTGCAACGCTGCAGCTGGTGTTGGTCAATAGAAGGGTCCAATTCTTCTCCATGACAACACCCAGCCACATGTCACATAAACAACGCTTCAAAAGTTGAATTAAAATGGGCTATGAAATTTTGCCTCATCCATCACATTCATCGGACCTCTTATCAACCGACTACCACTTCTTCAAACATCTCGACAACTTTTTGTAGGGAATACACTTCCACAACCAGGATGCAACAGATGTGTTCCACAGGAATTCCTCGAATCCCGAAGCACAGATTTTTATGCTACAGGAGGCAACAAACTTATTTCTTGTTGGCAAAAATGTGTTGATTATAATGGTTCATATTTTGATTAATAAAGACATGTTTGAACCTAGTTATAATGATTTAAAATTCACAGTCCAAAACCATAATTACTTTTGCATCAAGCTAAGAAGATCTCATCCTGGAGTCCTAATCTCTTCTCCACAGTTCACTAGAGAGTCGACAAATCTGCATTCGCCCAGTTCAGCTCCCTTGCAGGCTTTGCTGCTTTCACACGATCATCTTCAAGAATCCACACAAGGTCAAAATATCCTTTTCAGCATGAATTTCCTTACCAATGAGCACATTACATGTCCTTAAATTTACCCTAACATGGAGTTCTGTCTCACTTTATGGAAAGTTACATAGATCTACACATTTTTTGTTTGTTTTTTTGAGATGGAGGTTCGCTCCTTTTGCCCAGGCTGGAGTGCAATGGCACCATCTCAGCTCACTGCAACCTCTACCTCTCAGGTTCAAGTGATTCTCCTGCCTCAGCCTCCTGAGTAGCTGGGATTACAGGCACCTGCCACCATGCCCAGCTAATTTTGTATTTTTTTTTTTAAGATGGCATTTTGCTCTTGTTACCCAGGCTGGAGTGCAATGGCACGATCTCAGCTCACCACAACCTCCGCCTCCTCAGTTCAGGCAATTCTCCTGCCTCAGCCTCCTGAGTAGCTGGAATTACAGGCACGTGCCACCATGCCCAGCTAATTTTTTGTATTTTTAGTAGAGACAGGGTTTCACCATGTTGACCAGGATAGTCTTGATCTCTTGACCTCGTGATCCACCCGCCTCAGCCTTCCAAAGTGCTGGGATTACAGGCATGAGCCACTGCGCCCAGCATTTTATATTTTTAGTAGAGACGAAGTTTCACCACGTTGGCCAGGCTGGTCTCAAACTCTCAACTTCGGGTGATCTGCCTGCCTCGGCCTCCCAAAGTGCTGGGATTAAAGGCACTTTGCGCCCTGCCAAATCGGTACAATTCTTTTGCAGATGCTTCTCCACTGGAAGACACAAATGCCCTTTACTGGAACTGCTGAATCCCTCAACTTATCCGGTTCCTGTATATGTGATCTTCTGGCCAAAACAGACAATTTTCTAATTCAATGGTGCTAAGTATACTATTGCTTCACTTTCAGATAAGAAAGTGATTAACAAAACAGGAACTCAATGTACTGTAAAAATAAGAATACCAAAAAAAGAGGTTTTTAAGTGACTAAGTATAACAAGAAATACAGAAAGATTAGCACATTCAAATCATGACAACACAACCAACACAGTCATACATCTCAAAACATACGCACTCACACTGCAACGAACACACCAGGCAAAAATCCCACAACCGCTACAGAAAGAGAAAAATAATACAAGAGAGCCGGATATGGTGCTACACATCTATAATGCCAGCTACTCCCAAGGCTGAGGCAGAAGGACTGCTTGAGCCCAGCAGTTTGAGACCAGCCTAGGTAACTTAACAAGACCCCATCTCAGAAAAAAAAAGTAAAATGATAAGTTGCTGTACTTGGGACACCTTAAGTATTAAAGGTTTTCCTCATTCACTGTTAAACCTCACAATCTTTCTGGCAACGTACAAGAATCTCAGCAATCTTATTTTGAGGAACACAGATGGAAATACTAGCTCAAAAGTAAATAATACTTTGTATAAGTATGCTCCTAGCACTTTATTTACAATAGAAAATAAGAAGCAATGTAGATGTCCAAGAGTAAGAGAATGCTTAAGTAAACCTTGGCATGTTCATACAGGAAAATGTATTTTTTTTTAAAAGCTATATATGTCAACTATACAAATACATAGAAAAGACCATATAAAATGTAAACTAGGAGACGGATTAAGACCTTTCATGTTGACAAAAATTATTTTTCACAACAGATCTTTTACAATGACATAATACTATGAGCTTACAGGGACTAAGAAATAGTTGATACTTTATAATGAAGAAGTGTTTTGAAATTCTAGGCATTTGGGGTTAACATACTCAAGCTGAACAAATGTAGGAGAAAAATTATTAAATATACAACCTACAGTTTCTAACACTGACATAAAATACCAAAGAAAATGCAGAAGACATCAAATTAAGTTTTCTCTTGATGATTTTTTCTTTTTCTGTCTTTTTTTTTGAGATAGGGTTTCACTCTGTCACCCAGGTTAGAGTACAGTAGTGTGGTCTGAGCTCACTGTAACCTCTGCCTCCCAGGCTCAAGCGATCCTCCCGCCTTGGCCTCTGTAGTAGCTGAGATCACATGCACATACCACCACATCCAGCTAATTTTTATACTTTTGGTAGAGACAGGGTTTCACCATGTTCCCCAGGCTGGTCTTGAACTCCTAAGCTCAAGCGATCTGCTTACAAGTCAGCACTCAGCACAAAGCACTAGGCATAATTCTCCTGAGTACCCACCTCATCTCCATCACCTCTGCAGCACAGTTTGGCTGGGGGACAATTTAACAGGATCAATAAAACATTTAAAATGTCCACTCTCTGTCCCAGAAGCCACAGTACATGTGCATAAGGAGGCATGTGCAAGAACAATCACTGCAGCCCTGCAAATGAAAACGACCTCGGTGTATCATCAGTAGGAATATGGCTTTTAAAAAGTATGGTACAGGGTGGGCATGGTGGCTCATGCCTGTAATCCCAGCACTCTGGAAGGTTGAGGCAGATAGGTTGCTTGAGCTCAGGAGTTCAAGACCAGCCTAGGCAACATGGTGAAACCCTATCTCTATTAAAAACAAAAACAAACAAACAAACAAAATAGCTGGGCATGGTGTTATGTGCCTGTAATCCCAGCTACTCCAAGAGGCTGAGCCAGAGGTTGCAGTGAGCTGAGATCACATCACTGCACCTCAGCCTAGGCAAACCCTAGCTCAGGAAAAAAAGAAAAAAAAGTTCAAATCAGTGAGTGCAGAAGGCTTGAATCAGACTGATAAAGGGCATTCAGGGCATACTGTTTTCTCATTTAAATCCACAAGCACACCCCCTCTGTGCCTCTCCCACAATATATTCTGTCTTGCTTAAAAACAAATCCAGTTAAAAGCTAAGAAAAACCCAACACTTTAGCACAAGAACAATTTTTTAAATCTTATACATAAACCCGCATGATTTAATAAATATTTTTACCGTTAATCCAAAAAGCACTGTGTTACATACAATGCCTGAGCCAAACTTCACTTCATTACAATAATGTCTGCTGCCCACGTAACTATTTTGAAGTTGTTTTAATTCACTTGTTCTGGTTCTAATCAATACAGAAAAATTAGTGAGGGAACAAAATATTCTACT
This sequence comes from Callithrix jacchus, assembly GCF_049354715.1. Lineage (NCBI taxonomy): Eukaryota > Metazoa > Chordata > Mammalia > Primates > Cebidae > Callithrix > Callithrix jacchus. The sequence continues at coordinate 7,988,975 of NC_133521.1, read as the reverse complement.
TTGAGTGCAATCTTTGAGGTCTCCCAAGCAGCTCATCTCATTCACTCTCAGACTACTCATCTCCTTTAGAGCAATGGGGTCCCTTAGACCCCACTAACCCTTCCTGAAGGATTTTGATAACTGGCCAGGTTTGGGAACCTATACCTTAATAGATCCTTTTTTTTTGTTTGTTTTTTTGAGATGGAGTCTTGCTCTGTCACCCAGGCTGGAGGGCAGTGCCGTGATCTCGCCTCACTGCAACCTGTCTCCTGAGTTAAAGCTATTCTCATGCCTCAAGTTTCCCAAGTAGCTGGGACCACTGGTGCGTGCCACCATACCCAGCTAATTTTTTGTATTTTTAGTAGAGAAGGGGTTTTGCCATGTTGGCCAGGGTAGGCTTGAACTCCTAGCTTCAAGTGATCTGCCTGCCTTGGCCTCCCAAAGTGCTGTGATTACAGGTATGAACCATTTTTTTCTTTCCTATTGCTTTTAGCTAAATACAGCAATTTTTGCTCAAATTTTAAAAAACATGTGAAAACTATCACTCCCTTACAAACTTATTTAATCAGAGTACCTGAGGACTGGGTTCTAGTCACTAATGTTCTTTAACTTCCCCAGACTGAGAACTGCACTTAGAAGCAACTGCTTTAGAAGTTACCACTATCAAGCCCACTGAGCCCATCATCATTATCTGCATGGTCCACGTGAAACCCAATGGTATGGTAGAAGACAAGGTGAAGCACCAAGCCCTGGTTTTATTTGTTTCAACAGACTTGGGCTGATAGGACCAGATTCTAATGGCACACTAGGACACATTCCAGACTAGGGCTCAGAAGCCCAAGCTTCAGGTAAAGATAAAGTCACTACACTAACAGGAGAACTTGGTAATGTCATTTAACTTCTCTGAGGCTCAAGTTATTAATTTTTTAAAAAAGAACTGGAGTAAATGACCTCTGATGATGCTCTGATCTCAAACACCTTGGTGATTTCTAACCATGGTGTTACAAATCCGTCAAATGAATAAGCGGTGTGGTCCTTACACGAATGCAAGAATATCTTCTGCAAATATCAGATTAATCTCATATACGCAATTTTGGGCTGATTTACATAAAAATCCTGCTCCTCATCACACTATAAGAAATCTTAAATGAACATACAAATGAAAATTAAACTGGTCACAAAGGCACCAAAGTAAATAGAAACATTTGGAATAAAGTAAATTTTTAAAGTAACTTTTTCACTGTGAACACCATTCTGATGTTTTTTGTAATTTTTTTCCATCTATAAAAATTGCTATATTTTGCTCAAAGCAATAGGAAAGACAAAAAATGCTGTAAAATATATGTAACATAAAATGTACCATTTTAATCATTTTTAAGTGTATAGTTCAGTGGTATTAAGTACATTCACACTATGGTACAGCCCTCACCACCATCTACCTCCATAACTTTTCAATCTTTTCCAAATAAAACATTCTGTACCCAATAAACATGAATTCCTCATTCCCTCCTCCCCCAGCCCCTGGCAAGCACTGTTCTAATTACTGAATTACTATTTCTATGACTCTTATACTCCAGACCTCATGTAAGTACAATCATGCAGTATTTGTCCTTTTGTGTCTGGCTTTTTTCATTTAGCATAATGATCTGAAGGTTCATCCATGTTACAGCAGTGTCAGAATTTTCTTATTTTTTAAGGCTGAATAATAGTAGTCCATTTTATTCACACACCACATATTGTTTATCTATTCACTGACTGATGAACACTTGGGTTGCATCATTCTGATTTTTTTTTTAACCATCAGTAGTTATTTTGAAGTCATATACACAAAAGATGAATGAACTTTATGTCAATTTTTTTTTTCTTTTCAAGAGAGAACAAGGTTTCACTCTGTTGCCCAGGCTGGAGTGCAGTGGTGTGATCATGGCTCACTGCAGCCTCAACCTCCAGGGCTCAAGAATTCCTCCCACTTCAGCTATCCACAGGTATATGCCACCACACCCAACTAATTATTTAAAAATTTGTTGTGCAGATGAGGTCTCTGTATGTTGTGCGGGCTGGTCTCAAACTCCTGGCCTCAAGTGATCCTTCCACTTTGGCCTCCCCAAAGTGTTGGGAGTATAGTATGAGCCACTACACCTGGCCAGCTTTTCTTTAAAAAAAGTAGACCACCGGCTGGGCACGGTGGCTCAAGCCTGTAATCCCAGCACTTTGGGAAGCCAAGGTGGGTGGATCACGAGGTCAAGAGATCAAGACTATCCTGGTCAACATGGTGAAACCCCGTCTCTACTACAAAATACAAAAATTAGCTGGGCATGGTGGTGCATGCCTGTAATCCCAGCTACTCAGGAGGCTGAGGCAGGAGAATTGCCAGAATCCAGGAGGTGGAGGTTGTGGTGAGCCGAGATTGCCCCATTGCACTCCAGCCTGGGTAACGAGTGAAACTCTGTCTCAAAAAAAAAAAAAAAAAAAAGTAGACCACCTTCTGGGCCACAAAGAACATCTTAACAAATTGAAAAGAATAGAAAGCATACAAAGTAGCTCTCAGACCACATGTAATGAAGCTAGAAAACAGTAGCAAAAAGATAGCTGGAAAATTCCAAAATACATACTTGGAGATTAAACAATACACTTCTAAATAACAGATGGGTCAAAGAAGTCTCAAGAGATATTTGTAACTAAATGAAAATGAAAATATGACATCAAAATTTGTGTGATATAGAGAAAGCAGTGCTTAGAGGAAACTACAGCATTAACTGTAAACATTAGAAAAAAGATCTAAAAATCAATTGTCTCAGTTTTTACTTAGAAACTTAATTTTCTAGGAAGGAAACTAAAAAAAACTTAAATCCAAAATGAGCAGAAGAAAACTAATTAGAGCAGAAATCAATTAAATTGAAAACAAAATTAACAGAGAAAAATCAGTGAAGCCAAAAGCTGGTTCTTTGAAATGATCAACAAAATTGATAAGCTTCTGGCCAATTAACAAAGCAAAAAAAAAGGCAAAGACACAAATTACTAACATAAAAAATGAAAAAGGGCCATCTTTACTGATTCTATGGACACTGAAAGGATAACAAAGAAATATTATGAAGGACTCTAATTCCACAAATTTGATAACCTAGATGAAATGGAATAGTTTCTTGAGAGACACAATGTACTAAAACTTACCAAGAAGGAGAGACAATCTAAATGCACCTTTATCTATTAAGGAAAATGAATCAATAATCAATAATCTTCTAAAGCAAAAGGCACCAGGCCCAGATGGGTTCACTAGTGAATTCTGCCCAACTGTTAACTTAGATATTATCTCAGGCTAGGCTGAGTGACTCATGCCTCTAATCCCAGTACTTTGGGAGGTAGAGGAAGGCTCAAGGGCTCAAGCAATCTCACCTGAGATCAGGAGTTCAAGACCGGCCAGGCCAACATGGTGAAACCCCGTCTCTACTAAAAATACAAAAATTAGCCAGGCATAATGGTGCATGCCTATAATTCCAGCTACTCAAGAGACTGAGGCAGGAGAATCACTTGAACCTGGGAGGCAGAGGTTGCGGTGAGCCAAGATTGCGTCACTACACTCCAGCCTGGGTGACAGAGCAAGACTCTATCTCAAAAAAAAATAAAAAATAAAAAATTAGATATTATCTCAATTCTCTACAATCTCTTTCAGAAACAGAAGCAAAGGAAATATTCCCTAACCTATTCTATGAGGCCATCATTACCCTAAACCAGACAGAGAAAAAAACAAAGAAAACTACAGAATAATTCCTCTCATGAACACAGATACACAATGCTAAACAAAATACTAGCAAACTGAATCTAACAATGTACTTGAAGCATTAAAGGTATATATGGGAGAGGGGACAGTGGGAAAAAAAAGGCATATATGGTTGACGCTTGTATAACACAGGTTGGATCTGTATGGGTCCATTTATATGTGGATTTTTTTTCAACCAAACTTGGGTTAAAAATACAGTTGTAGGCTGGGCATGGTAGCTTATGCTGGTAATCCCAGCACTTTGGGAGGTTGAGGCAGGTAGATCATTTGAGCTCAGGAGTTTGACACCAGCATGAGAAAAAGAAAGACTCAATTTCTGAACAAATTAAAAAACTTAGTCATGGGTACCCATAATCTACTTGGGAGGCCGAGGTAGGAGGATAGCTTTAGTCTGGGAGGCAGAGGTTGAGACCCTGTCTCAAAAAAAAAAAAAAAAAAAAAAGAAGAAGAATTATATTGTCTGGGATGGGTGGCTCATGTCTGTAATCCTGACACTCTGGGAGGCCAGGGTAAGTGGGGAATGAAGACCAGGAGTTCAAGACCAGCCTGGGCAACATGGTAAAACTCTGTCTCTAAAATAAATTTAAATTCAGCTGGGCAGAGTGCATGCTTGTAGTCCCAGCTACTTGGGAGGCTGAAGCAAGAAGATCGTTTGAACCCAGGAGATCAAGGCTACAATGGAGCCTTAATGGTGTCACTATACTCCAGCCTGGGCAACAGAACAAGACCCTGTCTGAAAAAAAAAAAAAAGAAAAGAAAAGAAAAAGAGAGAGAGAGAATCCAGATATAGATCTTACATCTTTCACATAAAAATTAACTTAAAAATGGATCACAGACCTAAATGTAAACCACAAAACTCTAACATTCCTATAATGTAACATAAGAGGGACTCTAGATGACTCTGAGTTTGCTGAAGACTTTTTAGACACAATACCAAAAGCACAATCTATTAAAGAAAGAATTGGTAAACCGGATGCACTAACATTTAAAATATGTGCTCTGAGAAAGACATTATTTAAGAGAATGAAAAGATAAGTCACGGACTTGGAAAAAATATTTGCTAAACACGTATCTGATAAAAGACTAATATCCAAAATATACAAAGAAGGCAGACACTAAAAAAGAAATATTACATATTCTCTATTCATATGTGGGAGCTAAAAAAAGTTGATCTCATGGAGCTAGAGATAGAATGATACATACCAGAGGCTAAGAAAAGAGTAGGGGAGATGGGGAACTGATGAAGAGAGGCTGGTTAATGGGTAAAAAAAAAAAAATAAAGTCAGGTAGAAATAAGAAGTTCTAATGTTTGATACCACAATGAGGTGATTTAAAGTTAATAATTTATTGTGTATTTCAAAACAGCTAGAAGATTTGAAATGTTCCAACATAAAGAAATGACAAATGTTTGAGGTGATACTCTAACTACCTTGATTTGATCCACATTGTATTCATGTATCAAAATATCACATGCATCCCATAAATATATACAATTATTAAGCATCAAACAAAAAAATACACATATACAAAGGACTCTCAAAACTTAACAATAAGCCAGGCACAGTGGCTCATGCCTGTAATCTCATTACTTTGGGAGGCAAAGGTGGGAGATAAGGCCTGGAGTTCAAGACCAGCCTCACCAACATGGTAAAACTCTGTCCCTACTATAAATACAAAAATTAGCCAGGTGTAGTGGCACATGCTTGTAATCCCAGCTATTGGGGAGGCTAAGGCAAGAGAATTGCTTGAACTCAGGAGGCAGAGGTTTTAGTGAGCTGAGATCATGACACTGCACTCCAGACTGGGTGACAGAGCAAGACTCTTTCTCAAAACAAATAAACAAACAAAAAGAACCCAGAAACAGTAAGAAAACAATCTGAGGCCAGGTGTGGTGGCTCACATCTGTAATCCCAGCACTTTGAGAGGCTGAGGCGGGCGGATCATGAGGTCAGGCTTCGAGACCAACCTGACCAACATGGTAAAACCCTGTCTCTACTAAAAATACAAAAATTAGCTGGGCGTGGGGGTACATGCCTGTAATCCCAGCTACCCAGGAGGCTGAGGCAGGAGAATCGCTTGAACCCAGTAGGTAGAGGTTGCAGTGAGCAGAGATTGTGCCATTGCACTCCATCCTGGGTGACAGAACAAGACTCCACCTCCAAAAAAAAAAGAAAAGAAAAGAAAGAAGGGAGGGGAAGAGAAGGGAGGGGAGGGGAGAAAGAAAAAAAAGAAAACAATCTGATTTAAAAATGGGCAAAAGATCAGAACAGACACTTCTCCAAATAGCATACACACATATCAAATAAACAGACGAAAAGATGCTCAATATCATATATCACTAGAGAATTGCAAATTAAAACAAGATATCACTACACATCTATTAGAATGGTGAAAAGCCAAAACACTGACAACACCAAATGCTAACAAGGATTTGGAGCAACAGGAACTCCATTCATTGCTGTTGGGAATGCAAAATGGTAGTCACCCTGAAAAATACTTTGGCAGTTTCTTACCAAACTAAACACACTCTTATCATATGATCCAGCAATCGTGCTTCTTGGTATTTATACAAACGAGCTAAAAACATAACCACACAAAAACCCACACACAGATGTTTATAGCAACTTCATGCATAATTGCCAAAACTTAAGAGCAACTAAAATGTCCTTCAGAAGGTGAATAAATAAACGAATATACCTATACAAAGAGGATTAATCAGCAGTACAGAGAAAAGAGCTGGCCAGGCACAATGGTCACCCTGTAATCCCAGCACTCTGGGAGGCTAAGGTGGTGGATCACCTGAGATCAGGAGTTTGAGACCATCCTGGCCAACATGGTGAAACCCCGTCTCTACTAAAAATACAAAAATTAGCCAGGCATGGAGGCATGCACCTGTAGTCCAAGTTACTTGTGAGGCTGAGACAGGAGAATTGCTTGAACCTGGGAGGCAGAGGTTGCAGTGAACCAATCACACCAGTGCACTCCAGCCTGGGCGAGGGTGAGACTCTGTCTCAAAAGGAAAGAAGAGCTATCAAGCCAGGAAGGAACATGGAAAGAAGCCAATCTGTATGATTCCAACTACATAACAGTCTGCAAAAGGTAAAACGATGGCGATAGTAAAAGGATCAGTGGTTGCCAGGGGTTTGAGTACAGAGATAGGGGGATGAAAAGGTGGAACAAAGGGGATTTTTAGGGCAGTGAAACTACTCAAAATGATACTATAAGAGTAGATACACGTCATTATATAATTTGCCAACACTCATAGAAACTGCAATAATATATACAACGCTCATAATAACTGCAACAATATATACTATATGATACTATAATTGCAGATACATGTCATCATATAATTTGCCAACACTCAGAGAAACTGCAACACCAAGAGTGAACTCTAAAGTAAACTCCCTTCAGCAGCACATATACTAAAATTGGAAGGATACAGAGAAGATTAGCATGGCCCCTGCGCAAGAATCACAGGCAAATTCATGAAGCGTTCCATATTTTTAAATCTCCTGAAACTGATAAGCAACTTCAGTAAAGTATCAGGATACAAAATCAATGTGCAAAAATCACAAGCATTCCTATACACCCACAACAGACTTAAAAGAGAATAAAATACCTAGGAATACAACTAACAAAGAATGTAAAGGACCTCTTCAAGGAGAACTACAAACCACTGCTCAATGAAATAAGAGAGGACACAAACAGATGGAGAAACATTCCATGTTCATGGTTAGGAAGAATCAATATCATGAAAATGGCCATACTGCCCAAAGTAATTTACAGATTCAATGCTATCCCCATCAAGCTACCAATGACCTTCTTCACCGAACTGGAAAAATCCACCTTAAACTTCATATGGAACCAAAAGAGAGCCCACATAGCCAAATCAATTCTAAGCAAAAAGAACAAAGCTGGAGGCATCACACTACCAGACTTCAAACTATACTACAAGGCTACAGTAATCAAAACAGCATGGTACTGGTACCAAGACAGAGATATAGACCAATGGAACAGAACAGAGGCATCGGAGGCAACACCACACATGTACAACCATCTGATCTTTGACAAACCTGACAAAAACAAGCAATGGGGAAAGGATTCCCTGTTTAATAAATGGTGTTGGGAAAACTGGCTAGCCATGTGCAGAAAGCAGAAACTGGACCCCTTCCTGACACCTTACACTAAAATTAACTCTAGATGGATTGAAGACTTAAATATAAGACATAACACCATAAAAACCCTAGAAGAAAATCTAGGCAAAACCATTCAGGACATAGGCATAGGCAAGGACTTCATGACCAAAACACCAAAAGCATTGGCAACAAAAGCCAAAATAGACAAATGGGACCTAATCAAACTCCACAGCTTCTGCACAGCAAAAGAAACAGTCGTTAGAGTGAATCGGCAACCAACAGGATGGGAAAAACTTTTTGCAATCTACCCATCTGACAAAGGGCTGATATCCAGAATGTACAAAGAACTAAAACAGATTTACAAGAAAAAAGCAAACAAGTCCACTCAAAACTGGGCAAAGGATATGAACAGACACTTTATCAAAGACATATATGAGGCCAACAAACATGAAAAAATGCTCACCATCACTGGTCATTAGAGAAATGTAAATCAAAACTACATTGAGATACCATCTCATGCCAGTTAGAATGGCGATCATTAAAAAACCTGGAGACAACAGATGCTGGAGAGGATGTGGAAAAATAGGAACACTTTCACACTGTTGGTGGGAGTGTAAATTAGTTCAACCATTGTGGAAGACAGTGTGGCAATTCCTCAAGGACATAGAAACAGAAATTCCATTTGACCCAGCAATCCCATTACTGGGTATATATCCAAAGGATTATAAATCATTCTACTATAAGGACACGTGCTTTCATCGCAGCACTGTTTACAATAGCAAAGACCTGGAACCAACCCAAATGCCTATCAATGATAGACTGGACAGGCAAAATGTGGCATATATACACCATTGAACACTAAGCAGCCATAAAAAACGATGAGTTCGTGTCCTTTGTAGGGACATGGATGAACCTGGAAACCATCATTCTCAGCAAACTTACACAAGAACAGAAAATCAAACACCACATGTTCTCACTCATAGGTGGGTGTTGAACAATGAGAACACGTGGACACAGGGAGGGGAGCATCACACACTGGGTTCTGTTGGGGGGAAATAGGGGAGGGACAGTGGGGGTTGGGGAGTTGGGGAGAGATAGCAAGGGGAGAAATGCCAGATATAGGTGATGGGGAGGAAGGCAGCAAATCACACTGCCATGTGTGTACCTATGCAACAATCTTGCATGTTCTTCACATGTACTCCAAAACCTAAAATGCAATTAAAAAACAAAAAATAAAAAAGTAAACTACAGACCTTAGTTAACAATAATGTATCAATATTTGGCTCTTCAGTTGTAACAAATGTAGCACACTATTTCAAGACATTAGTAATAGGGAGAAATGCCAGGGAGATAGAGACTATGTATTTCTGCTCAATTTTTCCATAAACCTAAAACTGCTAAAAAATAAAAAAGTAGTAAATTCTATTAAAATATATAGTCAATCCTCCATATGCTCAGGGGATTGGTTTCAGGAATCCTCTTGTTTACCAAAATCTGTGCATACTCCAGTCTCCCAGTCAGCACTCAACACAGGCAGGTTTCACATCCTGTGAATACAACTGTTTGGTTTTCCTTTCCCCCTTGGAGACAGAGTCTCACTGTCACCCAGTCTGGAGTGCAATGGTACAATCATAGCTCACAGCAATCTCTGCCTCCCAGTTCTCCTGCCTTAAGCTTCCCAAGCAGCTGGGCATGGTGGCAGGCACCTGTAATCCCACCAACTTGGGAGGCTGAGCCCGAAGAATCATTTGAACCCAGAAAGTAGAGGTAGCAGTGGGTGGAGATCGTGCCACTGCACTCCAGCCTGGGTGACAGTGAGAGACTCCATCTCAAAAAAAAAAAAAAAAAGTATTAGCACAAGTTGAAGAAACATATAATCCAAATTTTACTTCAAGGGAAAGCAAGCATTTTACTCCGGGTTACTGAATTTAGGCTGTGAGAACTTTGTCTACTGAACAGACAAAGTCTGTCCTGGTTTCCTTCAGCTGCCATGAGTTGAAAGCAAAGGCCAGCTATGGCTTCAGGCAAAGGTCTTCCTTGACAGCCCTGGCCACTGACCAAAACCCTACAGAGAGGATTAACTTCCCTTCATGCACGCATGCATGCACAGGGCACCAATATTCCAAGCCCACTTCGGCTTCCTGTGGCCTGTCTTGTTTTTCTTCACTTGGGGTGACAGCTCATTAACAGAGCCAGTTAGAAGCTATCTCCTTTTTCACCCTTAGCCTGCTTTCCCTATTAGAAGTGAACCCTCAAGACAACCAAGTAGCTTGAAGAAGAAAGGTTTCTCCTTTCAGAAGCATTCCAGCTAACAACAGAAAAAAAAAAAAAAAATCAAGAGAATGAGACTATCATAAATTTACAATCTAAATAATTAATATAGGGAGTAATCATTAATAACTACTAATATCACAAAAAGACATTAAGATATGTGTCTTCTGAGAGATGTATACACCATCATTTATGATACATTCTTGCAAAAAAAAAAAACCTCACATAATCTAAACAAGTTTACAGAAAATACAGGGGAAAAAGGGAACATAATAAACTGACACCAGAGGAATATAACCAGCAAAATTCAGAGTAAAAAGTCCATAGGAAACAACGCCTGGTTTGTTAAACAACTAAATATGGGGGGAAACAGATGGCAGAGACAGCTATAAATTAAGACAGCTATAAATTTAAAACGTATCAAACAATAGCAATCAAAAAATTCTTGTTTGGATGTTGATTTGAACAAACTTTTAAAAATGATTAAGGGACAATTGAGGAAATACGAACATTGGATATTTGATGCAACAAATGAATCATTTATTGCTCATTTCTTTTAGGTATTAATAATGATGTTATGATTATGCCTTCTTTTAAGTCCTTATTAAAGAAACACAAAGAACTATTTATATGAAATTATGTGATATTGGCCGGGCGAGGTGGCTCATAGCTGTAATCCCAGCACTTTGGGAGGCCAAGGCAGGCAGATTACCAGAGGCCAGGAGTTCAAGACCAGCCTGGCCAACATATTGAAACCCCATCTCTATGAAAAATACAAAAATTAGCCACGTGTGGTGGTGCATGCCTATAATCCCAGTTATTCAAGAGACTGAGGCAGAAGAATCGCTTAAACCTGGGAAGCAGAAGATATGGTAAGCAGAGATTACGCCACTGCACTCCAGCCTGGGTGACAAGAGCGAGATGCCATCTCAAAAAATAAAAATAAAAAAGAATAAATTATGTGATATGGAATTTGCTTCAAAATAATGTGGGAGGCCCAGGCACAGTGGCTCACACCTGTAATCCCAGCACTTGGGAAGCCAAAATGGACGGATCAACTGTCTGAAGTTTGAGATCAGCCTAGCCAACATGATGAAACCGTGTCTCTACTAAAAATACAAACAAAGAAATTAGCCAGGTGTGGTGGCAGGCACCTGTAATCCCAGCTACTCGACAGCCTGAGGCAGAAGAATCACTTGAACCCAGGAGGGGGAGGCTGCAGTGAGCCAAGATCGCACGATTACACTCCAGCCTGGGCAACAAGAGCAAGACTCCATCTCCAAAAAAAAAAAAAGGAAAGAAATTGTATATATTTGCAAAATTTCTTTTTTTAATTAATTTATTTATTTTTAATTTATTTATTTATTCACCCTCTCCACCCAGCTTTTCCCGACTCCAGGAAGAACCGGGAAGAGAAGGTCTATTTGCAAAATTTCTTACAAATTAATAGGAAAAAGACAAACACTCCCAAAAGAAAAATGGGCAAAAGCAGTAGCTCAAAAGGAAAAAAATAGCTAAAGAACGTAAATATATATGCAAATTCAGTCAGTAAATACTACAAAATACTCAAAAACTGTTTCCTTCTGCATTCATTTTGGGTTTTTGTTTGTTTGTGTGTTTGTTTTTTGAGACGGAGTTTCACTCTTGTTACCCAGGCTGGAGTGCAATGGCGCAATCTCAGCTCACCACAACCTCTGTCTCCTGGGTTCAGGCAATTCTCCTGCCTCAGCCTCCTGAGTAGCTGGAATTACAGGCAGGCACCACCACACCCAGCTAATTTTTTTTTTTTTTTTTGTATTTTTAGTAGAGACGGGGTTTCACCATGTTGACCAGGTTGGTCTCGATCTCTTGACCTTGTGATCCACCCACCTCAGCCTCCCAAAGTGCTGGGATTACAGGCGTGAGCCACCGCACCCAGCTTTTGTTTGTTTTTTTTTTTTAATTATTTTTTACGGAGCTAGAGTCTCATGTTGCTCAATGTGGAAAGAACAGTCTTTTCAACAAATGGTTCTGGGACAACTGGACACCCACAGGCAAAGGAATGAAATGGGACCTACCTCACATCATATTTTAAAAATGAACTCAAAATGGACCAGGCACAGTGGCTCATGCCTATAATCCCAGCACTTTGGGAGGCCAAGGTCAGAGGATTGCTTGAGCCCAGGAGTTCAAGACCAGCCTGACTAACATGGTGAAAACCCCTCTCTACTAAAAACAAAAAAATTAGCCAAGCATGGTGGTGTGTGCCTGTAATCCCAGCTACTCAGGTGCTGGAGCATGAGAATTGCTTGAACACAGGAGGCAGAGGGTGCAGTGAGCCAAGATCATGCCATGCACTCAAGCCTGTGCTACGAAGCAAGACTCTGTCTCAAAAACAAAGCAAAATTCAAAATGTATCAAAGACCTAAATACAAGAGCTAAAACTATAAAACTCAAAGAAAACAAAGCTTACAAGTAAATCATCAGCATTCTAGATTTAGCAACAGTTTTTTAACTTTTTTTTTTTTTTTGCTGGCATAACAAAACATAGCAAGTTTCTGATACAAGACAAGCAACCAAAGAAAAAATAGACAAGTTAGACTTCATTGAAACAAAACTTTGTGCTTTAAAAGACACTATCAAGAAAATGAAAAGACTAAAGCCTATAATCAGTTGAATAATTTAAGAAAAAAAAACTCAAAAAAGTAAGTGAAAAAACCTACAGCATGAGATAAATATCTAAAAATCATCCATCTGATAAGGGTCTAGCATTTAGAACAAGCTCATCTAACCCACCACGGCCATGAGGGAGGCTTTGAATGTGGCGCAACACAAATTTATAAACTTTCTTAAAACATTATTAGTTTTTGTGGTAATTCTTTTCTTTTTTAGCTCATTGGCTGTCGTTACTGTTAGTGTATTTTATGTGTGGCCCAAGACAATTCTTCTTCCAATGTGGCCCAGGGAAGCCAAAAGATTGGACACCCTGATCTAGAATATAAAGAACTTTAGCTAGGCGTGGTAGCGATGTACCTTCAGTTCTAGCCATTCAGAAAGCGGAGTCGGGAGGATCGTTTGAGCCCAGGAGGCCAAAATGGTAGTGAACTATGATCAGACTACTGCACTCCAACCTGGATGACAAAGTGAGACCTTATCTTTAAAATAATATAAAATAGGCCAGGCACAGTGGCTCATGCCTCTAATTCCAGCACTTTGGGAAGCTTGAGGTGGGCAGATTACTTTAGCTCAGGAGTTTGAGACCAGCCTGGGCAACATGGTGAGATTACATCTATACTAAAATTAAAAAAAAAATAGCAGGCATGGTGGCATGGGCCTGTGGTCCCAGCTGTGTGATCCTGAGGTAGGAGGATCACTTGAGCCTGGAATGGGGCAGAGGTTGCAGTGAGTCAAGATGGCACCACTACCAGCCTGGGTGACAGAGTAAGATCTTGTCTCAAAAAAATACAGTAAAATAAAGAACTCCTATAACTCAACAATAAAAAGATAAATAACCCAATTTTTAAATGATCAAAAGATTTGAATAGATATTTCTCCAAAGAAGATATGCATAAGACCAACAAGTTCATGTAAAGCTGTTCAACATTGTTAGTCACTATTAACAATCAAAATCACAAATAAAACACTCATTTCTTAAGAGATTCTACTCAAAACAAACAAACAAAAAAACCACTTATTTCATACCCACTAGGTTGGCTATATATAAGGCTATATATAAGATGGATGACAAAAAAAAAAAGTGCAGGCTGGGCATGGTGGCTCATGCTGTTATCCCAGCACTTTGGGAGGCGGAGGCGGAGGCAGATCACTGGAGGTCACGAGTTCAAGACCAGCCTGGCCAACGTGACAAAACCCTGTCTCTACAAAAAAATACAAAAATTAGCCAGGCGTGGTGACATACACCTGTAATCCCAGCTACTCAGGAGGCTGAGAGGCACAAGAATCGCTTGAACTGGGGAGGTGGAAATTGTAGTGAGCCAAGATGGTGCTACTGCCTTCCAGCCTGGGCAACAGAGCAAGATTTTGTCTCTAAACAAATAAAACAGAAAGTGCTGACAAGTATGTGGAGAAATTGGAACTTTCATTCACTTCTGGTAGAATATAAAATGTCACAGCCACTTTAAAAAGTTTTCTGGCAGTTCCTCAAAATGTTAAACAGAGAGTTAACATAAGAACCAGGAATTCCTCACCTAAGTATATACCCAAGGGAAATGAAAACACATTCACATAAAAACTTATACATGGGCCAGGCAGACGTTCACGCCTATAATCCCAGCACTCTGGGAAGCCAAGATGGGCAGATCACAGAGGTCAAGAGATCAAGACCATCTTAGCCAACATAGTGAAACCCCATCTCTACCAAAAATACAAAAAAATTAGCTGGGCATGGTGTTGCACACCTGTAGTCCCAGCTACTCGAGAGGCTGAGGCAGGAGAATTGCTTGAACCCCAGAGGCAGAGGTTGCAGTGAGCTGAGATCGCGTCACTGCACTCCAGCCTGGCAACAGAGAGACTCCGCCTCAAAAAAAAAAAAAATCAAAAAAACACTTGTACCTGAATGTCTACAGCAGTAATATTCATAATAACCAAAAAATTAAAACCCAAATGTCCTTCTATATGTAAATGGATTAAAAAAATGTGAGCGATATATATATATTTTATTTATTATATATATAATATTTTATTTATAATATATATATAAAATAAAATACTGGGCCACAAAGAGGAATGAAGTACCAATACATGCTACAACGCAGATAACCTTTGGAAACATTGTGCTAAGCTTGAGGAGTCAAGCACAAAAGGCCACAAATTGTTATGATTCCATTTATATGAAAGGTCCAGAATAAACAAATCCACAGAGACAGAGTCTCTATGTGGCTGCCAGGGTTAGGGGACATGAGGGATTGGGGAGTGATAATGGGTTCAGAGTTCCAGGATGATGAGCATGTTCTGGAATTAGATAGTTGTGATAGTTGTACAACCTTCTAATATACGAAATCCACTGAATTGTATACTTTCAAAGGGTCAAATTTATGGTATGTGAATTATTATCTCAAAAATAAATAGAAAAATAAAGGATAACCTTTTTTGCCTTCTAATTTTAATTTCATTACATGCATATTTTGCTGACATAAAAGAAATAATGCTGTCTGGGGCAAAGGCTCAGCTAATGTCTGTCTTAAAAAAACAAAACAGTGGAAACAAAATGGTCAAAAAGAAATAAAGATAAATTAAGGTACATTAAATCAATGGAACGTAGCCAAAAAAAGAAAAAATAAATCAAAAAACTTTTTTTTCAGACGGGTTCTTGCTCTGTCACCCAGGCTGCAGTGCAGTGGCACAAACTTAGCTCACTGCAACCTCTGCCTCTTGGTCTCAAGCGATCCTCCCAGCCAAGCCTTCCAAGTAGCTGGGACTACACCAACATGCCTGGTTACTTTTTTTTTTTTGGTAGAGACTGGGTTTCACCACATCACCCAAGCTGCTCTAGAACTCCTGGACTGAAGCAATCCACCTGCGTCAGCCTCCCAACCAGGATTACAGGCAGTAAATCCCAGGTGAGCCACCTTGCCCAGCCCAGTATAAGTCAAAAAAGTATATCCACAATATTCTGTTGCTCTTCTCCCAAAGAAGAAAAAAAAATTAGACTGAAAATCAGTTCTAAGTTCTGGCCTCCAGACTGTAAGAAAATACATTAATTTTATTTAAACAACAACAACAAACAGGATGGGGTCATGCCTGTAATCCAAAGACTCTGGGATGCTGAGATGGGAAGATTGCTTGAGACCAGGAGTTCAAAACTAGCCAAAATGGTGAGACCCCATTTCTATAAAATAAAATAAACAAATAAAACCTAACTCTTTAAAAACAGTAAAATTATACCTATAGTAAGAGTCCATATTGATAAAAATTTATATATACATATATGTAAACATTAGAAAGTCAAAAAATATTTACATCAACCTGTTAACAGAAATGATATCCTAGTAGTGGTATATTACGAGGGATATTTTTCTTCCTTTAGTTTAGGTGTATTTAGGGACAGTGATAGAAACACCCAAACAAACAAGAAAATAAAGGGCAAATAACTTCAAAGAATGAAGACACTAAAATTTCAAACTTTATCACTAGAACTTTATTAACTCCAAGTTCCTGGAAATTAGCCAAAAGTCAACTAATTATAGAATTAAAATATAGTCCTATGTATTCTTATTCTTGCTTTGGCAGGAATGTACAATAACCTGACAGTGCTAAGAGTTAGGTTACTTTGACAAAATCAAAACAGCGGCTACAAAAGGCCAGTAAGGGAAAATTAAGGGACCAAGTCCCAGTTCTCAGGTAACAAAGCTGTTTAGATGAAACACTTTATTTCAGGATAGATTTGAAGATCAAGTATCTATTCTATAGAGTCTAAAAGTATTATTCAGGTATAAAAATACTGTAAGAAAACTTTACCACCACCACCAACAAACCACTACCACTGGTTTATTCCCTAAAATATAGCCAAGCCAGCAGAACATAAAATATCCTCACATGAAGATGGGACTCTCAATTTTGAAATAAACTCTGCAGCTTTACTTTTTTATGTTTTTAGAAAACGTGACTAAAGATCTACTTCACGCTAATAACTAGTTTCTAAGAAAAAGCAACATGTAAAGGAAACACTAAAAATTATTTCAAAGACAAAAAGTTAAAATGATACTGCTAAGAGTAAAACCAAGGAAAAACTTGAAAATTAAAGCCTTTCAAGTAATAATTTTAGAGATTTCTCATTGAGAAAGTTCAATACCACCAAGATGCTTTAAAATATAAAAAGTTAAAATTAGATAAGGCTATTTTTATTCATTAATATGATTAGGCACAACAGGTCATCACTACACATATTAGAATTGCTCAAATAAAAAAAGTGTTGACACTAAATGCTAGCAAAGGATGCAGAGAAACTGGATAACTCATACGTTGTTGAGAGGAATTAAGAGGATACAGTCATTCTACAAAATAAATAGTTCAGCAGTTTCTCTAAAAACCAAAAACGCGGCTGGGTGTGGTGGCTCCCGCCTGTAATCCAAGCACTTTGGAGGCCAACACGGGCGGATCACCTGAGGTCCAGAGTTCAAGACCAGCCTGACCAACACAATGAAATCCCATCTTTAAAAAAAAAACCACCACCACCAAAAATGCACTTACCATATGATCCAAACATTTGGGCATTTATTCCCCCAAAATGAAAACTTTATATTCACTTAAAAACATGTATATACAGCTTTATTTGTGATAGCCAAAAAACTGGAAACCACCCTTCTGGTATGTCCTTCAACAAGTAAATGGTTAAACAAATTGTGTGGCTCAGCTCTACTATGGACTACTACTCAATAGTAAAAAGAAATGAACTACTAATGCATGCAACAATTTGGATGACTCTCAAAGGAATTATGGTAAAAGAAAAAAGCCAAAGTTATATTCTGTATGATTCCATTTATATAACATTCTCAAAATGGCAAAATTACAGAGATGCAGAACAGATTAGTGGTTACTGGAAGGGTGCATGCAGCTATAAAGCGGTAACACAGGGAGCCCTGAGGTGATGGAGTAGTTCTGTATATAGAACTATAGACTGTTAAAGTGGCCATACTAATCTACACATGATAAAATTGCATATAATTATACCTACACACAAATACATGTGGAAATGGTGAAATCTAAAAAAGCCTTATGGATTGTAACAATGACAATTTATGACAATTTCCTGGTTCTTGACATTAAACCATAGTTATGTGAGATATTACCATTAGATTTAACTTGGTGAAGGGAACACTGGCTCTCTCTACTATTTTTCACAACTTCCTATGAATCTGTAATTATATCAAAATAGAAAGTAGAAAATAATTAGCAGGGTTATGTATGAGGAGGTTAATATAATAACAAATGGAAAACATTTAGCATAGCATTTGAAACATGGTAATAAAGACTTCCATTTTATTGAAATTTTTATTACATTAGATAATTTGGAAACACAGGTTTCTGCACTAAATATATACAACTATTTCAGCAAGAAAAGCATGACGTGAGCTAGAATTCCTCAATTTTTTTTTTTTTTTTTTGAGACGGAGTCTGTGTCACCAGGCTGGAGTGCAATCTCAGCTAACTGCAATCTCAGCCTCCAGGGTTCAAGTGATTCCCTTGCCTCAATCTCCCAAGTAGCTGGGACTATAGGCACGCACCACCATGCCTGGTGAATTTTTTTGTATTTTGGTAGAGCTGGGGTTTCACCATGTTGGCCAGGATGATCTTGATCTCCTGACCTTGTGATCCACCCACCTCAGCCTCCCAAAGTGCTGTGATTACTGGTGTGAGCCACTGCACCCGGCCAAATTCCTCAATTTAATTACCAAATACTATGTGAAATCTCTTGTGCACCTGGTAAGATTGTTTTGAGACAAAATTGTCCAAGTGAATACGGAACCATCAGACAACATAAATGGCTCAACATTCAGCTTTTTTTCCAAAAATCTTTAACTCAAATGTCTTTTACATCATCAAGTAACTTATCAGATGGAAATAAATGTATCATCTGCTGTGTGGTTCCAAATTAAGGAACAGTCTAGCTCAAACCCATCAACTTGAATATATATAATCTCTTACAAAAAAATAATTACATGTAATCTTAAGAATAGCGAAACAAACTTGAAGCCTTTTTGGCATTCCCTAGCAGATGAGTCCCTATCAAATATTCTGGGGTGGAAAGAACATTCTACTGGCCATCATCTGAATTCCTCATCAGAGTCTAAGCTGTACAGTCAGCTCTATAGGAAACACAAAATATCAGGTGCTGGTAACGGGTCTCTAATTCTTCAAAAAAACATCACCTTTGGCCTCCAGTTCCTTCAAGATTACTCTATAATACCTATGTGTGTGTAAGTGATTAATACAGTCTCTAGAGTCGTGGGTGTGATCCTGAAATACTTTCCACCACTAAATGTTCCTTTTAACAGAGTCAACAGAAGAGAGAATAAAAAGCTGTGTGAAATCATATAAAAGTTTGATTTTCTACTTTCCATAGAAAAAGTGACTTTAATTTTCTCAGCTTCAGCAGGTGCAAGAGTACCTAACCATTGCCATGATGCCTATACCCTTCCTGTGATATTCAGTACACAGGGTATTTGAGAACCAACAAGTAAGGACCATCTGACCATTAGATTCAGTATTACCAAGGGAGCCCCTAAATTCTGTTCCCATGGACCCTTCTGTACTTCTACACTGTAATTTGTTGGCAGAAATTTCACAGAAGAAGTTGAGATGTAAGGCCATCTGGCACACCAGGATCAGAATTTTTCTAATACACACCCCCGTCCCTGACTTAGAATTTTCCAGTATCCCTTTCCCATCCTATCTTTCCTGTAATGTACTAAGCCTTTTGTGTGACCACTGGGTAGAGAGACTCCAAAAAGTCACTGTTTCTTTTTGCTTTTCAATAGTTAAAACTTCATGAGTGTTAAAAAAAAAGAATCCACAAAGACGAATGGGGGGAAAAAAGTCTAAACACTGAAATGCCAATGGTTAATGGTGACTGTTCATTGATCTCAGATTTTGGATAAAAGATGGAAATTGTGGAATGAAAGTTAAGTTAGTGGCCAGGCATGACGGCTCATGTCTGTAATCCCAGCACTTCGGAAGGCCAAGGCAGGCAGATCACTTGAGGTCAGGAGTCTGAGACCATCCTGGCCAACGTGGTAAAACTCCAACTCTACTAAAAATACAAAAATTAGCTGGTGTGGTGGTGGGTACCTATAATCCCAGTTACTCAGGAGGCTGAGGCAAGACTCTGTTGCAATCAATCAATCAATCAAACAAAATAAAGGAAGTTCATTGAACACAGTATACAAAATTTTGGGACATTCTTAAATATGAATTATACTATTAGTGTACAATCTACACTATAGAAAACCTAATGTCTTTTTAAAAGCACATTTCAGTACCCAAATTGGTAAAATTCAATAACCTGAAGGTTCCAGTTCAGTAAGCATTACTGTGGGCTATATTTGCAAATGTGCAGAAATTAAACATAGCACAAATCACTTGGAACAAGGCCTCTAAATTCTTTCAAATTCAATCTACTTTTATCTGTCTGATTACTTTGGAGCCCAGCAGTAACACCAATCCCATTGATGATATTGTGTAGAAATAAGCAGAGACAGGCCTGGCCTGGTGGCTCATGCCTGTAATACCAGCACTTTGAGAGGCCGAGGTGGGCAGATCTGCTGAGGTCGGGAGTTCAAGACCAGCCTGACCAACCTGAAGAAACCCCATCTCTACTAAAAATACAAAATTAGCCAGGCATGGTGGTGCACGCCTATAATCCCAGCTACTCAGGAGCTGAGGCAGAAGAACCACTTGAACCTGAGAGGCAGACATTGTGGTACGCTGAGATTGCGCCATCGCGCTCCAGCCTGGGCAACAAGAGCGAAACTCCATCTCAAAAAAAAAAGGCCGGGCGTGGTAGCTCACGTCTGTAATCCCAGCACTTTGGGAGGCTGAGGTGGGCGGATCACCTGAGGTCAGGAATTAGAAACCAGTCTGACCAACGTGGAGAAACCCTGTCTCTACTAAAAACACAAAATTAGCAGGGCATGGTGGTGCATGCCTGTAATCCCAGCTACTCAGGAGGCTGAGGCAGGAGAATCACTTAAACCTGGGAGGCGGAGGCTGCAGTGAGCCGCTATCACGCCATTGCACTCCAGCCTGGACAACAAGAGTCAAACTCTGTCTCAAGCCATAATGCAGTGCTGAAGAAAGGCATGAACATCTTGGGCTTACTGTGAGATGGAGAACAATGGGCACCAGAGGATGGCACATACGGGTGGATGCTGCCGCACAGCAGTGAGCAGCGCTACATCTCAGCCCTCCAAATCCCAGCTCCCCACTAGCATATCCACCTATACATCTCCCTACTATCTTCTTCCCCAAAGCAACAGTAAGGACCATCTTACTGTTCTAGCCCTTATTTCCAAAAAAAAAAACCAGTATTTCCCCAGTCACTCAAGTTCAAAGCTACAATGTGATTATTAAATCCATTTAAGGAATGAGTCCTCTCCATCCTTACCCTGCAATGCCTCTCAAGTTCATTCTCCCTTCACATCGCCATTCCCACCAACCTAGTTAAAGAAATTATACTTTAAACCCAAGTTTCCCAACAAGGTCTTGATGTCCCCACAGCCAAATTTGTACTCCAAAACATTGTTTTGAACAAGTCATCCAAGCCTTAAAAAAGCATCTACAGATCTGGCAGTGCAGCCAACAGAAACCTATCTTCACGAGCTTGGACAAACACCAAGCACCTTCCACAAGAAGTTTCTGGACCCAGGGCTCAAGACCAAGTTCCACAAGTTCCCTGTGTTTGCTACTTTTTGCCATCGCCTCTTTCTCCAGAGTGATCAACAATTAAATGTTTCAAGAGAAAAGAGTGTATGGCTTGTTTTCATGGACAAGCAGGAGCAGATGGACAGCATCCTACACCACAGCCAGTCCTGGAGGGGAGCAAAGCCCAAGAAAGAGAATGAGTGGAATCAACTTAAAACATAAAAGGCCAGGCCAGGCGCAGTGGCTCACGTCTATAATCCTGGCACTCTGGGAAGCCGAGGCAGGCGGATCACCTGAGATCAGGAGTTCAAAACCAGCCTAGCCAACAAGGTGAGACCCTATCTCTACGAAAAATTCAAAAATTAGCTGGGCATGATGGCGGGCACCTGTAATCCCAGTTACTCAGGAGGCTGAGGCAGGAGAATTGTTTGAACCCGGGAGGCAGAAGTTGTAGTGAGCCAAGATTATGCTACCATACTCCAGCCTGGGTGGAAGAAGACTGTCTCAAAAAATAATAATAATAAATAATACACAAATACATAAAAATAAAAGGCCAGGCATGGTGACTCACACCTGTAATCCCAACAGTTTGCAACAACAGGGTAGGAAGATCACTTGGGCCTAGGAGTTGCAGGCCTGTATGGGCAACATGGCAAGACCCTATCTTTACAAAAAATACAAAAATGAGCCAGGTGTGGTGGCACTTGCCTATAGTCCCAGCTACTAAAGAGGTTGAGGTGGGAAGATCACTTGAGCCTGGGAGGTCAAGGTGCTGTGACCCATGATCATGCCACTGCACTCCAGCCTGAGTGATGAACAAGACCCTGTTTCAAAAAAAATTTTTTTTAGTAAATTTAGGGCAGCACAGTGGCTCACACCTATAATCCCAACACTTTTGGATGCTAAGGCATGTGGATGGCAGAGGTTGCAGTGAGCTGAGATCACACCACTGCACCCTAGCCTGGGCAACAGAGTGAGACCCTGTCTCAATAAAATTAAATTTAAATTTAAAAATAATAAAAAATAAAATAAATAATTTTTTAAAAACAAACAAAAATTCTGGGTCTGTGGGTACATGAAGAAGTCTGAGATGGTAAGCCCAAGAGAGTTTTGTTTTGAGGAAGACTTTAAGATAAAGTCCACTATCTTACTCTACATATTAAAGAAATGTCCATGTCATGTGTAAGAGGGAACACATAATAAAAAGAAAGTTAAACATAAGTGGGCTATATTAAGAGCATGAAGTGAGTAGCTTTGGGAATTCAGAGGAGAAACCAAAAACACCAAGGACTTCGGCAATGCAAGAGGTCAGCACTGTGAATAAGTCAACCAGTTTGGTTGAAGCAGAAAACACAAAGGACAGCTGCGAGAGACTGTATAGCTGTCCCATAGTTTTAATCCATTTTTCACATGCTTTCTGGTCTCCTCTCCCTATCTGGATTCAGTTCAGAGGCCAAGGACCACCACAATGTGTTAACCTATTAGCTAACTATCAGTCACATCTTAAGAATTCAGAAAACAGGGCCGGGCGCTGTGGCTGACGCCTGTAATTCTACCACTTTGGGAGGCTGAGGTGGGTGGATCACCTGAGGTCAGAAGTTCAAGACCAGCCTGGCCATCATGGTGAAACCCCATCTTTTAAAATAAATTAATTAATTAATTAAAAAAAAAAAAAGAATTCAGAAAGTAATGGTCATAGTTTTAGTATATTTAATCTTAGAAGAGTGTAACACCTAGGTGTACTCTGAATTCAGACTTTCTTTAAATACCCGTATTAAAAAGAGAAAAACTTTCTAAAGTTAAGAAATAAAGATACTGGCCAAGAATGGTGACTCATTCCTGTAATCCCAGCACTCTGTGAGGCCAAGGTGGGAGGACTGCTTGAGGCCAGTTGAAGACCAGCCTGGGCAACATATGGAGGCCCCATCTCTACAAAAAGTAAAAATAAAAAAATTAGGTAGGCATGGTGACACGTGCCTACAGTCCCAGCTACTCCAGGAAGCTGAGGCAGGATGATCACTTGAGCCCAAGAGTTAGAGGATACAGTGAGCTATGATCACGTCACTGCTCTCCAGCCTAGACAGCAGGGTGAGACCCTGTCTCAAAAAAAAGAAAAGAAAAAGAAGAAATCAGAATTCATGAGGCCAGGTGCCGTGGCTCACACCTGTAATCCCAGAACTTTGGAAGGCCAAGGCGGGCTGATCACTTGAGGTTAGGAGTTCAAGACCAGCCTGACCAACATGGAGAAACCCCAACTCTACTAAAAATATAAAATTAGCTGGGCGTGGTGGCACATGCCTGTAATCCCGGCTACTCAGTAGGCTAAGGCAGGAAAATCACTTGAAACCAGGAGGCAGAGGTTGCACTGGGCCGAGATGGTGCCATTGCACGCTAGTCTGGGCAACAAGAGCAAAACTCCGTCTCAAAAAAAAAAAAAAAAAAAATCAGGATACATGAATCAAAGCAAGAATTTCTAAGCACCCAGACGCTCTTAACCCTCTTGGGAACTGTTTAATGTATTTTTTGAAACTAGGAGGTCTCAGAATTGAAAATTTTTTAAAAAAAAATTTAACTACTGACATCCTATAAAGGAGGAGGCAAAAGAATGGAAAATCTGGTGAAGTGATAAGCAGTTTTTAAAGAGGTTTACAATCAGTTTTTAAACAACAATCCCTCTGGGAAATGAAAATTCCTCTCCTAATCCCTTTGAGGGCAATATATTTGAATCAGGAACAAGAACATCTTGCTTCTATCTAAGTACAAATATGAACCTTTTAGAGTATCTTCTGCATTAAATACCAAGTAGAGGAGAGGACAATATCTAATTGATCAAAAAATAAGCATCTTAGACTTATATCTTTTCTAGACACATGCAAAGAGGCTTCAGTAAAATGCAATTAAGGAACTTCAAGGTTTTAGTTGACAGTGATTACTTAACTGGAACTTACTCCTGTGAAATGAAACTACCAGAACCCCTTAACATCAATTTGCCTGTCACTAAACCACAGGTTTACGCTTAGACTTGGAAATGTTAACAGGATGGAACCACAAGCCTTTAATAAAACAAAACGTGATGACCATGGAGAGCGCCCTTGAAGCTTAGTAACAGAGGACTCAACCCTAAAAGGGTTCCCTTTCTGGAATGTGAAGGCAGGTTTGACATGTACCACAGCTCCAGTCCTAAAAACGCTTGACTGCATTTTCCACAAAAGGTAGGAGTTGTAATAGTAGCATAGAGCAGACACCAGCCCACTGGAAGCAGATGGAACCCACCAACTCATTTTTCCCAGACCTTCAAAAAGGTACACAGAACTCACTCTCTCAGCCAAAGCAGGGCAGATCTGAATGAATAAATCCAGGAAAAGGTTCACATGGGATTACTAATTGGTAATTTCATTTGCATCCCAAAACCCTCAATGTAAAACAGAACCCGAAAAATGAAAAGCAATTTGAAAGCCAGTTCTCCCTACTCAAGCTAAACACACACACACACACACACACACACACACACACACACACAAGACCCAAAGCTTTGCAAAACAAATAAGACTCAGTAACTTATTCCAGCACAGGGACTCTTCTGAAGGGAGATCCGGCTGGAAACATTCCCTGCTTATGTACATAATTCACTAGGGGTCAGGTAAGATTCCATTTTGTAAGAGCTGAACTTTAAACAGAAAGTCACCAGTGGTGCAACATTCACTCATTAGCATAAATCTCTACCCCCTAGAATGAAAAGCATTGGCTGCTGTGCCAGGATGACAACTTTACAGTGAGAAGCTGGAGCCGCGGACCATGAACTCCTGGAAAGTTCTATCAGGGCCTCAGAAGAAGAGCTCACCATCTTTACCAGCCTAAACTTAGCGGTCACCCACCTCAAGCCACCCTCTCCACAGACAGGACATCTGTAATATAGGAATTTAAAAAATAAATAAATATAAAAAGACCGGCCAAAGGGTTAAGAGCAGGCGATGCCTTACAGGGCTGACACGATTGCTGTCTGGGACTGGGGGAGGGGGAGGAGCATTCTGGATGTTTCTATTCTTGGCAAGGAAAGCACCTCCGGGTCCTGCACCATCCAAAAACACTCGCACACCAATGTTCTCAAGGAATGAATGATATGCCCGTGCTCAGCGGCCTCATCTTGAGTTGTGATGATGGGGACAAAGGTGTGGAGGGTTGGAGGCGACGGCTGGAGGGGTAGGTGTGTTTCACTAAGGGGGATGGGAGGAGAGTGAATGGATAAAGGAGGGGCCTGGGGAAAGTGTGGACGATTGAGAGAGAGGAGAGGAAGGGACGCAGGAGGGTGGAGGGTGTGGACAGCTAAGGAGGCTTGGGGAAAGGGCTGAACGGCTGGCGGCGCGGGATGGCCAGCAGCCCACCTTGCCCCAGCAGCGAAAGCAGGCGGTGGGGCTGGCCGCTCCCAGACCCCCGCACGCCCCTCTGTGGGCGTGTGCCCGGCTGCGCGTCCGCACCGCCAGGCCACCGGGCCGCAGGGCCAGCACTCACCCCACGACTCCCTGGTTGTAGTTCCTCCGTTTCCACGGGGTCCCGCTGTACACGACCCCGCCGCCGTCTGCTCGGCCGCCCCCCGCGGCCCGGCCGCCACTGGGCTGCAGCAGGCTATAGTTGAGTCCGTACGTGCTGGCCTTGTTGTCGCGCTTCCTCTTGTTGCTACTGCCCGAGGCCGGGTCAGCAGGATCGGCAGCGGGGATGGCGACCGAGGAGTGCGGGGACGAGGCCGCCGAGGGGGACGAGGCCGCCGAGGAGCCCGCTCGGCGGGCCCAGGCCCCAGGCTGGTGGTGGTTGTTGTTGTTGTTGGTCGTCTCTAGAGGCAGGAAGTCCCGCTGCTCCGCGGGCAGCGCGTGGCCGCCCAGCAGGCGCTCCCCGGAGCGGTACATGCCGGCCGGGGCCGGGGCCGGGGCCGCGCCGCCGGGGCTGCCGGTGCTGCTACCGCTCCCGCCGGTGGCCGTGCTGCTGCTGCTGCTGCTGCCGCCGCCGCCGCTCGCGCCGCCGCTGCTATGACAGTGGTGGTTGAAGTAGAGGTTCCTCAGCCCCTGGGTCGTCTCCCAGATCTGCATCCACAGACTGTTGGACGGTCCGAGCTGCTCTGGCTGGAACCAGGCGATCCTCGGATCCATCAAACGGCGGCGGCCGCTGCCCCCGCCCCTCCCGGCCGCCCGCAGGGCCGCCGCCGCCGCCGCCGCCTCAGGCGCACGCCCGGCCTCGGCTGCTGCTGCTGCTGCTGCTGCTGCCGCCGCTGCCGCTGATACTGCTCGGGGCCCGCTGCGGGCTGCGCGATCGCGCAGGGAGCCGGGCCGGCGCCGGCGGCGTCGCTCCCGCCCTCGAGGGCTCCGCGGGCCCTCCCCCCCTCCCTCCGCCCCTCCGCCGAGCCCCTGTCACTGGGGTCCCCGTGCAAATGGCGGCGGCGGCGGCGGCTTCACAGAAGGGAGAGCGGCGGCAGCGGCGGCGGCGGCGGCGGCGGCGGCGGCGGCAGCGGCTGCGGGACGCGCCTGCTCCGTAGCGTCCTCGCTCCTCCGGCCCCGGGGCGGGGCCTCTGCCGGCTCCGCCCCGCTCGCTCCGCCCCGTCCCTGCCCCGCCCTCCCGCGCTCGCCCCGCCCCCGCCGCGCCGCGCAGCAGCCCCGGAGGTGCGTCACAGAGGCCGCGGCGCGACGGGGCTACAACCGCCCGGCTCAACCGTCCCTGCGCCGGCCGCGGAGGGGGCCCACGTACCTGGGCGTCTGGGAGCCTCTGACGCGCGCACGGCTCCTCTGCCTCGGCTTCCCCAGCGCTGAGACTGCGCGAGACCGCACGGAGGTCGCCTCCCGCCCCGCAGGGAGCACGTTGTGGGAGGTGCCGCCCCGCTCCTCGCCCCTCCCCTCCCTGCGGCCGCCCCACCCGGGCCCTCCCAACCCTTCCGGACGTCTCGGCTTCTGCCTGCTTTCTAAAACACCCTTTTTAAAAAACATCCTAAAACACTTTAATGGTGGGGTGAGGACACGCCCCCCCGCCCGAGCGTGTGCCCCGGGATCCTGACGCGGGCTGCGCGAGGCCCTGTGTCCCGCCCTGCTGCACCCCGGGCCGGGGTCGGGGAGCCGCAGGCTTCCGCGGGGGACCCCTCACCCCGGCCTGAGGCCACAGAAACCTGACCCCCATGCATAGCCCTGGGGGAGGCCACTAAGACTGAGAGTGTGAGCCACCGGCTGAAAGCCGCAGCCACACACTCAGCCCACTTTACACGAGCACACGCAAACACGTGTAGATGCACAGAGAAGCAGACACTCCTGCGCTGTGTAGCAAAGACGCTCTTCTGCCCTAATGTGCACCAACAATCTTAGCTCTCCTGGGTTCAGCGTTAAATTTAAGAAAACCCCAAACCTTTTAAGCCTAAAATGATCATATTGTTAGCAACAGCAGAGACTGTCCACTAGGTGGTTATTTGTATATCTTTCCAGTCTGTAGTTTAAAAGACAAGGAAAGGGGAATGTTAAGCATTTTATATCAAGAGACAAAAAGAGTAAGTGAACAGCTTCTTTGTGTGCCCTTTAAGGTTGGTCCAAAATCCAGAACAAGTCCCTGATGCCTGATATTGGCCTTCTAAATTTGGGAGCTCAATATCCTGGCAACTTTTTATGCCAAATAATGAAGAACTATTTACCAAAGAACTAAGTA
This sequence comes from Callithrix jacchus, assembly GCF_049354715.1. Taxonomy (NCBI): domain Eukaryota; kingdom Metazoa; phylum Chordata; class Mammalia; order Primates; family Cebidae; genus Callithrix; species Callithrix jacchus. Next base: position 7,960,778 of record NC_133521.1, on the reverse strand, counting down.
TCGCTCTACCCTTCTCCTTTTGAGACTAAATCTTGGTCTGTCATCTGGAGTTCAGTGACTCGATCACAGCTCATTGCAGGCTCCATGACTCTTGGGTTCAAGCAATCCTCTTGCCTCAGCCTCTGAGTAGCTTGGACTACAGGCGTGCGTCAGTACTGCATAGAGACGAAGTCTGCGTTGCGCAGGCTGGTCTGGAACGCCTGGATTTAAGTGATACTCCCACCTCAGACTACAAAATTGCTGGGATTGCAAAGGGTGGGCCACCATGCCTGTCCTTATCTTTTTGTGTTGTTGTTGTTAAAAGAATATATAGTATTGGCAGGAGGCCGAGGCGGATGGATCATTAGGTCAAGAGATCGAGACCATCCTGGTCAACATGGTGAAACCCCGTCTCTACTAAAAATACAAAAAATTAGCTGGGCATGGTGGCGCGTGCCTGTAATCCCAGCTACTCAGGAGGCTGAGGCAGGAGAATTGCCTGAACCCAGGAGGCGGAGGTTGCAGTGAGCCGAGATCGCGCCATTGCACTCCAGCCTGGGTAACAAGAGCAAAACTCCGTCTCAAAAAAAAAAAAAAAAAAATACATAGTATGACCATAAATATGGAAAACACACAAAGACCCTTCAGCTGCAACCAGCTTCCTTGTTAGTGTGTGCAGCCTGTTTCTTGTATTGGCTGCTCTAAGGGACCTTGGAGATAGACCTTTCAGATGTATGTTCCTGTCTCTGACCTTGCACTATCCCACTGTAGGCTCCAGAGAGGTATTCACGGTGCCTTTGGAAAGCCCCAGGATACTGTGGCCAGGGTTTGCATTGGCCAAGTTATGTCCATTGGCACTAAGCTGCAGAACAAGGAGCATGTGATTGAGGCCCTGCACAGGGCCAAGTTCAAGTTCCTTGGCCTCCAGAAGATCCACATCTCAAATAAGTGGGGCTTCACCAAGTTCAATGCTGATGAATTTGAAGGCATGGTGGCTGAGAAGCGGCTCATCCCAGATGGCCATGGGGTTAATAAGTACATCCCCATTGTGGCCCTCTGCTCAAGTGGCATGCCCTGTACTTTGAGGGCTTCTACTGTGCTGCCCTCTCTTAATACTCACTAATAAACCCTACTTCCTGTCCACCAAAACAAACAAACAAAAATTCTTCGGCATTTTGTTTCATTCTATTTGATTTTTACTGTTGCTTTACTGTAAATCAGTATTAAAAGTTTTCTCGAGGCCGGGCGCGGTGGCTCAAGCCTGTAATCCCAGCACTTTGGGAGGCCGAGGCGGGTGGATCACGAGGTCAAGAGATCGAGACCATCCAGGTCAACATGGTGAAACCCCGTCTCTACTAAAGATACAAAAAATTAGCTGGGCATGGTGGCGCGTGCCTGTAATCCCAGCTACTCAGGAGGCTGAGGCAGGAGAATTGCCTGAACCCAGGAGGCGGAGGTTGCGGTGAGCCAAGATCGCGCCATTGCACTCCAGCCTGGGAAACAAGAGCAAAACCCCGCCTCAAAAAAAAAAAAAAAAAAAAGTTTTCTCTGGCCAGGCACAGTTACCCACGCCTGTAATCATAGCACTTTAGGAGGCCAAGGCAGGCAGATCACCTGAGGTAGGGTGTTCAAGACCAGCCTGACCAACATGGAGAAACTCCATCTCTACTAAAACTACAAAATTAGCGGGGCGTGGTGGCCCGTGCCTGTAATCCCAGCTGGTCAGGAGGCTGAGACAGGAGAATCACTTGAACCCAGGAGGCAGAGGTTGCATGAGCTGAGATCATGCCATTGTACTCCAGCCTAGGCAACAAGAGTGAAACTGTCTCAAAAAAAAAAAAAAAGAAAAAGAAGAAACTTTTCTCTGAATGAAATTTGCTATATACAAATTATTACAGAGCTAGGAAAATAAGTAGTATTTTTATGTTATTCACAATGATAAAACATTATACAGAAATAAGATTTTGTTTGATAACTTCATATTTATTTTAAAAATTCAATCTCAGCCAGGCACAGTGGCTCATGCCTATAATCCCAGCACTTTGACATGCCAAGGCAGGCACCTGAGGTCAAGAGTTTGAGACCAGCCTGATCAACATGGAGAAACCCTGTCTCTACTGAAAATACAAAATTAGCTGGGCGTGGTGGTGGTTGCCTGTAATCCCAGCTACTCAGGGCTGAGGCCAGGAGAATCACTTGAATCCAGGACACAGAAGTTGCACTGAGCCAAGATTGCTCCATTGCACTCCAGACTGGGTGACAGAGCTAGACTCCATCTCAAAAAAAAAGTAAACAAATAAATGAAAATTAAAAATTAGCTGTGCTTGGAGGAGGGGTGCCTGTGGTCCCAACTACCCGGGAGGCTGAGGTGGGAGTATGGCTTTAGCTCAGGAGGTTGAAGCTACAGTGAGCCATGTTTGTGCCATTGCACTCCAGCCTGAGCGAGATCCTGTCTCAAAAATTAAAATGACTGGGCATAGTGGCCTACGCCTGTAATCCCAGTACTTTGGAAGGCTGAAAAAGGAAGATTGGTTGAGCCCAGAAGTTCAAGACCAGCCTGGGCGACACAGCAAGAGAAGAAGGAAAGAGAAGAAAAGGAAATAAAAGTAATAATTTTAAATCTATTTCCTTAAATTCTGCTTGAAAAATAAAATTCAGGAGAGGCATAGTGGATTACGCCTATAATCCCAGCATTTTGGGAGGTTTTACAGGGGAGGGTGGCTTGTGGTTAGGAGTTTGAGACCAGTCCGGGCAATATAGCAAGACCCTGTCTCTAAAATTAACCAAAAAAAAAGAATTTAATAAGAAATTAAAAAAAAATCAATCTCAAAACACAAGATTGGGGAAACATTCTTCTTTTTAATTCAAACAAAAAAAATGGAAACCTCAAAAAACTAAACATTATTGGCTAGGCGCGATGGCTCACACCTGTAATCCCAGCACTTTGGGAGGCCAAAGTGGGAGGATCACTTGAGGTCAGGAGTTGGAGATGAGCCTGGCCAACATGGCGAAACTCTGTCTCTTCTAAAAATACAAAAATGTAGCCACATGTGGTGGCACACACTGATTCCCAGATACTCTGCAGGCTGAGGTGGAAAGATCACTTGAACCCAGGAGGCAGAGGTTGCAGTGAGCAGAGATCACGCCACTGTTCTCAAGCCTGGGGGACAGAGCAAGACTACATCACAAAAAAAAAAAAAGGAGATGTTATCAAGGTCCCACCAACAGAAATACTCACTGTGAAGATTGTTAAACATTTATCCAAAATTCTCTCCATGTATGCATACGTAAATGTTGAAATACAGGTATTTAAGAAATGTCTTAATCTCTTAAAATATTTCTTCAGGACCAGGCATGGTGGCTAACACCCATAAGCTTAGCACTTTGGGAGGCCAAGGCAGATGGATCACTTGAGGTCAGGAGTTCGAAACCAGCCTGGCCAATGTGGTGAAACTCTCTCTCGACTAAAAATGCAAAAATTAGCCAGGTGTGGTGGCACAGACCTGTAATCTAAGCTACTCGGGAGGCTGAGGCAGGAGAATCTCTTGAACCCAGGAGGCAGAGGTTGCAGTGAGCCAACATTGCACCACTGCACTCCAGCCTGGGTGACAGCGAGACCCCATCTCAAAAAAATAAAATAAAATATTTATTCAGACGTTCTGGAACACATTAAACACCATTGATATCTAAGATTTTTCAAGGTACTCACAATTAGTAATAGCATATGCAAGAAATTCACATTTGTTATATTTGAGTGCTGATTTCCTCAGGCAAAGGTTAAGAACTACTAAAGTATTGGCAAAATGATAAAATAAGTTAACATACATAAAAATAGTTTGTAGGCTGAGTGCAGTGGCTCAAGCCCATACTTCCAAAACTTCTGGAGGCCAAAGTGGGCAGATTGCTTGAGCTCAGGAGTTTGAGACCAGCCTGGGCAACATGGCAAGACCCCATCTCCATAGAAAAAAAATACATAAAAATAACTTTATGGCCAGGTTCAGTAGTTCACGCCTGTAATCCCAGCACTTTGGGAGGCCGAGGTGAGCAGATCACTTGAGATCAGGAGTTCAAGATCAGCCCGACCAGCATGGTAAAACCCTAGCTCTACCAAAAGTATAAAAAAACTAGCCAGGCATGGTGGCGTTGTCTGTCATCCCAGGTACTTTTGAGGCTGAGGCAGGAGAATCACCTGAACCTGGGAGGCAGAAGTTGCAGTGAGCTGAGATCATGCCACTGCACTCCAACCTGGGCAACAGAGGGAGACTGTCTCAAAAAAAGACAAGGCATTACTGTGGTCATTCGCCTGGAAAGAATGCATGTTGGATAGCTCTGTAACTTATCCTTGTTCAAGGCCTTCAGCAAATCTTGGTTGAATGTCTATCATCCATGCAGAATTGAGCTAATTGCTTTAGAGAAGATAAATAAGCAACCAGGGCCTTTGGCTGCCTTCCATGAATTTCCTGTCGGGTTGAAGAGGCAAAAAGAAGTAAATATTTAAACTCAAATTGCAATTCATTCCATTAATTTAATAAATATGGTCTTGAGCAACTATTAGATGCCAGATTCTGGGGATACAGCAACGAACAATGCTGATGAGGTCTCTGCCCTGGTAGATCTAGTTTGCCAGTGAGCAAGGAAAGCCTATAAAGTCAGACAGTGGTAAATGTGACGAAGAAAAAGAAGACAGGCTAAAGGACAGTGACAATATGCTATTTTTAGATGGGCTAATCAGGGAAGGCTGCTCTGAGGAAGCGATATTTGAGCCGAGCTGTAAGTGGGAGTAGGCTGTGACCATCTAAGGAATGGTCCTCTAGATAAAGGGGACGGCAAACACCAAGGCCCTGTGTCAGGAACGTGCTCTGTGTACAACATGGTGAGGCACTGTGATTGAGTGTCAGATGTGTGCTGTGGTATAGATTCACAAAGCATGTCTTCTGGAAGGTACCTTAAAAATCATTCAGCTTGGGCCGAGCGCGGTGGCTCACTCCTATAATGCCAGCATTTTGGGAGGCCTAGGTAGACAGATTGCTTGAGCCCAGAAGTTCGAGACCTTCCTGGGCAACATGTTGTTTCTCCTAAAAATACAAAAAATTAGCCGGACATGGTACCCTGTGCCTGCAGTCCCAGCTACTCGGGAGGCTGAGGTTGGAGGATCGCTTGAGTCTGGGAGGTGGAGGTTGCAATGAGCCAAGCTCACAACACTGCACTCAAGCCTGAGTGACAGAGTGGGACCCAGTTAAAAAAAAAATAATTCAGCTCCCTGGACATGCTGGCACAAACCTGTCATAGCTACAGGGGAGGCAAAGGTGGGAGGACCCCTTGAGCCTAAGAGCCTGAGACCAGCCTGTGCACCCCATCAAGTTTAAGAAAAAAAAAAAAATTTAAAGAAAAAAGAATTATGCAGCCCAAAGTAAAACAGCTGGATCTTTTGCATACACAAAAATATACAGTTAACCCTAGAACTACTCAGGGTTGGGGCAATGACCCCAGCAGCACAGTTGAAAATTGGCGTATTACTCCAAAAATATTATGAAAAAAAAAAGAAAGAAAGAAAAATGGCATATAACTTTTTTTTTAAGGCACAGTCTTACTCTGTCACCCATGCTGGAATGCAGTGGCATGATAACGTCTCACTTCAGTCTCAACCTCCCGAGCTCAAGTCATCTTCCTGCCTCCGCCTCCTGAGTAGCTGGGACAACAGACCTGTGCCACCAAGCCCACCTAACTTTTCCTATTTTTTGTAGAGATGGGGTCTCGCTATATTGCCTAGGTTGGTCTTGAACCTCTGGGTTCAAGCAGTCCTCCCACGTCGGCCTCCCAGAATGTTGGGATCACAGGTGTGAGCGACCACACCTGGCCAGCATATAACTTTTGATTCCTCAACATTTTAACTACAAGACAAGTGTTGTGGCTCAAGCCTGTAACCCCAGCACTGTGGGAGGCCAAGGTGGGAGGATTGCTTGAGACCAGGAGTTCAAGGCTTCAGTGAGCTATGATCATACCTCTGCATTTCAGCTGGGCAACAGAGATCCTGTCTCTAAAAAAAAAAAAAAAAAAATCCAGGCTATGCACAGTGGCCCACACCTGGAATCCCAACACTTGTGAGGCTGAGGAGGGAAGATTGCTTGAGCCCAGGAGTTTGAGACCAGCCTAGGCAACATGGTGACTGTCTCTAACAAAAAAACAAAAGCAGCTACTAACTACTAATTCTCTACTGCTAACCAGAAGCTGTATGGATAACATAGTCAACTAACACATCTTTTGTATGTTATATAAATTATACACTGTATTTTTTTTATTTATTCAATTTTTTTTGAGATGGAGTTTCGCTCTTGTTACCCAGGCTGGAGTGCAATGGTGTGATCTCACTGCAACTTCTGCCTGCTGGGTTCAATGGATCCTCCTGCCTCAGCTTCCCCAGTAGCTGGGACTACAGGCAACCACCACCACACCAGGCTAATGTTTGTATTTTTAGTAGAGACAAGGTTTCACCATGTTGGCCAGGATGGTCTCGAACTCCTGACCTCGTGATCCACCTGCCTTGGTCTCCCAAAGTGCTGGGATTACAAGCATGAGCCACCATGCCTGGCCAAATTTTAACTTTCTATAATGGGTTTGTGCGTATTTTATGGTAGTAAATCACAAAATAGACTAGCGTCTACATATATCTTGTGCATTCATACCTAACTTTTCTTAATTTTTTTTTTCTGGACAGAGTCTCACTCTGTCGCCCAGGCTGGAGTGCAATGGTGCAATCTTGGCTCACTGGAGCCTCCGCCTCCGGGGTTCAAGTGATTCTCATGCCTCAGTCTCCTGAGTAGCTGGGATTACAGGGGTGTGCCACCACAGCTGGCTAATTTTTGTATTTTTAGTAGAGATGGGGTTTCATTATGTTGGCCAGGCTGGTCTCAAACCCCTGACCTCAGGTGATCTGCCCACCTCGGCCTCCCAAAGTGCTAGGACTACAGGCATGAGCCACCGTGCCTGGCCAACTTTTCTTAATTTTTTCTTTTCTTTTTTCTGCCATTTCTAGGCTACGCAGTTCGTCTGCAAGTTTTTTCAAGATGTCCCAAGTCTCCAAAAATTGTTATCATACATTTATTGAAAATGTCTACATATAAGTGAACGCACACAGTTCAAGGAACAACTGTATTCACTTTCCCCAACAAATCTGCAATGTTTCATTCCAAATAATCTACTATTGCATTTAAAAAAATAGACTACACCAATATCAATAATCAATTTTCCTCCACATTTTCATTTTGCTATTTAGAACAAAATAACAGGCATTTATTGGATTCTTGAAAATCATCTACATTGATGAGCCAGAAAACACAGCTATTACAACCCCAGGCATGTTCCTCCATAACTTAGCATCCTGTTCATTCTCCATATTTTTCTTCCTAAACAAGAAAGATGTTAAATTGATGGTCTTAACTGGCAAGATTTACTGAAACCCCAAAGTTCTACAGAGTAAAAATTTAGTAGAAAAATAAGAAGAAAGAAAACTACCCACGAATCATGCAAATTTAAGTGTGTTAAGCCTGATCAACGTGGTGAAATCCTGTCTCTACTAAAAATACAGAATTAGACAGGCATGGTGGCACATGCCTGCAATCCCAGCTACTCCGGAGGCTGAGGCAGGAGAATTGCTTGAACCTGGGAGGCGAAGGTTGCAGTGATCCGAGATCATGCCATTGCACTCCAGCCTGGGCAACAAGAGGGAAACGCTGTCTCAAATAATAATAATAATAAATAATAATTTAAAAATTAGCTGGGTGTGGTGGTGTGTACCAGTAGTCCCAGCTGCTTTGGAGGCTGAGGCAGGAGGATTTCTTCAACCCAGGAGTTCAAGGTTACTCCTGGGTTGAGCTGTAATCCTGCCACTGCACTCCAGCCTGGGTGACAGAACAAGACCTTGTCTCAAAAAAACAAACTGTCATTACAACTAAATTGTAGATAATATGTGACTAAAGTACTCTATTCTGGAGTTAGTGAGAACCATAAAAAATAGTTCATTAATATTAGTATCTTCATTATTTACAGTATGAAGCATTTGCTCCAGGTATTAATAATCTTAGGCACTACTTACAAACCTTCCCCTTTTTGCACAAAATATACGTTATTGTTTCATGTTCTTTTTGTTTGGAAAACTCTGCCCCTATGGCAAAAGCTCTCTCTCTCTTTCCCTCCCCCACAAAGAGGCTCCCTTATCTCTCACTTTACATACCGGCCCTAGCCCTCACGCTGCCCAGCTTCCCGCCGCCCAGCTTCCCGCCCAGCAGTTCAAACTGACCAACAGTTGCCCACCACCTCGGCTTTTGGCTTCCCCACCCCCAGCCCTTCAGCCCCCTATAAATAACCCTGCCCCTCTGAGCGGTGTGGCCATTCTCCTCTTCCTCCCGGCTGGTCCGCCCGGAGGCTCTTTCCTCTCAATAAAGCCTGAACTTAAGGAATTTCCTCTAGGCTGCGGTCCGGTTTTTTCCGAACGAGCTCAGTCTTCCCGCAGAGGGTAGGTCGGACAAATGGTGCCGAAACCCGGGACGGGAGCTGGGGCCGTTGGCCCGGCCACGGCCCCCCTCCCCGACCTACCCAACACTGGCCCTGCCACCTCCACGTTCCGATTAAGGTAAGCCAAGTTTTTCTTGCTTTGCCTTCCCCCGCTTCCCGTCTCCTCTTCCTACGGCACGGTGCAGTTGCTCCCTCTCCGGCGTTCCGCATGGACTCCTTGCCTAGTCTCGGCCAAGCCAAGGTAGTCTTCCATTCCGGCTCCAGGAGCCTTCCGAGGGACAGCCGCCAGACGGGGGACGCCCCTCTGACCGCTTCCCTTTCCGTACTTAATTGTACTCCGGGGAATTTGCAGCGAACGGGGACGCCTTTTCGTTGCATCTGCCCTTCCGCGCCGGAGAGTCTGTAGCTGCACCTGCCATGGGAAATTCGGAGTCCAAAATACCTCTGAGCACCCCCCTTGGGTGCTTGCTGCGAAATTTTACCAAATTGGGATATTCCCAAACCCTCAGAAAGAAAAAGCTTGTCTTCCTGTCCCAGGTGGCTTGGCCCCAATACAAACTCAGTAACCAGTCACATTGGCCCCCGACTGGCACTTTTGATTTCAACACCCTCCGAGATCTCGACGATTTTTGTCGCCGCGCGGGCAGGGACAATGAAATTCCTTACGTCCAGGCTTTTTGGGACCTCCGTACCCACCCCGACCTATGTTCTTCCTGCTCCACCCACCAAATCCTCTTGGCTCAAATCCCCCGTAAATCTTCCTCCACTACCTCTCCCCCTCCCTACTCCTCACCAGAGGATCTGCCTGAACATCTGTCCTCTCCTGCCAATCTCAGCAACCAGTCGCCATCAACGGCACGCTCTTCCTCTGCTCCCTCTGCACCTCCTGCCTCAGAGGCCATGCCTCGCTCTTCCTCTACTCCCTCCGAGCCCCCTCCCTCAGAGGCTGCACTTCCTCTTGCCTCTCCGGTGGCGGCCCACACCCGCTCTCACCGGCCAGCTATCCTGGCCCCACTCCGAGAAGTAGCAGGCGCGGAAGGTTTAGTCAGGGTCCATGTTCCTTTCTCACTTCAAGACCTGTCCCAAATTGAGAGACATTTAGGATCCTTCTCAGCCGACCCGTCCACCTATATTAAGGAATTCCAATACCTCACTCAAGCCTACAGCCTCACTTGGCATGATATTCGCGTTATCTGTTCCTCCACCCTCACAGTGGAGGAGCACGAGCGCATCCTCGCTGCAGCCAGAAACCAAGCAGATAAAGACCATTCTATAGATAACCAGATCCCCCTAGGCCCCGAAGCAATCCCAGGTGAAGACCCCCAATGGGACTATCAGGCTAATCGAGGGTCTGATATACCCAAGAGGGACCGCATGATTAGATACCTCCTCAGGGGAATGGATGCTGTATCTAACAAAGTTGTAAACTATGATAAACTGAGAGAAATCACCCAACTGCCTGATGAGAACCCTGCCCTCTTTCTCGCCCGCTTGCAAGAAGCCCTAGTCCGGTATACTCGACTAGATCCAGCCTCCCAGAACGGGGCCACTGTATTAGCCTCCCATTTTATCTCCCAATCAGCACCCGACATAAGAAAGAAACTAAAGAAAGCAGAAGAGGGACCAGAGACTCCCATCCAAGACCTGGTAAAAATGGCCTTTAAAGTATTCAATGCCAGGGAAGATGCGGCTGAGGCTGCCCGCCAAACTTGCATGAAGCAGAAGGCTGCCCTCCAGACCCAAGCCCTAGTGGCGGCTCTAAGGCCGGCAGGGAACCAGAAGCCCAAGGCCGAAACCCATGCCCCTCCGGGAGCATGTTTCAAATGTGGAAAGGAAGGACACTGGTCCCGAGCCTGTCCACAACCACAGCCACCAACTAAGCCTTGCCCTATCTGTCAGCTCCCGGGACACTGGAAGTCAGACTGCCCCAGCTTCCCCAGGGTGCCAGTTCCTCAAAACAGACACACTGGCGTTAGGCAGCCGGCGGTCACCCTCAGTAGGGAGGAGCCTGCTTGCCAGGAGCCGACCTCCGAGGGAGCTCCGTTCCCCAGTCTACTAGGGCTGCTAGACGACTAGCGGGGCCCTGGCTTTCCGACTCCGGTTACCCTCGCTGAGCCAAGGGTCAAAATTCAGGTAGTGGGTAAAAGTGTCTCATTCTTGCTCGACACGGGGGCTACCTACTCCGCACTTCCTTCTTATTCTGGCCGTCTCACCCCTTCCCAGGTCTCAGTCATGGGAATCGACGGGACCCCGAGTATCCCCTACCAAACCCCACCACTCATGTGCTCATATAACTCCACCCCCTTCACCCACTCCTTTTTAGTAATCCCCACCTGCCCAGTTCCCCTTCTGGGGCGAGACATCCTTTCAAAGCTGAAGGCCGTCATAACCTTCCCCTCCGCCAACCCACACAGTCTCTTTCTCCTAGCCCTCACCTCAGACACTGAACCCCAAAAAGCCCTGTCAGAACTACTCCCCGGAGTCCACCCTCAGGTCTGGGACATCAACAACCCGTCTGTAGCTACCCACCACCAGCCAGTTCAAGTCCGCCTTAAAGACTCCTCGCCTCATTTTCTCTGCCGCCCCCAATTTCCTATCTCTAAAGCCCACCGTATGGGTATCTGACCCATCATAGAGAAACTAAAAGGTCAAGGCCTCCTAATTCCCATTAACTCCCCATGTAATACCCCCATCCTCCCAGTACGAAAACCCTCAGGACAATATAGACTAGTCCAGGACTTGCGCTTAGTCAATGAAGCTGTAATTCCCATACATCCAGTTGTCCCCAACCCGTACACCATTCTCTCTAACATTTCCCCAGAGACCACCTGTTTCTCAGTCTTAGACCTAAAGGATGCCTTCTTTACTATACCTCTACACCCCAACTCCTACTTTATCTTTGCCTTCACTTGGGATGATCCCCTCACGAACATGTCCCAGCAACTGGCCTGGACAATCCTTCCACAGGGCTTCCGAGATAGCCCGCACCTATTCGGCCAGGCACTTGCCACTGACCTACTTCACTGCAACCTCAAGCCCTCTCACCTCCTCCAGTACGTAGATGACCTTCTTATCTGCTCCCCCACCTGCCAGGAGTGCATCCAGGCCACCACCACCCTACTCAATTTCCTAGGAGATAAGGGATACCGGGTGTCACCAACCAAAGCACAAATAGCCTCACCCACCGTCACCTACCTAGGCATACAGCTCACACCTGGGCGACGGTCCATCACAATCGACCGACTACAAGCCTTAAAGGCGCTCCAGGCCCCCGAGTCAGCAAAAGAAATCCTCTCCTTCCTAGGACTGGTAGGTTTTTTCCGCCACTGGGTACCTAATTATGCTTTGTTAGCAAAACCTCTATACCATGCTACTGCAGAAGCCCCCGAGGGACCACTCTCCTCACCAGGTTCTGTCAACCGAGCGTTCAAGTCACTGCTTAATGCCCTATGTACTTCCACCAGCCTAGCCCTGCCTAATCCCAACTTATCCTTCCAACTATATACAGACGAGAAACAACATACAGCTGTAGGAGTGCTAGTCCAACCAGTAGGAAAGACCCTTCTGCCTATAGCCTACCTGTCTAGACAACTTGACCCAACTGAGCGAGGATGGCAGCCATGTCTTAGAGCCCTAGCTGCCGCCGTCACCCTAACCACAGAAGCTCTTAAGATCAATCTACAACTCCCACTCCAAGTCTTTTCTCCACACAGGTTGACTGAACTGCTCAGTCAACACTCTCTGCCCCACCTCGGGCCCTCCCGTATTCAACTGCTTCACCTACTGTTTATTGAGAACCCCAACATCACTCTTTCTCACTGCTCCTCATTAAACCCAGCTACCCTCCTCCCTTGCCCTCCGTACTCCAGCCCCCTACATTCCTGTACTGAAATCCTCAAATTAGCCCAGTCTCCTCGTCCCGACTTGCTCCCTCAACCCCTACCATCTGCCTCCATTACCCTATTCGTTGATGGCAGCTCTATACCTCATCCCACTGGCCCACGGAGAGCGGCCTATGCTGTAGTAACTCACTCTGAAATTATAGAGACCCGCCCCCTTCCTCTTGGGGCCACTTCACAACAGGCTGAACTAGTCGCCCTCACTCGGGCCCTATCCTGGTCCCAGAACAAAGAAGTAAATATATATACTGACTCCAAGTATGCCTTCCTCATAGCTCACTCACACTGCATGATCTGGAAGGAACGAGGCTTCCTCACCACTAAGGGCACGCCCGTTCTCAATGGAAAACTCATTGCTGCCCTTATTCAAGCCGTTCAACTCCCTAGCAAGGTAGCCATCATCCACTGTAAAGGGCATCAGTCCCTGAACTCACCCATAGCAGCAGGGAATGCCTTTGCAGACAGGGTAGCTAAAGACACGGCAAGAAACCATCCACCACCCACCTCCACTCTCTGTTTCTTGTCCAAATCATATAGCCCTCAATACTCTACCTCAGAACTCCAGGCCCTCCAGTCTACCCCTGGGGTATGGTTCAGGGATGATTGGGCCTTCAAGCATAACCTCCTCATCCTCCCCGAAAAGCAAAAGTACCAGATAATCCAAGACATCCACAATTCACTCCACATTGGGCCTAAAGCCTTATACCGGTTCCTCAACCCACTTTTTCACCCTCACCATCTCCTCAGTACCATACAGGAAGTCCAGTCCTCATGTACTGTCTGCGCAAAAACTAATTCCCAGGGTTCCTGTCATCCTCGGCGCCAGCTTCATCAGCTACGCGGGTTCCTACCTGGCCAAGACTGGCTAATTGATTTCACCCATATGCCAAAGCATAAACAGTACCGGTATCTGCTAACCATTGTTGACACTTTTTCAGGCTGGATTGAAGCTTACCCCACAGCCTCTGAGTCTGCCGGGACAGTAGCCACTCATCTCATTCAAGACATCATCCCACGCTTTGGACTCCCGGCTACCATACAGTCAGACAACGGCCCAGCCTTTATCTCCAAAGTCATTAATGCCGTTTCTACCTCTCTAGGAATTCAGTGGAAGCTACACACCGCCTACCATCCTCAGTCCTCTGGTAAGGTGGAACGGGCCAATGGCCTAATAAAGGAGCATCTGACCAAGCTCATGCTTGAGCTCCACCAATCCTGGGTAACCTTGCTTCCTATCGCCCTCACCAGGTTGAGAGCAAGCCCCCGGGGCCCATCACAGCTTAGCCCGTTTGAGCTGCTGTACGGTCGCCCCTTCCTACTTTCAACTCCCCCACCACCAGAGACCACTCCTCTAGACAGCTACCTCCCCTACTTTACTCTCCTTCGCAGCCTTCTCCGAGAACACGCCAACGCTTCTCTTCCCCAACCCACCCAGCCATCTGAAAATACACAGAAAGTCCTCCTGGTAACCCTAGTCCCTCGACTCACTATATATTCCCCAGCCGAATTCCAGATGCTGCAAACTCCCCATCGCCACACCCGATGAGCTGCCTTCCTACCCATTGCCGTTGGAGTCTCCCTTGCTGGTTCAGCACTTGCAGCAGGATTAGGGGGAGGGACACTAGTCCACTCTCACCTGGCCATAGCCCGACTGACCTCACAACTCCAAGCAGCTATTGATGACTCTACTGAGTCTTTAGCATCACTCCAATGACAGATCACCTCAGTTGCCCAAGTTGCCTTGCAGAACCGAAGAGCCCTAGACCTGCTCACTGCTGAACAAGGAGGGACCTGTGTCTTCCTACAAGAAGAGTGCTGTTACTACATCAATGAATCCGGCCTAGTAGAAACCCGAATCGAGAGCCTCCAGAAACTCAAAACTAACCTGCAGAGTCAGAAGTTCTCGGCTGAAGCCACAGCGTGGTGGTCTTCCTCTATGTATACCCTCTTGTCCCCATTGCTTGGGCCCCTAGTAGCCGTTTGCCTAATCTTACTTATTGCTCCTTGCTTTCTACAGTTCATACAGCGGCGCTTTCAAGAACTGACTCGAGTCACCATCCACCAGATGCTGCTCCAACCCTGCCCTGAACGAGTGCAAGAAACAGACCTCTCCCCGAACATCCAGGCTCCTTAGGAAAAGAGACATCTTCAGAACCCCCCGTCGACCCTTGTCAGCAGGAAGTAGCCAGAGAGACAACCGACGCCCCTGACCCCCTCTTTTTCTTTTCTTTAAGGAGTCGGGAATGTTTGGAAAACTCTGCCCCTACCGCAAAAGCTCTCTCTCTCTTTCCCTCCCCCACAAAGAGGCTCCCTTATCTCTCACTTTACATACCGGCCCGAGCCCTCACGCTGCCCAGCTTCCCGCCCAGCAGTTCAAACTGACCAATAGTTGCCCACCACCTCGGCTTTTGGCTTCCCCACCCCCAGCCCTTCAGCCCCCTATAAATAACCCTACCCCTCTGAGCGGCGCGGCCATTCTCCTCTTCCTCCCGGCTGGTCCGCCCGGAGGCTCTTTCCTCTCAATAAAGCCTGAACTTAAGGAATTTCCTCTAGCCTGCGGTCCGGTTTTTTCCGAACGAGCTCAGTCTTCCCGCAGAGGGTAGGTCGGACACTTTTTATCCTTCATAAATACCAAGAGGATTCCAAATGGGGAAATATTTTTCAGTGAGACTTAAAAATAATTAGCAGTGTTGAAGCTTGTATCTTTTTCTTTCTTTTTTTTTTTTTAATAGAGATGAGTTTTCACCATGTTGGCCAAGCTGGTCTCAAACTCCTGGCCTCAAGTGATCCACCCACCTCGGCCTCCCAAAGTGCTGGGATTACAGGCGTGAGCCACCACGCCTGGCCGAAGCTTGTATCTTGTTCAGGAGAATACAAATTGATTGACTGATTGATTGATTGATTGAGACAGGGTCTTAACTCTGTCACTCAGGCTGGAGTGCATTAGTCCAATCATGGCTCACCGCAGCCTCCACCAACCTCCTGTGAGGGATCTGTGGGGATCGCTCCCACGTGAGGCCCCTGGGAAATGGGCCTCACCATACGGTAAGCTTGAGCCTGGACACAGATCCCCGGTTGGGGGAGTCGAGCTGAGGGAAAGCAGGAACCAAGAGAGGGACTATGTTATTCTAAATAATTAACAGACATTACTTTATGGATATGAGGACTTGGGAGGCAATGTGTCTACTTTTGGCTTCTTATGGTTTATTGCTTGATTGTGTTCATTTTGGACCATGGCTTACAGGGCGTGACTGCAATCTACTTACCTTGACCTATTGGGCGTAACCTACTTACTGGGCGTAGCCTACTTACTGCGCTTAACTTACTTACTGGGTGTAACTTGCTTACTGTAACTTAAGTACGTTAATCTAGTGTAAACAACTTTAACTTCAGAAAAGTATATAATGAAACACATTGCAAAAATAAAATTGCTGCATGAGCATAGCGCATGTAGCCCTCCAGACCTCGCCTTTTCTATCTCCTTTTTTTCCGGTGCGCGCTCTCTTCCAGGTTTGGGACCCTCTCGCTGGACGAGATTCCCGGGCTCGCGTTCAGTTCTCAACAGCTGGCGCCCAACGTGGGGCGAGTCAGTCCACAACACTCCTGGGCTCAGATAATCATTGCACCTCAGCCCCTGAGTATCTAGGACTACAGGTGTGCGCCACCATAACCCAGCTAATTATATATATATATGATACAGGTGTGCACCACCATAACCCAGCTAATTATATATATATATGACACAGGTGTGCACCACCATAACCCAGCTAATTATATATATATATGATACAGGTGTGCACCACCATAACCCAGCTAATTATATATATATATGATACAGGTGTGCACCACCATAACCCAGCTAATTATATATATATATGATACAGGTGTGCGCCACCATAACCCAGCTAATTATATATATATGATACAGGTGTGCGCCACCATAACCCAGCTAATTATATATATATATATGATACAGGTGTGCACCACCATAACCCAGCTAATTATATATATATGATACAGGTGTGCACCACCATAACCCAGCTAATTATATATATATATGATACAGGTGTGCACCACCATAACCCAGCTAATTATATATATATATATGATACAGGTGTGCACCACCATAACCCAGCTAATTATATATATATGATACAGGTGTGCGCCACCATAACCCAGCTAATTATATATATATGATACAGGTGTGCGCCACCATAACCCAGCTAATTATATATATATGATACAGGTGTGCGCCACCATAACCCAGCTAATTATATATATATATGATACAGGTGTGCACCACCATAACCCAGCTAATTATATATATATATGATACAGGTGTGCACCACCATAACCCAGCTAATTATATATATATATATGATACAGGTGTGCACCACCATAACCCAGCTAATTATATATATATGATACAGGTGTGCACCACCATAACCCAGCTAATTATATATATATATGATACAGGTGTGCACCACCATAACCCAGCTAATTATATATATATATGATACAGGTGTGCGCCACCATAACCCAGCTAATTATATATATATATATGATACAGGTGTGCGCCACCATAACCCAGCTAATTATATATATATATGATACAGGTGTGCGCCACCATAACCCAGCTAATTATATATATATATGATACAGGTGTGCACCACCATAACCCAGCTAATTATATATATATATGATACAGGTGTGCACCACCATAACCCAGCTAATTATATATATATATGATACAGGTGTGCACCACCATAACCCAGCTAATTATATGTATATATGATACAGGTGTGCACCACCATAACCCAGCTAATTATATATATATATATGATACAGGTGTGCGCCACCATAACCCAGCTAATTATATATATATATATATGATACAGGTGTGCACCACCATAACCCAGCTAATTATATATATATATGATACAGGTGTGCACCACCATAACCCAGCTAATTATATATATATATGATACAGGTGTGCACCACCATAACCCAGCTAATTATATATATATATATATGATACAGGTGTGCACCACCATAACCCAGCTAATTATATATATATATGATACAAGATTTCGCCATGTTGTCCAGGCTGGTCTTGGATTCCTGGACTCACACAATCCTCCTGCCCCAGCCTCCCAAAGTGCTGGGATTAGAGGCATGAGCCACCTTGCCCAGCCAAAATTTCTTTTATTTCTACTGTTCTAGAAATGAAATTGCTCAGTTTACAAGCCACTTTGGGGTCTTTGGTGTGTGTATATATGTGTAATGGTTAATTTTATGTGTCAACTTTACTGGGACACAGGGTGCCCAGATTAAACACTGTTTCTGAGTTTATCTGTGACAGTGTTAGCTGTCCGACCTACCCTCTGTGGGAATACTGAGCTCGTTAGTAAAAAACCGGACCGCAGGTTAGGAGAAAATCCTTAAGTTCAGGCTTTATTGAGAGGAAAGAGCCTCCGGGCGGACCAGCCGGGAGGAAGAGGAGAATGGCCGCGCCGCTCAGAGGGGCAGGGTTGTTTTATAGGGGGCTGAAGGGCTGGGGGTGGGGAAGCCAAAAGCCGAGGTGGTGGGCAACTGTTGGTCAGTTTGAACTGCTGGGCGGGAAGCTGGGCGGCTGGAAGCTGGGCGGCGGGAGGGCTCGGGCCGGTATGTAAAGTGAGAGATAAGGGAGCCTCTTTGTGGGGGAGGGAAAGAGAGAGAGAGAGCTTTCGCGGTAGGGGCAGAGTTTTCCAAACATTAGCAAAGCAGATTGGCTTGGAGCTTGTATGTGAGCCCTTAAAAAGACTCCTATCACCTATAGCCACAGGGCTGAGACTGTTGAAAATCAAATGCAGAACCTCATTCTGTGACTCACTGAATGACATCTAGCCTCACGGGGCATCTACTGTTAAAGTGAGCATATTGATTGCTGAACAACAGCATCCTGGAAGTTGAAATAGGGATGTGTGGGAAGACCCCATAGGAGACATTGAGCCCTTCAAGTCTGATGAGTCTTCCTTGCCAGTGGAAGAGGCCTCCCTACCCCACTGGTACTGGTCTCCCCATCACTCCCTCACCCCCATCTCAGGGAATTGACTCTGCATTGCCTTAGGAAACTGTAAAGGCCTCCATTGAGGCAGTTGCCAGGCAAAACTATGCTGATTCTCTTCCAGGCCCACCCCAACATCCCCCTTTGCTTCTAGACCTGTAATTAAACCCAAGTACCAGTAGACCCCTAAGATGAAGCACAAAGTGTGACCCAAGAGAGGAATACAGTGCTCCAAAAGAACGACAGCAGTCCCCCCAATCCATGGCTTTGCTTTTCATGGTTTCAGTTACCCACAGTCAACCATGGTTCAAAAGTATTAAATGGAAAATTCCAGAAGTAAGCAACTCATACTTTTTTTTCTGTTTTTTTTTGTTTTGCTTTTGAGACAGAAGGGTCACACTCTCACCCAGGCTTGATTATAGTGGTGTGATCATAGCTCACTGCATCCTTAACTCCTGGGCTCAATCCATCCTCTTGTCTCAGCCTCCCAAGTTAGCTGGGACTACAGGTGTGCACCACCAAGCCTGGCCAATTTTTTTGTTTGCTTTTGTTTTTGTAGAGATGGGTCTCACTATGTTGTCCATGCTGGTCTTGAACTCTTAGTCTCAATGGAACCCCCACCTTGGCTTTCCAAAGCACTAAAATTATAGGCATGAGTCACTATGCCCAACCAACTTATAACTTCAATTGCATGCCGTTCTGAGTAGTATGATAAAATCTCATGTCATTGCTAAATGGACCTAGGGTTGTTTAAAAGAAATAAAGAATAGAAATGAAATAATGCAAGAAATCAAAAAAATATATCTTACACTATCCCATCCAGGATACAAATCATCCCTCTGTCCAGCATACCTGCACTGTGTATGCTACCCACTCATTTTCACTTAGTAGCTGTCTCAGTTATCAGATTGACTGTCATGGTATCTCAATGCTTGTGTGCAAGTGCCTCTTATTTCACTCAATAATAGCCCCAAAGTGTAAGAGTAGTGATGCTGGCAATTCAGACATGCCAAAGAGAAGCTGTCAAGTACTTCTAAGTGAGGAGGTGAAAGTGCAAAACTTAATAAGGAAAAAAAAAACTCATATGTTGAGGTTGCTGAGATCTATAGTAAGAACAAATCTCTTATCTGTGAAACTGTGAAGAAGAAAAAAGAAATTCATGATTCGTTTTTACTGTCACACCTCAAATTGAAAGTTAGAATAGGATGTGGGGCTCACACCTATAATCCCAGCACTTTGGGAGGTCTCGGCAGGCCGATCACAAGGCGAGGAGTTCAAGACCAGCCTGGCCAACATGATGAAACCCCATCTCACACACAGAAATTAGCCGGACATGGTGGTGTGCACCTGTAATCCCAGCTACTTGGGAGGCTAAAGCAGGAGAATCACTTGAACCTAGGAGGCAGAGGTTGCAGTGAGCCAAGATCATGCCATTGCACTCCAGCCTGGGCAGTAGAGTGAGATTCCGTCTCAAAAAAAAAGCAAGTTAGACTACAGTGAATGACAACTTTCATTACAGTATATTGTTATAATTGTTCTGTTTTATTAATTATTGTTAATCTCTTCCCATACTTAATTTTTTTGTTTATTTGTTTGTTTTTGAGACAGAGTGTCACTCTGTCACCCAGGCTAGAGTGCAATGGCGCGATCTCTGCTCATTGCAACCTCTGCCTTCCAGATTCAAGCGATTCTCCTGCCTCAGCCTCCTGAATAGCTGGGACTGCAGGTCTGGCTAATTTTTGTATGTGTGTATGTATCTATTAAGACAGGGTTTTTCCATGTTGGACAGGCTGGTCTCAAACTCCTGACCTCAGGCGATCTGCCTGCTTTGGCCTCCCAAAGTGCTGGGATTACAGGCACAAGCCACCGTGTCTGGCCTAATTTTTTTTTTTTTTTTTTTTTTTAGTAGAGTTGAGGTCTTGCTATGGTGCCCAGGTTGGTCTCAAAGTCCTGGGCTCAAGGGATTCTCTCTTCTCAGCCTCCCAATGTGCTGGGATTACAGGCGTGAGCCACCACACCTGGCCTACAGCCTAACTCTCTAAACTGAAACATTAAAGGCAGAATCTCTGCTTAATGGGCCCATGTGAATTAATTTAGCCTGACCCAACCTCATGTTCTTTCCACCATCATCCCATACCCTTAGTATCCATTCTCACACTTGCTCTCCCATTCCTGTGCATATAAATCAGAAAACTCAACTAGAGGAGTCCCCTCTTAGCCTAAGAGAATATGTTCCAAGACCCCCAATGGAAGACTGAAACTGAACCCTACATATACTATGCTTTTTCCTGCACACATACCTATGGGAAAGTGTAATTTATCAATTAGGCGCCCGGCATGGTGGCTCATGCCTATAATCCCAGCACTTTGGGTGGCCGAGTGGAGCAGATCACTTGAGGTCAGAGATCAGTCTGGCCAATATGGTGAAACCCTGTCTCTACTGAAAATATAAAAATTAGCCAGGCATGGTGATGTGCACCTGTAGTCCCAGCTACTCAGGAGACTGAGGTGGGAGAGTCCCTTGAACCCAGGAGGCAAGGGTCGCAGTGAGCCAAGATCACACCACTGCACTCCAGCCTGGGTAACAGAGCAAGACTCTAGCTCAAGAAAAAAAAAAAAAAGCCAGGCATGATGGTGTGTTCCTGTAGTCCCAGCTACTCAGGAGGCTGAGGCAGGAGGACCATTTGAGGCCAGGAAGTCGAGGCTGCAGTGAGCCATGATTGTGTCACTGTACTCTCACCTGGGTGAAATAGTGAGACCCTGTGAAAAAAAGAAAAGAAAATGCTCTAACACTTTGGTTGGTTGGCTCAAACATGGAAAACGTGGACCAAAACCTGGCCCATGGTGGATAAATTGAAAATGCCATACCTGCCTCGGTTTAATATAAAGAAAGGAAGTCAGAAGCACAGGGAGATTGGCACGCTAGATTGAATTTGTCATTTAAGGCTGATTCACCCACACTGGGAAGGCTTAAAAGACACACCTTTCACCAATACTGTAAAACATAACATTGTGAGGGGAGCACATCCTTGGAGAGCTCTGTGATCACCCTTCTCTGTGGGCTTGCTCTGGAAACTGTGCTCACAGAATCCGGAAGCCTAAGTGCAATGAGAGTCATTGGATGCCATCCCTGCCCAGAATGGCAGGGGCCAGGTTTTGGCACTCAACCAACAGAGGCAAGGGGGCGTGGTTGCCACGATGAACAGGTTACTTCAGAATGGTCTGACTCATGCAGACCTTTGGGCATTGGCAAGTCTATCAGGGTGCTCCTAGAAGTGAAATATGTTCTTACTTGATCTGCATGTGCAGAAAATTTCTAGGTCAGATGAACAAAAGTTTAACCTGAATCATAAAAATCAAGTCATAACCCCTCAATGAATTGCTGGACTTCAGCCACTTTACTGACCCAGGACCACTTGAATGAAGGGGACACCTGGTCCTATTAAAGAAGAACCCCAATACTTCTAAAAATGTATTTTTTTTTTGAGACAGTCTCACTCTGTCCCAGGCTGGAGTGCAATGGCATGATCTCAGCTCACTGCAACCTCTGCCTCCCAGATTCAAGTGATTCTCCTGCCTCAGCCTCCTGAGTAGCTGCAATTACAGGTGCGCGTCACCATGTCAGGCTAATTTTTGTATTTTTTTTTTGGTAGAGATGGGGGTTTCACCATATTGGCCAGGCTAGTCTTGAACTCCTGACCTTGTGATCCGCCTGCCTCAGCCTCCCAAAGTGCTGGGATTATAGGCATGAGCAACTGTGCCCAGCTTTTTTTTTTTTTTTTTTTAAAGAGACAGGGTCGAAAGTGGCATGTTCAGAGGGGGGAAAGAAAAGAGATAGAGAGACAGGGTCTTACTCTATTGCCCAGGCTGGAGTGCAGTGGCATGATCATGGCTCACTGCAGTCTCAAACTCCTGGGCTCAAGTGATTTTCCCATCTTAGCCTGCCAACTAGCTGGGACTACAAGCACAAACCACCATGCCTGGCTAATAAAAATTTATGGTATTAGGCCAGGCACGGTGGTTCACGCCTGTAATCCCAGCACTATGGGAGGCCGAGGCGGGAGGATCACTAGGTCAAGAGATCGAGACCATCCTGGTCAACATGGTGAAACCCCATCTCTACTAAAAATACAAAACTTAGCTGGGCATGGTGGCGCAGACTGTAGTCCTAGCTACTCGGGAGGCTGAGGTAGGAGAATTGCTTGAACCCAGGAGGCAGAGGTTGCGGTGAGCCGAGATTGCGCCATTGCACTCCAGCCTGGGTAATAAGAGCGAAACTCCATCTCAAAAAAAAAAAAAAAATTATGCTATTAATCTTTTTCCCAGTCTTCCTCAAAGGGACCTATAGCCAGGGATCTATAACTATGGTAGTCATGCATTGGGAAGAAGGAAATAATTGGAACTTTTGGGGACTACTGAACACCAGCTCTGAACTGATACCAATTCTGGGGTACCTAAAATGTCATCGTGGCCTGCCAGTGAGAGTAGGAGCTTATGGAAGTTAGGTGATTAATGGAGTTATAGCTCAAGTCTGTCTCACAGTGGGCCCAGTGGGTCCCAACCCATTCTTCAGTTATTTCTCCAGTTCCAGAAGGTGTAATTGAAATAGACATACAAAGAAGCTGGCAGAATCCCCACATTATTTCCCTGACCTGGGGAGTGAGGGCTATTACGAGAGAAAAGACCAAGTGGAAGCCACGAGAGCTGCCTTGAACTAGGAAAATAGTAAATCAAAAGCAGTAACACATTCCCAGAGGGATTGCAGAGATCAGTGTCACCATCAAGGGCATGAAGGATGCAGGGGTGATGATTCCCATCACATCCCCACTTAATTTGCCTATTTGGCCTGTGCAGAAGACAGATGGATCTTGGAGGATGACGGTGGATTATCACAAGCTTAACCCGGTGGCGACTCCAATTGCAGCTGCTATATCAGATGTGGTTTCATTGCTTAAGCAAATTAACACATCCCCTAGTTCCTGGTTTGCAGCTGTTGAACTGGTAAACGCCTTTCACCCACATTCCTGTCCATGAGGCTCACCAGAGCAATGTGCTTTCAGCAGGCAGGGACAGCAATACACCTTCAGGTCCTACTTCAGGGGTATATGTCAACTCTAGCCCTATGTCAAAATTTACTCAGGAAGACAAACATCACATGTTCTTACTCATTTGTGGGATCTAAAAATAAAAACAACTGAACTACAGACAAAGAGAGTACAGCGTGGTTATCAGAAACTTGGAAGGGTCATCCGGGAGGTGGGAGGTGAGGATGGTTAATGGGTACATAAATAGTTGTTAGAAAGAATGAATAAGATCCACTATTTGATAACACAACATGGTAACTATGTCAATAATAACATAATTGTGCATTTCAAAGTAACTGAAAATATAATTGGAGTGTTTGTAATACAAAGGATAAATGGTCGAGGAGATGAAACCCCATTCTCCATGTAATTATTATGTGTTGTATGCCTGTATCAAAGCATTTCATGCACCCCATAAATACATACACTTACTATGTACGAAAAAATTATTAAAAATAAAACAAAGTTAAATTCCCAAGGAATTGCCTTTCCCTTCTATAAGATATCACACTGATCCATTACATTGATGCCACTATGCTGATTGGACCCAGGGAGCAGGGAGTATCAACTACTCTACACTCACTGGTAAAACGCTTGCATGTCAGACGGTGAAAAATAAATCCAGCAAAAATTCAAGAGCTTTCTACCTCAGTGAAACATCTAGATGTCCAGTGCTGTGGGCATGTTGAGATATCCCTTTTAAGGTGAGGGAGAAGTTGTTGCATCTGGCCTCTCCTACAGGCAGAATACAGGCACAATGCCCTGTGGGTGTGTCTGGATTTTGGAGGCAACGTATTCTTCATGTGCATGTGATATTTGAATCTGCTTACTGGGTAACCCAAAAAGCTGCAGGTTTTGAGTGGGACTCAGACCTGGACAAGGCTCTACAATGGGTCTGTGCAAGCTGCTGCGCCCCTTGGGCCATATGATCTGGCAGGGCCAACGGTGCTTCAAGGGTCAGTGGCAGACAGGGATGCTGTTTGGAGTCTTTAGCAGGTTCCTGTAGGCGAATTGTGACACAGGCCCTTTTTGCAGCAGAGCCTTGCCATCCTTCACAAAGATTACTCTCCTTTTGAGACACAGTGCTTAGCCTGCTACTGAGCCTTAGTAAAGACTGAATGCTCAACCGTGGCCACAAAGTTACAATGTGACTTGAGCTGCTCATCACAAACTGAGTGCTATCTGACCTCTGATGCCATAAAGTTGGATGCGCACAGGAGCACTCCACCATCAAATGGAAGTGGTATATGCATGACTGGTTTCAAACAGGCCCTGAAGGCACAGGTAAGTTACCAAAGGAGTGGCCCAAATACCCATGGTCCCCATCCCTGCTACACCGCTTTCTCACTCCCATTCTGTACCAGGTCCCTACAATCAGATGACAGAGGAAAGTAAGACAGCCCTGGTTTACAGGTGGTCCTGCATAATATGTGGGTGCCATTTGAAAGTGGACAGCATCTACAGACATACCACCCTGAATGCGCCCAATCTCATCCGAAAGTGGACAGCATCTACAGACATACCACCCTGAATGCGCCCAATCTCATCCGAAAGTGGACAGCACTACAGACATACCACCCTGAATGCGCCCAATCTCATCCGAAAGTGGACAGCACTACAGACATACCACCCTGAATGCGCCCAATCTCATCCGAAAGTGGACAGCACTACAGACATACCACCCTGAATGCGCCCAATCTCATCCGAAAGTGGACAGCACTACAGACATACCACCCTGAATGCGCCCAATCTCATCCGAAAGTGGACAGCACTACAGACATACCACCCTGAATGCGCCCAATCTCATCCGAAAGTGGACAGCATCTACAGACATACCACCCTGAATGCGCCCAATCTCATCCGAAAGTGGACAGCATCTACAGACATACCACCCTGAATGCGCCCAATCTCATCCGAAAGTGGACAGCACTACAGACATACCACCCTGAATGCGCCCAATCTCATCCGAAGGTGGACAGCATCTACAGACATACCACCCTGAATGCGCCCAATCTCATCCGAAAGTGGACAGCACTACAGACATACCACCCTGAATGCGCCCAATCTCATCCGAAAGTGGACAGCATCTACAGACATACCACCCTGAATGCGCCCAATCTCATCCGAAAGTGGACAGCATCTACAGACATACCACCCTGAATGCGCCCAATCTCATCCGAAAGTGGACAGCATCTACAGACATACCACCCTGAATGCGCCCAATCTCATCCGAAAGTGGACAGCATCTACAGACATACCACCCTGAATGCGCCCAATCTCATCCGAAAGTGGACAGCATCTACAGACATACCACCCTGAATGCGCCCAATCTCATCCGAAAGTGGACAGCATCTACAGACATACCACCCTGAATGCGCCCAATCTCATCCGAAAGTGGACAGCACTACAGACATACCACCCTGAATGCGCCCAATCTCATCCGAAAGTGGACAGCATCTACAGACATACCACCCTGAATGCGCCCAATCTCATCCGAAAGTGGACAGCATCTACAGACATACCACCCTGAATGCGCCCAATCTCATCCGAAAGTGGACAGCATCTACAGACATACCACCCTGAATGCGCCCAATCTCATCCGAAAGTGGACAGCATCTACAGACATACCACCCTGAATGCGCCCAATCTCATCCGAAAGTGGACAGCATCTACAGACATACCACCCTGAATGCGCCCAATCTCATCCGAAAGTGGACAGCACTACAGACATACCACCCTGAATGCGCCCAATCTCATCCGAAAGTGGACAGCATCTACAGACATACCACCCTGAATGCGCCCAATCTCATCCGAAAGTGGACAGCATCTACAGACATACCACCCTGAATGCGCCCAATCTCATCCGAAAGTGGACAGCATCTACAGACATACCACCCTGAATGCGCCCAATCTCATCCGAAAGTGGACAGCATCTACAGACATACCACCCTGAATGCGCCCAATCTCATCCGAAAGTGGACAGCATCTACAGACATACCACCCTGAATGCGCCCAATCTCATCCGAAAGTGGACAGCACTACAGACATACCACCCTGAATGCGCCCAATCTCATCCGAAAGTGGACAGCATCTACAGACATACCACCCTGAATGCGCCCAATCTCATCCGAAAGTGGACAGCACTACAGACATACCACCCTGAATGCGCCCAATCTCATCCGAAAGTGGACAGCACTACAGACATACCACCCTGAATGCGCCCAATCTCATCCGAAAGTGGACAGCACTACAGACATACCACCCTGAATGCGCCCAATCTCATCCGAAAGTGGACAGCACTACAGCTTCACTCTGAGACATCCCTTAAGGACAGCAGTGAAGGGAAATCTTCCCAGAGGGCAAAACTTCAGGCAGTGTGCTTTGCTTGAAGGAAGAAATGGTCAGACATGCAATTATATACCAATTCAATGGGCTGTGGCCAGTGGGTTGGCTGGATGTTCAGGAACTTGGAAGGAAAATGATTGGAAAACTGGTAACAAGGAAATTTGGAGATGTTCGTGAATAGACCTTGCAGAAAAAGCAAAAATCGTAAGATGCTTGTCTCTCATGTGAATACTTACCAAAGGGTGACCTTAGCAGAGGAGGACTTTAATAATCAAGTGGACAGGATGACCTGTTTTGTGGAAACCCAGGTTTGTTAGCCTCTCTCCAGCCACCCCTGTCATCATCAATGGGCTCATGAACAGAGTGGCCACGGTGGCAGGGATGGAGGTTAATCACAGGCTTGGTAATATGAACTTCCACTCACCAAAGCTGACCTGGCTATGGCCACTGGTAGGTGCCCAATCTGTCAGCAGCAGAGATCAAGACTGAGTCCCTAATAATCCCTGGGGATAATCAGCCAGCTACCCAGTGGCAGGTTGATTACACTGGACAGCTTCTATCATGGAAGGGACAGTGTTTTGTCCTTACTGTAATAGATTTTTTATCTTAATTTTTATTTTTTATTTTTAGAGATAGGGTCTTGCTATGCTGCCCAGACTGGAGTGCAGTGGCTATTTGCAGGCATGATCATGGCACGCTGCAGCCTTGAACTCCTGTTCTCAAGAATTCCTCCCACCTTGCCTCAGTCTCCCAAGTATCTGGAACTACAGGTGTGCACCACTGTGTGGGCTTGTGATAAACTCTTACTCTGCATATGAATTTGCCTTCCCTGCACACAATGCTTCTACCCAAACTACCATCTGTGGACTTACACAATGCCTTATCCATTGTAATGGTGTTGGCATTCCATACAGCACTGTTTCTCATCAATGAACTCATGTCACAGCAAAAGGAGTGCAGCAATGGGTTCAAGCTCATGGAATTCGCTGGTCTTTTCCCACCATTCTGAAGTAGTCGGTTTGATAAAACAGTGGAAGAGTCTTTTGAAGACTTAATTACAGTACCAGCTAGGTGGCAATATCTTGCAGGGTTAAGGGGAGGTTCAAGGTTCTCCAAAAGGCTGTATATGCTCTGAATCAGTGTCCAGCATAGAGTGCTGTGTCTTTTATTTATTTATTATTTTGGAGATGGAGTTTTGCTCTTGTCGCTCAGGCTGGAGTGCAATGGCGTCATCTCAGCTCACTGCAACCTCTGCCTCCCGCGTTCAAGCAATTCTCATGCCTCAACCTCCCAAGTAGCTGGGGTTACAGGCACCTGCCACCAATCCTGGCTAACTTTTGTAATTTTTGGTAGAGACAGGGTTTTGCCATGTTGGCCAGGCTAATCTTGAACTCCTGACCTGAGGTGATCTGCCAGCCTAGTGAGGAATCAAAGGTGGAAATGAGAGTGGCACCATTTACCTTTTTTTTTCTTTTTAGACAGAGTCTTGCTCTGTTGCCCAGGCTGGAAGGCAGTGGCCTGGCCATAGCTCCCTGCAGCCTCAAACTCTTGCTCAAGCAATCCTCCCACCCCAGCCTCTCAAGTAGCTAGGACTACAAGTGCCTACCACCATGCCCAGCTAGTTTAACAAAAAAACATTTTTTTTTTTTGTAGAAATAGTGTCTCCCTATGTTGCTTAGGCTGGTCTCAAACTCCTGGCCTCAAGCAATCCTCCTGCCTTGGCCTCCCAAAGCACTGGGACTATAGGCATGAGCCACTGTGCCTAGCTGAACCACTGTTACTCCTAGTGACCCCCTAGCAAAATGTTTGGTTCCTGCTATCACAACTTTATGCTCTGCTGGTCTAGAGCTCTCAGTTCCAGAGGAAGGAAACCTTCCATCTGGACACAACAATAATTGCATTGAACTGGAAGTTAAGGCTACCACCCGGCCACTTCAGGGTCCTCAACACCCTGAATTAACAAGACAAGAAGATAATACTCTAGTGGCTAGATAAATTGATTCTGACTACCGAGGGAAACTTGGACGACTGCTCCACAATGGAGGTAAGAAAGTATATCTGCAATTCATGAGATCCTATAGAGCGTCTCTCAGTATGACCATGCCCTCAGATTAAGTGGAATGGAAATATATATGACAATCCAACCCAGACAGGACTATACATGGCCCAGACCCTTCAGGAATGAAGGTTTGAATCACAACACCAGATAAAGAGCCATGACCACCTGAGGTGCTTGCTGAAGGCAAAAGGAGTACAGATTGGGGTAGTGGAGGAAGGTAGTTATAAATAAATACACTGCCATGATCACATGACTGGTTACAGAAATGAGGACTGCAATTGTTATATTTCCTCCTTATTTTATTATAACCATGTTTGTGTAGCAAATATCTTTGTTTCCTTTCCTCTCATTTTATCATGTAACAAGATATATTGACTTTTTATCATAGGATTTAAGTACTATTGATTTTATATCTGGCTGGGTGTGGTAGTTCATGTCTGTAATCCCAGAATTTGGGAGGCTGAGGTGGAAGGACCACTTGAGCCCAGAAATTCAAGACCAGCCTGGGCAACATAAGGAGACCCTGTCTCCACAAGTGGCGGCACTTGCCTGTAGTCTTAGCTACTGGGGAGGCTGTAGACAGAGGTGTCTTGAGCCCGGGAGGTGGAGGTTGTGATGAGCTTTGATTGTGCCACTGTACCCCAGCCTGGGCAACAGAATGAGACCTTATCTCAAAAAACAACAGCTGAGGATGGTGGCACCCGTAATCCCAGAACTTTGGGAGGCCAAGGCAGGTGAATTGCTGGAGCCCAGGAGTTTGAGACCAGCTCAAGTAATGTGACAAAAACTCATCTCTACTAAAAACAAAAAACAGTAGCCGGGTGTAGTAGCACTCACCTGTAGTTCCGGCTACTTGGGAGGCTGAGGTGGAAGAATCGCTTGAGCCTGAGAGGATGAGGCTGCAGTGAGCTGTGATTGTGCCAGTCCACTCCAGCCTGGGCAACAGAGTCTCACCTTGTCTCTATTTTTTTTGGGCGGGGGGTGGGGTCTTGCATTACCCAGGCTGGAGTGCAGTGGCTATTCACAGGCGTGATCCCACTAATGATCAGCACGGGAGTTTTGATCTGTTATGTCGCCGACCTGGACCAGTTCACCCCTCCTTAGGCAACCTGGTGGTCCCCCGCTCCTGGGAGGTCAACATATGAATGCCGAACTTAGTGCAGACACAGCATAGTGCACTACAGCCCAGAACTCCTGGGCTCAAGTAATCCTCCCACCTCAGCCTCCCAAGTGGCTGGACTACAGGCATGTGCCACTGTACCTGGCTGAACTTGTCTCTTTAGAAAACAAACAGGCCAGGCATGGTGGCTCACGCCTGTAATCCCAGCACTTTGGGAGGCCTAGGTCGGCGGATCACCTGAGATTGGGAGTTCGAGACCAGCCTGACCAACATGGAGAGACCCTGTCTCTACTAAAAATACAAAATTAGCTGGGTGTGGTGGCGGGTGCCTATAATCCCAGCTACTTGGGAGAGTGAGGCAGGAAAATTGCTTGAACCTGGGAGGTGGAGGTTGTAAGCAGAGATCGTGCCATTGCACTCCAGCCTGGGCAACAAGAGCAAAATTCTGTCTCAAAAAAAAAGAAAGAAAGAAAGAAAAGAAAACAAACTAGCAATAACAACAAACAACAAAACTTTTACGTCTATTCCACAAAAATATTGTCACATATGCAAAGCAGCCCTCAAATGCCAAAGGAGCAGAGAAACCAAGGAATGAGGCGGACGAATCCAGTTCATTAACGAAGGGTGATTTCTGAAGGAACTTACATACGGAAGTTTAGTCTTGAGCATCAGCAAGACAGGTAGATCTCAGCACAATTCCTCCCCAGAATCAGGGCTCACCTCTGAAACAGAAAAGGGCTATATGCTCTATAGAGACAATTCAAGGCAACTGATACAGTTTGCATTTTTGTCCCCTTCGAATCTCATATAGCAATATGAGTCCCAGTGTTGGAGGTGGGGCCTGGTGGGAGGTGATTGGATCATGGGGGCAGATCTCTCATGAATGGTTTAGCACCATCCTCTTGGTGATTAGTGAGTTCTCACCTGACTGCATGTGAGATTTTGTTGTTAAAAGTGTATGGCATCCACCCCTTCTCTGTCTCTCCTACTCCCACTTTCTTCATGTGACACACTTGCTCCCCCTTCACCTTCCACCTTGACTGTCAGCTTCCTGACAGAAGCAGATTCTAGAGCCATGCTTGTACAGCCTGCAGCCTGCAGGTGGGAGAATTGTGATCTCTAGGCAAGCTCTGCCTCCTAGGTTCAAGCAATTCTCCTGCCTCAGCCTCCCAAGTAGCTGGGTAAAGGCCCTGCCACCACATCCAGCTACTTTTTTTCTTTTTGTATGTTAGTAGAGACAAGGTTTCACCATGTTGGTCAGGCTGGTCTGGAACTCCTGACCTCATGTGATCTGCCTGCCTTGGTCTCCCAAAGTGCTCGGATTATAGGTGTGAGCCACTGCGCTCAGCCCAAACCTCTTTCCTTTATGAATTACCTAGCCTCAGGTATTTTTTACAGCAATGCAGGAATGGCCTAATACAGCGGCCCTCAAAAAAAGGTGAGAATGCTATGTGCGTCATAGCCTGTGATTTGTGTGGTAACATCAAGGTTGCCTTGACCTAAAGGCCGTATTTATAGTGTGTACATGTTCTTACATCAAGGATGGTAAATAAAGTAGGAATCAGAAGGCATTCACGAAACTGGGTTAGTGAGAAGTCAGCAGGGCAGATCTGCATTCAAGGTGGAGTCACTTTTGTCTCTGCAACATCATAGTATTTAAGTTACAGAAGAATATCAAAAAGAAGGGTAAACACCACTCATTTCCATCCTCGTCTGGGAAAGTGTGTGCTTGCAGTAGCACACAGATGTATCACATTAGGCAGAATGATGACCTAGTCATTGTCTTTATTTGGCGATTAAGTATGGTTTCAGGAGATGAGGATGAGACTTACGATGGTTATTTTTATATGTTGACTTGATTGGGACATGGGGTGCCCAGGTAAAACATTATTTCTGGGTGTGTCTGTAAGAGTGATTTTGTATCAATGGCTGAGGAAGGCTGATGACCCTCCCCAGTGAGAAGGTCCTCATCCAGTCCCATCATCCAATCCATTGAGGGCCTGAATAGAACAACAGAAGGAGAGGAGGGGGAGTTTGCTCTGTCTGCCTAATTGGTTGAGCAGAGACATTGGTCTTCTGCCCTTGCCTGGGATTTAACCATCAGATCCCCAGTTCTCAGAGCCACACCACGAGCCTTCCTGGGTCTCCAGTTTGTGGAAGCGTGGGAATTCTCAGCCTCCATAATCGCATGAGTTAATTCCTTAAAATACATCACAGATGATAACATAGTGATAGAGATAGAGGTGGATAGACAGATAGATTGAGCAATCCTATTGGTCTGTTTTTCTGGAGAACCCCAACTAATACAGGGTGTGTTTTAAGAGCTCTGTTGGTTGGGAGGTGGCAATGTGGAGATGTTGGTCAAAGAGTATGAAGTTTCAATTATACAGAAGGAATAAGTTTTTGAGACCTATAAGAGAACTGATTTATTTTATTTTTAAATTTTATTTTATTGAGACAGTATCTTGCTCTATCACCCAGGCTGGTGTGCACTGGCATGGTCTCAGCTCACTGCAACCTTGACCTTCTGGGCTCAAGTGATCCTCCTAACTCAACCTCCCAAGTAGCTGGGAAAACAGATGCATGGAACCACACCTGGCTAATTTTTTGTATTTTTGTAGAAATGGGAGTCTCACTATGTTGCCCAGGCTGGTCTCAAACTCTTGGCTCAAGTGATCCTCCTGCCTTGGCCTCCCAAAGTGTTGGGATTACAGGCATGAACCACTGTGCCTGACCAAGGGAGCTGATTATAAATGTTCACACCACAAAAAAGTAATTATGTGAGATGATGGGTATGCTTGATTTAATGATTCCATAATGTGTACATATTGAAATATCACATTGTATCCCAAATATATATATATATATATAGTATATAAATATAATATATATATATATTATTTGTCAATTAATTTTGGTTTTCGAGACAGGGTTTCACTCCTCTCATCCAGGCTGGAATGCAATAGTGTGATTTTGGCTCACTGCAACCTCTACCTCCCAGGCTCAAGCGATCCTCCCACCTCAGCCTCCTGAATAGCTGGGACTATAGAGGCACACCACCATGTCCTGCTAATTTTTGTATTTTTGGTGCAGACAGGGTTTCACCATGTTTGTCAGGCTGGCCTCAAACTCCTGAGCTCAAGCCATCAGCCAGCCTTGGCCTCCCAAAGTGCTGGAGTTACAGGCATAAGCCACTGGGTCTGGCTGAATAAATATTTTTAAAAGACCTTTATTTTAATTTACATCCTGTAAAATTAACCGATCCTAAGTGTAGAATTCAATGATTTTTAGTGAAGGTACAGAGCTGTGCAATCATCACCACACTCCAGTTTTAAAATACCTCCATCCCCAGAAAGATATTTAAGGTTCATTTACAGTCACTCCTTTCCCACTTGAGCCCTAGGCAGCCACTAATCTACTTTCTATCTCAATAGCTTTGCATTTTCTGGATAATCTCTGTCTTGAGTTGTGTTTTTATAGAACTTGACCATGGCAGGCACTAAGGAACCCAAAGAGAACTGGTAGCTCAGCCTAATAAGAATGGAAAAACCCCACTCCCAGAATGAGTTCATTTTCTCAAATTTTTGGACCAGTCTGTATGAAATTCAGAGATTTTTCAGGTTCAGGTTTCCATAAGACCATGTAGGCAGCTCCTCCCACCATCTTCCATTACTAGAGGAAGTAGCGCCTTTAGCCAGAGGCATGCAAAGCAAATGTTGGTCTCTGGGCAGCCACTTTAGTGGAGAGAAAACCCAGAAACCCAACTAAGATGCAACACCCTAGCGGTGCTGTGCGTTTACCTTTTTTTTGTTTGTTTGTTTTGAAATGGAGTCTCACTCTGTTGCCCAGGCTGGAGTGCAGTGGCGCGATCTCGGCTTGCTGCAACCTCTGCCTCCTGGGTTCAAGCGATTCTCCTGCCTCAGCCTCCCGCTTAGCTGGGATTACAGGTGCCCTCCACCACATCGGCAATTTTTTTGTATTTTTAGTAGAGATGGAGTTTCACCATGTTGGCCAGGCTGGACTTGAACTCCTGACTTCAGGTGATCTACCCACCTTGGCCTCTGAAAGTGCTAGGATTACAAGTGTGAGCCGCCATGCCTGGCCCCTTTCTTTTTAATCCATCCCTGCCAGGTAGTCTGTGGATGAAGGAGAAGACTCCAGACAAGGTGGTCTTGCCTTAGAAGGTGCTCACTGACAATTGCTACATAACTTATCATTCCAACCAGGCAAATTCCATTTCAAAAGACAAAGGCTCTTTTGTCAGAATAGCATGAAAAAAATGAAAAGAAATAAAAAGGCAAAGGCTCTTACTAAATGTCAACATTTCACTCTAGAATATTCTCGTCACAGCGCCTACATAGCTTGAAACATAGTCCAGGCCTAGTCACAAAAGAAGTTTCCAAGGCGCCTTTCTAGAACCAGGTTTTACTATCGTTCTTGTTTTGTTTTGAGAGTCACCTTCTGCTTTGTGTCTAGGAGACAAGTATGACCTTCCTTTTCCTCCTGTAGACTTTTCCTATCACATCTCCAGGACATGGCGGAAGCCGCTACCCCAACCCTACCTGCCTAGTTCTCGTCGAGGCTACTGCATATCTTTCCAACTGTTGGTCTGGAATCATCCACACCACGTGGAAGCTCCTCCTCCTGCAACTCCAACATTTTGGGAGACCAAGGCCGGGGGAGTATCTTGAGCCCAGGAAATTGAGGCTGCAGTGAGTTGTGTTCACACCACTGCACTGCAGAGTGGGTGACAGAGCAAGACTTTGCCTCCCCCCCAACAAAAAAAGAAAAACAAAAAGAAAAAATGACAATGTCACTTTGCTGACAGCACATGCTAAAATCAGGCTCTAAGCAGGATGGTACCATGGAAGTCAGAATCTGCTAAGGAGTGTAAGTAACAACTCGCCTGCCAGAAAAAATACAAAAAAGAAACAAGAAACAAATCGAACTCCAGATTTTTTTTCTGCTCAAACCCATTTCTCTCACTATCTTCTGCATCTCAATAAATGATAACCCCATCCTTCAAGTGACTCAGGCCAAAATCACCCTTAAGGGTTTTTCCACCCCACCACACATCCAATCCACCATTGATGCTGCAGGCTCTTCCTTTCGATGGCAGCTGCCTATTTTTTAGGAAATGCACTACTTGCATCCAAACCACCAGTGTTTCTTGCTGAGATGATTAAGACTAGTTTCTCTGCTTCCAGCCATGCCTCTTGTCCCTCTGCTCTTATCCCAGGAACAAAGAGATCCTTTGCAACAGAAAGCCAGTGTTTCTCCTCTGCGCCGTGTTTCCCAGTGGCTTTACATCACACTCAGATCCTTAACATGGCTGCAAGGTCCTTACCTTGTCCAATCCCATCTCCTCTCTAGCCTTGCATCCTGTTACTGGATCACTATGCTGCAGCCCCATGAATATCTACATTTTTACGGAAACCTCCAGCATGCTCACCCAGCAGGGTCTGTGCACATGCTCGTTGGAGACTGGTGCCTCTTCTCCCAGTAATCTTGTGCCCTCCTCATTTCCTTCAGGTCTCTGCTCAAATGTTGCTGCCCCAGAGGCCTTCCCTGACCACTCTCTTCTACAGTAACACTCCCTTACATCCGCTCCTTTTACCCAAATTTATTCTTCGGCTTTAGCACTTATATTTAGCACCCAGCATGCACTTATTTGCCTATTCATTGGTTGTCTGTTTCCCCCACTAGAACATAAGCTCCTCCATGGGAACAGGAGGTTGGTCTGCAAAGGAGACAGCTCTAAGATAGTCTCCCATGATCCCCACTTCCTGCTGCTCACGTCTTTATGTAATTCCCTCGCCTTCAGTGTGGGTGGGACCTACAATTTGCGTCTAACCAATAGCATATGACAAAGTGATAGGATATTATTCTCATGTATGTTTGTTGTTTGATACAGAGTTTTGCTCTTGTAGCCCAGGCTGGAATACAATGGTGCAATCTTGGCTCACTGCAACCTCTGCCTCCCGGGTTCATGTGATTCTCCTTCCTCAGCCTCCCAAGTAGCTGGATTACAGGTGCGCACCACCAGGCCCAGCTAATGTTTTGTATTTTTAGTAGAGATGGGGTTTCACCATGTTGGCCAGGCTGGTCCTGCCTCGGCCTCCCAAAGTGTTGAGATTATAGGTGTGTGAGCCACTGTGCCCGGCCATGGTTTGTTTTTGTTTTTGTGTTTTCGAGATGGAGTCTCACTCTGTTGCCCAGGCTGTAGTGCAATGGTGCAATCTCAGCTCACTGCAACCTCTGCCTCCTGGGTTCAAACAATTCTCCTGTCTCAGCCTCCTGAGAAGCTGGGATCATAGGCACCTGCCACCTCACCAAGCTAATTTTTGTATTTTTAGTAGAGACAGGGTTTCACCATGTTGGCCAGGCTAGTCTCGAACTCATGGCCTCAAGCAATCCACTTGCCTCAGCCTCTCAAAGTGCTGAGATTACAGGCGTGAGCTACCACACCAGGCCCATTATGTCGTTTTATAAGACTCAATCTTGGCCAGGCACAGTGGCTCCCTCCTGCAATCCTAGCCCTTTGGGATGCTGAGATGGGAGGATTGCTTGAGGCCAGGAGTACAAGACCAGTCTGGGCAACACAGTAAGTTCCTGTCGCTATAAAAAGTTTTTTAAAAATTAGCTGGGCATGGTGGTGCATGCCTTTAGTCCCAGTTACTTGGGAGGCTGAGGCAGCGGGATCACTCGAGCCCGAGAATTTGAGGTTACAGTGAGCTATACAAAAAATACTTCCATCTGTTTTTTTTGAGTCTTGCTGTATAAACCAGGTTGTAGCATGTGCTCACTGCAACCTCCACCTCTAGGGCTTAAGCAATTCTCTGTCTCGGCCTCTCCAGTAGCTGAGATTATAGGCGCCTACCAACATGACTGACTAATTTTTGCATTTTTAGTAGAGGTGGGGTTTTAGCATATTGGATAGGCTGGTCTTGAACTCCTGACCTCAGGTGATTCACCCGCCTCGGCCCCCTCTAAGTGCTGGGATTACAGGCATGAGCCACTACTCCCGGCCGATAAGACTTCCATCTTGCTAGCAGATGTGCTCTCTCCTCCTGGCCTGGCCCGAAGCAAGCTACTGCTTGTCAACTGCACAGAGGCAGCTTCCAGGAACTGAGGACCTTTGGCCAACAGCTGGTAAAAATTCAGTGTTCTCCATCCTATTCCTAGAAGAAAATGAAGTCCACCAACCACTGGAGTGGGCTCAGAAGGAGGTTCTTCTCTAGTTGAGTCTCCAGATGAGAACACAGCACTATTGATAGCGTGACTGCAGCCTGGCAAGAACCTCAAGCAGGTAACTCAGGGAAACAGTGCATGGACTCTAGACCCACAAAAACTGAGAGACAGTAAATGTGTGTTCCCTTAAACTGCTACGTTTGCAACAATTTGTTACACAGCAATAGGAAACTAATATGGATTGGTTTGTTCATTGCTCTATCCTGAGTACATAGGACAGGATTCAAGCATACCTTAGGTACTAAATAAATATTTGTTGAATGAGTATATTGTTACAGAAAAGCAAAATAGCAAACAAAGTGAGCAAATGTTATAATATGTTACCAGTCATAAGAGTGCCCTATCTGCATATACATCTAGACTATCTCTGGAAGGGTATACAAGGAAGTAACAGAAGACTGGGGGAGAGAAACTGGAGAATAAGAAATCCGGAAGAAGTGAGACTTTCACTTTATACCCTTCTGAACTGTTTGAATTTTTTTTTTCTTTTAAGGCAGGGTCTCTCTGTCACCCAGGCTGGATCTGCAATGGTGAGATCATGGCTCACAGCAGCCTCCAACTCCTGGACTCAGGCAATCCTCCCACCTCAGCCCCCTGAGTAGCTGGGACTACTCGCACGCAGCACCGCATCCAGCTAATTTTTTACAAAATTTTTTGTAGGGACAAGGTCTTGCTCTGTTGCCCAGGCTGCTCTCGAACCCCTAAGTAAGGAGGGAAAAATAAGGGAAAAGCTTGGCCCCCTTGTTTTGCATTTTACCTCAGAAAAGGCCCTTGTGGCTTGGCTTTACACATGTCTGGAAAAAGAATTTGTAATACAAAGGAAATTTTTTAAAAGAGGAAAATAAGAATTTACCTTTCTGCAGCTTTT
Source organism: Callithrix jacchus (assembly GCF_049354715.1). Classification (NCBI taxonomy): domain Eukaryota; kingdom Metazoa; phylum Chordata; class Mammalia; order Primates; family Cebidae; genus Callithrix; species Callithrix jacchus. The sequence goes on along the minus strand of NC_133521.1, from coordinate 7,922,616 downwards.
GTTTGTTTGGGTTTTTTGTTTTGTTCTGTTTTGTTTGAGACAGTCTCACTCTGTCACTCAGGTTGAAGTATAGTGGCATACCCTCAAGTCACTGCAACCTCCATCTCCTGGGTTCAAGCTATCCTCCTGCAATCAGCCTCCTAAGTAGCTGGGACTACAGGGGTATACCACCATGACTGACTAATTTTTTGTATTTTTAGTAGAGATGAGGTTTCAACATGTTGGCCAGGCTGGTCTTGAGCTCCTGACCTCAAAAGATCTTGCCTTGGCCTCTGAAAGAGTTGGGATTACAGGTGTGAGCAACTGCACCTGACCCTTTTCTGCTTCTTTGTGATGTAGTCAAAACATAATGTGCTATTGACTCTTAAATTCTTTGTTTTTTGGGTAGGCCAAGGCAGGAGGGATTCCTCAAGCACTGGGAGTATAGGTGTGAGCCACTGCATGTGGCCCGAATTTCATTTTTATTTTATAAATGTATCACTCAAACATATACCCCCAAAACCAAATAGCCCCCAGGACTTCCAATTTCAAAGGTTTCCAAGTAAAATCCCTTCTTCAGCACTTACTCCTTTGCTTGGCGCTCTGCCTTCCCCATCCAGGAAACACCCTAGTCTGTTGCACCTGCCGGGTAATCCCCCCACAGGATGTTTTGCAGGCAGCGCAGTCAACAAAAGCATGGCTGCAGAATTAAATGTGTTCGGAACCACATGCACATTGTGCTTTGATTACTTCACAAAGGAGCAGAAAGGCAAATTTTGTTTTCCAGGCATGTGCAAAGTCAAATCACAGGACCATCTCCAAGGTAAAATGCAAAAAGAATGGGTCAGGCTTTTCCCCTTATTGTTATTGTGTAGCCAGCCTAACAGATATTTAATTTGAGAAAAACTTCGAATAATAATATGGAGTTATCGTGGAGTTTTGGGATGGTCTAAAAGTAAGCTTTGAAAAGTGTGGCCAAAATGATTATAATCAGGGCAAGGGGAGCAATTTCTGTATTTATTTCGCTGACATAAAAAAAAAAATCCAGCTAAAAATCTGTAGGCTGACGAATGGAGAGAACCCATTACAGAGCAAGAAAAACTGAGTCAGAGAGGACAGCCTAGAGCTCTGGGAGGCCACACACCTTGTGCCAGAAATCGAAGCTGCCAAGCTTATCACTTACAAACCTTGTTATATCATGTTAGTGAAACGATTTCAAATGTATAGCCCTAATCTGCCTTGAAACTAGCCAATATAGCTGGGTGAGATGGCTCACACCTGTAACTCCAGCACTTTAGGAGGCTGAGGCAGGTGGATCACTTGAGGTCACGAGATCGAGACCAGCTTACCCAACATGGTGAATGAAACCCTGTCTATACTAAAAATACAAAAGTTAGCCAGGTGTGGAGGTGGGCACCTATAATCCTAGCTACTTGGGAGGCTGAGGCAGGAGAATTGCTTGAACTCAGGAGGGAGAGGTTGCAGTGAGCCGAGATTGTGCCACTGCACAATCTGGGTGACAGAGCAAGACTCCATTTCAAAAAAAAAAGGCCAAAAAAACCCCAAAACCACTATCCAATATAACCAAATTAAAATATAATGAAAATCATTTATTTTAGGGTTATAGAGAATATTTGAGACACAGTGAGTGGACTGTTCTTGTGATCACATTTTATTTACCTTCAGTAATTAGCAAAAGACTGTGACCACAGCAATACAAGATTATTAACCTTGTTCAAGTTCTAAAACTGGACCTGAAAACACAACCATAATTAATGTTGAATGATTAATCAACATCTATGAATTGATGTCTAAAAAACCTTGAGTTGTAAGACATTATCTCTGTCTAGCTTTTTAAATCATAATTAGCTTTGGGTGTGTGTGTATATGTGTCTGTAAAACATTACAGACTGGTTTTTGCCAGGGACAGTGATGAGTCCCTATAGTTCCTGCCACTCAGGAGGCTGAGGTGAGAGGATTGCTTGAGTCCAGGAGTTCAAGAACACCCTGAGCAACATAGTGAAACGCCATCTCAAAAAACAAGCAAACAAAGCAGCTGTGAAACACTGCAACTTCTCACAGGTGACACTATGGCTACATCTGCTTGATATTCAATCTGTTGAAGCCAGACAAGTTGTCAATGTGGCTACAAGTTCATGACTTTGGATCTATGAAGATCCAAAGCCATGCTCGGGCCAGGTATGGTGGCTCACACCTGGTAATCTCAGAGTTCTCGGAGTCCAAGCTGGAGGGATCATGCTTGAGGCCAGGAGTTCGAGGCTGCAGTAAACTATGATTGTACCACTGCATTGTAGTCTGGGTGACATACATAAATAAATAAGGCAGTGCACAGCCTCTTGGCCATGATAACACGCTTTTCAAGAAATATCTGGGTACTTGACTAAGTAGCGGCTTTTGCCATTCTTTTATTCATTCATTCTACCAATATATAACATTTGGGGTCAAGGAGGCATAAGTGAGGTCGTTACTCACAGTCCAGTGGTCCATGGGTTTGTGGATATGTCTTCCAGCCAATGTGTCATTGTAGCCAAATTTTTCTCAATTGGTTGGAGTGTGTGCTCCTGGAAAACAGACACAAAAGATGCATAACTCAAGTGTGGAAACTGGTGTTCCTGGAGCAGAGCATCCTGGTGCCACATCCTCAAGTTCCCAAGTGATGAGGAAAGAAGAATGATCAGGAAGAATCTATCTCAACACGTTTATTTATTTCTCTCTTTTTTTTTTTTTTTTGACAGTGTCTCTCTGTGTCACCCCCAGGTTGAAGTGCAGTGGTGGGATTTTGGCTCACTGCAGCCTCTGCCTTCTGGGCTTAACCAATTCTCCCTCCTCAGGCTCCCGGGTAGCTGGGACTACAGGTGCATGCCACCATACCTGGCTAATTTTTTTGTTTTGTTTTGTTTTGTTTGTTTGTTTGTTTGTTTCACCATGTTGCCCAGGCGGGTCTTGAACTCCTGGACTTAGGTAGTCCACTTATCTTGGCCTCCCAAAGTGGTGGAGTTACAGATGTGAGTCACCACACCCAGCCCCCCATCTCAACACATTTCAAAGAACAAAAATCACACATTCCTCCCAACACTACTTTTCTTGGAGGGGAGGCGAGGAAGGTGACGGTCTTCTCTGTCACCCAGGCTGGAGTGCAATGGCATGATCTTGGCTCATTGCAGCCTTGACCTACCAGGCTCAAGCAATTCTCACCTCAGCCTCCAAGTAGCTGAGATTACAGGCACACACCACCATGCCTGGCTAATTTTCTTGGTTTTGCTGTAAAGATGAGGTCTTACTATGTTTTCCAGGATGATCTCAAACTCCTGATCTCAAGCAATTCTCCCACCTCACCTTCTCAAAGTGCTGGGATTACAGGCATGAGCTACAGCACCCGCCCCCTTCACTATTTCCTTCTTTCCTTCCTTCCTTCCTTCCTTTCTTCCTTTCCTTCCCTCCTTCCTTCCTTCCTTCCTTCCTTCCTTCCTTCCTTCCTTCCTTCCTTCCTTCCTTCCTTCTTCCTTCCCTCCCTCCCTCCTTCCCTCTCTTCTTCTCTCCTTCCTTCCTTCATTTCTTTTTTGAGACTGAGATGGAGTCTCATTCTCTCACCCAGGCTGGAGTGCAATGGTGTGATCTCGACTCACTGCAACCTCCAACTCCGGGGCTCAAGCAAGTATCCTGCCTCGGCCTTTCAAAGTGCTTGGGATTACAGGTGTGAGCCACTGCGCCCAGCCCTCCTTCTAGCTATTTGAAACTACAAGATATATTATTTTTTTTGTTGTTGTTGTTTTGCTTTTTTTTAGACGGGGTTTCACCATGTTGGTCAGGCTGGTCTTGAACTCCTGACCTTAGGTGATCCGCCCGCCTTGGCCTCCAAAGTGCTTGGATTACAGGCCTGAGCCACCACGCCCAGCCTATTATTGTTAACTATAGTCATCCTATACAGGTATAGAACACTAGAACTTATTCCTCTTATCTAGCTGAAATTTTGTATCCTTGACAAATCTCTCCCTATCCCTCCATTCTCCCTACCCTCCCTAGTCCCTAGTATCCTTTGTTTTACTTTTTACTTTTATGAGATTAACTTTTTTTCAGCTTCCACATATGAATATGAATATGCAGGCCAGGCGCAATGGCTCACGCCTGTAATCCCAGAACTTTGGGAGGCCAAGGCGGGCAGATCATTGGAGGTCAGAGGTTTGATACCAGCCTGACCAACATGGTGAAACCCCGAGAATCGCTTTACTCTGAGAGGTGAAGATTGCAGTGAGCCGAGATTGCGCCACTGCAGCCCAGTCTGGGTGATAAAGTGAGACTCTATTTCAAAAAAAAAAAGAATATGAACATGCAGTGTTTCTTTCCGTTTCTGGCTTGTGTTATGTCACTTAAAATAATGTCCTCCAGTTCCATCCCTGTTGGCACAAATGACAACGTGGCTGAGTCGTATTCCACTGTGTAAATACACCACATTTCTTTACCCAGTAATCTGTTTACAGATGACTGGATCAAGTTGATACCATATTTTGGTTGACTCTGTATCCTGGCTATTGAGACTAGTGCTGCAATAAACAAGGAGGTGAAATGTCTTTTTTTTTTTTGAGACAGAGTCTCTCTCTGTTGCCCAGGCTGGAGTGTAGTGGCATGATCTCGGCTCACTGCAATCTCTGTCACCTGAGTTCAAGTGATTCTCCGGCCTCAGCTTCCCAGGTAGCTGGAATTACAGGCACCCGCCACCACACCCAGCTATTTTTTGTATTTTTAGCAGAGACAGGGTTTTACCATCTTGGCCAGATTGGTCTTGAACTCCTGACCTCGTGATCCACCCGCCTCAGCCTCCCAAAGTGCTGGGATTACAGACGTGAGCCACCGCACCTGCCTTTTTTGTTGTTGTTATTGTGATGGAGTTTCACTGTTGTCCGGGCTGGAGTGCAATCGTGTGATCTCAGCTCACTGCAACCTCTGCCTCCTGGGTTCAAGTGATTCTCCTGCCCCAGCCTCCCAAGTAGCTGAGATTACAGGTGCCTGCCACCACGCCCAGCTAATTTTTGTGTCTTTAGTACCGATGGGGTTTCACCATGTTGGCCAGGATGGTCTCGAACTTCTGACCTCAGGTGATTTGCCAGCCTCTGTCTCCCAAAGTGCTGGGATTACAGGATTACAGGCGTGAGCCACCATGCCTAGCCGAGACGTCCTTTCGGTATCCTGACTTCCCTTCCTTTAAATCAATGTCCAACAGTGGGGTGGCTGGATCATATGGTAGTTGCATTTTTAGTTGTTTCAGGAACCTCCTTAGTGGCAGTACTGGTTTACATTCCTACCAGCACTGCGTGAGTTCGCTTTTCTCCAGATCCTCACCAGCATTTATCACTTTTTTTGTCTTTCTGATAATAGCCATCTTAGCTTGGCTGAGATGATACCTCATTATGGCTTCGTTTTGCATTTCCCTGAAGATTTTGAACATTTCCCCCCTATATTCGTTGGTCACTTATATGTCTTTATGTCTTCTTTTGAAATCATTTGTCTTTTTTTTTTTTTTGAGATGGAGTTTCACTCTTGTCACCACAGCTGGAGTATAATGGCACGATCTCAGCTCACTGCAACCTCTGCCTCCCAGGGTCAAGTGATTCTCCTGCCTCAGCCTCCCAAGTAGCTGGGATTACAGGTGTCCACCACCACACCTGGCTACTTTTTGTATTTTTTAGTAGAGACAGAGTATCACCATGTTGGACAGGCTGGTCTCGGATCCTGACCTCAGGTGATCTGCCTGCCTCAGCCTCCCAAAGTCCTCGGATTAAACGTGTGAGCCACCATGCTGGCCCTCATTTGTCTACTTTGAAATCAGATTTTTTGTTTTGCTGTAGAGATGTTTGGGTTTCTTGTATATTCTAGATATTCATCCCCTACTGGATGAGTAGTTTGCAAATATTTTCTCCCAATATTCACTCTGATGATTGATTGTTTCCTTTGCTGTTTAGAGGCTTTTTAGTTTGATATAATTCCATTTACTTATTTTTTCTGCCTATGCTTTTTTTTTTTTTGAGATGGAGTCTTGCTCTTCTTACCTAGGCTGGAGTGCAATGGTGTGATCTCGGCTCACCACAACCTCCGCCTCCCAGGTTCAAGCAATTCTCCTGCCTTAGCCTTCCAAGTTGCTGGGACTACAGGTGCGTGCCACCATGCCCAGCTAATTTTTGAGCAGAGATGGGGTTTCACCATGTTGGCCAGGATGGTCTCGATATCCTGACCCTGTGATCCTCCCAAAGTGCTGTGATTACAGGCGTGAGCCACTGTGCCCTGCCTGTATATTTTTTTCTAGTAGATTTATAGGTTCTGGTCTTACATTTAGGTCTTTGATCCATTTTGAGTTAATTTTTGTATAGGGTGAGAGGTGAGGGTCTAGTTCATCCTTTTGCATATGGATCTCCAGTTTTCTCAGCACCATTAATTGAAGAGGCTGTTCTTACCCAGTGAGTGTTCTTGGCACCTTTGCCAAAAATCAGTTGGCTGTAGATAAGTGGATTAATTTCTGGGTTCTCTATTCTGTTCCATTTGTCTATGTGTCGATTTTTACATCAGTATCATGCTGTTTTGTTTACTACAGTTTTGTTATATATATATATCTATATGTAGACATATAGATATATTATTTTAGACAGAGTCTAAATTTTTCTTTCTTTAGACAAAGTCTAGATTTTTTTTTTTTTTTAAAGACAGAGTCTTGCTCTGTTGCTGTCTCCAGGCTGGAGTGCAGTGACATGATTTCAGCTCACTGAAACCTCCACCTCCTGGGTTCAAGCAATTCTTGTGCCTCAGCCTCCTGAATAGCTGGGCCTGCAGGCTCGTGCCATCATGCCCGGCTTTTTTTTTTTTTTTGAGACGAAGTTTCACTCTCTTACCCAGGCTGGAGTAATGCTCCATTACCCAGCTCACTGCAACCTCCACCTCCCAGGTTCAAGCAATTCTCCTGCCTCAGCCTCCCTAGAAGCTGGGATTACAGGTGTGCACCCCACACCTGGCTAATTTTTGTATTTTTAGTAGAGATGGGGTTTCACCATGTTGGCCAGGCTGGTCTTGAACTCCTGCCCCTGGGTGATCCACCCGCCTCAGCCTCCCAAAGTGCTGGGATTAGAGGCGTGCCTGGCCAGAAGAATTATCTTCTATTCTAACACAAGAAAGCTAATATAACCACCCTACACATTGACAAGCATTACTCCACAGGTGTGACGAAGGAATAGAACTCTTACACACCCAGAATGTAAATTTTTGAACCTGAATATCTTAGACACACACAGACAGACAGACATTTCCCTCACCTCAAAGAACAAATTAAATATAACTGAAGAGCTGAGCATTGTGGCTTATGCCTGTAATTTCAGTGCTTTCGGAGGCCAAGGTGGGCAGATCATTTGAGGCTAGGAGTTCAAGCCCAGCTTGGCCAACATGGTGAAACCCTGTCTCGACTAAAATTACAAAACTTAGTCAGGAGTGGTTGCACATGCCTGTAGTCCCAGCTATTCAGGAGGCCAAAGCAGGAGAATCGCTTGAACTCGGGAGGGAGAGGTTGCAGTGAGCTAAGACTGTGCCACTGCACTCCAGCCTGGGTGACAGAGCAAGACTCTGTCTCCAATAATACAATAATAATAATAATAATAAATAAAAAGTTCAAGGTATTTTTAAATGTGCCAGGCATAGCTGTGGGCATCCGTAGTCCCAGCTACTCGGAGGCTGATGCAGGATGTTCTCTTGAGCCTGGGAGTTTGAGGCTGCAGTGAGCTATGATTGCACCACTGTACTCCAGCCTGGGTGAGAGGGGGACTTCAACTGTAAAACAGAACAAAACACACACTGTCTCTCTCTGTCTATGTCTATACATAACTCAAATATGCCTTGTGTTGCCTTGAGTTCTCCCAAGGTTTCAAGTGCAACCAGTTGTGTGGGTGATTCCAAGAAACACCAGTGGGCAGAGGGGAAGTCCAGTAGGGAAGGGACGGCAGCAACAGTGGGCGTGTTTTCCAGCAGGGTGACCCTGGGAGCCTCTAAAACTTAATCTGCTGGGGAACTCTGGGAGCCAATGTAGAAAGTGCACCTGACCCTCCTGCCCAAGGGGCAGGAATGTGGGGCCTTTAAGCACCTCCTCCTGTCAAGTCATCCATGGAGGTATGGGGGCAGGTGAATCCATTCCCTGCACTTCTGAACTGTTATCCTGCGGCATAGGAGGACCTGGGGGGTTCAAGGATGTCCTCAGGCAAGGAAATGCAGCGGGGAAGTCAGGCTGGTGTCACCAGAGTGTCAGGATGAGGTCAGGTAGGCAGGACTCCAACTGCATGGGCCACATTCTCTTCCTCATGTTTCTATGTAGGCTTTAGTGCCTCTTTTCTCCTATTTCCTCTGGCATTCATTGGGCTGTGTAATCCCACATACCACAGAGACTTTTCAGGCTTCTCATTCTTGTCAGCAAGGCTTGGAAGACAGGAAGGGACAGGGACTTCCTCACCTCCCAGCACCTGCAGGGAACCAGCGTGGTGAGCGCTGAGTCACACGCAGCCTCCAGATGCCCAGTGCCCTATTCTCGCTAAACCTCTGTTTAAAGCAAGTAGAAAATCCAGAGCGCAAAAGAGATACTGAGGTTTCTAGTTCTTATTTTTCTTTCCAAATATAAAGAAAAGAAATCTGGGCTGGGTGCGGTGGCTCATGCCTGTAATCCCAGTACTTTGGGAGGCCAAGGCGGGCCAATCATCTGAGGTCAGGGGTTCAAGACCAGCCTGACCAACATGGAGAAACCCTGTCTTTACTAAAAACAATACAAAAATTAGCTGGGTGTGGTGGCACATGCCTGTAATCCCAACTACTCGGGAGGCTGAGGCAGGATAATCACTTGTACCTGGGAGGCAGAGCTTGTGGTGAGCCAAGATTTGTGCCATTGCACTCCAGTCTGCACAACAAGAGAGAAACTCCATCTCCAAAAAGAAGAAGAAGAAGAAGAAATCCGAGTCACAGCACCAGAAAAAAATTAAAGAAGGAAGAAGAAGAAGACAAGAAGGTGGAGGGGGAGGAGGAGGAAAGGAGGAGGAGGAGGAGGAGAAAAGGAGAAGGGGGAGGGGGAGGAGAAAAGGAGGAGGAGAAGGAGGAGGAGGAGAAGAGTGGGGGAGGAGAAAGAGGAGAAGGAGAGGAAGAAGAAAGAAGAAGAAAAAGAAGAAGAAGAAGAGGAGGAGGAAGAAGAAGAAAAAAAGAGGCAGCAGCCAGGTATAGTAGCTCACACCTGTTATCCCAGCACTTCGGGAGGTTGAGGCAGGTGGATTGCTTGAGCTCAGGAGTTTGAGACCAGCCTGGGCAACATAGTGAGATCTTGTCTCTTCAAAAGATGTAAAAATTATTAGCTGGGTGTGGTGGCAGATGTCTGTGGTTCTAGTTATTCAGGAGGCTGAGGTGGGAGGCTTCTATGAGCCCAGGAGGTGGAGGTTACATTGAACTGAGATCACACCACTGCAGTCCAGCCTAGGTGACAGAGCCAGACCCAGTCTCAACAAAACAAAAGAAAACTTTTCTTTTTTTAAAAAAAAATATAAAGATGGGGGTCTTGCTATGTTGGCCAGGGTGGCCTTGAACTCCTGGTCTCAAGCTATCCTCCCACCTCAGCTTCCCAAAGTCCTGGGATTACAGGTGTGAGCCACCACACTCAGCCCAAAATACTTTTCAAGAATTATCTTCTACGCAGGGCGCAGTGGCTCACGCCTGTAATCCCAGCACTTTGGGAGGCCGAGCTGGGTGGATCACCTGAGAGCAGGAGTTAGAGACCAGCCTGTCCAACATGGTAAAACCCTGTCTCTATTAAAAATACAAAAATTAGCCAGGCATGGTGGTGCGCACCTGTAATCTCAGCTACCTGGGAGGTTGAGGCAGGAGAATCACTTGAACCTGGGAAGCAGAGGTTGCAGTGAGCCGAGATTGCACCATTGCACTCCAGCCTGAGCAAAACTCAATCTCAAAACAAACAAACAAAAAAACCTACATTTCCTCTTATTTTACTTGAATAACTGATTATGTTAAATAAACTCACGATGTGGCTCCCACAAATGAGAGGAGAAACGTGTTTTTCCTGATTTCACTCTTTTTCCTTTTTCTTTTTTTCTTCTTTTTTGAGACGGAGCTCACTATGTTGCCCAGGCTGGTTTCCAACTCTTGAACTCAAGGAACCCAGCTGCCTCAGCCTTCCAAAGTGCTGGGATTACAGGATTCAGCTACTGGCCTGGCCTTGGTTTTTCTCTTACTAAATGGAAGTAATTGATGATGGTAGGTGGTTTATTCAAAAAGAATTTGTTCTTTTCATGGACAAGCGTACATGGCTAAAAATGTAAAAAATTTAGGGTAACTGTGTTCTCATAATTAGGACTCCTATATAAGAGTAGGAGGGACAAAAATACATTTAAGCAAACTCTCGAAGCTACTTGTTTATAGTTTCTCATTCTGCATAGAAAAAAATTACTCAAGTTAATTCTGTTCACTAAAAGAAGAAAATGCTCAATTAACTGGACCAAAATTCTCCCAATTAAAGATATATATTTCTGGCCGGGCACAGTGGCTCACGCCTGTAATCTCAGCACTTTGGGAGGCCAAGGTGGGCAGATCACCTGAGGTCAGGAGTTCAAGATCAACCAGGCCAACATGGTGAAACCCTGTCTTATTTAAAAAAAAAAAAAGAAAGAAAGAAAAAAGAAAGATATACATTTCTCTGATGAGCAAAAATTGGGAATCTTCCACAATATGAAGACAGAACTTTTTAAAATTCTTAAACTAATATGTACTTTTAACTCATAGAAGGGACGAGATAAAAAGATCATTAGGCCAGGCGCAGTGGCTCATGCCTGTAATCCCAGCACTTTGGGAGGCTGAGGCAGGTGGATCACTTGAGGTCGAGAGTTTGAGACCCACCTGGCAACATGGTAAAACCCCATCTCTACTAAAAATATAAAAAATTAGTTGGGCATGGTGGTGCATGTCTATAATCCTAGCTGCTCTGGAGGCTGAGGCAGGAGAATTGCTTGAATCCCGGATGTGGAGGATGCAGTAAGCTGAGATCGTGGCACAGCACTGTAGCCTAGGCAACAGAGTGAGACTCCATCTCAAAAAAATAAAATAAAATAAATAAAAATTGAAAAAGCATTAAAACTAAGACCTTGTTAGACACAGTGGCTCATGCCTGTACTCTCAACACTTTGGGAGGTGGAGGTGGGTGAATCGCTTGAGCCCCAGAGTTTGAGACCAGCCAGGGCAACATAGGAAGACCCTGTCTCTACAAAAATTAAAACAAAAAATGAGCTGGGCATGGTGGCATGTGCCTGTGGTCCCAGCTACTTGGGAGGCTGATGTGGGAGGACTACCTGAGCCCAGGAGGTTGAGGCTGCAGTGATCCATGTTCACACCACTGTACTCCAGCCTGGGCCACAGAACATGACTGTGTCTGAAAGACAAACAAACAAACAAACAAAAACTAAGATTTTGAAACTCTTGATTGTGTGTGTGTGTGTGTGTAAACCAACAGAAGCAGTAGGCTTTGAGGTTTCAGAGAAAAGAACCCAAAAACTTCCTTAAGGAAATTAAGATTTCATAGGAAAATGCTTTCTGACCTGAAACTACAGATGTGCTCTACCTACCTCGGGCCTGGTTTCCCACCTCAGTAGACCACTATTCAGTGGTCTGACCGTTCAGTCAGTTCCCTAAGTGGGAAACTCAACCATCATCTTAGCATTTTCTTTTGTTCCATGCTCCAAAGACTGCATCACCAATTCATCCATTTATGCAGGAGGACATTAGCAATCGTGACTCTTTCCTTCAGCTGCAGCTGTGCTGTTTTCTCCTTCATACCTTTATCTGAAGACTGCTCTGTCTTCATGGGCTCCATTTCCTCCCCTTTCACACTCCCCCAACTCCCTCCAACCTGACTTCTGACCTGGTCACCATGGAAACAGCTCCCGTTAAGATCCCCAGTGACGGCCATGCCTCAAAACCAACCAAAGTCCCTCATCCCTTCTCGCATCTCTCAACCACATCCAGCTCTTAGCCTCTTCTTCCTTCTGAAGGCGCTCCCTTACTTCTTTTTTTTATTATTTTTCTTGAGACAGGGTCTCACTCTGTCGCCCAGACTGGAGTTCAGTGGTGCAATCTCAGCTCACTGCAAACTCTGCCTCCTGTGTTCAAGCTATTTTCATGCCTCAGCCTACCAAGTGGCTGGGGCTGCAGATATGCACCACCATACCAGGTTAATTTTTTGTATTTTTGGTAGATATGGGATTTTGCCATGTTGGCCAGATGGTCTTGAACTCCTAGCCTCAGGTGATCCACCCGCCTTGGCCTCCCACGGTGCTGGGATTACAGGCGTGAGCCACCACACCCGGCCACTACCTTGCTTCCTTACTTCTTGACTGAACTCTTCTGGTTTTTTTTTTTTTTTTAATGTATAAAATGAGTCTGGGAACGGTGGCTCACACCTGTAATCCCAGCACCTTGGGAGGCAGAGGGAAGCAGATCACCCGAGGTCAGGAGTTAGAGACCAGTCTGGCCAACATGGGGAAACCCCATCTCTCCTAAAAATACAAAACTTAGCTAGGCATGGTGGTGCATGCCTACAGTTCCAGCTACTCAAGAGGCTGAGGCAGAAAAGCTTGAATCTGAGAGGTGGAAGTTGCAGTAAGTCAAGATAGTGCCACTGCACTCCAGCCTGGGTGACGAAGTGAGACTGTATCAAAAAACAAAAAAACAGAAAAATAAATAAAACGTATAAAACGTAAGCCAGGCACAGTGGCTCATGCCTATAATCCCAGAACTTTGGGAGGCTGAGTTGGGAGGGGCACTTAAAGCTAAGAGTTCAAAAAACCAGGCTGGGCAATATGGCAAAACCCTATCTCTACAAAAATTAAAAAAATTAGGTACTCTGACGCACACCTGTGGTCTTGGTCCCAGCTATTTGGGAGACTGAAGGTGGAGGCTGCAGGGGGCTGTGATGGTGGCACTGCACTACAGCCTGGGCAACAGAGTGAGACCCTGTATTAAAAAGAATAGTAATAATAAAGGCCGAGCGCAGTGGCCAAGGCCTGTAATTCTAGCACTTTGGGAGGTTGAGGCAGGTGGATCACTTGACGTTGAGGAGTTCAAGATGCCTGGCCAACATGGTGAAACCCTGTCTCTACTAAAAATATAAAAATTAGCCGGGTGTGGGGGCAAGTGCCTGTAATCCCAGCTACTCAGGAGGCTGAGACAGGAGAATCGCTTGAACCTGGAAGGTGGAGGTTGCAGTGAGCCAAGATCATGTTCCACTGCACTCCAGGACAGGAGACAAGAGAAACGCTGTCTAAAAAAAAAAAAAAAAAAAAAGTATAAAATGTAGAGGCTACTGGTGTGAGCCACATAAGCGATCCGCCCACCTCAACCTCCCAAAATGCTAGGATTACAGGCATGAGCCACCCTGCTCGGCCCCCAGTGTGTATTTTTAATGGGCTATTTTGGGTGATTTTCAAATAAGCATATTTTAAAGCAGATTTTTTTTTCCCTATGGTCATATGGGGAAAAATTAGTCTTGCTGTTGCCCAGGCTGGTCTCGAACTCCTGGTTTCAAGTGGTCCTCCAACCTAGGCCTCCCAAAGTGCTAGGGCTACTGGTGTGAGCTACTGCGCTCAGCCTTCTGGTTCCTTCCATATCTCAGGGGACTCCTTCTGTGTTTCTTTTCAGGTTTATCCTCCAACCAGGCTAGCACATGCTAGATTTCTTCCCAACTTTTTCTCAGTCTTCCTTATTTTCTCTTTCTAGCTCTTACTAGACCTAGAAGTGTGAGCCACAGATCCTTTTCGGGGGACTCATGAAGTCAATACTATTTTCACAGTACTAAATGTGACCTGTCTTTTTTGCTGTGTTGACACATTGGGGCTGTGGACACTAAAGCGATGGGGTGGACTGCTGGTGTCTAGTATGAATCAGGGCATGGGTACCAAACTGTGTTATCACTGCATCTCCCCACTCATGCACTTACAGGAAAAAAAGCCAGCTGCACTCAAGACTGTACTTGATGAATTAGTAAAAACAAATATTAACTGTATTAAACTTTGACTCTTGAGTATGTCTTTTTCCACATAGATATTAGTTATTCTAGCACCGTTTACTGAAGACTATTGTATTTCTCCATTGAGTTAACTTGGCATCTTAGTGGAAAATCAATTGACCATATAATTATGAGTCTATTTCTGGACTCAGTTTTGTTCCATTGATCTGTCTTTACTTATGCTAAAACCATACTGATTTGATTGCTATAGCTTTATACACAGTAAGTTTAAAATCAGGTTGCGTGATGCATATGCACAGCCAAACACCTAGGTCAGCTCCCTTTCTTTTATTTTTATTTTTATTTTTTTTGAGACAGCTTGCTCTCGCTGCCCAGGCTGGAGTGCAGGGGTACCAGGCTGTAGTGCAGGGGTGTGATTTGGGCTCACTGTAACCTCTGCCTCCCAGGTTCAAGCGACTGTCCTGCCTCAGCCTCCTGAGTAGCTGGGACTATAGGTGCGTGCCACCACCATGCCTAATTTTTGTAGTTTTAGTAGACAGGTTTTCGCCATGTTGGCCAGGCTGGTCTTGAACTCCTGGGCTCAAGTGATCTCAAGTGGTACTTGGCCTTCTAAAGTGCTGGGATTACATGTGTGAGTCACTGTGCCTGGCCCCCCACTTTTTTTTAAAAAAAGAAAGATTTTGCTCTGTTGCCCAGGAAGGAATCACGATTCAATATAGCCTCAAACTCCACTCCTAGGCTCAAGCCATCCCCCTGCCTCAGCCTCCCAAGTAGCTGAGACTACAGGTGTGCACCACCACACCTGGCTAATTTCTTTTATCTTTAGCAGAGGCAAAGTTTCACTATGTTGCCCAGGCTGATCTTAACTGAGCTCAAGTGATCCATCCGTCTTGGCCTCCGTAAGTGCTGGGATTACAGGTGTGAACCACCGCGCCTGAACAGTGTTTTTTTTTTTTTTTTTTTTTTTTTGGTGAGACAGTCTCACTCTGTTGCCCAGGCTGGAGTGCAGTGGCACAATCTTGGCTCACTGCAACCTTCACCTCCTGGGTTCAAGCGATTCTCATGCCTCAGCCTCCTGAGTAGCTGAGATTACAGGCATGAGCCACCACACCTTGCTAAGTTTTTTTATTTTTATTTTTTGAGATGGAGTCTTGCTCTGTTGCCCATGTTGGAGTGCAGTGGCAGAATCTCAGCTGACTGCAACCTCCGCGTCCGTTTCAAGCGATTCTCCCGCCTCAGCCTTCTGAGTAGTTGGGATTACAGGTGCACATTACCACACCCAGCTAGTTTTTGTATTTTTGTAGAGATGGTGCTTCACTATTTGGCCAGGCTGGTCTCAAATTCCTCCTTTTAAGTGATCCGCCCCCCTCGACCTCACAAAACGCTGATTACAGGTATGAGCCATGCTGCTCGGCCCCCAGGGTGTATTTTTGGGTGATTTTCAAATACGTATGTTTTAAAGCAGACTTTTCCTATGGTCATATGGGGAAACATTAGTCTCCATTATCCTGTGCCACGAATAATACTTGCATGCTCTATTGAGCTATTCGTGAATAGTTAAAACTGTCTGGTGTATTTACAAGTTGTTTTCCCTTCTTCTGTGTTAGAGTTGTTAGAGTAAAGTTGAATGGTAGAAATGCAGACCCAGTTATCCATGCCTCGGAATCTAAGACATTTTTAGGATGGCACATCTCCAGTGTAATCTCATCTTCTGTTTTTCAGGATGATTCTGCATTCAACAACCGCTTTAGAGCTTGATAGTAAAACAGAAAATCACACACAAACAACCAGAAAACCACTAGCATTTATTTACTCAACTAATATTTATCGAGTCGAATATATACTAGGTCCTGTGCTAAATATCCTGCATATTGTTTATAGGTTAGGAATTTGTGGGGAAGAAAAAGCAGAATGAGAAGCTTTCTTCTCCTTGAAAATAATTATATTTTATAAATAATTGACGAAGAGATAATGCCTTTTTGGAAGAATTATTCTCCAGGGAGATATGCTTGAGCCAATCATTTAGCTTAAATAATCACTAAACATACACCTATACCTTAAAATTCATGAGCAAGGACCATAATAAAGTGATGTGTTGTATATAGTACAGCATTTCCATTTTCCCACCATATACAGAATCTGGGTCATTTTACTTGGTGCCATGGGCTAGGAACTCCTAGAGCTGGGAAACAATCTTGGTTTCCCAACAATCTATATCATGTAGGTAAAAACCGTAAAACACACCACAGTGCAGATGAATTCTAACACTACCAGCTCATTTTATGCTGCTATGGAAGTAGTGAATAAAAATTAAGTCCTATATTGGGTATCTGGCCTTTTATCAAGGCAACTGAGATCAACTATACAGAAATTTTCATATTTCCCTTCTCATCAGGCAAACAGACAGACAATGGAGCCAGTCCGGAGGCCCAGCTGAGAAAATGATACACAGGGAAGCTCCCTCCTTGGGCCCCAGCTGTCACCCTAGTACTGTGAAGACACTGTGAGGTAATGCTGGAAAGTCGTGCTGTTTTAATGTCTCATATATATTCCAAGCAACATGCATTAGCAAACAAACATCTAGGAATAGGGTTTTTTGGTGTCTTAAAAAAGATTTTGTAAGACACTGTAACTAGGTCAAGACAGTTGCAGGTGGGCAAAAAGAAAAAAAATTAAGAAAAAAAAGATTTTGTAAGACACAAAACTTTCCATTAAAAAGTTGTTTATTTAAAAATATCTTCTTCCAATTCTGATTCCACATCAAATTAAATCAAGGAGTGATGTTACAGCGATAACTCATCAAATTGATGAGTAAGGAGGATGGCAATGACTCCATTAGCTCATTAGTATACTCTAGTAAGTAGTGAAATACAAATTCAACTCATTCACTTCTTCACAAAAAGCAGACATAATTTGTATACTTCATATAAAAAAGCTAGTTTATAAACCCTGTCTTCATATTTCAGTTTAAGGTTAAGCTAATATAAAATGCCTTAAAAAGCATTTTTTTAAGTATCCAAACAAAGCTTTGGATTTTTTCTCCAAATTTCAAGGAAAACATGATTGAAGTTTCTTTACTGCTTGCAAATTGGTTAAGAGCTACCTGAGATTCCTTTGTGCTTCCACTTTTCCACCCTTTGAGTTTCCAATGATTAAAATATGTGGAAGACACAATTTAGCGCTAGAAATGCCACACAGATCTCAACGCTTAATAAAGAGTTTCTGGCCAGGTGCGGTGGCTCACACCTCTAATACCAGCACTTTGGAAGGGAAGGTGGGCGGATCACCTGAGGTCAAGAATTTGAGACTGGCCTGGCCAACATAGTGAAACCCTGTCTCTATTAAAAGAACCAGGTGTGGTGGTGGGTGCCTATAACACCAGCTACTCATGAGGCTGAAGCAGGGGGATCACTTGAACCTGGAATGGCAGAAGTTGCAGTGAGCCAAGATTGAGCCACTGTAGTCCAGCCTGGACGGCAGAGTGAGGCTGCATCTCAAGTTAAAAAACAAAACAAAACAAAACAGTTTCTGACAGGTTTTTTTATTTGGAGACAGGGTCTCCCTGTGTCACCCAGGCTGGGGTGCGGTAGCATGATCTCAGCTCACTGTAACCTCCACCTCCCAGGTTCAAGCAATTCTCCCCTCTCAGCCTCCCAAATAGCTGGGATGCATCACCACGCTTGGCTAATTTTTATATTTTTAGTAGAGACAGGGTTTCACCATGTTGGCCTGGCTGCTCTCGATCTCCTGACCTCAAGTGATCTGCCCACTTCGGCTTCTCAAAGTGCTGAAATTACAGGCATGAGCCACCACGGCTGGCCAGTTTTGGAAGTTTTTACAGAAAGTAAGCATTAAAGAATGACTTTCAGAAATGCATACATTCAAAGAAAACCTTTTAGTATTCTGAGCATTGAATACTTTGAGGAAGAAGTGGTTTCTTCCTTGGATTAAGAAGTCACTCTTTTCTCAACAGTTTCTTGATATGCAATAAACCTTCTCAAATTCATCTTCACATTGTCAAGAACACACAGCTGATCTGTGCTATAATTCCCTTTCCCTTCTTTGCGTATCTGAAACAACAACAAAAGAAAACACACACACACACAAAAACATTATGTATGATTTGGTAGATATTACTAATCCACTTCAATAAAGTATTTAATTTAGGATGTATTTTACCATTTCCTGAACCAAAGAGCTGCAAGAATTTGGAAAAAATGTTTTTACTTTCAAGGTAAATAGAACTTGGTAAGTAAAGAGTGAACTGAGAATGTGCACATTAAAAATGACAGCTACAAAGGTGACTGAATGGTAGACGTTAAGAATTATATAAGCTACAGAAAGGAGTTATGTAGGCTGGGTGTGGTGGCTCGCACCTATAATTCCAGCACTTCGGGAGGCAAAGATGGGTGGATCACAAGTTCAGGAGTTCAAGATCAGCCTGACCAACATAGTAAAACCTTGCCTCTACTAAATATACAAAAATTAGCTATAGTCCTAGCTACTCAGGAGGCTAAGGCAGGAGAATTGCTTGAACCCGGAAGGTGGAGGTTGCGGTGAGCCAAGATTGCGCCATTACACTCCAGTCTGGGTGACAGAGTGACGCTCTGTCTTTAAAAAAAAAAAAAAAAAAGACCTTTTCATCAGCCATCTCCACCTCAGGTGGGGCTGCCACCAAAATGCAGATTTTCGTGAAAACCCTTATGGGGAAGACCATCACTCTCGAGGTTGAACCCTTGAATACAATAGAAAATGTAAAGGCCAAGATCCAGGATAAGGAAGGAATTCCTCCTGATCAGCAAAGACTGATACTTGCTGGCAAGCAACTGGAAGACAGACGTACTTTGTCTGACTACAACATTCAAAAGGAGTCTACTCTTCATCTTGTGTTAAGACTGCATGGTGGTGCTAAGAAAAGGAAGAAGTCTCATACCACTCCCAAGAAGAATAACCACAAGAGAAAGAAGGTTAAGCTAGCTGTCCTGAAATATTACAAGGTGGATGAGAATGGCAAAATCAGTCACCTTCGTCAAGTGCCCTTCTGATGAATGTGGTACTGGAGTGTTTATGGCAAGCCACTTTGACAGATATTATTGTGGCAAATGTTGTCTGACTTACTGCTTTAACAAACCAGAAGACAAGTAACTGAGTTAAAAAAAGACATGAACTAAAAAAAAAAAAGGAGTTATGTAAACTATGAACTGGGAAAATAATCCCTAACCTCTAAAGGTCTGGTGCTGAGATTAATTTTTTCTATTTAGTATGCATTGCTATGGTAATAATATTTAATTGTTTTCCTTCTCTCAAAGGTATACAGCTCTAATGAAATTCCTTTGTTAGGCTGGGTGCAGTGACTCATGCCTGTAATTCCAGCAGTTTGGGAGGCCGAGGAGGGTGGATTGCTTGAGTTCAGGAGTTTGAGACCAGCCTGGGCAACACAGTGAGACTCTATCTCAAAAAGAAAAAAAAATTACTTTGTTAGCCAGAGGTTAATCTGTAGTGTTGGTGTTGTGGTTTTTTTGTTTGTTCTTGGAACATGGTATCACGCTGTCATCGAGGCCAGAGTCTCATGGTGTGGTCAGGGCTCACTGCAGCCCACCTCCCAGACTCTAGTGACCCTCCCACCTCAGTGACCATAGTAGCTAGGACTACAAGCGTGAACTACTATGCTGGGGTAATTTTTAAAAATTTTTAGTAGAGGCGGGATCTCACTATGTAGCCCAGGCTGGTCTTGATCTCCTGGACTCCAGCAATCCTATAGCCTTGGCCTTCCACATGCTGGGATTATACTGGCGAGTCACCATGCCCAGCACTGTTTTTGTTTATTTTTTTTGTTTTTAATAGAGATGGGTTGTTCTTTGTCACCTAGGCTGGAGTGCAGTGGTTCGATCAAAGCTCACTGCAGCCTCCAACTCCTGGGCTCAAGTCATCCTCCTGCTAAGCTTCCTGAGTAGCTGGGACGATGGGCATGAGCCACCACCTAATGGTTAACTCTAAAAAAAAATTTTTTTTTTTCTTTTGAGACAGAGTTTTGCTCTGTCACCAGGCACCAGGCTGGAGTATAGTGGCACAATCTCGGCTCACTGCAACCTCTGCCTCCCGGGTTCAAGCAATTCTCCTGCCTCAGCCTTCCAAGTAGCTGGGACTACAGGCACACACCACCATGCCCAGCTAATTTTTGTATTTTTAGTAGAGACGGGGTTTTACCATGTTGGACAGGATGGTCTCCATCTTTTGATCCGCCTGCCTCAGCCTCCCAAAGTGCTGGGATTACAGGCGTGAGCCACCACGCCTGGACTAAAAATTTTTTTGTAGAGACAAGTTCTGGTTGTGTTTCCCAGGCTGCTCTTGAAATCCTGGACTCAAGTGATCCTCCTGCCTGGGGCTCCCAAAGTGCTGGGATTACAGGCATGAGCCACTGCGCCTGGCCTGTGGTTTTTATATCAATTGTATGGTATGTGAATTTGATCTCACCTCTAGTCTAGAGCAGTGGCTCTCAGGTTTTAGTGTGCAAAAGCATCATCTGGAAGGCTTGTTAAAAAACAGACTGGTGGGCCCATACACAGAGTCTGTGACTCAGTAGGTCTGGAGTTGGAGCCAAGAATCTGCATTTTGAACAAGTTACCAGGCAGGGCTGATGCTGCTGATACAAGGAGGGCACTTTTGAGAAACACTGCTCAAGAGAAGTTCTTGATTGTTCATAAATGCATTTTGTATACACTGAACAGCCTTTAATACAAATTGTGGCTTCCTTTCACACACACAAAAAAAAGAGTTTCATATAAATAACTACAGGCTAGCCTCTGCCTAGTAAGAAATCTCATTAGAGCTTTATACCTTTGATAAAAGAAAAAGAAATGTTATTATGACAGCAATACATACTGAGTAGGAAAATCAATCAGAACACACACACCTTTCAGAGGTCAGGGGTTATTTTCCCAGTTCACCGTTTACCTAACCCCTTTCTAAGTACTTGCTTCTGCAGAATTTGAGGACTCTTAATTATTAATATATCAGCTTTCCTTGCAGCTGCAGGGAAATAGGAAATATTTTCTCCTTATCTTGCAGGCTCTTTATCCAGAAATTTAAAGGACTGTAACTTTTAAAATGTGGCCAGACGTGGTGACTCACACCTGTAATCCCAGCACTTCTGCCTGGCCTACACCTGTAATCCCAGCACTTCAGGAGGCTGAGGTGGGTGGACCACCTGAGGTCAGGTGTTTGAGACCAGCCTAGCCAACATGGTAAAATCTTGTCTCTACTAAAAATACAAAAATTAGCCAGGTGTGGTGGCACACACCTGTAATCTCTGCTACTCGGGAGGCTGAGGCAGAACAATCATTTGAACCTGGGAGGGAGAGGTTGCAGTGAGCCGAGATCGCACCACTGCACTTCAGCCTGGGCAACAGAGTGAGACTCTGTCTCAAAAAAAAAAAAAAAAAACCCAAACCAAACCAAACCAAACCAAAACAAAAAAAACCAACAATGTGGATATCTTTTATGTACTGGTATGAAAATATCTCCACAAATAAAGTATAGGACTGTGACTTTATTATACTACCTTTTGGATTAAACACCCCCCCCCCCCCCCCGCCAACACACACATACACATTTGAGACAGAGTCTTGCTCTGTTGCCCAGGCTGAGGAAAATAGTGTGATCACAGCTCAATGAAGCCTGGGCTCAAGTGATCCACCTGCTTCAGCCTCCCCAGTAGCTAGGACTATAAGTATGTACCACCACACTCAACTAATACTTTCATTTTTTGTAGCGATAGGGCCTTGCTATGCTGCCCAGGCCAGCCTCAAGTTCCTAGGTTCAAGTGATCCTCCTGCCTCAGCCTCCACCTCCTGAGTAGCTGGGACAACAGGTATATGCCACCATGCCTAGCTGTTATTAAATTTTAAAATGTAACACGCCAAAACATAAAAATATTCAAAACAAACCAATATTGATGGTCTTAAACCAACACTGACTTTAGATGGAAGAATGACATAAGGCATGTGCACAACATGTGCTACTATTTTTCTTTTCTTCTGGAAAAGAAAACTTTTTTTAAAATTTTTTATTCATTTATTTTTTAAATAAAATAGAGATGGGGTTTCACCATGTTGGCCAGGATGGTCTTGATCTCAACCTCGTGATTTGCCCACCTTGGACTCCCAAAGTGCTGGGATTATAGGCGTGAGCCACTGCACCCAGCCAAGAAACTTTTTTATGCATTAAAAAATTTTTCAGAAACTTTAAATTTCTAAATATACGATCATATTCACCTAAAATAAACTTATTATGTAGTTCTCTCCATGAAAACTGAATCCTATTTTAGGAGTTTGTTCAATAAAAGTAACATTGGAAAATATAAAAAGTGAGCAAATTTCTCATTAAAACCTCTATTCCTTCAACAAATATTTAGAGGCAAATGTTCAATCAAAAATCTAAAGATAAATATTTGTATTTCGCAAAATGACCAAGTTTAAAATTGTGATTGAGATAAGGGGAGAATGGTAAACTAATACATAGACACATAATCAGTCTGTTTTCAAAATTCCGGGTTGTGCTTTTACCCCTAAACCAAAAGAGCTTTTAAATCTATTTTTGACTCAGAGTTAGCTTCTGATAAACAATCAATAAAATCACTAAAGAAGGTAGGAGCTACATTCTTGAATACAGAATAGCCTGGAGTTTGCTCTTTTTTTCCACCAAAGGAAACTATCCATAACAATGAAATTAACATATAATGTATTACATGACATAGAATAAATGTAGGCCAGGCACTGTGGCTCATGCCTGTAATCCCAGCACTTTGGAAGGCCGAGGCGGGAGGATCACCTGAGGTTGGGAGTTTGAGACCAGCCTGGATGACATGGCAAAAACCCCAGTAAAAATACGAAAATTAGTTGGGTGATGTGGTGGATGCCTGTAATCTCAGCTACTCGGGAGGCTGAGGCACAAGAATTGCTTGAACCCAGGAAGCAGAGGTTGCAGGGAGCTGAGATCCTGCCACCGCACTCCAGCTTGGGCGACAGAGTGGGATCCTGTCTCAGATAAATAAATAAATGTAAAATGTGCATGAAAGCGCTTTGCAAAACACGGAGTATAATACTGATACATATGAAGCACTGTTAAAATTACTGAACTGTTAAAAAAGAACTTGTCAGATATCATTTTGGCTTCAGTTTAAGTGATTCAATAGTCACAATGCTGAGCTATGACTCAGTCAACAAGCATTTTACAAAGTACTGGGGATGCAGTGCTCCGTGTGGGGGTTTGTCATGCACATGCTTCTGAGTTGCATGGCAGTAACTACACATACCCTCGTCCCCACAGAATGTTCTGACTTATGCATTTATAAGTTAAATGGCTACAAACCTTCATTTTAAAAACCGGCTGGAATTCTTTCAGAGCGGATAATAATTTAATTTGAATTGAGGCTCTTTCAGCTTCTTTACCATCTGCAAAAACATCAAAGAGGGCATCCAAAGCTTCTCCTGCTACCACAAGGGAAGGATCTTTGGTGGTAACCTCAAGCAGAAAGCACCCAATATTCTGGAAACAAGAAAACACATTTACTATGACTAACGCCAGTCTCCAAAACGAGTACCAACTTTGAATGTGGCAATAACTTATGCATACTATTTTATATACAAATGCCAAGGAAAAATTAAAACTTTAAGAGATTAGACTTAAATACTTATAAACATATAAAGTATAATATAAGCAAGATAAATTAAACATGTTATAGTTTATATTCCTAAAGTGAATTAAGATCCATAAAAGATGTATGATTTTGGAAATCACTAAACTTCCCCCACTACCTCTCTCAAAAAATCTTGCTCCGTGATGTCAAAATGAATAGAAATCTTTTCTGTAACAACAACAACAACAACAACCGTCTTTTAAAAGCATAAGAAAAACACTTTGGGGCCAGTTGCAGTGGCTTACACCTGTAAGTCTAGCACTTTGTGAGGCCAAGGTGGGGAGGATTGCTTGAGCCTGGGAGTTTGAGACCAGCCTCAGCAATGTAGTGAGACCTCATCTCTAAAAAAACATAAAATAGGACTGATCTGAATCTAATCTAGTCTGTAGACCTAACTGTCATTCTGCAGGAAATACAAGGATAAAAGAACCAGTTTAACACCACAAGGAAGCAATCAGACAAATCTGGAAGGTTGGACACTATATAGGAGAACTAATCCAGGAGCTGAGAATAACCAGGTGGTGCCGGGCAAGAGTAAGAGAGATAGAAGACCCCACAGCAAGCACAACATGTGGGCTTCTGCAGTTTAAACAAGCTATCTGTAAACAGACACTTTTGAGGCAACTGTAAAATTGGGAATATGGACCAGGAATTAAACACATTAAGAAATAACTGTTGCCAGGCGCAGTGGCTCAGGCCTGTAATCCCAGCACTTTGGGAGGCTGAAGTGGGCTTGGGCCCAGAGTTTAAGTCCAGCCTGGGCAACACGGCAAAACTCTGTCTCTACTAAAAATAGAAGAAAAAAAAAACTAGCCAGATGTGGTAGTTGATGCCTGGAGTCCCAGCTACTCAGAGACTGAGGTGGGAGGATCACCTGAGCCCAGGGAGGTTGAAGCTGCAGTGAGCTGTGATCATACCACTGCACTCGAACCTGGGCAACAGAGAGAGACCCTGTCTCAAAGAAAGAAAATAAAAGAAAGAAATGACCGTTAATTGTGTAAGGCATGACCATGGCAGTTAATTAGGAAACTGTCTCTATTTCGAACCAATATGAATTTTGAACCAATAGGGCAAAATACCACAATGTCTTCAATATACTTTAACATACCCAGTAAAGAAACTATATGAAATACATATGATAGAATATTAGTGACTGTTAAATCAGCTTATGGGTACACAAAATTTATTGTACTTTCTACTTTTCTTCATGCTTGGAAGTAAAACTAAATAAAAACCATTTGTAAATATTCTATCTAAATAAATAAATAAATGTTCTATCTGAGAAAAACATCCTGTTCCACTAAAGCGGAGCTTGGAAACTATAGTCCCAAGGGAGGCTGTGATTACATTATACCTGCTCATTCATATGTGTGAACACATCCATGCCACACAGCCACACTCTCATTTACCTGTATATATAGCAAAACTCCTGCAATGATACAGAAGAAACAGCTAACAGTGGCTGCCTCTTCAGAAGCAAACTAGGGAACTGGAAGTTTAGGAGTGGAGGTGAATCTTTTCATTATATACACTTTTATACTTTTAAAAATGTTTTGTGCCCAGGCTTGGTGGCTCAAGTCTGTAATCCCAGCACTTTGGGAGCCTGAGGCAGGTGGATCACTTGAGGTCAGGAGTTCAGGACCAGCCTGGCCAACATGGCAAAACCCCATCTCTATTAAAAATACAAAAATTAGCCAGGTGTAGTAGTAGGCACCTGTAATCCCAGCCACTCAGGAGGCTGAGGCAGAAGAATTGCTTGAACCCAGAGATGAAGGTTGCAATGAGCTGAGATTGCACTATTGCACTCCAGCCTGGGTGAAAGAGTGAGACTCCGTCTTGGGGGAGAGGGGGACAAGCTATGCAAATATAATTTTTCCAAAGCAGATTCTTTAAAACATCAGTCATCACTGCAAAGTTCTTAGCAAGTTAAGAGGTACTTTATAATAATGAATTGATTATCCGTTAGTCAGTCATCAACACTTATTAGCACACCAAAGGGTAATTTTACTGTGACTATCCTTGTGATTACTAGTGATGCTGTACTCCTAACAGTGCAGTTGTGAGTCACTGTGCAAATATGCTGAGTGAATTCCTGGTATAGTGGCACTACCATGGTGGCTGCTTAAAATTTATGGAGTGATATTAGAATTAACTGTGTGGTATTTTTCAGAATGCATGTTTCCTGTGTGCAAGGAAAATGGTGTGGACTGTGCCTTCATCAGCAGGAGAATGTAACATGCATACATTGTATGCAACAGCAAAGGCAGAGGGTATCTTTAAAAATTCTGAATTTGCCCTTTCACAAAAGACAGGTTTATTTTTTTTTAAAAAAAAGTACCTCTGGAGTAATGTTAAATTGTAAAATGTGGCTCAAACTTTCAAGTACTTACTTAATACACATAATTAGATCAAGCCACAGGGTATATCCTAACAATATAACTGAACAAAGCAACTTGATATGATTTCTTCTCTTCATGTTCGCAGAAGTTTTAAAAAATCCTATACCAACAGTTCTTCTTCTCTCATTTCTAGTTATTTAACATGTTAGGTCAGAAGCAAATTGTTTTACCTTAAGAGTTTCAAGGGTACCATCTTCTTTGGCAAGGACGCTGCCAGTGATTCCTAAAATGCTAACGACATTCACTCTAACCCCGACGTTACTACTGTGAATGCCCCCTCTGCATAATGTCATCAGCTGATCAGGAGTCATGCACTGGAAAGAGAAGAGGAGAATATTTATAATGTTGATCTCAATCAATTCTATCAGCATGAAAAACAGGACTGACGGGAATCTCTTCTATAGGCGGCAGGATTTTAAGAGTGACAAAAACTCCTGGCAGGTAAGTTACTATTAATATGTATTCCAGTTCTCCCAGACAGAGCTGGTAATTCTGAACCAAGGTGAGCTCTGCTCATGTTGCCATCCTTACCTAACATAAAGGGGCTCCAGGTCCCATTCATTTCATTTGAAGACTTTCATTCTAGATTTACAGACTAAAGACATTCCAATTCTTTTTTAATATTAATAGTAAAAAAAAAAGGCTTTGAAAGTATAAATAGGATTATGTAGCTTTAAAAAAATTGGCTGAGTCTATACACAGTAAGAACTTACTTTGAGATGCTTGTATCATCATAAATTATTAAAGATTGTAAAAATCATTATATTACACAGTGTTTCTACCATGTAGTGGATAATTTTCAGTTTATGGCTGGGTACGGTGGCTCACACCTGTAACCTCAGCCACTTGGGAGTCTGAGGCACAAGAAATGCTTGAAGCCGGGAGGCAGAGGTTGCAGTGAGCTGAGATCGTGCCACTGCATTCCAGCCAGGGCAACAGAGTGAGACTCTATCTCCCATAAGCAGCAGCACAGCGTGGTGATGAAAGGCTTGGAATCTGGAACCAGACACCCTGGGCTCAAATCCTAGTTTCACTACTTACCACCCATGTGCGCCCCTATACTGGACTAATTTATTTTTATTTTTTTTTGTAGATATGAAGTTTCACAAAGTTGCCCAGTCTGGTCTTAAACTTTTGGGCTCAAGCAGTTCTCCCGCCTCGGGCTCCCAAAGTGTTGGGATTATCAGCATGAGCTACTGAACCTGGCCCTGAGAATAGCTTTGAGTAACTTTCCTTAACCACATTGATCCCATAAGCTGCTGCTTATTACATACCAGGGGAAAGCAACAAAATTACTTTGTATTCCTACAGGCCCTAGAGTATAAGGTTTTCTGGTCCATCCAATAGCCACATGGCAGGCTATGCATCCCATTACCATTTCCGTTTCTTAGAAACTGAGGGTCAAATTATGCTTTTCAAAAAAATTCTTAGTTTTGGAAAGCTGAGGCGAGAGGCTCGCTTGAGGCCAGGAGTTCAAGACCAGATTGGGCATCTCTTAAAAAATTAAAAATAAATAAAAGTACAAAAAAATTTTAAAAGCATTAAGAAAAAAATCACATAAAGAAATAAGAAGCAGAGTGGCACAGCGGAAGCATGCTGGGCCCATAACCCAGAGGTCGATGGATTGAAACCATCCTCTGCTATCAAAAAAAAAATAAAAAGAAAAAAGAAATATTTCTTCAGTGCTGCCTGGAAAAAAAAAATAGTGTTGTTGTTAGCAGTAACAAGAGCATTGCTATTTTGATACTATTAAGTACATTCTGTACGATAAAGCAAATAATTTTAATGTTACTACAAATTTTAATGTTACTACAGCAAATAATTTTAACGTCACTGTACAGCAAACAATTTTAATGTCACTACAAATTTTAATGTCTGTAAGAGAAAGCAAATGATAAAATTTTTGAAAAGTCTTTTTCTTCTTTTCTCTAATTTTTTAAATTATCTATTATTATTTTTTAAACCAGTCCAACTTAGCAGTAGGGGAGCTGTATACTAACTTTAGTGACACTAGTGTGAGTAACTTCTGATAACCCACTACCATCAGACCAGCTGCAAATAAGAATTTTAATGTCACTAACCTATCTTTTTGGGCACAATGCACCTTTCTGGGTACAAATGTGTCTCTTTTTGGGAGCACAAAAAGACACAAATAGAAAATAAAAAATTAAGTAAAAACATTGTACCATTTTTTATTTACACTGGAAATTATCAGGATGAACTTACTATTTTTGTCTCCTAATAAATGCTTATTTCTTAGCTATTTCCACTAAAAAGACCTAGAAGCAATGACAACATGGTGGGAACAAGCACTCCAAACTTCACTTTCCCCACTAAAGAAATCAGAGCTTCTTGGAAAAGTAACTGATTCCAGGCTTGGTTTTTTTTTTGAGACGGAGTTTCACTCTTGTCGCCCAGGTTGGAGTCCAATGGTGTGATCTTGGCTCCCTGTGCAACCTCTGCCTCTGGCTTCAAGCGATTCTCCTGCCTCAGCCTCCCAAGTAGCTGGGATTACAGGTGCACGCCACCATGCCTGGCTAATTTTTTAATCTGCAGTAGAGACAGGGTTCCTCCATGTTGGTCAGGCTGGTCTTTAACTCCTGACCTCAGGTGATCCACCCACCTCGGCCTCCCAAAATTTTGAGATTATAGGTGTAAGCCTCTGTGCCCAGCCACATTCCATGTTTTAAGCAAGAAAATTACAAGTTGAACCTGGGACATCTTATGCCTGGAAGCATAAGATGTCTCTTGTCAAAGAGACACAGAAGCCAATTTGAAGGGACTCCTACAAAGATGGGACGATTTTGGCAGCAAAAAGCATGACTGTAATGGAATAAAATAAAAATTATAAAAAACCCTGAGTTCATAATGATACTAAAAAGAAAAAAAAATCACTGGTCACTTTTGGAGATTGCTAGGGCATCTGTTCTGCAAAAAAAAAAAAAAGCGGGAGAAGACGGGGGAGAATTATACACTTAGTTCTTTTCTGTAAGATCTTTACTTCAAAGTTACTAAAATCACTGATGAGACTTTCTTATTTACAGAAAAATCACAGCTAATAAATTTTTAAAAAATGACAAATTTAGGATATCTCTATTCTGCAAGCCACGAATGACATAATGAAGCCAGGTAACCACAATCACTGTTGTAAAACCATTAAGTGAACCCACTAATTAATCTCAGCATTACTATTTTATGATATTATGTGATTTGTGATATAAATGTAGAAAAGACATACAGCACTATGAATTATTCTTGCCAAAGAATCTGAACCTGTCAAGATTACTTATGATAAATTAAAAAAATAATAATAATGTGGACC
Organism: Callithrix jacchus; assembly: GCF_049354715.1. Taxonomy (NCBI): domain Eukaryota; kingdom Metazoa; phylum Chordata; class Mammalia; order Primates; family Cebidae; genus Callithrix; species Callithrix jacchus. The sequence goes on along the minus strand of NC_133521.1, from coordinate 7,893,166 downwards.
TGGATCTAATTAAGGCTCTAGACCTAGCTCCTGGCTCACAGAAAACACGGGAGACAGTGGCATGCTGAACGATGCCATCATGAAGGGTCAGCCCAATCTGTCAGTGAGGAAAACACTATGGAACAAAATGAGTTTCCTCAACAGGTAAGTGTATCGGAAAAGAGGGGTAGTGAGGGAAATGTTACAGATCAAGAGATTTAAGAATGTGTGAATACACTAGAATCACTAAATTGTACACTTTATCTATTTATTTATTTTTGAGACAGAATCTCGCTCTGTTGTCCAGGCTGGAGTGCAGTGGCGCCATCTCAGCTCACTGTAAGCTCCACCTCCAGGTTCAAACAATTCTCCCTGCCTCAGCCTCCCAACTAGCTGGAATCACAGGCACCTGCCACCACGCCCAGCTAACTTTTGTATTTTTAGTAGAGATGGGGTTTCACTATGTTGTCCAGGATGGTCTCAAATTCCTGATCTCAGGTAACCCATCCTCCTCGGCCCCCCAAAGTGCTGGGATTACAGGCGTGAGCCACTGAGCCAGCCATGTTAAAAGATACTACAGCAATCTGGGAAAACTGAACTCAGACTGCAACTGGGAAAACTGAATTCAGACTGCAAAAGGATAAGAAATATTTGTTAATTTGGAGGTCTGGGGTAATGATATTGGGGTTAAGATTTTTAAATTTTCTGTCAGACATGCATAGTAAACTACGTAATAAAATACTGATGGGTCAAATATGATTTCCTTTACAATACTCCAGGAAAAAAGAATAAGGACTCAGTGAGATGAATGAAACCATGTCACAGGAATGACAGGATGCTAATAACCTGCTGAGGATGGGCAATCGTGCATGCAGCCTCATAAAATTCTCTCTGCTTTGGGTATGGTAGTGCATGCCTGTAATAACCAGCGACTTTGAAGGCTGATGTGGGAGGATCGCTTGAACCCAGGAGACTAGCTTGGGCAGCACAGTAAGACCCCAACTCAGAAAACAAAAGAATAGAATTATCTCTGTTTTCAGGAATGTTTGAAAATGTCCTTAGTAAAAAGTAACAAAAGTGGTTAAGTACCTATGAGAGATGAAGTGCACATGGGTCACTATGGAGGGTCGGGAGGGCATGCTTGCAAAGTCTGTAATGAAACGTTGAAAAAAATAAAAACAAAAAAAGCTGGGCACAGTGGCTCATGCCTGTAATCCCAACACCTTGGGAGGCCAAGGTGGGTGGGTCATTTGAGGTCAAGCATTCAAGACCATCCTGGCCAACACATCAAAACCCCATCTCTACTAAAAATATAAAAATTAGCTAGGTGTGGTGGCGCACGCCTGTAATCCCATCTACTTGGGTGGCTGAGGCAAGAGAATCACTTGGGAGGCAGAGGTTGCAGTGAGTTGAGATTGTGCCAGTGTACTCCAGCCTGGGTGACATAGTAAGACTGTCTCCAAAAAAAAAAGTTAAACAAAAAGACCAATGATACTTATTTACAACATATCTATCAATTAAGTTGCATTGATTAAAAAGCACTTGTTTTGCTAGTAAGCCTATATATTAAAAAATTAAAAAAATTAAAACAGCTGTGTGTGTTGCTGATGGTGGGAAGCAGAAAGATACTACTTTTTATTTTAATCATTTTGTTTTCTTTTTTACAAAGATCGCTCTTGTATTACTCTTGTCCAGAAATATGTATTTTAGTAGCTAAGTAATGAATTTTGTCTCTATAATACATAATCTTTACAAGTTTCATAAAAAAATTTTTAAAAATCTTACCTGGGAAATGTTCTTGGAGGCCATTGTTTGCAAAAGGGCCCTCAAAGCACTACTTATGGCTTCTAGAAAGTCAGCACGTTTAGCAAAATCTAAAACACAAAAATGAAACATAAAATTTGCATTTCTCCAAGATAGGCTATTTTGTAGAAGAAGAAAATGAAATAAAGCATGCTAAATGTTAGCAAATGCTATTAGTTTAAAAAACAACCCTCGATATTTAAGATAACATATTTAGTTAACAGCCCCCTATATACTCTATACCTAAGTCTGAAAGATAATCGAGGTTGAAATAATCACAGCAAGAAGTGTTCTACAGACGCTCCTTGACTTCCAGACACTGGGTTTTCATTTGACTCAAACTTTAGCACATAAGAAATCTGAGCTAGCTTTTGCAGACTGAATGCTGCCATTCATAGATCTCCATCACAGTGCTGGGGAGACCTCTGGTGGAGTCAGAATGCTTCCTTGCCAACCCAAGCCCACTGCCTAGCCATGAACTGTTGCTTGTGCAGAGCCAGGACATGAAGGCACCATGGTTTTCACCGACCAAACTTCCCCCTCCCACTCCTACTCCTTATTCTCACTTTTCTTACTGTCCCTTCTTCTCACACAGGACAAACAGAACAGCAGCAGTAAGCCATCATACTGGCACAGGCATGCTCAAAGGACGGTGAAGGTCACCCAGGAGCGTTACCTCCTTAACCCCTTTGATGGGAAGGAAGAGAGATTTGCTTGGTGTGGCAGACTCTGTTTTCTAAAAATGGCCACAGCAGTATTTTAAGTCCTGCATGATCTTCCAGAATGTTGCCACTTCCCATAACAATGTGAAATCTACTTCTCCTCTCCTTCAATCAGGGTGGGACTTTGTGATTTCCTCAACCAACAGAACACGAAGTGACAAAAGACAGTATGACTTCCAGCCCTGACTCACTGGTACGTGCTCTTTTTTCTCTCTAGACTTTTGCCCTGGGAACCCAGCCACCCTACTATGCGGAAGCCTACGTCACATGAAGAGGTTACCGTGGGTGTTCTTCCTGATGACCCCTGCACCAACTGCCAGACATATGAGTGAACATGATCCTGGCCCACACTGCAAGTTTTCCAGCAGAGGCCCTAGACTAGTGTTTCTCAGTCTCTGCACTACTGACATTTTAGACCAGATAATTCATCATTTTGTGTGTGCATGGGGGTCTCCTGGGCACTGCAGGATGTGAAGCAGCATCCCTGGCCTCTACCCTGTAGATACCAGTTGCAACTTCCAAGTTATAAAACCAAAAAACACCTCCAGTCATTACCAAATGTCCCCAGGTAGGAGGTGGGGGCGGTTAAGTGCCCATGGTTGAGAACCGCTGGCCTAGACATTGTGGAGTAGGAACAAACCATCTCCACTGTGCCCTGTCTAAATTCTTGACCTAAAGAAACTTTGAGAGATAATAAATGATTACTGTTGTTTTAAGTCACAGAGTTTTGGTGTAATTTGTTATGTAGCAATAGATACACTGACTTCCTGCCCCACAGTGCCTGGGACTTAATAGCCATTCCGATCCCCCGCTTTTAGGTTACCCGGGTGGAAGAGAGACAGCTTCTGTTCAATTTTAATCCTGGGTGATTGTATTTTTGCTCTTTCATTTTCAGATACATATTACGTACCAAAATAGGGGATTTCCTGTAGTGATCACTGAACAGGTAATAGGAGAGCTTTACACACTCAGCACTGGGATAGAGTCCTGCCTTTGACCGAAGTGACTCCTCCAGACTGCATTTTACATTTTAGTCTTGGGTCAAATGTTACCTCCTCACAGAGGCCTTTCCATACTAACTGGCCTAGTTTAACACCTTATATCATTCTGCTTTTATTTTTTTCTTCATAGCTGATATCACCTAAAGCATTTATTTATACTAGAATGCAAGTACATATTCATGAACATAGTGGCCTGGCCTATCTTGTTCACACCTGCATCCCTAGGATCTAGAACAGTGTAAGACTTAAAGTAAGTGTTCAATAAAATCAAGAATACAAATAAAAGAATGAATGACCTGGAAGAGGTTCCTTAACCTCTCAGCTTCCTCATGAGGACGATGAAGTAGTAAAGCCTGTTTCATAAAACATGGTATCTAACAGGCACTCAAAAGTTAGTGTGAAGCTGTTGGGTTGTTTTTCATAGGGTCTTGCTCTGTTAACCAGGCTGGAGTGCAGTGGCGTGATCTCGGCTCACTGCAGCCCGTACCTGTCAGGCTCAAGCAATCCTTCTGCATCAGCCACCTGAGTAGCTGGGACCACAGGAACATGCCACCATGTCCGGCTAATTTTTCTTGTATTTGTACAGACAGGGTCTCATCATACATCTAGGCTGCCCTTAAACTCTTGAGCTCAAGCACTCCACCTGCTTCAGCCTCCCAAAGTGCTAGGATTACATGTGTGCACCACCCTGTCCAGGCAATTTGTTGCTATTAAACTTAAAAAAGTTACCATACTGACTCTAAAATGTACATTTGATTAAAGCTCTAAGTAGAGCCCTATAAATTTATGAATTGCACACAAAAGAGTCTTCACTCTTCAAAATGTCTTCACTCTCAACAACTTTGAACAGTATTTAAGAATTTGTAGGATGTCAGCCAGGTGAAGTGGCTCATGCCTGCAATCCCAGCACACTGGGAGGCTGAAGAGGGCAGATTGCGAGGTCAGGAGATCAAGACCATCCTGGCCAACATGGAAACCCTGTCTCTACTAAAAATACAAAAATTAGCTGGGCACAGTGGCATGTACCTATAGTCCCAGCCACTCTGGAGGATGAGGTACAAGAATCACTTGAACCTGGGAGGCAGAGGTTGCAGTGAGCTGACATCATGCCACTGTACTCCAGCCTGAAGACAAAGCAAGACTCCGTCTCAAAACAACAACAACAACAACAACAACGAAAAGAATTTGTAGAATATCTAAATGTAGGTTAATGTAACCCACAAGTAATTTTTATATTTAGGTGAATTTTTCAGACTTTTTGTTTTTCTGAGACAGTCTTGCTCTGTCTCCCAGGCTGCAGTATAGTGGCATGATCTTGGCTCACTGCAACCTCTGCCTCCTGGATTCAAATTATTTTCCTGCCTCAGCCTCCCACGTAGCTGGGATTACAGGCACGCACCTCCACGCCTGCCTAATTTTTGTATTTTTAGTAGAGATGGGGTTTCACCATATTGGCCAGGCTGGTCTTGAACTCCTGACTTCAGATGATCTGACCACCTTGGCCTTCCAAAGTGCTGGGATTACAGGTGTGCACCACCACGCCCCAGCCTGAATTTTCTTTCTTTTTTAATTGATTTTGAGATGGAGTCTTGCTCTGTTGCCCAGGCTGAAATGCAGTGGTGCAATCTTGGATCACTGCAACCTCTACCACCCAAGTTTAAGCAATTCTCCTGTCTCAGCCTCCCTAGTAGCTGGGCCTGAATTTTCAATATTCTGATACGGAATGGAAAATATATCCCAGAATGGGATACTACCATTTTAATTATAACTAAAAAAGAACGTTCTGATTCTTAAAATCTGGGAAAATGGAATCCTAAATGATTTTAGAACTCATGTAATGGAGCCGAATGACAAACTGACACAATATGAAATACAACACTTCTAAAAAATGCATTGATGTTTTGAAAACCAATAGCTTTTAATGAAGGAGACAAAGATGTTACTGTTTTGAAAACAAGGACCAGATTGTACTAAACCATCCTCCTTTTATCTCTGATATCAGCCACAAACATAAATGTTGGTATGTACAGAGTATCACAAATGTTGTAACTACTGCATTCAGAACCACAGTTAGCATTAAAATTAAAACCAGTTAGATAGAGCTGTAGAATCTTCATACCTTTTTCAACCATAACACAAAACAGTAGAGATATTTAGTCCCATCCTCCCCACTAAATTCTTTTTTTTTTTTTTTTTCTAAATTGAGACAGAGTCTTACTCTGTTACCCAGGCTGGAGTACAGTAGCATGATCACAGCTCATGGCAGCTTTGACCTCCTGGGCTCAAGCAATCCTTCCATTTTAGCTTCCCTGGGACCATAGGCACAAGCAAGCTATCGCTCCTGGGTAATTAAAATCTTTTTTTGGTGGAGACAGGATATCACTATGTTGCCCAGGCTGGTCTTGAACTCCTGGGCTCACATGATCCTCCCTATTCAGCTCCCAAAGTGCTGGGACTTCAAGTATAAGCCAGCCCCCACTAAATTCTCTTGTAGTAGTTCCCACCATCCATATAGAACCCATTACATTGAATAAATCTCAAATGCTTACAAGGACTGCACTAGAATATCATCTCCAAATATAAGCAATTATCCTTTATCAAATTCATTCTGATAAGAAAATATACTGTTATTCCAAAATAAATAACAATGACACTACTTTGAGTCATTTTGAGTCTCCATTTCTCCGAATGCCGTGCTAGGTGATATAAAGGCCATAGATGGGATGTGAGGATGGGTCCCAAGCAAGCTGGACAGCCCAGAGGCACTGTAACCATCCAAACAGGCAAGGTCAATTCAGACCACCAATCCCTGGAAGTCATTGAGCCCACATTGATAGGTGAATACATCTGCAAAATTACTGTTATGACAGTAGTATGTAGCAGGTGCTTTCTACAAAAATAACATCATGGCCCTCAGAATACACAAAAGCATTCTTAACCTAACAGCATGTCAGATTTCTGAATCTTTTAAAAAGAAAAAGAAGCCCAGGTGTGGTGGCTAATGCCTGTAATCCCAGCACTTTTGGAGGCCAAAGCGGGCGGATCACCTGAAGTTGGGAGTTCAAGAGCAGCCTGACCAACATGGAGAAACCCTGTCTGTACTAAAAATACAAAATTAGCATGCATTGTGGCACATGCCTGTAATCCCAGCTACTCAGGAGGTCGAGGCAGAAGAATTGCTTGAACCCGGGAGGCGGAGGTTGTGGTGAGCCGAGATTGTGTCACTGCACTCCAGCCTGGGCAACAAGAGCAAAACTCCTTGACAACAACAACAACAACAAAAGATGATGTCAAGAATAGAGATGAAATGGGAATTTATTTAGAATCAAAGTGCTGGGGCTGGGCACAGTGGCTCATGCCTGTAATTCCAGCACTTTGGGAGGCCGAGGTGGGCGGATCACGAGGTCAAGAGATCAAGACCATCCTGGCCAACATGGTGAAACCCCATCTCTACCAAAAATACAAAAAATTAGCCGGGCATGGTGACTCGCACCTGTAGTCCCAGCTACTCGGGAGGCTGAGGCAAGAGAACTGCTTGAACCCAGGAGACAGAGGTTGCAGTGAGCCAAGATTGCACCACTGCACCGTAGCCTGGCGACAGAGCGAGACTCGGTCTAAAAAAAAAAAAAAAAAATCAAAGTGATTAGTTATATTTTTCCACAATTCAGCAACTTTCCAGAACTCAGCTTGGGACAGTGAGAGTCCCACTCCCACCCCACAGGACATCTTGCTGGGTTGATGGGAGCCATAGTAAACTGTGAAAATCTGTTAGAATAACATGCATTAGACTTTGTACAGCTAGGTTGTTTTTTGTTTTTGTTTTTTTCCTCCAAGTGAAACCTGCAGCTAGGTCATTTAAAAGAATATTTAACTCTGGTATTTCTATAGCTCTTTGTGTACATATGATATTGATCTGTGTCAGAGACAGATCAGCTCCTACCATGCAAAGGTGTCTGAAGAAAGATACATGTTAGATGATGGCAAGGTGTACAATTGTGTAGATGGTATTTTACCATTTGCCTTACATACACACACAGGCATGCATACATGTACAGGCTCTCTTATATTTGGAGAATCTTTCTGGAAGGATACACAAGTAACTGGTTTAACAGTGACTTGACTCTGAGAAGAACTGGGTGTGGGACAAAGGAGGGAAGCTTTCCAGTTTCTATTCTCTAACAACTTTTTAATTCTGTACTACATACATACATTATTCAAATTTAAATGCTTACAACTAGGAGGAAAAGAACAGAGAATTACTCAAGTATTATTACTATTATTGAGACAGAGTTTTGTTCTTTTGTTTTTTAGTAGAGGTGGGTTTCACCATGTTGGTCAGGCTGGTCTTGAACTCCTGACCTCGTGATCCGCCCACCTCGGCCTCCCAAAGTGCTGGGATTACAGGCGTGAGCCACTGTGCTCGGCCCAGAGTTTTGTTCTTGTTGCCCAGGCTGGAGCGCAGTGGCGTGATCTCAGCTCACTGCAATCTCCGCCTCCTGGGTTCAAGTGATTCTCCTGCCTCAACCTCCTGAGTAGCTGGGATTACAGGCATCTGCCACCACATCCAGCTAATTTCTGTATTTTTAGTAGAGATAGGGTTTCACCATGTTGGCCAGGATGGTCTTAAACTCCTGATCTCAGGTGATCCACCCACCTCGGCCTCCCAAAGTGCTGGGACTACAGGTGTGAGCCACTGTGCCTGGCCGAGAATTACCCAAATAGCTTTTTTTTTTTTTTTTTTGGAGACGGAGTTTCGCTCTTGTTACCCAGGCTGGAGTGCAATGGCGCGATCTCGGCTCACCGTAACCTCCGCCTCCTGGGTTCAGGCAATTCTCCTGCTTCAGCCTCCTGAGTAGCTGGGATGACAGGCACACGCCACCATGCCCAGCTAATTTTTTGTATTTTTAGTAGAGACGGGGTTTCACCATGTTGACCAGGATGGTCTCGATCTCTTGACGTTGTGATCCACCCGCCTCTACCTCCCAAAATGTTGGGATTACAGGCTTGAGCCACCACGCCCGGCCTACCCAAATATCTTAATGAGGCCTTTATGACATTTATGATTCCGCCTTGATTGGCCTGACATAACTGGATGCAAACAATTTTAATAAAAAGAAAATGACAAGCTCAAGAACTGCTTGCATACTTCATTTTGACTCTGTACCCACTTGGCAACTATAAATACATGATTCTTTGGGTCTGGGAAAGGTTTCTGCAGGTTGGATGACAAACAATATACATTTACAAAATCCAAGTTCCTGACCCTTCCTGTTCCATCTGAGTAGTCTTTCACAATAAGGCCTAAATATTCACCTGGTTGAGAAAAAAGCAGCTGTGACAGATGCTGTGCAAGCGTCTGAAGGGCTGCAGCTCCTCCCAGGTGCTCCACATCCAGGAGGGCCACAAGACTCTGGAGACACAGGAGGGCTCTGCACTGGATAGTGTTCATTCTGGAAAGGAAGTAAAACAATTCCATCTGTTTCTCCAGAAAGGTGTCCATCAGAATTCAGTATTAACTTTTAGCCTAAGCTTCAAGTTCTGACTGGAATTATCTGTAAATACAAGGGGACCTATGGTAGTTAGCAAAGAATCACAAGGTGAACAGTTTTTTAGGTTTTCTAAAATTTATTATTATATTTACACAATTATATAATATTATTAGAAAAATAAAATAAATATAGAATTTATTAATTTTTTATAATAGTATTAAAATGTTATTATTTAAGCCCAGGCTGAAATGCAGTGGTGTGATCTCAGCTTACTGTCTCAACATCCTGAGCACAAGTGATCCTCCTTCCTCAGCCTCCTAATGAGCAGGATTACATGTGCATGCAACCACATCTGGCTAAGTTTTTTATTTTTTGTAGGGATGGGGTCTTGCTATGTTGCCTAGGCTGGTCTCGAACCCTTGGCCTCAAAGAATCCTCCTGCCTGGGTCTTCCAAAGTGCTAGAATTGTAAGGTGAACTGTTAATCTGCCTAACTGAACTGCTTGAGTATTCACAGCCTCCAATACACAACTAATTAATGAGTCATGAGGAATGTCTTTTAGAAAAATTTCTATGTAAGGTAGCATCCTTAAAATTATTATTTTTTTCAGATAGGGTATCATTCTGTTTTCCAGGCTGAAGTACAGTGTCACTACCATAGCTCACTAGAGCCTTACACTGCTGAGCTCAAGCGATTCTCACTTCAGCCTCCTGAGAAGCTAGGACTACAGCTGAGTGCCACAATGTCAGGCTAGTTTTTATATTTTTTTTTCTTTGTAGAGATGGGGTCTTGCTATGTTGCCCAGGCTGGCTTCAAACTCCTGGTCTCAAGTGATCCTCCCATCTTGGCCTACCAGAGTCTAGGGATTATAGGTATGAGCCCCCACACCCAGCCTAAAATTATTTTTAATTGTGAAATGTGGCATATGTACTGTTAAGTATACAACATAGAGAGTTTAACAAATAGTCTATGAAGCCAACACCCATGAACTTGGAAAAGAAAGAAACATGCCGGACCCTGAAAGCCCCTGTATCCCTTCCTCATAACATCCTACCTCCCCGACACCTAGAGATGACCATTATATAGACTTTTATGGTAAACGTTTCCTTGCCCGTTTTTTTTTTTAAAATAGGTTTATCACCTCGGTATGCATCCCGGAACCAAACAGTTCAATGTTGCCTGCTTCTCAGCTGAATCACAGTGTGCATATTCTTTTATGCCTTGCTTTGTTGGTTCAACAATGTAAGTTTCAACCAAGTTATGAGTAGTTCTAATTCAGATCCCTTTTACTGTTGCATGTATTGAAGTGCATGATTTTGTCAAAATTTATTTACCGTTCTAATTCTGATGGACAACTTTGCTTACAGGTTGGGGCAACTGTGACACACACTGCTATGAACACTCTCATATACATGTATCCTAGGGCATGTGGGCACCTATTTTTCTAATGTATTTACCTAGGAACAAAACTTCTGGGTCCCTGGGGGAGTCAGCACCTTCTATTTAATGACCCATCATTTCATAAGATAAAATAATGACAAATGTTTTTGAAAAGAGTAAAGTTCTTACTTTCTAATCAAAGGTTTCCAAGTAGGGTTCCTACAACATATGTCAACTGCAATGCTGTTTGGAAAGGCTGTTTTCTCAAAAACCTAGATTTAAAACAGGCAGTAAAGCAAAGGTTAAAGAGTAGTCATTTAACGTATGATTCTCTTATATAACTCCAATACACTACTCCTAAGTGAAATGGTTAGGCTTCATATAGAATGACCTTTTCACCTACTTCCAGTACTGTTAGGTCAGCTTTGTCTCAGATCTTACCACCACCTACAACCTGGAAGTGTGAGATTACTTCTTTTGTATACAGAATGAATAGCTTGCTTAAGCCTTTTCCATGCTCCATGGTAAACCTAGAATGAAAACGGATTACCTTCTTTGGGATGAGGTAGTTGGTGAGAGCCGTGTGAACCTCATGGGAGAGGCAGAGGGGAGAGAACAGCTGTCCCCCACATTCATTGAAGGAATTCTCCATAAATGCATCACTTTCATCACTGCTAGAAAGCTCTTCCCATTCGTCATCGGAGGGATCTGGGAAGAGGGCAAACCACGCAGAACTGGAATAGTTAAGAAAATCTCCAAAGGAGTTTCCCTCTTGGCCCAGGGGGAAAACGTCTAAATGTAAATTGTTAACAAACCTTCATTGCAGCACATGTTGACGATAATTTCCAGAGCAGTCTGTTGGGCTGTCAGCAATGCCATAGTCTCTCTCAGTTCCTTGTCAGTGGCCTAAAAAAAATAAAATAAAAAAAGCAACTGACCAACTCTCAATGGTTGGGAAAATGTTTTTGAGTAATTTCCTTAGTGAAAGTCTACTAGATTTTTGCGCTTGGAATAAAGCACACAGGGAATGGGGAAGGTGAAAGAAAAGTCATGAAGTGCCAGAAGTACAAACTAGCATTATAATTCCTCTTCGTACAGTGGAGCATGCCTCCATTAACTGGGTTCCCATCTATCTGCACGGCTATTCTCCAAGCGTCCCTTGGTTAGCTGAAGAAAACAGACAAACATTCAGGAATTCTAAATGGAATTCACCCTGAAACCTAATCTACTGTGTCAAGAAGTAGCTGGGCACACTAAGATTTAAACAAGAGTTCATTCCAGACACCAGGCACTTACATTGAACCTGCTTTTAGATGCTTAGCTTAGATGTCTTCTTGGAATGGCCGCATTAACAAACACTACTAACAAGCCCTTACATGACCTGCAGAACTTGCTATAGAGCAGACAAGACAGACTTGCTTTCTGGCTTTCTTTAAAGACTACAATAAAGCATTTCTCTAAGACTGAAGAAAAAAGGAAGCTTGTTTTTCCTCTGAAAATACATAACATCAACTTAAACTTAAAATCATCCACTAACATTTCTTAAAATGGGTAATATAAATTTATATGACCTCAATTCTCAAATTGTCTATGAAAAGTGAAATAATCAAATGGATATTTCAAAACAGTACATGAGCTAAAAATAATATATATTTTACTGTTCGAAGATTTCCAAATTTCAGTTTTCAACTGTCATTTTTTTCCCTTTTAGAGACAGAGTCTCATTCTGTTGCCCAGGCTGGAATGCAGTGGCAAGTTCATAGCTCAATGCAGCCTCTAATTCCTGGGTTCAAGCAATCTTCTTGTCGAAGCCTATGAGAAGTTAGGACTATGTGCAGGACACCATGCTCAGCTAATTTTTTATTTTTTGTAGAGACGAGGTCTTGCTGTGTTGCCCAGGCTGGTCTCAAGCTCCTGGCTTCAACTAATCCTTCCATGTCCACCTCCCATAAGTGCTGGGATTACAGGTGTGAGTCTGGCCTCAACTGTCTTTTCAATGGCTGCACAACATTCCATTAAATGAATTCACTATAATTTACTAAGCATTCCACTAGTGTGGAATCTTTCAGATTTCCTGCATATGTTATTTCCTCAGATTTACTAGGTCAAAGGTTTAAAATATATTTATAGATCCTAGGACATATTCCTATTTTCCTTTCTAGAATGTTCATACCCATTTACAATCCTACCAACAAATTTTTCTTTTTGAGACAGGGTCTCACTCTGTCGCCCAGACTGGAGTGCAGTGGCGCCATCATAGCTCAACTGCAGCCTCAACCTCCTAGGCTCAAGGGATCCTCACAACTCAGCCTCCTGAATAAATGGGACTATAGCCACACTCTACCATGCCCAGCTAACTTTTTAAAGCCAGTCTAATTTACCTGCTAAGGGCTGGGCGTGGTGGCTCATGCCTGTAATCCCAGCACTTTGGGAGGCCAAGGCAGGCAGATCACCTGAGGCCAAGAGTTCAAGAGTAGCCTGGCCAACATGGCAAAACCGTCTCTACTAAAAATACAAAAAAAAATTAGCCAGGTATGGTGGCACATGCCTGAAATTCCAGCTACTTGTGAGGCTAAGGCAGGAGAATCACTTGAACCTGGAAGGCAGAGGTTGCAGCGAGCCGAGATTGTACCACTGCACTCCAGTCTGGGCAACAGTGAGACTATGTCTCAAAAAAAAAAAAAAAAAAAAAAAAAAAAATTATCTGCTAATTTTTGTGGGTTTTTAATTTAATTTAGAGATGGAGGTCTCAGTATGTTGCCCAGGCTGACCTTGAAATCCTGACCTCAAGTAACCCTCCCACTGCAGCCTTCTGAAGTGCTGAGACTTCAGGCGTGACCACCATGCCTATCCCTGGTGACTTTTCTGTGCAACAAATTAACTAACTTTGAAACATGTTCTTTAAAGAAAAAAAAAAAAAAAAAAAAGCTAATTGTTAATTTAATAGATGTAGTTCAGGAATCCCTAAATTTGAATTCCACTTATTGGTAGCAAGAATGTATATAAAAATCATTTCCATTTGCTTTGGGTGTGTGCTAATTCAACTAAATACATACTTACTAGTGAAGACTTAAAGCTAAACAATAGATGTTGCTGCTGGGCTCTCGTCCACTTAAAATATATGAAAATCTGGCTTATTCTTTTAAATTTATTTATTATTTTTTTGGAGACAGTCTTGCTCCATCACCCAGGCTGGAGTGCAGTGGCGTGATCTCAGTTCACTGTGATCTCCATCTCCTGGGTTCAAGCAATTCTGGTGCCTCAGTCTCCTGAGTAGCTAGGACTACAGGCATGAGCTACCATGTCTGGCTAATTTTTTGTATTTTTAGAAGAGAACAGGGCTTCACCATATTGGCCAGGCAGGTCTTTAACTCCCAGCCTCAATGATCCACCCACCCTGGCCTCCCCAAGTGCTGGGATTACAGGGGTAAGCAACCATGCCTGGATGAAGCTCTGGCTTAAAAGGAGCTCTGAAACTAAGCTCCACCTCTTTATGTAACTCTCTTCCTCAGAGCTTTTCTCTGCTTCTTACTGCTATCAAGCTGACATAAAGAACCAATTTAGACGAAATGTTATGACATCTGAGATTTGCTTCAAAATAATCAGTAGAGAAAAGACAGTGTGAGGGGAACTAGATGAAGTCAAACAGACCAGGATTTGAAAATTGGTAACTGTGGAAGCTGGACATGGGGTACTCTACTTTTGCATGTGCCCCCCAAAAAATTCAACTTGGGTTGAACTGCTCTTCCTTCATGTCTTTTTTATTATACCTTCTTAAGTTAAATGATGCAGTTTTGATTCTAAAAGAGTGCTGCAGAAGACACTGAGTAGTATGGAAGACCACAGCGGAAAATAACTTGTGTTCATGTCACCCTACCGGCACTTAAACACCAGCTGGCTCACTGGCTAGCATGTTGATCATTCAGTCTAGTCAGTTATGTCAAGACCACTTTATTTTCCATTTTTCCTCCTCTACCCTTGCTAGCCCCCACCATCCACCACTACAGTCTTAAGGAAGAGTTTATTTCTATTTTTAGTTTTACTGTTTTGAGAAAGATTCTCACTTAGTCGGCCAGGCTGGAGTGCAGTGGTGTGATCCTGACTCACTACAACCTCCACCTCCTACGCTTAAGCAATTCTTGTGCCTCAGGCTTCCAAACTGAGTAGCTGGGACTACAGGCTTGTGCCACCACACCTAGCTCATTTTTGTATTTTTGGTAGAGATGGGGTTTCACCATGTTGGTCAGGCTGGTCTTGAACTCCTGGACTCAAGAATTTGCCCACCTCAGCCTCCCAAAGTGCTGGGATTACAGGCATAAGCCACCACACCTGGCCAAAAGACTTAAAAAAGCAAGTTTTTACTATAAGAAAACACTGCATTTTTATAAGCACCAAAATAAAAGTAAAACAAAAATAAATCTCTATATAACAGTTAAGTATCAATAGTTTTTTTAATCAACAGTGGCACTTCCATCTAAACCTTGTTAGACTTGGGTCTCACCCTCAACCTTACTCCCTATAGAAGCCCCTTGGAAGGAAGAATGGAGGTAGGGACAATCACACAAGAATGCCGTTCTCCCATTCCCAGCCAGAGATTCAGATCCTTCAAACACAATGTACCTTTATCAGTTAGGATCAACAGAAACCTGAGTAGGATGGTGCCCACAGCTGAAAATGACCCCACAAGCCCTGATTTATCACATCCCCTCTTCCCACATACAGGTACGCAACAGGTTGGGTACTATGGTATACGCCTATAATCCCAGCCCTTTGGGAGGCTGAGTTGGGAGGATCACTTGAGACCAGGCAGCATAGTGAAATCCTGTCTCAAAATAAACCAATAATAATAAAATAAAAAGATCTAGGCTGGGGGTGGTGGCTCATGCCTGTAATCCCAGCCTGACCAACATGGAAAAATCCCATCTCTACTAAGAATACAAAATTAGCTGGATATGGTGGCAAGCGTCTGTAATCCCAGATACCTGGGAGGCCGAGGAAGGAGAATCACTTGAACCTGGGAGGCAGAGGTTGCAGTGAGCTGAGATCACGCCATTGCACTACTACACTCCAGCCTGGACAACAAGAGTAAAACTCTGTCTTAAAAAAAGAACTGTGAGCAACTCAAGGACAGGGTGGCACCCACAGGTTACTCATGTCACGGGGGAAAGTGGTTCTATCCACATTTTCATTTCTTTGAAACACTATCAGTTTATGCTTCCCAACATCGTGAACACAGGTAAGCATCAGAGGATGTAATTGCCTCCTCCCAACTCAGCCTTCGTCATCCTTCAGCAGCCTCCTGACTGGTCCTCCTGCCAGGCCCCTTGTGCTCTCCCTCCCTCCAGCTGCCTGAGTGATCTCTCCAAACACTAACTTGCTTTTTCTTACCTCCTTTATGACAGCTCAGGTGTTCTGTCCAAAAGGCTCTCTTTGGCAGTCTCTTCCTTGGCAGTCTCTCCCATCGGGGCTGAGTTACAAGGGCCTACTCTACAGATACCACTTTCTTAGAAATCTGTGCAGAGCCATAGCACTGTTCTTAGCACAGGCCTTAAAGCCTTGGTTTTATGTGTCTGTCTTCCCAAAACAGGAAGTTCCTGAAGGCTGGAAATTATGTCTTAATTATCTTTCTATCACCAGTGTCTAGCACAGTGCCTGGCATACATTAGGAACGCCGTAAATGTGCACCGGAATGAAGAAAGCCTCACTCGCTGTGTTCCCTGTCTTCCTATTTGCTCTCTTCCTTAACAAAATGGTCTCCCAAAGTATGGCTCTCTCTCTCTGCAGACTGTGTCAGCTGCAATGCTTCCTGCACCCAAGACTGCTCTCCTTTATTGCAGTATCACACCACCAGCACAAGTATGCCACCATCACCCACTCCAAGAAAACTACAAACCATCATTCATCTCACTGTCACACAACCTCTTCTGATCAGTAGTGCATAAATGAAGGTTTGGTCTGCCACCTTGATAAGGCTAAATACTAAAATAAGAGGCAAGAATGCAAAGGACAATTCAGGCAAAGAACAAATTCCTTTAGTTTGAAGACAGTCTGGCAGACAGTATGTAACAGAAGTGGGGAGATGCAAGAGTTACAAAGATGATCATCCAAAGTGTTCTCAAAGGATAGGTCTAACCCATCTCTGAAATCTCCAATATAGAAAACCATCATTATAGACAAGAGATATTGCCTCCTTTAGGAGTAGATTTTTAATGACATAAAGAGAGTCAACAGGAAAATACGACTCATTTTTACTGAAACTCACTTTATAGCTAATTTTGCTATAACATTTTTCTGCGAAGCCAAGGATAACTGCTGGAAAAAAAAAACAGCTGTATTAATCCATATTTGAGAACATCAGTCTGACTTACCGGAAGTAAATCTGAAACGAAAGTTTTCCTTCTGACTTTTCTTTTACGAGAAATGCCTTCCATTTCATCATCTTCAATCAAATCATCACCATTAGTGTTCTCTAATATTTCCTCAGCCTCTGCTGCAGTTTTCAGCCTTTGCATTTCAGCCTCTTTCATTTGAATAACTGTTTCACCAGTATCCATTTCCAAAACTTCAGCTAAGATCTTTAGTAAGGCATTTATGATTTCTGCTTGACTCTTGCATGGAATAATGTCCTTTAGATTCCAAATTGTGCCTGGGAAAAAGTGAACATAAAAATAAGAATTGCCTGTGAAATATTTTATTAAGTTTTCACGAGACTGAAACTTTCAGGCCAGTGTAATTTCAAAAAAATCTCAGTCTCACTGCCTTTGTTCATTTTCATTAAATATCAATGAGTACCACACTGAGGCAGTGCCCTCAGTCATAACCCTGCACAATCATCTCTCCCTTCCTTGGCACACAGTGCCTTTCTCTGATACTCTCCGTATCAGCAGACCCAGAGAACACTGATCCAGTCTCTTTTAAAATGACAAAGTGGGCTGGGTGCGGTGGCTCATGCCTATAATCCCAGCACTTTGGGAGGCTGAGATGGGAGGATCACAAGGCCAAGAGTTCGAGACCAGCCTGGCCAATATGGTGAAACCCCGTCTCTATAAAAAAAAAAAAAAAAATGACAAACTGAGTAGCATCGCTTTCTTTCATTGCCACCTATGCTGCTCTCCTCAGTAGCTTCTTATATTCCAAGAGTGGAATGGAATATACTAAGATTCCAAGGTCGGACTCATATACAAACAAGAGAGCAGATTATTGGTTTTTTTAAATTCCCAAAATAGAACAGAAGCTATCATTAAGTAGTCAGAGTAATTTTTTTTATGTTACTACAAAAATAAAAACACCTCCTGGCTATAAACCCAAAAGAACTGAAAGCAGGGACTTGACTAGATTACATCCATTTTCAGTAGGTTCGGTGGCTCACCCTGCAATCCCAACACTTCGGGAGGCCAAGGGAGGTGGCTTACCTGGGGTCAAGGGTTCAAGACAAGCCTGGCAAACATGGGGAAACTCTGTCTCTACTAAAAATACAAAAATTAGCCAGGCGTGGCGGTGGGGCGCCTGTAATCTCAGCTACTTGGGAGGTGGAGGCACAAGAAACACTTGACTGGCTGGAGGAGGCTGAGGTTGCAGTGAGCCAAGATCTCTCCACTGCCCTCCTCCAGCCTAGGCAACAGAGAAAAACTCTGTCTCAAAAAAAAAAAAAAAAAGATTACATCCATTTTTACAGCAGTCATATTCACAATAGCCAAGTTTAGAAGCAGCCCAAGTGTCCATAAACAGATGAACAGATCAACAAAATGTGGTATTATACCTACAATGAAATATTATTCAGCATTAAAAAGAAAGCAATTTCTGACATATGCTACAACATGGATGAACCTTAAGGCCATTATGAAAAAAAAAAAAAAAGCCAGTTGCAAAGAGACAAATTCTGTATGATTCCACTTCTATGAGGTACTTAGAGTAGTCCAATTCACAGAAGGAATGGTGGCTGACAATAGCTGGGGGAAAGGGAGCAGGAAAAACTGTCTTTCAAGGGTACAGTTTCAGTTTTGCAAGATGAAAAAGAGTTCCCGATTTCTGTTGCACAACAATCTGAATGTACACCATTAAATTACACATTTCAAAACAATTAAAGGCTGGGCGTGTGCTGGCTCACGCCTGTAATCCCAGTGCTTTGGGAGGCCAAGGTGGGCAGATTATAAGAGCTCAGGAGTTTGACACCAGCCTGGGAAACATGGTGAGATGCCATCTCTACAAAAAAAAAAAGAAATTGCTGAGCAGAGGAAAAATTATTAAAACGAAAATTAACTGTGGCTGGGCACAGTGGCTCATGCCTATAATCCTAGCACTTTGGGAGGCTGAGACAGCTGGTCACTTGAGGTCAGGAGTTCAAGAGTAGCCTGGTGAACATTGTGAAACCCCATCTCTACTAAAAATTACAAAAATTAGCGGGTGTGGTGGTGGGTGCCTGTAATGCCAGCTGTTCAGGAGACTGAGGCAGGAGAATTGCGTGAACCCAGGAGTCAGAGATTGCAGTAAACTGAGCTCGCACCACTGCTTTCCAACCTGGGAGACAGAGGGTCTATCTAAAAAAAAAAAAAATTAACTGGGCCTGGTGGTACATATCTCTAGTCCCAGCTACTTGGGAGGCTGAGGGGGGAGGATCACTTGAGCCCAGGAGACGGAGGCTGCAGTGAGCTCAGATCATACCACAGCACTCCAGCCTGGGTGACAGAGGAGGACTCTGTCTCAAAAAAACCAAAATGATCAAGTCAGTAAATTTTATGTGTTTTTTACCATGACTAAAATAAAAAGAAAACAGGCCAGGCATGGTGGCTCATACTGGTAATCCCATCACTTTAGAAGGTCAAGGCGGGCAAATCACCTGAGGTCAGGAGCTTGAGACTAGCCCGGCCAACATGGTAAAACTCTGTTTCTACCAAAAATACAGAAATTAGCTGGGCATGGTGGCACGCACCTGTAATCCCGGCTACTCCAGACGCTAGGCACTTGGGAAGTGGAGACTGGAGACTACAGTGAGCTGAGATCATGTCACTGCACTCCAGCCTGGGTGAAAGAGCCAGACTCCATCTCAAAACAATAAAAAAAAGAAAAAATAAAAAACCCAACAATCTCTCAACATAAATTATCTCTGCTAGGCCAAAGGGCAAGAGGAAAATAGATACAGAAACTAAATAAAGTACATACTAAACAGACCTTCAGATTACTTCTTCCTTCTGTATTCAGGGATTCTGGAGAGAAAAAAGTTGGTGGTAAAAAAAAAAAAAAAATGTAGAGAAAACTAAGTGGGCAATTTCTGAAATCACTTGTTCATAAATAGGTGGGGATCCCGACAACAGCATGTCTTTAACAGGTTAACAGTAGTTTGTTAAATTCAAAAAAATCTAGGCTGGGCATGGTGGCTTGCGCCTGTAATCCCAGCACTTTCAGAGGCTGAGGCAGGTGGATCACCTGAGGTTGGGAATTTGAGACCAGCCTGACCAGCATGGAGAAACCTCAACTCTACTAAAAACACAAAAATTGGCCAGGCATAGTGGCACATGTCTGTAATCCCAGCTACTGAGGAGGCTGAGGAAGGAGAATTGCTTGAACCCAGGAGGTGGAGGTTGTGGTGAGCCGAGATGGCACCATTGCACTCCAGCCTGGGCGACGAGAGAGAAACTTTGTCTCAAAAAATATATAAATATATATTCTACAAGGCTTTACAACTATAGACAACTGCTTGAAGTAAGGGTCTCTTCTTAAATACTAAAACTGTCAGAACAGATAAAAGCACACAAGGCCTGAGCTGTTGAAATGAATGATTATTACACTTTGGCTCCCACCTCTATCCATACTGAAAGCTACTAAAACGATATACTATGTATTTCATAAGGCTAAATATTACCTGCCACCAATGTCTTCAATAGAAGGGATTCCATGGAACTGACAGGAGAAAGCAGTACTGATTCCAGCACGTGCAATGCCGTAGCACTGAAAGACTTCAGCAGCTCTGGGTTATCCTCAGTCACTGTCTGCAAACAGTATGCTATAAGGCAAAAAATAAGTATTTAGAAACAAATCAATTCTGCTTAGGGTAATTTACACCAGTATAATTCATCAATAAAATCTGCATTGCTATCACTTCATTAGACACATGTAGCTTTTGCAGAATATATATGCTTTAACACAGGATGACATATGCAAATGAGGCTTCCCAAACTATCAGTGCTGGAAAAGATCATGTTTCTTTTCTTTTTAAATTTCTAATCCTGTACAGATCTATACTTTTTTTTTTTTTTTTTTGACACACTCTTGCTCTGTCACCCAGGCTGGAGTGCAGTGATGCATCTAAGTGGTCTCAAGTGAGCTGTCTGCTTCGGCTTCTCAAAGTGCTGTGATTATAGATGTGAGCCACCACGCCCAGCCAGATCTACACTTTTTATAAAACACAATTTAATAGGCTCTTAAATGTCATGGCAATGTTGTTATTATAAATATTTACAAAAGTTTGTCCTCAGACAGGCATGGTGGCTCATGCCTGTAATCCCAGCACTTTGGGAGGCCGAGGTGGGAGGATCACTTGAGGTCAAGAGTTCCAGATCAGCCTGGCCAACTGGCAAAACCTCACTTCTACTAAAAATACAAAAATTAGCTAGGCATGGTGATGCACACCTGTAATTCTAGCTATTTGGGAGGCGAGAGGATAGCTTGAACCCAGGAGGCGGAGGTTGCAGTGAGTTGAGATTGCGCCACTGCACTCAAGCCTGGGCGACAGAGCTGAGACTGTCTCAAAAAAAAAAGTTTACACTCAATTTATGCACTTATCAAGGACCAGTAGCAAATGGCCATGGGCCATACTCTTATAGTAGTTCTGTTGTCGATAACAGGTCCTAGGTTTTGGGATGCTCTGGCTTCCTTTAAATTTATCATGACCTTCAAAGTTAGGGTTATTTCTGGCGGAGCAATAGTTCTTTAAGAAAAAAAGTAGTTTTATATAAAAGTATGAGCGAATTAAGAGATGTGTAAAATATCAAATCATGCCCATCCAAATTACTCAAAATGCATGCTACTGCTGTGATAGACAACACATTTATACAGAAATCCACATATATGCATTTCTGTATATATATCCAAATGTAGTATCTTTGTCATTAAGAGACCAATTAAATTTACTGTACAGGTTAAAAAAAAGTTATATGGATACATGGGATGGAATCTTATGAGGTCATTTTTCTATATGTAAGCCTTGCTTGACTTCAGAAGCAGAAGTAGTATTTTAAAAATCATTAATCTAGCTACATGCAGAAGGAAAACACTATTATACATGCAAAACTACTTTATTTGGATCCGTTTCAAGAAAGCTCATTGGGGGAAAAAAACTAAAAACAGAAGTAAGTCCAGATTAAAGGCTCAAAAATGGAAATGGCTTTTCTTTTAAAAGATATGAACTAACTTTCCTGAAATTCTCTTATCATAACAAAAACTGTCCTCTGAGATTAAATCACCTATCAATTTCCTAAAAACAGCGGAATTGTTTTTAAAATCCCCATTTACTCACAACTCCCAGCCCCGCCAAGACTCCATTTGAAGAAACGATTTTTAAAATTTTCTCAGTAATACTTATTCCACTATTTTCCCCCATTTCTGTTCTCTTAAAAATATCCATTAGAGCCAAGAGAAACAGCAGTCAGGAAAATACAATTCTTCCTTGCCAGGAGAAACGCAGTTCCATAAGGGGACAGCTAGATGCCTGCTCTAACGATGGGTAGAAAAGCAATGCTCTTCCTCAATTGTTTCTCCGCTCCCACCCAGAATTCTGCTGAGCTGCCCATGCTCTGGTTTCTGCCTCCTGCCACTGAGCTGAGGGTCGCCAGTGGCTCTCCAGCCCAATAAAGAGAAGGCAATGCAGCCGAGGCCACTGAAGTTGCTGGACTTTGCCTTCCCTGTCTCATGGAAGGCATGCAGGCCTAAGTGGAATTTCGATCACTTCTTTTCCTCTCTCTCTCAACAAACTCAGGCCGTCAGTTTTCTGCTGGAAGTATGAGATAGTAGCATTAATACATTTGAGTAAGTTTAGATTCCAATTAATTGGCTTAAAGCCCTGGTAGTTGTGGGTTACTGTTTCTTAGTAAATGGAGTAGAAAACTTCAAGAATTAATAAAGGCTGCTAAGAATGGGAACAGTCTAGAAACCACATATCCTCACATAATTACCTTTCTCCCTTTCAGAGCCAAAAGCAGAAAAATTGAATGCGTAGATAAATAATATTAATTACAGATTTAGGAAGACCCAGAAAAAACAGGTGCTCAGCTACACATTCACGTACAAAGAGAAAAAAAATTGCTCCTGTAGAATAAACACGCTAAAGCTACGCAAAAATATTTGAATAAGGCTACACATACTTAACGCGTCATCATCTTTTCTTCACTTACCTACTGAAATAGCCAGGTCAACACTGGTGGGAAACCTACTTAAATACTTTAACACAATCTCCAAACACCCTTCTTTGTTGAATATAGACACTGCTCTACTACTGCATTCACTAAATTGAAGGGGGAAAAAAAAGTTTTACTATTCACATTTTAACAGTAGGAAATCAACCACAGCAATCTATAAAAACACAAATTAGGCCTTATAAACTCAGGAGTTGGTATTAAACACACACCATTTTTATTAATAAAGGAACTAACGCCCATTCATATTCACTGTACATGAGAACTGGCTATCTATATTTTATTTCTATCACAGTGGAACCTTTTAATCAACCTCTTTGCCATGATGAGTTTCCTTATAGAAGGTTAGAGCTGGAAGAGATCTTGTAGATCATTTAATTCAACTCCCCATTTTATAAATGTGAAGATCCAGGCCCTAAGCGGTGAAGCAGCCCATCAAAGAGCACACACTTGTTAGTGTAGAGCCAGGCCCAGCTCCTAGTTTCCCTGGGTCCAGCCTACTGTTTTTTCTTTCTTCTATACCACAATGATAACAAGTTAAAGAAGGATAAAAGGCCTCTATATTCATCACACAAAAACACAAATTTATTTTTTAACCTACTATACTTTAGAACATCAACAAAAACACAAATTTAAAGAAAAATAAAATTTCATTTTATTCAAGCCTTTTAGAGTGCAATTATAATTTCATCAAGCAGGATTTACAGTCTGCAACAGAGAAGTTATAAGTAACTATTTTTTAAATTGTACCTTTTAATAAAAGACTCACACAGCTATCAGTGTTATGAGTAAGCATACATACTAAACACAGAATAAACCAGGCTAATTATAATAATTGTATCCATGTTTCTGGAGGTAATATCCATGTTTTAAGTTCCCTCCATACATACAACATACACCCATGACATGTTAACAGCTAACAGAGCTGACTAAATTAATAAAGTAAATCTGTTATGTAATGAAAAATATTTCATACTTCTACCTACCTACTGATGGCAGCATGAAGGAGCCCACAGTATAGTCAGGAAGACAAGCACACATATGTCAAGATAATTTGAAATGTAAATTATGAAACAAAAATGTTAAAAGCTATAGTAACTAAATGAAACCGACAGGGCTCATAGGCATTCAGAAAAGAGAAATCACCTTGGAGACAGATTTAGACTCTTTTCAAATAAATTTTTTTTTTTCCATTTCCGAATGCCAACAATTTCTACAACTTAAAGTTATGTGGTATACAGAAAAACAGCACCCATCAGTTTTTGCTTGAATGCTGTTTCCTCAGATCTGATCTCTCCAATTTTTCTGGTGGAATGCATTCATTAAAATGAAATCACAGGGCCGGTGCAGTGGCTCAGGCCTGTAATCCCAGCACTTTGGGAGGCCGAGGCAGGTGGATTACGAGGTCAAGAGATCAAGACCATCCTGGCCAAACATGGTGAAACCCTGTCTCTACTAAAAAAAATACAAAAACTAGCTGCGCGTGGTAGCGTGCGCCTGTAGTCCCAGCTGCTTGGGAGGCTGAGGCAGAAGAATTGCTTGAACCCAGGAGGCGGAGGTTGTAGTGAGCCGAGATCCCGCCACTGCACTCCAGCCTGGCGCCTGGCAGCAAGGCAAGACTCTGTCTCAAAAAAAAAAGGATTAAATCACAGTCAAGGTCAGACTGCTATGTAAGCATTTCAGGATCCAACTTAATCTTGTATTCTAAGAAACATCTGTGCTTTTAGGTCAGCCACTATAATTACTGCTGACTGAAGATAAGGAACTGTGACAGAATCTTGCTAGAAATGTGGGACATAAAATGGGGCAGAAAAAAGTAACTCCAGGTTGTGCTTCTAGCCATTGCCATTCCTAGCAGTGAGTCCACTCCACCTTCACCACTGCTACAGCAGCCACAGAATGGAGAGTGGCCTTCTGCCTCCTGGTGCCAAAGAAGCTCTTCTTAGGCATCCACATCCCACTCAGACGGTAACTGCCAGGGAAGAGGAAGAAAAGCACCAGCAGAGGTCTGTGGTCCCTATCACAGTCTAGAGGCCAAACCGAAGATGCATCTGCACCTGGGCCTGCCCAGCTTAAAGACAAATGCTACTTAGGGTGTATAGGAAGTTGGGGAAAGGAGGAGCCACAGGTGCTAATGGTCATGATGCCTCCTATTTTTGTGAGGTGCAATGACTGGAGAGGAAATCCATAAAACAAAAGATGTAGTGAGGCAAGGAGGAAAGGGATTGGGAAGGAGGGTTGACTTTAGGTCACCTGATCCTACCTTTTACCAAATCTTTATTTTTGAGATGGAGTCTTGCTCTGTCGCCCAGGCTGGAATGCAGTGGCACGATCTTGTCTCACTGCAACCTCCACCTCCCAGGTTCGCGATGCTCTTGCCTCAGCCTCGCAAGTAGCTGGGATTACAGGCACGCACCACCACACCCGGCTAATTATTTTATATTTTGGTAGAGATGGGGTTTCATCACGTTTGCAAGGCTGGTCTCAAACTCCTGACCTCAAGTGATCCACCTGCCTCGGCCTCCCAAAGTGTTGGGATTACAGGCGTAAGCCACCACGTCCAGCCCCTACCAAGTCTTAACATCTGGATTAATAGGTCTACCAAAGGGAACAGAGATTCCTATGCATTGTAATAGATAGAACAGAAGCCTGGGTACTGCTAGAGCAGGAGGCTGCGTTTGGAAGGCATCTTACCATATATTCCACAGCACATTCACAGCCTCATTGGCTATATTCTCAATAGAATTTCTCTTCTGATCTTTTTTCTCCTGTGGAGACATCTCATTTGAATCCAGTCCAGCACTACACTGTAAGCAAATATCATGATTAGCACCCTGGTTCCAAAGAATTAAACAAAAAGGCAGGACATCAGAAATGACTGCGGCTAACAAGCCAACTGAATCCTCACAAGAATGGTACAAAATCAATACAGTGTTTTACCTAATAACTGTGACAAAAGACAGGAAAGAGGGCAATGAAAGATGAAATAAGAGCTTCTACATAGCGCCTTCTGTTTTGTCTTCGTTTTTTATTACATAGTGCCTTCTAAAGTACTATTCTAAGCATTTTACATGTATCGTCATTTAATCCTCACAATAAATCTATGAGGTAGGTGAACTATTATTATGCCCAATCTCCACCTGCAAATGGGAAAGTGAGGTACAGGGAGGCTGCTGAAGGTGTAGCTTAGCATGTGGTGAAGCTGGGATTCAGATCCCTGCATTTGGCTCCAAAGCTAGTGTGCTTAAGTCCCTCCAGTACAGCCCAGGAGACCCTCTAAAGCAGGGCTTTTAATCCAGGTGCTACTGAAATTCTCCACCAGAAAATCCTTTGCTGGGGAAGGAAGGGCTATCATATGCATTTGGGGATGTGTAGCAGCATCCCTGGCCTCTACCCACTGGATGCCAATAGCAATCTTTACCCCACAAGCTCTGTAACAACCAGTGATGTCTCCAGACATTGCCAGTTGTGCCCTGGGAAGCAAGATCATACCCAGTTAAGAATGACTGCTCTAAAAAGACCGATGACTCTCAGCAAAACTGGATATCCTTTATGTAGCCTTAAGTGAAAATTATCCATCAACACAGAATAGTGGCTTAGAGGCACTCCAGATAGAGAGCTCTTTAACCTCTTAACTATGTCATGCAATAAGACTGGAATGAGATCAAACATGAGAACTTACTGTAATCTTCGCAACAAGTTCCTAATGTCTGTGCCTCGGCTTCGTCATCTGTAAAATGGGAATAATACCTGCCTCATAGGATACTGTGAGGATTAAATTATATAATATCCGAAATGTGAAAACAATACCCGGCACATAAATAACTAACAACTAAATACTATTTATTTTTATTGTAACAAGTTTAACAACTAAAGGAGTGAGTCTGTACAGTTTTAGGAAGGTCTTTCCTAACTGTCATAAAAATAAAGGTACAAAATAGAGATTGGTGTCAATAATGAGAGTAGATCGGTGTTTCCAGGAAAAGGAATTAAATTTCCATACAATGTTTAGGTAGAAGACAAAGTCACTAACGTCAAAGTACTAAAAAAAGTCTAAGTTTGCATCCCAAAAGCTACCATCGAGTTACTGTAAAAACTGCATACCTCTTTTAGCAGCGCGACCAGAGGGGTCATGATATCCTTAGTCACCATGTCATCACAAACTTCAAAACCTCCACAAGCACTGAGATTTCTACACAAGAAGTTTAAAACATGTTTTACTTTCACATCACATGTCACAAAACACTTCTACACTCTCAAATTATATCTATTTTTAGCCATATTTAAGTTTTCCCAGAGGAAAGAGCTTACTGTTTCTGTCATATGCTGCTGAACCAATCCAGAGATTTCCACCTGTTCTGATCCTTGTTCTACAAGATGTAAACAGATGACTCTGTCATATAACAACTTAGTTCTGAGGTCTGAGACAGTATACAGGTACATAGCTACAAGAAGGGGAGAAGGGAGACTTTTCCCACATGAATAAATCATGTACGAAGGGATCTGTTCTTGAAATTAAGACTACAAGGGCAGGGATAGGTGCTGTGGCTCACACCTGTAATCCCAGCACTTTGGGAGGCTGAGGTGGAGGATCACTCAAGCTCTGGAGTTCAAGACCCGCCTGGGCAACATAGAAAGACCCCATTTCTACAAAAAAAAAAAAAAAAAAGAAAGCAAACTGCAAGGGCAGCAAGGTGGGGCTCAGGTGAATGACACCTCCTAAAGTAGCCCTGGCTAAATTCTAATTGGAAAGATATGAGCCTTCCCAGTGCACAGCACTGTATTAGGCCCTAAGGATATGGATAGTCACAATCCTCCAGGATCCCCTAGCCTGTGTATGCTGTGGGAGGAAGGGAAGGGCTTTCCACATGCTGTTTCCTTCCTAGGGGAAGTAGGGCATCTATTTCCCCCATTCATCCTTCAGAGCTGACCTCAAGCATCACTCACTCAAGAGTCTTCTTCCCTGAACCGGTTTGTACCCTCTTGCAGCACCCTTTGTCATTGCCATTCGTTGCAATTATACAGTTATCTAATTGTTTGGTTAATGCCGGTCTCCCTCAATAGACTTTAAGATTTCTTAAAGAGAGACACTACCTTGCCCATTACCCCATGACCACAGCCTAGCTCACTGGCACACAGTAGGCACTTGACACATATTGGCTAAATCAGTGAATGAAACATAAATCACAAGTAGAGACAGAGCTGTAAGAACTGCCAAGTATTAACTTCTGCTCTTGCCCCCTCTGCAGTCCATTCTCTGCACAGCCACCACAGTGGCCTTCTGAAAAGGTGAGTTATATATAATATGCCACTTTCCGGCTTAGAGTAAGTAAGTCCTCAGCCCTACACCATCCTACAGATCATCCCTCTCTCAGGCCTCACCTTTTTAATTACTCACCCCTGCTCTTCTCAGGCACCTACCCTCTCTGCTCTTCAATCATGCCAAACCACCTGCTGCTTCGCTTCTTTGCTGCTGCTGTTCCCTTTTTGGGTAATGCTCTTCCCCCTATTTTTCCACGTCTCCTAGCTCTCTCACCCTGCAGATCTCAGTTCACAAGTCATCTAAAAAGCACCTTTTTTTTTCTTTCTTTTTTTTTTTTTAAAGAGACAGGGTCTTGCTCTGTCACCCAGGCTGGAGAGCAGTGGTGTGATTACGGCTTACTGCAGCCTCAAACTCCTGGGCTCAAGCAATTCTCCCACCTTAGCCTCCTGAGTAGCTGGGGTTACAGACACCCACCACCATGCCTAATTGTTTAAAAATTTTTCTACAGACGGGGTCTTGCTATGTTGCCCAAGCTGGCCTTGGACTCCTGGCCTCCAGTGATCCTCCTTCCATGGCCTCCCAAAGCAATGGGATTACAGGTGTGAGCTACCACGCCAGGCTCAAGAGCACCCAATTCAAACTTCCACCCCCAACTCATCATCTCGTTTTCCCACAGCAATTCTCACTATTTAACATCATGTGTTACCTTTTTACTAGCTTCCTGTCTGCCCCCCATCAACACGACTTGTGCCAAGACAGGGATCTTGGCTGTCTCGCTCAACAGTCTTGGCTGCATAAAATCCCCTGCATCTAGAACAATTTCTGACACATGAACTGAAAATTTCATCCAAGCAAGGGACCCTATGGAGGGCTTTTGGAACCAGTAAAACGTGCACCAGGCGTGAAGGCAGAACGCCTGAGCAGGTGGACGCTGCAGATGAAGCAGCCAGGTAGACAGACAGATGAGATGCCTGTGGTCCGGGGATACTGGCGTTCTCCGGAGCCTGGAGAGTGGGTTCAATCTCTGCAAACAGATCGCACCAGTGCCTCTCACACAGAAAGCGCTGGCTGACCGCTGCGACTGCCTGGAGCCCAGGCGCGTGGGAGACTAGCGGTGGCACCGCCCCAGACCCTTTCCCGGCTCACCTCAGCGCGCCGGCTGCAGTCTCTCTGACCGCCAGGCTGGGGTCCAGCAGCAGCGGCCCGAGGCGGCGCACCGCGTCTCGACGCGCCAGGCCAGGGAGCGCGGGCCGCTGCTGCACCAGCCGGGCCAGTCCCGCGCAGGCGCACTCGCGGACCTCGGCGCTCGGGTGTTGGAGCTGTGGACAGCAAGAACCATCAGAAGGCACGCAGAGCGCAGTGCGCACGCGCGCGGGACAGCCTCACCTCGACACCCGGCTCTGCGAAGCCCCCGCCTCACTTTTTCCAGCAGTTCCACCGCCGGCCCGTCGTCATCCTCGCCTCCGGTCCCATTCACCGCCGCAGCAGCATCGGCCTGACAGTCGCCCGTAGGGGAGAACTGAGGTCGCTTGAAGCGCTTCGTCCGGCTCTTGCCCATGGCGACGTGCACTGTGCGGACCACCGAGAGAGGAGGGCAGCAGCAGGTGATGGAGGCTACCGCGCTGGTGACAAGGTCCGTTGCCAAAGGACTTTCCCACTGCTGCTCAGCTGGGCCGGCTGACGGCTGGAGAACACATGGGGAACCAGTGCGCAGGCGCGCGGCGCGTCGACAGCGGGGCGAAGGCAGGCGCGCGGAGCGCGCAAGCGTGGAAGAGGATGTGGGCGGGGCCAGCTTCGGCAAAGGGGCGGAGTCTTGTGGGTAATATCAGGAAGTAGGAGGCTGGACTAGAATAGTAACGCTGACTCAGGCGAGAGTATCACCTGAGGCCAGAAGTTCGAGACCATCCTCGGCAACATAGGAAAACACTCCAGCCCTCCGGCCCCGCTCCCCCCAAAATTAAAAATTAGCTGAGTATAGTGGCTTGTGTGTGTAGTCCCAACTACTTGGGAGGTTGAAATAGGGGGATCACTTGGGCCCAGGAGTTTGAGGCTGCAGTGAGCCTTGATCCTGCCACTGCACTCCAGCCTGGGTGACAGAGTGAGACCCTGTCTCAATCAATCAATCAATCACACTATAAATAAATATAATTAAGGATACCATTCAGTGAGGATGTATGTTTGAAAAGTAAAATATTTTTTTTTTTATAAAAAGGATACCTGACTTGCAAGGTTATTGTAAGGTACACATAAAGTTCTATGAAGTGCCAGACACCAAGCCTGACATATAGTAGGTACACAAAAAAGTATTAACCGTGATTTTGTCTCCCCAGCACCTCCCATAGCTCCTGTCATAGATCGAGACCACTTAATGTTTTGGAACGAATGTATGTCTATATTTGATAAAGCAGAATCGCTTAAGAAGTTAATCTACCTGCCTTAGGTTCCTCATCGGTGAGGTAGGGACATCAATAGCATATACCTTATGGAGTTGTTATGAAGACCAAATGTGTTAATCTATTTAAGGTGCTAAGAACAAAGACCGGCAGATAATAAGCACTATGTAAATGTTTGGAAACTTTTGTTTAACAAAGAGATTCTTTTGCAAATATTTGTTGAGTACTAGGTACAGCGCTGGGCATTGGAATAAAACAATAATCAAGGCAGTTTGGTTTCTGTCCTGTCTTCCTGTCCTTATGGAGTTTACCGTCCAGGGAGAGATCTGTTGAATATATAATTATATTAATAACTTTGGTTATAATTGTGGTAAATACTAAGCAGAGGAAAAAGAACAGAAGAATCTCAGGTAGTCTTTATAATTACACATGTAATTAGTGAGTACTCAGTATACCCATAGCTTTGGGTCAACTTTCCGTTTTTCTTTTTTTTGAGATAGAGTCTTGCTCTGTTGTCCAGGCTGGAGTGCAATGGTGCAATCTTGGCTTACTGCAACTTCTGCCTTGGAGCCACTAAATATATGTTGGTGGGTTTTACTTACTGTATATCTTATCGGGCCATTGATTTGCCTGCCACCTACCTAGTCTAGGCCACCGATTTGTTTGTTTTGTCTTGTTTTTTGAGATGGAGTCTCTCTCTTATTGCCCAGGCTGGAGTGCAATGGCACCATCTCAGCTCACTGAAACCTCCGCCTCTCGGGTTCAAGCGATATTCTTGCCTCAGCCTCCTGAGTAGCTGGAATTACAGGTGCCTGCCACCATGCCCAGCTAAGTTTTGTATTTTTAGTAGAGACAGGGTTTCACCATGTTGCCCAGTTGGTCTTGAACTCCTGACCTCAGGTAATCCACCCGTCTTGGCCTCCCAAAGTGTTGGGATTACAGGTGTGATTTACCATACCCACCCCAGGCTACTGTCTTTTATCTTGAGCATGTGGCTTTCTGGTCTCTTCATTTCCACCTTGCTCATCCCCCATCTATTAGGCAGCTACAGTTATCTCAAAATATTCCTCCACCTTTCTCTTTATATTGTATTCACTTCCTTGCTTAAAACTTTTCAGTGACTGCCAGGCGTGGTGGCTCAGCGAATGGATCACTGAGGTCATGAGTTTGAGAGCAGTCTGGCCAGCATGGCAAAATCCCATCTCCACTAAAAATATAAAAAATAGCTGGGAGGTGCCACGGGCCTGTAACCCCATCTACTTGGGTGGCTGAGGCAGGAGAATCACTTGAACCCGGGAGGCTGAGGTTGCAATGAGCTGAGATCATGCCATGGCTCTCCAGCCTGGGTGACAGAGTAAAGACTGTGTCTCAACAAAACAAAAACTTTTCAGCGGCTTCCCTTTCTCTTAGGATAAAGATAAAAATCTTAGCATGGCTGCAGGGTTTCACCCCAGCCTCTAGCCTCACCTTTTCATTCTGCTCTTTTAGCCAATGTCTATGGGGTCTCAGGGCTTTGCACAAACCCCAGCCCCTACCCTATGAATCAGTGAACACAGTCTTCATAGGCAGGGACAGGGACTTCGTAGTCAAGGACAGGTCTCCCCTGAAACAGCATGAACCTGTTTCTTTGCTTCAAAGCACAGATCAAAATTACAGTTGTAATTTTCAATTTCTTTGTGAACAGTTATTCAATTGCCTCTCTCCCCAGCTGAACACCAACACCTGTAAAGACAAGACAGTACCCACTTTCATATATCACTGTGTCCCCAGCACTAGCCTAGAGCCTGGCACAAGATAGACATGCAATTTATTGAATGAATGGAGAGACCACATAGTCAGGAGAGAGCAGGGCATGCAATCTAGATGGAATAAGATGATGAGAATTTAGATGAGATAGAAACAGATTCCTCCTGTTTCACTGTGGATATGAGCAAGAAAAAAGTGGTTCAAAACCCAGGCCAGGTGTCGTGGCTCATGCTTGTAATCCCACCACTTTGGGAGGCCAAGGCGGGCAGATCACCTGAGGTTAGGGGTCCAGACCAGCCTGGCCGACATGGTGAAACCCTGTCTCTACTAAAAAGACAAACATTAGCCAGTCATGGTGGTACATTCCTGTAGTCCCAGCTACTTGGGAGGCTGAGGCAGGAGAATTGCTTGAACTCAGGAGGTGGAGATTGCAGGGAGCTGAGATCATGCCACCACACTCCAGCCTGGGCTACAGAACAAGACTCTGTCTCAAACAAACAAACAAACAAACAAAAGACACCTTAACTAGATGAGGACAGAAGAATTCTAGGGCAGTGAAAATACTCTGTATGATGTAATAATGGTGGATACATGCGATTATACATTTTTCCAAATGCACAGAATGTGTAACGCTGAGACTGAACCCTAACGTAAACTATGGATTTGGGGTGATAATGGCATGTCAACATAGGTTCATCAGTTGTAACAAATGCATCGCTGTGGTGGAAGATGTCATCATGGGAGAGGCTGTGCATATGTGGGGCTGGGAGTATGTGGGAAATCTCTGTACTCCCCTCTCAATTTTTCCATGAACCTGAAACTGCTTTAAAAAATAAAGCCAGGCTCAGTGGCTCAAGCCTGTAATCACAGCAGTTTGGGAGGCCATGGCAGTTGGATTGCTTGAGCTCAGGATTTCGAGACCAGGGTGGGCAGCATAGTGAGACCCCATCTCTACAAAAAAATTAAAAAATTATCAGGGTGTGTGCCTGTAGTCCCAGTTGGGAGAATGAGGTGGTAGGATCGCTAGAGTGTGGGAGGTGGAGGCTTCAGTGACGTGAGAGAACGCCACTGCACTCCATCCTGGGTGACAGGGTGAGACCTTGTCTCAAAAAAATAAAGTCTTTAAAAAACAAATGTAAATATAAATGCCATAGCTGGAGCAGAACTTTGTGGTCTGTTATCATTAGTTACTCTTTCCAGTGATAAATTACCATTGCTGCTAAAATGAATGATTAGCTTTATTTAATGAGCTTAAGAGCCCTTCTGGGAGCCTCCCTCACTCTACTGTCAGTCTTGGAAGGAGCCCAGTGATCTTTAACCAGTCTAATCTTCCTTCACCAGTCATTTTTTAAAATCCAGTGAAGCAATGATTATCTAACCATCCCTTTTTCCGGCAAATTATCTTTGTCAAGAGGGAATTTTTGAATTAGACTGCTTAGAGGCCTCTTCCCTTGAGACAAGTTGGAAATAAGCTTGTCATCAGTTATTGGTCTGACAAATTTTTTTAAAAATTAGGAGTTAGGCTGGGTGCAGTGGCTCACCTGTATTCCCAGAACTTTAGGAGGCCAAGATGGGAGGATCACCTGACTACAGGAGTTCAAGACCTGTGGACAACATCAAGAGACACTATTCCCAGAACTTTAGGAGGCCAAGATGGGAGGATCACCTGACTACAGAAGTTCGAGACCTGTGGACAACATCAAGAGACACTATTCCCAGAACTTTAGGAGGCCAAGATGGGAGGATCACCTGACTACAGGAGTTCGAGACCTGTGGACAACATCAAGAGACACTATTCCCAGAACTTTAGGAGGCCAAGATGGGAGGATCACCTGACTACAGGAGTTCGAGACCTGTGGACAACATCAAGAGACACTATTCCCAGAACTTTAGGAGGCCAAGATGGGAGGATCACCTGACTACAGAAGTTCGAGACCTGTGGACAACATCAAGAGACCCTATCTCTACAAAACATTTAGAAATTAGCCAAGCACATATATATATACATAAAAGAGAGATCACTACTATAAAAAGAAAAAAGAAAAGAAATTAGCCAAGCACAGTGGTGTTTTCCTGTATTCCCAGCTACTTAGGAGACTAAGGTGGGAAGATCGCTTGAGCCCAGGATTTCAAGACTGCAGTGAGCTATGATTGCACCACTACACCCAGCCTGGGCCATAAAGTGAGACCCTGACTGAAAAAAGAAAAAAAAAAGAGCTGCTCTGCTAGACTCCTGTTTTTCCCCCTTCTAATTTTTGTGATGTAATCTTCCTACAGTACACTCAGATCAATATTTTCTAGAACATTTAGACAAGTCACATGCTCTTATACAGTCGGGTTCAGCCTTTTACATAACATACATGATATGGCCACAGCACTCTGCCATGTGCCTCCAACACCACATCTCCAGCCCTGGGAGCCTCCTCAGTCTTCCCAGAAACTCCGTGGGGCTTTGCTGTCCTTAGGCCTGGAGGGCTGTAGAGCTGGGCATGCTTCCACAGCACATGCTGGTGTTAATCATCACCATTCTCCTGGTATACACGGTCTCGGATGCACTTACAGTTCCTGTGAGCTTTAAGGACTCATCGTGGGAAGAATGAGAAATACAAACCCGAAAGGTGGCCCACCCCTGGGGCCTGGCCTACTGTCCTCTCTCTCCCACTGCCCCAGCACATGCTGTATCCTTGGGCCAGCCATGTACTTTATGTGCCCTGTACCTCTCAGAGTTGTTCATGAAATCAGGTGTGGTGGTACACACCTGTAGTCCCAGCTACTCAGCAGGCTGAGGCAGAAGGATCACTTGAGCCCAGAAGTTGGAGGCTGCAGTGAGCTATGATCATGCCACTGCACTCAGCCTGGGTGATAGAGTGAGAACCTGTCCCTAAAAAAAAAAAAAAGTAAAAAGAACAAAATAAAAAAAAAGAAAGAAAAATTAAAAAATAAAGTAATTGTCCATGAGTTGTCATCAAAGGTATACATGTGGGTCCGGGCACAGTGGCTCACACCTCTAATTCCAGGACTTTGGGAAGCAGAGGTGGCAGATCTCTTGAGCCTGGGAGTTCAAGACCAGCCTGGACATTGCGGCAAAACCCTGTCTTTACAAAGAATACAAAAAATTAGCCAGGCATTGTGGCGCATGCCTGTAGTCCCAGCTACTCTGGAGACTGAAATGGGAGGATCACTTGAGCCCAGGAGTTTAAGGTTGCAGAGAGCTGTGATTACACCACTGCCCTCCAGCCTGGGTGACGGAGTGAGACCCTATTTCAAAAGTAAAAATAAAAAGTATGCACGTGAACTGGCCACACTCGCCTCTGAATTAGCAGTGCCTGGCACTTAGCTGAATTAATGTCCCTGGCATGTCTACTCCCTCCTCACGGTTACTGTCCTCTGTCTCAGCTGGCCCTACATAGAGTGACTCAGTAGTCACCAACAAGGAATGTCGCTGAAAGAACGTAAAGTCATCTGCAAGATGATTAGACACCCGGCCTCTAGTTCCAGTTCTGCCACTAACAGGCTGTATGAACAAGGGAAGTTTTCTTTATTTACATAGACTTGGTAAGGGTTTTTGAAATGTTAGAGAGCTGGGAACCATTCTGATAATTTCAAGAAAGAAAGGAAATTATTTCTGGAAGGAAAATTGCCTGAGTGCCTCCTGAGCAGGTGTCAGAGCCTGGGATAGGCGCTGTTGCTGGTGATCCCCGACTTGGTCCTCAGAACTTGCTGAGTTAGGAGTGACAACTGCATAACTGCTGATAGCCAACCCAAGGAAGTCACTGCAAAGGGACCTGCTGCCCACTGAATTTCACACCGTTCTTTCACTTAGTAGATGTTCTCTATTATTATTATTTGAGATGGAGTTTTGCTCTTGTTGCACAGGCTGGAATGCAATATTATGATCTCAGCTCACTGCAACCTCTACTTCCCAGGTTCAAGTGATTCTCCTGCCTCAGCCTCCCGAGTAGCTGGGATTACAGGCATGTGCCACACACCCGGCTAATTTTGCATTTTTCAGTAGAGACGGGGTTTTTCCATATTGGTCAGGCTGGTCTCAAATGCCTGACCTCAGGTGATCTGCCTGCCTCAGCCTCCCAAAATGCTGGGATTACAGGCATGAGCCACCGTGCCCGGCCAGATTATTTATTATTGAGTGCTTGCCAGGTATCAGTCCCTGCACCAGGAGCGAGGGATAATGAGAGAACTAAGTCCCAGTCCGTGACGTCATGGTGTTTACAGTCTATCTAGCCTTGCAGCCCTATGCTGCCTTTAACCAAGGTCCTATAGGAGTGTACTATTAAGAAAAATTATTGCTCGCTCACTGCCACCAGCCTGCGCAGCATGTCCTTCTGCTGCTCAGCTGTCCACTTCTCCATGATAGCGATGGAAGATGAGATCACTGCGCTCATCATTCACAATGGCTCTGGCAGGTGCAAAGCTGGCTTTGCTAGGGACGATGCCCTCCGAGCCCTGTTCCCTTCCATCGTTGGGCGCCCCGGGCACCAGGTCATAATGGTGAGCATGGTTGGGCCAGAATGACTCCTACGTGGGCGATGAGGCCCAGAGCAAGTACAGCATCCTGACCCTGAAGTATTCCATTGAGCAGGGAATGGTCATCAACTGTGACAACATGAAGAAGATCTGCACCACACCTACAACAAGCTATATGTGGCCCTGAGGAGCAGCCGGTGCTGCTGACTGAAGCCCCTCTGAACCCCAAGACCAGCAGAGAAAAGATGACTTGTATCATGTTTGAGACCTTCAACACCCCGGCCATGTGTGTGGCCATCCACGCTGTGCTGTCCCTTTAGTCCTCTGAGTGCACCAGTGGTGTTGTTATGGACTCTGGAGACAGGTTCACCCACATGATGCCCATCTGCCTTGACCAACTACCTCATGAAGATCCTTACCGAGTGTGGCTACAGCTTCACCCCCACAGCTGAGTGGGAGATTGTGGGTGACTTCAAGGAGAAGCCATGCTATATTACCCTGGACTTTGTGCAGGAGGTGGCCACCACCGTATCCTCCTTGTCCCCAGAGAAGAGCTATGAGCCACCCGACAGCAGGTCATCACCCTCAGCAATGAGTGGGTCTGGTGTCCAGAGGCAATGCTCCAGCCTTCCTTCCTGGGCATGAAACTGTGCAGCACCCACAAAACCACCTTCAGCTCTATTGTGAGGTGTGATGTCCATTTACAAATACCTGTAGGCCAAGACGGTGCTGTCCTCTGGCACCAGCATATACCCAGATATCATGGACAGCATGTAGATCACCACCCTGGCGTCCAGCACCATGAAGATCATGATCATCACACCCCCTGAGCAGAAGTACACGGTGTGGATTGGTGGCTCCATCCTGGCCTCTTTGTCCACCTTCCAGCAGATTAGCAGGCAGGAGCACAAAGGGTCGAGCCCTTCCACCGTCCACCGCAAATTCTAAATGGACTGTGAGCAGATGCCTAGCATTTGCTGCATGAGTTAATTCAGAAGAATAAATTTCCCCCTAGCAAATGCATATACCCCATACTAGCTTCATGAAACTTGAATAAACCTTCAAAAAG
The DNA here is from genome assembly GCF_049354715.1 of Callithrix jacchus. Lineage (NCBI taxonomy): Eukaryota > Metazoa > Chordata > Mammalia > Primates > Cebidae > Callithrix > Callithrix jacchus. Next base: position 7,855,429 of record NC_133521.1, on the reverse strand, counting down.
AAATTCATCCTTGAAGCTTGTATCTGATATCAGCACTGGATTATAGAGTTTATTGATGATTTTGATCTTATATGCAAGTTAACTGTTCCCGTTCGTACATACCTTTGATTTCAAACCTTAGTACATGTGGCTTGGTCGCTTCGTGACTGAGGTGAGAAGGTGCCTGTGGAAGACAAGTCCATGGCTTGTGGGTCTGTGTGGCCAGCAGTCTCTGATCTGTGCAGGGTGTTAATGTGTCAGGGCTGAGTGTGCTGGGATTTCTCGAGAGGCTGCAAGGGCTCCTGAACCAGTGTTTCTGTCCTGCTGGTCTGTCAGGGTTAGCAGGTCCAAGCCCTAGGACCCAGTTTCCTTTCTTAGCTGATGTTTTCCTGCCAGAGCACCATGGCTGTTACTTGCCTTGAGTTGGAAGCAGTTTGCATTTACACCAGTAAATGTATTCATCTTTTTAATTTATGTAAGGTTGTTTTTGTATGCAATTCTCAATTCCTTCAGAAATGCCAACAAAGTTTGGTTTCCTACTGTTATGTGAGAACATTAGGCCCCAACAACACATTGGTGAGTAAGGAAAATAAAAGTGCTGCTGAAAAAAAAAAAAAAAAGAAAAATTATCCAAAATTTGGAAATAAGGAAAAAGTATAGCTGCACAGTCTTTTCCTTTTTTTTTTTTTTTTTAAAAAAAAAAAAACAGAGTCTTACCCTGTTGCCCAGACTGGAATGCAGTGGTGTGATCTTGGCTTATTGCCATCTCTACCTCTTGGGCTCTAGCTATCCTCCCATGTCAGCCTCCCTAGTAGCTAGTACTATAGGTGCCCACCACCATGCCTGGCTAATTTTTGTATCTTTTTTTTGTAGAGATGGGGTTTCATGTGTTGCCTTGACTGGTCTCTAACTCCTGATTTCAAGTGATCCGCATGCCTTAGCCTCCCAAAGTGCTGAGATTACAGGCATGAGCCACTGCGCCCAGCCTGCATATGTTTTCCATATCATATTGTCCCAATGTCTAACAGACCCATGAAATGATTATTTCTCTAAGGCAGTACCATGAAGCAGAAATTTTCAAAGGGAGGAAAATGTTCTCTGCCTCCCTTGACCAGTAGAGTAACTCCTAGCCCGACATGGCTATTTTGCTGTTGTTGTTTTATTTTTCTATTTTCATTTTCTTGTAAAAATGGGGTCTCTCACCCTGTTGCCCAAGCTGCTCTTAAACTTTTGCCCTCATGAAATCCTCTTGATCTGACCTCTGAAAGTGCTGGAATTATAGATGTGAGCTACTGCACTTGGCCCACAATTGGCTATTGAATGCTTGAAATAAGGTTACTTTGAGGAACTAATCTTCAATTTCAGTTAATTAAAAACATTTTTTTGTTGTTACCTTGAGGGACAACTGTGAGGAACGCTCCAGTGTGAGGCCCCTAGGAAATGGGCCTCGCCATATGGTAAGCTTGAGCCCAGACACAGATCCCCGGTTGGGGTAGTCAAGCTGAGGGAAAGCAGGAACTGAGAGAGGGACTATGCTATTCAAAATAATTAACAGACATTACTTTATGGATGTGAGGACTTGGGAGGCATTGTATCCATTTTCGGTTCCTTATGGTTTATTGCTTCATTGTGTTCATTTTTGGATCCTTGCTACATTAGTTGTAAAATATTCACTTCAGTATTTACATTGTTAAGTATTTACTGGGCGTAACTTACTTACTGGGCATAACTACCTTACCTTGTGACTTAACTTCAGTATCTGCTCCTTTTCCTAGTTCCCCAGAATTGTTTTCTGTTTCTTTTGTTATTTGAGAAATGCTTTGATCTGATGTAAACAACATTAAGTAGAAAAGTATATAATGGAACCTACTGCACAAATAAAATTGCTGCTTGGGCATAGCCCAGCCGGTCCTCCAGACCCTGCTCTTTTCTTTCTCCTTTTTTTCCACGCATGGTCTCTTCCAGGTTTGGGACCCTCTCGCTGGATGAGATTCCCAGGCTCGCATTCAGTTCACAACATTACCTGCCCAATTTTCCAACAAGCCAGATGTCCATAGAACTGAAGCTTGAGAAATGTACATTTATTCTGTGGATGCCCCTGCTGCCTGTTGACCAACTCCTCTTTCTTGCTCCTCCTGTTATGCTCCCCTGATGTGTAAACACCTAACTTTAGTCAGGGAGGAGGAATGGATTTGAGGTTTATATCCTGTCTCTCCCACTGATGTCACCTGAAGAAAGACTTCTTCCCTGCAATACTTGTTGTCTCAGTGATTGGCTTTCTGCATGTCAAGCAACAGGACCTAGGCTGAACCCCTGGTGTTCATTAACATTATGACACTAAAAAGTAAATAAATAAAAATGAAATAAAAAATAAAAATAAATAGCTACACATGACTAGAGGATGCATTTGTAAAGTGCAACTCTAAAGCAGTGCTCTGACCTGGGAACAATTTTGCCTCCCTGTGGGACATTTGAAAATGTCTAGAGACATTTTGGTTTGTCACAACTATGGGGGCACTACTAGCATCTAATAGGTAGAGGTGGGGACCACTGACAGTGTAGGCTGGATAATTCTCTGTTGTGGAGGTCGCCAGTCTGGGCTGGATAATTCTTTGTTGTGGAGGCTGTCCCATGCATTGTATGATGTTTAACAGCACCCCTGGCCTCTACCCACCAGATGCCACTAACACTCCCCAACAGTGACCACCAAATATGTCTTTGGCCATTGCCAAATGTCCTCTGGGAGGCAAAATTACCTTTGGTTGAACATCATTGCTCTAGAGAAATATATGCTTTTGTTTGACTGACTATTTACTTAGGGGCCTAGACTCTATGAAATTAAATGTGAATTTGTATATTAATAAATTGCAAATGACTTTGATTTTGTCCAGTTGAGATGCAAATTATTTCTGTCCAGCAGAAAAAGATAACCCCAAGAATAGAATTTTGTTGCCTGTAGAATATTAACCAGTCTCATATCTAACCTAGAAATCCCATTTAAATACATTTTTCCTCACTGACTATATAAATTTCTGTTTCTCTGTTGAACCAGTTTTACCATCCTCCTGGTTCCTTCATTAAAGAACGCATACATGCTCACCCTGTGTGTATATGAAGGTCAAAATTTTAACTTGAAAACCATCCTTTGATACTGTTTATTCACAGGGAAAGAAAGGTGTTCACCAGGCACTATGAAGTCAAAAGGCAGGTTACAAAGCAGAATAAATAGCATAATCACACTTTGGAAATACACACAGCACAGAGAAAAACTCATGAAAGTATATATACCTGAACCTTTCACATTTGTAAAAATGGAACAAGAAAAACAAAGTGTATATACCAAAAAGTCTCCTGTGTTTATCTCTGGGCAGAATTAAAGGAGTTATATTTTATATTTTATATAATATGTATTATATATATGTATATATTTTATATAATATGTATTATATATGTATATATTTTATATAATATGTATTATATGTATATATTTTATATAATATGTATTATATATATGCATATATTTTATATAATATGTATTATATATGTATATATTTTATATAATATGTATTATATATGTATATATTTTATATAATATGTATTATATATATGTATATATTTTATATAATATGTATTATATATATGTATATATTTTATATAATATGTATTATATATATGTATATATTTTATATAATATGTATTATATATATGTATATATTTTTTTCAGATGCAGTTTTATTCTTATTGTCCAGGCTGCAGTGCGATGGTGTGACCTTAGCTCATTGCAACCTCCACCTTCCGGGTTCAAGCAATTCTGCCTCAGCCTCCTGAGTAGCTGTGATTACAGGAGCCCACCACCATGCCAATCATACATGATTTTTTTGTATTTTTAGTAGAGATGTGTTTTCACCATGTTGGCCAGGCTTGTCTTGAACTCCTGACCTCAGGTATCCACCCGCTTTGACCTCCCAAAGCACTGGGATTACAGGCATGAGCCACAGTGTCCGGCCAGATATTTTTTAAAGTCTTATTATTGCCCTGTTTGTATTTTCTGGGTTTTCTAAAATGAGCAGATATTTACATAATTTTTAAATGAACAGTATCTACATAATTTTTTAACCAGGAAATATTTTTTAAAAGAAATACAATATAATTCTTGCCTCCTCCACACAGTCCCCATCCTTTTCTAGATCCCACATGTCCACCTATGACCCGCCAGTGGCTACCTTTGGCTCTCAGAAGACTCATTTGGTATCTGGACACTAGGTTAGTTGTAGCACAAGTGTTTCATGTAGTACAAAGATCTTACATTTGTATAACTTTTTTTTTTTTTTTTTTTTAAGACACCAGGCCTGGTGGCTCGTGCTTGTAATCCCAGCATTTTGGGAGGCCAAGATGGGTAGATTACGAGGTCAGGAGATCTAGACCATCCTGGCTAACACAGTGAAAACCCCATCTCTACAAAAAAAAAAAAAAAAATTAGCCGGGTGTGGTGGCAGTTGCCTGTAGTCCCAGCTATTCGGGAGGCTGAGGCAGGAGAATCACTTGAACTCAGGAGGTGGACATTGGAGTGAGCCGAGATTGAGCCATTGCACTCCAACCTGGGTGACAAAGTGAGACTCTGACTCAAAAAAAGAAACACAGGGTATCACTCTTTCACCCAGGCTGGAGTACAGTGCTGTGATCACAGCTTATTGCAGCCTTGATCTCCTGGAATCAAGTAATCCCCTTGCTATATAGGCCTACAACACCATGCTAGGGCAATTTTTTTTTTTTTTTTTGAGACAGGGTCTCACTTGACTAGGTCAGAGTGCAGTGGTGCAAACATGGCTCACTGCAGCCTCAACTTCCTGGGTTCAAGTGATCCTCCTGCTTCAGCCTCCCATATAGCTGGGACCGCACACAGGTGTGCACCATCACGCTTGGCTAAGGTTTTGGTTTTTTTTGTAGAGACAGGGTCTCACTTTATTGCCCAGGCTGGTCTTGAACTCCTGGCCTGAAGCAATCCAATAACTGTACATATTTATGGGGTAGATGTGATACTTTGATACATAAAATACATACAATGTAATCATCAAATTGGGGTAATTAGCATATCCATCACCTCGAACATTCACCATTTCTTTGTGTTGGGAACATTTAAAATCTTCTCTTCTAGCTTTTTAAAATATTTGTTTTGTTTTAAATTTTCTTTTTTATATTGACAAGCAATAATTATGTATATTCATTGGGTGCATAGTGATGTTTCAATATGTATAATGTGTAGTGCTCAGATCATGATAATTAGCATGTTCATCTCAAACATTTATTATCTCATTGTGTTGGGAGCATTCAATATTCTCCTTCTAGCTATTGAAATATACCATAAGTTGTTGTTAATTACAGTTACCCTATTGTGATACCGGACACTAGAACTTATTCTATCTGACTGTGTGTTTGCACTCATTAACCAAGCTCTCTCTACCATTTCCTTCCAGCCCTGATAACCATCATTCTACTCTCTATTTCCATGAGAGCAACTTTTTTAGCTTCCATATGTGAATGAGAACATGCAACATTTGTCTTTCTGTGCCTGGCTTATCTCACTTAAAATAATGACCTCCAATTCCATCCTTGTTGCTGTGATAGGATTTTATTCTTTTTTTGTGGCGGAATAGTATTCCCTTGTGCATATATACCACATTTTCTTTATCCACTCATTGACTGATGAATACTTTGGTTGATTCTATAACTTTGCTATTGTGAATAGTGCTGCAATAAACATGACGGGGGCGGGCAGGTATATCTTTGATATACTGATTTCCTTTCCTTTGGGTAAACACCCAGTGGTGGAATTGCTGGATTGTAGAGTAGTTCTGTTTGCAGTTTTTTGAGGAAACTTCACGCTGTTTTTCGTAATGGCTGTCATAATTTTCATTCCCACCAATATTTTTTTTATTGTTTTGATAATAGCCATTCTAACTGGAGTGAGATGACAGCTCATTGTGGTTTTGATTTACATTTCCCTGATGATTAGTGATGTTGGCTATCATACACCTGTTGGCTATCTGTGTGTCTTCGTTTGAGATGTGCCTATTTATGTGTTCTTTGCCTGCCCACTTTTTCTTTTTTCCCTGGAGACAGAGTCTCCCTCTGGTGCCCAGGCTGGACTGCAGTGGCACGATCTTGCTGCAACTTCTGTCTCCTGGGTTCAAACGATTGATTCTCCTGCCTCGGCCTCCAGAGTAGCTAGGACTACAGGTGCATGCCACCGTGCCCAGATAATTTTTTTTTGTAGTTTTAGTAGAGATGGGGTTTCACTAAAAAGTGGGCCTGCCGAGCCTGGTGGCTCACACCTGTAATCCCAGCACTTTGGGAGGCCGAGGCAGGTGGATTACCTGAGGTCAGCAGTTCGAGACCAGTCTGACTGACATGGTGAAACCACATCTCAATAAAGAGATTATGAAAAAAAAGTAGGCCTTTGCCCACTTTTTAATGGGATTTTTTTTTACTGTTGAGTTGCTTGAGTTTTTTATTTACTCTGGATATTAGTCCGTTGTTGGATGAATGGTTTGCAAATAATTTCTCACATTCTACATGTTGTCTCTTCACTCTGTTGACTGTTTCCTTTTCTTTTTAGTTTAATATAGTCTCTTTGTTTGTTTTTGTTTTTGTTGCCTGTGCTTTTGAAGTCTTAGGCATAAAATCTTTGCCTAGACCAATGTCCTGGAGTATTTGCACTGTGCTTTCCTCTAGTAGTTTTATAGTTTCAGGTCTTACATTTAAGCCTTTAATTCATTTGTAGTTGATTTTTGTATGTGTTGAGAGAGGAGTCTGGATTCATTTTTCTGCATATGGATATCCAGATTTCCCAGCACTGTTTTTTGAGAGTGTCCTTTCACCAGTGTATGTTCTTGTCTCCTTTGTCAAAAATCAGTTGGCCATTTGCGGCAGATTTCACACAGAAAAAAAAAAAGCAGTTGGCTATATACATGCGGATTTATATCTGAATTCTCTATTCTGTTCAATTGGTCTGTGTGCCTGTTTTTATACCAATAACATGCTGTTTTGGTTATTATAGCCTCATAGAATCTTTTGAACTCAGGTAGATACCTCCAAATTTTGTTCTTTGTGTATTGCTTTGGCTGTTTGCATTCTCATCTGGCTTTAACTATGCCAAGGCAAGCCTTGATTCCTCTAAAGGGTACTCTATTTTTGTACTTGTTTTATTGACTTTAACTGATCAATGGGCTGATATCACTTCAGTTTTTAAATAAGTAACTATTTAACAGTGATTACGTACTTTTGTTTTTGCATTGCCTTCCATGCTACATCAAAGTCAGGATCTATCAAATTTTCAAGTAACAGTGGAGGTAAGATTTTATTTTTTATTTTTATTTATTTATTTTGTTTGTTTGTTTTGCGATGGAGTTTCACTGTTGTTGCCTAGGCTGGAGTGCAATGGTGTGATCTCAGCTCACCGCAACCTCCATCTCAGGTTCAAGCGATTCTCTGGCTAATTTTTATATTTTTGGTAGAGACCGGGTGTTGCCATGTTGCCCAGGCTGGTCTCAAACTCCTGGGCTCAAGTGATCCTCGCACCTTGGCCTCTTAAAGTGCTGGGATTATAAGCGTGAACCACCACACCCATCCTGGAAATAAGGAATTTTTAAAATTGTAAAAGTAACTGATGGAATAACTGGGCATGGTAAAACTTCGTCTCTACTAAAAATACAAAAAAAAAATTAGATGGGTGTGATGGTGAGCACCTGTAATTCTAGCTACTCAGGAGGCTGAGGTAGGAGAATCACTTGATCCTGGGAGGCAGAGGTTGCAGTGAGCCGAGATCATGCCACTGCACTCCAGCCTGGGCGAGAGAGTGAGACTGTGTCTCAAAAACAAAAAGTAACAGATGGCTCATTTTATGTATCGTGAATAAATAAATAGAAAGATTGCAATTGATTACTTAGAGAATCTGTGTCAGATGTGATAAAACATGCAGTTAGGCAAACTCTAAAGAATCATGTCTGTTGATGCCACATTATACTTGCAAAAGGAATAGATAACCTCTCTATAAAGCATTCAGACTTACAGGTTCATTTCACTGATTTAACCAATGGCAAAAGGGACAAAACATTAACCAACTGCTGATATAGCTTTTCTTTTCTTTCTTTTTTTTCTTTTTTCTTTTTTTTGAGATGGAGTTTCACTCTTGTTGCCCAGGCTGGAGTGCAGCAAGGTCTCAGCTCACCGCAACCTCTACCTCCCGGGTTCAGGTGATTCTCCTGCCTCAGCCTCCCAAGTAGGTGGGATTACAGGCATGCGCCACAATGCCCAGCTAATTTTGTATTTTTAGTAGAGATGGGGTTTCTCCATGTTGGTCAAGCTGGTCTCAAACTCCCGACCTCAAGTGATCCACCTGCCTCAACCTCCCGAAGTAATTGGGCTTACAGGTGTGAGCCACCACGCTTGGCTGATATAGCCTTTTGGGTATTTATTTCAAGTATTTATTAAGAGGTTAAATGTTTTTTTCAATTAGAGAACTAATATTTAAAAAGAGTTTTGGCCGTGCAGTGACTCATGCCTGTAATCCCAGCACTCTGGGAGGTCAAGTGGAAGGATCATTTGAAGCCAAGAGTTTGAGACCAGCCTGGGTAATATGGCAAGACCCTCTCTCTATGCAAAAAAAGAAAAAAAACCAGACAGTGTGGTAGTGCACACTTGTAGTCCCAGGTACTCAGGAGACTAAAGCAGGGGGATTACTTGAACCCAGGATTTCTTTTTTTGTTCTCTCTCTCTCATTATTATTATACTGTTCTTATTGTTATTATACTGTTGTTATTATTATTATAAGTTCTGGGGTACATGTGCAGAGCGTGCAGGTTTGTCTCATAGGTATACACGTGCCATGGTGGTTTGCTGCATCCATGACTCCATCATCTACATGAGGTATTTCTCCTAATGCTATCCCTCCCCGTCCCTCACCCCCCAGCTATCCCTCCCCTAGCACCCTACCCCCCAACAGGCCCCCGTGTGTGATGTTCCTCTCCCTGTGTGCATGTGTTGAACCCAGGATTTTAAGGCTGCAGAGAGCTATGATTGTGCCACTCCACTTCAACCTGGGCAACAGAGATGCCATCTCTAAAAAAGTAAAATAAAAATACAAAAGTAAAAGTTTTTTGTTTTTTTTTTTTGGAGAAAGCCAATAGTGAGTGAGCATTGCTTGAGCCAGATCAATTTTGCATTGTAGAATATTTACATCTTTACCCTTGAAGTCTATTGCCTGCTTTGCTGGCTGTTTAGCCAAGAAGAACACTGTAAAAAAAGCAAAACAAACAACAACAAAAACTAGGTTGCAACAACAAGCCACATATACTTGGTAGAATTTTTTTTTTTTTTTGAGGCAGAGTCTCACTCTGTCGCCCAGGCTGGGGGTGCAGTGGTACAATCTTAGCTCACTGCAACCTTTGTCTCCTGGGCTCAAGCGATTCTCCGGCCTCAAACTCTCCAGTAGCTGGAACTACAGGTGCATGCCGCCATGCCTGGCTAATGACATCCATGTTTAACGTTACCTGACCAATCTAGGGAATATGGAATCAAAGGCATGGAAAGGCACGGAATCCATATTTTGTTTGGGGATAATCTTTGTTTCATCTTCAATCCAGTCCTAACTGGATTGAAGAGAAAAGGGATAATCTTTGTTCCAACTGTAAGATAATGTTGGAACATTTAGTTTCATCTACAAGCTAGTACTAACTATACCAAAATAAAGTCTCAACCAACTCCTGAGTGGTTCTTTCCCTTTAAGAATTACATAGTATACAGTGATTAGACACTGAAGAAAATAAAGAAAAGCAATTGAAAATACATGAAGAAATAGAAACATGAAACTTTCAGTAGAGATGAGGTTTCACCATGTTGCCCAGGCTGATCTTGAACTCCTGACCTCAAGTGATCTGCCCATTTCGGCCTCTCAAAGTGCTGGGATTACAGGCCCAGCCCATTACTTTGTTTAAACTAAGTCATAGGTCAGGGGCATTCCACTGCACTCCAGCCTAGATGACAGAACAAGAAACTGTCTCAAAACCCCACCCCTCAAAAAACTAATTCATACTAACTTACCAAGGAAATAATAAACAAACCAACATTTTAAACAATTATCATGAATTGTCATTTCTTTTGCTAGTGTTTCTCTCTCAACAATACGCAAAAATGCCACTACAGGACTATCCACCTGTGTCCATTTCTTGGAGTCTTGGGATCGGAAAAAGGCTGGTCCATTAATCTTCACTGCAGATGTTTCTGCAAACAGCAAGTGCGTGTGGCTGCCAGTGACATTGGGTAATCGAGATTAGTCTGGCAGGCTCTGGATCCGGGACCTGAATTCTTTGCACACCAGGGAAACTCTGGCTCACTGGCACTTATATTCTTCCAATTTATGCTTTCTCTGCAAGGGCTTCCATTGGACAGTGAAGAAAATCTGCTAACATTTGAGTGAGTTGCTTCCTCTCATCTATATTTCTGCTGCCATTCTGCCATTGTAATCTGCTGGCAACATTCACGTGTCCATCATTTTAGAAAGCCTTTCTCCGGGTTCTTATCTGCTTGTTTATCTAGTAGGGATACTTCTTGGACCACAGCAGGCAAAAAACTGATCCTCTAGTGAACTGCTGTATCACTCAAGGCTGCATTTTCTAGATTTTGTAATGTTCTACAAGATTTATAGTCTGTGGTGGTGGCTCACTGCTCACTTGCAGATGTCAGAAATGAACAGTTTTTATTTTCATTCATCTTTACCTATTTATAAATTTACTTCCTAGGCGTCTAATCGCCACACAGAGCTTGTTTAAGTTGTTCTAATACATTATTTCATTGTTTCTTGTTTGTTTGCTTGTTATGGTTTTTTTGAGAAAGGGTCCTGCTCTGTTGCCCAGGCTGGAGTGCAGTGGCACGATCCTGGCTCAATGAAGCCTCAATCTCCTGGGGCCAAGCGATCCTCCTACTTCGGCCTCCCAAATAGCTGGGACCACAGGAGAATACCACCATGCCCAGCTGACTTTTTTTTTGAGACAGAGTCTAGCTATGTTGCCTAGGCTGGTCTCAAACCTCTGAGTTCAAGTGATGATCCTCTCCCTTTAGCCTCCCAAAGTGCTGAGATTACAGGCATGAACCTGGCCTCTGCAAACATCATTTGCATAAACAGACCTTTCTTTCCAAATAGACAACGCTCTGCCAAAGTGCTTCTTACAACTCTCATCAGTTTCACTTGAAACATGCTTAAAAGCTTCCGCCATAACCGGTGCAAATCTTTCGGAAGCTCCAACCCCCTCCTCTTGCTTTGTATTTAGTAGAGACAAGGTTTCACCATATTACCCAGTGTGGTCTCACTGGCAAGGTGAGAAAAGTAAGCCTCCTGTTTGGCTTTGCTCTCTGCAGCTCCAGCTACCACGCAGTGACTACGGGCCCTGGGTGCTTGCTGTGGTGAAATAGAGCCACAGGGGCCAGGTCCGCATGCTCTGCTGTGAGTTGCTGCTCAACGCCTACAGCTCCTTCTCCAGTGCTGTCTCATAGAAGGCTGACATCCCTCCCACCCCACATTCACACTGTTCCACTAGGGTGATGGAGGAGAGTTTTCCTCCCTCTCCCCTCCCCCCTCCCTCCCCCCTCCCTCCCCCCTCCCTCCCCCCTCCCTCCCCCCTCCCTCCCCCTTCTCCCTCCCCCTTCTCCCTCCCCCCCTTCTCCCTCCCCCTCCCGCCCTTCCTCCCTTCCTGTCTTCCTCTTCCTCCCTTCCCTTCTTCCCTTCCTTCTCGGAGTTTCACTCTTGTCGTCCAGGCCGGAGTGCAGTGGCAATCTAGGCTCACTGCAACCTCCGCCTCCCAGATTCGAGAGATTCTTTTGCCTCAGCCTCTCAAGTAGCTGGGTCTACAGACATGCGCAACTACGCCTGGCTAATTTTTGCATTTTTAGTAGAGACATGGTTTCACCATATTGGCCACGCTGGTCTCCCAACTTTTGACCTCAGGCGATCCACCGGCCTCGGCCTCCCAAAGTGCTGGGGTTACCGGCGTGAGCCGCCTCGCCCTGCCCCACCCTACCGGTTTCGTTGCTCTCTGAAGCCTCGCCCCCTTGCCCCACCCTCTACGCCCTACCACCACTCTGCTTGGTAGGATTTAATCTTAATTCGCATTACCCTAAATCTCATCTAACTCATTCCAACTTTGGAAAGTGACATGCCTTAAATGGTTGTGATCACAACAGGCATTAACTTCTTTTGCTCCAGTGTGCTAAGAAACATTTGAAGGATATCCTTTTTCTGTTTGTTTTTGAAATAAGGTCTCTCAGCCGCCCAGGCTGGAGAGCAGTGGCACCATCATACTCATGGCAGCCTCGAACTCCTGCGCCCAAGCAAGCATCCCATCATAGCCTGTTTAGTAGCTGGGACTACAGGTGCACACCACTATGCCTAGCTAATGTTTTTAAAATTATTTTGTAGAGATGAAGTCTCTCTGTGTTGCCCAGGGTGGTCTCGAACTCCTGGCCTCAACTGATTCTCCCGCTTCAGCTCCCAAAGGGCTAGGATTACAGGCATGAGCCACTGCATCTGGCCAAGGACATTCTGTTTACCTAAAAGTCAACAAAACGGCTGGGCATGGTCGCTTGCACCTGCAATTCTAGCACTTTAGGAGACTGAGGTTGGTGGATTGTTTAAGCTTAGGAGTTCAAGACCAGCCTGGACAACATAATGAGACCCTGTCTCTATTGAAACAAAAAAAAAAAAAAAATTAAATATGAAAGAGGTCAACAAACCCAGTTGTTCAATATCTTTGTCAGTGCAGAATTGTCAGTCTTTCTCGTTTGAGCCATTTTAATGGGTTTATGGCTACCAGAGCCTTAAACACTGATGGTAGGAACATGATATGCTGCAGTCACTTGACAAAATAATTTGGTGATTTTTTAAAGTAAATTTTCTTTTTTTCTGAGACTGAATCTCACTCTGTAGCCCAACCTGAAGTGTAGTGGCATGATCTCGGCTCACTGCAACCTCTGGCTCTCGGGCTCAAGTGATTCTCTTGCCTCAGCCTCCAGAGTAGCTGGGATTAGAGGCACCTGTCACCATGCCCAGCTAATTGTTGTATTTTTAGTAGAGATGGGGTTTCACCATGTTGGCCAGGCTGGTCTGGAACTCCTAACTTCAGGCGAGCTCCTGCCTTGGTATCCCAAAGTTCTGGATTACAGGCATGAGCCACTGCCCCTGGCCAGTTTGGCTATTTTTAATAAAGCTGCATACATAGGCAGCTCATGACCAGCAATTCCACTACATGGTATTCCCAAGGAAAGTGAATGAATCTATGCAGACTTGTACATGATTATTCATAGAACCTTTTTTATTATTTATTTATTTATTTTTTATTTATCTTTTTTCTTTGTTTTTTCAAATTTATTTTATTTTTTTATTCATAGAACCTTTATGAATCATAGTCGCAAACTGAAAACAACCTAAATGCCCATCAACTCATAAATGGATAAACAAAGAAAGGAACAAATTGCCAACATGTGTGTTAACATAGACAAACTCTCAAAAGCATGTTGACAAAAAAAAAAAATCAAAAACATGTTGAACAAAAGAAGCCGGAGGCAGGATTATTGCACTGCATGATCACACTACAGTGTCATTTGCGTGAAACTCTCGAAAAGACAAATCTACCGTGATAGAAGCAGGACAGTAGTTTCCTGGAGCCAGGAACTGGGGATGGGACCTGGCAAAGGAAACTTTTTTTTTGTATAAAACATTTAATTTATTGGTCTTTGTGGGGGGGAATCACTACTGTTTTACAACTGAGCCATCAATTTTGTAGCTTCGTCCACATTAACTGGGTTGCTTTCATGATGCTGCTGAGGAATCAGGACTTTCTGCAGCGGTTCAAGTGAAAGGCCTTTTGAGAAATGTGCAAGTTCCTTTTGTACATCTACAAAAGCTTTATTTACTCTGTTAATTTTTTCTTCATAATGTTTATCTTCTTAAGATTAGTGGTAACTGGTTTTGTTTTGTTTTTAGCCTTAAAGTTTTTTAGCTGGCTATGTGAAATACATTCCCGGACTTCGGCCCTCTCAATTTGTTTTTGGCCATTGTTAGGAATTCAACATTTGCGTGCAGCTTCTTTTTTTTTTGAGACACAGTTTCACTGTTGTTACCCAGACTGGAGTGCAATGGCACGATCTCGGCTCACCGCAACCTCCACCTTCTGGGTTCAAGCAATTCTCCTGCCTCAGCCTCCCGAGTAGCTGGGACTACAGGTGCGCACCACCATGCCCAGCTAATTTTTGTATTTTTAGTAGAGATGGGGTTTCACCTCATTGACCAGGAAGGTCTCGATCTCTTGACCTCGTGATCCACCTGCCTCGGCCTCCCAAAGTGCTGGGATTATAGGCGTGAGCCACTGCACCCAGCCGCGTGCAGCTTCTTAAGCTCCAGGTGACGCCATCTGGCACGCACGGCGTCCTGGCAAAGGAAACTTTTGAGAGGATAACAATATTCTGCTTCTTGCTCTTGGTTACACAGGTGCCACATTTACTAAAATTCACACTGTACAGCTTAAATGGATGTATTTTATTATATGTAAATTAAACCCAATAAAGTTGTTTTTTTTCTTTTCACTATCTCCAGTAATGGCTATAAGCAATAAAGTTGATTTTTTAAAGCCCACAGAACCCGTCTCTGTTTTGATCAGTTCCCAGATTCTTTTTTTTGTTTGTTTTTTTCTTTTTTTGAGTTTCACTCTCATCACCCAGGCTTGAGTGCAAAGGCGTGATCACAGCTCACTGTAATCTCTGCCTCCCAGGTTCAAGCAATTCTCTTGCCTCAGATTCCAAGTAGCTGAGATTGCAGGTACCCGCCACCATGCCCTGCTAATTTTTGTATTTTTAGCAGAGACAGGGTTTTACCATGTTGGCCAGGCTGGTCTCGAACTCCTGACCTCAGGTGATCTGCCCACCTTACCCTTCCAAAGTGCTGGGATTATAGGCGTGAGCCACCATGCCTGGCCCCCAGATTCATTGTTAATTTTCATGGGTTGCACTCCCTGTTTGGAGAGTGAGCTTCCTGCTGACTATCACTATTTATTTATTTTTATTAATTTATTTTTTATTTTTTAAGAGCAGGTTTCACTCTGTTGTCCACAGCTCACTGCACTTTCCTGGAGTCAAGCAATCCTCCCGCCTCAGCCTGCTCAGTAGCTGGGACTATAGACATGCACCACCACACTTGGCTAATTTTTTTGCATTTTTTATAGAGATGGGGTCTCACCATGTTGCCCAGGCTGGTCTGAAACTCCTGGGCTCAAGCAATTCTCCTGCCTTGGCCTCCCAACATGCTGGGATAACAGGTGTGAGCCACTGTGCCTGGCCAGTCGCTATATATTGATCCCTCAATATGCGTCAAATGTTGCTCTAAGAGATTTGCATATATTAAGCCACTAAATCTCCCAACAATCCCACACAACGTCAATAGCCCCATGTTAGAGATGGGAGAGGCAAAGGGAGGGCAAGCGCCTTGCCTAAGAGCACGGCACATGATTTTTAAGTGACAGACAGAATTTAACCTATACGGTCAGGCACCAGAGTTTGGTGTGTGATAACTGCAATACGCTGTCTCCTACTGAATTTGCTGATAGACACCTAAGAGCTAGTAAATTGAGGAAATCAAAGTTTTAATTAATAGATAACAGCAGGTAAGAAGAGGAACACAGTAAATGACTAAAAATGACGCAGGGGAAGGGTTCCCAAATTGGGCAATATGCTTTCTGCACCCGTTTCCCCATGTGTCAAATAAACTACTCCATGTAGCTAACTCATACTTAGCCACCTCACTGAAAAAAAAAAAGTATTTCATGTGCACACACAACTTAAAAAGTTAAAGGCCAGGTGTGTTGCCTCATGCCTCTAATCCCAGGATGTGGGGGGTAGAGGTGGGAGGATTGCTTGAGTCCAGGAGTTTAAGACCAGCCTGGGCAATACAGCCAGACTTGGGTAAGAAAGAAAGGAAGAGAGAAAGGGAGAAAGGGAGAAAGAGAGAGAGAGATAAAGAGAGCTGATAATTGTAGAAAGCAGAATTTAAAAGTCAACTTCTAGCAAGGATATTTTTCTTTTAATTTACGTAATGTACTTACAATAGACTTAGTTATTTTAGTTTCTGCACTGTTATTTAAATTACAAATCTCAGGCCGAAGTGGAACGATTGCTTGAGCTCAGGAGTTCGAGACCAGCCTGGGCAACATAGCGAGACTCTGTCTCTACAAAAAATGTTAGTTAGCCAGGAATGGTGAGAGCCTGTAATTCCAGCACTTTGGGAGGCTGAGGTGGGAGGACTGCTTGAGCCCAGGAGTTGGAGGCTGCAGTGAGCCATGATTGTGCCACTGCACACCAGCCTGGGTGACAGAGAGAGACCCCAACTTAAAAAAAGAAAGAAAATTTTTGTTTTAGTGTATTTATGTATTTATGTACAAACTCAATTTCAATACCGAAGTCAAGGTTCATCCATTTGTTTTACCAACAGCAATTGAGCATCTTCCATAGATGCCAGGCACTCTTGGGTACTCCAGATACACATATACCAAGGATTCAGAATAGCGACTCAAAAGTTAGTGATTTAACAAAGAAGCTGGAAAGTTATCTTTTACATACATTATTTCATTTCATCCTTCTAGCTATTCTGCAAGATAGCCATCTAACAGGCCTAAATGCAATTAAGGTTCAGAGAGAATAAGTCACTTGCCCCAGTGGCTAATGGAGGAAGTGGGACTGTAATGCACGTTATCTGCCAAGCCTGGGCCCCTTCACTGCCTGTGGCCCTGAGCTCTCTCACCTGCCAGATAGCATGAGGCTTGATTGGAAGCACCCTCATCTGTTAAGATCCACTCTCCACCGTGTGCTCCTGGGACACAGTTGCTGTGTGCTATGCTAGCGATCAGGCAAGCAAGAGAAGCCGACTTGGATTAAACTGAAAACCAATTATTTAAAGGATATTGGGGACGTCAGGATTTTGGAGAGGTATAGAGAGACTGGTTCAAGGCTAAAGTAGCAGAAGAAAAAAATGCCCAAGCCCGTCTTACAGAACTGGTTGGATGAAGAAACTGATGCCACCACCCCTGAGCGCCACCGAGTGCCCTGCCATGGAAACACAGCTTTACCACCTCCCTACATGCCTGGGTCCCAAATGCAGAGGAGCCTAAAGTTTTCTGGGTGGTCCTGAGACAGGATGGACTGACATAGCCAGCATGCTTCAAACTTAGCACAGGTGCTCAGAGGGAGGTGGGCAGGGCTACCACTCTGTGATTCTCTCTGTGGGATGTTCAATATGTTTGCATGCCTCTTCTCCAATTAAAAAAGAGGAACTGGACAGACAGAAACTCCCACAAACACCCTGTGTCCCCCAAAGAATGTGAACAAATGTTAGGGGAATGACAGAAAAGCAGGCGGTTTAACAGGTTTCCGTACTGCAGGACCACTCGGGGCATTCATTCATTCATGGCAGGGTCGTCCAGGCTGTAATGCAGTGGCGCGATCACAGCTCACTGCACCCCCAGCCTCCGGAGCTCAAGTGATCTGCCTATCCCGGCTTCCCAAGCAGCTGGGACTACAGGCAACAGCCGCCGTACCCAGCCAATATGGAGCTTTTAATATGATTTAGAGCATGAGTAATCTCTAAGAGGAAGGTGTGATAGTTCCCAAATACTGGTAATCATAAAATTTTACTTCTGTAACAGGCTAAGTAAAATGAAAAAAGTGGCGCTGGTGGTAGGCTTTATGGTCATTACTTTTTCTCCTGTCCTCTACAAAGTCCCATTCATTTGACATTTTAAAAATGTATATTTTTTAATATTAAAAAGATTCCCCACTTGCCAAGGCTGACCTATCATTTCCCTTCCAAGAGGTTTATGGGTGAGCACAGGCACAGATTAAAAAAAAAAAAAAAAAAAAAAGCCAGGCATGGTGGCTCCCACCTGTAATCCTAGCACTTTGGGAGGCTGAAGTGGGCGGACTGCCTGAGCTCAGGAGTTCAAGACCAGCCTGGGCAACATGGTGAAACCCCGTCTCTCACAACATAAAAGGCACCTGAATCACCTACCAGGGGAACAGCTGCATTCCACTTTTGGTTTCTTTTAGAGGCCATTTCAAAAATAAATAAATAAATAAAATAAAAAATAAATATTAATAATAAAAAAAGAAACCCTGTCTCTACTAAAACACAAAAAAAATTAGCTGGGCATGTCCCTACAGTCCCACCAGCTACTTGGGAGGCTGAGGCAGGAAAATCACTTGAACCTGGGAAGCGGAAGTTGCCATGAGCCAAGATTGCACAACTGCACTCCAGCCTGGGCAACAGAGTAAGACTCCATCTCCAAAAAAAAAAAAGTTGTATTTCTCTGATTCCACTCCCTGAACTCTAGTTTTGGGACCCACATATCTCACCTGGGCTATAGCAGCCGCTCCCAACTAGCCTCCCAGGTCCTGCCCCTGTCATCACGAATGCAAATCCAGTTGTCACTTCCTTAACTGAAAACATTTTGATGGCCTCCCATTGCCATCATGAAATGCCATGTTCTGGTTCCTACTTCCTTCCTGTTTTCTCTCTTGCCACAGTCCCCCTCCAAAACTTCTCCTCCCACTGGCAACACACACCAGATGTTTGCTAATCACCTACTTGGGAAAGGCTGGTCTGGCTGAGTCCTCTTCCCATGGACTCCTGTAGCATCCTACACTTTTACTTTTCATAGCACTTAAACCACATGATAACTCCTTGACCACTGGTCTGTACTCCCCACCAGACAGCAAGTTCTGAGGTTCTGAGAGGGCAGAAATTCTTCATTTTTTTTTTTTAAGACAGGGTTTCACCATATTGGTCAGGCTGGTCTTGAACTTCTGACCTCAGGTGATCCGCCTGCCTCAGCCTCCCAAAGTGCTGGGATTACAGGCGTTAAGCCACTGGAAATTCTTCTTCTTTTTTTTTTAGACAGTCTTTTCCTGTCACGCTGGCTGGAGTGCAGTCACACAAGTCATAGCTCACTGCAATCTTGAACCCCTAGGGTCAAGCAATCCTCCCACCTTAGCCTCCTGAGTAGCTGGGACTGTGGGCATGTGCCATGGCCAGCTAATTTTCTCACACATGAATACCCAGCAAAACACTTGCCACATAAAAGACAGTCTATAAAGTGATGAACACACTTTAAAATAGGGTAACATATCCTGTTTCTCTCTCAGACTGGCATAGTAGGTATCAGTGGCACACTAAAAACATCAGATTTTAATGTGTGTTCCATGATGAAGCTGACAAGATGGCACTTCCTACCTTTGGTGGGAAAAAAAAGAAATTATACTTACCTTTGGTAAAATCATAAAGTTTAGTCTGAAGAATGAGACTCAAATTTCTATGGTTTCAACAGGAAGGGAGGGAGAGACGCCTCCGTTGCTGAGAGCAGGGCATTTGTCAGTTAGGATTGTTAAATCTTTATAAAATGCCAATCAAGAGGCTACTTCTAAAAAAGAAAAGAGCATCTCCAAAAAGCAGCATTATCAGATGGTCACAGCTTGACTGTTTTCAGCGAGGTTGCTCAGGAAAACACCTAACACCATTTTCTGAAGCAAAGGTCAAATATCCGCTTTGCCTTTAGTCGTTTTCAGGAGTTTGCTTGTTTAAAAGATTAGGTGAAATTTCCTCACGGTTATCTCAACTAAGATGCTGACTTTGTGCAAAGCTGTGACAATTAGTTTTTGTGTTTTCTTCCCTTGAGGATTTGGTTTAACAAACTTACTGAGCACTGACTCTGCAGCTAGGCACTGTTTAAGTGCTTTACATGAATGAACACTTTAAGACTTGAAATAAGCCTGGAAGATTAGCATTATGCCTGTATCCTAAATGTTACCTCACTGTACAAAGAAATTGGCACTATGCCCATTTAATAAATGAGGAAACTTAGGTTCCATAATTTCCTAAAGTTACAAAACTACCAAGTAGCAGATCTGAGATTCAAATCCAGGCAGTTTGGCCTGACAGTCTACTTTCTTAACCATAATACTATAATGGCTCTTGAATTACTAAATTCAGCTCACACACATTCATAAAGATCCACTCAATTTGAGTGGAGATTTGGGTTTTGGTGCTGGCTCTGTCTTTTTAATAAGTTGTGGGGATTTCATGTAAAGAACTTTCCAAATGGGAGACCATCTACCCCTCCTGTAAAATTAGATGACTGGTTTCAGTCAGTGACCTCCTAACAGCGTGCGAGATGGGATCAGAAGGTAGGTGGTGGTTAGACACTAATGTCACAAGGATCTTTGCGCCATTTCAAACAGACTCTTTAGGAAAATAAGTTGTTATGCTAGAAGTTAAGGTGTGAAAACTCTCTGGACTATAACAGCTTGTTTTCTCATGAAGCCCGTGAATTCCAAGTAATGTGGCAGCTGGAAGTCCCCTCCAAGTGCATGCAGACAGGTGGGTTTTCCTAGGGAAGGAGTCAAGTCTTTTATTTAACAGTCAAAAAAATTCATGACTCCAAAAAAGATGAAGGGCCTATAAAATACTTCTTCAGCTTTATGCTCTTGGAGGAAACTGGCAATCCAACTTTGTAAAGAGCAATATGACAAAACCTGTATTTTCTCATTAAGAGCCAAGTGTCATGAGACTATGATGAAGACATTAAAAGTAATGATAACTGGCTGGGTGCTCATGCCTGTAATCCCAGCTCTTAGGGAGGCAGAGGCGGGAGGATAGCTTGAGCCCAGGAGGTCGAGACCTGCCTGGGCAATATAGTGAGACCCTATTCTTTTAAAAAAAGAAAAAATTTAAAAAAAAAAAGTAGTGATAACCTAATGAACTAGGCACCTACAAGTGCTACTTAAAATCTGCTGTCTTGGACACACAGATAAAGCAAAATACCTCATCTGGAACTAGTTTATATCTGATACAGATAATATGTTTTAAAATTTTTTTCAGAGTTATGAACTTACAATAAACCAAAGAAAAAGCCCAATCACTAGTTATATATAAAGTATTTATTTTTATGCACATATTTACCTACAAAATTTACAGAAAATAAAACAAAGCAGAATATATAGAATACTCTCTTAAGACTTCTTAGGAGCAGAGGTTTTATTGCTGCAGTTCAAAGAATCAAATTTTCTACATGTGAAAGCTAAGATGAACACATTTAAGTTAAATGGCAGCCTTGTTAAAAAGTTTTTTATCTTGTTATTGAATTTTCAGCTTTATGTTAAATGAAGTTTAAAAGATTGCTCATGGAATAATTTAAACTTTTTCAAAATCTAACAAACAAGTAAAAGGCACCTCCAGTACTTTAAAATATTTACAGCAATCCCAATAGTTTAATTTAAGGGCAATTATAGTACATGTGGCTATTATGCATACACAGTATGTCAGTAACACTCTCTAAACAGTGAGAATTGTACACTCTAGTTTGTGGCACTGCTCTCAAGTTATTCTGGTGATGGTGTAGGATGATCAATTACACCAGTGCAACACTAGTGTGACAGCCTGTCTACCACAGCGTAAAATCCAGTTATCTAAAACAATGACTATCAAATTCCGAGACAATACATAATTTATAAGTAGACTTGTAAATTCACAAGCCTTTAGGGTAGGTAGAGGCTGGGCATAGTGGCTCATGCCTGTAATCCCAACACTTTGGGAGGCTGAGGTGGGTGGAGCATGAGATCAGGAGATTGAGACCATCCTGGTCAATATAGTGAAGGCCCATCTCTACTGAAAATACAAAAAAATTAGCTGGATATGGTGGCGTGCACCTGTAGTCCCAGCTACTTGGGAGGCTGAGGCAGGAGATTCGCTTGAACCCAGGAGGTGGGGGTTGCAGTGAGCCAACGTTGCACCACTGCACTGCACTCCAGCCTGGCAAAAGAGCGAGACTTGTCTCAAAGAAAAAAAAAATTAAGAAATATATAGGACATTTAGCATTACATGAAAACAATGAACTAAAAATATAACCACAATAGTTGCTGGAGTTCAGTATCTGGTTTAACAAAAGGTGTTTCTCAAAACATCTATAATTTCTTACAACATAATGGAGAGTCTTCCTCAGTCTAAGCTGAATCCGTTGTTTTTCCTGCAATATGATTAAAAGTGTAAGAATGAAAGGCACACATAATAGCCAGTTTTAAAGGGCTGTGGGGATGGCAAGCAGATGTTCCTGAAATACTGGTGCAGGAGAACAAAGTCCACACAGCATTTTCCTCTTTGTTTAACATTGGCATTGATTTGCTATTTACAGTAGTTTGCAAAAATACATTATAAAAACTGAATGAGGTTCTGTTTCTAAGTTTAACTTAGTAACATACATACATACTTCATCTGCAAAAATCTTTGCAGGATCTGAAGTACTAAAGTGACACTAATACTGAAACACAGGTAATCAAAGGTACCAAAGCACTGATAACATTGAGTCACCATCTTCAAGACAATCTGGGTAAATATTGCACACTTCTTGTCAGTTGCTGCTATGACCTTTACATATCCAACCGCAAAAGGAATCCTTTATGGCTTTTTGCTGTATCACTTATTTGAAGAAAGGCTGTTTTAAGTCTCAACAATGAGTGAAGATTGTCATTGAACATGAGGCCTAGGTTTCAAAATTAATTTTCCTGTCTGAAAAATGGAAATACAAAATTTTTTCAATACAAAGTTCTAGTAAAAATACCATTGCTTATTTATAAACCTTAAAAGGTGTGTGCAAAGAATCAGAACCCTTCTCTATAGTCAAGATTAAACAATTAGTAGTTACATTTTCAAAGCTTCCTCTGTGTGTAGCTTCCTTCTGAACTCTTTGTTTTAAAATATATCTTTTTTTTCTCCTCTTTTTATTTTTTGTAGAGATGGAGACTTGCTATGTTGCCCAGGTTTGTCGCAAACTCCTGGAGTCAAGCAATCCTCCTGCCTTGGCCTCCCAAAATGCTAGGATTACAGGCACGAACCACCATGCCTGGCCTCTTTATTCTAATTTCTGTAATGAATAGGTATTACTTTTTTTTTTTTTTGGAGACAGAGTCTTGCTCCATCGCCAGGCGCCAGGCTGGAGTGCAGTGGTGCAATCTTGGCTCACTGCAACCTCCGTCTCCCGGGTTCAAGCGATTCTCCTGCCTTAGCCTCCCAAGTAGCTGGGACTACAGGCGCACGCCACCATGCCCAGCTAATTTTTCTATTTTTAGTAGAGACAGGGTTTCACCATGTTGGCTAGGATGGTCTCGATCTCTTGACCTTGTCCACTCGCCTCAGCCTCCCAAAGTGCTGGGATTACAGGCGTGAGCCATCGTGCCCAGCTGTATTACTTTTTAAATGACTGTTTCAATTGAAGGTTAATACACTTTTATAAATAAAATAAGCAAATCAAAATAGAAGCTACTTATCAAAATTGTAACACACTTTTATTATACACTGGTACATAATAGTTTTTAATTTACTTAAAGACAGAGTCTCACTGTCATCCAGGCTAGATTGTAGTGGTATGATCACAGCTCACTGCAGCCTCAAACTCCTGGGCTCAAGCAACTCTCCTGCCTCAGCCTCCCAAGCAGCTGGGACTACAGGTGTGCACCACCAGCCTGGCTAATTTTTACATTTTTTGTGGAGATGGGGTCTTGCTAATGTTGTCCAGGCTAGTCTCAAACTCCTGGACTCAAGCAATCCTCCTACCTCAGCTTCCCAAAATGCTGGGATCAGAGGCATGAGCTATCACGCCCAGTTGCCCCCGTGCCCAGTCCCCCATGATCTACTTTTAAAAACACAATAGGTTCACATGTCCATAGTCCACAAATTAATCTATAACTCTATTTACAAATAACATTATAGCAGATCACTTGATAAATAATGGTAGTTTATAAAACCAACATCCAATGAGCCATTTCTGGTCAATAATAAACCACCAGTGTACTTCACTGAAGCTAAGATGCTTCAGTTATAAGATGTATCCTCATTTTATGCCATTAAGAAAGATTAAATTGTTAAGTCTGCGAATTTGTTAGATCTCATTAATTATAAGATGGATCTCAATGACAAAGATGTTAAAATGTGAAACTATCTTAGAATCAATGCCATAAAGTATATTCCCACTATTAATTCCACAGAGACTTATTGTTAATAAAATATCTACCTTTCTAAAGCCAAAAATTTCAGTTTTCATGCAGGTCTGTAATTTTCTAACCAAAAAAATACTTACATCATCACAAGACATATTGTATTCTGCTAACACCGTTCGACATCGAGCAGCTATACTGTATACATGTGGTCAAAGGAAAATTTCTCATTTCAAGAGTAAGCTTTTTTTCTTTTCTTTTGTTCCCGTGGAATGGAATCTTGCTCTGTAGCCCAGGCTGGAGTACAGTGGCATGATCTCAGCTCATTGCAACCTCCACCTCCCGGGTTCAAGCGATTCTCCTGCCTCAGCCTCGAAAGTAGCTGGGACTACAGGCACAGACCACCATACCTGATTATTTGTATTTTAGCTTTGCTCAGTGGCAGTATCGTAGCCAATGAGGTTTCTCCGAGGCGCAATTATTGCTAATTGAAAACTTTTCCCAATACCCCGCCATGATGACTTGAAATATAGTCAGCATTGGCAATTTTTGAGTTTCTACGGAGACTGAATGAAAAAAAAAATTATTTGTATTTTAGTAGAGATGGGGTTTCACCATGTTACCCAGATTGGTCTCAAACTCCTGAGCTCAGGAAATCCACCCACCTTGGCTTCCCAAAGTGCTGGGATTACAGGCGTGAGCCACCATGCCCAGCAAGAGTAAGCTTTTAACCATTACCTAGATCAAGAAAGCACTTTAGAAAATGAAACTTAATCCTTGGTAAAGGATACATTGATGGTGCAACTACTCTCTTGTGTATTCCAGCAAAGAACAAGCCTATTAGAGTGATACAGCTAATGGTGAAAAATGGATGATTCCATAATGATGTGAAGAAGGACACCTGTAAAACAAGAGTTGAAAATATAAAAATGTTAAAAATCTTAGCATGGCTGATTCCTACCTCCCTCTTGTACATAAATATATATAATGTTTTTTATCATCTAACTATGAGGATTTGAAGACTTCTCATAATCTTAGTTCTCTGTATTGCTGTGTTGCAAAAATAAAAATATATAGGCTTTCTATCTTCTATAAAACAATATAGCAGTGTTTCCTCCACTTATTTCAAATACTTGAACCATTAAAAATTCATTCCTGTAATCAAAAACAACCCTATCAAAACTATTTACTGAACTCTGCACTGATGAGTGAAGATGAGGCCCCTGGTCTCAATGAAAACACAAATCAAACATGATTTACAGTCCCTGTTTTTTTCTTTTTAAGACAGAGTTTTACTTTCACTCTTGTCACCCAGGCTGGAGTGCAATGATGTGTTCTAGGCTCACTACAGCCTCTGCCTCTGGGGTTCAAGTGATTTTCCTGCCTCAGACTCCCGAGTAGCTGGGATTACAGTCATCTGCCACCACGCTTGGCTAATTTTTGAATTTTTAGTACAGACGGGGTTTCACCATGTTGGCCAGGCTAGTCTTGAATTCCTGATCTCAGGTGATCCGCCCACCTTGGCCTCCCAAAGTGCTGGGATTACAGGTGTGAGCCACTGAGCCCAGCCTACCTTCTCTGTTAAAAAGCTTCCCTAAGAGTTAAATGCCATTCATAACCTGGTCCCACTCTAATTTTCATCTCCTGCCATATTTCCACATATACACTGCCTTGTTCAACTCTTTCCCTCCACCTGGCTACCTCTTACATGTCCTCATAACACTCAACTCCAGCATCACCCTTCCTCCCTGCAGAGGCAAAAACAAATTTGGCCTTGAAGCTACTGAGATCTAAATGACCACAGGACATTCAAGCAGGGAAAAATGATTAGTAGCTATCCATAAAGAACTAGAATGAAGGAGAAAGAGCTGATTTCAGATCTGGACCTATCAAATGATAGCAGAAAACAGGACAATACACAAGTATAAGAACATGTAGAGGGACAAGGGTCCAGGATCCATGAGTGGAACAAGAATAGGCACCCAAATGGAAATGCTGACTGGGGAAACAGAAAAGACAAGCATTTAGAGCCCCTGTAGAAAGAAATCAAGTGGATTAGTAACTAGACAGGAACAAGAGAATCAAGTCAAGCACATCCTCACTCCACTCTCACACCAGGAGATGCGCAGGTATGCGTTTCAAGACAGAAGCACCAGGTAGATGACCCAGCATGGTACAGTACTGGTTACAGAAGTTTGTCAGATGAAGAAATGAGAGGCTGAAAACAATAGGAAAGAAGATCCCAGAAAGATGAAGACCCAAGGAAAAGTTAGTATTCCAGAAGAATGTCTTCTTGAAACCTCTGAGGACAGCCAGCTCTGTTGTGTGTGGCCTGCACAAGGTTAGCATATACAGTGCTTTCTGTCTTAATTTTGATTAGGTCAGTCTGTTTCAGCCTTCCTCCCTCCATGGCAGTACTTCAGTGCATCAAAACAGCAGTTCTCTTCAGACCAGGCATTCAGGTCCTTCCAGTCTGCCACATTCTTTCTTTCCCTAAGTTCTTCCAGCTAGCCACTGGCTCCTGAGTTTGCAACTCTTGTTACAGATACTCTTGTTGCTGGTTAAAACTCCTGTCAGGTTTGGGGTTATTAAATACTGAAATATAAAGAGCCAACCCTTAGGTGAATATATTCTCACCTAATTTAGAAAATTATATTAGCTGCATAGTTTTGGGCCTATTTCAAATTATATTTAATTCTGTGTTTTATTAAGATCTCAAATAGCTGAAATCAGCTTATATTTTTCCCAATTAGAAGTCAGACTCATTTCCCAAGATGGATCTTTTTCAATCTTCTTGCCAGCCTCCTTCCACTCTTCCCCTAAAGATGACTACCAAGTGTAGCCTTAAGATCAGATTTTTATAAATGAACACACAAGAGAGTTTCCTGCCTGCCATAAAAATGTTCTATTAACATAAAATTCCATCACCAATCTCCCCTTGCTTCCTATCCTCATATATTTCCACCTCCGCGGATAAAGTTAGACTATACGCGAAATAGTCTAACTAAAGGGAGACTATACGCAAAATAAACCCTCTGGCTGTTGGAACTGCCATGGAGACTGATGACAGAAGCCTTCTATTAGGGTTCTCTTCTGTATAACTTAAAAGGTACAGATAGAGCTACTGAAAGTGGAGAGGGGATTTTTAAGATCTGTGAAAATTACATCATTATCCCCTAAATAAAACTGTACTGAGGCAAAGAAATTTCACTGAAAAACAAGACTACTTCTCTAATTAAAAAAACCCGGAGTTTGAAATTAAGGCACAAATTAGTGGAAAGAGGTAGAAATTTGAGAAACATGCAATCAGCTTTCATCAAAGGATGCTTTAAGGAATATATGAAGTTGGTTATTGCATTTGGTATAGGGATATTCTTGCACAGTGCCCTGTGGGAGATCTCTAAGTGTTTTCTATATTAAACTTCAGGCAAGACATTGTTTTCAGAGACAAATGCTAAGAAAGAAAAGCTTTGCTAACTCAAGGATCTGCGCAGACAATGGAAATCACAGATTTAACTGTGCCTTCGCTGGTTAGGTAACCCAGAGACTAATTTGTATTCACTGTGGCAACTGCATTGGGCTACACAGCCTAAATGGCTGTGAGCTGGTCTCCTTTCTGGTTTTGACTTCATGGTCCAACTTGTTTTATCTAGTCCTGACTTTACAGCACTTCTACTTTGCTATTTTATCATGTGTTTCCTGTAGAGTCATCTCCCGCGCTTTACAGGATGAAAAATGGTACTAACGGAGATAACTCACAGAAGAAAACATCATTTTATAATTTTTTTCTCTCCCTCTTTTTCTCTGAGACAGAGTCTTGTTTTATCACACAGGCTGGAGTGTAGAGGCACAATCACAGCTCACTGCAGCCTTAATCTCCTGGGCTCAAGCGATCCTCCCACCTCAGCCTCCTAAGCAGCTGGAACTACAGTATGCACCACCACACCTGGCTGATTTTTCAAATTTTTGTAGAGATGGGGTCTTGCGATATTACATGGCCCAGGCTGGACTTGAACTCCTGCCTTGGCTACCCAAAGTGCTGGGATTCTAAGTGTAAGCTACCATGCCTGGCCTATTTTAGAACTTTTAAAATTTGCACTGATGACACTAAATGAACAAAGCAGAATGAAGAGAATACTCACACTGAAGTAAAAAAGACAGATGCAAATATATGTAAAAATGATAAATTCAGAACTGAATGACAAATAATGAAATGTCTAAGAAATAATAGCATTAATTCACAACAACCAGCCAAAATCTTCCTTAAGGAAATTAATAGAAGACATATTTTTAATAGGACAATATCACTAGTAGTAGTAATAGGTAGTGTTTGAATACTTTATTATTAACAAAGCACTGCAATATCTATTATCTCACTTAATTATGCTAATGATTTTAAAACAGAACTTCTACCTTTTGTGTCTCAGGATCTATTAACCAGTTCCAGGCACCAGTAGCCGTACAGACAGATACCACTATAAGAAGCACTGATGAAAGATAAACACGAAATTAGTAAGCAAATACACACTTAATATGTGATACTATCACCACCAGTTCCTACTAAATGACAACTGAAGAACTGAGCACTTTATTAAATGGAAAATGCACTAACTAGATTCAGAAATTGGGAGGCTTGCCATACGGCTTCGAGGAATTCTCTTAAACATTGTGAACCTTAGTAATCAAGGATACTCTTCCTCTTATTATTTGGTCAGATCTTATGAAGACCAATGAAATGAAAAGCAATTCGATGGTGACACTTCAGTAGAAGAGTCTATGCTATGTAACTGTTCACTGTGCTTAGTGAAGACTCTGCAGATTGTATAAACTCAAATTAAAAAAAAACAAACGAACTCATTTTCTAATGTAAACAAATCATCAAAGACTCCTTTCTGGATGTACTAAGAGGCCTGACTAAAGGATTTTTGCTTTGCAGATGACTGCCCATGGTTAAATTAAAGTCAGTGCAGGAAGTATGGAGCACACTAGTTAGTATCAGATTTTCTTTAAGGGACTTAGTAGGGTAGAAATTACTGCCAGTAAAACTTAGAAAAGGTCTTTCTCTACACTGAGCTAGAATGATTTTAGAAATTCTAAATAAATCACAAGTAAAACTTGAGAACAGTATTAGTAAAAAATAATAAACGGGCATCAAGACCCAGTTAATATTCTGGAGATGATGACAGTTGCCTGTCTTTCCGGTAGGATGCACATGTTTTTCAAATGCGGAAATCAAGTTTCCAAGAGCAACAGAAATAGAGCAAATATAGAAATATAGTAAAACATTAATTATCTAGAATTCCTTGATGTACTTTTAGAAGATGTAAACCAAAGAAAAAACATCTCATTTTAGGTATTTAACAATGGGATAAAAATATCAAAACCGGCCGGGCGCGGTGGCTCAAGCCTGTAATCCCAGCACTTTGGGAGGCCGAGGCGGGTGGATCACGAGGTCGAGAGATCGAGACCATCCTGGTCAACATGGTGAAACCCCGTCTCTACTAAAATACAAAAAATTAGCTGGGCATGGTGGCGCGTGCCTGTAATCCCAGCTACTCGGGAGGCTGAGGCAGGAGAATTGCCTGAACCCAGGAGGCGGAGGTTGCGGTGAGCCGAGATCGCGCCATTGCACTCCAGCCTGGGTAACAACAGCGAAACTCCGTCTCAAAAAAAAAAAAAAAAAAAAAATCAAAACCATGTTCTGAACCCAGAACAGACCGAACTCAATTCCTTACAATTCTCTAGTTCCAGAAATACACGCTCTATATTATGCATGTATGTTTTTTTAAAAATAAGCAATATTAAAATCAATTCACTAGAAAGGACCTCATACACATGCTTTATTTGACTGGTACATTAATCTAGTAAGTGCTAAGACCATGAGTCAGAGAGAAAGTAAAGTATATTTATTATATTACATTTTATAAGATAGGGCAGTATCATATACATTTTAACAGATTTTCAAGTAAGAGTGAAACATAGATTTTGGGGATAATTCCTAAGTAAACCAGAGAACCTAAGAAAATCATTATCTGTGAATTCTGACCAACAAGAATTCTCATAGCATATGATTAAAACTTTGCAAATAAATAAAAATTACACAAAAAATCTTGTGAGACCCTTAGCTTCAGTAGTGCTTTTTTGGTCCAGCAAACTGATTTATACATTCACACTTTGAAATAAAGTAAATCCTCAACGTGTGCTACTACACTTCCTTCTTGATAGGAATTAAATTTCAATAATGACCACCCAATAAATTAAAACTATTTGGTCAGGCATGTGGCTCATGCCTGTAATCCTAGCACTTCAGGAAGCTGAGATGGGAGGATCACCTGAGGTGAGGAGTTTGAGACTGTCTGGCCAAAATGGAGAAAACCCATCTCTACTAAAAATACACAAAAATGAACTAGCTGTGTGTGGTGGCGGGTGCCTGTAATCCCCAGCTCTTTGGGAGGATGAGGCAGGAGAATTACTTGAACCTGGGAGGCTGAAGTTGCAGTGAGCTGTTCAATAACAAAAACAAACGAACAAAAACCTATTTCAAACACCTATTAGCAAAGCATTTTGTTTGATGATCTCATGGCTTGTATATTTGCCCATATTTCCTATATTTCCATGGGCCAGTAATCGCTGTTCAAATTACATTTTGTAGCACTCATGATACTTGTGAATAGACAGTAATAATGTGAATTTCTTTTTTAGGTCAGGCTTCAAAGCAACACAATTATACTGCTAAAAATCAACTAAGAATAATTTTGTAACTTTTTCAAGTATACATTAAATAACCTGACTTGACTTTCTTTCTTTTTTTTTTTAAACACATGGTCTCCCTCTGTTCCCCAAGCTGGAATGCAATGAACATAGTTCACTAAAGCCTCAACCTCCTGGGCCCAAGTGATCCTCTCAAGTTGCTGGGTCCATGGGGTGTGCACCATACCTGGCTAAATGTTTTTTTTTTTTTTAGTAGCGATGGGGTCTCCATGTTACGGAGACGAGTCACTGCGTCTCTTCTTACTAAATATGACTCTTCTTACTAAAACTTTATTCCAATAGTTTGTAGGCAAATTATAAAACTGCTAAACGGGCTACAGAAATTTTTATTAGGTATGTCTTCATCAAAGTTGTAATAGTTAATTTAAAAATTTAAATATATATTTTTTACTATTTATTTATTGAGACCAAATTTTTCTCTTGTCGCCCAGGATGGAGTGCAATGGTGTGATCTTGGCTCACTGCAATCTCTGCCTCCCAGGTTCAAGCAACTCTTCTGCCTCAGCCTCTTGAGTAGCTGGGATCACAGACGCACAACACCACACCTGGCTAATTTTGTATTAGACGGGGTTTCACCGCGTTGGCCAGGCTAGTCTCGAACCCCTGACCTCAGGTGATCCGCCTGCCTCGGCTTCCCAAGGTCCTGGGATTACAGGCGTGAGCTATTAAGCTATTAACTTATTTTAGTTTTTTAACGGAAAAAATATAAACAACCACATGAAATAGACTGTTCTTTTGAGAAAGCCAGTTATAATCTCCTTTTCTTAAAAATTTCTTCATAAGGCATCGTTTACAGTGTTAAATTTATGCAAACATTGTACATAAAAGCAAATCATTCCTATATAAGGATAAAACTATTGTTAGTTTTCCCATAAAATAACATTCAGGAACTTACTTCTCCAACGTCCAGTAGCAGGTTGCAAACAATGAATATACTCAGTAAGTCTCCTCTCAAAAGCCTTGAGATCTAGGTAGAAAGATGTCAATTTTCTAATTAGAGACTCTTAATCGTCTGACGAAATGTCAGAGTGTCTAACATTATTAAGACGACGTGTGAGATACGGTTTCACGTCTTACACAACCACTTCCATGTATCACTGCACTGTTCATTTACTCTGACAGCTTTTTAAGCACCTGACAAAAACATTAAGCTTCTTTAATTCCAATCTCTCATATAGGAAACTTGCCGATTCACTTTTCGAAGCTTCATAAAATGGTATGGGGAGAAATCAGCAGCAACCTCAGCCAGAGCCAAAAGGGAACATTTTGAGAGTTGCAAATAAAATTAAAATGAGGTCGAGTTTTAGCTCTCTGGGAACCAAGAACTTTCTTCTATTAGAACCACGTAGTACCTAACATCAAAGTCTTCTAGGTCTACTTGACTGCAATTACCTGCCTCGGATTTTCAGCTCTTATATTTAATTAATGGCTACGCCGTCTGGCGTTACTACACTTCTTGACACTGATAGCAGGTAGGTGTGGAAAGACATTCCCCTTGCCCGCTCTGAAGGGAGTACAGGCGATCTTCGTGGCACCCAGGCAGCGCCTGGTTCTAGAAGACGGGCGTCTAAGCTGCTCGCTCTGAATGAGTGGTGTGCTTTAAACTTTAAAACACCGAGCAGCACTTCCTAACCTTGGCAGTTACCGGAAACCACCGCAGGAATCAGGGATACAACTCGCTGGGTTATGAGAATGAAATGAAATGAATTAGCAGGCTGCAGTGCAAGATGTGTAAGTATCTGCCAATGAATAGAAAATAAAAATAGAAGCTGGCGAGGAGCTCGACGCTCTAGGCTTGAGGGGACGGAGGGAGCTGAGGCACCGCCCCTCGCGTCTGGCCAGGTACGGCCGCTGCGCGCCCCCAAGCTCCGGGGCCCGAGCTCCATCCTCCGCGTCCTCCTCCTGGGGCGGGGGTCTTCGCGACGCCAGCCCCTCCCGAGCGCCGCCAGCTTTCGAGAGGAGACGTGGGACGGGCCCAGGCGGCCCACCCTACCTTCCGCCTGCTCCAGCGAGTTCATGTCGGGCGGCAGCTAGGGTCACCGCTGCTGCCCTGTCCGCATCGCAGCTTCCGCGGCCCCCGCCCGGTCTGCAGAACCAACTCCCACCTCTAACCGCTCCCCGCTGCCCCTCCCCGTCGCACCGCTTCTTGCCTAGACCCGCTACGCTCATTGGACACCTCTGCTGGACCTCCAACTAAGACGGATTTCTATTGGTTTTCGTCTGCACCGGCCTCTGAGCCCAGCGTTGGACGGTCAGCCGGAGGGACCAAGAACTGCCGGTGGCCAGGCTGCCGTAACGCTGGCGCCGCCTCCTGCCCCGGGGAGGAACTGCAGCCCTACGGAGCCAGTTCATTCATTTACTCCCTGTTCCCCGCTTGGTTCTTAAATTCCTCAAATATTGATTGAGCGCCGACTACCTTCCAAGTATTATTCTGGTCGCTAGCGAAGGATACAGAAATCAGAGCTCGTCTGTTCTCAAGGACCTCAAGGAGAAATAAAACCTGTACAGAACTAACTAGAACCTCAAATAACCAGCTTCCTTAATTACGGTATCCTAGATAACCAACCCTTTAAGTAAACACTTCTCTCTTGGTTACTTTCTTCTTACATAATCCAACTTTCATAATTCATAAATGAGGCAAAGTATAAGCTCAAATACCTATAACTTAAAAAGAGATTTGTAAGGAATTGACTACGTTTATATTTGATTACAAGGCCTTCTTGTTCATTTATTCGTGGCATTCATTCATTCAAACACATTTTATTGCCTAACATGCTAGACACTGTATTGATACAGGTATGTGCCAGATAGACAGGATTCCTGCCCACAAAGAGGAAGGGTTACAGCAGGCAATAAACATGCAAATAAGAATAGTTCTGTTAAAACAGAGATCCTGGCCGGGTGCGGTGGCTCGCGCCTGTAATCCCAGCACTTTGGGAGGCTGAGACAGGTGGATCACTTGAGGTCAGGGGTTCGAGACCAGCCTGGCAACAATGGCGAAATCCAGTCTCTACTAAAAATACTAAAATTGGCCCGGTGCTGTGGCACGTGCCTGTAGTCCCAGCTATTTAAGGAGGCTGAGGCAGAAGAATCGCTTGAACCTGGAAGGAGGAAGTTTTAGTGAGCCAAGATTGCACCAGTGCACTCTAGCCTGGGGGAAAAGAGCAAGACTTCTTCTCAATAAATAAATAAATAAACAAACAAACAAACAAATAAATAAATAAAAATAAAGCCTGGCTGGGTGTGGTCGCTCACATCTATAATCCCAGCATTCTGGGAGGCTGAGGCGGGTGGATCACTTGAGGTCAGGAGTTTGAGACCAGCCTGGGCAACATAGCAAAACCCTGTCTCTACTAAAAATACAAAATAATTATCCAGGCATGCATGGTGGTGTATGCCTGTAATTCCACCTGTTTGGGAGACTGAGGCACAAAAGTCACTTGAACCCAGGAGACAAAGATTGCAGTGAGTCACTGCACTCCTAAAGTGAGGCTGTCTCAAAAAATCAAAAACAGAAAAAACCCCGGAGATCCTAAGAACGATGGACTAGATTTTTTGTGGCAGTAACATACATATCACCTGTTGCCCCAAAACCTATTGAAATTTATTTTTAAAAGAATTAACCCTTTTAAAGTATATAATTCAGGATGGGCTCGGTGGCTCACGCCTGTAATCCCAGTACTGTGGGAGGCCAAAGGTGGATCACCTGAGGCCGGGAGTTCGAGACCAGCCTGACCAACATGGTGAAACCCTGTCTCCACTAAAAATACAAAAATTAGCTGGGCATGGTGGCATGTGCCTGTAATCCCAGCTACTCAGGAAGCTGAGGCAGGAGAATCACCTAAACCCAGAAGGCGGAAGTTGCAGTGAGCCAAGATTGTGCCACTGCACTCCAGCCTGGGTGATACAGCAAGACACTGTCTCAAAAAAAAAAAAAAAGTATACAATTCATTGTTTTAATTATATTTACAAAATTTTACAACTATCACCGCATCTAATTCCACATTTTGATCACCCCCAAAAGTATCCTGCACCTGTTGTTAGTCACTCCTGATTTTCTTTTTCCCTGGCAACCATGATTCTACTTTCTGCCTCTGTGGGTTTACATATTCTGAATATTTCATGGAAACATACAATATATCTTTTTTTTTTTTGAGACAAGGTCTCACTCTGTCACCCAGGTTGGAGTGCAGTGGTGCAATCTCGGCTCACTGCAGCCTTGACCTCCCAGGCTCAAGCAATTACCCCATCTCAGCCTCCTCAGTAGCTGGGATTACAGGCACACACCACCAGGCCAAGCTAGTTTTTGTGGAGATGGAGTTCCGCCAAGCTACAAATGTGTTATCTTTTGGATTTAGCTGCTTTCACTTAACGTAATGTTTTCAAGGTTTATTCATTTTGTAGCGTTTCAGTACTTAATTCCTTTTCATTGTTGAGTAATAGTTCATCGTGTATTGACATTACCTTTTTTTTAATCCATTCATTATTTGATGACATTTGAGGTGTTTCCACTCTTCGGCTATTATGAATAATGCTGCTATGCACATTCATGCGCAAGGTTTTGCTTGAAAGTATGTTTTCAATTCTCTTGGATATATGCCTAACGGAAGAATTGCTGGTTCATATAGTAACTATCTGTTTAGCTCATGCTCACCTTTTTGAGGAACTGCCAAAATATTCTCCAAAGTGACTGCACCATTTTAAACTCCTACTAGCAATATATGAGGCATCCTTATCAAATCGTGTGGTTTTGTCCTTTTTTCTATTGCTATGACGTATTACACAAACTCATTTCCTGATACTAAACTAATTTTGCATTCCTCGGATAAATCACACTTCATCATGGTGTATAACACTTTTGATATGTTGCTGAATTTGATTTGCTAATGTTTTTTGAGGACTTTTTTCTTTTTCCTTTCTTGAGACAAGGTCTCACACTGTCACCCAGGCTGGAGTGCGATGGTGTGATCTTGGTTTACTGCAACCTTCACCTCCTGGGTTCAAGCGATTCTCATGTGTCAACCTCCAGAGTAGCTGGGACTACAGGTGCACACCACCACACCTGGCTAATTTTTATATTTTTGGGTAGAGACAAGATTTTGCTATGTTGGCTAGGCTGGTCTCAAACTCCTGACCTCAAGTGATCTGCCCATCTTGACCTCCCAAAGTGCTAGGATTACAGGTGTGAGCCACCTCACCCAGCTGAGATATTCATATATTTTTGTTTTTGTTTTTGTTTTTTTTTGAGACGAAGTCTCACTCTTGTTGCTCAGGCTGGAGTGCAATGCTGCAATCTCGGCTCACTGCAACCTCCGCCTCCTGGGTTTAAGCGATCATCCTGCCTCAGCCTCCCGAGTAGCTGGGATCATAGGCACGCGCCACCACACCCGGCTCATTTTTTTGTATTTTTAGTAGAGACGGGGTTTTACCATGTTGGTCAAGCTGGTCTCAAACTCCTGACCTCGTGATTCGTCCATCTTGGCCTCCCAAAGTGTTGGAACTACAGGCGTGAGCCACTGAACCCAGCCAATATTCACGTATTTTTAAAGGGATGGTGGTAAATATCAACGTGCCATAGTATTTCTACTCAACTGAATACATTTAAAAGGATGATGCAAGCGGCCAGGCATGGTGGCTCACGCCTGTAATTTCAGCACTTTGGGAGGCTGAGGTGGGCAGATCACCTGAGTTCTGGAGTTGGAGACCGGCCTGGCCAACATGGCGAAACTCTGTCTCTACTAAAAATGCAAAAATTAGCTAGGCATATTGGCATGTGCCTGTAGTCCCACTACTCAAGAAGGCTAAGGCAGGAGAATCGTTTGAACTGGGGAGGCAGAGGTTGCAGTGAGCTGAGATTGTACCATGGCGCTCCAGCCTGGGCGACAGAGTGACTGCCTAAACAAAATAAAGTAAGAGACGACTGATGCAATGGCTTCCTTTCCAAGTGTCAGTATCTACAGTTTGCCAGAAATTATATTTTTACAAGTATTCAAACCCATGATGAAAATTTGTGATGCCACTTTAAAAACGTGACATGGCATATAGCTTGTCAAAATTATTTTACAAGGTACAGCAAGAGGAACTCTCTGAAGATCACTGTCACTGTTACAGTCATTTTAGGGAGACCCCAGTTCTGAGCAGGAGAACCATGTAATCTTTTAATGTTTTACAAAGCACTGTTGTGTGTGGATACAGAGTGGAAGCTGGAGGCCATTTAGAGGCCATTGTAGTAATCAAGCCTAAATGATGGTGTGGGCCAGGCAGCAGTGAAGGTGATGGGAAGTGATTCTTCGTTGTTGTTGTTTTTGAGACAAGGTCTTGCTGTCACCCAAGCTAGAGTGCAGTGGTGTGATTATAGCTTACCGCAACTTCAACCTCCCAGGCTCAAGTGAGGCTCCTACCTCAGCCTTCCTAGTAGCCAGGACCACGCCCAACTATTATTTTTTTCAGAGACAGAATCTCACTATGTTGTCCAGGCTTAGATGTTTAATATATGTTGAGGGTAGAGCTAATAGGGTTTGCTATCTGATCTGAGGAACCATGCGGAAAGAGGGAGAAAGAATGAAACTCCAGCTGCAGGATTCGGGGCTGATCAGCTCATCTACTCGTCTATAAACTCATCTCTAAAATGAATTTGATAGCACCCCTTGACTCATAGAGCTGTTGTTGTGAGGTTTAAAGAAGATTCGATGCTCCTAAACTGTAAAAGGCAGAGTGGCAACCCCCTAGTAAAATATAACCAATTTTAGCTGTCTTATAGGCTATCCCTCTCAGCAGCTGATCTTCATCTTATTGCTGTTTTAAGGGTCATTAGTGTTTTGTCTTCTTTTGTTTTTACACTAAACTCTGCCTTTATAGACGGCAGCAGTGAATCTTCAGATCTTTGCAAGCTCAGCTCCTACTCCAGTGCCTGGAACACATCTTCCTTAAATACGTGTTACCATGTTCTCCCTGCCAAATCCCATTGATATGAAACTCTACAATCTGATCCTTTTCATCTCCCCGACTACCTCGTGGTCCAAATTCCTTAACCTATGAGACTCTATTTTCTTGTCTCCCTCCCCTATGTCCCCCAGTCCCTCTATCCATAAATGTGGGTGCCAATGACAGCCTACTAACATGCACCATGGTTTAATGACAGCATAAAAACCATGTTCAACATTTATTTTAACACAGTTGAGAATGAAGGATAGAGAGAGGCAACACCCCAGGTGGCCCTTACTGTTCCCTCTGTTGTCCCAAGCTCTTGCTAGAAACTTGCACAACCCCGTTAGGCAAACAAAAGCCCTGTAGTCAGCAGAACTGTCCCTTTTGAAGGCAGGTTAGCAAAGCTTCCACTTACCACAATGCTTTGCGATGTCCCATTCATCAGTCTGTCTTCACTCCTCACCTCCCCAGGATCTAGCCCAGGAGAGCCTGTCATATAACAGATGTTCAATAGCCATCCTCTAAGCACTGCTGTGTGCCAAAGGGAAATGTGATGAATTAGACTTGGAGATGGAGAAATGGAACATTGAGCAAGAAGTCAAAAGGGGTGGTTTGAATTAGGGCTTAAATTCAGGCTATGACAATCATTGTGAGATCCGGGCAAACTGATTTTTACTTTCTCTGCTGTGAAATGGGCCTTGGTGACTTTCAAACTTTCAAACTTTTTTTTTAACTGAACTCTCAGGTATAAGCTTTGTACTGTGGTGAGAACACCATGAGTATGCACACACACCCACACACAACCGAAACAACGGGTCATGAAACCACGCACTTTACATCCTCACTTCCCATTAAGTTTCTTTTTAGTATTTAATTAAAAAAAATTTTTTTTTATTTAGGGTATCACTCTGTCACCCAGGCTGAAGTACAGTGGCGTGATCTCTGCTCATCGAAACCTCTACCTCCTGGGCTCAAGTGATTCTCCCACCACAGCCTCCCAAGTAGCTGGGACTACAGGCACACACTACCATGCCCAGCTAATTTTTTAAATATATTTTGTAAAGACAGGGTTTTGCTATGTTGTCCTCGCTGGTCTCAAGCTCCTGAGCTCAAGAAATTTGCCCATCCCGGCCTCCCAAAGTGTTGGGATTACAGGTGTGAGCCACAGTGCTTGGCCTGAGTTAATTTTTAAAAAAATAATAGTCATCATGTCCCTAACAAACATATACAGCTATCATGTACCCACAAAAATTTTAAAAATAATAATAATAGTCTTGACTCAATACATAGATTTTACAAACTTCTCATAGATTTCGATCCAGTGTTTAAAAAATGTCACATGGGAGGGAAAAGAGAAGTAATGCATGGAAAGGGTTTGGTCCCAAGGAAGGCAGCCTAAATGGAAAACTGAAAAATGCTACAGTAGAGGAACCTGCAAAATGACGTGGTAGGGGCATCAATTAATTCTGCTGGCAAATGGGAAGGAGGAAGGTTGAGGATGAATTAAATACACAAAGTACCAATAGGGAAAAGATTCCAGTGCTGCTTAGAACCTTCTTAGCTCTCATCTTTGCATGGCTGGATTATTCTCATCCATCTTTTGGTTCTCATCTCAAATGCCTCTGCTTTATGAAGCCCTCCCAGAGCATGAGCTCCTGCTAACCTTCCTTTTTCTCACTGTATCCTATTACTGTTACTTCCTCCATAGAACTGCCAACTAAAGAATTGTGAGGTTCATAAATTTGGGGAGGAGAGCTTTATTTCTGTTTATTTTTGAGACAGGGTCTTGCTCTGTTGCCCCAGCTGGAGTGCAGGGATGCAATTATAACTCACTGCAGCCTTGAACTCCTGGGGTCGAGCAATCTTCCCGCCTCAGCCTCCTGAGTAGCTGGGACCACAGCCACATGCCACCATGGCCAGGTAATTTTTACTTTTTTTTTTTTTTGTAAGGACAGAATCTCACTATGTTGCTTAGGTTGGTCTGGAACTCCTGGGCTCACGTGGATTACAGGCATGAGCCACTGTGCCCAATCTGGAGTGGTTTATTTCTTAGAAAGGTTTGGAGCCTGCAGGCTGGCCATCCTGATGGGCTGGGAAGCATGCATGGTCTCTGGCAAAGACAAAAAGCAGGTACTTTGAAGGAGAGAAGGGTGAAACAGGAATTTACGCCAAACAGGTTGGCCAGCTATCATATTTAACATGTTATAGGAGAAACTATGAATATTCAGGAAATAGGGGTGCACACATGCATAATAAACAATCATGTATGTTACATGGGTCACAGGTTCACTTTGGGGTAGAGACTTAACATTGAAATGCATTGCAGTTAGACCCTTTATGTCAAAAGCTGAAGCAGAGAACATAAAGGCACTCAGTGTGCAGCCTCTGTAAACTGGCTGGGACCAGTCTATGGTGGGTGGTCTCTTATCAGGAGAAAGTTACTGAAATCAGTCTCTTGTCTAATGAAAGCAGGAGTTATGGCTTGTGGAACAAAGGGATCAGTTAGTCAGTGACTGGTAGTTGGTAAGCTGCCATTGTTTCAATATTGCTTGTTTAGCTGCTAGAGAAAAAAAAAAAGCATAGTTTATTCTTTAAGTATCTGGGTGAGTGACTTAACCCTTGCCTGGCAGGGCCTTAGGTACCAATAACTTATTTAGTGGTGATTTCTGAGATTTTGGTCATGACCCGAGCAGTGTACGCGGTACCCAATGTGTAGTCTTTTGTCCTTCACCACCTCAACCCTTCCCCCCAAGTCCTCGAAGTCCATTGTGTCATTCTGATGTCTTTGCATCCTCATAGCTTAGCTTAAAAGGGTTAATTTTATGGCTTGTAAATTATATCTTTATTTTAAAATATAGCATTAACTTCTGTGCTTCGGAGGATACCACTGAGAAAGTGAAAAGACAACATATAGGGTTTAAGAAAATATTTGCAAATCATATATCTGGTAAGGGACTTGTATCCAGAATTAATTGTTTAAAAGAAAAAACCTCTTATATCTCAACAATAAAAATATAAGTAACCAGGTGGCTCATGTCTGTAATCCCAGCACTTTTGGAGGCTGAAGCAGGCAGATCACTTGAGGTCAGGGGTTCAAGACCAGCCTGGCCAACATGGTGAAACCCTGTCTCTACTAAAAATACAAAGAGTAACCAGGTGTGGTGGCGCATGCCTGTAGACCCAGCTACTCAGAAGGCTGAGGGAGTAGAATCGCTTGAACCTGGGAGGCAGAGGTTGCAGTGAGCTGAGATTGAGCCACTGCACTCCAGCCTGGGTGACAAAGTGAGACTCCATCTCAAAAAAAAAAAAAAACCCAAAAAACAAAACCAAATATAACAACAAAAAACAAAAAGATAAGTAACCCAATTCAAAAATGAACAAAGAGCTGGACATGGTGGCTCACGCCTATAATCCCAGCACTTTGGGAGGCTCAGGCTGGTAGATCACTTGAGGTCAAGAGTTCAAGACCAGCCTGGCCAACATGGTGAAACCCTGTCTCTACTAAAGATACAAAAATTAGCTGGGTGTGGTGGCATGTGCTTGTAATCGCAGCTACTCAGGACGCTGAGGTGGGTGGATCACTGGTGCCCAGGAGGTTGCAGTTGCAGTGAGCTGTGATTACATCACGGCACTCCAGCCTGGGCAACAAAGTGAGAACCTGCAATCAATCAATCAAGCAATCAATCAATAAAATAAACAGTAAAAATGGACAAAGGAGCTGAATAAATACTACTGCAGAAAACGTATATGAATGGACAACAAGCATAGGAACAGATGTTCATCATTAGCCACTAGGGAAATGCAAGTAAAAACCATACCACAGTGAAATACTACTTCACGTCTGTGAGGATGATTATAAGAGTAATCACAATAATACTGAATCATAGTAACAATTGTTGTAGAGGGAATGTAAAGTGGAATCTTTATTATTTATGGGAATGTAAAATGGTATGGCCACATTGGCAAGCAGTTAGGCAGTTTCAAAGTCAGCAAGGTGGCTCACGCCTGTAATCCTAACACTTTGGGAGGCTGAGGTGGGAGGATCTCTTGAGCCTAGGAGTTTGAGGCCAGTCTGGGCAACATAGGGAGATCCCATCTCAATAAAAATAAAAAATTAGCAGGGCATGGTAGTGCAGGCCTGTAGTCCCAGCTACTTGGGAGGCTGAGGTGGGAGGATGGCTTGAGCCCAGGAGATGGAAGCTGCAGTGAGATGTGATCATACCACTGCATTCTAGCCTAGGCAACAGAGCAAATCTCTGTCTGAAAAAAACAAATAACACTGAGGTTGCAGTGAGCCGAGATGACACTGCTGCACTCCAGCCCAGCTGGCAGAGCAAGACTGAAACAAAGACATGACAAATGAACCCCGTAAATCACCATAGGAGGCCAGGCACAGTGGCTCATGTCTGAAATCTCAGCACTTTGGGAGGCCAAGGTGGGCAGATCACAAGGCCAAGAGATCAAGACCATCCTGGCTAACATGGTGAAACCCTCTTTCTACTAAAAATACAAAAAGTAGCTGGGTGTGGTATGGCCTGCGCCTGTAGTCCCAGCTACTTGGGAGGCTGAGGTAGGAGAATCGCTTGAACCCAGGAAGCAGAGGTTACAGTGAGCCAAGATTACGCCACTGCACACTCCAGCCTGGTGACAGAGCGAGACTCTGTTTAAAAAAAAAATCACCATATGATTCAACAATTCAACTCTCGTCTACTTAAGAAAGATGAAAACATATGTCCATTCAAAGGCTTGTATGTGAATGTTCATAGCAGCATTGTTTATAATAGTAAAAAAATGAAGCAAATATCTACCAACTGAAGGTAATAATATATCCGTACAATGAAATATTATTCAGCAATAAAAGGGAAGGAAGTTCTGCCACATGCTATAACATAGATAGGCCCTGAGGCCACTGTGCTAAGTGAAATCAGCCAGTCACAAAAAGACCGATGCTCTGAGTCCACTTATATGAGGTACTCAGAGTAGTGAAACTCATCTAGACAGAAAATTAAATGGCGGCTTCCAGGGGCTGAGGGTGGAAAGAGTGGAGAGTTAGTGCTTAATAGGTATGGAGTTTCAGTTTTGCAAGATGCGTTTCGTTTCATGCGTGGATGGTGGTGATGATTGCACAGCAGGATGAAGGTATTCATATTGAACTGAACTGAACAGTACATTTAAAAA
This sequence comes from Callithrix jacchus, assembly GCF_049354715.1. Lineage (NCBI taxonomy): Eukaryota > Metazoa > Chordata > Mammalia > Primates > Cebidae > Callithrix > Callithrix jacchus. The sequence continues at coordinate 7,812,502 of NC_133521.1, read as the reverse complement.
TGGCTCAGATGATACATTTATGTGTATTTTACTATAGTTTAAAAAAATTAAAATCACATAGTGACCTATCATCAAAAACATTTTTGTCTTTCTTTCTCTCTGGATAGTTTCTCCTGCAGTATTGTGGAAACTTCCTGTTTTGCTAAAGGTTTCTTACTTGGTCATTGGATTCTCTTATACCCTTGATTTCTGGAAAATGTATACAAAAGGCTTTACTAAAATTTATCAAATTGGAACAAATGTTACCTATTCTTTCTTCACTTAGAGACAACTTGTTTAACCCAATAGACTCAGAAACAATTGGGGAAATAGTTATATTGATAATATGAGATACATCTTTGCTAATGTTTTTTGAAAAACAGAAAAGCTTTTTATCTTATCACATACCTTAAAAATATTTTCATCAAAACCTCAAAGGAGTCAATTTAGTTCATTTGATTTGGAGACACTATTCACTTTTTTCTCTTTCTTTCCTTTCCTTTCTTTTCCTTTCCTTTCCTTTCCTTTCCTTTCCTTTCCTTTCCTTTCCTTTCCTTTCCTTTCCTTTCCTTTCCTTTCCTTTCCTTTCCTTTCCTTCCTTCCTTCCTTTTTTCCTTCCTTCCTTCCTTTCTTCCTTCCTTCTTTCTTTTCTTTCTTTCCTTTTTTTTGATACAGAGTCTCACTTTGTCACCCAGCCTGGAGTGCGGTGGCATGATCTCAGCTCATTGCAACCTCCACCTCCTGGGTTCAAGTGATCTTCCTGCCTCAGCCTCCCAAGTAACTGGGATTACAGGCATGCACCATCATGCCAAGCTAATTGTTTTGTGTGTTTAGTGATGATGGGGTCTCACCATGTTGGCCAGGCTGTTCTTGAACCTCTGACCTCAGGTGATCCAACTGCCTTGGCCTCTCAAAGTGCTGGGGTTATGCCTGGCTAATTTTTGTATTTTTTGTACCAACAAAGTCTCACTTTGTTGCCTAGGCTGGTCTCAAACTCCTGACTCTGGGGCTCAAGCAATCTGCCTACCTTGCCCTCCCGAAGTGCTGAGATTACAGGCATGAGCCTTGGCCTCCCAGAGTGCTGGGATTACAGACTGTGCCTGGCCCGGGCAGTCATTATTGATCTTCCCTCCTTCTCACTTCTTACATGCAATCCATCAGCAAGTCCATCCTCTCTCCAAACATAGTGCAAGCTCTTCTACTCCACTCCTCATCCCTGTTGCTGTTGTTTTTCTTTTTCATTTTGAGACAGGGTCTTGCTCTCTCACCGAGGCTGGAGTGCAGTGGTGTGATCATAACTCAATGAAGCCTTGACTTTCCTAGCTCAATAGATCCTCCCTCCTCAGCCTCCTGAGTAGCTGGGACTACAGGCATGCACCACCATGCCTTGCTAATTTTTAAACATTTTTTATAGAGATGGGGGTCTCACTATGTTGCCCAGGCTGTTCTCAAACTCCTGGACTCAAGTGATTCTTCCACCTCAGCCTTCCAAAGTGCTGGGATTACAAACATGAGCCAGCAGCCCCTGGCCTGCTGCTGTTCTTTTTCTTTTTGTTTTTAAACTTTTTTTTTAGGTTCAGAAATACATGTGAAAGTTTGTTACATAGGTGAGCTCATGTCTCATGTCATGGGGGTTTGTTGTACAGATTAGTTCAGCACCCTGTGTATTAGTTTGTTCTCACTTCTATAAAGACACAACTGAGACTGGGTAATTTATAAAGAAAAGAGTTTTAATTGGCTCACAGTTCTGCATGGCTGGGGAGGCCTCAGGAAACTTACAATCCTGGTGGAAGATGAAAAGGGAAGAAAGGCAATGTCTTACACAGCGGCAGGAGAGACAGTGAGCAGGCAGGGAAGTGCCACACATTAAAATCATCCGCTGTCATGAGAACTCACTCCCTATCATGAGAACAGCAAGGGAGAAATCTGCCCCCATGATCCAATCATCTCCCACCAGGCCCCACCTCCAACATGTGGGGATTACAATTTGAGATGAGATTTGGCTGAGGACACAGAGCCAAACCATATCATTCTGCTCCTGGCTCCTTCCAAATCTCATGCTCTTTTCACATTTCAGAACACATCATGCCTTTCCAACAGTCTCACAAAGTCTTAACTCATTCCAGCATTAACTCAAAAGTCCCAGTCCAAAGTCTCAAAGTCTCTTCTGCATATGAGCCTGTAAAATAAAAAACAAGTTAGTTACTTCCAAGATACAGTAGGGATAGAGGCATTGGATAAATGTTCCTGTTCCAAAGGGAGAAATTGGCCAAAACAAAGGGGTGATATGCCTCATGCAGTCTGAAACCAGTGGGGCAATCATCAAATCTTAAGCTAAGAAATAATTGCCTTTGACTCCATGTCTCATATCCAGGGTATGGGGATGCAGTGGGTAAGCTCCCTAGGCTTTGGACAGCTCTGTCCCTGTGGCTCTGCAGGGTACAGCCCCCATGGCTGCTTTCATTGGCTGGCATTGAGTGCCTGCAGCTTTTCCCGGTGCACAGTGCAAGCTAACAGTGGGTCTACCATTCTGTGATCCAGAACTGCGGCTCTCTTCTCATAGCTCCACTAGGCAATGCCCCAGTAGGGACTCTGTGTGGGGGATCCAACTTTACACTTCCACTCTGCATTGGCCTAGTGGAGGTTCTCCATGAAGATTCCGATCCTGCAGCAAACTTCTGCCTGGACATCCTGGCATTTTCATACATCCTCTGAAATCTAGTGGAGGTTTTTAAAGCTCAACTCTTGTCTTCTTTGCATCCTCAGGTCCAACACCATGTGGAAGCCACCAAGGTTTGGGACTTGCACCCTCTGAAGCAACAGCCAGAGCTATAGCTTGGCCCCTTTTAACCATGGCTGGAGCTGGAGCAGCTGGAATGCAGGGTGCCATTTCCCAAGGCTGTGCAGAGCGGATGGGGTCCTGGGCCTGGCCTACCATGAAACCATTTTTCTTTCCTAGGCCTCCAGGCCTCAGATAGGAGGGGCCACCATGAAGATCTCTGAAATGTCCTAGAGATATTTTCTCCATTGTCTTAGCTATTAACATTCAGCTTCTCTTTACTTATGCAAATTTCTGCAGCTAGTGGATTGAATTTCTCTCCAGAAAATGGGTGTTTCTTTTCTACCATGTGGTCAGGCTGCAAATTTCCCAAACTTTTATGCTCTGTTTCCCTTTTAAACATAAGTTTCAATTTCAGACCATCTCTCTCTTCAAACATATGAGCATATACTTTTTGAAATAACCAGGGCATATCTTGAACACTTGGCTGCTTAGAAACTTCTTCTTCCAGATACCCAAAATCATCTCTGAAGTCCAAAGTTCCACAGATATCTAGGGCAGGGGCAAAATGCTGCCAGTCTCTTTCCTAAAACGTAGCAAGAGTGACCTTTACTCCAGTTCCCAATAAGTTCCTCTTCTCCATCTGAGACCACCTCAGCCTGGACTTCATCGTCCATATCACTATCAGCATCCTGGTGAAAACCATTTAACAAATCTCTTGGAAGTTCCAAACTTTCCAACATCTTCCTCTTCTTCTGAGCACTCCAAACTGTTTTAGCCTCTGCTTATTACTCAGTTCCAAAGTCAATTCCACATTTTCAGATATCTTTATAGCAGTACCCTATTCTTGGTACCAATTTTCTGTATTGGTCCATTCTTACGCTGCTATAAAGACATACCTGAGGCTGGGTAGTTTATAAAGAAAAGACATTTAATTGACTCAGAGTTCTGCAGGGTTGGGGAGGCCTCAGGACACTCAAAATCTTTTTTTTTTTTTTTTTCTGAGACAGGATCTTGCTCTGTCACCCAGGCTGCAGTGCAATGGCATAATGTTGACTCACTGCAGCCCTGACCTCCTGGATTCAAGCGATTCTTGTGTTTCAATCTCCAGAGTAGCTGAGACTACAGGTGAATGCCACCATACTTGGGGTTTTATTTATTTATTTTTTTTGAGACAGAGTCTTGCTCTGTCACCCAGGCTGGAGTGCAGTGGCACGATCTTGGCTCCCTACAACCTCTGCCTCCCAGGTTCAAGTGATTCTTGTGCTGCAGCGTACCAAGTAGCTGGGACTGTAGGCACGCACCACCATGCCTGGGTAATTTTTTTTTTTTTTTTTGAGATGGAGTCTCACTCTATCACCCAGGCTGGAGTGCAGTGGTGTGATCTTGGCTCACTGCAACCTCTGCTGCCTGGTTTCAAGCAATTCTCCTGCCTCAGTCTCCCGAGTAGCTGGGATTACAGTCACCTGCCACCGTGTCCAGCTAATTTTTGTATTTTTAGTAGAGGCGGGGTTTCACCATCTTGGCCAGGCTAGTCTTGAACTTCTGACCTTGTGATCCACCTGCCTAGGCCTTCCAAAGTGCTGGGATTACAGGCATGAGCCACCATGCCCAGGCCGGAAACTTACAATCATAAAGAAGGGTGAAAAGGGAAGCAAGGCAGGAGAGAGAGCAAGGGGGGAAGTGCCACACTTTAAAACCACCAGCTCTCGTGAGAACTCACTCCTTCTCACGAGAACAGCAAGGGAGAAATTTGCCCCCATAATCCACTCTTCTCCCACCAGGCTGCTACTTTGACATGTGGAGATTACAATTCAAGATGAGGTTTGGGTAGGGACACAGAGACAAATTGTATAGCCCAAGAATAAAGCCGAGTACCCAATAATTATCTTTTCTGGTCATTTCCCTCCTCTCATTCTCCACCCTCAAGTAGACCTGAGTGTCTTGTTATCTTCTTTGTGTTTAACTTTATTAAAATAGTGCCACATTATGAATATTCCTTTGAAATTGCTTTATTTGTTTACCATTATTCACTCTAAGATCCATCTGTGTTGATGTATGAGTTCTCATCATTTAGCTTGCACTTATAAGTGAGAACATGTGGTATTTGGTTTTCTCTTCCTACATTTGTTTGCTGAGGATAAAAGCCTCCAACTCCATCCATGTTTCCACAAAAGACACGATTTGATTCTTTTTTACGGCCGTTATTTTTCAACTGGACAGTTGTGATGGTTCCCACTCCTCACTTCCACTCTGGAACCCCTGCACCCTCGGTAATTCTGCATAGTGCAACCCAAGAGGGCATGTTTCCCTTTTATCCCTTTTAAAATGATAAAATATGTAATATGTACAAAAATATGTAAGTACATACATGTAGGCATGTGGAGGTGGTGAGACATAGCCATAAAACAACCCCTGTGAGTCCCCCTTGCACCCTAGCACAGGGAACAGTAGCAAATCCTTTGATGTCTCGTTTGCCCTTCTCAATATCTGGGGAACTGATTCTTTCAAAAACTTAATTGCTAATAGTATACTGTTGACCAAAAGCCTTACTAATAACATATCAATTAACACATATTTTGTATGTTATATGTATTATATACTGTATTTTTCTTTTTTTTGATACAGAGTCTTGCTCTGTCACCCGGGCTGGAGTGCAGTAGTGTGATCATGGCTTACTGTAGCCTCGACCTCCCAGGCTTCAGCAATCCTCCCACTTCAGCCTCCTGAGTAACTGAGACTACAGGCACACACCACAATGCTCAGCTAATTTTTTATTCTCCAGAGATGGGGTCTCATTGTGTCTTCCAGGCTGGTCTGGAACTCTGGGGCTCAAGTGATTCTCCCACCTTGGCTTCCCAAAGTGCTGGGATTATGTACAGTATTCTTACAATAAGGTAAGCTAGAGAAAGGAGAATGTTATTAAGAAAATCATAAGGAAGAGAAACTGTTTACTATTCATTAAGTGGAAGTGGATCATCATAAAGGTCTTCATCCTTGTCTGCATGTTGAATAGGCTGAGGAGGAGAAGGAGGAGGAGGGTTGGCCTTTCTGTCTCAGGGGTGGCAGAGGCAGGAGAAAATTCATGTACAAGTGGACTGGTGCAGTTCAAACCCATGTGGTTCAAGGGTGAACTGTATACATATTGTGATGGTTAATTTTAGGTGTTAACTCAATTGGATTGAGGATTACCTGGATAGCTGGTAAAGCACCACTCCTGAGTGTGTCTGTGAAGGTGTTTTCAGAGGAGATTCTAGTGTGTGAGTCAGTGGACTGAGTGGTCAATTCGGGTGTGCACCATCTAATTGGCCAGGGGCTGGAATAGAACAGAAAGAGGAGAAAAAAGCATTTTTCTCTCTCTATCCTGGAGCTGAGACACTCTCCTCCTTTTGTCCTTGGACATGAGAACTCCAGGCTCTCTGGCCTTGGGACTCTAGACTTATACTGGCATCCCCCCAACCCCTTTACCCCTCTGCTCCCACTTTCCTTTCGGGCCTTTAGCCTTAAACTGAGAATTACACCGTTGGTTTCCCTGGTTCTGAGGCTTTCAGACTTAGGCTGGGCCATGCTACCCAGCGTCCCATGCTACCCAGCGTCCCATGCTACCCAACATTCCATGGTCTTCAGCTTATAGAGAGCCTGTCATGGGACTTCTCAGCCTCCGTAATTCTTGTGTGAGCCAGTCCATATATATATCCTCCTGGTTTAGTCTCTCTGGGGAATCCGGACTAACACACATATGTATAAAAATCTATCTATGTGTGTGTGTGTGTGTGTGTATGTGTGTGTGTGTGTGTGTAAAGAGACAGACACACATGTGGAGATTTATTTTAAGGAATAGTGCCCATGATTGTTGAGGCTGGCAGGTTGAAAATCTACAGGGCAGTTGTCAGGCTGGAGACCCAGGGAAGAGCCGATGGAGGTTGCAGTTCAAGTCCAAAGGCCTTCTGCTGGAAAGTTCCCTCTAGCTAGGGGGAGGTCAGTTTTTCATTGGATTCAAGCCTTTGCCTGATTGGATGAACCTGCCTACATGGTGGAGGGCGGACGGCTTTACTCAGAGTCGCCTGATTTAAATGCCAATCTCATCTCAAATCACCTTCACAGCAATATGCAGAACAATGCTTGACCAAATAGCTGGATAACTGGGCCCAGTTACATGGACAGAAAATTAACCATTACATTGACTAACATATATCTTTGTGCAAACGTATGAACTCGATTTCTAGCAATGAATTGTTGTTTCAAGGGATATCAACAATTGTCCCATAGCCCAAGAATACAAATAGGGATTGGGTAAAAAGAAAGGAAAAAAAAAATAAAAATACTTAAAAGAAAATGAACAATTGTCAAATTTGTGGAAAGATATTGCTACGCTATGGTCCTAAGGGGCTGCAGACTAAGAGGTGCAAACTCCCTCCAACAGTATACGAGCGTGAGTTTGGGCATGTGGGAACCGAGCTACTTTCAGTACGTGTTCCTCGAAATCTCTGCTTTTTTGCTGCATCAAGACCATTGTACAAACTCCTTTGCAGCCTGGAATTCCTTTCTTTCCCATAATATCCTTTGCTTACTCTTCTACACAAATTTATCTACTTTTGCCCTCACCTAATGACGTCAAACTCTCCTGTTCATTTTTTGAAAGGATTAAGCATGATTTTGTTTACTGAAAAAATTGTTCCAGCTTTGCTGAGGTATAACAGACAAATAAAATTTGTAAGGGCTGGACGAGGTGGCTCACACCTGCAATCCTGGTCCTTTGGAAGGCCTAGGTGGGAGGATCACTTGAGGCCAGGAACTCAAGGCCAGCCTGGGCGACATAGCGAGACCCTATCTCTATGAAAAAAAATTTAAATTAGCCAGGCTAATTTAAAATAGTCCTGGCTATTCAGGAAGCTGAAGAAGGAGGATTGTTTGAGGCCAGAAACTCAGGGTTACAGTGAGCTATGATTACACCTCTGCACTTCAGCCTGGGCAACAGAGTGAAACCCTGTGTCCTAGAAAAAGAAAGGCCCGGGTGCAGTGGCTCAAGCCTGTAATCCCAGCACTTGGAGAGGCTGAGGCTGGTGGATCACGAGGTCAGGAGTTCAAGACCAGCCTGGCCAACATAGTGAAACCCTGTCTCCACTAAAAATGCAAAAATTAGCCGGGTATGGTAGCAGACACCTGTAGTCCCAGCTACTTGGGAGGCTGAGGCAGGAGAATCACTAGAACCCAGGATTGGGAGGTTGCAGTGAGCCAAGATTGTGCCACTACACTCCAGCCTGGGTGACACAGACAGATTCTGTCTCCAAAAAAAAAAAAAAAGGCATACGTTTGAGGTGTAGGACCTGATGTTTTGATACACACACACACACACACACACACACACACACACGCACACACACAGTAGAATAATTACAACCATCAAGCTAATTAACATATCCATCATCACATAGTGACTTTTTTTTTCTGGTTAGAACATTTAAGATTTACTTTCAGCAAATTTCCATTTTATTTTATTTTTTCTTTTTCGATGGAGTCTCACTTTGTTGCCCAGGCTGGAGTACAGTGATGCAATCTCGGCTCACTGCAACCTCTGTCTCCCCAGCTCAACTGATCCTCCTGCCTCAGCGTCCTGAGTAACTGGGATTACAGGCATGAGCCACCACACCTGACTAATATATATATCATTATTATGTAATATATATTATGTATATCATTACATGTATTTTTTATATATAGTATTTTTAGTAGAGATGGGGTTTCATCATGTTGACAAGGCTGGTCTCAAACTCCTGACCTCAGGTGATCCACCTGCCTCTGCTTCCCAAAGTGCTGGGATTATAGGCATGTGCCACTATGCCTGGCCACTTTCAGGAAATTGTGAAAATATAATACAATATTTTCAGCTACAGTCATCTTGCTGTACATTAAATCCCCAGAACTGATTCATCACGAGTAACTGAAAGTTTGTGCTCCGTGGCTGACACCTCCGGCTCCCCACCCGATGCTCCTGCCTCATGCTCTTGGATACCATCCCACCCTTCACAGCCAGGGTCACCTCCATCTGCAACTGCAGGTTCACCTCTGTTCTCCGGGTGTGCTGGCCTTCTGTCCGCTCTCGCATGGATCAATCCTGTCCCATCCGAGTCTCTGCATTTGCTCTTCTCTATGCCTGCTTCCCCCAGTTCTTCATAAGCTGGCAAGTTCTCATCGAAAACCTAGCTTCAAGGTTGCCTCCGCAGAATGGCTTTCCTGACCTGCCCATCTATCTCTGAACCCATTCCCCAGGGCCACCAGAACAAATTACCACGAACTTGAGTGGCTTAAAACAACAGCAACTTATTCACCCACAGTTCTGGAGGCCAGAAGTCCCAAATCAAGGTCTTGGCAGAGTTGTTTCCTTCTGGAAGCCCTGAGGGAGAATGCGTTCCATGCTTGTCTTACTTTTTGGTGGTTACCAGCAATGCTTGGCATTCTCCGCCTTGTAGATGCCATCACTCCAAAAACCCTCCCCTTCATCTTCACATCACCTCATTCCCTGTGTCTTCTCTCTTTCTATTATCTTTTTTTTTTTTTTTTTTTTTTTTTGAGAGAAGGTTTCACTCTGATGCCTAGGCTACAGTGCAGTGGCATGATCACAGCTCACAGCAGCCTTGAACCCCTGGGCTTAAGGAATGCTCCTGCCTCAGCCTCCGGAATAGCTGGTGCTACAGACACATGTCGTCACGCTGGGCTAATTAAAAAAATTTTTTTTTAGAGACAGGGTCTTGCTGTTGCCCATGCTGGTCTCAAACTCCTATGCTCAAGTGATCGTTTTGCCTCGGACTCCCAAAGTGCTGGGATTATAGGTGTGAGCCACCATGCCTGGCCCCTTTCTATTCTCTTCTAAGGGTACTTATCTAGATTGAGGGCCCACCCAGGGCATCTAGGATGATCTTATCTTGAGATCTTTAACTTAATCACATCTGGAAAGACCCTTTCCAAATAAGGTCACATTTGCAGGTTCTGCGTGGACACATATTTTGGGGACCCACCATTACCTCCTACACACACTATCACATTATTTTCTTCCATTTTCTGATGTTCACAATAATTACACATTTGAAATAATCTAGTTCAGTGATGTTTTCTAGTTGCTGGTTATCACTCATTACTAGGTTTTGAAATCTAGTGGGCCTGGACAAGTATTTAAAAATTTTAGATAGAAATTTATTAAAAATGAAATAGAAAAGATTAGAGTCTATCACATTTAATAAGCGTGATGGCTGACACTACTTCCAGTCATACTGTTTCAATATCAGGCCTGAGAACTGAGACCTCGTGGCTTAATGATGGGTCCCAGGGACATCTTGTCCAGGAAGACAAGGTGAGAGAAGAATGTGGAGAAACTGGAACCTTGGGGTAAACTAGGTGGGAAGGTAAAATGAGGCAGCTGCTCTATGGAAAACAGTGTGGTGCTTTCTCACAAGACTAAGATTCGATTACCTTATGATCTAGCAAATCTACCTATAGGTATATACCCAAAATAATTGAAAGCAGGGTCTCAAAGAGAAACTTGGTTTTATTTTTATTTTGTATTGTTTTTGAGACAGGGGCTGGGCGTGGTGGCTCACGTCTGTAATCCCAGCACTTTGGGAGGCTGAGGCGGGTGGATCACCTGAAGTCAGGAGTTCAAGACCAGCCTGACCAACATGGTGAAATCCTGTCTCTAAAAAAAAAAGAAAGAAAATAAAAAAAGAAACAGGGTCTTGCTCCTGTTACCCAGGCTGGAGCGCAGTAGGGCAATCATGGCAGGTCTCAAACCCCTGGCTCAAGAGATCTACTTGCTTTGGCCTCCCAAAGTGCTGGGATTCAGGTGTGAACCACTGAGCCTGGTCTCAGAGATATCTGTACACTCATGTTCACAGCGGCATTATTCACAGTAACTAAAAAGTGGAAGCAACTCAGGTGTCTATCAACAGATGAATAAGGAGAATGTGATATATACATACATGTTAGTCCACTCAGGTTGCCATAAAATACCATAGACTGGGTGGTTTAAACAACAGAAATTTACATTCTCACAGTTCTGGAGTTTAGGAAGTCCCACTGACGTCTCTTCTTAAAAGTACTCTAGTCTCGTCCAATCAGGGCCCAAACCTATGACTACATTTAACCTTAATTACTTCCTTAGATGCCCCATCTTCAAATACAGTCACACTAGGAGTTGGGACTTCAACATATTAACTTTCAGGGAACATGAACATTCAGTCTATAACAATACACAGTGGAACCTTAGCCTCAAAAGGGAAGGAAATTCTGACACATACTACAACACAGGCGAAACTTGAGGATCATGTGAGGTGTCTCGAGTAAGTCAAATTCATAGAGACAGAAAATAGAATGGTGGTTGCCAGGGACTGAAGGAAAGGGGGAAAGGGGAGTACTGTTTAATGTGTAAAGATTTGGGGTTTTGCAGGATGAAAAGAGTTCGGGAGATGGATATGGTGACGATTGTACAACATGTGAATGCATTTAAGCCATAGGACTGTACACCACTTTCACTTTTAAATTTATGTATTTCTTATCACTCTTCCACAGCTCTCAAGTGGGATGCTTTCACTTCTTTTGTGTATCTACCCAGAGGCAAACCATTTGGGCCTTTTTTATAGCTTCTAGTTCTTTGCGGAGATTTTTCATTTCATTATTTGTTTTTAGAGGACTTGTAATTGATTGTTGGAGAATTTTTGTGTTGGATAATTCCAACATTGGATTCATCTCCTTGATTGATTGCATCTTCCCATTCAAATTGTAATTTTTCCTGATTCTTGGTATGACAGGTGATTTATTTATTTATTTATTATTTATTTATTTTGAGACAGAGTCTCACTCTTCTTCCCAGGCTTGAGTGCGATGATACAATCTCAGCTCACTGCAGTCTCTATCTCCCAGGTTCAAGCAATCCTCTCACCTCAGCCTCCCAACTAGCTTGGACCACAGGTGAGCACCATCACACCTAGCTAATTTTTGTATTTTCCATAGAAACTGGGTTTTGCCATGTTGCCCAGGTTGGTCTTGAACTCCTGGGCTCAAGCAATCGACCCACTCTGGCCTGGCAAAGTGCTGGGATTACAGGCATAAGCCACTGTGCATGGTGACAGGTGATTTGGGATTGTAAACTAGGTATCACATTAGGATACTCTGGGTTCTCTTTAAATCAGTCTCTTCTTTTAGCAGGTAAGCATCCTTCTTAGGTTGGCACTGAGGTCCTAGCTACTTTTGTGGGCTGTAGTTCCAATGACAGTTTGGTTTTCAGTGTCTTAGAGGCCTGCTTGCTTTTCTGTGCTTCTGGGGCTCCTGCTGGTCTCTGCTGGTGCTGCTTGAGCGGGTGGAAGAGGGGAGTCTCAGGCCCATGGGACAAAGAGGCTCTCTCGGCTGGTGTCTTGTAGTAGGAATGGAGAGTATTTCCTGAACTGGGTGTTTGTCATGCTGGGATCTTCCCACCACTGACCTCCAGTTGCCTCAGTGCTTCTTCCAGTCAGGGGAGGGGTGTATCAACAGAATCAAAGAGGCTCCCAGAGCCATGCTGCTTGTCTTACAGTGCTTGCCCAGATATAGGAGAATGGTCTCAGTTTCACAGGACAGAGAGGCTCCTGTAGCAGGCTGCCTGCTGTGTGTGGCTGGGACCTCTTGCCAGTTCCTCCTGGCTGCTTTGGCACCTCTTGGCAAGGGAGAAGACTCTCAGGCCTGGTGCGAATGCTCACCCTGGCTGCTTAATGCTGGTGGGACTCCCAATCTGTCCCCTTGCTGCTGGTGTTACACTCACATGTTGTCAGAGGTCTTGTTCAGTCTGGGGGAGAAATGAGCGTATCTGGGCTGGTTTCTGTAACAACGGTGTGGGTTGGCAAATGCCAGGTCTGCTTTGAGTTTGGGGGGAACATAAGATGCCCTTCTGCTTTGTTGTTCTTCTAGTCTTGGGGCCCCAGGCCAGTTTACCTTCTTCTTACTTTCAGAATTCTCACTTGGTTGCCTCTTGCATTGTTTCCAGGGTTTGTAGTTTTGCTTTGAGGGTGGGGAGCGGGGAGAAACTGTTCCGTGCCACCTTAACCCATCAGGTACGTTGCAGTGGTGAAACTCCAGGGTACCAATTCCTGGATTCATGTCTCTCAGCCGGAAGGACACAGAGTTTCATCCTCTGTCAATTAGCCATCAGAGAATGCTCAGAGTCCTCTAGAAACCAACAGTAACAGGAAGAAAAACAGCTATGCAAGACTGTGAGATCAAGTAGATGACACGTGAAATAGAGAGCTTCTACTCCAAATTCCAAATCAAAACCTCACCTTGCCTTTCTTATTTTGCCTTTTAAATCTTCTTTGACATAGTCTAGTCACTCTGCTCTCCAGTCTTTGCTCATTTATTTGAATGTAAAGATGGAGATAATTTTTTTTTAAGAGATAGGGTCTCATCCTGTCACCCAGGCCGGAGTGCAGTGGTGCAATCTTAGCTCACCGCAGCCTTGAACTTCAGGGCTTAAGCAATCTGCCAGCCTCTCAAGAGGCTGGGACTACAGGTGAACATCACCACATTTGGCTAATTTTTAATTTTGTTTTGAAGAGACAGGGTCTTGATATGTTGCCCAGGTTGGTCTCAAGCTCTTGACCTCAAGTGATCCTCCTGCCTTGGCCTCCCAAAGTTCTGGGATTACTGGTGTGAGCCTCTGCACCTGGCCAATGATTGCTGTTGTTAACCTTTTTTTTTTTTCTAGATTTATGAATTTTGTCGCTTATTTATGGGTATGATATTAATAGCTGGTTATAAATGGCTCTTTCAGTAGCCAATGTTCAAAGGAAAAAATGATTGTTATATGTTTCCAGCTTTGTTGGCTCGTCACCTCCTTATTCCCCATTCTATATCTGAACAAGTGGAACACCGTTTCAGAGATAAGAACATGGGAAAGAGACTGCCTTGAAAACTTTTCTGAAATTTGCTACAATCATAGACTCAAGGAACAGCCTAATTCACCTTATGACGGGTTCCCAGGAAAGGAGAAGGTGTCTAGGAAGACTAGACCCAATCTTGAGACCCAGAGCTGAGACCCACAAAGGCAGGAGAAGTCACATGTTCTCTGTGCTGGAGGGAAGTTCCACTGGCCATGCCCAGCCAATCCATGCTGCCTGCCTCTCCTTCCGTCCTCTTCGTCCTTTAGCTCAGAAGAAGGAACTCCTTATTTTCCAAGTAATCCCAATGGGGAGAATTTAAGATGGCTGTAAATTCTTTAACATTCCTTACATCACAGGGCCCAAGTCCCCTTCTCTTGACTTGGGGTTCCCTTTGCCATTGCTTGGATCTACGGAATACAGCAAAATGATGATATTTTGCCATGTTGGCCAGGCTGATCTCGAACTCCTAACCTCAGTTGAGCCTCCTGCCTTGCCTTCCCAAAGTGCTGGGATTACAGGTGTGAGCCACGGTGGCTGGCATTGTTTTTTTTTGAGACCAGGTCTCACTCTGTCACCCAGGCTGGAGTAGTGAGGCAGTCATAGCTCACTGTGGCCTTGACTTCTGCAACACCATGCACCCCTACCACCTCATGGAGCGGGAACCTGGGGAGGCCTGGGGACACTTTAAATCCTCGGTTTTTCTACTTCTCACAGGCCTCAGTTTCCTCAGTTGAGAAATGGGCATGTTGACCCCAGAACTCAGGGGGATCCAGCAGCTGCTCAGGGTCCCTCCAGTCTCCCCTGCAGCCTGCGGGCTTGTCTGCTTGATTTCTTGTCTTGGCGCATGTTCCCCACGTGCAGGCTGGTGTCATCTGAATCAGTCCTTGGGAGAATGGAGCTTACCAGCCCCTGTGGCTGCCTCTGTTCCTAACTTCCTTCAATATTTATGGAGGCAGTGAATTTGGGGATTATACCTGACTTCTAGAGTCAGATCTAGATGTGAATCTTGTTGGACCACTGCTGAGCTGTGTGTCCACAGCAAGTTACTTTACCTCTTTGTGCCTCTGTTTTCTCATCCCTAAAATGGGGATAATAACAGAATCTACCTTGAAGGATCTTTTGGTGGTTAAATGAATCATATGGATAAAGATTTGGACCAGAGAGGACCTCCCGATGCACCGTTATCCACCTGCCTCCACTTCCCTGCCCATCACCACAGTTATAATCTTGCTCCTGTGTTTACTTAATTATTGTTTGACTGCTTAATGTTTGATGAATAATTTTTCCCCAAGAAGCAGGACAGCAAAGACAACTTTCTCACTCTGTATCTCAGCACCTAGCAGGTGTCTGAGTGGAGGAGTCTGAGGCAAGTTTGGCCAGGCTGGGGGGTAAGAGATGAGTTTGATGGTTCCATGTCCGTCTGAAAGAGGAATTTCAATGAGTGCTGTAGTCCCTCTTGTCTACGGTTTTGTTTTCCTCCGTTTAAGTCAGTTAACCTTGGTCTGAAAATATTAAGATAATTTGACTGGGCGCGGAGGTGCATGCCTGTAATTCCAGCACTTTGGGAGGCCAAGGCAGGTGGATCACCCGAGGTCAGGAATTTGAGACCAGCTTGACCAACATGGTGAAATCCTGTCTCTACTAAATACAAAAAATTAACCAGGCATCGGGGCACATGTTTGTAATCCCAGTTACTCGGGAGGAGTGAGGCAGGAGAATCACTTGAACCCAGGAGGTGGAGGTTTCAATGAGTCAAGATCGTGACATTGCACTTCAGTCTGGGCAACAAGAGCGAAAATCTGTCTCAACCACCCCCCCCAAAAAAACTATCTATCTATCTATCTATCTATCTATCTATCTATCTATCTATCTATCTAGATTTGAGAGAGAACACATTCATATAACTCTTATTATAGTATATTGTTATAATTGTTTTATTTATTTATTGTTGTTAATCTCTTACTAATTAATAAATTAAGCTTTACCATAGTTATGTGTGTATAGGAAAAATCATAGTATTTTAAAATAAAACTTTTTTTTTTCCAGAATCATGGGCTTCCATACTATACATGGTTTTTAAGTATCCACTGGAGATCTTGGAACATGTCACTCTGGGACTACTGTATGGGAGGGTTGGGTCTCATAGGGAAGCCCAGCCTCCAGGGGAAACCAGTTAAGGTCAGTATTACCATTGAAGGACTTGGGTTCCTTAAAGCCCCACACTTTTTTTTACTTTTGATTTTTATATATTTATTTACTTTTGGTTATCTTTATATTTTAGCTTTGTCCCAGTCCCAGGGGCAGTGAAGGCCAAGAGTTGTTTTGCAAGGTAAATGCTTCTCGTGGGACTTTCCCATAATCTTCTCTTCTCTTCCCTCCCCTCCCCTCCCCTCCCCTCCCCTCCCCTCCCCTCCCCCCCTCCCCTCCCCTCCCCTCCCCTCCCCTCCCCTCCCCTCTCCTCTCCTCTTCTCTTCTCTTCTCTTCTCAGAACTTCTCTTCTCTCTTTCTCTTTCTCAACGAAATGAGCTAAATCAGAGCAAGACACGGTCTTGCCCTGCTACCCAGGCTGCAATGCAGCGGCATGATCATAGCTCACTGCAGCCTCTTCAAGCCTCCTGGGCTCACGTAAGCCTCCCACCTCAGCCTCCTAAGTAGCTGGAACCACAGGCATGATGTGTGTGTGTGTGTGTGTGTGCGTAGTTGGGGTTTCCCTATGTTGCCTAGGCTGGTATTGAACTCCTAGCTTCAAGTGATTCTCCCTCCTTGGCTTCCAAAGTATTGGGATTACAAGCATGAACCACTTGCCCAGCCTAGTGTTGGCCTTCTAATGGTTCTCTCCAATGGTTAATATTGGGAATGCACTGAAGTTTCCAGCACTTGCTCTGGGGCAGGTGATGTCTAGCTTCTTGAGTGAGGTCTCATCCTCCCAGTTCCTATGGCAGTGAGCTGACACGGAGTGGGGACCCTGTTCCCAAGCTCTTGGTGGAAAAACAAAGTTTCCTCTTGCACCTTTGTAAGGTGACAGTAAAGTATTTTTCATTATACTTCTAAAGAGTTATAAAGGATATCATTACCATCCTATCCTGTATTCATTGTATGTATGTTTTAACTATATTTTAAGCAAAATCTAGGAGGTATAGATTGTTCATTTAGTTTATGGAAATTGTCTGGCAAAGCACATAACTGGTGAACTGGGGCCTCCATGTCTAATCCAAAAGTCTGACTTCACTTTATTAAAAAAGCTTTATGTTTTGTTGAGGTATAATTTACATATCATAAAATTCACTCATTTTAAATTTAACAATTTTAGTAAACTTACATTTACTATTGCCATGATCAAATTTAGATTATTTCCTTTATTTATTTATTTATGGTTTTTAGCACCAGTTGGCTATTGAAAGAATATTTTTGTCACACCAAAAAGATGCTCTGAGCCTATTTTCAGACAGTCACTCCCCCTTTCACCCCAGGCAACCAATGATCTGCTTTCTTTTTCTATGAATTTGCCTTTTCTGGCTATTTCACATAAATGGAATCATAAACATATAATACGTAGCTTTTTATGACTGGCTTTCATTTCAGCACAATGTTTTTGAAATTCAGCCATTTGGTAGTATGTATCAATACTTAATTCCTTTTTATTGGTGAATAGCATAATATTTCATTGTATGGTTATACTACATTTTTTTAAATTTAAATTTTCTTTTTTCTTTTCTCTCGACCTCCTGAGTAGCTGAGGCTAAAGTGCATGCCACCATGCCTGGCTAATTTTTAAATTTTTCATTGAGATGGGGTCTCACTATGTTGCCCAGGCTGGTCTTGAATTCCTGGCCTCAAGCAATCCTCCCACCTCAGCCTCCTGAGTAGCTAGGACTATAGGCATGTACTGTCATGCCTGGCATGATGGCATGTTTAACGTTTTAAGAATCTGCCAAGCTGCTTTTCAAAATGGCTGTGGCATTTGACATTTCCACCAGCAACGCATGAGTTCTAGTTTCTCCACATCTCACCAGCACTTGTCTTTTTTATTATAGCTATTTTAGTAGGTATGAAGTGGTATCTCATTGTGGGTTTTGTTGTTGTTGTTGTTGTTTTGGTTTCTTTGTGGATTGTTTTTTACTGTGGTGAAATGCACAGAACATAAAATACGCCATCTTAACCATTTTTTTTTTTTTGGGGGACAGAATCTTGCTCTTTTGCCCAGGCTCAGTGCAGTGGTGCAATCTTGCCTTACCGCAGCTGCTGTCTCCCAGGTTCAAGCGATCCTCCTGCCTCAGCCTCCTAAGTAGCTGAGATCACACCAGGCTAATATTTTTTTCCACCATGTTGGCCAGGCTGCTCTCAAACTCCTGACCTTCAGTGAGTCACACACCTTGCATTACAGGTATGTAATCCACCGTGCCTGGCAATCCAAAATGTTGGGATTATAGGCCACCGTGACCCACAATCTTAATCATTTTTTTATTTTAATTTTTTAATTTTTCCACCTAACCTCTGTGCTAAATCTTAACTATTTTTAAGTGTACAGCTCAGTAGCGCTAATTATATTCACATTGTTATGAAAGATCTCCAGAACTTTTTCATCCTCCAAAACTGAGGCTCATCAGTCATTAAACAATTCCCTACCTCCCTTCCCTTCAGTTCCTGGCAGCCACCATTCTGCTTTCTGTTTCTGAGATTTTGACTACTCTAGATATCTCATATAAGTGGATTTTTAATTCCTAGTTACTTATTTTCCTTCTCTCCAGTCGAAGGGAATTCTGCCAGGACTGTCTTGATCTTGTGTAAATGGTTTCACGGACTTAAACTTTTTTTTTCTTTTTTATTTTTTTGCTGTGAAATAGAGTTGGGGTGGTGTCTCTGGGTTGAAATTAGCTGGTCTTCATTGTTATGGTTGTTTGAAAATTGACTAAAATATGGTGTGTGGGGGAAGCTTGGAAGCAAATACTGTCACTTGTAAAGCTTTCTGTGCTATTAATATTGTGAAAATGTTCTTCTAATTTAATCCTAAAAAATAACCAATTTGTTTATTTAGGACTTAAGATGTCTTCATTGGTCAGGCTTCATAGAGGACAATATGGAAGACCTTCAGTAGCTAAAAGGTAAAGTGAATTTAAAAAATTTATTTTTATTTAGATGGAGTCTCTGCTGCTGAGGATGGAGTGCAGTAGTGCAATCTTGACGTGCTGCAACTTCCGCTTCCCAGGTTCAAGGTGAAATATTCTTTTTTTTTTTTTTGAGATGGAGTCTCACTCTTGTTACCCAGGCTGCAGTGAAATGGCGTGATCTCAGCTCACCGCAACCTCCGCCTCCTGGGTTCAAGTGATTCTCCTGCCTCAGCCTCCTGAGTAGCTGGGATTACAGGCGCACACCACCACGCCTGGCTAATTTTTTGTATTTTTAGTAGAGACGGGGTTTCACTATGTTGGTCATGCTAGTCTCGAACTCTAGACCTCAGATGATCCACCCACCTTGGGTTTAATCCCAAAGTGCTGGGATTATAGGCGTAAGCCACCGTGCCCGGCCAAAATATTCTTTATATAATGTATGTCTTAGTTTTCAGGTGTTCAGAGGGTAAAATAGCAAAATTAAGATGAAAATATAAATGCAGATATCAAGATTTAGTTTTGGCAATTGTTGATTATTTCACTTTAGTTTTAATTTGTATAATTAGAAAAACTACATCTTTTAAAATATTTTCTGATTGTAAAAGTAATGCTTTTAAAATACTTTTTATTTTGAAATAATTGTAGACTCACAGGAAGTTTCAGAAAAATACAGACTGTAAAACAATGTTCTTTTTCCTCTTTCTTTCTTTCTTTTTTTTTCCAAGTCAGAGTCTCATTCAGTCACCCAGGCTGGAGTGCAGCAGTGCGATCTTGGCTCACTGCAACCTCCGCTTCCCAGGTTCAAGTGATTCTCCTGACTCAGCCTCCTGAGTAACTGGGACTACCAGCTCATGCCACCACACCTGGCTAATTTTTGTATTTTTAGTAGAGACAGGGTTTCACCATGTTGTCCAGGCTGGTCTTGAACTCCTGACTGCAGGTAATCCACCCATCTCAGTCTCCCAAAGTGCTGTGATTATAGGCATGAGCCATTGTGCCCAGCCTATAACAGTGTCTGTTAGTGATGGACTGCATATGTGACAGTGGTCCCATAGGATTATAGTGGAGCTGAAAAATTCCTGTAACCGACTGACTTGACTGCCCTAAAGTTGTATCGGAACTCATTCCTCATGTGTTTGTGATGATGCTGGTGTAAACAAACCTACTGCACTGTCAGTCATATACAAGTCTAGTACATACATATAATCTAGTCTTGTATACTACATAATACTTGATAATGAACAATCAAGTTACTGGTTTATGTATTTACTATATTATACTTTTGATAATCACTATATACTTTATCATTTAGAATGTACCTAGGAGACAGCTCCATGTGTGTTATTGCCCCTTAAATCCTTCCAGTGGAATAAGATGTAGAGATGGAAGACTGTGATATTGACGATCCTGATCCTGTGTAGGCCTAGGATAATGTGTATGTTTGTGTCTTAGTTTTTAACCAAAAAGTTTAAAAAGTTAAAAAAAATGTAAAAACCTTAATAAGGATATAAAGAAAATATTTTTGTGAAGTGTACAGTGTGTTTGTGTTTTAAGCAGTTATTACAAAAGAGTCAAAAAGTTAAAAAAATAAAAAAGGTTTTTTTGTTGTTTTTTTCTGAGACAGACACTCACTCTGTTGCCAGGCGCCAGGCTGGAGTGCAACGGTGCGATTTCGGCTCACTGCAACCTCCACCTCCCGGGTTCAAGCAATTCTCCTGCCTCAGCCTCCTGAGTAGCTGCGACTACAGGCATGCACCACCATGCCTAGCTAATTTTTGTATTTTAGTGGAGATGGGGTTTCACTGTGTTGGCCAGGATGGTCTCGATCTCTTGACCTCATGATCCACCCACCTTGGCCTCCCAAAGTGCTGGGATTACAGGCATGAGCCACCACGCCCGACTTTTTTCTTTTCTTTTAATTTTTTTTAGAGATGGGTTTTTTTTACCAGATTGGCCAGGCTGGTCTCGAACTCCTGACCTTAAGTGAACCACCTGCCTCGGTCTCCCAAAGTGCTGGGATTATAGGCGTGAGCCACTGTGCCTGGCCATAAAAAAGGTTTTAAGTTAAAAAAGTTATGGGAAGCTAGACCAGGCCTGGTGGTTCACGTCTGTAATCCCAACACTTTGGGAGGCTGAGGCAGAGGATCACTTGAGGCCAGGAGTTCAAGATCAGTTTGGGCAACATAGTGAGACTCCCATCTCTACAAAAAGTTTTTAAAAGTTAGCTAGGAGTGGTGGTGTGTGCCTGTAGTCCATGCTACTTTGGAGCCTGAGCCAGAAGAATTGCTTGAGCTCAGCAGGTCGAGGCTCCAGTGAGCTGTGATTGTGCCTCTGCACTCCAGCTTGGATGACAGAATGAGGCCCTGTCTTAAAAAAAAGTTACAATAAGCTAAGGTTAATTCATTAGTGAAGGAAGAAAAAACTGTAGTCTAGCCTACGTGTCCAGTGTTTATAAAGTCTGCAATAGTGTATAGTAATTTCCTGCCAAGCTTGTCCAACCGGCCTTATTTTGTTGCTGTTGTTCTGTTTTGTTTTAGGCTTTTAGCAGCCTGAAGCCATAGTTTTTAGTTTCTGTCTCTAGTGATAAGCAGAAAAGAGGGATGAGGAAGGGGCTTTACTCGATAAACCAGAAACAGAAGCTAAGAAGCCATGACTGTGTTCTCTCCCTTGGATAGCCCCGCAGGCGGTCACAGTCACTCACCGCCGACTCACTGACTCATCCAGAACAGCTTTCCGTTATGAAGCTCCATTCATGGTAAGTGCCCTATACAGGTTGTATTAGTCTGTTTGAGTTGCTATAAAGGAATGCCTGAGACTGGTAATTTATTCATATAAAGAAAAGAGATTTATTTATTTGGCTCATGGTTCTGCAGGCTGTGCAGGAAGCATAGTAGTGGCCTCTGCTTCTGGTGAGGGCCTCAGGAAGCTTCTGCTCATGGTGGAGGTGACGAGAGCCCAGCATGCCACATGGCAAGAGAGGATGAAGTGCCAGACTTCTTTTAAACAAACAGTTCTCGCAATGAACTAGTAGAATGAGAACATACTTATCACCAAGGCAATGGTGCTAAGCCATTCATGAGGGATCTGCTCCCATGATCCAACACCTCCCGCCAGGCCCCGCTTTCACCCTTGGGGATCACATTTCAATATGAGATGTGGAGGGGACAAGCATTCAAGCCGTGTTGCATGTGTACGCTTTTTATTTTTTGGAGACCAAGTTTCTCCCTGTTGACTGCAGTTGTGCAATCCTGGCTCACTGCAAATTCTGCCTCCTGGGTTCAAGTGATTCTCCTGCCTCAGTCTCCTGAGTAGCTGGGACTACAGTTGTATGCCACCACAGCTGGCCAATTTTTCTATTTTTAGTAGACATATGGTTTCACCATGTTGACCAGGCTGGTCTCAAACTCCTAACCTCAAGTGATTCACTTGCCTCAGCCTACCGAAGTGGTGGGATTGCAGGCATGAGCCACCGTGCCCAGTCCACTTTTTAATCTGTTTTTTTTTTTTTTTTTTGAGACAGAGTGTCACTCTGTCACCCAGGCTGGAGTGCAGTGGCACGATCTCAGTTCCCTGCAACCACCTCCTGCCAGGTTCAAACAATTCTCCTGCCTCAGCCTCCCGAGTAGCTGGGATTACAGGCATGCACCATTACACCCAGCTAATTTTGGTATTTTTAGTAGAGATGGGGTTTCACTATGTTGGTCAGGCTGGTCTTGAACTTCTGACCTCGTGATCTGCCTGCCTTGGTCTCCCAAAGTGCTGGGATTACAGGCATGAGCAACTGCACCTGGCCTTACTTTTTATCGTTATACTGGTATTTTTACTGTCCCTTTTCTAAGTTTAGATACACAAATACCATTGTGCTACAGTTGTCTACGGTATTCAGTACAGGAACATGCTGTACAGATTTTTAGTCTAGGACAAGAGGCCACACCATGTAGCCTAGGTGTGTAGTAGGCCATACCATCTAGATTTGTGTAAGTGCATTCCATGATGTTCACAATTTCACTGCAATGGTGAAATCGTCTAGCAACACATTTCTCAGAAGTGCTGTATCTTTGCTCTTAAGTGATGTCTGACTGTCTTGGTTTTTAAATATTCAAATGACATTTAAGTACATAGTACAAAATAGTTTAAATCCACTAAAACCCCAAATGCTGAGCATTTGCCACTGTTCATGGTTTGATGTGTGTTCTTTAAACTTTGTTGCATTGCTGGAGAAATCTATAAACAAAGTATACTCTCGGATTTTGTGCATTGCTGGAGAAATCTATGAACAAAATATACTCTCGGATTTTGTGCATTGCTGGAGAAATCTATAAACAAAGTATACTCTCGGATTTTGTGCATTGCTGGAGAAGTCTATGAACAAAGTATACTCTCGGATTTTGTGCATTGCTGGAGAAGTCTATGAACAAAGTATACTCTTGGATTTTGTGTGTTTGAAGGTAGTTTGCAGACTTAATCGCTTACGAAACCATCATTAACATTTCACCCCTGTAACCACCAAAATAGATACCCTCAAATTTTGCACTTTTCCCCCTTTATTGTTGTTTTCATACATTACTTACAAGTTCAGTGGTTCTCACTCAGAGCTGGTTATGCCCAAATAGCCCGAGTTGGGCCCCCCAACCCATTGCGGCCTTGCTTCTCAAACTTCTGAATGCCAAAGAATCACTTGATAAGCTTGTTAAAATGCAGTTTCCCAGGTCCCATCCCTGCTGTTTTTTAAATTCTAGGGCCCAGAGTTTGTAAGTACTCAGCTCACACAACTCATGCTGTAATCTTGGAACCATTTTAAGACTCCTGTACCAAGGAACTGCTGGTACCAATGAGGCAGAATAGGGTCTGGAGGCAGGGAACTAAGGCCGTTTCACGCTGACTTCTCAGAACTAAATTAAAAGAACAATTCTAACTTTCCATGCCTAAGTAACCAAAGGACCAGAGGCAAAGCCCTTTGCAAAGCCCTAGCTTTTCTGTGGGACAGATGGGAAATTGAAAGTACCTCTGATTGGCTGCACTCCATCAGACACTGAAGCAAAGTTACAAAATTACACTCCTATGCAAACCAATCAGATGTTTGCATAGGAGTGTAACTCCCCCTCTCCCCTCTGGACGAAGTCTCACTCTTGTCCCACAGACTGGAGTGCGATGGCACAATCTCGGCTCACTGCAACCTCCACCTCCCAGGTTCAAGTGATTCTCCTGTCTCATCCTCCCAAGTAGCTGGGATTACAGGCACCTGCCACCTTGCCAGGCTAATTTTTGCATGTTCAGTAGAGACGGGGTTTCACCATGTTGGCCAGGCTGGTCTCAAACTCCTGACCTCCAGTGATCCACCCGCATCATCCTCCCGAAGTTCTGGGATTGCAGGCATGAAAATGGGGCCCAGGAGTGTAACTTCGTAGCTTCACTTTAGCATAGGAATGTGACTTTTGTGACTTCACTTCAGCCTCTGACTGGTTGCTTTCTGCAGCCAATGAGACTGATTATGGGCCACCACTTTATTTACATGGGGTGAACACCAAGTGGTCAATGGGAAATCTCTACCAGGTATTTGGACCCCAAAAGATTCTGTATCTGGGTCCTCGAGCTGCTGCTCTGGCTGCTTCCACCCTGTGGAGTGTACTTTCATTTTCAGTAAATCTCTGCTTTTGCTGTTTTGTTCTTTCCTTGCTTTGTTTGTGTGTTTTGCCTAATTCTTTCTTCAAAATGTCGAGAACCTGAACACCCTCCAACGGTAACACCAGTTCTCTGGGCAGCCTTGCAACCTGCGAAGCCCAGCTGCAGCCAGCATGTGACACCTGGCTGGCTCTTGGTGGTAGTCAGGCTGCCTGTAATAAAAGCCTGTGGGGAGCCCACACGGTGGCTCATGCTGGTAGTCCCAGCTTTGGGAAACCAAGGCAGGCAGATCACCTGAGACTGGGAGTTCGAGACCAGCCTGACCAACATGGAGGAACCACCCCCCACCCCCCTCCCCCGTCTCTACTATAAGTACAAAATTAGCTGGGCATGGTGGCACATACCTGTAATCCCAGCTGCTCGGGAGGCTGAGGTAGACAAATTTCTTGAACCTGGGAGGCAGAGGTTGCAGTCAGCAGAGAGAGTGCCACTGTACTCCAGCCTGGGCAATAAGAACAAAACTCTGTCCCGCCCCCCCAAAAAAGGCCTGTGGGGTGTTGGGGTATTGTTCTAGATCTGGGTGTGCACACCTGACTCTGGCTGGCCCCATGACAGCCCTTGTCTTTAGCCTGCTGCCTTCCTGGGACCAAGCAGGAAACTCCTGCTTGTTGGTGTTGAGTGAGTGAGCCAATGCTATTTGCTTTTCTCTCCTTCAGCACATTTGAAATGGTAAATAAGCAGCATTCATATAGACTACAATAGTCCCTCCTTATCCACGGTTTCACTTTACAGTTTCAGCTACCCATGGTCAATTGCAAGCCTAAAATAGGTGAATACAGTACAATAAGATATAAATATATAAAAACATAAATATATAAAATAAATATATATAAATACTTGAAATATATATTATATAACATATCAATTATATAAGTATATATACAAATATATATTTATTTATGAATATATGTATAAAAACATATATTTGTGTTCTTTTAAGAATATGAATGTGTGAAAAACTATTATAACAATAGAAAACTAACAAATGGCCCAAACGCCTTATGGTTTTGAACGTTTCTGTCTGCAGCCTTGACCTCCCAGGCTCAAGCCATGCTCCCACCTCAGCCCCCAAGTAGCCGTGGCTACAGATGCACACCACCACACCTGGCTAGCTTTCTGTATAGAGGGGGTTGAGGCCAGCCCAGGCTGGTCTCAAACAATCTGCCCACTTCAGCCTCTAAACATTTACATATAAATAGATAATGTTTATATGCATACTATATAAAAATAAATATATATTATGTTGTATATAAATGTAATTACAAATATATATATATATATTTGAGACAGGGCCTTGCTTTGTCACCAAGGCTAGAGTGCAGTGGTGTGAACATGGCTCACTGCAGCCTCAACCTCCCAGGCTCAAGCCATCCTTCCACCTTAGCCCCACAAACAGCTATGACTACAGGGGCATGCCACCACATCTGGGTTTTTTTTTTTGTAGAGATGGGTTTTTGCCATGTTTCCCAGGCTGGTCTCAAACAAGCCACCCCCCTCTGCCTCCAGAGTTCTGGAATTACAGGTGTGAGCCACTGCAGCTGACCCGCCAAGATCTTTTAAGAGAAGGAGAGAGAGCCAGACAGGCCACATACATATAATTTTTACTACAGCATATTTTTATTATTGTTCAATTGTATTATTAATTGTTGTGAATTTCTCACTGTGCCTAATTTATAAATTAAACTTTATTATAGATATGTATGCATAGGAAAAAGCATAGTATCTATAGGGTTTGGTGCTGTTTGAGGTTTTTCAGGCATCCTTTAAGGTTCTTGGAACATGTCTCCTTCAGATAAGGGGGAACTACTGTGTAGCCACCTACCAAAGGAGAATAGAAAAAAACCTATTAAAATGCAGACAGAAACATTCAAAACCATAAGGCATTGGGCCATTTATTAGGTTTCTATTTTTTTTTTTTTTTGACAGTCTTGCTCTGTTGCCCAGGCTGGAGTGCAGTGGCTTGATCTTGGCTCACTGTAACCTCTGCCTCCTGGGTTCAAGCGATTCTCCTGCCTCAGACTCCCTAGTAGCTGGGATTGCAGGTGCACGCCATCAAGCCTGGCTAATTTTTGTATTTTTTAGTAGAGATGGGGTTTCACCTTATTGGACAGGCTAGTCTCAAACTCCTGACCTCATGATCTGCCCGCCTCGGCCTCCCAAAGTGCTGGGATTACAGGCATGAGCCGCCGCGCCCGGCCTCATGTTCTTAAAGGACACAAATTTATTATCTTACAATACTGTGGGTTAGAAGTGTAACATGGGTCTCACTTGGTTAGAATCAAGGTGCATTCCTTTCTGAGGAGGCTGGGGGAGACGATCCATTTCCCTGCCCATTCAGGTTGTTGGCAGAGGGCAGTTCCTGTGGTTGGAGGACTGAGGGCACAATTTCCTTGCTGGCCATCAGCTGAGGGCCATTCTAGAGCCCACTTGTATTCCTTGGCTTGAGGTCCCCTTCTCCCGTCTTCAAAGTCAGCAACAATGTGTCCATCTCACACTTCCATATATTGTTATAATTGTTCTATTTTATTATTATTGTTGTGAATCTCTTACTGTGCCTAATTTATAAATTAAACTTTTTCATGGGTATATATAATAAGTATGATCTCTTTCTCCTCCAACTCATGTCTCACTGTATCCTGGAAAGATTCTCTGCTTTAAGGACTCCCGTGATTAGATTTGGCGCATCCAGATATCCGGGACAATTCCCATCTCAAGGTCTAACTTTCCGACGTGGTGGCTCACGCCTGTAATCCCAGCAATTTGGGAGGCCTAGGTGGGTGGATCACAAGGTCAAGAGACAGAGACCATGCAGGCCAACATGGTGAAACCCCGTCTCTACCAAAAATACAAAAATTAGCCGGGCGTTTGACGCCTACCAGTAGTCCCAGCTACTCAGGAGGCTGAGGTGGAAAAATTGCTTAAACCCGCAAAGTGGAGGCTGCAGTGAGCTGAGACTGCACCACTGTGCTCCAGCCTGGCGACAGTGTAAGACTGCATCTCAAAAACAAACAAACAAGCAAACAAACAAACAAAAAGGTCTAACTTTAATCACACCTCCAGAGTCCCTTTGCTATGTAAATTAACATAGTCATAGATCCCAGGGATTTGAGGTGGGCGACATCTTTGGGAACCATCATCTTTTGCCAATTATGGGCCATTTAGGACAGATGATCTCAATAGCCCCTTTAAACATCCTCCATCATAGCACAACAGTTATCCTATTTCTTTTCTTTTTGAGACAGGGTCTCCCTCGGTCACGCAGGATGAAGTGCAGTAGTGTGATGTTGACTCACTGCAGCCTCTACTTCCCAGGCTCAAGTGATCCTCCCACCTCAACCTCCCGAGTAGCTGGGACCACAGGTGCACACCATCACACCTGGCTAATTTTTTGTGTTTTTTTTAATAGAGACAGGTTTTGTCATGTTGCCCAGGCTGGTCTGGAACTCCTGGGTTCAAGTGATCTGCCCACCTTAGCCTCCCAAAGTGCTGGAATTCCAGGCCTGAAGTTATCCTATTTCTTTGATTCTAAGATATCATTCATTAAAAAATACCTTTTTGTTATGGAAAATTTCAAACATAAACAGAAGTAGAGGAACAGTATAATTTACCCCTGTGTACCCATCACTTTGCTCCTGTAAATATCAGCTCCTGGCCAATCCTGTGTCCTCTCTATCTTCCCTGTTTCTCTAGTTTGAAATTATCTCAGCAAACATATTTTTGTCTCTGTGTTTCAATATGTATTGCTAGGAGCCTATGTATGATGTAGTCACAGTTTACTAATGTACATCCTCCAGATTACTAATTTCATATCATTGAATATCCAGACTGTATTTTCTTGTTAAGCTGTACAGTTATTTACAGTTTATTTGAATTTATAGTTTATTTCAATAAAGCCTACATATTGCATTTGTGGAGGTTCACTGTGTTGGCCAGGCTGGTCTCGAACTCCTGACCTCACAATCTACCTGCCTCAGCAACCCAAAGCGCTGGGATTACAGGCATGAGTCACTGCACCTGGCTTAATTACTGTTAGTTACCTCATATAAGTGGAATCGTACAATCAGTATCTGTCTTTTTCAGCTGCCTTATTTCCCTTAGTATGTCCTGAAGGTTCAACCACATTGTAGCATGTGACAGGATTTCCTTCCTTAAAGGCATCATAGTACTCCATTGTATGTGTGTGATGGTTAATTTCATGTGTCAACTTGACAGGACAACGGGTGCCCATATATTTGGTGAAACATTATTCTGGGTGTTTCTGTGAGGGTGTCTTTGGATGAGATTAACGCCTGTAATCCCAGTGCTTTGGGAGGCCGAGATGGGTGGATCACAAGGTCAAGAGATCAAGACCATCCTGGCCCACATAGTGAAACCCTGTCCCTACGAAAAAAATACAAAAATTAGCTGGGCATGGTGGCGCGCGCCTGTAGTCCCAGCTACTCAGGAGGCTGAGGCAGGAGAATTGCTTGAACCCAGGAGGCAGAGGTTGCAGTGAGCCGAGATCATGCCACTGCACTCTAGCCTGGCGCCTGGCGACAGAACGAGACTCTGTCTCAAAACAAACAAACAAACAAACAAACAAAAAACAAAAAAAACATTGAAGAGAAAGAAAGCAGTAGGGGAAAGAGGAACAAGAAAGAAAGCTTTGAAAGAGCAGCTGTTGACTCAAGCCCAGGAAGGGATGGTGTCCCGGAAGCGGGAGAATACACTTTTTTAACATGGAGAGAGATCCTGATACTTCAGAAGCCCCTGATGATTCAAATATTTTTATACAGAAATGACCAGCTATGCCTTGGGATCAAAATCCTGAACAATCACATGGAAATTACAGTGAAGATGAACAAAAGGGAAAGCAGAAATCAAGAGAAGGAGGAGGAGAAGCTGGTGGAAAGAGAGAGCAAGAAAAAGAAGAGGAAATAAAAAAGGAGCTGGACAATGAACAGGAAAAAAAAAGGAAAATAAAAATGAGAAACAGAAACAGTATCCCAAGACAAGGTTAGTCAGCAAATCCTTCATGGACACTCTCTGGGCAAAGTTTAATTTAAACAGGTGCCCCACAATACAAGAGAGTCTATCACTCTCATTTGAATTTGGCATGACACATAAGCAGATAAGTCAATATAAAAAGAGGAAGAAATATAATAAAGAAATTTCCAAGAGAAAGCATAAGAAAAAACGTATGAGATGGGGTCTCTGTGTTGCCGAGGCTGGTCTTGAACTCCTGCCCTCAGGCAATCTTCCCACCTTGGCCTCCAGAAATTCTGTAATTACAAGCAGGAGCTATTACACCTGGCTAACTAGTTTTATTTGACACCTCTCACCAATAAATGGAATTCTGTAAGGATAAACAAGAAAATATTGGCAATTGTTAATTCTGTGGAGAACTAAATGAGGGAGTACAAAGGAGTTTTTATACATTTTATTTTCACCCTACTGTAGGTTTAAAGTTTTATAATGGATGTTAATTGATTTTATTTAAGAAAAAATCAATAAAGAAATTACCAACCTCTGGAAAAAAAATTGAAAAAATTGATGTATAATAGTTGTGTGCTTTTTTCTTTCTTCCTTTGAGCTGGGGTCTCACTATGTTGGCCAGGCTGGAGTGCTCCGGCAACTCTCAAATGCCATCATAGGAGACTTCATCCTTAGACTCCTGGCCTCAAGCGATTCTCCTTTCAGTCTCCCAAATAACTGGGACTATAGGTGCACACCACTGTGACTGGCTTTGTATGCTTTTTTGAAGGCTAGAATTTTGTAAGACATGTAAACTTGTCTCTAGGCAAATATGGGGTTAGTTTTGATAGACATGTACTCTCTTATTCAAGGAATTGAAATATTTCCATGCATTCTGTAAATATTCAGTTATTTATTTATGTTTTAGAGACAGGGTCATACTCCAGCCCAGGCTGGAGTGCAGTGACGTGATCATGGCTCACTGAAGCCTTGAGCTCCTAGACTTCCGTCTCAGTTTCCCAAGTAACTGGGACTCCAGGTGTGCACCACCATGCCTGGCTACTTTTTAAATTTAGTTTATTGGTAGAGAGAGAGCCTTGCTATGGTACCCAGGCTTTTTTTTTTTTTTTTTGAGATGGAGTCTCACTCTGTCACCCTGGCTGGAGTACAGTGGCACGATCTCAGCTCACTGCAACTTCTACCTCCCAGGTTCAAGTGATTCTCCTCCCAAGGAGCTGGGATTACAGGCACCCACCACCACGCCTGGCTAATTTGTTTTTTGTATTTTCGGTAGAGTTGGAGTTTTACCATGTTGGCCAGGCTGGTCTTGAACTTTCAACCTCAGATAATCTGTCCATCTCAGCCTCCCAAAGTGCTAGGATTACAGGCGTGAGCCACCACACCCAGCCCATGTTGCTCAGGCTTCTATAAATATTTAGAGCACACTGTGTATTGGGCACTGGGTGAGCAAGAAAGGACACATTTTGAAGCACATGCTTAGCCAATTTTTAGTGCTCCATAATTACTTATGAATAAATGAAATTGGATTCCCAGCTCACACAGGTGTCCCTAAAGCACATACTGTGAAGATGCCAAGCAGGTATAATGAGCAGGGAATTCTTGGTGTGTCTGTTTCTGAAAAGATACTAGAGAACTAAAGAGGACAGAGTAGAAAGTAGAACTGTCATTCTACCTAACGTGGTGAGGTATTCCAAGAGGGAAAGGAAATGCTATCCAGTCCCTTACCACGTCTCCATTTACACACAGCCTCTGATAGGGTTTCTAGCACTTTGTGCAGGTTTCAGGTGGTCAGCCAGGACCTAGGAAGCCTCTGATGTAGCCTGAAAGATTTTACTCCTGTTCGTCATCTGCATTCCTTAGATAACTTCTCCCAATTACTAGAGTCAGCATTTTCTTTCTTCTATTCTTTTCCACTTACATGTATAAAATAATAAGGGCAAAATGCAATAAAATATTAAAGTTGTTGACCCATTTAAACACTTTACACAGAAAAAGCTGTCAAGGTTGTTGGGAATGCAGATCAGCTCTGAAGTTTCCCATGGGACCGCCTAAAGTGTCGGCCCAACGCTGGTTGAGGGGCCCTGGTGTACAGCAAAGGGTGGGTGTTCCAGATGTGGCAGTCACCAGACATCAAGGAGAGGTTCCAGTGCTGGTTCCCGAAACTAGAGAGTTACCTCATCACTCGAGACCTAATTGTTTGTTTGCTTGTTTGTTTTTTGAGACAGAGTCTCATTCTGTCACCCAGGCTGGAGTGGAGTATAGCGGCGCAATCTCTGCAGGCAGTTCTCCTGCCTCACCCTCCTGAGTAGCTGGGACTACAGGTGTATGCCATCACGCCTGGCTAATTTTTGTATTTTCAGTAGACATTTTCACTACATTGTTCAGGCTGGTCTTGAACTCCTGACCTCAGGTATTCAAGATTACAGGTGTCAGCCACTGCACCCAGCCCCTAATTGTCTTTATGTACAGCATGGAAAGGTCTGGGCTGCTTGAAACCCAGAGATCAAAACTGTTTGCTTGGCAGACTCATCCAGGTGGCAGTTACTCATGGAACACCTATGCTCTGAAGCACATTCCAGTTGCTGGAAATGGCAGTGAACCGGCAGGCAGAAATTCCTGTCTTCTAGGGGCTTACCTCTTGCTAGGAATTAGAGAAAACACACAAATAAGTGAAGCTCACACCTGTAATTCAAGCCCTTTGGGAGGTCAAGGTGGGATGATACCTTAAGGCCAGGAGTTTGAAACCAGTCTAGCCAACACAGTGAGACCCTGTCCCTACAAAAAAAGTTAAAACTTAGCCAGAGGTGGTGGTGCGCACCTATAGTCCCAGCTACTCAGGAGGTTGAGGAAGGAGGATTGCTTGAGGCCAGGAATTCAAGGCTGCAGTGAGCTAAGAGAGGTGCCACTGTACTTCAGCCTGGGCAACAGAGTAAGACGTCATCGCTAATAAATA
Organism: Callithrix jacchus; assembly: GCF_049354715.1. Taxonomy (NCBI): domain Eukaryota; kingdom Metazoa; phylum Chordata; class Mammalia; order Primates; family Cebidae; genus Callithrix; species Callithrix jacchus. The sequence goes on along the minus strand of NC_133521.1, from coordinate 7,780,126 downwards.
AATAAATAATAAAATAAAATAAAATAAACCAAATAGAAATGCATGGTGTGTGACCAGCATACCTCAAAGCTGTCCAGGTCATCAGAAACAAGGAAAACCTGAGAAGCTGCCACAACCAAGAGGAGCCTAGGAGCCTAGGGAGACATGAGAACATTAGGTAAAAATCAGGGAAACCTGAATGAAGTTGAACTTCTGTTGATAGTAGTAATGATGATGACATGTATGGGTGATAGTAGTGATGATGATGATGTGTGTGTGTGTAATGATAGTAATGATGATGACGTGTGTGTGTGATGATAGTAATGATGACATGTATGGTGTGATGTAGTAATGATGTGTGTGTGATGATAGTAATGATGTGTATGTGTGTGATGATAGTAATGATGATGATGTGTGTGTGTGATGATAGTAAAGATGATGACGTGTGTGTGTGATGATAGTAATGATGATGTGTATGGTGTGATGTAGTAATGATGTGTGTGTGTGATGATAGTAATAATGTGTGTGTGTGTGTGATGATAGTAATGATGACATGTATGGTGTGATGTAGTAATGATGTGTGTGTGTGATGATAGTAATGATGTGTATGTGTGTGATGATAGTAATGATGATGTGTGTGTGTGATGATAGTAATGATGATGACGTGTGTGTGTGTGATGATAGTAATGATGATGTGTATGGTGTGATGTAGTAATGATGTGTGTGTGTGATGATAGTAATAATGTGTGTGTGTGTGATGATAGTAATGATGATGACGTGTGTGTGTGTGATGATAGTAATGATGACATGTATGGTGTGATGTAGTAATGATGTGTGTGTGTGTGATGATAGTAATGATGTGTATGTGTGTGATGATAGTAATGATGATGTGTATGTGTGATGATAGTGATGATGACGTGTGTGTGTGTGATGATAGTAATGATGACATGTATGGTGTGATGTAGTAATGATGTGTGTGTGTGATGATAGTAATAATGTGTGTGTGTGTGTGATGATAGTAATGATGATGATGTGTGTGTGTGTGATGATAGTAATGATGACATGTATGGTGTGATGTAGTAATGATGTGTGTGTGTGATGATAGTAATGATGTGTATGTGTGTGATGATAGTAATGATGATGTGTGTGTGTGATGATAGTAATGATGATGACGTGTGTGTGTGTGATGATAGTAATGATGTGTATGGTGTGATGTAGTAATGATGTGTGTGTGTGATGATAGTAATAATGTGTGTGTGTGTGATGATAGTAATGATGATGATGTGTGTGTGTGTGATGATAGTAATGATGACATGTATGGTGTGATGTAGTAATGATGTGTGTGTGTGATGATAGTAATGATGTGTATGTGTGTGATGATAGTAATGATGATGTGTATGTGTGATGATAGTAATGATGATGACGTGTGTGTGTGTGATGATAGTAATGATGACATGTATGGTGTGATGTAGTAATGATGTGTGTGTGATGATAGTAATGATGTGTATGTGTGTGATGATAGTAATGATGATGACATGTGTGTGTGATGATAGTAATGATGACATGTATGGTGTGATGTAGTAATGATGTGTGTGTGATGATAGTAATGATGATGTGTGTGTGTGATGATAGTAATGATGATGTGTGTGTGTGATGATAGTAATGATGATGTGTATGTGTGTGATGATAGTAATGATGATGTGTGTGTGTGATGATAGTAATGATGATGACGTGTGTGTGTGTGATGATAGTAATGATGACATGTATGGTGTGATGTAGTAATGATGTGTGTGTGATGATAGTAATGGTGATGTGTGTGTGTGTGATGATAGTAATGATGATGACGTGTGTGTGTGATGATAGTAATGATGACATGTATGGTGTGATGTAGTAATGATGTGTGTGTGATGATAGTAATGGTGATGTGTGTGTGTGTGATGATAGTAATGATGATGACGTGTGTGTGTGATGATAGTAATGATGACATGTATGGTGTGATGTAGTAATGATGTGTGTGTGATGATAGTAATGATGATGACGTGTGTGTGTGATGATAGTAATGATGACATGTATGGTGTGATGTAGTAATGATGTGTGTGTGATGATAGTAATGATGATGTGTATGTGTGTGATGATAGTAATGATGATGTGTATGTGTGTGATGATAGTAATGATGATGTGTGTGTGTGTGATGATAGTAATGATGACATGTATGGTGTGATGTAGTAATGATGTGTGTGTGATGATAGTAATGATGATGTGTGTGTGTGTGTGATGATAGTAATGATGACATGTATGGTGTGATGTAGTAATGATGTGTGTGTGATGATAGTAATGATGACATGTATGGTGTGATGTAGTAATGATGTGTGTGTCTGATGTAGTAATGATGATGTGTGTGTGTGATGATAGTAATGATGTGTGTGTGTGATAATAGTAATGATGATGTGTATGTGTGTGATGATAGTAATGATGATGATGTGTGTGTGTGTGATAGTAATGATGACATGTATGGTGTGATGTAGTAATGATGTGTGTGATGATAGTAATGATGATGTGTCTGTGTGTGATGATAGTAATGATGACATTTATGGTGTGATGTAGTAATGATGTGTGTGTGTGATGATAGTAACGATGATGTGTGTGTGTGATGATAGTAATGATGATGACGTGTACGGTGTGATGTAGTAATGATGATGATGTGTGTGTGTGATGATAGTAATGATGATGATGTGTGTGTGTGATGATAGTAATGATGATGATGTGTGTGTGTGATGATAATAATGACGTGTGTGTGTGTGATGATAGTGATGACGTGTACGGTGTGATGTAGTAATGATGTGTGTGTGTGTGATGATAGTAATGATGTGTGTGTGTGTGATGATAGTAATGATGATGACGTGTATGGTGTGATGTAGTAATGATGATGTGTGTGTGTGATGATAGTAATGATGATGTGTGTGTGTGTGATGATAGTAATGATGATGTGTGTGTGTGATGATAATAATGATGTGTGTGTGTGTGATGATGGTTTGATGACATGTATGGTGTGATGTAGTAATGATGTGTGTGTGATGATAGTAATGATGATGATGTGTGTGTGTGATGATAATAATGACGTGTGTGTGTGTGATGATAGTAATGATGACGTGTACGGTGTGATGTAGTAATGATGTGTGTGTGTGTGATGATAGTAATGATGATGATGTGTGTGTGTGATGATAGTAATGATGATCATGTGTGTGTGTGATAGTAATGATGACATGTATGGTGTGATGTAGTAATGATGATGTGTGTGTGATGATAGTAATGATGTGTGTGTGTGTGATGTAGTAATGATGTGTGTGTGATGATAGTAATGATGTGTGTGTGTGATGTAGTAATGATGATGTGTGTGTGATGATAGTAATGATGTGTGTGTGTGTGATGATAGTAATGATGACGTGTATGGTGTGATGTAGTAATGATGATGATGTGTGTGTGTGATGATAGTAATGATGTGTGTGTGTGTGATGATAGTAATGATGACGTGTATGGTGTGATGTAGTAATGATGATGTGTGTGTGTGATGATAGTAATGATGATGTGTACAGTGTGGTGTAGTAATGATGTGTTTGTGTGATGATAGTAATGATAATGTGTATGTGTGTGATGATAGTCATGATGTGTGTGTGTGACAGTAATGATGACATGTATGTGTGTGATTATAGTAATACTGTGTATGTGTGTGACAGTAATGATGATGACATATATGTGTGGTCGTGTATTAGATGTTGATGAGTGTCTTGGAGAAAAGTGAAGCTGGGGTAGAGAGACAGGGAGTGCAGTTGGGGTTGGGGGAAGGTGAGGAGGGCCCTACTGGGAAGATGGCATTTGGACAGAGCCCTGGGTGGAAGAGAGGGAGCATGCCATGTGGTTATCTTGGGGACAGCAAGGGGCAAGGCCCTTCGAGAGGAAACAACTATGAGCCCATTAGAGAGCAAGGTCAAGGTAAGGCCCAGGGCTGGGGAGTCGAGCATGGGGGCCCAAGATCATGGGCAACCTTCTAGGTCTCAGTGAAGACTTTGGTATTGACTCTGGGCCAGATGTCGGCCAGATGGGTCTGGCCTTATTTGCAGCATGAAGTCCGTATCACATGGCCCTCCTTCCATGGGATTTTGAGTCACCCTAGAAGTCACTGCCAGGCTGAGAGCAGGAGTCCACCACCTGCAGCCCTGTAGCCCTTGGGCGAAATCCTACTTGCTTGTTTTACTGCAAAGCTGTGCAGAGGTGAGCCAGCCACTTCCCTCTTACCTGCTCAGTGAGATTTCTTCATACATTTGTGATGCCATTGGCAATTGTCACATTGTATATTCCATCCTGCGATCTTCCTGACTTCCTAAATGATTTTTTTTAAGGTGCATACTTTGAGATTCACTCTTGATGCTGTAAAGGTCGATAGGTTTTGGCAAATGCATAGTGTTGTGCACCCTCCATTACTGCGTCATGCAGAATGGTTTCACTACCCTGGAAAAACCCTGGGCGTCACCACTCATCTCCCTTTCCCTTTAAACTCCTGACAACCACAGACCTTTTTGTCACCTCTGTGGTTTGGCTTTTGCAGAATGTCATCTAATTGGAATCATATAGTATGCGGCCTTTTTAGACTGGTTTCTTTCTCTTTGCGACATGCATTTAAGATTCGTTTGCATCTTTTGTGTCTTCATAGCTCATTTATTTTTATTGCATAACAATATTCCATTGAATGGATGTACCACACTTTGTTTATCCTTTTGCCTCCGAAGGGCATCCTGATTACTCCAGTTTGGGTGATTATGAATGAATCTGCTACAAATATGTGTGTGCAGGTTTTTGTGCACGTATAAGTTTTCAGATCAGTTGAGTCGACACCTAGAGGTGTGACTGGCATGGTAAGACTGTGACTAGCTGTGTATGAACCTATGCTTTTTAAAGTGTTATGGTAAGGCTGTGACTACCTGTGTATGGACCTGTGATTTTTTTTTTTTTTTTTTCAACGGAGTCTCACTCTGCTGCCCATGCTGGAGTACAGTGGTGCGATCTTGGCTTGCTTCAACTTCTACCTCCTGAGTTCAAGCGATTCTCGTGCCTCAGACTGCCCAGTAGCTGGGACTACAGGTGCATACCATCACACCCAGATAATTTTTGTATTTTTTAGTAGAGATGGGGTTTCACTACGTTGGCCAGGCTGGTCTCAAAATTGTGACCTCAGGTAATCCGCCTGCCTTGGCCTCCCAAAGTGCTGGGATTACAGGCATGAGCCACCACACCCAGCCAGACTTCTGCTTTTTAGAGAATTATGGTAAGGCTGTGTCTAACTGTCCATGCACCTCTGCTTTTTAGAGTATTAAAATGGAAGGAATCTGTGATATTTTTTGGTCTGTGTCCCTTTTACAACACCATGTTACTCTTTTTCTATTTCTGGAGACTTGATTGAAATTTCTCCAGAGGAGTGTTAAAATTCAAATTGTTTTCAGTGAAATTTAAAATTATGATGGAACTTCTAAGAGTAGATTCTTAAAAATCTTTTTAATTTTAAAATTTATCCCCAGTGGGTTCTATCCTGAGAATTTAATAGATCGGCTGACTTAGAAGTTGAGGTAATTGAGATACAACAGTAAAAAGTTAAAAATAATCATTACTAGCATTCCTGGAGGCTTTGGGAGTGACAGTTACATTTAATTTGAAATGGCAAGGAAGGTATTTCAGTGGACTTTATTTCCAGAGACATTGAAGGTTCTCTCTATGTAAGGACATTGGAATCTAAATTATTTCTGACCAGTGCAAAAACTTGGAACATGTCAGAAATCCATTGTTATAAAAGGAGGAACAAAATGGAACAGGAAAGAGGCCTCGATATTTTTTTCAGCTTTCTTTTTTATCATCTCAATTATTAAATTAGAGTTTTATAATTATTGATTTATAATGTTGACATGTAATAACATGTGCATAAAATGTACAAATTAGTTTTGGCTTATGCACATCGGACTCTGTACAATCAAGATAATGAACACGTTTGTCACCTTCTGAAGAGGCCTCCAGCCTCTCTGTAACCCACCCCCCCCCGTCCCTGTCCCCAGGCAGCAACTTATCTGCCACTTTTAATCACTATAGATTACTTAGCATTATCTAGAATTGTATGTACATTTATATATTATATATAATTTTACATAAATTATATACATGGAATTACACAGAAAATACTCTTGGTCAGGGGGATTTTTTTGCTTTTTGGCATAATTACTGTGAGATTCATGCATATGTTGGGTTGGATCAGTCCTTTATTTATTCTGAGTATTGTTCATACTATTCTATGGTGCTGTGGACTGAATTGTAACCCCCGTCCCAAAATTCATATACTGAAGCCCTAGCCCTCAAAGTGACTGTATGTGGCCATAGGGCTTTTAGGAGGTAATTAAGGTTGACTGAGATCATAAGGGTGAGTCATAATTCATTAGGATGGGTGGCCTCAGCAGAAGAGGAAGATCTCTTTTTATGCCACATGAGGATGCAGCAAGAAGGCAGCAGCCTGCAAGCCAGGAGGAAGGCACACATCCGCCCCTGGCCGTGATGGCACCCTGACCTTGGACTCCCAGCCTCCAGAACTGGGACAGAGGAACTGTCTGTTGTTTGAGCCACTCGGTCTATGGTGTTTGTTGTGACAGCCCAAGCCAACTAAGACATGAATACACCACAACTGGTTTTTCATCTACCTGTTGATAGCCGTTCTATTTATTTACTTATTTATTTTTGAGACAGAGCCTCACTCTGTGTCTCAGGCTGCAGTGCAGTGGCACAATCACTGCCCATTGCAACCTTCACTTCCTAGGTTCAGGCAATTCTCCTGTCTCAGCCTCCTGAGTAGCTGGGGTTACAGGTGCCCGCCACTATGCCCGGCTAATTTTAATATTTTTTGTAGAGATGGAGTTTTGCCATGTTGGCCAGGCTGGCCTTGAACTTCTGACCTCAGATGATCCACCCACCTCAGCCTCTCAAAGTGCTGGAATGACAGGTGTGAGCCACTGCACCCAGCTTGATGGACATTTTAGTTGTTTCCGGTTTGACTATTACAAAGAATGCTGCTCTGAGCAGCTGTGTACAGGTCATTGTGGGGACATGTGCTTTCGTTTTTCTTGGGTAAATACCTTAGAGTGGCTGGGTTATATGGTAGATGCATGTTTAACTCTTCAATAAACTGCCCAACTGTTTCCTAAGGTGTCTGCACCATTTTATATTCACATGAGCAGCGTGTGAGCATTCCACTTCCCCCACTTCAGTCTTGGGGCCTGAATTTTGAATTGCTCTTCCTTAGATGGTCCACAGAGGGCTTGGTGCTGGCTGTGACATGGCCAGGAGAGGCAGGACAGGCAGCTGCTTCTCTCTGGAGCTTTCCTTCATACTCTTCATGTTGTCTCTTGAGAATGTTTAGGTTTCTTTTTCTTTTTGTTTCTTCCTTGCAATCCAAAGTCACACGAGAATTGTTTTATGCCTTTGGTAATGTGCTTTCTATGAAAATTTAGAATGACAATATATGTATCCTCTCTGACTTGTCTTTCTTACCTTGCTTTTCCTAATTAGTTACTTGCAGACATCCTGAGGACGGTTTCTGGGATGTAATGTATCAAAAGAAATCTAGATTTTAAAGTCAGACCGACCTGGATTTGAATTTAGGCTTCATGGCTTAGCTGTGTGGCAAGTCACATGAGCTGAGTCTCAGTATTGTCATCTGTTTCAAAACTTTTCTTTGTTTTAGAGGATGGGGGCTGCTGTGTTACCCAGGTTGCAATCTATCACAGGAGCAATCACAGCACACTGCAGCCTCCAACTCCTGGCCTCAGGTGATCCTCCTGCCTCAGACTCCTGAGTAGCTGGGACCACAGGCATGCCACCACCAACCACTCCTGGTCCCTCCTCTGTTTTTAAAAAGTGTGTGTGGATGGTTCTTATGAAGCTTAGATACAATGTATTGAAAACATCTTTATTCATTGAATATCTGGGATAATGTATTAGTTTTCCAGGGTTCTACTTGTAATTATAAGTTGCATTTTCTGTTTAACAATGGTTGACCTACGACCCACTAAGTGACCAGCAGAGGAACCGATGTATTCATGAGTGCTAACATTAGAGGGAGGCCACAGAGAATATGGCGAAATGCAGTGGCTTTGCCAGGGCTTAGGGTGGCCTTGCAATGTTTGACAATGTTTCAGGCTGAGTGTGGTGGCTCATCCCTGCAATCCCAGCACTTTGGGAGGCCAAGGTGGGTGGATCACAAGGTCAGTAGTTTGAGACCATCTTGTCCAACATGGTGAAAGCCCGTCTCTACTACAAGTACAAAAATTAGCTGGGTGTGGTGGTGATTGTCTATAATCCCAGCTACTCAGGAGGCTGAGGCAGGAGAATCGTATGAACCCGTGAGACGGAGGTTGTAGTGAGCCAAGATAGCACCATTGTACTCCAGCCTGGGTGACAGGGCAAGACTGTCTCAAACAAACAAACAATGTCTCGGGCTTTCTTTAGTCATTTTCACTGTAGTGGAGATATATTTCGTGTGCATATTTATGTACTTCCACAAGGGCAATTCCTGCCTGAATGTAATTCCTCGATGTGGCCTGTTTGGGAATCCCTAGCCTCCATAGGGACTGCTCAGTCTGTTTTTAGGGAGAACAGGAACACATCCTGGCTCCAAGAGACAGTTTCCCAGGCTTCTGGGATCCTAGCCGGTATGTGTTGCCTGCCTTTTGCAGCACTTGAGCCCACGGGTGGCAAGGATGCTGCCTCTTGGCCTGCAGAATCCTTTGTCCAGCTGGCCAAGGTGTGTTGAGAGTGCATGGGGCCTTCCTTCCCATAGAGAAGTGGGGGCTTATTCTCTGATGGCTGGGCCAGACTGCTCATTGACGTCACTGGAGTTTGGAAGGTTGTTGTGAAATGGACAGTCGGGTGATTGACTTTAGCATGGTCAGGTAGGCTGGCGCTGGAACTGCAAGGGAAATGGGAGGGGTGGGTGTTGACAGGCAGGGGATTTGCTGTGCCAGGTGGAGGTGTCTTGAGGCCTTCTCTGCTCTGCCCGACCGCTGGGTTTCAAATCCCCTGCAGCGTTCCTCCTTAGAGCTGGCTGGCTTTCTTGGCATCATTTGGTTTAGTTGCTAGGAAGCAGAATAAGGCAAATGCAACTTCCTTTTGACTTACTCACATTGAACCATCTGCTTATTCCTTCTCGTGGCCTTCAAACTTGGCTAGGAGTGTTGAGAAGAGGGTCGAGTAGAGCATCTGTGCTCATCCTTCCTGGAAACGGAATGCTTTCTAATAACTCTTTAACCCTCTCAGTCCAGATTCATCGAAGTTCGTCTTGTGCAGCTCCTGATCTCTCATTTAATGGTTTGGAGCAAGCATTTTCTTCTTCAGTTTTGCCCCTTATTTTTGTCTTAGATTTAGGGAAATGTTAGCCATGAAACTCTTAAATGAGGAGGATGGTGGCTACATATGACAAGATATATCTGGCATGTAAATATTGATAAAAATGGTCTTATTTGAGATTGTGTAACACTTGGAATGGATGATGCACACAGATCGTGTAGGAATTTTCTATCATAAACTCCATTGTGAAGTCAGTGTCAGACACATTAAAGGAGGCAGATGATCCAGAAAAATGTATAGTGCTGTCGAGGGAGCATCTATCTAAGAGACATTCTAAACAAAAGCAGCGATACTTGTTTTTTATAATTGCCGGTTACTGCCGGCATTTACCTATTCACTTTCGGGTTGAGTTTCGTTCAGTTGGGCAGATCAGATGCATTGTGCAGAAGCCCTTTTCTGCTGGCGAGCTTCCTGCCTCTCCCTGTGCCAGCGCTGTGCCTTCAGTTGTCAACTCTGCAAAAGTAGTTGAACAAACAAATTAGGCAGAAATAGAAATAGGCATTACAAAATAGAGATAGAGCTTCTGAAAAAAAGTCTTGAGAAAAGCCATTGTTTAAGACTTTAAAATCCAGTTGAACTGAGGATTGAATCACCCCTGAGTGTACCAGAACTGTGGGAACTAATGCAGGAACTATGGGAAATAATTTCTTCTGAAGTGTAATTTTGTCTTTGTTGGTTTCTTTTTGTTTTTGTTTTTGCAGTAAGCTATATAAACCTTTCCTGCCAACTTCTCATTCACCTCAAGAGGGCTATTAAGGGAGGGTGAAGACACGCTAAGGTAAAATTTTATTGTTGTGGCGCAATTTGCTAAAAGCCTTAGTGGTAATTCAAATGCTTTCTTACTGTGCAGACTTAGATGTTTGTTAAAATTGATGTCATTTATATTTCCTTTTGGGAAGTCTCTCAGGTCAAGTTGACCAGATTAAGCCATTCTGCTTTAACTTTTAGCTTTCTGAAGTCATTTAGACTCTAGTGGCTAAAACACACCTACAGACTGAAGGGACTCAGCCCCCAGGCCTTTTTGTTCTTCGTGTCTTGGAGTGGGTCACCTGCTTCATGGGTTATCCATACCAGACCCTCGAATCTCCTCCTCCACACACTCACACCTCACCCTCTTCATTTTGTTACCCTCTAACCATTGGTAGATGCTCAAAAATTCAAATGCATTCTATTGTGATCTAAATCAGAACTCCAGAGCCAAATATAAATATGTCACTTAAAACTGAACTGGATTATCTTTTAGCCCAGGAATGGATAGATAGGTAAGAGCATGTAATAATAAAAAGTGGGTTATCCACAGCAGACCCTTGAACAAAAAGGGTCTTAACAAAAATGAAAAAGGGAAGACCAAAAGCTAGGAGTTTGAGACTAGTCTGGGCAACATAGTAAGACCCCATCTCTACAAAAAATAAAAAGATAAAATAAAAATCTCTTTTCAGAACTCTCTGAATTTCCCACCCCGCTTTTTTTTTAATGGAAATGGCTGGCCTTGGCATACTGTCCTGAACTTGTTTCTTTCACTTAATTGTGTTTTATAAAGAAGCCTTCATCCTCATTGTTTGTAAGCACTGTGTAGCATTCTTGAGTATGTAAATCACCTTTTTTTAAAATTTTAAATTAAGACAGAGTCTTGCTCTGTTGCCCAGTCTAGAGTGCAGTGGCGCAATCTTGGCTCACTGCAACCTCCACCTCCTGGATTCAAGCTGTTCTCCTGCCTCAGACTCTCGAGTAGCAGGGATTACAGGCATGTGCCACCACACCGGCTAATTTTTGTATTTTAGTAGAGACAGGGTTTCACCAGGCTGATCTCTAACTCCTCACCTCAAGTAATCTGCCTGCCTCGGCCTCCCAAAGTGCTGGGATTACAGGTGTGAGCCACCGTGCCCAACCTTGAGTATGTATCACTTTTGAAAATGACTTTATTTCATTTACTCTAGCTTTTATATTCAGCAGTGAAATTCCTCTAAGTAACTAAATGGGTAAATCAACATGTAAGCTCAAGATTCTTGCCTTGAATCCTTCTCTGTAGTTTTGGTAAAAGCAGTTTTCCTTGAACTGTATTTGAATTGATTTTTATATATATGAACCTTGACAGGGCCTCTCTCTCGCCTGCATTAAAGATGAGATTTGTGTCAGATTAGATTAATAATTCAGAATTGAAAAATGCTTTCCTTGACTGTGGAAGTGCTTGGAAGTGTAGAATTCAGGAGTGCCTGTTCATGGAGGTTAGTTTTTCTCAGTATCATTTTCTATAGATAAACCTGGAATGCCTGTACTGTCTGGTGGTTTCCTGAAGGAGATTTTCTTAGCCTTGGCCTGAAAGAAACCTACAGGCAGAGATGGATCACAATGGCCAGCACTGACTGGGAGCCTGCAGTGCATCAGGCACCATTCTGAGGATATTGCCTGTATTTGTTCATTCAATCTCATAACAGCACTAAGAGGTAGGTTCTATGAATAATCCCCATGTTACAGGTGAGGAAACTAAGTCAGGACGATGTTAAGTAACCCATTCAAGGCCACCCAGCTTGTCAGTGACAGAGATGAGATTCAGATCCAGATAGTTGCATTGTCACTATTAGGCTGCCTTCCCTGGATGACCAGGTACTGTCTTCCCAGGCTCCGCCCAGTCACCTCTAGTTATTTGGTGGTGGTGGTGTTTACCTACTACTTCACTGAAAGAAAGTGTCCATGGCCAGGTATGGGGGCTCATGCCTGTAATCCTACCACTTTGGAAGACTGAAGTGAGTGGATCACTTGAGGCCAGGAGTTTGACACCAGCCTGGGCAACGTAGTGACCCCACCTCTACAAAAAATAAACAGATTAGCTGGGTATGGTGGCATGCTTCCGTACTCCCAGCTACTCAGGAAGCTAAGGTGGGAAGATTGCTTGAGCCCAGGAGTTCTGGGCTCCAGCAAGCCAGGATCGCACTACTGATCGTGCCCAGGCTGTGGGCAACAGAGCGAGACCCTGTCTCTAAAAACAATGATAAAAGAAAGTGTAGAGAGTGTGAGGGAAAGCCAGCAAGAACAAAAGGCAACAAGAGTTCGGAAAAGCAGGTGGCTTACAGAACGGCCTCTAGAATCAATGACAGGTGTTCGTCAGAGACAAGTGGACAAGGATGAAGCCTGCTCTGGTGAGGGAAGCGCTGTGTGCAGCTCAGGATTCTCAAGGCGATAGGGGGAGGCATGGACTCAGGCAAGAGCTTTGCCTGGAAAAGTCTGTCAGGAGGCTGGCTGAGGACAGCAACCCGAATAAACATCGGAAAGGGGAGAAGCACAGGGGCGAACGCTCGCAGGCGGCTTGCTGAGTAGTCATGGTTTGCAGAGTGCACTTCGGGGCCACCTTGCTGGGCAACCCGATTGATGCCTCTGGTGAGAAAACAGCTATTGCTGCCCGCCGGCATGGTTCAGTCCCTGTCAGGACATTACTTGTGGACAGAAACATTGGTGTCTGGATCCTGGGGAGCCACAGTAAAAAAGTCTGATTTAGGGTGCATCTACTTCTCCCTTTCTTCTGTTAAATCACAGCCAAAGGGACTATTTAGGCAGCTGATAGATGACCCAGCATCTGTGCACTGTTTTGCATGCTATTAGCAAGGGAAAATAGCTTGGTCACAGGGGCTGTGGAGCATTTAGAAGTAAAGGGAACAGATCTTGTTCATTCATTCTTTACCCATATCCATATCCAATGAAGACCTTCCAAGAGGAGAACCCCCTCTTTTAAAGATGAATGCTTCTGATAAAATTATCTCCAACCCTTTGGACTAAACACCTTAAAGTGTGAATATATAGATCCAGCTATCTTTCTATCTGATGTATGATAAGGATCAATGGCTCTGTATAGCACTTTTCATCCCCGTGGGCAGAAGGAAACAAATGGAAAGGGCAGAAAATCCTAGAAATGTATAAAATGCTAAAATGAGAGCAGCCTATGGAGTGACACTGACCTGCAAATAGACACGGCCTTTAGTGACTATAGATTGCACTGAGAGACCTGGCATTTGCTTTTTGGCTCTTGGGGGTATACTTAGAGGAGAAAATACATCCACACAATATTTTTTAAAAATTTCATGCTTCCAACAGCACTGGAGGATTATGGGGGAATGTGGCTGATTCTTTAGAAGGGAACAAAGATAACCAGGGGCCACCCTGGTGCCTTCCCTTCAGTAAGAATCCTGTCGGTCAGGTGCGGTGGCTCATGCCTGTAATCTCAGCACTTTGGGAGGCTAAGGTGGGTGGATCACCTGAGGTCAGGAGTTTGAAACCATCCTGACCAATATGGTGAAGCTTGTCTCTACTAAAAATATGAAAATTAGCTGGACGTGGCGGCAAGTGCCTGTAATCCCAGCTACTTTTAAAGATGAACGCTTCTGATAAAATTATCTTAGACCCTTTGGACTAAACACCATGCAGCCTGATGCCTCTGGTGAGAAAACAACTAATTGCTGTTAGTGTTCTGATTCTAAACCCCACCAGCAAACATGGCACTGTCCCCATGAACCTTTAAAATGGCTATGCTGTCTGGGTACGGTAGCTCACACCTGTAATCCCAGCACTTCAGGAGGCTGAGTCCAGCAGATGGCCTGAGGCTGAGGCAGGAGAATTGCTTGAACCTGGGAAGCAGAGGTTGCAGTGAGTCGAGATTGCACTACTGCATTCCAGCCTGGGTGACAGAGCAAGACTCTGTCTCAAAAAAAAAAAATCCAAAAAACAAAAATGAAAACAAATAAACAAAAATAATCCTGTTGCAGTTCTAGTGAGTTTCTTGTCTGTTCTTGGTAGCAATGTTGTCTTTCATTTACCCTTTTGGAAGGAGACCCTGAAAACCTTCAGCCTTTGCTTTTTGGCTGTGCAAAAACACAAACACATCGATGTTTTTCAGATGATGCCAATGTCAGGGACACTCAGAGAGAGAAGCTTTTCCAGTCTTTTCATCAGGTGATTTAGAAAGAGCAGAAGTGAGAGAGGCCTTTGGATTGTGTTATTGTTTGTATCCACAAACAACCCAGGTAGCATTATTCCTTTGTAGGGTGTCAAATGAGGTTGTGTACAAACCGAATAATTCAGTGTCCAGTCTTGAGCACACAAGTCACCGAGAACTGAGCCTCCTGAAATGCTCTATCAGAACACTGCTTTAGGAATTTCGAGAGTGATGCTCTTGGTGTCACTGGTGGTAGCGTCACTGGTGGTGCTGGAGTGACCTGAGGGTAGAGATGTTTCTGAAGATTACTTTCTTATGCATCTTCTCTGCATTGCTTGAGGGTGGTTGTTTTTTCAATGAGCGTCTATCAATTTTTCAATTTGGAAAAAAAACAAAGCTATTTTGGGGGATGGAGAGTGAGTACCATGTGCATGCATTCTTCTGGGCTCTTGGGGATACTTTGGTGAACACAACAGGCAAAATCACTGCCCCTGGGCACTGACAGCCACTGAGCTTTCAAAGAAGGGTTCATTTCGTTTCTGAACTGCTCCAACTCCTCTCTGCCTTGTCTGTGTGGTTTTGTCTTTGGTCTGGGGTGCCTGTTTGCTTCTCTTCACCTGCTGAACTCATGTGGGCCATTTCAACACAGTGGCAGCTGGGTCCTCTGGGAGTCCTGCCCCGCTGCCCCTGCTCTCTAGGCTGTGTTTAGCTCATCCCCTGGGCCCATGTAGTATCCTGGTCTCAGGCAACATTGGCTGGCACTCGCTCTGCTGTGTGAGACATACTGGTTTGCTGCTGTCCCCTATCTTGAGGACAGACAGACTTAACGTGTGTTGATAACTGTGTCTCTGGGTGATGTCAGGTTTCATCGTGCTTGGCAAACAGCCTGGTGTGTAGAAAAACGGCTGGGTGGAGGGGTGCACACTAGTTCTGGGCTAGCTGCTCACCAAGGGATGCTGACCCAGGTGTGATGAGCATGGACAATCCCAGCAAGGGAGACCAGGCACACACGAGACACAGCTCTGCACTGGGCTTTCTCACTTTTTTAATATGAAAATCTGCAATCTTAAATTAAGATGATTCAGAATGTTTATCGTGACATCCCCTTTGCAGAAACTGACTTTATTTGTAGATAGCATCTTTTCTCTAAGAGTTTTTGAAAGCAAAAATACAGCTCCATCTCATTTGGAGGGTATTTGGGTTGGACCTTGGGAGATGGTGTACTAGAAGAAATGAGGTCAGTCACAGCATGCGGGTGGAGAGGACAATTCCTTTTACATTCGAAAATGATGGAATTTCTTTTTAATAATTGAAAGGCAACCAGACATGCCCAGGATTAATTTGATCATATAGTAATTTAAACCAATTTTGAACCCAGAGGCAGTAAAGACCCAGCATGCACAGTAGCTTTGTTTCCTGCAAAGCTGCAATACTTTGCTACAAAACTGTACATCACCCAGGATCACTGCATTAATCTTTGACCAGATTTGCTTTCTCAAGACTTGTGGCAACCATTGCATCTGACTTGTAGCATCTTGTAATTAAAACAAAAAAAATTTTTTTTGAGACAGAATCTTGCTCTGTCAACCAGGCTGATGTGCAGTGGTGCAATCTTGGCTCACTGCAACTTCCACCTCTCGGGTTCAAGCGATTCTGCTGCCTTAGCTTCCCAAGAAGCTGGGATTACAGGTGCACACCACTACGCCTGGCTTATTTATTATTATTATTTCTAGTAGAGATGGGGTTTCACCATGTTGGCCAGGCTGGTCTCGAACTCCTGACCTCATGATTCACCTGCCTCAGCCTCCCAAAGTGCTGGGATTACAAGCATGAGCTACTGCTCCTGGTCCTTCTTTCATTTGTTTTTATTTTTTAAATTTAGAGATGGGGGTCTTGCTGTGTTGCCCAGGCTGGTCTCGAACTGATGGCCTCCTGCAATCCTCCCACCTCAGCCTCCCAAAGTGCCGAGATTACAGGTGTGAGCCACCATGCCTGGCTATGTGATTCTTTTAGAATTGTGACTGACTCCAGCTGCCACTGGATTTATACAGCCCTGATATTCTTGCCACCTTCACATCTACAGAGCCGGGCCAACTGGTGTTAATTTGAGGGCAGCCTTTTGTAATGGAGAAGAGTGGAGGTTGTGTCTCTTCTCCCCCTCCATCTGGAATAGCATTTAGAAAGGACTCCTTGGATGTCACCCAGCCTGGTGATCTGGGTTTAGCAGTTAGCCATGGATTAGGAGGCTGGGTGGAAGCAGCTTCGGAACTCTTTGGCCACCGTGTAGACTGCAGCCACCAGGGAACCCTTGAACCAGGGCACGCTGCTGACTCTGCTATCTGATGTCACGAAGGTGTGTGGTGATAAATTTGTGGTCTAATTCATCCCTTTATACTCCAAAACAGTAATTAATTTTCAAATCATGCCATCTAAATGTGACTTATTTTTGTGATCATTTTGAATCATGGGCTGTCACTCCATAGATACAAACCATGTCTTACTTTTCTTGTTTGCCTCTTGGATTTATTTTCTGGAATTATCCATCCTTTTCTAAATTACCAGAAAAGCATTTTTCCTATTATCATATTAATTTGTAATTCACAAAACATACATTTAATGTGTCCCTGTTATATGTAAAGCTCTGTGCTTGCACAGGAAAAAAATTAATATTTCCTATTCGTAGGACATGCAGTCTAATAAGATGAAATGTGTACATAAGTAACAAACAGAAGTCCTGACATGCTACGAGTGTTTCCACCCCACGAAGAGGGTACAATTGAGGAAGAGTGGATTGCCATTGTATGGGGGGTTCAAGGAGATAAATCAAGGGGATTTCAGGGAGTAACATCCTCTGAATTGAGCCTTTGAGAGACAGGCTGGGATGGGTCCAGCTAACAGACAGGTAGAGAGGACACAGCTGGAAGAAAAGGGTGGAGAGAGTGCATTGTCCAGTGATCACAAGAAATTACATTTGGGAAGAGAATAGGATGTTTGGAGCCCAGTAGGTTACAAAGCATGTGAAGATAGATTGAAACCATGTCTTGCCAGGACTGTGAGTGCCAGGGTAAGGCATTTAGGATACCAAGCAGTTTACTGTGGCATTTTTGAAAGCAGTACTTTTAACAAGATTATTCAGAGGCTGAAGTGTGGGATGGATTGGAGCGGGAAAAGAAATTGTGGTAGAGGCCTTTGCAAGTTTCTAAGCAAACATTGGGCAAGAATGGAAGCATGAACCCATGGAGAGGTCTAGGGCAGATTCCCTGGGACTAGGGGACTGGGGCTGAGGAAAGAGAGAGGAGATGACTTTGGGTATTGATCCAGCATTAGTTACAGGATGGGCGATGTTGACTGAAGTGGCTCCCGTGCCATTCCTTAAGTTTTACATGTGTATATGTATATGAATGAATGCATGAGGTAGGGTCTCACTGTAGCTCACTGCAGCCTCGAACTCCTGGCCCAAAGTGATCTTCCTGCCTCAGCCCCCTGACTCTTAGGACTATAGGCATGTGCCACCACACCTGGCTAATTTTTAAAATTTTTTCTGTAGAGAGAAGGTTTCGCTATGTTGCCCAGGCTGTTCTCAAACTCCTCAAGCGATCCTCCCATCTCAGCCTCCCATAGTGTTGAGATTACAGCATGGGCTCCTTCTTTTACTCTTTAGCAAGGAATCATCTTGGTGGTAATGACCACAAGTATGGGTCTCTTCCTGGAATTAACTGTGGATGAGCCTTCTCTCATTTTTCTGAATGTAAGCTTCTCATCTATTCTTTAAAACAGTCTTTAACTTTCTTTTGTGATCTTTCAATTGAAATGATTTTATCAAATAGCACTTGAATGTTTCCATTTTGAAAAAGGACAGTTTTAAAACGTTTTTATTTTGAGAAAGAACATTCAGGTGCTTACCTGGTGTATCATGCCAAATGAAAATATATCCCCTGCTTTCCCTATGCAATCGTTGACATAGTCAACCACGTGAAGACACCAACTCTCCAAAAGAGTAAGTTTCCCCTTTGTCAGAGTTCCCTCCAGTTCTCTTAACTGATTCCATCAGACAGACTGCATAGCCTTAAACATTTCAGTGTGTCTAAGAGTGAAAACAAGTTGTGAGACTTGTGTGTGTGTGTGTGTGAGACAGGGTCTTGCTGTGTCACCCAGGCTGGAGTACAGTACTGTGATCATAGCTCAGTACAGTTTCAACCACCAGGCTCAAGTGATCCTTCTGCCTCAGTCTCCAGAGTAGCTAGGACCACAGGCACGTGCCACCATGCTCAGCTAATTTTTTTCTTATTATTTGTAGAGATGGGGGTCTTATTATGCTGCTCAGGCTGGTCTTGAACTCCTGGGCTCAAGTGATCTTCCTGCCTTGGCCTCCCAAAGTGCTGGGATTACAGGTGTGAGCCACTGTGCTGAGTCCATGCATGATTTAAAAAAATGTATAGCATCTTATACTTCAGTTACCTAAATACAATAAAAACATAGGATCTTACCCCTTACTTCAATTCGTGGATCAAAGTATCTATAACAACTGCTTGGCGACATAGATTCTTTCATTTGTCAGCTGAGAGTAACCTGAGTTTTAAGGGCATTTGCAGGAGTCATAAGGTATTGCTTACGGAATCACGGCCTCATGGTGGAAACAATCCACCTTTCCTCTGATTGGGTCTTACTTGGGCACTCCAGGGAGTGAAAGATGATGGTTCCCCATTTTAAATTCTTGTTGAACAGGCTAACATAAAACTTTTTTCTTGCACCATAATTATGCTTCATGAGTCTATCACATCATGATATATCCTACTTAAAGAAATGGCATGTTTTTAAGTAGGAGTACCAGTACACTTTGAAGGTTCACATTGGTCAATAATAAACTAAATCGAATTGCGGAAAAAAAGATCACAAAGTACTCTCCTGTGTATTACTAATAATTGAAGCTTACATCATCTTCATTGCTTCTTACTTAAGAATCCAAAATAGGCCAGCCGTAGTAGCTCACGCCTGTAATCTCAGCACCTTGGGAGGCTGAGGCTGGCGGATCACGAGATCAGGAGTTTGAGACCAGCCTTACCAACACGGTGAAACCCCATATCTCCTAAAAATACAAAAAATTACCTGGGCATGGTGGCACACACCTGTAATCCCAGCTACTTGGCAGGCTGAGGCTGGAGAATCACTTGAACCCAGGAGGCAGAGTTTGCAGTGAGCCAAGATCACACCATTGCACTCCAGCCTGGGCGACAAGAGCTAAACTCTGTCTCAAAAAAAAAAAAAAAAAAAAACCCAAAAAACAGTCCAAAACATCTCAGCCAGTATATTATGTAATTGATTCAGTTATATGTGTTTTTTTTTTTTTTTGAGACAGAGTCTCGCTCTGCCACCCAGGCTGAAGTGCAGTGGTGCAACATCAGCTCACTGCAAACTCTGCCTCTCGGGTTCAGATGATTCTCCTGCCTCAGCCTCCCAAGTAGCTGGGATTGCAGGCACATACCACCACACATGGCTAATTTTTGTATTTTTACTAGAGCTGACGTTTCACTTTGTTGGCTGGGCTGGTCTCAAACTCCTGACCTCATGTGATCTGTCCACCTTGGCCTCCTACAGTGCTGGGGTTACAGACTTACACAGACATTTTGACCAAATCCCACCCCCAGCTTTTCTCCCCTTAGTGATACTCTGTATTCTCCTAGACTTCCTTCTTATCAGCTTTGCCTTGTCTACAAGATCTCATCTATTTCATTACTGTCAGGCTCACGAGAATGCACAAAAATGACCACTGTTTTCCTCCCTAGAATATACAGACTTAGGCAGATGCACACATTCTACATCACCGTCCACCTCCTCCTTTCTGGTTGCACTGGCTGCTTCCATCTTGTCTCAGCCCGGTCTCCTGCCCTGGACAGTAGATGGATACTGGGAATGGTGTTCCTCTCAGCTGCAGGTGCTGAAATTGCTGTTCTGCTCCCTTTCAAGAGGGGAGGGGGCTGCCTTGCAGAGAACCTCCTTTACAGCTCACCTGCAGTCCTATTCCAACAAGCATGGGTTTTCCATTCCTTTCTTCTTTGCAGAAGCTCCCAGTACTGTTCTATTTAGTGCAGACATGTTGAGTGCCTCCCATATGCCAGGCACGGTGAATGATGTCAGGCCAGTCCTGCTTCCTTTCTCTGCAGGTAAGCAGCCATCAGGCAGGCTTCTCCAACAGGTCCTGGATCATCCATCCCAGTTCATGTTTCCTTAGCAGCGCTGGATTTTTACTGCTAGGTTGGGCGACCCTTCCCTTGAGTATAGAGAGCACCAGTAGCTAGATTTATATCATGCCTGTAGCTTCCAGAGCCTGCAGAGAAAGGAATGCAGGGTTAGTGTTCTGAATTCAGCCATAATATTGGGTCTGAAGAGTGAAAAGTGAAGGACATTTGCCCCCCGTCGTCTCAGGGATGCCAGGACCTCTCTCTCTATTCCTACCTTTCTATTCACTGTGCGTCTGCGTCTCCACCTGGCCAGCTCTTGCTCCATACTGTCCTCAAGAGTGTGAAATTATGTTTTTTCTAAGTTAATAAATGGCTAATTTATAAATCTAACACACATTTATGTCATATTTAAGTTCTGAAAATGTAAAAGAACACAGACTTTCCCTTCTTAGAGATCCCAGTCTCCTGGGGTGAGGAGCAGTTTAATTTGAGCTGGTTGTGAAAAGGACTAATTATGTCTAGTTACTTAAGTGTTTACATTCACTCAAGATCATTTAGGAAATCATCTCTAAAGTAAGTAGATTGAATAATTTGTTGACTACTAAAAAACTTTTTTTTTTTATTGCATTTTAGGTTTTGGGGTACATGTGCAGAGCATGCAATACAGTTGCATAGGTACACACATGGCAGTGTGTTTTGTTTGCTTTCTCCCCTTCACCCACATTTGGTATTTCTCCCCTGGCAATCCCTCCCCACCTCCCCCTCCCACTGGCCCTCCCCTTTCCCCCCTATAGACCCCAGTGTTTAGTACTCCCCTCCCTGTGTCCATGTGTTCTCATTTTTCATCACCCGCCTATGAGTGAGAATATACGGTGTTTCATTTTCTGTTCTTGTGTCAGTTTGCTGAGAATGATGTTCTCCAGATTCATCCATGTCCCTACAAACGACACGAACTCATCATTTCTGATTGCTGCATAATATTCCATGGTGCATATGTGCCACATTTTCCCAATCCAGTCTATCATCGATGGGCATTTGGGTTGATTCCAGGTCTTTGCTATTGTAAACAGTGCTGCAATGAACATTCGTGTGCATGGGTCCTTGTAGTAGAACGATTTATAGTCCTTTGGATATATACCCAGTAATGGGATTGCTGGGTCAAATGGGATTTCTATTTCTAAGGCCTTGAGGAATCTCCACACCGTCTTCCACAATGGTTGGACTAATTTACACTCCCACCAACAGTGTAAAAGTGTTCCTTTTTCTCCACATCCTCTCCAGCATCTGTTGTCTCCAGATTTTTTAATGATCGCCATTCTAACTGGCGTGAGATGGTATCTCAATGTGGTTTTGATTTGCATCTCTCTGATGACCAGTGACGATGAGCATTTTTTCATATGATTGTTGGCTTCATATATGTCCTCTTTTGTAAAGTGTCTGTTCATATCCTTTGACCACTTTTGAATGGGCTTGTTTTTTTCCTGTAAATCTGTTTGAGTTCTTTGTAAATTCTGGATTCAGCCCTTTGTCAGATGGGTAAACTGCAAAAATTTTTTCCCATTCTGTTGGTTGCCGATTCACACTAGAGACTGTTTCTTTTGCTGTGCAGAAGCTGTGGAGTTTGATTAGGTCCCATTTGTCTATTTTGGCTTTTGTTGCCAATGCTTTTGGTGTTTTGTTCATGAAGTCCTTGCCTACTCCTATGTCCTGGATGGTTTTGCCTAGATTTCCTTCTAGGGTTTTTATGGTGCCGGGTCTTATGTTTAAGTCTTTAATCCATCTGGAGTTAATTTTGGTGTAAGGTGTCAGGAAGGGGTCCAGTTTCTGCTTTCCGCACATGGCTAGCCAGTTTTCCCAACACCATTTGTTGAACAGGGAATCCTTTCCCCATTGCTTGTTTTTGTCAGGTTTATCAAATATTGTATGGTTGTAGCTATGTTGTGTTGCCTCTGATGCCTCTGTTCTGTTCCATTGATCTATATTTCTGTTTTGGTACCAGTACCATGCTGTTTTGATTACTGTAGCCTTATAGTATAGTTTGAAATCCGGTAGTGTGATGCCCCCCGCTGTGTTCTTTTTGCTTAGAATTGACTTGGCTATGCGGGCTCTCTTTTGGTTCCATATGAAGTTCAAGGTGGTTTTTTTCCAGTTCTGTGAAGAAAGTCAATGGTAGCTTGATGGGGATAGCGTTGATTCTGTAAATTACTTTGCGCAGTATAGCCATTTTCACGATATTAATTCTTCCTAACCATGAACATGGAATGTTTCTCCATCTGTTTGTGTCCTCTCTGATTTCATTGAGCAGTGGTTTGTAGTTTTCCCTGAAGAGGTCCCTTACGTTCCTTGTGAGTTGTATTCCAAGGTATTTTATTCTTTTTGTAGCAATTGTGAATGGCAGTTCATTCTTGATT
This sequence comes from Callithrix jacchus, assembly GCF_049354715.1. Classification (NCBI taxonomy): domain Eukaryota; kingdom Metazoa; phylum Chordata; class Mammalia; order Primates; family Cebidae; genus Callithrix; species Callithrix jacchus. The sequence continues at coordinate 7,757,201 of NC_133521.1, read as the reverse complement.
TGGCTTTCTTTAAGTCTGTTATTGGTGTAGATGAATGCTTGTGATTTTTGCACATTGATTTTATATCCTGAGACTTTGCTGAAGTTGCTTATCAGTTTCAGGAGTTTTTGGGCTGAGGCGATGGGGTCTTCTAGGTATACTATCATGTCGTCTGCAAACAGAGACAATTTGGCTTCCACCTTTCCTATTTGAATACCCTTTATTTCTTTTTCTTGCCTGATTGCTCTGGCTAGAACTTCCAGTACTATATTGAATAGGAGTGGTGACAGAGGGCATCCTTGTCTAGTGCCAGATTTCAAAGGGAATGCTTCCAGTTTTTGCCCATTCAGTATGATATTGGCTGTTGGTTTGTCATAAATAGCTTTTATTACTTTGAGATACGTTCCATCGATACCGAGTTTATTGAGGGTTTTTAGCATAAAGGGCTGTTGAATTTTGTCAAATGCCTTCTCTGCATCAATTGAGATAATCATGTGGTTTTTGGTTTTGGTTCTGTTTATGTGGTGAACTACGTTTATAGACTTGCATATGTTGAACCAGCCTTGCATCCCCGGGATGAATCCTACTTGATCATGATGAATAAGTTTTTTGATTTGCTGTTGCAATCGGCTTGCCAATATTTTATTGAAGATTTTTGCATCTATGTTCATCATGGATATTGGCCTGAAGTTTTCTTTTCTTGTTGGGTCTCTGCCGGGTTTTGGTATCAGGATGATATTGGTCTCGTAGAATGTTTGGGTAGGATTCCTTCTTTTTGGATTATTTGGAATAGTTTCAGAAGAAATGGTACCAGCTCCTCTTTGTGTGTCTGGTAGAATTCGGCTGTGAACCCATCTGGACCTGGGCTTTTTTTGTGTGGTAGGCTCTTAATTGCTGCCTCTACTTCTGACCTTGTTATTGGTCTATTCATAGTTTCAGCTTCCTCCTGGTTTAGGCTTGGGAGGACACAGGAGTCCAGGAATTTATCCATTTCTTCCATGTTTACTAGTTTATGTGCATAGAGTTGTTTGTAATATTCTCTGATGATGGTTTGAATTTCTGTGGAATCTGTGGTGATTTCCCCTTTATCATTTTTTATTGCATCTATTTGGTTGTTCTCTCTTTTCTTTTTAATCAATCTGGCTAGCGGTCTGTCTATTTTGTCGATCTTTTCAAAAAACCAGCTCTTGGATTTATTGATTTTTTGGAGGGTTTTTCGTGTCTCAATCTCCTTCAGTTCAGCTCTGATCTTAGTTATTTCTTGTCTTCTGCTGGGTTTTGAGTTTTTTTGATCTTGCTCCTCTAGCTCTTTCAATTTTGACGATAGGGTGTCAATTTTGGATCTCTCCATTCTCCTCGTATGGGCACTTATTGCTATATACTTTCCTCTAGAGACTGCTTTAAATGTGTCCCAGAGATTCTGGCATGTTTTGTCTTCGTTCTCATTGGTTTCAAAGAACTTCTTTATTTCTGCCTTCATTTCGTTGTTTATCCAGTCAACATTCAGGAGCCAGTTGTTTAGTTTCCATGAAGCTGTGCGGTTCTGGGTTGGTTTCTGTATTCTGAGTTCTAACTTGATTGCACTATGGTCTGAGAGGCTGTTTGTTATGATTTTAGTTGTTTTGCATTTGCTGAGCAGTGCTTTACTTCCAATTATGTGGTCAATTTTAGAGTAGGTATGATGTGGTGCTGAGAAGAATGTATATTCTGTGGATTTGGGATGGAGAGTTCTGTAAATGTCTATCAGGTTTGCTTGCTCCAGGTCTGAGTTCAAGCCCTGGATATCCTTGTTGATTTTCTGTCTGGTTGATCTGTCTACTATTGACAGTGGAGTGTTAAAGTCTCCCACTATTATTGTGTGGGAGTCTAAGTCTCTTTGTAAGTCATTAAGAACTTGCCTTATGTATCTGGGTGCTCCTGTATTGGGTCCATATATGTTTAGGATCGTTAGCTCTTCTTGTTGTATCGATCCTTTTACCATTATGTAATGGCCTTCTTTGTCTCTTTTGATCTTTGTTGCTTTAAAGTCTATTTTATCAGAGATGAGGATTGCAACTCCTGCTTTCTTTTGCTCTCCATTTGCTTGGTAAATCTTCCTCCTTCCCTTTATTTTGAGCCTTTGTGTATCCTTGCATGTGAGATGGGTTTCCTGGATACAGCACACTGCTGGGTTTTGGCTTTTTATCCAATTTGCCAGTCTGTGTCTTTTGATTGGTGCATTTAGTCCATTTACATTCAGGGTTAATATTGTTATGTGTGAATTTGACACTGCCATTTTGATGCTAGCTGGCTGTTTTTCCCGTTAGTTGTTGTAGATTCTTCATTATTTTGATGCTCTTTAGCATTTAGTGTGATTTTGGAATGGCTGGTACTGGTTGTTCCTTTCTATGTGTAGTGCCTCTTTTAGGAGCTCTTGTAAAGCAGGGCTGGTGGTGACAAAATCTCTGAGTACTTGCTTGTTCGCAAAGGATTTTATTTTTCCTTCACTTCTGAAGCTCAGTTTGGCTGGATATGAAATTCTGGGTTGAAAGTTCTTTTCTTTAAGGATGTTGAATATTGGCCCCCACTCTCTTCTGGCTTGTAGAGTTTCTGCCGAGAGATCTGCTGTGAGTCTGATGGGCTTCCCTTTGTGGGTGACCCGCCCTTTCTCTCTGGCTGCCCTTAGTATTTTCTCCTTTATTTCAACCTTGTTGAATCTGACAATTATGTGCCTTGGGGTTGCTCTTCTTGCGGAATATCTCTGTGGTGTTCTCTGTATTTCCTGCAATAGAGTATTGGCCTGTCTTGCTAGGTGGGGGAAATTTTCCTGGATAATGTCCTGAAGAGTATTTTCCAGCTTGGATTCATTCTCTTCATCACATTCTGATACACCTATCAAAAGTAGGTTAGGTCTCTTCACATAGTCCCACATTTCTTGGAGACTTTGTTCATTCCTTTTTGAGCTTTTTTCTCTGATCTTGGTTTCTCGTTTTATTTCATTGAGTTGATCCTCGACTTCTGATATTCTTTCTTCTGCTTGGTCAATTCGGCTATTGAAACTTGTGCATGTTTCGCGAAGTTCTCGTATTGTGTTTTTCAGCTCCTTTAATTCATTCATATTCCTCTCTAAGGTATCCATTCTTGTTATCATTTCCTCAAATCTTTTTTCAAGGTTCTTAGTTTCTTTGCGTTGATTTAAACATGTTCTTTTAGCTCACAAAAGTTTCTCATTATCCACCTTCTGAGGTCTAATTCCGTCATTTCGTCACAGTCATTCTCCGTCCAGCTTTGTTCCCTTGCTGGTGAGGAGTTTTGGTCCTTTCTAGGTGGCGAGGTGTTCTGGTTTCAGGTGTTTTCCTCCTTTTTGCGCTGGTTTCTTCCCATCTTTGTGGATTTATCCACCTGTCGTCTGTGTAGTTGCTGACTTTTTGATTGAATCTCTGAGTGTACACCCAGATTGTTGATGATGAAGTATTTCTGTTACTTGGTTTTCCTTCTACCAGTCTAGCCCCTTCGCTGTACGACTGCTGAGGTCCACTCCAGGCCCTGCTTGTCTGGGGTGCACCTGTAGCGGCTGCGGAACAGCGAGGGATGCTACCAGTTTCTTTTTCTGCTATCTTTGTCCCAGGATGATGTCTGCTGAATGTCAGTCTTATGGATATAGAGGGGTCAGGGAGTTGCTTGAGGAGACAGTCTGTACTTTGTAGGAGCTCAAGTGCTGAGCTGTGAGCTCTGTTGTTCATTCAGGGCTGCTAGGCTGCTATGTTTAGTTCTGCTGCAACCTAACTCATAAGAAAACCCCTTTTTTTCCTCAGATGCTCTGTCTGCGGGGGGGTTGGGGCTTTCCTTATGAGTGTCCGCCTCACTGTCCTGCCCAGCTAGGAGGCAGTCTAGTCACTTTTTGCCTGCCGAGGCTCCGCCCTGTTGGTGTGAGGTTCGCCCTTTTCCTGCAGGCTCCGCCCTTCTGCTGTGGTCTCCGCCCTGTTGCCACGGGCTACGCCCTGCGGCAGAGTCTCTCTGTTGTACCGGGTTGCCCCGGCAACGGCAGGCTGCCTCAGCAATGGGCGTGTACCTCAGTAGGGGCTGATTGCCTCGGTAATGGCTGACGCCCCTACCCCGCGGAGCTGCGCTTTAAAAAAAGCTATTCACCGGGAACGTTTGGAATCGCCGTTTTGTTTGTCGCATTGCGCTCCCCCAAACGCTGAGTCCCTGGGATTTCCTGGGCTGGGTCACAGTTCAAGACCCATTCAGTCTCAAGTTCAGCCCTCTTGGGTCTCAGTTTGCCGGTTCAACAGGGCACCCGTAACAGTGCGCTTTTGTATGGAGCGCTGTGGAGCGCCTCTGTGCTCCGGTGGGGGCTGGAGCCTCACTGGCTGCCGGCTGCACCAGCCTAGACCTCTGCCTGGCGTCCCGCGTCTCTTTTATACCTGGGAATTTCCCCATTCTGTGGGCAACTAAGATCCGTCTGGAAATGCTTCCCCGACTCACCCTCTCCATGCGTCCAGCGAGAGCTTCAATCCTGGGTTGTTCTCACAGCGCCATCTTGAGTCCTCCCCTCACTAAAAAACTTTTTAAAAAACTAGCGCTATTTCAGAAAAGCACGTAATTTGCTTTTAATATATTACAAATTCAGAAAATAGTTTTTTTGTGTGTGTCCAGAATAGTATTGTTAGGGACACATTTCGGTTGTCATCCATTAATTGAATTATTGAACTCAAATCGTAAATAAAAAGAACACTTTTCTCCAGAAAGCTACATCTATTTTAGTAAATTACTTTTAGCTGGGTTCTCATTTGACAATGCTTCGTGGCCAACAGTTCTTTTCATACTTTGCATATATGACCAGTATTCAGAAGCATGTGCCAAGACTAATACTTAAAACAGTCAAACAATGAAACTTCAGAGCCTGAAGGCAAATACGTGTTCCTGTTTCTTCCTGAATGTGATGTTAATAAACACAGTTTAAGGTGTAGCTGACGCTGTAATCTCCACTGTAATTCTGTATGCCTTTTGCGTCCTAAATTTGTTCAGAACTTGATGCTCTATGGCAAGCCAGTGTAGGGGCCTCCTATCCAAGATGAAACTTTTATGAAGTCTTATTCTCAGCAGCCAAACCTGGGAGAGATTACAAGACAGCCGTGTGTTGACTGCAATCATTAACTTATGGGAAAGCCACTCTTGGTGTCTTGAGTTTATTTTATGCGTAATATTTAGAGCCTGGAGCACTCCTGACTTGACCTGGAAAGGCCTTTCCATGGCTTAAGATCACATAGGGCTGAGCTGAAGACAGCAGAACCATGGCAAGGACGTGGGTTACCATGAATGCTGCAGTGAGGGTGCTTGAAGTCCAGCACTAGCATGTCTGTCTGTCTGTTTTGTTAATGCATTACCTGTAAAAAGTTAGAAGAGAAATGAGCAGTACAAGGTTCACAATGACAAACAGCAGTCAAGCCAGCGTGGTGGCTCAGGCCTGTAATCCCAGGGCTTTGGGAAGCTGAGGCGGTGGAACACCTGAGGTCAGGAGTTCGAGACCAGCCCGACCAAGATGGTGAAACCCTGTCTCTACCCAAAATACAAAATTAGAGGGGCGTGGTGGCACGTGCCTGTAATACCAGTTACTTGGGAGGCTGAGACAGGAGAATTGCTTGAACCCGGGAGGCGGAGGTTGCATTGTACCGAGATTGCGCCATTGCACTCTACCCTGGGCAACAAGAGCAAAACTCCATCTCAAAATTAAAAAAAAGAAAGCAAAGAAAAAGGGAAAAACAGGGGTCCCTTGCCTCACTCTCTCTAGTCCCCGCTCCACTCTGTAAAGGCTGCCATTCCCAGCGCCTGGCTCTTTCTTCTGTGAATCACACACATCTCAATTGCACACCCTGATGCTGGAACCAAATAAAACACCTTCCCCTTTTGAGTTGTATTTTTTTAGTCTTTGAGTAGCCAGCAGCGTTCATCCTTTTTTTAGGCCAGGTTTGTTTAGACATAAGAATTCCCATTGACACACAGCCCCCACATCCCCCTGCCCCACCCCCACCCTGTGGGTGACCATTTGTGAAATGAGGGTTTGTGTGGAAATGGGGAGCCACGTGCTACAGTTTTGAAACAGAATGGAATGTTTGATTTTTAAACCCAACAGAGTCCCTGCTGCTGCGGGTCCTGGTCATGCTCATCCATAGACAGTCACAGTCCACCAAAAAGCAGAGACAGTTTTAAAAACTTGCAGTTAGATTAACTGTGTTTTCTGATGTGTTTTTGTAAATGTGTTCTTAAAAATCAGGGCACCCGTGTGATAAAACAGGCTCTTTCGTCCCTGGTGCATTGTCCTATGCCCCTCGAGGATGTACTGGGGCTGGTGGCTGAATCACTTAGGAGTTATCTCCCTAAACGAGAGTGGCAGGAATGTGCTACAGTTTCTCAGAGGGCTGGAGAATGGGCAGATGACTTCCTGGGACAGGAGTGCCACTGCAGCCACCCCGGCCTCTGTGCACTTGGTACCTTCTCTTCCTGTTAAATTTGGGGACATATCTGTACAGGGATGAGTTGAGCCTGATCATTGACTGCCTGAAGACCAGAAAAGGACGACTGGGCAGTAGTTGGCACTGTCCCCTTTCCCTCCCATTTCAGACCCCAGAAAGTCCTTTTTTTGCACATCTATGTGTGAAGGAAAACCAAAAAAATTTTCCTTTATGAGAGACTATTCCTCTGTAATGTGTGTATCATACAGAGGCATTGGATTTGAGTGTTTCAGATAGGAATAGACTGTTTCAGTGTTTCACCTTTACAGACTAAAATGCTTCTTCTGAAGCTAAAGTTTCTTTTGAACCAGATTTTAAATATATAAATAGAATGACCTCTATAGATTGATGGGTGTGTAAGAAATAGTTCCAGTTCCCAGTTCCCTATCAGTTTATTTTCCTGATTCTAGATTTCAGTGTTTTTTTTTTTAATATCTTGTTGTTATTTCAAGATGGTGTTTTGCTCTGTCACCCTGGCTGGAGTGCAGTGGCATGATATCTGCAGTGCAGCTGGCTGCAACCTCCGCCTCCTGGGTTCACGCGATTCTCCTGCCTCAGTCTCTCAAGTAGCTGGGATTATAGGCACGCACCACTGTAGCCAACTAATTTTTGTATTTTTAGTAGAGACAGGGTTTTGGCATGTTGGCCAGGCTGGTCTCAAACTCCTGACTTCAAGTGATCCACCTGCGTTGGCCTCCCAAAGTGCTGAGATTACAGGCACGAGCCACTGCGCCTGGCCTAGATTTCAGTTTTTAATTGAGACATTTGTAATGTTACTTTTAAGTACATGGTAAATGTGAAGAAGTGGCTCATAATCTTGAAGGTTTTATTTTATTTTTTGAGATGGGGACTTGGTATGTTGCCCAGGCTGGTCTTGAACTCCTGGGCCCAAGCGATCCTCCTGTTTCAGCCTCTAGAATAGCTGGGACTACAGGCATGAGCCACCACTCCTCCTTAATCTTAAAGACTTTAAAGAGCATTCCTGTTACAAGCCAAACTCCTTGAAGTAGTGACTTTTTAGTTTGCTTGTTTTGAGTTAAGTGGGTGAGAAGAAAGTAATAATCACTTGTCCCTTTTAGGAAAAGCTGTGTTACAGGAGCGTGTTAATGCTGTAAAGAAATCGTTCATCTTACAAAACACAGAATGTAATTGATTTTGGTACAATTTTATTGTACCTACTTTCTCAGGGCAGGTGGAACCCATGAATTTAAAACACAGCAGTCTTGTTTCTTTTTGATTATAGAAATCTTTAAGTCAGTAAACGTGAAGATCTTTCTTGAGTAGGCGGAGTAGTTCTTTGTGTGACTCGCTGGCCTGGACTGCAAAGTTCTGCTGACCGTTGGTTTTCTTTTTCCAAGCTTGGAGATGCTGGATCCTTTAGCCAGCAGTGAGCATTCCTCATTTCAAGGCAGAAATCCCCCCACTGTGGCAAGCCGCCTCCACTTCTTCCAACTCCTGGGTCCCCCCACCAATTCCTGTCGAGTCCCCTTTGTGAGGTGATAGGCCTGCGGGGCATCTTCCACTGCCGGCTCAGTGCTTCCCTGTAGGAACACAGCAGATGATTAGCTCTTCTGCTCTCAGAGAGCTTTCCAGAGAAAGCAGGCAGTTTAGAGGATGGCAGTGTGTGTTTTCTTATATATACACATATGTGTGTGTGTGTGTGTAAGTATGTGTGTGTGTGTGTATATATATATATATATATATTTTTTTTTTTTTTTTTTGAGATGGGTTCTTACTCTGTCACCCAGGCCAGAGTGCTGTGGCATGATATCAGCTCACTGAAGCCTCCGCCTCCCAGGTTCAAGTGATTCTTCTGCCTCAGCCTCCCGAGTAGTTGGGGCTACAGGGAGTCACCACCACGTCTGGCTAATTTTTGTATTTTTAATAGAGACAGGGTTTTGCCATGTTGGCAAGGCTGGTCTCAAACTCCTGAGCTCAAGATCCACTCTCTTCAGCCTCCCAAAGTACTGGGATTACAGGCATGAGCCACCACGTCTAGCTGAGAGTGTGTTTTCTATTTTTTTTTTTTTTTTTTTGACGGAGTTTCGCTCTTGTTACCCAGGCTGGAGTGCAATGGCTCGATCTCGGCTCACCGCAACGTCTGCCTCCTGGTTTCAGGCAATTCTCCTGCCTCAGCTTCCTGAGTAGCTGGGATTACAGACACGCGCCACCATGCCCAGCTCATTTTTTGTATTTTTAGTAGAGATGGGGTTTCACCATGTTGACCAGGATGGTCTCGATCTCTTGACCTCGTGATCCACTCGCCTCGGCCTCCCAAAGTGCTGGGATTACAGGCGTGAGCCACCGCGCCCAGCCCGAGACCGTGTTTTCAATCTGCCATTTTAAAAAACAAGTTGCCAGTGAAGGCTTTGTGGAAAGGTGGCTTTTACCTGGACCCTAAATAAAATTTAGATCTGGGAAGGTCTTTGTAAATAAGAGTCAAAGATTGCTTTGACCTTTAATGGGAGCAGCGATTTTTTGAGCTAAAAATCTTTCTTATGAGCATAACATTTCAACCTCGACTGCTGTTGGGATTCAAACAGAGGGAATACACCCACTTGCCTTGGAAGCTGTATATGTGCAAGCCTTTGATTGTCAAGGTCAGCCTGTGTTGACAATCCTCAGCCCTGCAGGTGAACGTTTCTGTGCCCCACCCACTTTTGACTTGTTGCCTTTGGAGATGAGTGAGAATCTGGCTCTGCCTCCCTTCTCCCTCCCCCATCCCCTCATATTTGGGCTTTGTTGCTCTCGTGCCTTTGTTCTTTTCCTTTGTTCCACTGGGCCCCCCTCACTCCCTGGGCCTCAGGACTCAGCTTCCCAACTCCTGATGGGCTCAAGCCTCCCGAAGACTGGGTGTGTCTCCTGCTTCAGGCCCCTTCCTGACTCACTCACAGGCCCACTGTGAGCACCTGGACTTTCCCTGTGAGGAGTGAATGGAGAATGGGGAGAAGGGCCCGGGAAGAAATCTGTCTGCTCCCATTTGCCTCCCATCCTTGTCATTAGTTTAGGAACAAAGCTCTTTCTGACCTTTACAAAGGGCCTGGTTCAGGGCCTTTATGGTAAGGACTTTGAGGAAATGTCCTGTGTAGCAGAGTGAGGGCTGTGCCAGACAGCCTGCCTATCCAAGATGGACATGGCTGGGTGCTGGGCATTGTGCCAAACTGGGGTTCTGGATGGGTGGAGGGAGGGCAGCTTCCGAGGAGTAGAGGACTTCAGCCATTATGGTGAGTCTGGCAACTCCACTGCTTTGAATGTTCAAGAATATGTGTTCCAGGCCAGGCACAGTGGCTCATGTCTATAATCCCAGCACTTTGGGAGACAGAGGCAAGTGAATCATTCGAGGTCAGGAGTTCGAGACCAGCCTGGCCAACATGGTAAAACCTGGTCTCTACTGAAAATACAAAAAATTAGCCAGACGTGGTGGTAAGCACCTGTAATCCCAGATACTCATGAGGCTGAGGCAGGAAAATTGCTTGAACCCAGGAAGCAGAGGTTGCAGTGAGCCAAGGTTACACCACTGCACTCCAGCCTGGGCAACAAGAGTGAAACTCTGTCTCAAAAAGAAAAAAAAAAAAAAAGGGATATGTATTCCAGGTGTCAAAAAAAATTCAAAACAGAATGTTGAGAACAAAACCCTCTTGTACAAAGGAGAATGGAGGACCAGGACATCAGGACAGGCTCAGACTGCGCCAAGCGTTTGCAGACTTTCTTTTGTTGTTGTTAAAGAGAGAATCTTGTTCTGTTGCCTCAGCCAGAGCTCAGCCATGCAGTCATAGACCACTGCAGTGTCAATTTGCTGGGCTCAAGCGATCCTCCCTCCTCAGCTTCCTAAGAGTAGCTGGGACTATAGGCATGTGCCACCAAGCATGGCCACCATACGTGGCTAATTTTAAATGTTTTTTTTTTTTTGTAGAGATGGGAGTATCACCCTGTTGCTCAGGCAGATGTCAAGTGATCCACCCACCTCAACCTCCCAAAGTGCTGATATTATAGGCATGAGCCTCTGCGCCTGGCCACAAACTTCTTTTTATAAAGGGCCGGGGAGTAAATATTTTCGGCTCTGTGGGCCAAGAACCAAAATCTAGGATATTATGTGCATACTTACATAACTGTTTAGAATGTAACCGTTTAAAAATAGGAAAACTGGCTGGGTGTGGTGGCTCACACCTGTAATCCCAGCACTTTGGGAGGCCAAGGTGGGCTAATCGCTTGAGGTCAGGAGTTTGAGACCAGCCTGGCTGACATGCCAAAACTCTGTCTCTACTAAAAATTCAAAAATTAGCTGGGCATGCTGGTGGGTGCCTGTAATCCCAGCTACCCAGGACGCTGATGCAGGAGAATTACTTGAACCCAGGAGGCAGAGGTTGCAGTGAGCCAAGATCGTGCCACTGTACTCCAGCCTGGGCGACAGAGCAAGATTCTTTGTCTCAAAAAACAAAAACAAAACAAAACAAAACAAAACAAAAAAATCAGAAAACCGTTCTTAACTTGAAAGCCTCACCAGGCAGCAGGGCCGATCTGGTCCCAGATTCAGGTTTGGTGACCCCTAATGGCTTTCTCTGGGTCTAGAGAAGATTTGGTAGAGCTTGCAGGGCTAAGATTGAGCCTGGCAGAAGTGGCAGGTTACTCCCTGCTCAGCTTCTCTCTAAAGATGAAAAGATCCCTTTGAGGAGAGCAGCCACAACCAGATTTATCATGTATACCCCTGTCTATATTTTGGTTTTTGTTCTCTGCAGGACTGATCAACCCAAAGGTCTGTTTCCCTCTCCCCTGCTCGTGACAGGCCGCTCCAAGAAGCATGCCCCTTTGGGGTACCCCAAGGGAGCCCCTAGCCTGCCCCAAGACTGCCAAGCACCCAGTACTTGAGAAGCCAGGCCTCTTAGTACTGCCACCAGGTAAGTAACCAGGTGAGCTATGAGTGGCATTCCAGGCTACTGCTGTCTGGTAGAACTTTCTGTGACAGTGGAAACATTCTAGAGTTGTGCCATCCAATACAGCAGCCCTTAGCTACACGTGGCTCTTGAGCACTTAAAATGTGGAGAGTGGCTGGGCACGGTGGCTCACACCTGTAATCCCAGCACTTTAGGAGGCTGAGGCAGGTGGATCACGAGGTCAGGAGATCCAGACCATCCTGGCTAACATGGTGGAATCCCGTCTCTACTAAAATTACAAAAATCAGCTGGGCGTGGTGGCATGTGCCTGTAATCCCAGCTACTCGGGAGGCTGAGGCAGGAGAATCACTTGAACCAGGGAGGCAGAGGTTGCAATGAGCTGAGATTGTACCACCGCCCTCCAGCCTGGTGACAGAGCAAGACTCCACCTCAAAAAAAAAAAAAAATGTGGAGAGTCCTTTTTTTTTGTACCAACCACTGCACTCCAGCTTGGCTACAGAGCAAGGCTCCACCTCGAAAAAAAAAAATGTGGAGAATACAACTGAAGAACTGAATTTTTAATTTAGTTAATTGAAATGACCATAGTCACATGCGGTCAGTGGCTACCATGCTGGACAGCACAGTTCTAGGTGTTGGAGGTCTCAAGAAACTGTAGCAATGGGTAGGAATGGTGTGATGTTTTTAATCAAGAAATTCATTGCTTAGTTTTTCTTTCTCCTCCTCCTTTCTATTTCAGAGTTACAAATGCACTTAAAAAAGGAAATATATCTCTTTCACAAATGGGTATGATTGTCAATTGCTATAAAGGAAGAAGGTAACTATAAGAAAAAGCACAAAACAGTGTTACTAAATTCCTGCCCAATAAGCTTAAGGGTTGCTCTTCCCTGATTAGAAATGGGGATCCCTAAGGGTCAAGGAGGGTTTGTGGCAGACCAACTGCTAGAACCCTCTCCTTGACTTGTTCAGAAGGATTGCAAGAGTTTGGCAAATGGAGCATTTTCTAACGAGTCTGAGTGTCTGGATCATGGGCCTGTGAATCCCTAAGTCCTTTGAAGGTGTGGATGCCCCATATCTGCTGACTCAGGAAAGCACACAGTTCCTCCCTTGCCTGGGAGGAGGACAGGGGTCTGATCTGCCATGTTTAAGGTACTGACGGATAGCCAGCCCTAGGCTGGAGCCTGCCTGGGAATCAAGGTTTTTTCTCTATCTTCCTTTCCAATGCAGAGCTGGCCAGCTCTCACCTCCTCAGGTGCTGCCTTTTCTCCTGTGCAGCAAAGAAGATGAGGCCCAGAAGCCTCCAAGCTGCCCCCAAGGCACAAGAGCAGACCTTCAGCTGGTCTCCCAGGGGAGTAGGTAAGAGTTGAGACCACACCTGGCTTGGGGTGGAAGGTGGCCAGGCAGGCATTGTGCTGACTTCTAGTGAACGATTTCTAGATACTCAGGCCTACTAAGCCTAGGGAAAGGTCTGCCCAGAGTTCCTCTTAGTTCACTCCAGTTCTCTTCTGAGATTTGAGGCTGAAGCCCCCCAGCTGTTAGGAAAGTAAGCCTTTGTCCCCTCTTTGTTCTTAAGGCACGTGACATTATTCACTACTCTTTTTTTTGAGACAGAGTCTCACTCCGTTGCCCAGTCTGGACTGCAATGGCAGGAGCTCAGTTTGCTGCAACCACCTCCACCTCCTGGGCTCAAGCAATTCTCCTGCCTCAGCCTCCCGAGCAGCTGGGATTTTAGGTGCCTGCCACCATGCCTGGCTAATTTTTTGTATTTTTAGTAGAGACAGAGTTTTATCATGGTGGCCAGGCTGGTCTTGAACTCCTGACCTCAGGCGATCTGCCCACCCTGGCCTCCCAAAGTGCTGGGATTACAGGAGTGAGCCACCGCGCCCAGCCTGCTCACGATTCTTAATGCCATTATGAAGTCTCAGTCCTCTGTTGTTTAGTCAGACATGGCTTCTTTGAGATATATATTGCTGTGAATTGTGGTATACAGATGTACATGTAAACGGTGACATAACATGGAACAAATGTAAGCCAGGGACCCCCACCCTCCTGGGGACCCAGGTCATCTAATTCTGAAGAGCATCTTCTGCAGCCTAGGGCAGCATATCACCCTTTGGGAAATTTGGAGAGCTTTCCTTACCCCAGATTTCTGAGGACCTCCCTGGTTTCTGAGGACCCCCTCAGCCCCGAATTTTAGGACTGGTAATTGGAGGAAACGTGTTTGAAAAACAAAAATGGAAAGAAGACAATCCTGCACACGGTATACCAGTAGGAGTTACATCCGTGCAGCTTTCACTGTGCCGGGCAGTGAGGTCACCGCACGTGGCCCCCGTCACAAGCCCGTGAGCTAGGTATTGCAGTCTTCTAGAGGAGTCACCTAAGGTACAGAGGGTGTTAACCTGCCCAAGGTCACTCAGTAGTGCCTGATGGGGTTGAGACTGCACACTGGCCTGTGACCCCATGGCCTGGGCTCTCCACCATCCCAGTGACACCTATCGAGTTGATGTTGCTTTCAAAGAAAATCTTATACTTTTGCTTGCATTTCAACCACATCCACAGCCCACCCCCTTTTTTTCTTTTTTTCTTTCTTTCTTTCTTTCTTTCTTTCTTTCTTTCTTTCTTTCTTTCTTTCTTTCTTTCTTTCTTTCTCTCTCTCTTTCTTCCTTTCCTTTCCCCTTCCCTTTCCCTTTCCCTTTCTCTCTTTCTCTTTCTTTCTTTTTTCCTTTCTCTTTCCCTCTTTCTCTCTTTTTTTGATTCTTTCTTTTTTTTAGACAAGGTCTCATTCTGTCACCCAGGCTGGAGTGCTGTGGCTTGATTTTGATCTCAGCTCATTGCAACCTCCACCTCCTGGGCTCAAGTGATCCTCCCACCTCCATCACCCGAATACTGGAACAACTGGTGAGTGCCACCACACCTGGCTAATTTTTGTAGAGATGGGGTTTCGCCTTGTTGCCCAGGCTGGTCTCGAACCCCTAGGCTCAAGTGATCTGCCTGTCTCAGCCTCCCAAAGTCCTGGGATTACAGGCATGAGTCACCATGCCTGGCCAGCACAGCCCTCCTTTGACAAAAGGCCAGAAGTGTTTTCATGTCACTTGCCTCTTCGATTCCTCACAGTGCAAGAGCTGTAGAAATTCACAGGGAAGTGGTGATGTTGTTAGTGTGGGTCTGGGTGAAGCCACAGAAGCCTAATGGAGGAGCCAGCCTTGGTGGAAGTCAAGTATTTGGGTCCCTGGAGGGGAGAAGGCACCATGATCTCCTACTTAGAGAGGGACCTTCAGGTGTCAAGGGTTTAGGACTCACTGAAGGTGGATGGGGGTAGGGGAGATATCCTATATTCTTTGGCTGTCACTAGGATTAAATGGGATTGTTTTTGGAGACAGATTGTCACTCTGTCATTCAGGTGTAGTGTAGTGGCACAATCTTGTCTCACTGTAACCTCTGCCTTCCCAGGTTCAAGCAATTCTCCTGCCTCACTTAGCCTCCTGAATACCTGGGACTACAGGTGCTCACCACCACCCCTGGCTAATTTTTGTATTTTTAGGAGAGACGTAGTTTCATCATGTTGGCCAGGCTGGTCTTGAACTCCTGACCTCAGGTGATCCACCCACCTCGGCTTCCCAAAGTGTTGGGATTACAGTCATGACCACCGCGCCTGGCCTAAATGAGACCATGTGAATGAAAATGTTTTCGACTCTCCAGGAATTGCACAGATATCTGTCTGTTGGTGCTTGGCTAATCCGATTCTGTCTGCAAGAGCTGGTTGGTGTGATTGGGGGAACTGGCTTGTGCTGGTGGCTGGACATGCGCCGATGCTGCTGTTTCCGCTTCTTCATAGTTGTTTTGCAATTGGAGCCACATGAGTGGGCAACTACGGGAAGCTCCACCAAGCCTGGAGAACAAGGTGGTTTCTGCCCAGATGGTGGTGTCTCCCTCCTTGAAGGCCCCTGCCTGGCCTGCAGCACTGCTGTCCAGGCTGTGTGTACCAATGTGGCTTCCTTCTGTCTGATACGTGGTCCCATGAACACTTTTTCATGTTTGGGGTCTGTGCCCAACTAGATATTTGTGGAAAGTCATTTTGTAGATGTTAGGCCTCGAAGTTGTTCAATTATGTGCATATTAAAATATCTAACTCTTACATACTGGTTATCCTTGTTTAAAACAATTTTATTTTAGAATAATTTTAGATTTACAGAAAACGTGCAGAGATAATACAGGGAGTTCCCTTCATCCAGCTTCCCCTGAATGCTGACATCTTATATAACCATGGATCATTTGTCAAAACTAGGAAATTAACATTAGCACAGCAATATTAACTACACTACACATTTTATTTGTATTTTACCAATTTTTCCACTAACGTTTCTGTTTCAGGATTCTATTCTGGGTACCACATACATTTAGACCCCTTTTTTATTTTATTATGTTTCCAGTGTTTTTTTTTTTTTAACTTTTCTTTTTGCAGCGGGGGGCAGAGTCTCACTTTTACCCAGGCTGGAGTGCAGTGATATGATCTTGGCTCACTGCAGCCTCAACCTCCTGGGCTCAAGTGATCCTCCCACCTCAGCACCCCCAGTAGCTGGGACTACAGGCACATGCCATTATGCCTGCCTAATTTTTGGTCCATTTTTGTAGAGATGGGGTTTCACCATGTTGCCCAGGCTGATCTCAAACTCCTGAGCTCAAGCAGTCTGCTTGCCTTGGCCTCCTAAAGTGCTAGGATTACAGGCATGAGCCACTGCACCTGACGGTTTTTTCTTATTAAACTTTCTTTGTAAATTAGAGATGAGGTCTTGTTTATGTTGCTGAAGCTGGTCTTGAACTCCTGGGCTTAAGCCGTCTTTCTTTCTCAGCCTCTCTAGTAGCTGGGACTATAGGCATACACCACCAAATCTGGCTTGAAACATTTTAAATATAAAGAAATTTTAATAAATAGTACAGTGAACACCTGTATATTTTGTACCTAGATTCAAAAGTTAATATATGTATTAACATATATACATAGTATATATATTTTAAAATGTATACATATGTCTGTGTAAATTTAACTTTTTTCTCTAGGTAAGTTGCAGAGTTTATGACATCTCTCTTTTAAATACCTTAGCATGCAACTCCTAAGAATGGGGACATTCTCCTATGTAATTATCATACTATTAGCATACCTTAAAATTAATGACTTTTTTTTTTTTGAGACAGAGTTTTGCTCTTGTTACCCAGGCTGGAGTGCAATGGCGCGATCTCGGCTCACCGCAACCTCCGCCTCCTGGGTTCAGGCAATTCTCCTGCCTCAGCTTCCTGAGTAGCATGGATTACAGGCACGTGCCACCATGCCCAGCTCTCATTTTTTGTATCTTTAGTAGAGACGGGGTTTCACTATGTTGACCAGGATGGTCTCGATATCTTGACCTCGTGATCCGCCCGCCTCGGCCTCCCAAAGTGCTGGGATTACAGGCTTGAGCCACCGCGCCCAGCCGACAATTTTATAATCTCTAATATCTAGTTCTAATATTCAAATTTTCCCAGTTGTCCCAAGAATGCTTTTATGGCTTCTTTTTAAAACTAGCATTTAAGAAAGGTTTGTGCATTACATTTGTTTTTTATATGTCTTCAGTTTCTTTTAATCTAAAACATCCTTCTTACCTCTCTTTTTGTTTCCTCGTGATACTGACTTTGAGTCCACCGTTTCCTTGTTTCGTAGACTCACCTGCATCTGTTATGTTTCTCATGGCTTCCTCCTGCTGTCACTTAACTGTTCCTTTGTTCCCTGTATTTTCTCTATCCCAGAAGTTCAACCTAGAGGCTTGATTAGCCAGGCTGTAGATTTTTGGCAAAGGCGTTTCACGGATAGTGCTGCCTGTTTATAAGGCTTCACATTAAAACATAAATGACTGCTATCCCGCTGGAAGGGTCCCTATGCTTAGTCACTTGCGTAAGGTGGTGACTGCCTGGTGCAGGTAGGTTTTTTTCCTGGAATCAAGTAAATACCCTGTTCCTCACCAACCATTCCCCACCCTGTTTTTTTTTTGAAACAAGGTTTTATGTTTTTCATTTATCAGTTGGTGAACAGATGGGTTATTAACCAAAAAAAAGAAAGAAAAAAAGAAACAAGGTCTTACTCTGTCACCCAGGCTGGAGTACAGTGGCATGATTTTAGCTCACTGCAATCTCTGCTTCCTGGGCTCAGGTGATCCTCCTGCCTTAGCCTCCCAAGTGGCAGGGACTACAGTTACATGCCAACATGCCTAGCTAAGTTTTGTATTTTTTGTACAGACAGGGTTTCACCATGTTGCCCAGGCTGGTCTTGAACTCCTGGACTCAAGCTTTCTGCCCTCCTCGGCCTCTCGAAGTGGTGGGATTACAGGAGTGAGCCGCCGCTCCTAGCCCCTCACCAGCTTTCAGCTAATTGTGTCCATTGACTTTTACCTGACTCAGTTGTTACCTTGGACCTGCTCTCCCCCTGCTTTTGTTTGATTGTTTCACTCTGTCACCCAGGCTGGAGTGCAGTGACGTGATCTTGGCTCACTGCCACCTCTACCTCCCGGGTTCAGGCGATTTTTGTACCTCAGCCTCCCGAGTAGCTGGGACCACAAGTGTTCGCCACCAGCCTGGCTGATTACTGTCCTCCTTTTTAATTAAGCCACGCTTTTTTTTTTTTTTAGACAGAGTCTAACCCTTGTCACCTAGACTGGAGTACAGTGGCATGATCTCGGCTCACTGCAACCTCTGCCTCCTGGGTTCAAACGATTCTCCTGCCTCAGCCTCCTGAATAACTGGGATTATGGGTGCCCGCCACCATGCCCAGCTAATTTTTGTCTTTTTAGTAGAGATGTGGTTTCACCATACTGGCCAGGCTGTTCTCAAACTCCTGACCTCAGGTGATCTGCCCACCTTGGCCTCCCAAAGCAGGAGTCACCGCATCCAGCCAGAAGTATGCTATTCAGTTTAGTGAGGTTTGAAAATTCCACCCACATAACATGCACTCAAAACAAGGTTAGATGTTTTCATCACTTCCTAATGTCCTATTGTGTCCCTTTCCAGGCACGCACCATCCCCTTCAAACCTTTTCTGACTTCCATCACCTTGGTTTTGTCTGTTCTTATATTTTATGTAAGTGGAATCATGCAATATACATTTCATTGGGACTAGCCTCTTTTGTTTAATAGAATGCTTTCGAGGTTCACCCATTTTTCACAAGAGCCTGTAGACCACTCCTTTTTGCTGTCGAGTAGGAGGTTATTGTATGGTTGTGCCAACCTGTTTATCCTTTCTCCTGATGGGGGACTTGGGGGTTGTTTACACTTTTTGACTATTATAATTATGAACATTCTTGTACATGTCCTTTTGTGGACATACATTGTCATTTTGCTTGGTAAATACCGAGGAGCAGAATTGTTGGGTTGTAGGATAGATGGCTGCTTAGTGTAACGAGAGTCACTCAGCTAGTTCTACCATTTTCAGTGCCACCAGTAACATCTGTGGCTCCATATCCTCACCCATTTCTGTGTTGTCAGTGTTTGATTTTAGCCTCTGAGTGGGGATGAGGCATTTGTCTGGTTGTCATTTGCATTTCTCTGATGATTAATGATGCTGAGCATCCTTTGCATTTTCATTGTTTTTCCGTTTAGGGAATGGCTTGGGGAAGACTTCCAAAGACGGCTTTGTCAGTGCGTTAGTTTCCTAGGGCTGCCTAACCGAGTACTATGAATTGGGTGGCTTGAAACAACAGAAATGTACCGCCTCACAGTTCTAGAGGCTGGGCAGTCCAGGGTCAAGGCGTGGGCCAGGCCGTGCTCCATCTGAAACCCATGGCGGAGAATCCTGGTGTTCCCCGGCTTGCAGATGCACTGCTCCCGTCTCTGCCTCTGCATCACATGGCTGTCCTCCTTGTGTGACCTCATGGTATCCTTCTTCCGTGCATGTGTCCTTGTCCACATTTCCCTCTGCTTTTAAGGATGTTCATGGTTGGATTAGAGGCCCCATCCTACTGCACTATGTCTCATCTTAATCAGCTACATCTTCAGAGACTCTGTTTCCAAATAAGGTCACATTTTGAGGTAATAGGGATTAGGACTTCAACATATCTTTTTGGAGGACACAATTCAACCCACAGAAGTCAGTAATAAGGAAATAGATTTATCTTCTAATTTGGGGATTATGAAGGATTGGTAAGAATATATTATAGAGGCCAGGCATGGTGGCTTACACCTGTATTCCCCAGATGGTTAGAGACAGGAGAATCATTTGAGGCCAGCCTCGGCAACATGGTAAGACTCCATTTCTACAAAAAATGGAAAAAAAAACCCAACCCTAGTCAAGCATTAGTGGCACGTGCCTACAGTTCTAGCTACTTGGGAGGCTGAGGCAGGAGAATTGCTTGAGCCCAGGAATTTGAGGCTATAGGAAGCTACGATTATGCTACTGAACTCCAGCCTAAGTGACAGAGCAAGATCCTGTCTCTACAAATATATATATATTTAGGCTGGGCACAGTGGCTCACGCCTGTAATCCCAGCAATTTGGGAGGCCAAGGCAGGTGGCCTGACCAACATTGTGAAACCCTGTCTCTACTAAAAATACAAAAATATTAGTTGGGCATGGTGGCACAAGCCTGTAGTCCTATCTACTCGGGAGGCCAAGGCAGCAGAATTGCTTGGACCCAGGAGGAGGAGTTACTGTGAGCTTAGATCGCACCTCTGCAGACTCCAGCGTGGGTGACAGAACGAGACTCCATCTCAAAAAATAAATAAATAAATAAATAAAAATAAGCCAGGCATGGTGGCTCATGCCTGTAATCCTAGCACTTTGGGAGGCTGAGGCGGGCAGATTACGAAGTCAGGAGTTTGAGACCAGCCTGGCCAACATAGTGAACCCCGTCTCTACTAAAAATACAAAAATTAGCCAGGCATGGCTGTATGCGCCAGTAGTCCCAGCTACTTGGGAGGCTGAGGCAGGAGAATCACTTGAACCCAGGAGGCAGAAGTTGGGTGAGTCGAGATCATGCTACTGCACTGCAGCCTGGGCAACAAAGTGAGACACCATCTCAAAAAATTATATATAATAAAATAAAGTGTAAAATAAAAATTAGAAATATATATTAATATACAAATACATGTATTATAGAATTCCAAAGATAAGGATGAGAAGCTAGGGATGGATGCCTTTCTACAACTTTCAAAAGAAACATTCTTTCCTTTGGCTCAAGGCATCTCCTGAGATTGCATGAACGGAGATCTTTCCTTCACATGTAGCGCTTCAGCTTGCTCCATTGATGTTTCATTTCGTGTCCTGTCATTCTATACAATGGGCGACATGGCAGGATGGAGTCCCTAGTCAGGGGTCACAAACCAGGTGATAAAGGGACAAGATGGTGAGAAACTAATCCTAGTGAGGTCCTGTCTTCAGGTGCTGGGGTTTGCTGGGTGTTAGTCACTGAGCTCTTCTGTCTTACAGAGACTTCCTCAGGGATTCTGGAGCCTGCCCTTGCACATAAATATTCAAAAACTTCTAGGGGCTTTCCGAGTTAGATAAATCAGTAACGTCTGCAGGAGGAAAGATTTGATTTTCTTTTCTTTTCTTTTCTTTTCTTTCTTTCGTTCTTTTCTTCTTTCTTTCTTTTCTTCTTACTTTTCTCCCACTCCCCTCCCCTCCCCTCCCCTCCCCTCCCCTCCTCTCCTCTCCTCTCCCTCTCTCCCTCTCTCTCTGTCTCTTTTTTCTTTCTTTTTTTGAGATGGAGTCCCACTGTGTTGCCCAGGCAGGCTGGAGTGCAGTGGTGCAATCTCGACTCACTGTAACCTCTACTTCCCAGGTTCAAGCAATTCTCCTGCCTCAGCCTCCCAAGTAGCTGGGATTACAGGCAGACGCCAACATGCCTGGCTAATTTTGTCTTTTTAGTAGAGACGGGGTTTCACCATGTTGGCCAGGCTGGTCTCAAACTCCTGACCTCAGGTAATCCACCCACCTTGGCCTCCAAAGTGCTGGGATTACAGGTGTGAGTCACTGCACCAAGCCAAAAGACTTTATTTTTTTACAGTCATTTAAATAATTTAGTAGAACAAGATTAGTACAGTAACTTGTGATAAGGATTTGAAGTTTGCATATTTTTAAAAGCACAGATTTCTGTTATGTTGGCTTATTTCCTCGTGTTTTGAAAATTGGTGTTTTTAAAAATGAGCGATACATACACAAGATATGAAATTCAAAAGAAACAAAAGGTAAATAGCAAAAGGTAGCTCTTTCACTTCTGTCTCATAGTTTAACAGTTCGTGTCTCCTTCTAGAGATATTTATCCATAGGCAGGTGCACATAAACTCATAAATAAATGGTAGCATATTATAAATGCTATTCTACCCCTTTATTTTTTCCATTATATTTTGGAAATGATTGTATATTAGATATACTATTGCCTCTTTTTAATGATTGCAAATTATTCCCTAGTATTAGATGTGCCATAATTTACCTCATTTGGTCTTTAAAAATATTTAATTTATTAATTTCTTTATATGTCTTTTTGCTTTGTATTACTTGATTTACCAAGCAAGTAAGTAGGTCTTTACTGATGACATTTTAGGTCATTTCTATTCTCGCTGTTTAAGCAAAAGGGAGTTTATTTTGATGTAAGATGGTTTTGTTTTTCAGTTATACAGCAACAAAGTTAAGAGCGAATTTCATCATTCCTGTTACCCGATAAGAAACAACGCAATTGGGTCTCTGCTATTAGGTGGGAATCAAGCGAAAACTCGTGGTGTGAATTTTACAAATGAATGTATTTTGTAACTTGGCTAAACACTCATGTTTGCCTTCCAGCTATACATTGGAAGACGAGGCTAACATTTGGAAAGTAAGTCCAATGAGATGCTTTCTAGCCTAGAAAATCTGGTGTGTCATTATAGACACTGAGTTGGATAAAAAAGAATTTACTGGATTTCTCTAGTCTACTACTTACATTTTCATTTTCCACTTTAGCGGATTTGTTTCAAATCTCTTTGAGAACAAAGCAGGCTTGAGCTGCTGTGTAAGCCTTGACAAGAACCTGGCCAGAGTCTCTGTCCAGATCATTCAGGGTCCTTTGATATGTGGATGTTTTCGTTTCCTATTGCTGTGTAGCAGATGACCACAAGCTTAGCAGCCTAAAGCAACCCAAATTATATCTCAAGGTCTCTGTGGTTCAGGAGTCTGAGTACAGATTAGCTGAGTCCTCAGTCTCACCTATTGATTTTTCATTGACTGAAAAATCAATATATCAGCAGGACCTGTGATACTCCCTGGTTGTTGACAGAATTAATTTCCTATAGCCAGATGACTGAGGTCCCCATTTTCCTGCTAGCTATCAGGAGGATACCCCATTCAACTCCTAGAGGCCATCCTCAGGTCCTTTCCATGTGGCCCTGTTCTCTCCCTGTGGCTGTTTGCTTTCTCCCAGGCCAGGAGGAGAGTCTGTGATGTTTCACCCTTTTTTTTTTTTTCGAGACAGAGTTTCACTCTTGTTACCCAGGCTGGAGTGCAATGGCGCCATCTCGGCTCACCGCAAACTCTGCCTCCTGGATTCAAGCAATTCTCCTGCCTCAGCCTCCCGAGTAGCTGGTACTACAGGGGTGTGCCACCATACCCAGCTAATTTTTATATCTTTGGTAGAGATGGGGTTTCACCACATTGACCAGGATGGTCTCGATCTCTTGACCTTGTAATCCACCCACCTCAGCCTCCCAAAATGCTGGGATTATAGGCGTGAGCCACCGCGCCCAGCTGATGCTTCACCTTTTAAAGAGCTTGCCTGATTATGTCACACTCATCCATGCAGGATTATATATATGTAATTTTATTATTATTTTTTTAGACAGTCTTGCTATGCTGCTCAGGCTGGAGTGCAGTAGCATGACCTTGGCTCACTGTAGCCTTGACCTCTCAGGCTCAAGCAATCCCCTCACCTCAGCCTCCGGAGTAGCTGGGACCACAGATGTGTGCTACCACACTCACCTAATTTTTGTATCTTTTTTTGTAGAGACAGGGCTTCTCCATGTCGCCCAGGCTGGTCTTGAACTCCTGGGCTAGTGCTGGGATTATAGGCATAAGCCACTGCACCTGGCCATATTTTTTAAATTATACATATTTATGATGCACAACATGATGTTTTAAAATATGTATACATTGTGGAATCGCTAAATTGAGCTAATTAACATGTGTTATCTCACATACTTATTTTTTGTGGTGAGAACACTTAAAATCTACTCCCAACGATTTTTGAGAGTATAATACATTATTAACTATATTCACTATATTATGTAGTATGTCTCTTAAATTTATTGCTCCTAACTGAAATTTTGTGTCCTTGATCAATATCCACCCCTCATTCAAACTCCTGGTATGTAATTTTTATTATTATTTTGAGATGGAGTTTTGCTCTTGTTGCCCAGGCTGAAGTGCAGTGACACGATCTTGGCTCACGGCAACTTCTGCCTCCCGGGTTCTAGCAATTCTCCTGCCTCAGCCTCCTGAGTAGCCGGGATTACAGGCATGTGCCATCACACCTGGCCGATTTTTTTGTATTTTTAGAAGAGATGGGTTTCACCGTGTTGGTCAGGTTGGTCTCGAACTCCTGACCTCAGGTGATGTGTCTGCCTCAGCATCCCAAAGTACTGGGATGACAGGTGTGAGCCGCTGCATCAAGCCCTGGTAAGTGATATTCTATTCTCTGCTTCTATGCCAAGATTCTCCTACTGTTCTACTCTTTACTTCTATGAGATCAACTTTCTTAGATTCCACATATGAGTGAGAAGATGTGGCATTTATCTTTCTATGTTTGGCTGATTTCACTCGACATAATGTCCTCCAGGCTCATCCATGTTGCTGTGACTGACAGGACTTCATTCCTTTTGATGGCTGAATAGTATTTCATTGTGTACATATACCACACAGGTATCCCTTTGATATAATGATTTCTTTTCCTTTGGATAACTGCCTAGCAGTAGTATTGCTGGATCTTACGGTAGTTCTAGTTTTAGTTTTTTGAGAAACCTCCATACTATTTTGCACGATGACTGTACTAATGTACATGCCCACCAGCAGTGTATGAGTTCCCTTTCCTTTACATCCCACCAGGATTCATTACTTCTTGTCTTTTTGGTACTAGCCATTTTAACTGGAGCGAGATGGTATCTCATTGTGGTTTTGACTTGCATTTCCCTGGTGATTAGTGATGTTGAGCATTCTTTTCATATACCTGTTAGCCATTTGTATGTCTTCTTTTTGATAAGTGATATGTGTTCAGGTCCTTTTCCCATTTTTAAAGTTGAAATGAGATCTCACTATGTTGCCCAGGCAGGTCTTGAATTCCTGGCCTCAAGTGATCCTGCCACCTCAGCCTGTCAAGGTGCTGGGATTACAGGCATGAGCCACTGTGCCCAGCCCCCTTTGCCCATTTTTAAATTGAATTAGGTGATTTGTTTCCTTGGTGTTGAGCTGTTGAGTTCCTCGTGTGTTTGAATACTAACCCTTATTGGATGTGTGGTTTGCAGGTATTTTCTCCCATTCTGTGGGTTCCATCGTAGCTTGGGTGATTGGCTCCTTTGCTGTAAAGCTTTTTAGTTTGATGTAATCTCATTGGCCACTTCACTTTTGTTGCATGTGCTTTGGGGTCATATGAGAAAACATCATTGCCCAAGTACTGTGGAGCTTTTCCCTTAGGTTTTCTTCTAGTAGTTTTATAATGTCAAGTCTTACATTTAAGTCTTTGATTCATTTTGAATGGAATCATCTCTCTTTTGATGAACTGAAGGCAATAGCTCATCAGGTTAATTGATATCACGTATACTCAAAGCGAGAGGAAAGCCCATGAGATTTGGAGGGAATGCACAGGCAGACCATATCAGCATCTCACATAGTTGGCAGTTTTGTTTACTATCGTGATGTAAAAAAAACGGTGAGTCTCACAGTGACCTCAGAAATAAGCCACACCTGGCTTATTTCTAGATCAATGAGTTCTCATTGGTGACAGGTCAAGAATTGACAGCAGACACCTGGATTTCTCCTGTCCAAAGACTCCCCTTTAGAGTGGGAAGAGGTGGGAGCCAGCGTTGACCTTGCCAGGTCTTCCTGCTTGGGTGCTGTCACCTCATTTCACTTTACAATGACAGCTTGTTTATGCTCTTCGCAACCAAAGTAGCAATTCCTTTTTTTTTTTTTTTTTTGAGACAGAGTCTTTTTTTTTTTTTTTTTTGAGGGAAAAAGAGAAGAAGGGGAAAAAAAGAAAAAGAGGGAAAAAGGAATATTACTTCATTCCTAAAATGGGTTTCAATAATGGCCGATCAATATTTTGAGTGTTTAAAGTGGTTAATGCATATTTTATGTGTTTAAAATGGAGACCTCTATTGTGTTTATTTGTTCTGGCTCTGAGTTCAAGTCCTGGATATCATTATCAATTTGTTGTCTTGTTGAATCTAAATCTCATTATGTGTCTTATGTATCTTGGTGTTAAGATCTCTTATTGTTGCATTAATCCTTTTACCCTTGCATCCTTGTAGCTTTGAAGTCTATTTTATTAAGTGTGAGAATTGCAACTCCTGCTTTTTATTTATTTATTTTTGTTCTCCATTTGGTTACATTTTTTTTTCCAACCCTTTATTTTGAGTCTATGTATATCTTTGGATATACCATTAGATTTTGTCTGTATCTTTTGATTGGGAGATTTGGTCGATTTAAATTTAGGGTTGCTGCCGTTTGATATTAACTGGCTATTTTGTCCTTTTGTTGATAAAAATTCTTCTTTATGTTAATGCTCTTTACTTTTTGGTGTATTTTTAGAAAGGGTCATACTGGTTGTTCCTTTCTGTGTATAGTGCTTCTTTTAGAAGTTCTTGTAAAGCAGGCCTGGTGGTAATAAAATCTCTGAGTACTTGCTTGTTCCTAAAAAATTTTATTTTTCCTTCAAATGTAAAGCTTAAATTGGCAGGATATGAAATTCTGGGCTGAAAGTTCTGTTGATTAAGTATATTGAATATTGGCCCCCACTCTCTTCTAGCTTGTAGGGTTTCCGTTGAGAGATCTGCTGTAAGCCTAATAGGCTTACCTTTATGGGTAACTTAATCTTTCTCTCTGGCTGCCCTTAATATTTTCTCCTTCGTTTCGATCTTGGTGAATCTAACGATTATGTGCCTTGGGGTTGTTCTTCTTGAGGAATATCTTTGTGGTGTTCTCTGTATTGCCTGGGGTTGAATAGTGTCCTGCTTTGCTAAATTAGGAAAATTTTCCTGGATAATGTCCTGGAGAGTATTTTCCAGCTTGAATTCATTCTCTCCGTCACATTCAGGTACACCAATCAAGCGTATATTAGTTCTTTTCACATAGTCCCATATTGCTTGGAGACTTTGCTCATTCCTTTTTATCCTTTTTTCTCTATTCTTGTCTTGTTGTTTTGTTTCATTAAGTTGATCTTCAACCTCTGATACCCTTTCTTCTGCTTGATCCATTCGGCTGTTTAAGCTTGTACATATTTCACTAAGTTCTCGTGTTGTATTTTTCAACTCCATAAGTTCATTTGTATTCCTCTCTATATTGTCTATTCTTTTCAACATTTCATCTAACCTTTTTTCCAAGTTCTTAGTTTCTTTACATTGGGTTAGAACAAGTTCCTTTAACTCCCAGAAGTTTCTTATCATCCACCTTTTAAAGCCTACTTCAGATAATGGAACACAGTCCTTTTCCATCAGGGCTTGTTCCATTACTGATGAGTCCTTTTCCATCAGGGCTTGTTCGGTTGCTGATGAGTCCTTTTCCATCAGGGCTTGTTCCGTTGCTGATGGGTTCTGATTTTGAGTATACTCGGCCTTCTTAGGCTGTTTTTTTCCCTTCATTGTAGATGAACCGCCTTTCTAATTAGGTTTCTGAGTCGACGTCCAACTTATTGATTCCCAGTGCTGGGATCCGAGCAACCCACTGTGGCGGCCTAATTAGCAGCGATAGGACTGATGGTGCTCTTCTGCCCGGGAATCTCTGGTCTGGCTTCCCTCTTGAGTCCGCAACAAGCGGCTCTGACTTCCCGGAGCTCCAAACTCCAGTCAGTAGGGGAAGCAGTCCCGTTGGCTCTGCATGAAGAGCTGCTGCGCCGAGACGCCGGCAAAACCACTGCGGCGGCCACAAGAGTCACGCTGGCGACCCGTGGGGCTCCTCCACTGGGAATCGGCTGATCGGTGAGTGACGAAAATTCGTCCAAAAGTGTGGCGTCGTCTCGTTCTCTGGGCTTTCACTGGGAGCTACAATCCTGAGCTGTTAGTGGTCGGCCATCTTGGATCCGCAATTCCTTTTTTTATTTTCTTTTTTTAGAGTCAAGGCCTTATCCTGTCACCCAGGCTGGAGTACAGTGGCATGAGCATAGCTCACTGCAGCCTTGAACTCCTTGGCTCAAGCAATCTTCCCATCTCAGCCTCCTGAGTAGTTGGGACTACAGGCACACACCACCACGCCTAATACTTAATTTTTTGTAGAGATGAGGGTCTCACTATATTGTCCAGGGTGGCCTCAAACTCCTGGCCTCAAGCAATCTGCCCGCCTCAACGTCTTGAGTTGCTGGGATTACAGGTGTGAGCCCCTACACCCAGCCAGCAATTACTTTTAGTTGAAGTTGAACTTGCTGAGCTTCAAACTATCTTCAGCCACTACCTTGGGTTGGATGTTGGTGTTTGTAAGAAGAAAACAGAAACACCCCCTTCCCCGCACCCCTGCTATACTCACCACGCTCCACTTTCTTGTAGTGCTTTCCACCTCCAGGGGCAGGAGCTCCTCGGATCTGCTCGTCCTGTCTTCTTCTTTGGTGGAAGAAGTGGGCACAGGAATGCCATTTGTCCTGGAACAGCCCCAAGTGATGCTTTTCACCCTCCCCTGTGGCTTGTTTCTGCAAGTGGTTTCTCTGGGCTCAAGCCCCTGTCCCTGGACACAGTGGGCTCCCCAGGTGTGGAGTGTGAGTCACTGGTGGTCATGTGAGATAGCTTTAGGGTACACACAGACACACATTTTATTATTAGGTTAGTGCAGAACTAATTGTGGTTTTTGCCTTCTTAAAAAATATTGCATTTTAGGTTTTGGGGTACATGTGAAGAACATGCAGGATTGTTGCATGGGTACATACATGGCAATGTGGTTTGCTACCTCCATCCCCATCACCTATATCTGGCATTTCTCCCCATGTTATCCCTCCCCAACTTCCCACCACCCACTGTCCCTCCCCTAGTTCCCCCCACAGACCTCAGTGTGTGATGCTCCCCTCCCTGTGTCCATGTGTTCTCATTGTTCAATACCCGCCTATGAGTGAGAACATGCGGTGTTTGATTTTCTGTTCTTGTGTCAGTTTGCTGAGAATGATGGTTTCCAGCTTCATCCATGTCCCTGCAAAGGACACGAACTCATTGTTTTTTATGGCTGCATAGTATTCCATGGTGTATATGTGCCACATTTTCCCTGTAGTCTATCATCGATGGGCATTTGGGTTGGTTCCAAGTCTTTGCTATTGTATACAGTGCCTCAATGAACATTTGTGTGCATATATCCTTATAATAAAACGATTTAAAATCTTTTGGATATATACCCAGTAATGGGATTGCTGGGTCAAATGGAATTTTTATTTCTAGGTCCTTGAGAAATCGCCACATTGTCTTCCATAATGGTTGGACTAATTTACACTCCCACCAGCAGTGTAAAAGTGTTCCTATTTCTCCACATCCTCTCCAGCATCTGTTGTCTCCAGATTTTTTAATGATCACCATTCTGACTGGAGTGAGATGGTATCTCAATGTAGTTTGATTTGCATTTCTCTAACGACCAGTTATGGTGAGCATTTTTTTCATATGTTTGTTGGCCTTATATATGTCTTCTTTTGTAAAGTGTCTCTTCATATCCTTTGCCCACTTTTGAATGGGCTTGTTTGTTTTTTTCATGTAAGTCTGCTTTAGTTCTTTGTAGATTATGGATATTAGCCCTTTGTCAGATAAGTAGATTGCAAAAATTTTTTCCCATTCTGTTGGTTGCTGGTTCACTCTAATGATTGTTTCTTTTGCTGTGCAGAAGCTGTGGAGTTTCATTAGGTCCCATTTGTCTATTTTGGCTTTTGTTGCCAATGCTTTTGGTGTTTTGGTCATGAAGTCCTTGCCTATGCCTATGTCCTGAATGGTTTTGCCTAGGTTTTCTTCTAGGGTTTTTATGGTGTTGGGTCTTATGTTTAAGTCTTTAATCCATCTGGAGTTAATTTTAGTGTAAGGTGTCAGGAAGGGGTCCAGTTTCTGCTTTCTGTACATGGCTATCCAGTTTTCCCAACACCATTTATTAAACAGGGAATCCTTTCCCTATTGCTTGTTTTTGTCATGTTTGTCAAAGATCAGATGGTTGTAGATGTGTGGCATTGCATCTGAGGCCTCTGTTCTGTTCCATTGGTCTATATCTCGGTTTTGGTACCAGAACCATGCTGTTTTGATTACTGTAGCCTTGTAGTATAGTTTGAAGTCAGGTAGCATGATGCCTCTAGCTTTGTTCTTTTTGCTTAGAATTGACTTGGTTATACGGGCTCTCTTTTGCTTCCATAAGAAGCTTAAGGTGGTTTTTTTCCAGTTCTGTGAAGAAGGTCATTGGTAGCTTGATGGGGATAGGATCGAATCTATAAATTACTTTTGGCAGTATGGCCATTTTCATGATATTGATTCTTCCTAAAAACCACAATTACTTTTGTACCAGCCTCACTAAGTGCCTCTCCTGTGTGTGCTGTGGTCACGGGTCCATTCATAGGTGTGTACATGTGTCTTTTCTAATTGCTCTTTTTTTTTTTTTTTGGAGATGAGCTTTCACTTTGTTGCCCAGGCTGGAGTGCGATGGTAAGATCTTGGCTCACCACCACATCTATCTCCTAGGTTCAAGTAATTCTCCTGCCTCAGCCTCCCTGATTAGCTGGGATTACAGGTTCCTACCACCACACCTGGCTAATTTTGTATTTTTATTAGAAATGGAGTTTCCCCATGTTGGCCAGGCTGGTCTCGAACTCCTGATCTCAGGTGATCCACCTGCCTTGGCCTCCAAAAGTGCTGGGAATACAGGCATGAGCCACCACGCCTAGCTGTAACAGCTTTTATTTTGGAAAATTTCAGTCTTCAGAAAAATGCTAATACTACAATAAATTCCCATATAATTTTCATACACATTCACCTATTATTGACATTTTATCTCATTTGCCTTACGTCCTGTTACTATTTTATATATCATACAAAATAGAAATATGTATTAGATATATGTACCTAAAATATCTGAATTCTCTTTTGCTTGTTCAGCCACTTGAGAGTAAGTTGCAGTAAGTGTCCTTCCTGCCTAGATACGTCAGCACTTGTCTCCTAAGAATAAGGGTATTATTCTATCAACCATAGTGCAGTAATCAAAATCGTGAGATTTAATATTGATATGGTGCTATGTATGTGTATTTCACCAATTATCCCAGTAGCAGCCTTTAAAAGCAACCTTTTCCCTACTCCAGGATCCAATTCAGGGTTGCATAATATATTCAATTATCATATCTCTTTGGGTTCTTGTATTTTTATTTTTTAATTATTATTATTATTTTTAGAGATGGAGTACACTCGCCCTGTTGCCCAGGCTGGAGTACAGTAGTGCAATGATAGCTCACTGCAGCCTCGATCTTCTGGACTCAAGCCATGCTCCTCTCTCTGCCTCTTAAGTAGCTAGGACTACAGGTGAACACTGCCATTCCTGGCTCATTTTTATAATTTCTGTAGAGATAGTATCTCACTATTTGCCCAGGCTGGTCTTAAACTCCTGGCCTCAAGTGATCCTCCTGCCTTGGCCTCCTAAAGTGCTGGGATTACAGGTGTGAGCCACTGTGCCTGGCCTTCCTTATTTTTAAAGAGTATAAGCCTATTATTTTGCCTTTCAGTTTGTGTTCCTTATTTAGTGTTCCAATTACTTTACTTTTATGACAAGTGACACTGGTTATCCATCATGGTCATGCCAAGTTTCCTTTTTTTTTTTTTTTTTTGAGACAGAGTCTCCCTCTGTCATCAGGCGCCAGGCTGGAATGCAATGGCGCAATCTCAGCTCACTGCAACCTGCATCCTCCCGGGTTCAAGCAATTCTCCTGCCTCAGCCTCCCGAGTAGCTGGGACGACAAGTGTGGGCCACCATGCCCAGCTAATTTTTTGTATTTTTTAGTAGAGACAAGGTTTCACCATGTTGGCCAGGATGATCTCCATCTCTTGACCTTGTGATCCACCTACCTTGGCCTCCCAAAGTGCTGGGATTACAGGCGTGAGCCACCGAGCCCGGCCTCAAGTTTCCTTTTAAAATAGACTTAGTTACATTTCAAAAGTGAATCAACTTAAAGAAAGATAGGACATAAATAATAGTACAAGAGATGAAAGGACGTGCAAAAATGGTGAAGGCTGTATATGAATGATCTAAATTTGGAAAATCTACTGAAATCTGCAGAACTGGCCTTGCGGGATCCAGACTGTCATCATCTCTTGGTCCCCAGTGGTGGGGGAGGTCAGGCCAGGCCACCACCCTGCTCAGGCCTTGGGTCTGTGAGCTGAGGGTGCCCATGCCAGCCCTAGTGGTGCCTCTGCTCCCACCACTGGCAGCTGGGTGCCTCTCGGAGCGGGACTTATTTCTTTGTTTCCACACATCCTCTGTTGCTCCTCTCGCCTCCATCCTCTAATCTTTAAAATCTTGAAAAGTATTCTGATATGATTTGGCTGTGTCCCCACCCAAATCTCATCTTGAATTCCTGTGTTGTGGGAGGTAATGGAATCATGGAGGCAGGTCTTTCCCATGCTATTCTTATGATAGTGAATAAGTCTCATGAGATCCATTAGGTTTATAAAAGGGAGTTTCCCTGCACAAGCTCTCTCTTTGCCTGCTGCCATTCACATAAGATGTGACTTGCTCCTCCTTGCCTTCCACCATGATTGAGACTTCCCAGCTGCAGAACTTTAAGTCCATTAAACCTCTTTTTTTTGTAAGTTGCCCAGTCTTGGGTAGGTCTTTATCAGCAGCGTGAAATCAAACTAATACATCTTCTGTCTCCTTGAAGCCTTTCTTTCTCACAGAAAACAGTCTAGGCAACTCAGCTACCATCTGCCCTCAATAGAATACTGCCTCTTTCTCGTGGGCTTTTAAAATGATGTATTCAGCCTCTTCTTTGGAGAGGCTCATGTCTTCGGTCTCCAGCCAGGGTCCAAGTTTCAGGAGGGCAGGGTCCTGCTCTCTGTTCAGTCTCCGCAGCAGGGAGCTGCTGGCCTTGAACCTGGAACCGCACTCCAGGCCCCTCCAAACTGCTGTCAGCATCATTTTTATTCAATGAACTCCATTTCCTGAAAATGCTGGAGATCGAATCCAGTCGCCTCCATGCCTTCCTTGCCCCTGACACTTAAGCCTTCCATTGCCTATGGAAGTGTTTTTCAAATTAGAAATACAGAACCCAGGGGTTTAGAAACTTGTATCAAGGTGAGCGTAAGTTCTATGAGGATCTTCTAATTTTGTCCTTCAGTTTTAATAATCACCTTTGAGATATTTTTAATAAAAGCTTATCCTGAATTGGCTAGGTATGGTGACTCATGCCTGTAATGCCAACACTTTGAGAGGCTGAGGTGGGTGGATCACTTGAGGTCAGGAGTTTAAGACCAGCCTGGCCAACATGGTGAAACCTCGTCTCTACTAAAATTACAAAATTAGCCGGTCATGGTGGTACATGAGTGTAATCCCAATTACTCGGGAGGCTGAGGCACAAGAATAGTCCAGGAGGCGGAGGTTGCAGAAGAGTGCACCATTGCACACTAGCCTGGGAGATAGAACAAGATTCTATCTCCAAAAAAAAAAAGCTTACACTGGATTATCTGGATCACTACTTGATACTGACACTGTCGTGCAATTTCAGTGTCTGCATTGCTGTTTGGTTTGCTTTGGGGCCAAGAGCAGACCCTGCATGGTAGGGTTCTAGCTGTTCACGCAGTTTTTCTCTCATACTTGGTCTGTGGACAAATTTGTGCGTGTGTGTGTGTGTGTGTGTGTGTGCGGGTGTGTGCACGGCTTTGGGAAGCACTGGCCCTTGGGCTAAAGCTACATTCCTAAGTCCAGCTTGCAGGGACCTCCACACTCAGCATCATGTCCACCTCTCCAGCCTGGTCTTGTCCCATCCATGTGAGTCCCATGCTGTGGGCTCCTCCCTGCCCCCACACCCTTAGTATATTTCCCTTCCCCTTCCAGATGTGGCGCGTTCTCCCAGGGCTCCTTAGACTTCCCAGAGCTGGCTGTTTCCTCCCAAGTTTACTTAGTTCCTGGAATGCCCTCGGTGACAGCATATCTGTGATGCCATCAAGAGTCCACCTGCCCGTCTCCCCAGCAGACCATGAGCTCCCAGGGGACTGTGCTCTCTGCCTATTTGTGTTCTCAACCCCCAGCACCATGCCTGGATCCCAACAGGTGCCTGATACACACTTGTTGCATGAATTTTATTTTATTATTTTTTAATTTTTATTTTTTATTGTATTTACTTATTTATCGAGATGGAGTTTCGCTTTTGTTACCCAGGTTGGAGTTCCATGGCTTGATCTCAGCTCACTGCAACCTCCACATCTTGGTTCAAGCGATTCTCCTGCCTCAGCCTCCCAAGTAGCTGGGATTATAGGCATGTGCCACCACGCCTGGCTAATTTTTTATTTTCGTTAGAGACAGGGTTTCGCCTTGTTGGTCAGACTGGTCTTAAACTCCTGATGTCAGGTGATCCACTTGCCTTAGCCTCCCAAAGTTCTGGGATTACAAGTGTGAGTCACTGCGGCTCCGTCTATTTTATGTTATTTTTTAGATGGAGTTTCACTCTGTTGTTGCCCAGGCTGAAGTGCAGTGATGCGATCATAGCTCACTGCAGCCTGGACCTCTGGGGTTCAAGTGATCCTCCTACCTCAGCTTCCCTAGTAGCTGGGACCACAGGCATGCGCCACCATACCCAGCTAATTTTCATATTTTTTCTAGAGACGGGGTTTCGCCATGTTGCGCAGGCTGGTCTCAAACTCTTGGGTTCCAGTGATGCACCCTCTTTAGCCTCCCGAAGCACTGGGGTGATAGCTGTGACCCACTGCGCCCGACCTTTGCATGCTTTTTCTAGGCCCAGAGGTCTGTGGTTGCACCAGATGCCCTTAGAGCTCCCTTCCATGACAGCCCTAACTCCCATGCCCTTGGGAGCTGGGGGATTTGCTGCTGTGTGTGATTAGCTAACATTGCCTGACTTGTCAGCTCGAGACTGTCAGATCTGAGAGTAATTTCTGTCGGCAACTGTTTTACAGTTTTTTTAAAATCAGAACTCTCCATTAAGATTCCAAAGCAGCATTGCTGGCATATGATTTGCAGTTCTTGTTAAGATTTTTCTCACTTAGATCTAGCCTTGGAGTGTTTTGTGAAAATACACTGAGTCACTTGTGGATGATGCTGGACACATTGAGACTTTTCTCAGATTATTTTCCCAGTGGAGGCTACTCCGGGTTCAGTTGGGATTTCACTTAACCATTTTCATGTGACTGTGATTATACTTATTCCACAGTATTTTAAAAGTCTTTTAATTTTTATTACCCAAAATAGCTTCACTTTTTCAATTTAACTTTCTCTCTGTGCTTGTGTCTTCAATACTTTGCTTTGTGTTTTTGAGACAGAGTCTTGCTCTGTTGCCCAGGCTGGAGTGCAGTGGCCTAGTATCTCGGCTCACTGCAAACTCTGCCTTCTGGGTTCAAGGCTGGAACTACAGGTGCCTGCCACGACACCTGGCAAATTTTTGTATTTTTAGTAGAGACAGGGTTTTGCCATGTTGGCCAGGCTGGTCCCAAACTCCTGACCTTAAGTGAGCCACCCACTCTGACCTCCCAAAGTGCCTCGTCCGGTCTGTGCCTTCGACACTTTTTCAAAGATTTTCTGCTCCCTGATAAGGAAAGCATGCCGGCTGTTGTTACTAACGCATCTGGTACCCATGGACCCACTGTAGACCTTGCTGACAGGTTCCGCTTTGGAAGAACTCGTAATAACTTTGGGTCTCCCAGCAGGAACCCCTCAACATCTGCCTGGGCGCACGCCGTGTGTAGAATCAGGTGCCTTCCCAGCCTTGTTGGTGTAGGGATGGATGATTCTGTTACCAGAGGCTTGGGGCAGCCTTATTTTGCTGCATTGTGGGAAAGCCTACAACGGTGTGTCAAACACAGGCCCATTCCAGGTGCCTCTAAACGGCGTCCCCGGAAAAGCTCCACCGTGTTTTCCACAGCCAGTCCACAGAATCCCGCCAGCCTTGCTCCTCTGTTGCCGAAGGGAACCACCCCTGGAGCCTCTGTGGTCCACTCACTGTATGATGCTTGTGTTCCCTGGAGCCGCTGGGCAAATGAGTTGGCTTGAACTTGAACCCTCTTCTCTCTCCTGTGCTTGTTTGTGTATGATAAACTTTCCAAAGATGTTTGAAAAGTAAATGTTTGAATTGCGCATCCTTATTTGATCAATGTTTGTCCCTGTCAGCACATCGGACTAGAGCGTCTGAACTGTGGCAGGAGGGACAGGGAAGGAACGCGCCTCGGAGGGCACCTAAGGGCTCTTTGCATCCTGACCATTTCCCTCCAGCAGAAGCTGTCTTTTTAGGTAGAAATTAATTTAATATGGTTTTTTTTTTTCCTAGTAGAACCTTGCATAGTTTTTCCTGAGAGTCTCAATGACAAGGACACCATGCCCTCAGGGATTCTAAGATCTTACACTTGAGTAGGGTCATAGTGACAGCCGCTTTATAAAAATAACATCTTTGCCATTGGAGGAGGAATATGCACTCAAGGCAGACAATTTGGAAGATTCAGAAATATCACAAGTGAAAAGGTCCAGCCGCAACACCCCGAGGTGGCTGCAGGTGCCTCTCTCTTCTGTTTCCTCCCACGCTTTTCCTCTGCATAGACATGGCTTTATTTTTCAACTGTAGCTTACTGTCTCTTTCACTCATCAACGGAGCATAAACATCTCGCCGTGTCAATATTTATTCTTTTACCATATGTAGATACACATTTAATCAATCCCTTGTTGAACATCTTGTTCGGGTCCAGCGTTTTGTTGCTATAGTTTTCCTGTGATAAGCATCTTTACTGATCCATCTTTGCTGACATCTGTTTAATAATTTCCTGAGGATAAATTCTGAGAAATTAGAGTTTTTGAATCAAAGAGAATGTTCAGTTTTCCTGAAAACCAAAATAGGAACAGACTTACTTAATCAGTGCCATTCATGTAGAAAATTAAAACGGAATCTGCAGTCCTGCAATCTGGAAGCAATGGTAACAGCCGGGTGAGCCGCCGTTCCATGTCTCACGGATGGGGCTGTGGGTACATGTTGGGAAGCAGCAGTTAAGAACACAGAACTGAGCTACATGCTCTGACTCTGGCCTCGCTCCACCACTCACCAGTTATGTGACCTTGGCTTCAGTTTCCTCCTCTGCAAAATAGGGACAATAAAAGTACCTACATCATAAATTCGCAATAAAAGTAAAATGGATTACGTACATAAAGAGCTCAGAAGAGGCCCTGGCACATAGCGAGTACCATGTATATGCTTACTCTTACTTCATATCCACTTTTTCACTTAACTCACTCTTCGCATATCAGTGAATATTGATCCAAGTATTCTGTAGGATCCTATAATAACAGTGGACCTTAATTTGTTTCTATTTTTTGAGAGGGAGTCCGCTCTGTCTCCAGGCTGGAGTGCTGGGGTATGATCTCAGCTCACTGCAATCTCTGCCTCCCAGGTTCAGGCGATTCCCCTGTCTCAGCCTCCTTATTAGCTGGGACTACAGGTGTGCACCACCACATCCGGCTAATTTTTTATATTTTAGTAAAGATGGGGTTTCACTATGTTGGCCAGGACGGTCTTGATCTCCTGACCTCGTGGTCCACCCACCTCGGCCTCCCAAAGTGCTGGGATTACATACAGGCATGTGCCACCACACCCGGCTAATTTTGTATTTTTAGTAGAGACAGGGTTTCTCCATGTTGGTCAGGCTGGTCTCAAACTCCTGACCTCAAGTAATTTGCCCGCCTCAGCCTCCCAAAGTGCTGGGATTACAGGCATGAGCCACTGCTCTTGGCCTGCCTTAATTTTTTAAACCGGTCTTGAGCCTCTTGCTAGTATCTCCCTGTGATATGTTGTTAGGGCTGGGATGGATGGGCCTGCTTTTAATGGCCTTTAGCTAGACATTTCTAAATCTCATCTTCAGAAGGAGGACTTACTGTGCCTGTTTGAAAGTGAACCCACTGCTTTCCTGTGACTGTGTCTAAGAGTGTGTGCTTTAATGGGTGGCTTCATCCTGTCACCTGGGGAGAAATGAAATTGTGAAAACAACTGGGAGCCTAGCCTTTATGGTTAAACTCAAGTGACTGAGACTCCTAGAGCTGTGAGGAGCTGCCACTTTGGCCCAGAGGCCAAAATGCATGTCAGCAACCAGGAATTCCAGGAGCGCCTCTTACCGTTGCCATTCCCCGCCTTTCCTTTATAGGACAGAAAACACAGGGACTTTCAGGAAGGAAAATTATCTAACAGCTGACAGCTAGTCAGGGCCCACAGCAAAGAAGGAATTGTTTAATTTATTGTTTGTGTCTTAATTTGCTGCATCCTTCAGAATGATTTAACTGGAAAAGTAATTCACAAAAGACTTACTAACAGTTAACAAAAATTCAGAATGAATAGTAAATCCCTCTCCTCCCCAAGACCCTGGCCTCCCAGAGGCAACCACTGTTATGGGTTTTGTGTGTTCTAGAAATTCTACTCCTCTACAAATATACAGCTGTGTCCTTACTTATTTCCGGGAATAAGAGCATACTACAACATTGTTCAATCTTTTGCTTTTTTCATATAACAGTGTAAAATGGCGTTTTTCTTAACCTGTCTGCAGAATGCTTGGAGTTAACATCCATCAGTGGTGAATGAGCCTGTGACAAAATGATTGAACAGAATGCCCCTCGTCACATGTAGGGACAATTATTTTCTGTCCAGCTGCCAAACTTCTCTAAAAGGTCTTTTTAAAAGGAACCTTTGTAAAAGGTCCTACAAAAGTTAAATAAAACCACTTCTGCCCATCACCTAACGCAAACTGACCCCCCACAGGACTGGGTGGAAGGTGGCATTTCAAGGCTCAGTTTGGCAGCTTGACTGTGCAGCTTGGGTTCCTGAAGGGACACAGCCTTCCTTCTTGGGCCGCAGCTTCATTTTTAAAATAAGGAATTCAGGATCTAAGGGGAGTCTCACAAGGCTGAGGCCTCTGTCTCATCCTGTGTTGTGTCATCCACTCCTGGAACAGTATCCAGGAATGCAGAGGGCCACCATGAATTTCAAGCTCCCTTCCAGTCCTGCATCCCACCCATCCTTCTCCATTTCTTCCTTTCTGCCCTACACAGAATGCTTCAGCAAGAAGACTTGGGCTCTGCCAGGACAGTGGTCCCTCACTGCATGGAGGTCATGGTCACCAACAGGACCAGGAAGAGGGACCGGACACTGGTCAGCAGGGCCAATGTGCTGGAGGAGGGGCTTCTAGAACCGGGCCCTGTCCTTTCACAGCTGCAAACCAGCTGGTTTCTGCATCCACTTCCATTGTTAAATGGCCCATTTCTTTGCCAGGAGAGGTGCCCATGCTGGTCATTTTCACTCTGCAACTGACAGATCTCAGTACTGAAGTCTCTTGTGAGAGCATGACAGCTGCTAGTTATATGTGTAAACGCATAGGTGCTTGGGGACAATATTTTATTTAATCCTCCCAGTGACACTCTGGGTGGGTACATCTTATGATCTCAGGTGAGGACACTTGGACAAGGCCACTCAGCTAATGAGGAGCAGAACCGAGCTTTCAGCCCATGTCTGTGTGATGGCAAACCCAGCGTTTAATTCCCCATGCCACGAGCAGGGGAACTTTAAAGGGGAGGGTTTACTTCTCACTTTGGCTTTGTCCATAAGCCACATTGTGTGACCTGAGCAAACCCCTGTCCTCTGTGCCTCAGTTTTCCCATATGAAAAATTAGAAAGGATGATTCGTATCACTTCCAAGACTTCCAGAGCTTCGCACGTTCCAATTCTGGGATATTTGAGCTGCCTTGACATCAGGAGAAATGTGGCATAGTCAAAGGCTGAGGCAGGCGAATGTCTGGGGGCCGGAAGTTTGAGAACATCTTGGGCTGATACACTGAGGCCTTACCTCTTAAAAAAAACTTAGCTGAGCCTGGTGGCGTGCAGCTGTAGTCCCAGTTACTTGGGAGGCTCAGGTGAGAGGATTGCTTGAGCCTGGGAGTTGGAGGCTGCAGTAAGCAGTGACCTCACCACTGCACTCCAGCCTGGATGGAGACCTTGTCTCAAAAAAAAGAGATGATGACGGGGGACAGCCACCACTGGAACCTGGGAGCTACTTCATCTCTCTCATCCAGGCAAGTGTCTGCTCCTACAGTGCACCACCTAGGAATGGTAGCCGGGCAGTGGAGCAGACAGAGCAGCACAGACTGCTGGGCTTGTGGCTTGTCCTCTGAGGGAGAGAGGCAGTTACACAGACCTGCAGGCGCCTGCTGATGGGCACAGAGCTGTGAGAAGCCCCCTGCAGGTACCCCAATCCAAGTCTTCCTTTCAGAACGGACAGAGAAGCCGGCAGACCCAACCCTGCCCTGATTCATGTGCGCTGTTCTGATGTTTGTGAACCACATTTCCACCTGGCGTCCTCTGCTTGCTGAGTACTATTGCTTTCAGAATTTCCTTAGAAATAAATATTCGGACACATTGAGAATTTGGTTAAGGCTCTTGCTTCTTGGAGAAAAGGATTCTGGATCCCTTCAAAAAGTCAACCAAAAATAGTAGAGAAGGAGAAAGACTCATTTTGGGGACTGCAGTTTGTGATTGTCAAAAAGTGATTTGGTAAGTGGCTTCTGGGAGCTGTTGCTTCCTGGCCCCACCCCGCCCACCCACCTGCCTTTCAGGTCTCCCTTATTTTAACCTTGATGCAGCCATGGCTTCAGGGTCCCCTTGGAAGCAGACTCAGGCTGCCTGGGCCCTCCTCGCCCGGCCCCATGTGCCTGCTCTCTACTGCACTTCCTACCGTGCTGGGCAGTTGGAAGTCACGTTTTTTGCCTACCATTCCAGTGGCTGTTTCCGAACATGCAGAGGGCACACTGGGAGAACCAGGCCATGATGCTTGGCAGGGGCTTCTCTCCCTGCTCTGTAGGGGAGGATCGATGGAAAACAAGCGCTCTATCACTACATCGTAGGGGGTTTACAAACATTGTGCTGCGATCCATGATTTCTTCTTTGGGGTCCGCCTCTTAAAGAAATGAAGGATTTGAACTCTGGACAGAAATGCTTCTGGCAAATTTGTCATAAGACTTGAGGGTCAGAAACCCAACACCAACAGAGGCAGACATGGGACTGTATTAGCTAATGTGACCACAAAACATCAAGGTGTATCTGGCCATAGCCACATCTGGGCCCAGGGGCTCACGTGCTGCTGTTTGCTCTCCCGGTGGCAGGATGCCTGCCAGTGGCTTGGGGCCTTCCTCTTAACTGAAGGAACCCCATAGACAGGAGGAGACACTTCACAAGGGCTCCACACTTGTCCTAGAACAAAAGCACTGACTCCGATTGGGCCACTTGCTCAACCTGACCCATTGCTGTGCCCAGAGGGATGGAATAAACCAATTGGTCAGGCCTCAGCCATTCCCTCTCCTGGAGCTGCAGAGGCAAGCCATCCCCACTTGGGCCACACTGTGAGGCAGGGACCCTGGAGGATACTTGGAGTGCTCCTTCCAAAAGAGGGGAGAGACCCTGTGGGGTGGCTCGCTCCTATAAACCCAGTACTTTCAGAGGCTGAAGCAGGAGGATGGCTTGACATCAGGGGTTTGAGACCAGCCTGGGCAACATAGTGAGACCCAGTCTCTACAAAAAAAATTTGAAAATGAGCCAGGCAGGGTGGCACATATGTAGTCCCAGCTACTCAAGAGGCTGAGGCAGAAAGTTCGCTTGAGCCCATGAGGTCAAGGCTGCAGTGAGCTATGATTGCGTCACTGAAATCCACCCTGAGTGACAGAGTGAGAACATGGCTTTTTTCAGGAAAAAAAAAGGAGGGAAATGCTAGACAGGCAAGGCTGCTGAAGCCCATTATTTCCGCACAGCGTTATGGAAAAAAGTGAGATGTGCAACACACAAGCGGCTCTGGAAGAATGGCATAAATTGCAGCTTATTTCTAAGGTGGAATATTATGTAGCCATTGCAACATACGTTAGAATTAAACTTCTGGAAAAAACCTCATGATCGGATTTATGCTGGAATGTGTGGAAAAATAGGTTACAAAGTACATGTGCAGTTTAGGTTCAACTGTGTAAAGTATATTTATGGTTTGATAAATGCTGAAAGAAAATATGCAAAAATGTTCATAGTAATTGTGGCAACAGGCATGAATTTTATTCTGTAATCTTGTTTCTTTTCTTTAAAATGTTAAAGAACCCATTATATGAATGCCTAAGAAACAAACATTACTTTAAAGAATCCAACCTGCAGAATGATTTCCACTTAAGCAGCACGAGTCTGGGCTGCAGCCTAATAAGAACCGAGCTGGGGAGGCGTGAAGACAGGTGGGGGTGAGGAGGGTGAGGGAAGAAAGGAAGCTCCACCAAACTTCAGACGTCAACCTTAAAGAAAGCTGCAAGCAGGTCTTGGCCCAGCTGGAAGAAAATTGTAGTAGGGGTGGCTGGGAATGGGTTCCCTTAGTTTCCCAGTGCTTAACTCATAAGCCCTCATTCACGGGTTTCTTTGTTCCTTCAGTCTGGCACACCTTCACGCAGTAGATCAGTGTCCCTGTGTGCCAGAGAATGTGGAAGGAAACAAGGCATGTCCATGTCCTCTGGAAGTTCACATTGCCACCTGAGGACACACATGCACATGATGCTCTTGTTGTCTTTCTGTGTGTTGTGGGTCTGGCTGGTGTCAGTCATTGGCAGAGGAGGCTTTTGGAGGAAGCTAGGACACCGTGTGGATGCAGCAGCAGCTAATTCTAAGAGAGGGGCAGTGGGACCGGTGAGCAATTGGCCTGGACTCTGTCTCCCAGGCCCCGAGCAAGGCACTGTGGTCACCAGGTTCTGGACAGAAACTGACATCTGGTAGGTGGTCAGATAGTGTGCAGTGGGAGTGTGGGGGGCCCAAAGGAAGAGCTGAAATGGGCACAGGGGCAGAGTGGAGAGCAGGGGGTCCTGCAGGCAAGGGAGAGAGCAGCGCAGCAGGTAGAAGGGAGGTGGCCTCATGCCCAGGGACCCAGCTTTCCTGACATAGCAAACAGTCAGGCCTGAGCTCTATGACCTGTGGCAAGCTACTGTGTCTCTCCTAGAAAGGGAGAATGTAGCCTACTCTGCTTGGGGAGTCTGCTGGGGACCAGGGCTAATGAACTGAGGCACCTAGGCTGGAGTCAGGTAGACAGGAGGAACACAGGTCCCAGGAGAAGGACAGGAGAGAAACCTGTGATCCACTCAGCTGGCACCTTGACCTCAGTCATACCAGAAGGTAGATCAGTGTGGCAGATTA
This sequence comes from Callithrix jacchus, assembly GCF_049354715.1. NCBI lineage: Eukaryota > Metazoa > Chordata > Mammalia > Primates > Cebidae > Callithrix > Callithrix jacchus. Next base: position 7,714,261 of record NC_133521.1, on the reverse strand, counting down.
TATTTTCTAAAGAGAGCCATGACTGTCTTCTGTCCATGATGTTCTTTGTAATGTGACCTTGCCACTGTGTGGCTTCTGAGCATATGTGATATGCTTCCACCAGCTCGCCCCCTTCCTCTAGGGATGCTCACATTTGGAACGTAGCCACCATACTTTGAGGAAGCCCAGGCCAGATGAGGAAGTCATGTGTAGGTTTGTCCATGGGGAGGTTGTGTGTAGACATGTGCATGGAGAATCGTGTAATTGTGCATGGGGAGCTATGTGTGATCATGTGCATGGGGAGTTGTGTAGACGTGCATGGGGAGTTGTGCGTAGACACATGCGTGGGGAGTTGTGCGTGGACACGTGTGTGGGGAGTCATGCATGGACGCATGCGTGAGGAGTCATGTAGCATGTTCGTGGGGAGTCGTGTGTAGACATGTGCGTGGGGAGTTGTGTGTAGGCATGTACGTGGGGAGTTGTGTGTAGGCATGTGCGTGGGGAGTCGTGTGTAGGCATGTGCATGGGGAGTCATGTGTAGCATGTGCATGGGAAGTCGTGTGTGGACATGTGTGTGGGGAGTCGTGTGTAGCATGTGCGTGGGGAGTCGTGTGTAGACATGTGCATGGGGAGTCGTGTGTAGGCATGTGCGTGGGGAGTCATGCGTAGACATGTGCGTGGGGAGTCGTGCGTGGACATGTGCGTGGGGAGTCGTGCGTGGACATGTGCGCGGGGAGTCGTGAGTGGACATGTGTGCGGGGAGTCGTGAGTAGACATGTGCGCGGGGAGTCATGTGTAGACATCTGCGTGGGGAGTCATATGTAGCATGTGCGTGGGGAGTCATATGTGGACATGTGCGTGGGGAGTCGTGTGTAGCATGTGCGTGGGGAGTAGTGTGTAGACATGTGTGTGGAGTCATGTGTAGCATGTGCATTGGGAGTCGTGTGTGGACATGTGCATGGAGAGTCGTGTGTAGACATGTGCATGGGGAGGTCACGTGTTGATATGTGGGTTGTCAGCCCCTGCTGAGGTCCCAGTGGACCTAAGGCATCAAAAGTGAGTGAGGGAGGGAGACTTGCAGATGACGCCAGCCTCAGTTGTCACCTGAGTACAACCACCTTTAAGACCCTGAGGGAGAACTGAATTGAGCCCAGTTAAGCTCCAGAACCATGACAGATTAACAAACTGACTTGTTTTTTGATGGAGTTTCACTCTTCTTGTCCACGCTGGAGTGCAATGGTGCGACTTTGGCTCACTGCAAGCTCTGTCTCCCTAGTTCAAGTGATTCTCTTGTCTCAGCTTCCCGAGTAGCTGGGATTACAGGCATGCACCACCAAGCCCGGCTAATTTTGTATTCCTAGTAGAGATTGAGTTTCTCCATGTTGGTCAGGCTGGTCTCAAACTCCTGACCTCAGGTGATCCACCTGCCTTGGCTTCCCAAAGAGCTGGGATTACAGGTGTGAGCCACCACGCCCAGCCGACTGTTGTTGTTTTAAGCCACTAAATTTTGGGTGGTTTGTTGTGCTGCAGTAGATAATCAGAACAATTCGTTTTTCTTTTTGCAATACACTTGTTTTTTTAACAGCAGTTTTAGCTGCAATGGAAAACCGAGCAGAAGGTACAGAGATTTCCATATATTCCCAGTGTGTACACATGCACAGCCTCCCTCATTATCAACATTCCTCATATCAACAAATGCAACAAAGGGTGCATTTGTTACCATTGATGAACCTACACTGACACATCGTCATCTAAAGTGCATGGTTTACATTAGGGTTCACTCTTGGTGTCGTGCATTCTGTGGGTTTGGACAAATCTGTGATGACATCTATGCACTATTCTGGTATCATACAGAGTAGCTTCACTGCCCTGAAAATTCTCTGTGCTCTATTTATCCTTCCCTCCCATCAACCCCTGGAAACCACCGATCCTTTTACTACCTCCATAATTTTGCCTTTTCCCAAATGTCATATAGTTGGAATCATACAGTATGTATATATCCTCTAAGCTTGGCTTCTTTCACTTAGTAATATGAATATAAGATTCCCTCACATCTTTTCATGGCTTGATGATAATAATAATAATTTTTTTTTGAGACCCAGTCTCACTGCAGGCTGGAGGGTAGTGTCGCGATCACAGCTCACTGCATCCTTGACATCCTGGGCTCGGTGATCCTCCCGCTTCAGCCTCCCAAGTAGTGGGACCAGAGGTGTGCTCCACCACATTTGATTAGTTTATTTTTATATTTTGTAGAAATGGGGTCTCCCTATGTTGCCCAGACTGATACCAAACTCCCGTCCTCAAGTGATCCTCCTGCCTCAGTCTCCCATAGTGCTGAGTTTACAGGTATGAGCCACTCTACCTGACTTTATTTCTAGTACTGAATCATATTCCATTTTCTGGATGTATCACAGTTGATTTATCCATTTACCTAGCAAAAAACATCTTGATTACTTCCTAGTTTTGGCAATTATGAATAAAGCTGCCAGAAGCATCCATGTGCAGGTTTCTGTGTGGACACAAATGTTCAATTCGTTTGGGATAGATACCAAGGAGTATTATTCCTGGGTCATAAGGTTAGAGTATGTTTCATTCTGTAAGAAATCGCCAGACTGCCTTCCAAACTGGCTGCGCCATTTTTGCATTCCTACCAGCCATGAATGAGAGTCTCTGCTGTGGCACAGCCTCACCAGCATTTGGCGTCGTCAGTGTTCTGGATTTCGGCCATTCTAATATGTGCGTAGTGGCATCTTGTTGTTGTTTTAATTTGCATTTCCCTAATGACAGTGATATTGCACGTCTTTTCATATGTTTATTTGCCATTTGTATCTCTTCTTCAGTGAGATGGTCTTTTGCCCATTTTTAAATCAGATTGTTTTCTTATTACGGAGTTCTTAGAGTTCTTTGTCTACTTTGGATAACAGTCTTGTATCACATATGTGCTTTGCAAATATTTTCTCCCAGTCTGTGGCTTGTCCTGCCATTATCTTGACAGTGTCTTTCAGAGAGCCAAAGTTTTTAATTTTAATGAAATCCAGCTTATCAATTATTTCTTCTGTGGATTATGCCTTTGATGTTGCATTTTAAAGTCATTGCCAAACCCACGGTCACCTAAATTTTCTCCTATGTTGTCTTCTAGGATTTGTATACTTCTTCATTTTACGTTTAGATTTCTGATCCGCTTTGAGTTAGTTCTTGTGAAGGGTGTGAGGCCTGTGTCTAGATTCACCTTTTTGCATGTGAATGTCCAGTTGTTTCGTTGAAAAGAGCATCTTTACTCCCTTTAATTGCCTTTGCTCCTTTGTCAAAGATCAATCGACTATATTGACGTGGATCTATTTCTAGACTCTCTATTCTGTTCCATTAATCGAATTGTCTATTCTTTCACGAACACCAGTCTTCATTGCTGTAACTTTACCGTAAGTCTTGAAGTCCGGTGGGGAGGTCCTCTGACTTTCTCCGGAATTAAGTTAGATATTCTGGGCCTTTTACCTTTTCACATAAACTTTAGAATCAGTTTATTGATATCCATAAAATAACTTGCTGGAGTTTTGATTTGGATTGTGTTGAATCTGTAGAATTTGAAAAGAATTTGGGATAAGACTTCTTATCCATAAACAAATAATATCTTTCTATTATTTGGTTCTTTTTGATTCTTTCATCAGAGTTTTTTAGTTTCCCTCATATAAATATTTTTGCATATTTTGTTAGATTTATGCCTAATTACTTCATTCTTTTGGGTACTAATGTAAATGGTATTGTGTTTCTAATTTCAAATTCTATTTGTTCATTGCTAGTGTGTAGAAAAGTGACTGACTTTTGTACAATAACCTTATACCCTGCAACTTTGCTATAATTGCTTAATTCCAAGAGGAATTTTTTTCCATTCTTTTGGATTTTCTGCAGCCAGAACAGTTTTTTAAAAAACACTTATACCTTACTTCTTTGCTACTAAGATCTCATCTACCTAATGACAGATTTTGTTGGGGGATGGGTAGGAGCTGAGAGGGGAAAAAGAACTATCATGCCATGAAAGGTGCACAATAATTGTAAAACAGATCCTAATTTAAAGTACTTTAAAGAGAAAATATGCACCTTAGATCATTCTTTTCCCTAGAAGCACAGTGCACCCTGAGCTCCTTCTTAGAGTAGAAGATGCAGCAGTGTTGTGGCCGCGTGGCTCCAGGTTGCCAGGGGCGGGATGCCAGGAGCTAAGACCCAGGCTGTCCAGGGAGCTATGAGTGTCTGGACAGCCCCAGATCTGCATGGGGCCAAAAGCCTGGTGTTCTGGGATTGGAGATAAGGTGGTGCAGCTCTTGTCCACCCTGGGGCCTTTTCCAAGCAGCCAGTGTCAGGGGCCTCAGTCCACAGGCTGCCAAATTGGTGCGTGTATGTTTTTTTCTGTGTTTGGCATAACATAGCAACTTCTAGGCACTGAAGAGCCAAACAAAAGAACAAACAATAACTCAAGGATAACAAAACACCACTTTTTGCAGTAGACATGTGTGGTTTCCTTCTGTAGGGATCTTCTGCTCACAGCCCCTTTACAGCCTCTTGGAAAAATCTCAACCTCAGGGCCTCACTTCTCTAATCCAGGGCTACAGAGGCCGTCATATGATTTGGGCCTGGTCAATTGGCATATCTGTTGGCTTGGCCTTGGTGATTGGTTCAGGGATGGTCCCGTGACTCCAACTGGTCCAAGGAGAGCCCTCCTCATGACTTCTGCCAGGACTTCCTGGCAACCCCACCGTGTACCCTTTCTGATGGGATTGCCAAACCCTTAAGACATCATCCTCGAGCTGGGATCGGGTGGGGAACAGCCTGGTGGAGGGGATGGTGAACCTGCCTGAGAGTGAAGCCACCACAGAGGACAGTGCAGGCAAGGAGGAGGGTCCTGATATGATGGTCTGAGGCCCTGGGTCCTGGTGCTGGAAGGCAGCCACACCCTGGCATTTTCAGATGCACGAACCAGCAACTCCCCTTGACTGGGTGTTTGTCACTTGACTGACATCCTCTAAGAATTGTACAGTGGGCCTTGTGCAGCCAGACACCTCCTTCCTGAAAGACAAGCTCTCAACTCTCTCTGAAAACAAGCTGTGTCTGTGCCTCTCTCTCCTTCCTAGAACCTGAGGATGTCTCTCCTGACTCCGCACACCTAGGGCTGACCCAGACGTCCTCCGAACCCCATACCTGTGCAGCCCTGCCTAGCGATAGTGCTCAGCAGCACCCACGTGGTACACAGCTGCTTGGGAATCCATCTGTCTTTGTCTTCTCCTCTGGAGAATGAGTCCTGGGGAGCTGGAGCCCAATTGGCCCTCCCCTACAGGCCTGGGCACCCTGCCTGGCACTTGCCTGGTGCTCCGTGGACTGAATGGGAAAAGGAAAGCAGACCAAGTCACCTGGAAAGCAGGCATGAGACAAGGAAAGATCACTGGTCTTGGAATCCAAAAGTAATGGGCAGCATCGTGGCACTGCATCTGTCTGGCTACTTCCTTGGGCAAATCCTGGCTTTCTTTGTCTCCAGCTGCCTTGTCCATGGCAGAGAGGTCATGGGCCTAACCCTCGTGTCACAGAGAAAGCATGCTCAGGACCAGCGTATGGGCTCTCACACAGGTTCCTACTCCTTGGGAAAAAAGCACGCCCAGAGCTGCCTGCTTTACATCTGCAATTCCCCATCAAACCTCCCTGCTACTGCATCAGGAAGGCTCCATTTTACAGATGAGGAAATTAGACACAGTGAGGTTGAGTCAGTTGCTCAATGCCACACAGCTGGTCATCGAAAAAGTTGTCCTTGAGCCCAGACCTGTCAACCCAAGAGCCCTGACCCTGCTTTTGTTTTGTTTTGTTTTGTTTTTGAAATTTTGATCATGATAGACCAGGAATGGTTCCTAGCTTTTAGGCTCCAGTCTCTCTGAGGCTGGAAGGGCTTCCCTGAGCAGTGGCCAAGCCAAGGGGTGCCTTAGGGAAACATTTTTGTTGTAGCTGTAGAGACAGGGTCTCCCTGTGTTGCCCAGGCTGGTCTCAAGCTTCTGGGCAAGTGATCATCCCACTCATCCTCCTAAAGTGCTGGGATTACAGGTGTGAGCCACCACACCTGGCTGACTTAGGAAAACTTAAACCCACCTCACATCTCCCCCAGCCTCTAGAACCCCCGAGTTAAATTTACAGTCCAGGTAAAGATGGTATGCCTATTCTTCAGCTTCACGATCAGCCCCAAGCCCCTGCTCCTAAGGCAGACTGCCAATCTCCTAGCCTGCCCAGCCTGCCCCTACAGGGTGACCTGATGAGACAAGGAGTGGGGCTGGAGTCCTCTGAGCCAGACCACACCTGAAGCTTCCAGAGAGCCAACACAGGGAGATCCTGTCCTGAGTGCCAGGCCTTTCTGAGGCAAAGCCCCTCGGTCTACACATCTCAGCTGGTACGTGGTCCTGGGTAGGATGCAAGGCCAGGCTGTTTCCAGTTTTGAGACTTCCTATATGGTAAAAAGTGAAGAAGCATCAACACAGATTTCCACCCTGGTAGTGCACGTACGTAAACAGCTTTCACGGATTAACGCTTAACACACAGACAGTGTGAGTTCACTATGCCAGGGTACTTACCGTATTTTTAAAAAATGATTGATAGGTCACTGAAGGCAGCCTGGCCTGGCAATGGGCCCCAGGGTTCAAGGTGGAGAATGTCCTTGGTTTCCATCCTGTTCCTGTGACTTGTACATGACAGTATTTAGGGAAGGTGAAAGGCATACCTTTGTGGCGCTTGTCCTGGTAAAGTGGGCAACTAGTTGCCACAGTCAGGGTCGGGGAGGGGCCCAGGGAGGTGGCGGAGCCCTGCACCTTCACCCCATCACCTGGGAGTTTCTGCCATCGGAGGTTTCCTGAGAATTTCCAGCCACCAGAAGGGGGCAGACAGTGACTTCTGAAGCTGAGACACAATGGGTCTGTGAGGAGGCAGGCAGGAGGGGGTGGTGGCCAGGCTGCAACCACCACCTCCACTACCTCAGGACAAGCTGGGCCCCCACTGGCTGTGCTTGGTTCTCAGGTGTGGTCTGGCTCAGAGGATCCCAGCCCCATTGCTTGTCTAGTCAGGTCACAGAGCTGGGGGCTGCTCTTGAAGCTGAAGAACAGGCACGTTGTCTTTACCTACACAGCAAATTTAACTGGGGGCTTGGAGGGGGCGATGGAGATTTGAGGTGGGTTTAAGTTTTCTGAAGCCAGCGGGGTACAGTGGCTCACACCTGTAAATCCCAGCACTTTGGGAGGCTGAGGTGGGAGGATCGCTTGAGCTCAGGAGTTTGAGACCAGCCTGGGCAACACAGGGAGACCCTGTCTCTACAACCATAGCAGAAACATTCCCCTAAGCGATGCTTTGGCTTGGCCACTGCTCAGGCAAGCCCTTCCAGCCTCAGAAACCCCCAGAGCTGCCAAATCATCCTGCGTGGAAGACAGACACAGGTGCAAGTAGCTAAATGCCTCTGTGCATCCTGGTTCCAGGTGGGCTGTGCTGGGAGATGGGGGTCTCTCACTTAGAAACTGCCTCCTCCCCCAAACCTGGGCACACGGCCCACTTCTCCACAACACCACCACCAGTGCTGGTGGTCACAGGACGCCGAGGGCCCGTGGTATGTCTGGGGCTTCCTCCTGGACAGGGCTTTCAGCAGTGTGTCCTGCAAGGCCCAGTTCCTGCCGAAATTGAGTCCTTTGTGGATTCCCTAAGCCACAGAGCAACCCCAGCCCTGGGATAGCTCAAAGAGAATTTTTAAATGACACGAGCTGGACATGCAGCCACAAGGAGGTGTCTGCCAGGATTAAGGCAAGCTCCAGCTTGGGCCTTTGAAGGGCACTCGATTTCCCAGGGTGAAGACAGATTTCCACAACAGTTAAGAAAAGCCTCCCCAGCCCACACTCGTGCACTGGGGCAGGCCTCACTGTCCCCTGGAGCTGCCAGGGAGGTTCCAGGACAGCAGATATTTTTCACATCCCACCATACACTGCTACCCAGGCAGCGGTGCCAGCACTGGAGTCCCCAGACCTGTGTCTGCCCTGAGTGTCCTGACTCCATGCTGTCCCTTCTCAGCACTAGATCCACTGTGTGCCCAGCCCCCAGCCCCACCTGGTTACATATCCGTGGCTCCTGCAGCCTCAGAACAAAGTCCAAGCCTTTACTGTGTCTCTGACACACTACCAGCCACCTGGACGTCCAGTCTCTGGAGCCTTGGGCTTGCCCTGGGACCATCCCATATTGCCATGCTCTGTCTGGACGCTCTCGCCCCCACTCTATGCAGCTAACTCCTCTTCATCCTTTGAGGGTCAGCTAAAATGTGGCTTCTTCCAAGAGGACTTCCCTGCCCACCAGGACCCTCAATCCTGTCCTTCTGCTCAGTGCTGTCACAGATCTCATCATTTATTTACGTCACTATAGTCACAAGCCCAGCTCAGTGCCCAGCACATAGTAGGTGCTCAACCAATATGTGTTATGTGAACACAGGAGCCCATATGTGCCCTTATATGTGTCTGCTCCCTCCAGGAGAGGCATACCTTGAAGGGGGCTTTGATATTAAATCCAAGGGTATCCAAGAGGGACATCTGAGCCAACGTTAGGCCCCACCTGCCCATGACTCTCGCCTCTTTGTTCCTCTGAAATGCACTTTCTTCATTCCCTACAGATCTAGAATCTCCTGCAGGAACTGAGCTGAGCTGGCTAGCTGCAAGCTCCTAGGCAGGGAGCAGGCACGGCCAGTATAGAGGCTGCCTGAGAAATGGGCTTTGCTCCTCAGGCCTCATCTCACCGCCCTCCTTAGCTCGCTCTCTGAAGCCTACCTTCTTGGAAACACAGGAGCCCTAGCCCCACCATTCCACTAAGCTCCCACCTCCAGCCTCTTGTTGGAAGCTGGTTGGCCAGAAGGAAAAGTGTCCCTTTCCCTAGATAAGGCCCAGGTCCCTCTGTGAGGCCTTTGGACTCGGCAGACAGCACTTGGTGCATCAATCATCATTCAGACTGGCTCTTTGAGCCACACACAGTACTCAGACCTGGGGGACACCAAGAGAAGTAAATCTGGTCCCTGCTTCCAGCCCCAAACCTATCCCAGGAGCTCTCATCCTTTCTGTTCAACTTTAGTGACTCATGAGAAGGGATTAAAGGATCCTAAGCCAGCAAGAACGACATGTCACTGGCAGAAGAGGATGACAGAGCCTCCTAGAAGCCCACCCTTATGCTGTCTGCTTGGGGGGTCCTTTGGAAGCTGAATAGAGGATAAGCATCCCAGGAGTGGCTGCCAGAGTTAAGGGGGAATGGGGTGCAGCAGGCAAGTGGCACCCTGGCAGATGGGAGGCCCTGTCCCAGCTCCCACCAGCTGTGTCCCTAGATAAACTATTAAATCAAGGTGGTGAGTTATGTGGCCACAGTGGCCAGGTGGAAGCATAAATGAGTCTCACATGTTCAGTAGAGAAAGCAAGACCCTAACCTGAAGGGTTGGCTACTCCAGCCTCTGGTGCCTGGCAGAAATATGAGTTGCCAGATTTGATGATTGTTTAAAAAAAAAACTTCCCACTTTATTCTTTTGTTTAGAAGCAGAGTCTCACTCTGCCACCAAGGCTGAAGGACAGTGGTGCAGTCATAGCTCACTGCAGCCTTGAACTTTCAGACTCAAAGGATCTTCCCGCCTCAGCCTCCCAAGTGGCTGGGACCAGAGGTGTGAGCCAGCACGCCTGGCTATTTGTTTAAATTTTATTTTGCGGGGATGGAGTGTTGTGCTGTCACCCAGGCTGGAGTGCAATGGCACAATCTCAGCTCACTGCAACCTCTGCCTTGCAGGTTCCGGTGATTCTTCTCCTCAGCCTCCCAAGAAGCTGGGATTACAGGCATGCGCCACCATGCCTGGCTAATTTTTGTATTTTTAGTAAAAACAGCATTTTACCAAGTTGGCCAGGCTGGTCTTGAACTCCTGACCTCAGGTGATCTACCCGCCTCGACTTCCCAAAGTCCTGGGATTTCAGACCTGAGCCACTGCACCTGGCCTAAATTTCCCATTTTAAAGGTTGGCTCAATTATAAAACAGAAAAACAACCAGAGCAAGGCAGATGAGGTTTCTGCAAGCCATACTTGATAGGCCAGTCTCTCAGTTAGGTTTTCAGGGGGGCCACCTGTAAAATGAGGGCACTGTTGGGGGGTGAGAGCCATCAACAGCCCATCCTAATGGATCAGCTCTGCCCATAGGCCACAGGATCCCATGGCCACAGCTGATTGGACCAGGAGTGGGCACCTGGCCCAAGGGCAGCCAATCCCAGGCTAGTAATAGTTTATACTGTGACTTGGGGCAAATAGTTTATGCTGTGATTTGGGCCACCACCGCCTTCACTCTTACTCCAGGTCCTTCCCTGAGTAGCCCTTTAAATCATTCAGAGCTGAGCTCAGATGTTACTTCCATACCAAGGCCATCTCTGGTCACCTCTGTTTAAAGTGCCCCCTGCTGCAGGGCAGATAGTTGCTTCTTTTGCATCTTGTTCTGTGATGTGTCTACAGTACCCAGAATGGCATCTAACATATCATAGACCCTCACCAAATATTTGTGAAACCAACTAGTAAATTCCCACAAGTCCTTCCTTGTTGCTCCACAGCCCTTCCCACGTCTTGCGCTAGCTTCAGCGAGACTTTCTGGCAACCAAAAGAAGCAGATTAGGCCTGGTGTGGTGGTTCCCCCTGGTAGTCCCAGCACTTTGGGAGGTGGAGGTGGGAGGATCGCTTGAGGCCAGGAGTTGGAGACCAGCTTGGCCAACATCACAAGACCATGCCTCTACCAAAAAAAAAAAAAAATTTTTTTTTAATTAGCTGGTTGTGGCAGGGCATGGTGGCTGACTCCTGTAATCCCAGCACTTTGGGAGGCCGAGGTGGACCAATCACTTGAGGTCAGAGGTTCGAGACCAGCCTGGCCAACATGGTGAAACCCTGTCTCTACTAAAAATACAAAAATTAGCTGGGTGTGGTGGTGTGTGCCTGCAATCCCAGCTACTTGGGAGGCTGAGGCAGATAGAATTGCTTGAACCCAAGAGGCAGAGGTTGCAGTGAGCCGATATCAGGCCACTGTACTCTAGCCTGGGCAATACAGCAAGACTCCATCTCAAATAAATAAATAAATAAATAAAAATTAGCTGGTCATGGTGGTATATACCTGTAGTCCCAGCTACTCAGGAGGCCACAGGAGGAGGATTACTTGAATTCAGAGGCTGCAGTGAGCTATGATCATGCCACTGCACTCCAGCCTGGGTGACAGAGACCCTGTCTCTAAAAGAAATAACAAAGCTAAATTTAAAAAATAAAATAAAATAAATAAAACAAGAAGTAGATGAACTTCCTCGCTGGCTATTATGCAGAGTAAATAAGAAGGCTTCACAACAGGGCCAAGCACAGACCCCTCCTCCTAGTAACTCCTCAGTACACGTGTGGATGTTTCTCTCAGGTCTTTGTGCTCTTTTTCAGTTGTAGTGAAGATGTCAACATGTGGACATTTCCGTGGCCTCTGCAGGCAGATGGGAGCCCCATCAGTGATTTGCAAAAGCACCTGGTCAGTCCCAGCCCCACACATTCACTGGGCTCCTCACACTCATAGCCTTTCTGGAATCCTGAATCTGGGTCCGTTCCAGGCCTGCTCAAAGAGCACCCAGACACAGGTGGTGAGCATCACGCTGGAGTCTATGGCTGATAAAGCAATCACTGAGCAGCCTGTTCGTGTTGTGTGTCTGCCAAAGGAAAACCAACTTTAAACATCAGATAAAATATGACAGGCGTTTTAAGAGTGTATTTTCCAAGCAATGCCCTGCGATGGTAACAGCTGGCAGGCAGGTTGAGTCTGCGCTGCTGAGCCGAGCAGTGAGGCTGCTGCAGACACTTCAGTGGGTCCACTGTCTCTGGCTCAGCATTGCAGCCTCATGATGCCTAGACTGGAGGGGGCCTTCAGGCCATGTTGCTGGCAGCTTGGGAAACCAGCAGTGGGGGTGTCACACTGAGGGTAACTGCCACAATAATGCCAGAACCCCTTCCTGATGGAGAATGAGGAGGCTGCTGGTCCAGCCTGGCTAGAATCTTCCTGGAGACCCTGGGTCTGTCAGTCTGCTTCTCTGGGACTCAGCCTTCTTTTCTTTGAAATGGGGATAACCATACTGATTGTATGAGGCCATTCTTACATCACTAGAAAGCAATACCTGGGGCTGGGTAATTCCTAAAGGAAAGTGGTGTATTTGGCTCATGCTTCTCAGGTTGTACAGGAAGCATGGCACTGGCATCTGCTTGGCTTCTGGGGAGCCCTCGGGCAGCTTCTACTCATGATAAAAGGTGAAGTGAGAGCAGGCTGTTACATGGCAGAGTGGGGACAAGAAGGGTGGGGAGGTGGCATACACTTTTGAACAACTAGACCTTGTGAAAACTCATCACAAGGACAGCACCAAGCAGTGAGGGATTCACACTTGTGACCCAAACACCGCCCACCAGGCCCCACCTCCAGCACTGGGGATTACATTTCGACATGAGAATTAGGTGGGACAAATATCCAAACCCCATCACCCACCCACAGGGAAGATTAAACAACATTGGTGGGGGGGTGGTTAAAGCACTTGGGATTTATTTATAGGCAGGGTCTCACTCTCTTGTCCAGGTTGAAGGGCAGTGGCGCAATCCTAGCTCACTGCAGCCTCAAACTCCTGGGCACAAGCAACCCTCCTGGCTCAGCCTCCTAAGTAGCTGGGACTACCAGTGGGCGCCACCATGTGTGGGGACTTTTAAATTTCTTTTGTAGAGTTATCGTCTGGCTATGTTACCCAGGCTGGTCTCGAACTCCTGGCCTCAAGTGATCCTCTGGCCTTGGCCTCCCAAAGTGCCGGTATTACAGAAGTGAGCCACCCTGTCCAGCCTTAAAACACTTTGAAAATGAGTTTATTATTTTAAACCAGCAAAAATCTCAAATGAAAAACATTTCAAGACATGCAAAAGGCTCTAAGATACAGAGTAAGTTTCCCTGCTGAACCTGGACACTGGCTTCTCCCTCCCGTCCCCCAGAGTGTGTCCTTCCCACACACACGCACACCCATACACATTGTCCTGGGCTTGGCTTTTTCACGAGAGCCTATATATACCTCGGAGCTTTCCATGTCTGTTTAGAGAGTGTGGCCTCATCCTTTTCAGTGGCTGCCGTGGATTCTGTTAGCACTTCCTGTGGCTGTCCCGTGCTCTGTTAGCAGTTGCCTACTTATGGGCATTTGCATGCTGAAATTTAAGCTGCAGTGGATAGCCTGATTCATGTGTGCAAGAGCTTTGGAGAGTGGGAAGCACCCTGTAACTTAAAAGATTGTGTTGGGGACCTAAACAAAGGGTGGGGAAAGACTGGGACTCATGGCCAGTAGGTTCAGGATTTGGCTTTGCTGACTATTTACGAATCTTCTTTCTCAGCCCCAACCTGATTTTGTACCTGTCCATGGTGTGAGCTGAATCACATACAAAGATGAATTTTATAGGCATCTAGCCCTTCCTTAACCTGGAGGAACATCTACAAGGAGTCTGCCATCACACTGAGTGAAGAGACTTTTGAACTCCCAAGGGTCTACATGAGGGAGAGGTGTGTGGGGGCTGCCGGACCCTAAAGAGCATCCCATGCCCTGAGATTATTGCATGTTTGGAAGCTCTTGATATCATAGATGGCTGAGGAGGCTGCCCAGTTTGCAAGCCTGTTCCGGGGCAGACGTTGCCCACAAAGCTACAGACCTGTCCCTCCCAGCCAAGGTCAGGCAGTTTCTGGTTCCTCCCTGGCCCCGCCTGTTCTGCAGATGATTGACAGTGAGGTGCTCATCTGCTCAAAGAAGAGCTGCTTCACTGGTGGGGGTGTGGCCTCACCCATGGCCCCTGTTGGGGCGTTGGATAAACTGCAACAGGACACCATGAGACCATCACCACACAGGATCACCACCCTGTACTGCTCGCGCCATCCACTAGGCACTGAGAGAAAGCTGGGAAAAGGTTCTAGTATGGTTCCTAGTCCCCATGAAGAACTAGTAGAGGCCTCCTTCAAGGGATAAGACTCATAGCTGATCGACTTACAAGCTAACTGAATGATAGTCACATAATTATAGAATCTGCTATGCTGTTTTCATGTCTATTTTCTCATTTCATGCAGAGAAGTAAGTAGAGCAGGTGTTATTTCCATTTGACAGATGGGAGAATTGAGTTTCCAAGACACTGTGTGGGGGACATGCTGTTGGTTGCCTGCCCCACAGCCATTCCCCATCTTCATCCCCATTTTGCTTGTCTTTCTTTTTCCCAAGGGCTTGTTCTTCTTCCCAGGGAGAGTTGGCCCTCCACGGCCCAGGGATTTTTGACTGATCAAGCCCTGTTGACCTCTTTTTGTTGCCAAGGACGGATAAACAGGGCATGAGGTCCAGCGCTGGCTGAGAAGTCAGCTGGGTGCTGGTGGGGAGGTTTCTCTCAGTCTGATAAAAGCACCCAAGTTAAGAATACTGCCTTTCATTTTTTGCCTTTGATTATCATTGGCTACATGTGATTTCTGGAACTGTTGTAACCATCTTGGAGTCAGGCAAAGAGTTAGTCCAAGGTGCAAGTTACTGTGCTAAGGATGTGTACCTGTTATCTATGGCCATGATAATGCTATGTAACAAGCAACCTCAAAACTCAAAGGCATTCAGCAAGAAGCGTTTATTGCCCACATGACTGGAGTCAGCTGATCTATGAGGTTGGTGCAAAAGTCATTGTAGTTTTTGCCATTACTTTTGCACCAACCAAATAGGTTGCCTCAGATGTGCCCTTTGTGTCTCTCATCCTCCAGCAGGTTCTCAGGGAAATGGCAGAGGAGCAAAGGACAAGCCCCGGCGTATATCATGCCCATTTCAAGCCTTTGCCTGCATCTGTGTGCTAGATTGCATGGGTCAAAGTCAGTCCCATGACTGAGCCACATGTCAAGGGACTGAGGCTGATAGGTACCCAGGGATGTGGTTACTGCATGAATTTGGGGGTAGGGATGAAAAATGGGGACCATTGTTCTAACCTACCACAGATGGCAGGGCAGAAAGATCAAAGGAACCTGCTTCCCAAGAATGTGGTTGAGTTGCTGAATTCATCAAACCTGGAGCTGCCCTACCTTGAAACTACTGATTATTCAAGAATAAAGCTGGGTGCAATGACTCATGTTTGTAATCCCAGCATTTTAGGAGGCCAACACAGGAGGATTGCTTGAGGATTCGGGAGTCTGAGACCAGCCTGGGCAACAAGCTAGACCCTGCCTCTATAAAAAAATAAAAATCAAACAATTAGCCAGATATGGTGGTGCATGTCTGTAGTCCTAGCTACTCACGAGGCTGAGGCAGGAGAGTGGCTTGAGCCTAGGAGGCTGCAGTGAGCCATGACTGCACCACTGCACTCCAGCCTGGATGACAGAGTGAGACTCTGTCTCTATAAAAAAAAAAAAAAAGACAAAATATATTTTTTTGGGCACCAAAGATATCAAAAGAAGAAAAAGAGTTCTCATTTTTTTTAGCCATTTACTGGTTAGTCTTCTGTTATTCATCCTCTGAATCACTCACAAGCCCGAAATCCCCTGGCTGGAAAGGGGTGGAGCTGAGGCTGGATCTGAGCCTCTTGCAGTGCCTTGGTGTCCTGGGCCTTTGTTATGTTTCAGAGAATGTGGCTGGACCTCCTGCTCTGCAACCTCAGACCATAAGAAGCTTTGTCAGGCACAGGGCCTGACCTGGTCAGGGATGCAGAGACTCCTACTCTGTGCTATGGCCTCATGCTTCTGAAGTGTGAGCTGGGTGTGGTCTCAGGGAAAGGATCAGGCCCTGAGGAGCTGGGCCGGTGTCCTCTGGAAAGGCAGATGTTCCACTGGGGCAAGGGGCCCATGCAGCTGCTTTTATCTTGGGCTTTGAGGGTCACTGCATATAAAGGAGTCTCCCAGACCAGTCTCTCCACTCTTATAGAATAGTTCCATCCAGAGCCATCCGGTCCTTCCCCTGACTCCACACATGCACATATCCAAACCATGTCAGGCTGATCAGTCAAGGTCATGGCTGCATTCCCACCAAAGACGGCAGCTCCCCTGGGCCTCCTGTAAACAGAGGACCCAGAAGGATCCCAGAAGGATCCCAGAAGATCCACAAACCATTTTTAGTCTCCTCTTCAGCTCATTCATAAAATGTGCTTGCAAATGGGACATCTACTGGATTGGATTCTCCCCATCTTTCCCCAGGTTCTGAATGGTGGAAGTGGAACTGAGCAGTTGCCCCTTGGAAAAGGGTATGTAGGCTAGGAACAGGTCAGCTGCACATAATGGAAAACTCAGAATAATAGTGCCTTTAAAAAGGTAACGTGTGGCTCATGCCTGTAATCCCAGCACTTTGGGAGGTGGAGGTGGGAGGATCACAAGATCAGGAGTTTGAGACCAGCCTGACTAACATGGTAAAACCCTGTTTCTACTAAAAATACAAAAATTAACCAGGTGTGGTGGTGCATGCCTGTAATCCCAGCTACTCAGGAGGCTGAGGCAGGAGAATCACTTGAACCAGAGAGGCAGAGGTTGCAGTGAGTTGAGATTGTGCAATTGCACTCCAGCCTGGGTGACAGAGCAAGACTCCATCTCAGGAAAAAAAAAAAAGGTAAAGCTTATCTCTCACCTATAAAACAAGCCCAGATGTAGGCATTTGAGGGTGGTAAGATAGCTCTACCATCAGTGACCCAGGCTTCTCCTCTTCTGCCCCACTGAACACAGCACTGGTGCCCATCCTCAAGATCACTGTATGGCCCAAGATGGCTGCCAGAGCTCCAGCCATCATGACCAGGATCACAGGAAAGTCATAGATACAGGAAAAGCAGAAGAGCAAAAAGAAGCTCCTCCCAGCTCTGGCAGTTCCCTTTCAACATCCTTCACAAAAGTCCTGCCCAACAGTTATGCTCACTTCTCATTGGCCGGGACTATCTTTGGCTGCAAAGGAAGTAGAGAACTATGCATGCTGAACATCAGTGTTTGAGAACCTCAAAGAGGAAAGGAAAGCCTGGGTGGTGGCGAAGGCCAAGAGCAGCCTCTGCCAGGAGTTCAACCTACCTCTTAAGCCACCACAGATCTGCTGGTCACCTCGTGTGTGCCAGGCACAGGGCTGGGCTGTGCCACACAGAGATAATCAAGACATGGTCCCTACTCTCAAGGAGCCAACAATGAAGGGTGGAGGGTGGACCACAGATAAAGCGGCTCTCATAGTGATTGTTTGGGAGACAGAATGATTTTTCGGTTTTGGTTTCTGTTTAGCCATCCTTGAAACCTGGGAGGATTCACACATGCTTGGAATTTTGGAGTCTCTTCTAACATTTGGAGCTCTGGCAGTGCAAGGCCTGCATTCTTTCGTCATGGCAGCAGTTGGCTGGAGAAGTGGCTGCACTTTCTAGGAAGGCCCCTCTCCTGTTGACCACAGTCCCCACCCAGCTCTGCTGCCTCACACCACCGAGGATTCCTATGTGGCCATGGTGGGGATGGTGGTGTGTGGCTGGACATCGAGCTGACACTGTGAAAACCACCTTGCCAATGAGAACTCACTGGAATTTGTGCCTCTCAGGGAGGAAAATGGCTCTGGAAATAAAAAAGCAAACCAAACCCCCAGGCCCTTCTCCGACAGAGAGAGGGAAGATGTGAAAATATCCTTTTTCACCCTCTCCTTTCTTTGCGAAGACATGTCCGGCACATAGAGACAGGGAGGGCTGGCAGATGCAGCGGTTTTTCTCTTCCTAACAGGCGACCCCCATGTCAGGCCAAAGGCGGCCCTAACTCTCTGAAGTGGGAGCAGCTGTCGGGAGCGCCTCCAAATCCAGCAGGGACCCCCGGCTCCCAACTCAGCTCACCTCAGAGCAGAGGTCCCTCATTAGTGCTCGGCCGCTTCTTCTCAGGCTGCCCCCTGCAAACCTTTCTCCCAGGCCCAGGGCTGGCAGATCTTGCTGGAACCACCCTCTGTCTCGCTTCAGCGCGTCCGCCTGGCAGCCCCAGAGCCCGTGCAAGCCGTGGGGAGCTGCGACCCATTCTGGGTGGCCTCCCTCCTGCCCAGCCCAAAGGCGTCTTGCAGCTATAAATTGAGTAAATTGAAGATGTTACTGAGAGTTGGAGATAAAAGAGAGAGCTGGGTGTCTCCATGAATAAAACATGGGAGGGAGGCCATTTCTTGGAAAAATAGTGAGAATAAATTGCGGTGGATCAATTTTATCTAATTTCTTGGCCGAGCTTCTGACATGCAAATGAATGTGCTCATAATTTATGAGTGAGCTATGGAGATTACCAGAGGGATGGGATGCCTGGAGTTCTGATGGGGGAGGGGGGAGGGGGGACGCATGGCCAAGGATTTAGCAAAAGTCCACTAGGCTTTTTCTCCTTAAAACTTAAAGATTTAGAAATCCTCCCAGGGAAGGTAACAGGCGGGCAGAGTAAATGCTAGATTCCTGGCCTGCCTTTGGGGCCGGTTCCTCTGATCACCTACGCTCTGTCCTCACCCCACCGAGGGCCAGCCTTGATCACAGCAGATGTGGTTGTTAGGCCACCAGGCCTTCGCTCAGTGGGTCCCCACCTCCCTGCACCAGTTCTACCAGCTGGATTCATCCTTGACCTTTGGTTTCCAGTCTGAGACTTGCCTGATAGGTCTCACCTGAACTCACGCTTCCTTCTGAGCGCCAAAACCCTCTGGAGGAAAGGGGCGCCTGTCTCTTTCCTTAGAGACGGCACATCGGCCCAATCCTGCCGACTGCCATGTTTTCTTTTGCCTGAGCAATGGCGGTAAAAAGTCTGAATTAGTTGCCAACGTTGAAAAACATGGTAGATTTCTCATGCATTTTAGGATGTCTGGCTTCTGCTGAAAGATCAGGACATCTGGTTGTACATCTCTTGTTTTCACTGGCAGCAATGGTCTGGAGTCAACGTAGCCCCTGGCCCTTCTAGGCAGAGCCTGCGGGTCCCAATTTTTTCAGACCTTACCCCTCCCTATTGCCTCTCTGGCCCTGCAGTCAAATGGCAGTTGCTATTGATTACTGGGTTTGCACAGTTGTTTTTCCTATAGAGAAATTAGTGGGAAAGTGAAATATCTCCTTTTTTCATAACTCTAACAAAATGAGAGAGTTAGAGGGACAGAGAGAGAGCAAGTTTCACGAGGGAGAGGGCACAGTTTGTGGGTTTTTTGGTGATAGTGATGGATGACACATATGGTAGGTATGGCGGAATTTCACTGTGTTGTCCAGGCTGGCCTTGAACTCCTGGCCTCAAGCAATCCTCCTGCCTCAATTTCCAGCATAGTCCACCATGCCCGGCTCATCCGTTCTTTTAATAATTATTGAGCACCTGCTATGTGTGGACTATGAGGGTACAGTGGCAAAAGATTAGGTCTCTGGCCTCAGGGAGCTTAGTTCCCAGGGGTGAAAGAGAGAGAATACACCCAAAAGCAGATAAACAAGGATGATTCTAGAAGGATGTGAGTGCCGTGAAGACTGGGTCTTCACCAAGGAGGCTACTTGGAAGAGGTGACCAAGTCCCTGGTGATGAGAAGGAAGCATTGTGAAGATAGAGGGAGAAGGAGCAGGGCAGAGGCCCAGGGGCAGGGTTGTTAAGCTTCCAGCAGAGCCCTGCAGGGGACTGAGCTCAGAGCCCCTGTTTCTTCGCAGTGGTGGGGAAGGAGTGCACTGAGCTGCATGGTCACTGAGTTCCCTGCAAGATCCTGCACAGGCTTGAGTTTGCAGCCTTCGTCTCATCATGCCAATTCTCTGTTCCTGATACATGATGACCCAGGGCTGGAGGAGCTTGAAGAAGGAGTACAAGTCGCCCAGGCCAGTCTCTGGGGGATGCTCAAATTCTCCCAGTGGGGCATACTCTTAGTGAGAGCCTGTTATGAGCCGAATGTGCCTTCCCAAAATTCCCATGTTGAAGACTAACCCCCAGTGTGATGGTATTTGGAGGTGGGCTCTTTGGATGGTAATTAGGGTTAGATGAGATCATGGAGTGGGACCTTCATGAAGAGATTAGTGCCTTTGTGGGAAAATGAGGAGACACCAGCTTCCTCCCTCTGCTGTGAGATGACACAGCAAGAAGGTGGCTGTCTGCCAGCAAGAAAGAGAGCCGTCACCAGAACCTGACCATGTACCTGATCTCAGACTTCCCAGCCTCCAGAACTGTGAAAAATAAATATCTTTAAGCAGCCTCCCACTCTGTAGTGGTTACTTATGGCAGTCTTAGCGGATGAAGATGGAACCCAGGAGATAGACTGCACTCCCACTCTACAGATCAGGACACTGAGGCACGGGGGCTTGGTAAGCTGTGCAACACAGATGGTCAACTGGAAAGAAACAGCTTTGAACCCATGTCTAGCTGGCTCCAATGCCCAACCTCACTAGTGCCCTGTAGCCCTCTCCCAGTGCCCCTTTCTTGGTCTGCTAGGATGACAAGTTTTGTAGTCAAAATAACTTACCACTCCCTGTCTAAAACCTTGGATGAACCAGGTGCAGTGGCTCACACTTGTAAGCCCAGCACTTTGAGAGGAAGAGGCAGGAGGATTGACTGATGCCAGGAGTTTGAGACCAGCCTGGGTAACATAGGGAGACACTGTCTCTTCAGAAAATTTAAAAAATTAGCCAGGCGTTGTGACATGCACCTGTAGTCCCAGCTACTCCAGAGGCTGAGGTAGAAGGATTGCTTGAGCCCAGGAGTTCAAGGCTATGAGAACTCCCTGGAATTTGTGAGTGAGCTATGATCACGCCACTGACCTCCAGCTTAGATGATGGAGTGGGACCGAGTCTCAAAAAAAAAAAAAGTTTGGACAGGCTGCATGCAAGACACCACATTATCTGACCTTCTCTCCTTTCCCTCATAATGCTCCTTTCTGTCCCTCAACCTCCTCCAAGAAGCAGGAGCTCTGAGCTCAGTCCCCTGCAGAGCTTTGCCAGAGGTCTCTGGGTCTGTGCACTGCTGTTTCTCTCCCAGATCTTCACAGTTCTGCTTCCTTCATATCACCAAGGGCTTGGTTACCTCTTCCAAGTGACCTCCTTGGTCACGTGACCCAGTCTTCATGGCATTCACGTTTCTCTGGAATCATCTTGTTTATTTATTTGTTTTTGTGTGTATTCTCTCTCTTTCACCCCTGGGAACTAAGCTCCCTGAGGTCAGAGACCTAATCTTTTGCCACTGTACCATCATAGTTTGCATATAGTAGGTGCTCAATAATTATTAAAAGAACGGAGCTGGTGTGGTGGCTGCGACCTGTAATCCCAGCACTTTGGGAGGCCAAGGCTGGCAGATCACCTGAAGTCGAGAGTTCGAGACCAGCCTGACCAACATGAAGAAATCCCATCTCTACTAGAAATACAAAATTAGCCAGGCATGGTGGCAGGCACCTATAATCCCAGCTACTTGGGAGGCTGAGGCAGGAGAATTGCTTGAACCCAGGAGGTGAAGGTTGCAGTGAGCTGAGATTGCACCATTATACTCCAGCCTGGGCAACAAGAGTGAAACTCTGTCACAAAAAAACACAAAAATGAAAATACAAGAAGGGATGAGCTGGGCATGGTGGCTCCCGCCTATGTTCCCAGCTACTCTGGAAGATGAGGCAGAGGATTGCGTGAGGCCAAGAATTCAAGATCAGCCTGGGCAATGTAAGGAGATCCCATCTCTATAAAAAATTTTTTAATGAGCCAGGCATGGTGGTACATGCCTGTAGTCCTAGCTACTTGGGAGGCTGAAGTGAGGATCACCTGTGCCCAGGAGTTTGAGATCAGTCTGGAAAACAGAGCAGGAAAAATAAAATATAAAAACAAATGAAAAATGGTGTATCCAGGTATCTGACCCACAGGAATTCACAGAGGAGGGATGATGAGAAGGCGGTTCTATGACCGTGAGGCGAGGCAGAAGGGAAGGGGTACTGGCCCAGCTGCCCTCCGGAGGTCAGAGGAAGCCTCACTGCTCACGCTGAAGGGAATCCATATGTACAATGATTTGCAACGGCTGCCAGTGCAGGGAGGAGAGGCACCTGCCAGGGCAGGTGTCATTGGCTGGGTGGACTCAGGGTAAGGCCTGAGGTATGTCTGTTTCATCACTCCCAGAGCATCTCCATGGCTGCAGCGAAAAGCAAGGCATCCTGGAATGTTGCAGCTGGTAGCGGGGACACCTGGCTCAGGTCACAGCAAGTCCATGTGGACACAGAGGAGTCTTCTAGGGGTTAACCCCTGCCCCTTGGGGCCTCTGAAAGTCTAGAGAGATACAGACACTGTCATTTTTGAGTCTCTAGATAGCAAATAGACAAATGCCTAAACAGGGTTTCAGAAATTAGGGTATATTTTAAATGTTTGCCTTGAACAAACGAACATTTTAATATATTTAAAAATTATCGCCAGGCACAGTGGCTCACCGTGTAATCCCAACACTTTGGAAGGCAGAGGTGGGTGAATCACCTGAAGTCAGGAGTTTGAGACCAGCCTCATTCTCCCAAGTAGCTAGGACTATAGGCATGTGCCACCATGCCCAGCTCATTTAAAAAATGTTTTATAGAGATGAGATCTCATTACAACCTGGTGAAACCCTGTCTCTATTAAAAATTCAAAAAATTCGTTCAGTGTGGTGGCAGGTGACTGTAATCCCAGTTACTCAGGAGGCCGAGCAGGGGAATCACCTGGACCTGAGAGGTGGAGGTTGCAGTGAACCGATACCATGCCATTGCACTCCAGCCTAGGGGACAAAGCGAGACTCCATTTCAGAAAAAAAAAAAAAGAAGAAAAAGAAAAAAATTATCATGCAATGCAATCATGCTCTTCAGAAGATAATCATAGTTTTTAGGAAGAGTAATCAAGTTATATGTCCTGCAGGGGTGATCTGGGAGCAAACGGATGTTGTTGCAGGATGAACTTGTCTTTTTCATTTATTCATGCAGTGGGTCTCTGTGATCACATGAGGCATCCCAGTGGGAGACCCTTCAAAGCCTGAAGTCTGGCAAAGGCCATATGGTTTCCCTGAAACAGACCAAGGTCAGACAGTCCAGGGTGTGGGTCCCACTTGGGGAGCGTTTATGAACCTCAGCTTTCTGATCTAAAAATGGACACACTTTGTTTTTCACAGAGCTGATTGCAGGATGGATGGATGCGAAATGCTTTGCACTTACTAAATATTGGCTGCTAGGGTCACCTGCGGAGCTGGGGTTCCACCCCAAAGCTCCTGCTGTTTGTATACCACTCCTCTACCCCCATAAGCTCCTCTCTTGGAAAGGTTTCAGAACTCTTTGCTAAGAGACCTATCCCTTGAAAGCAGAAATGGGATTCTTTTCTCTCAAATCCATTCCTTTGGGGGAGGTCTTCAAAGAGAATTTTTGTAATTTCCCATTATAAAATTTTATGTGCAATTACAAACAATGAACTGTGAGCATTAATTGGGCAGATTGGGAGATTTTCTGTTTTTAAATCACAGATGCTTTTAAATCCTTCCAGACCACAGGAAACTGACCTGAGAAAATGGGTTGCTCTAGGGTGGACTGGCAGCCCAGGCAGCCAGCCAGTCACTCCTGCAGTTCTTGCTGCATCTTGGATTCTCTAGGAAAGGTGGCAACTGTGCACAGAAGAGCAATGGGGCAACAGGCTTCCCAGTTCTCTCAGCACACATGTGTTTGTGTGCTTAAATAACAGCTTTCTACCAAGTCATTCAGCCTGCTCAGCACATAGTAGGTGTGCATCCATCTATTCATTCAACCATCCACCTATCTAACCATCCATCCTTTCATCCATCCACCCATCTAACCACCCATCCATCTCTGTCCATCCAAACATACATCCATCTGTCTCTCCACTCATCCAACAATCCATCCATCCATTTATCCATCCATCCATGCTCTACCCATTCATTCATCCATCAACCATCCACCCATCCATCCACCCATCTATTTATATGTCATCCATCCATCCATGCATGCATCCAAACATTCATCCATGCATACAACAATCCATCTATCCATCCATCATCCAACTATCCATCCATACATCCATCTATTTATGTATCATCCATCCATCCATCTATGCATCCAAACATCGATCCATGCATCCAACTATCCATCCACCCACACATCCATCCATCCACTCATTCATCCATCAACCACTTATCCCTCCATCTATCTAACCATCCACCCATCTCACCATCAATTCATCCATGCATCCAAACATCAAACCATCTGTCCATCCATTCATTCACCCATCTAACCATTCATCCATTCATTCATCTACCCATCCATCCACCCATCCAATCATCTATCCACCCATCTATTCATCAACCACCCACCCTTTCCCCATCTATCCATCCATTAGCCATCCATTCACTTATCTAACCATCCACCCATCTATCCATCCATCTATCCATCCATCCAAGCAATATTTGTTGAGTACCTACTATGTGCCAAGCACTGGGCATACAGAAATGAACAAAACAAACAAAAATTCCTCCCCTTCTAGAGCCAATATTTAAACAATAGAGACAAAGACAGTAAACACAATGAATAAGAACATTATGCATTATATTAGAAGGCATTAAGTGCTTTGGAGAGAAACTAATTGGGATGGAGAAGGATAAAGTAGCGGGGAGCTGCAAGTTAAACAGTGTGGCCCAAGCAGCCCTCCCTGAGAATATGACATTTGAGAACAATTTGAAGGAGGCCAGGAAGCAAGCCAGAAGGAACCTGGGATGGGAGCGTTCCAGGCAGAGGGAAAGAGCAAATGCAAAGCCTCTGTGGGAGGCAGAGGGGAGAGGGCAGCGTGGGAGGCTGGTTCACCCTTGTCAGGACTTTGACTTTCACTCAGAAAAATGGGGAGACTTTGCAGGTTCCAAACAGAGAAGTGATATGCACTGATACACTGGGTTTTTGTTTGTTTGTTTGTTTTTTGAGACAGGATCTTGCTCTGTCATCCAGGCTGGAGTGCAGTGGCATGATCTCAGCTCACTGCAGCCTCGACCTCCTGGACTCAAGCGATCCTCCTGCCTCAGCCTCCTGAGCAGCCAAGACCACAGGCGAATACAATATGCCCATCTAATTTTTGTATTTTTTGTAGAGACAGTGTTTTTCCATGTTGCCCAGGCTGGTCTCAAACTCCTGAATTGAAGGGATCAGCCAGCCTCAGCCTCCCAAAGTGCTGGGATTACAGGCATGAGCCACCGTGCCCGGCTGGTACACTTTTTAAAATAACTGCTCTGGCTGCTGTGTTGAGGATAGAGCTACTCTGTACATTATCAAATCCACTGGCCGCAAGTGGCTGTTGAGTGCTTAAAATGTGGCTCATCTGAATTCAGCCGCATTATATATATATAATATATGTACAGTCTGGGTGTTAAAGACTATGAAAAAAAGGGAAACTATCTAATTAGCCATGTAAAAATATTGATTGTATGTTAACATGATAATTTTGTGGATATATTTGGTTAAAAATACATTATTAAAATTTAATTTATCCATTTCTGTTTACTTTTTTTGGTATGGCTACTACACGATTCCATGTGGCTTATATTGTTTCTGCTATGGACAGGCTAGGCCACAGGCAGAAGCTGGAGACAGGAGGCTGTGGTCAGACAGCTGAGCTGGGCGCCAGGCATGGTTGAATTCTAGGAGTGTTGGAAGCCATTTGTGATGGGTGTGGGCTGTTCACAGATGTGTGTGGATTAAGTACTTAGAGCAGGTGCTGTCCGTTGAGCTGGGGTGGAGGTGTGTGGACTGAGAGTTGAGGGGTAGAGTCAGAGGCCTCTGACTCCCTCTGCCCATGACCCAGGGAGGCTGGAGGGAAGCTGGGTGTCTCTAAGGTGCAGTGTAAGCCGAGGTCTCAGATGACAGGTGATTGAGTGAATTCAGGGCCTTTACTTCCTCATCTGTAAGATGGAGGCCATGAGACCCAAGCTCTTAGAGTGGTGAAAACTGAATGAGCGGGGAGATGGAAAGCCTGGAGTAGGTGAGGTGTGTAATTGATGGGGCCACTGCCATTATTCCAGGTGCAGGGACTGTGGGCAGGAGGACCAGGGGATGGGGAGCACCTGTCCCCCTTCTGTTCTACTTCTTCAAGAAGTCCCATGGCTGGGTACAGTGGCTCATGCCTGCGATCCCAGCACTTGGGAAGCCAAGGCAGGAGGATCAATTAAGGCCAGGAGTCCTAGACCCGCCTGGGCAACATGGCAAGATCTCATGTCTACAAAAATTTTTTATATTAGCCAGGTGCAGTGGCACAAGCCTGTAGTCCCAGCTACTTGGAAGGCTGAGGCAAGAGGATTGCTTGAGCCTGGGAATTTGAGGCTGCAGTGAGCCATGATCATGCCATTGCACTCCAGTCTGGGCAAGAGAGCCAGACTCCATCTTTAAAAAACAACAAACAAAAAGAAGGCCCACAAGACTACTGTACTTGCTGTATTATCAGTGCTCAAATAAGTTGACTGGCCTGCCAAAGAGGAAGGAGCCCCCCATTCTCTTCCCAGGGCATTGCCAAGGTTGCAGATGGAGGCCTGGTGGCTGTGGAGGAAGCAGGATGAAGGCACGGTCCCTCTACCCTGCAGCCTCCTCACCAGTTTGGAGGCAGAGGGGACATGAGCTAGGGGATGAAGGGTGCCTGGAGGTGGGATGCTGGGGGAGCCCTGCGGTCTAATAGAAAGATGGCGCTCCTGCAGGCGGTGCAGAAGCTGGGAGTGAAAGCTGTCTGGGACTCACGGCTCTGCCCTTTTGGTCTTTGCTGGCAGGGTAGGGCAGATGGAGTTTCTGCCTTCTTTTGCCACCAGCCCCCTTCGCACCCAGTCTAATGTGGCGCCTTGCACACAGTAGGTCCCGAATAAATATCCATTGCATTGAATGAGCAAGGCACTATTGGGATGCCCTAGGTAATGTCTGTTTAATGTACAGCAGGAAGAGCGCTGGAAGGAAGTACTGATCCCGCCTCTTATTGACTGAGTCATGCGCATCCCACATCTGCCCACCCAGGGCCGCTTCTCTCTGGGTTCCTTCCTTCCACTCTTGCTCCCTCAACCCCTTCACACAAACAGCCACTAGGAGGGATATATATATGACATACATGATATATCCATATATATATATGAAATTGGGTCTTGCTGTGTTTCCCAGGCTGGAGTGCAGTGGTGTGGTCACGGCTCACTGCAGCTTTCTTTGAATTCCTGGGCTCAAGAGATCCTCCTGCCTCAACCTCCCTCCCAAGTAGCTGGGACAAGAGGTGTACATTACTGCACCTGGCTAACTAATTTTTTTTTTTTGGTAGAGACGCAGTCTTGCTATGTTGCCCAGGCTAATCACGAATTTCTGGCTTCAAGTGATCCTCCCACCTCAGCACCTCAGCCTCACGAAATGCTGGGTTTACAGGGATGAGCCACCATGCCTGGCCAACAGTGGGAGATTTTGAAGATGTATGTCAGATTATGCTGCATCCCTGGTTAAAAGCGTCTATAGGCTTCCCTTTTAACTAGAATACAATGCAATCAGACCCTGATTGCATGCTCTGGCTCCATGCCTCTGGCCCTTTAAATGCTCTTATTCTCTATCATTTACTTGATGGACATTTGCTGCTTCCTTCCAACGTTACCTGGGTCTTGTCTTATTATTACCGTCTCAGTGCAAGTGTCTCCTTCTCGAGAAGACTCGAGCCCCAGCGTCTGAGAAACTCAATTACTTCCTATTTTAATATTGGTTGGCTATAGATCACCATCTGCAACATTCTTCTCTATGAATTTGGTTACCTATGTCCTGCTTCTCCCCACCAGAATATAAGCTTTCTGAAGCTTCATCCATCTTGGTCCACTTCTCACATCCAGCCCAGGACCTGGAACACAGTAGACACTCAATAAATACACATCAAGTAAATGAAGGCGCTTATTTATACTGATCTCGAGCACTCCATATGTATCATTTTATTTAGTCCTTGCAAGGCTCTTCTGTCATCACCCTTCTGGGGACAAGTGACCTGCTGTTGTGAGGACTGTAACTGAGTATGTCTGACCCTAAAGCTTGAGCTGTTGAACACCGTGTGATGCTGTCTTTCTGACCTGGGGTATGACCCTGTGGTATGGGTCACATCCCATTCCCTCTTGGAGCCCCAGCCTGTCCCTCTGACGCAGAGGGTGCTGGCTGTTAGCGCTTTGAAGTCTGCAGCTCAAACGATCGAGGGCTGGTTCTCAATAGGGGTATCAGTGTCTTCTTGGGAGGGTTATGTCTAGGGTATTCCCATGGGGACTTTACATCCTGAACTACTGTACTTGTTTTATTATAAATACACATGCATGTATTAGACTTTATTTATCTTCTTGATTCAGGTTAGGGCTTGTCTGTGAGTTTCATGTTAGCGTAGAAGAAGGGGTGTAACAGAAAGTGTTATGAAAGGAAGTGTCCTGTCATCAAGGGTAATGGAAGCTGCAGGAGGGGCCGCCTGGGGGTGGGGGCACACACTAGGAGCAGCAGGAGGGGCCTGCTGGGAGCTGAAGGGGTCCTACATCTGCACTGGGGAGGTGGTCCACAGGTGTGCATGTGCATAAAACTTCCATGAGCTGCTCACCAAAGATGGGTCCCTGGACTACTTGTAATACCAGGTTTTAAACATTAAATAAGATAATGCTAATATATGTGAAATATATAAACAAAAAAGTGGCTCTTGGGACAGGAACCACTGGGTCAAAGGTCTCTGCCTGCAGCCTGGGGGTCCTCCCTGGCCCCTCATCTAGTGAGGTTCTCTTCAGCTCCAGTATCGACTCCACCCTGACCCCATCCCTTGAAGATTCTCGGCGGGGCCCCCTGAACCCCACCCCATGCTCCCTTCCTAGTCTTTCTCATGTGGTGACCTGGTGACTTGCCAGTGGCCCCTTTGGCAATGAGTCCCAGCTGGCAGATGTGGCTCCCACTTCGGCGCCTGGGACACAAGCTCATTGCAGTGGTGTTTGTTGAATGAATAAGTGCCCACTGTGTGGGAGAGGAAAAGAGGGGTGGTGGCTCTTCCCTTCCCCAGGCTCCACAGTGTCTGCTCTAACTGGGGAGAATATGTACATTTAGACTCTGCAAGTCCAGAGGAGGGAGAGGAGGAAGGCCTGCCACACTCTGCCGGGTCAAGCTGGCCTTGGAGAATGTTCCAGTGGCAACATTAGAAGCAGCCACCACTGGCCTCAAGGCTCACTAGTCGTCCCATGTAATCCCACCCTTGAAGTGGGTACCTGGATGTCACCCATGCTAGAGGTGACCTGCCATCTCCGAGAGCTCCGGCCCCTTCCAGAGGCTGTACAGCGGAAGGAGCAGCCTGGGAGCCAGACTCCAGGGTTCCAGCTCCCCACCCTTACATTCCCTGCTCAGTCCTGCTCAAGTAAAAAGACAAGGAAGGAGGGAAGACAGCATTGTCCAGTTTCCTGACACTTCCTTAACTCCAAACACTGGGTCCTCCAGTGTCTGGTCTTTAAATCAGACTTCCTTATCACCCAAGATACAGATATGGTCTGATCTTTGGATACCACATTCATGAAACATACCTACATGAAAGCAGGAGGGATGGCAGTCAGACCTGAGGAAGCACTTCCTGACTATAGATGATAAAATACTGTCTTGGGAGAGTTGGATACAGTGGGCCTCCGCCCAGTGAGATCTGGGGTCTCTTGGGCTTTGGGTCTAATTCTCCTTAGGCTCCTGGCTCTTGAGACCCTCCTTGGAAAGAGTGAGGCCAGCCAGGCACGGGGCCTCGGGGGACCCATGTTTCTGTACTCATTGGAAAAGCAGGGGCCCAGGGACCCAGAGGGCACCTAGGGGAGAGCGCTGGCAAACTTTTCCAAGCAACTTGCCGGTGGCCTGAGGCCTCCTTTGACAACATAGCTTGCTGTCTCCCTGCGCTCAGCCCCCGTGGGTGCAGGGCCCTAGGGATGGGCCTCTGGGTGATTGGAGCTGGACAACAACTCCCAAGCAAACCTTCTCTCCGAGTTCCTTCCTAGGAGGGCCCTGACCCCAGAGTCTCACTTTCCAGTCCCTTCCCTCGGGGACCTGTCCCCTCTTGGGCTGGGGCTCAGCTCAGGTTGCTGAGCAGAGGCCACCAAAGACCCAGGGGACCAGGAGGAGCTAGAGAGAGCCCCAAGGATCCGGTGCTCCCAGGGCCTGTTGCCAGGGCCCCCACTTGGAGACTGGAGCTGCATCCCAGAGGTTCCAGAGGGTGGGGACTCCCTGGGGGCCACAAGAGGCCCTGGTGACAAAATGCAATATTCAAGTGGTTAATGATGGCACAAGGATCTGCAAGCAGCAGCTCACAGGGGCCTCCTGGCCACACGTTCACTTCTTAGGATTCCCAGCGGAAGGAGGGAGACCATGCTCCTCGGGGACGCAAATGCTGAGCGGCAGCTCCTGTTGTCTATTTCATTCACCTTCTCTTGCTGGCTGCCCCAGTGGAAGTTACTCATTCATTCAGTGTATATCTACCAGGCACCGTCTCTGTGCCAGGCGCCAGGGCTACAGCACTGAGCAAGATAGACAGAGGCCCTGATATCAAGGAGCTAACAGCAGTGAGCAGAGAAATCAGAAACAAACACAATGGCTTCTAATTGTGATAGGGACGTGTTGGCAGGAATTAGAACGACGTGACAGAAAGCGAGGGGTAGGAGAATGTTAAACCAATCCATCAGAAACGGCCTCTGTGAGGAGGGGACATTTCCTCTGAGGCTTGATGGATGCACTGAGGTCCTATAAGGGCAAAGGCCCCAAGGCAGATTCCAGGAACAGAGAGACAGCCTGAGTGCCAGGCATGGCAGTCAGGGGCATCTCAAAGGTGTGATCAGCAAGGGCCCATCATGCTGGGCTGGGCTGGGCTGGCAGGGGGTGTGTGCTGGATTTTACTCGGATAGTCAGGGAAGCCACTGGAATCCATAGCCAGGATTGATGTGATCAGCTCTACATTTGGAGGGCACTGCCCTGGAGGCCACGAACGGAGCGGTTGGAAGGGCCAGTAAGGGCGTGCAGAGGACGGATCAGAGGGACTCCTTGAGAGCCCTGAGCCCTCTGTAGGTGGGTGAGACACAGTGCTGGCTTCCATCTCACTCTTCAAGGTAACAAAAGGGTGGCCTATGGAGGCATTTGCAACTTGCAACTAGGGTTTACCCTGCTTTTTCTTTTTTCTTTTTGAGACAGAGCCTTGCTCTGTTGCCCAGGCTGGAGTTCAGTGGCACAAACATAGCTTACTGTAGCCTTGAATTCCTGGGCTCAAGCAATCCTTCTGCCTTAGCCTCCTGGGTAGCTGGGACTACATGGGGTCTTGCTATGTTGCCTAGGCTGGTCTTGAATTCCTAGCCTTGAGTGATCCTTTCACCTCAGCTTCCCAAACTGCTGGGATGACAGGCATAAGCCACTGTGCCTGACCTTACCCTGCATTTTAATTAACCATCTGTGGTTGCTGAATGGTTAGAAGAGGATTTCAGGCTATTATTTAAAAATGTATAGATGGGGCTGGGCACGGTGACTTACACCTATAATCTCAGGAGCGCGGGAGTCTGAGGTGGAAGAATCGCTTTAGTACAGGAGTTCAACATTACAGTGAGCTATGATCAAACCACTGCATTTCAGCCTGGCTGACAGAGTGAGACCCTGTCTCTACAAATACACACACACACACACACACACACACACACACACACACACACACGTTCTGCTTTCTGAAATGTGGAGCAAGAAGGCACCTGAGTTCAACTCTGGCCTGGGAAGACCAGGCCAGACCAGGCAGCTGGTCAGGGGCACCATGACCAGCCCACCCACTGGGCGACCTCCGCTTCCTGGGATGAAGCAATCCTCCTGGCTCATGCTTCTCAAGCCGAGCACTTTGAGAGGCCGAGGTGGATGAATCAGCTGAGGTCAGGAGTTTGAGACCAGCCATCCAACATGGAGAAACCCCATCTCTACTAAAAACACAAAAATTAGACGGGTGTGGTGGTACATGCCTGTAATCCCAGCTACTCGGGAGGCTGAGGCAGGAGAATCACTTGAACCCAGGAAGCGGAGGTTTCACTGAGCCAAGACTGTGCCATTGAACTCCAGCCTGGGCAACAAGAACAAAACTCAGTCTCAATAAATAAATAAATAAAAATAAAACTAAGTAAGAAGCCCGTCTCCTCAGGGGACTGAGACTTAATGAGAATACCCGTAAGGCTCATGCTTCAGGGTGGGGCAGGGGCACATGCTCTTCTCTTTATTTGATGGATATTTACTGTGGGCCACACAGTGCCAGGTTTGGGGATTCCACAGGGAACACCAGCGACCTGTAGCTTATCCTCATGGAGCTGGAACTCTTGAGCAATCCTTGAGTCAGCAACGCCAAGTGTGACGGAGCCACAGAAGGGCAAGGTGGGGTGGGGAGGCAGGGGCACCCCAAAGCAGGCACCGACTGCCCCTTAGGGAGGCGCTGTGTGAGACGCCCCCACTCCAGTGTCTCCATTATATAACAGTAATATAGCCAGTTTCTTTTTTTCTTTTTTCTTTTTGACAGAGGGTCTCATTCTGTGGCCCAGGCTAGAATGAATGACCTTATCATGGCTCACTGCAACCTTGGCCTCCTGTGCTCAAGCTACCCTCCCGCCTTGGCCTCCCGAGCAGGGGTGTGCCACCACGTTGGCTAATTTGTTATTATTATTTATTGATGTTAATTTTTCTTTTTTAGAGATGGGGTCTCACTATGTTGACCAGGCTGGTCTCAAGCTCCTGGGACATGGCCAGTTTCTATGAGTAAGGACTGGGTGACATTTTGGTTTGTGTTCAGGGATGAAGTGGTAGGAAAAGTATTCACTAGAAACACCAGAGTGGTCCCCAGTGCAGGGAGGTGGTTGCATTGTGAGAGAAATGAGGGCCTGGAGGTCAATGGAGAAAGGAGGAGATGTGCTTGTGCTTCTATTTCACTTAGCCCTGGAGGGAGCAGTGGGCAGAGCAGCCTGACTGTTAAGATGAGACCAGCCTGGCCAACATGGTGAAACCCTGTCTCTACTAAAAATATAAAAATTAGCTGGGCATGGTGGCAGGTGCCTGTAATCCCAGCTACTCGGGAGGCTGAGACAGGAGAATCCCTTAAACTTGGAAAGTGGAGGTTGCAGTGAGCCAAGATTGCGCCACCGCACTCCAGCCTGGGCAACGGAATGAGACTCCATCTCAAAAAAAAAAAAAAGTTGAGCCCTTTTCTCTCTTTCCTCCTCCACCTCACATCCCGAGAGGCAGTCCCATACATGAAATGAGTTGGGTTGGAATTCTGCTATTATCACCAAGACTGTGGGCCCCTACGGTAGCCCCACAGCACTCCCCATGGCAGGGGTGCCCATCTGGTGGCTTTTGCTGCCAGCCCCTGACCTCCTCTGGCCCCTGTGCAGGAGGCACGTCAGGGAGGTGGGGAGTGGGCGCTCCCCAGAGATGCTCCCAGCGGGAGCAGCTCAAGCTCCCTGCTATGTCTTCCCAGGACTCCCCAGCCACCACAGTAGTCACCAGGGCAATGGCATGCTCTGCCCCCGCTTCCCTGCCCAGCCTGGACTATCTTCCCCCACTTCCTCTC
This sequence comes from Callithrix jacchus, assembly GCF_049354715.1. Classification (NCBI taxonomy): domain Eukaryota; kingdom Metazoa; phylum Chordata; class Mammalia; order Primates; family Cebidae; genus Callithrix; species Callithrix jacchus. The sequence goes on along the minus strand of NC_133521.1, from coordinate 7,680,733 downwards.
CTTGGTAAATTCAGGGGTCCACTCCCAGACCTTTGCTGACATCTTGCCCAGCAGCTGGTCCCTTTTCCTCTAAGCTCCCCTGACAGTTTCTCAGACATCCGTTGTCACAGATGTACACAGGGGCACGATTACATACTTGGCATTTTTATTAAAATCAATGTTTTAAAATTTCTTATTAAGTTTTTAAAGGCAGGGTCTTGCTCTGTTACCCAGGCTGGAGGGCAGTGGCGTGATCACAGTTCACTGGAGCCTTGAACTCCTGGGCTCAAGTGATCCTCCCACCTCAGCCTCCTGAGTAGCTGGGACTATAGGCACATGCCACCATGCTGGCTATTTTCTTTTTTAAGTTTTTATAGAGACAGGGGTCTCACTATGTTACCCAGGCTGGTCTTGAACTCCTGGACTCAAGTGAACCTCCTGCCTCGGCCTCCCAAAGTGTTGGGACTACATCTGGCCTAAATCAATGTTTTAATTGACTCACATTTTTTATTGTGACAAAATGCATAGAATGGAAAATTTACCATTTTAACCATGTTTAGGTGTACAATTCAGTGGCACTAAAATTATGCAATCATCACCACTACACATCTGCAGAACCTTCCCATTACCCCAGACGGAAACTCTATCCCCACTAAATACTGACCCCCATCCTCCCCTCCCCCAGCCCTTCTGTCTCTATATTTCTGTTCTAGAGACCTCAGATCAGTGGAATCGCACAAAGTTTGTCTTTCTATGTTTGGCTTATTTTACTTAGCAGAATGTTTCGAGGTTCTTTCATGTTGTAGCATGTATCAGAATTTCCACCATAAGTATAGTCTACATTTTGTTTATCTGTCCATCTGTTGATGAATATTCAGATTGGCTAACTTTCTTTTTTCTTTTTCTGAGACAGAGTCTCACTCTGTTGCCCAGGCTGGAGTGCAGTGGTGCGATCTCGGCTCACTGCGACCTCCACCTCCCAGGTTCTAGTGGTTCTCCTGCTTCAGCCTCTCGAGTAGCTGGGATTACAGGTGCATGCCACCACACCTGGCTAATTTTTATATTTTTAGTAGAGACAAGGTTTCACCATGTTGGCCAGGCTGCTCTTGAACTCCTGACTTCAAGTGATTCACCCACGTCAGTCTCCCTAAGTGCTGGGATTACAGGTGTGAGCCACCACACCCAGCTAGGTTGGCTCACTTTTTAAATTCAGCTATTCCCTAAGCAATAATATCCATGAAACCAAGAATTGCACAGTAAAATTGGTTTTCAATACTCATTAAAATAAATACATAACTAGCAAAGTAAAAATGAAAAAGTGTGTCTGCAACCACTGGGGTGACCCTGCCTACCACCAGGGCTTCACATGCCACTCTGGGCAGCATAGAGGTCCCAGACTGTGTATATGTACAGGACAAAGCCAAGTGTCACCCATGGCTGAAGCTCCAGACTTAACCAATGTCTAGTGCCTTATCATTGCGGGAATTACTTGCTCAATTGTTTAGGTCCAGGGGCTCAGAGTCTTCTCTGGCCAGGAAAAGCTAGGGCTGAAGTCCTTTAACACGAAGCACAATCCAAGAACTAATGGCCCCACCAACTTGTGCCAGGACTGGGGGCTGTGCCTAGGGCCCTTGGATCTGGGCTGTAACAACGACACCTGTGCTGCACACAGATTCCTTCACCCAGGCCACTTCAGTACACACCAGCCTGATTTCCAACTGCCAATTCCCACGTCCCTTTGCCTGTGGGTGCTTTCTGGGTACGGGAGCCAGACATCAGCCCCCACCCCACTTTTAGCTCGTAGTGAGCTCTGCAGCTGGAGCTAGAAATCACATTGACACCTGACTTCTGTCCTGAGTCCCTTTGGCTAAGAGTCCTCCTCATTACATCCTTTTCTCTCTTTTCTTTTCTTTCTTTTTTTTTTTTTTTCTTTTTAAGACAGAGTCTCGCTCTGTCGCCCAAGCTGGAGTGCAGTGTTGCAACCTCGGCTCAGTCTCCTGAGTAGCTGAGATTACAGATGTGCGCCATCACGCCCAGCTAATTTTTGTATTTTTGGTAGAGACTGGGTTTCACCATGTTGGCCAGGCTGGTCTCAAAACTCCTGACCTCAAGTGATCCACCCGCCTCGGTCTCCCAAAGTGCTGGGAGTGCAGGCATGAGCCACCACACCTGGCTGCTATTTTTTTTTTTTTTTTAGAGATTGGGTCTTGCTCTGTTGCCCAGGCTGGAGTGCAGTAGTGTGATCATAGCTCACTGCAGCCTAAAACTCCTGGGCTCAAGCAATTCTCCTGCTTCAGCCTCCCAAGCAGTTAGGACCATGGTGCCCAGCTCATTTTTCCCTTTTCTTTTAAATTGCAATTTGAGAATGGAGTTGAGTAAGGACTGGAAACTGTCTCCCTTTCCAGTGGTCTGTTGCCACAGAGGGTAACCCCAACTGGATAGGGCTTCTCAAAGAAAGGGAAACAGTAATTAGCATATGAAATTCTTACTTCCAATATTATTAAATTTGTTACACTTATATGGTGCAGAGCATATTGAAAAGGCAAATTAAAATGTTATGTGTTAATAAGCTTGGATTAAATTGGGCTTTGAGAACTCAGGGAAGCGACGTTAGTCCCACATGGATGCTATGTAGGGTTTTTAGGCACTGTTCCCTCCCCTTGAAGTTGCTACCACCAAAATGACTCAAGACATGGGATCTTAAGAGAAAACCCCAGCCTGAAAGCACAGATTTGTGAGTGTGTTGAAGTGTCTGCTTAAAAGTGGGTTCCTCTACATTTCTGCCCCCTGACAGGTGTGTGGAGAGAGGAAGAGGAAATTAAGAAAGCTCTTGATAAAACAGGGAAAAGCCTACTCTCAGCAGAGCAACCCCAAGGAACTGGAGCCACCTACACGAACACCCCTTCCTCCCATAGGCACTTGGTGACTGGCCTCCCAAGCTTGGAGAACATGAGGGAATAATCTGGCTGGGGTTGTGTTTCTCCAGATCCATGGAAGGATGGAATGAGGACACTCTTAGCCAGTGTGACTCAGGACAGAAGCCAGAAAATGTGAGCTGCTCTCTCACGGCAAGGTCCGTCCTGAGGTCCTGACCACATCCTGGGGTTTCCTCATGCCAAGGCTGGTGGCATTTTAAAGCTCTCCTTTGCAAATGCCATGTTCTTCCCCAATCTCCTCTTATCTCAAACTCCCTCCAGTGGTGGTCCTCCAGTGACCCCTTCCTCCACCCTCTGCTCTTTTTATACTGTAAACCTTCTGTTTGTGGAAGGGTGACTTTTGCCACTCCCCACGTTTCTTTTTGCACCTCCTCCTCTGCTGATCCCTCTAGGTCTCTCTTCTCCATCTAGATCTTCCCCCCACACCTGTTTGTTTGTTTGTTTGTTTGTTTTGTTTTGAGATGGAATTCTGTTCTGTTATCCAGGCTGGAGTGCAGTGGCACAATCATAGCCCACGGCAGCCTGCTGCAACTCCTGGCTTAAGTGACCCTCCTGCATCAGCCTCCCAAAGTGCTGGGATTACAGGCGTGAGCCACTGTTCATGGCTCTCCAAACTGTTATGCCCTGTGTACATAGGTCACCTCCACACAGGACCCCTAAGCTCAACATCCTCCAGTGGAGACTACCCTCTTCCCCCATGACAGTGTCCTACCTTGTGCCTCATCTATCCTAGTATCTCAGCTGTAATCCAGGGGATGACCTGCCTACAGAAAGGGGCTCCCACCACCAGTTTCCTCTGAGCTATTCTAACCTTGATTAAGCCCCTCTTCATCTTGCTTACTCTCCACTTGCATGTGTACCTCATTCTTCCTGGATGTGGGACAAGAACTCAGGCAAAGGTGCCACCAGCCACAGAGGTTTCCAGCCAGCAAAGCAACACCCCAAGGATCCTGTAACAATATACTATGCATATATCTATATACTGTACCATATATGCTATGTACTATATGACATATGTATTTTTAGATATGTTATATATAAAATATATAAATTGTATTATATATAAAAATATTACTTTTACATAATAATATACAGTATAATATATTGTACGAATTATAATTTGATTCAATTGCTGATTTGTCTCCCAGCACTGGCTTTACTTCATCCAGTCACTCTGTCTAGCAGCCTCTGGAGGGGTAAGATCCCTCAGTGACCCCCACTGTTCTTGGCTTGAACTCCAGACCCTGCCGAGTGACTGGCAAGGGCCTCTGGGTCCCTGTGCTTACTCATCCCCAGGTGCAGCTCTGGCTCCTCCCCACAGGCACCACAAGATCCTGCTACACTGGTCTCTGCCCTAAGAGGCAAAATAGGATAGCAGCTATGCCTGGGCATTGGAGGCAGTCTGCCTGGGTTTCATTCCCAGCTCTTCTACTTGTCAACTCTGACTTTGCAGAAGGTCTCCACTTTCCTTAGTAAGTTGTGGGGACTTGATGAGCTAGTAAATGAAGAGAATTTAGAATGATACCTGGCACATGTAAGTGCCCATTATCTATGTCAGGTGTTACCATCATCATCATTATTATTACTCTCTGAACACACTGTAGCAGATCTCAAACACGGCCTCCCATCAAGAGCCAGAGCTCATGGCTCCTGTCCTTGAATCTAGGTGGGCTTGTGACTGCTTCAACCAACAGAAGGCAGCAGAAGTGCTGTTTTGTAGCTTCCAAGGCTGGGTTATAAAAGGCAGCTTTTATCTTTACTCATCATTAGAGCCCTGACCTTTGGTCTGACTACCCTGAGACCACCATGACGTGAAGAAGCCCAAGCCGGGTGTAGACACACCCTGACCGGCAGTCTTAGTCTCTGAGTCAGTCTGGTCGAGAGCCAGACATGTGAATAAATGAGACTTCAGATGATTTCAGCCCCTGGTTTTGAGTTGTGTCAGCCTCAAGTTTTCCAGCTGACTCCCCAGACATTGAGGACTACAGCCAAGCTGTCTCCTCTCTGCCCCATCAAAATTTCTGACCTATAGTCTGTGAACTTAATAACATTATTGTTTTAAGCTGCTAAATTTTGGAGTCATTTGTTACACAGCAAGTGATAACTGATATGCACACGATGCTCTTCTTCTCTGGCAAACTCCTATACATTCTGCAAGAACCTGAAAAAATGTTACCTCCTCTGTGAAGCCTTCCCCAGTTCCTCTCTGCCCTGGAAGCTTCTCATGTGCATGCCTCCCGTGGGCTTTTCTTCCCTGTGTGGATCTGTTTTGAGTTCATCTCTCCCCTCAGACCAGACACCCCACATAGTAGGAACTTAGATCTACCTTTCTGTCTCCCCCATCTGGTCAGGGCTGCACAGGGTGGAAACCACGCTGCTTATCCCTGACAACAGCATCAACGACGAGGCTGGCTCGTGCTTTCTGAGCACTTACTACCTGCCAGTGTTGTCCTGAGGTTTTTCATGAATTAACTCATTTAATCTATACCACCACCCTATGAGGAAGACATGTCATCAGTTCATCCGTTTCCTTTTTTTTTTTGTTTGAGATGGAATCTCGCTCTGTCGCCCAGGCTGGCATGCAATGATGCGATCTCGACTCACTGTGATCTCTGCCTCCTGGGATGAAGCAATCCTCCTGCCTCGGCCTCCTGAGTAGCTGGGACCATATGCGCATGCCACCACATCCAGCTAATTTTTGTATTTTTAGTAGAGATGGAGTTTTACCATATTGACCAGGCCGCTCTCAAACTCCTGACCTCAGGTAATCCGCCTGCCTCGGCCTCCCAAAGTACTGGGATTACAGAGGCTCTGTGCCTCTTTCGAGTTTTGTGTATACTGAATTTCCCTCATTACATAACCCATTTATTCCTTCCTTTATTCTCAGCTACTCTTTCTCCTTCTCTCCATTTATGCCCAAACTTTTCCCTCTGTGGAAGAACATTAGTTTTGGCCACTGTGCTCATCCGTACTGCAGGCAGCAGAGCTAGTCCAATAAGTGCCTCCTCGAGTCCACTCCCATTCAGATAAAGATTACCCAGTGCGCAGCTAGTGGGCTGTTTTTAGCACCAGTCAATAGAGCTGCTTTCACTGTGAACCCTGATTTTGCCAGAGGGTGTGAAGGCACAACACGCCCCCTCAGGCCCTTAGGAATTCCAGTCTGGCACCTGGCGACAAAGTGAGACTCTGTCTCAAAAACAAAACAAAACAAAAACAGTTACAATTTATTGCCTAGGAATCATCCCAGCTTCCGCTTCCAGTACTTGGATTTGCTGCCCTGGTCTGACTACTGCATCAGGTAAGAAAAAGGGAAAAAAGGCTGGGCATGGTGGTTCACATCTGTAATCCCAGCACTTTGGGAGGCTGAGGTGGGCAGATTATGAAGTCAGGAGTTCGAGACCAGCCTGGTCAACATGGTGAAACCCTGTCTCTACTAAAAATACAAAAAATTAGCCAGGCGTAGTGGTGGGTGCCTGTAATCCCAGCTACTCAGGAGGCTGAGGCAAGAGAATCGTTTGAGCCCAGGAGGCAGAGGTTGTAGTGAGCCAAGATCAGGCCACTGCACTCCAGCCCTGGCAACAGAGGGAGACTCCTTCTCAAAAAAAAAAAAAAAAAAAAAGGAAGAAAGAAAAAAAAAATGGGGAAAAAAGTTGATGGGATATGGGGAAGACAGAAAAAAAGGACAGGCATTATGCCAGCGCCCTCCTCCTCTGGCAAGAATTGCATCATCACACCGGAGTGGTGATATGGTCAGATATGAGCAGGAACCTATGCATGCAAAGGTCCCTCTGGCTGTTTTGTGGCGAATCCACAGGAGAGGAACAAAACAATGGGCCACCTAGGAGGCAACTTGCAGTTTGTGTGAGAGTAATGCTGGTAGGCCCTTGGGTGGTGGCTGCAAGCCGGAAGGGACAGGGACAACTGAGGGAGAAGGAGCCAGTGGGAAGCCCCTTCCCAGTAGGATGAGCTCAGACATGGCTTTGTTTGTGGCTTCAGGATTTGCATCCTGAAAGGTTTTAAGACTGGCTCTGTGGCTGGTGGGGTCCTGGGGCTGGGGTGGGCACACGTTCCAGGGCCAGCCACACGTGAGGCCCAGAAAAAATGAATCCTGAAGAGTCCTGAATCCTGGAGGGTGCTTACGGAATCTTTTCACTACCATTGCTTCTTTCCAGGCAGAATTTCCGAGGAGGCTTAAGAAAGCTTTCCTGAACTGGGAATGGTGGCTCAAGCCTGTAATCCCAGCAACCTGGGGGCTGTGACAGGAGATTGCTTGAGGCCAGGATTTGGGAACAGTCTGGGCAACATAGCCGGACTCTATCTCTAAAAAAAAGCTTTTTTTTAATTAGCTGGGTATGGTGACATATACCTATAATCTCAGCTACTTGGGAGGCTGGGGTGAGAAGATCACAGGAGCCCAGGAATTGGAGGCTACAGTGATACATAAGGGCACCACTGCACTCCAGCCTGGGCCATGGAGTGAGACCCAGACTCTTAAAAAAAAAAAAGCCTTCCTGAGGAGCAGGAGCTGGAGGCAGCTTCCCAAACCAGTGAAGCATGTTCTCGGTCCATCTGGGCAGGAGGAAGGATGATTGGCGAGCTGTCCAGATGGTATTTGGGGCCCAGGTGCCCTCTCTGGCTCTGGACACAAGGCGCTCATCCAGACAGGGCCTGGGGAGACTGTCCGCAAAGTGCTGGGACACCAAGCCACAGTGACGTCCTGAGTGTGCCGAAGCCGGAGGAGGGCACTCTGCCCTGCAGCCCCCATCCTCATGGACAGAGCCCTGACCTGGTTCCAGAGCCCAAGCCTGCCTTGGCCCTCCTCCCACTGGCCAGGGCTCGGGGCTCTGACAGCCAGGCCTGCAGGGTAGGGGGCGTCTGAGCAGCTACTGTCTCTCCAACCTGTTCTGTCTTCAGCCCTGCCATGGTAAAGACAACCCCCTCTCCCACTGTTAGAAGCTCAACCGTTTCACCCTAAATTTCACATGCTGAAGCCCTGAACCCCAGCACCTCAGAATGTATTTGGCAACAGGGCTTTAAAGAGGTCATGAAGATAAAAAGAAGTCTTTAGGTTTGGCCCTCATTCAGTATGTCTACCAGCCTTATAAAATGAGATGAGGACATATAGATGGGGAACGATGGCTCACACCCGTAATCCCAGCACTTTGGGAGGCCAAGGTTGGCAGATCACTTGAGGTCAGGAGTTCCAGACCAGCCTGGCCAACATGACAAAACCCCATCTCTACCAAAAAGGACAAAAATTAGCCGGGAGTGCTGCCCCACTGCCTCCTGCTCTGCTTTCCAGACACACAGGGGCCGCCTCTGCCTACAGTTCCAGCTACTCGGGATGCTGAGGTGGGAGAATCGCTTGAACCCAGAAAGTGGAGGTTGCAGTGAGCCAAGATCATGCTACTGCACCAGCCTGGGCAACAGAGCAAGACCCTGACTCAAAAAAAAAAAAAGATGAGGACATAGACTCATACTCAGGGAAGACCGCAAAGACCTGGGAAGAGGACAGCTTCTGTGAGTCAAGAAGAGAGCTCCCAGAAGAAACCACCCTGCTGACCGTATCTCGCCCATGGACTTCCAGCCTCCAGAATTGAGAAAAAGTATATTTCTCGTGCTGAAGCTGCACAATCTGCAATGCTTTGTTACGGCAGCCCTAGAAACAAGCGCAGCCACCCTCACAGCAATAACGGCGGCCAAAACACACTGCAGGCTTGCCCAGTGCCAGACGCAGCGACAAGCCTGATCCACGTGTCACTCAGGGTTGTTCATGATTCTCACTAACCCTATGGATCAGGGACCTTGTGACCAGCCTGCCTCTGCCACCTGCCAGCTGTGTCGCCTGGTGAGATTACTTTGCCTCTCTGGGCCTTAGTTCCTTCATTTGTTCTCTGATGTACCCATACCCCAGGGTGGTTTTAAGGAATGATTTAAACATAAAGAGGGTTTAGAGAAGTTTCTGGAACATGCCTGGTACTCACTAAATGTTGGCTTTTATTCTTCTCATTTCACTGATGTGGAAACAGAGAATCTGAGAAGTTAAGTAACTTGCTCAAGGTGACACAGCTAGCAAGCAGTGGGGCCAGGTTCAAGCCCAAACAAGGCTGACTGCAAATGAACTCAACTGTGCTGCCCCACTGCCTCCCGCTCAGCTTCCTAGGCACACAGCGGTCACCTCTGCGACTTAGCCTGCTATACTCCTAGACTGCAGCCAGCCACGCTGCAGCCAATGTCCCTTTGGGGTCTGCCTCCCCTGCCACCTCGAGCCTCTCGTTGGGACTGGAGCAGCCCCAGCTCTGAACACAGGGCTCTGGATGTTTGTTTGGGAACCACGTTCAAGTTGCTCTCAGTCTGAAGTTAGCTCCAGGCCCTGTCCTCTCGGTTCATCTCTGCCTCTAATGCTCCCTGCAGCCCTAAGCATGGGGTAGGCAGGGGATGTGAGGTTCAGAGAGGTGGAGTCACTTTCCCAAGGATACATGGGGCAGAGTAAGGAGGAGACTCCTGCCCTTCTGACAGCCTCAGCTCCTGACCTCTGGCTCCCCAGGCCAGGCAGCTCCAGGAGGGAGATGGGACTTGCCTGGGGCTATGGGAGGGGCCATGACCCTGTGCTGTGTGTCTGCTGGGCACAGGCCTGTGCTGGCCTCCCCAGATGCTGTGGCGCCACTACACCTGCTGCAGTGACAGCCACATATATCTGAAAAACCACTCCATGAGCAAAGAGTCCCACATGACAAGGAGGGTTGTGAGGGACATCTTGGGAGACCTGTGGCCCTCTCTGGAAAGAGCTGTGTCCAGCCAGGGGTGTGGCTTATGCTTGTAATCCCACCACTTTGGGAGGTTGAGGCAGGAGGATCAGCTCAGGAGTTCGAGACTAGCCTAGGCAATATAGCAAGGCCCTGTCTAAAAAAAAAGTTGAAAAAAATAGCCAGATGTGGTGGCGTGTGCCTGTAGTCCCAACTACTTGGGAGGCTGAGGTGGGAGGATAGTCTGAGCCCAGGAGATTGAGACTACAGGGAGCTATGATGACATCACTGCACTCTAGCCTGGGCAGCAGAGCAAGACCCTGTCTCAGCAACAACTTGTGTCCAGAAATGAGTGTCCGTGCTCCATCTCTTCTCCACCTGGTGAGCGGTGTCCAGCCCACACTTCCTGCATCCTCTGCGAGCCATAAGCAGAAGACGGGGTGGTTGATGGTGGAGACAAGAAAATCCAGCAGACCTCGTCTGCTTGGCGGGCCCACTGTCAGCCCCTCTACCTGCTAAGGCCGGAGAGGTGGCTACACGGTTCCTTAGACCACAGACTAAAACAGTGAAACAGGCCAGGGGGCTCCTCGTATACTTCTCACCTCCTCACTCACACTGGCCTTGGGCATCTGAGCTGCTGTTTTTGTGTGTTTGTTTTGAAGAGCCAGGGACCAAGAAAGGGTTAAGCAGCTCGCAGTCTGACTTGGGAAACTAGACGTTCTCGCTCCCAGCTGACTGCCCACAGGCCTTTGTCATCAGGCCTGTGCTGGGGTGGGAGGTCTCTGGGTATCCCCACCCATCTGGCCACCCTGTCCCAGCACTATCGTCTCTCATCTAGCAGCTGGGACAGCCTCTCACTGCTCTTGCCCTGTCCCTGCAGCCTATGGGAGCTCTCTGCCCTCAGTTGGTGCTTACCCTCCAAAATCCTTTTAAGTGGTTTTGTACTGTTCCTATTAATAGGGTGAATCAAAGCTTCTTAAGTGGCCCCGTGGCCTGCCCGAACTGACCCTCTACCCGCCCACTTAGGCCATGCTGTTTCTCCTCAAATGTGCCACTCTTGGTGGTCCTCTCAGCTTGAGATACTTTCCTATCTCCCTGCCCATTCTCCCTCCCAGCCCGTGGCTGTGTACCAACAGATCTTGGTCCCAGTTTTCACTGGGCCCACCTGGAGACTCGTTCTCCCCTGATGTCCGGGGCAGGCAATACCAATCAATCACAAGGGGCAGGTGCAATGAAACCCATCTGCCACCGTGCACAAGTTCAGATCCCAAGGTCCCTCTCAGCTTTCCCTTATGCTTTCTAAGACTGCTCCAGCCTCAATTTGCCCTTCTGCAGAATGGGGAGAGGGAGATCCTGCCTCCTCTCTCATTCGAGGAGCTGAGAGTGTGAATCAGGGTGGCTGTTTTCATCTGGGTATCTATTTCCTTGGTGCCTGCCCTGCCCCTAGCCCCAGAATATCCCCTTCTATCCATGGATTTCCACTCTGATACCGATAACTCCCAATATCTAGCATAATGCACCCACCAGCAGGTATTAGGATGTTTAAAGTGTCCATGTAGATGCGGGCTCACGTGCTGCAGCCTCTTGGCTCTGAGTAAAAGTTACTGATTTTTACCTGCTAGTAACATCCTACTGCAAGTTTCTGAAGCAGGAAACGGTATGTGGCAGTGGAGGCCATGGGGCTTGCTGGGCATGGGGCCTTCCTAGGTGACATACAAAGGCACCACTCCCGCTTGTTGGGAGGGGGGTGTTCTATGCAGGAGGGTTCATCTCCAAATGATTCAATGGCAGTTGGCAGTTGCATGGGGTCAAAAATGAGCACAGGACCCTGATCTGGAGACCTGGGTATTTCCGAGTTCCAGTTCTGTCCCTTGACTCCGATCTGGGAGTATCTGGACACACCTTGCCCCTCTCCGCCCTGAGTGTCCCTGTCTATACAATGAAAGGGAACATAAGTCAGTAATCGATGTCTTCTGGTTCTCCAACTGCTGCAGAAAAAGTCAGAAATCCAGATTTTGTTGTGAAATTTACTGATCTGTACCTGCTAGTAACGAATTCACAATTTAATGAGATATTGTGAGGATTTAAGGAAACATGCCAGTGAGCCAGGCTGGGCCCGGGACCACTGCTCGCTAACTTTGGACCGGAACATTTCTGCCCCGTGTTCAATACTGTAGTTCTCATCAGGGCTATACGTTGGAATTACCTGGGGATGGGGGGGGGGGAAACTAACTCTCCACTTCCCTAGAATGCTGATTCAACGGCCAGGGGTCGAGCATCTGGAACATGGGGAGCAGCTGAAGGGCTGACTCCTGGCTGCTTCACAGGCTGGCCGGGTGGCTGGGGTAGGTTCCATCACACCACTGAGCCTCATCTTCGCCATCTGAGCAGTGGGGGTGTGGGCATACAGGCAGCATTCTCTTAGGTAAAGGGCTTGGCACATAAAAAAGGTTCCCAGTGGATAACTCCGTACACTCTCCCTTCCCTGCCCTCTTTCTGTGCTGCCACAATGGTGTGCATGAATGTCCTGGCTGATGCTCTCAAGAGCACCAACAATGCTGAAAAGAGAGGCAAACGCTTATTAGGCTGTGCTCCAAAGCCAGCGTCTGGTTTCTGACTGTGACGATGAAGCATGGTTACATTGGTGAATTTGAAATCATGGATGACACAGAGCTGGGAAAATTGTCGTGAACCTCACAGGCAGGCGAAACAAGTGTGGAGTGATCAGCCCCAGATTCGATGTGCAACTCAAAGATCTAGAAAACAGCAGAATAATCTGCTTCCATCCCGCCAGTTTGGTTTCATTGTATTGACAATCTCAGCCGGCATCACGGACCATGAAGAAGAAAGAAGAAAACACACAGGAGGGGAAATCCTGGAATTCTTTTTCTAGGGATGTAATACTTATATTTACAAAGAAAATGCCTCATGGACAAACAATAAAAATAAAAATAAGTAAAAAAAGGTTCCCAGTGAATTGAGGGTGGAAAAGCAGTTGGAAGCTGCTTGACTTAGAAGCTTGAACCTGGCTTTGGAATACAAACCCTCTGGCCGCCTCGGCCTCCCAAAGTGTTTCCCTGGGAAATCCCCAGGCAGCGAGAGACAGTAGGTATAATTGGCCCATTTGACCGATGGTGCTCCCTCAGGGAGACTCAGTCTGGGACGAGCAGAGTTTGTTTTGGAACCCAGGACCCCCAAGATTAGGGTAGGGGATGCCTTCAGGGGCTGGGCCAGCCATTGAGAGAAGGGCTAGAGGGAGGAGAATCACTTGAACCTGGGAGGTGGAGTTTGCAGTGAAGCAAGATCATGCCATTGCACTCCAGATTGGGCGACAAAGCGAGACTCCGTTTGAAAAACAAACAACAACAGAACAGGCCAGGTGAGGTGGCTCATGCCTGTGATCCCAATACTATGGGAGACCGAGGTGGGAGTATTACTTGAGTTCAGGAGTTCAAGACCAGCCTGGGTAATATAGGGAGACCCCGCCTCTAGCAAAGAAAAAAAAGAAACGAAGGAGAAAAGCCGGGCGTGGTGGTGTGCGCCTGTAATCCCGGCTACTCAGGAGGCTGAGGTGGGAAGATGGCTTGAGGCCGGGAGGTCCAGGATGCAGTCAGCTGTGTTTGCGCCACTGCACTCCGGCCTGGGCGACAGAGTGAGACCCTGTCTCCAAGAAGGAAAAAAAAAAGTTGTACACAAGTATGCTGGCCGTTGAGGACCCGGGGCCCCCGGTTTGCGAGCCCCTACTGAACCTGCGCAGTGTGCGGGGCGTTGGGTGCTCGCCGGAGAGAGGAGCCCTGGGGCCTGCGGGGCCCATACCCAGACCTGGCTGCAGGGGGCGCCCGAGCCCCCGCGCTTGCAGCTGCTCCTCCCGGCCCTCGCAGGCGCCTCCCGGGGCGGGTCTCCCGCTGCTTGCCCTGGGAAACACCCTGGCCAGCCGTTCCCGCCCCTCGCCCGCCACGCCGCACCCTGACCCCTCCGCGGCCCCCGCCCAGCTCCCTCCGGCGCCCCCGCCCCCTCCCGCCCTCGGATCTCCTCCTGCCTCGCGCCGCCCGGTCCTCCCCCACTCGGCCAGCTGGGCGGCTTCTCAGTTGGGTGCCGGGGCCTCGCCTCGGAGCCCCCGGCCTCGGGCCCGCGCCCTGTTCTCCCAGCTCGGGGGCTCCCCCTCCTCTCACCCTGCTCCCCTCTCCTTCCTCCCTCCCCCGCTGCGACGGCTTCCTTCTCCTCCCTCCCCCCGTGGCTCTGGAATTCCTGGTGGATCCTGCTCCCCGAGCCCGGGCTGCACCCGAGCGTGCAAACAGTCCGGCCGAGCGTGTGCCCGGGGTGGGGGGGTGGGTGGGTGCAGGACGGGGCGCGGGCGTGCACGCAGATGAACACGCGGCTTAGCTGGGTGTTTCAGCGTGCACACGTGCGTGCTTCTGCATCCAACTGCTTCGACACCGGTGTATAATTTTTTGTGCACACACACTTGGTGACGCTTGGGGAAACTTTTTTGAAAATCCCGGGCTGGCAGTTTAAATATAAAAAGGCTTTGTTTAATGCCGGAAGCATTTCCCCAATGTTCTGGGAGTCGAGAAGCATTCACCTGCTCCCCGCTTCGCTCTTAAAGACCCGGAGGCCTTGCTTGCTTTGTGGGGGCCGGGGGGTGGGAATAGAGGGAGGTGGTCCAAAAAGCCGTTCATTTAGGGTCCACCTCCCCGTGCCTCTACTACAACCCTACCCACAAAAGCCTTTCTCAGGCCGCCCTAGAATCCTTTCCAGTCATTGTCTCTTTCCTGGGCTGTTTAGCTTTGAATCTTCTTCGTCAGATACCTGGAAGTGTTAGAATGATGCCAACATCATTCTGGCTTTGGAATTCAAGTTGCAACTTAGCCAGCATGTAGAAGACTGTGGGGCAGGGTGTTTGGAGGGCCCTGTAGGGCAAGGTGCACAAGGCAAGGAAACCGAGAGCAGCGGGGCAGTGGCCGAGGGAAGGGGTGTCCTCTCCTTGAGCTGACCACTGTGAAATGGGTCATATGTCTCATAAGACTGTGTTTATTTCCTTTATTGTACAATTGTGCCTCTTCATGTCTGGCACATAGTAGGTATTAAACAAGGACAGCTGTTGATGATTTTGTTGGGTTTTTGAAGACGAAGGTATAGAATAGGGTATAAAAGCATACTCTTTGGATCTGGACCTAAATCCTGGCCCCACAGTTTTCTAATAATATAAATGTCAATTTCTGTGTGCCTCTTTCCTTCTCTGTAAAGTGGAGCCAGTAATGATTGCACACCTCCCAGGGTTCGTATAAGGATTGAATGAGTCAATTTACATAAGCGTTGGAACAGTACCTGGCACATGTAAGTGCTGTGTAAGTTTCAGTTTTATTATCCCTCTAGAACAGAGGTTGGCACCACCTGTTTTTATACAGCCCTCCCTTGAGCTAAGAGTGTTTTACACATTTTTTAATGGTTGGGGAAAAGAAAAAGAACTCATATTTCAGGACGCATGAACATTATACAGAATTCAAATTTCAGCGTCCATAAATAAAGTTTTATTGGAGCACAGCCACACCCATTCATGGGTGTTTTCACACTACAAAGGCAGTTTAGTCATTTCGACAGGGACCTTATGGCCTGAAAAGCCAAAAATGTTTGCTATCTGGCCTTTAGAGAAAAAGTTTGCCGAGCCCTGCTGGCCAAGGTCAGCAGCCAGAGTGCGGAGATTTTTGCCTGTTGGATCATTAGTGTCTCCCTAGCGCCTGGAACTGTGCCTGGAACATAATAGATGCCCAATAAGTATTTGTTGCATGGATGAGTTTGGCCCCAGGCAGTGGTGAGGCAGACTCCAATGTTCCTGAGCTTGGCATGGGAGCCTGTAGTGATTCAAGCAGATGCTCGTTTGGAGATCTGAAGAAGGAATTTGCCCACCCCTCACCCCCAGTCTCCTTAAGCGGGGACCAAAAATCAGACTGGCCACTGGGAAGCTGCTTCTGCTTCGTTTGGCCTTGCTTTAGGCAAGGCACTTACATGGTTCAAACCAGCTCCCTTTCTATCCAGCCAAACCACACCCTAGGGAGGAGCAACTTGGGGTTATCACTGGAGGGGGGCTCTCCATTCCTTTCCTCCCCCTCTGGCAGACTCACAGCAGGCGGTGAAGTGGCTACAGGAGTTTGAGAATGGCTTCCCTGGGGCCGGATGCAGTGGCTCAAGCCTGCAATCCTAGTACTTTGGCAGGCCTAGGTGGGCAGATTACTTGAGGTCAGGAGTTTGAGACCAGCCTAGCCAACATGACAAAACTCTGTCTCTACTAAAAATACAAAAATTATCTGGGCATGATGGTGCACACCTGTAATCCCAGCTACTTGAGAGGCTGAGGCAAGAGACTCACTTGAACTCAGGAGATGGAGGGTGCAGTGAGTTGAATGAGATGGCGCCACTGCTCTCCAGCCTGGGCGACAGAATGAGACTTAAAAAAAAAAGAGAGAGGATGACTCCCCTGACCTTCTGAGGGGAGGGTGCTCCATGGCGAAGGAGTTGTTGCATTTGTATCTTCCTCTCCTTGGGGAAAGAAGAGAGAGGAGGCAGAGGAGCCCTAGGATCACTGGGGGTACTTGCCATGATGAGATTCACTCCGCTTTGCCAAGGAGCTCTTCAAAGGTCCTAGCAAAGGGTGACTATGGGCTGGGCGAAATAACACATAACCCTTAGTATGAGAACATGCTCAGATCCTCCAGCAGCCTGCCCTGGTGACCAGGCCCGCAGGAGCATCCCAGGGCTGCCAGAGGCTCCTTTCTTCATTCAGTGCTTCCTGAAATCCTGTGTGCAAGGCACTGGGCTTAGTGTTGGTGCTGATGCAGGGGGAATAAGATATAGCTCCTGCCGGGTGAAGCTCACAGCCTTCTGGAACATAAATAACTCTGATGTGTTGAGGTATGTGCATAGTCAGAGGGATCTCCCAGATGGACCACCCCCTAAAACGAGCTAAGGATACAAGCATGTGTTTTGCAGAAGAGGAAACCTAAATAGCCAAAAGCACATGAAAAGCAACTCAATATGACTCTTGGTCCAGAAAAATAAAAATTAGAGCCACATAAAATGCTACTAGTATGCCATGAGATCAGCAAAAAAAAAAAAAGGGTGATAGTCCTGGGGGAATCTGGGGGAGAAGGCGCTGTCATATATAGCTGGTGTGAATATGAATTGTTATGGCTTTGAGGAGAAAAGAAACTTGGCAACATATGTTAATTCAGGTTGAGTATCCCTTATCTGAGATGCTTGGGACCAAAAGTGTTTTAAATTTCTTTTTTTTTTTCTGGGTTTTGAAATATCTGCATTATATTTACCAGTTAAGCATCTCTAACTCAAACATCTGAAATCTGAAATGCCTCAGTGAACATTTTCTTTGAGAATCATGCCAGCACTCAAAAAGTTTTGGATTTTGAAGCATTTTGGACTTTGGATTTTCAGATTAGGGATACTCAATTTGTATAAACACAACCACACAAACCAAAAAACATAGCCTTTGTCCGGCAACCACACTTCTGAGATTCTATACTGGGATTTAAGGGCAAATATACAAGGATACTTATTAAAGTGTGTGTGTGTGTGTGTGTGTGTGTGTGTGTTTGAGACAGGGTCTTGGCCGGGCACAGTGGGAGGCCAAGGCAGGTCGATCACGAGGTCAGGAGTTCGAAACCAGCCTGACCAACATGGTGAAACCCTGTCTCTACTAAAAACACAAAAATAAAAAATTAGCCAGGTGTGATGGCACGTGCCTGTAATCCTAGCTACTCAGGAGGCTGGGGCAGGAGAATTGCTTGAGCCTGGGAAGCAGATGTTGCAGTGAGCTGAGATTGCACCACTGCCCTCCAGCCTGGGCAACAGAGTGAGACTCTGTCTCAGAAAAAAAAAAAAAAAAAACCTCAAAAAAAAAAAAAAAAAGAGTGAGACCCTGTCTCAAAAAAAATAAATAAAATAAAATGGAGACAGGGCGTCAGCCTCCTAAGTAAGTGGAACTACAGGCACATGCCAGCATTTCACACTATTTTTTTTTCTTTGAGAATAAGTCTTGCTCTGTCACCCAGGCTGGAGTGCAGTGGCACGGTCTTGGCTCACTGCAACCTCCCAGGTTGAAGCCATTCTGCCTCAGCCTCCTGGGTAGCTGGGACTATAGGTGCCCACCACCACACTTGGTTAATTTTTGCATTTTTAGTAGAGACTGGGTTTCACCATATTGGCCAGGCTGGTCTCGAACTCCTGACCTTGTGATCCACCTGCCTCACCCTCCCAAAGTGCTGGGATTACAGATGTGAGCCACTGGGCCTGGCCATGTCCCACTGATTTTTAAAGTTTTGGAGAGATGGGTTCTTGCTATGTTGCCCAGGCTGATCTGGAACTCCTAGGCTGAAGGAGTCCCAGATCAGCCTCCTCCTCTGATCTCAACTTACCAAAGTGCTGGGACTACAGGTGTGAGCCACCTTGCCCAGCCCTTAAAGTGTTTTTTATGAAGGGACAAAAACATGGAAATATTTATGCCCAAGATGAAAAGTTAAATTATGATACATTTACATGGGCAATATCATGTGTCCATGAAAAAACGATGAGTTAGCACTATTTCAAGTACCTGGAAGGGCTTCTAGGATGTGTAATCAAGTCCAGTGAGGAGAGCCAGAGGTGGGCAAGTGCCTCTTGAGTTTGATGTACCTTTTCACGCTAATACCAGCCCAGCCCCTTCCCATACAGGTACTTCTGTTAGTATATGACCTGTGAGCATGAAGAATCCTTCTGGAAACCAGGCTGCTGGCCTTGGAAGTGAGGAGTGGGAAATGGGTAGATAAGTAAGGGGGAAAACAGCTTGGTCTGCAAACAAAATGGAAAAGTATCTACTGCGTAATGTTGACCGAAAACATGTAACCTAATGTCTTACGTAAGATACTACTGTAAATGTGCAAAAGCAAATTTGCACATAAACAATGAGAAGCTAGTGACAGAGACCAAGGATAACATTGTTTTAATCTTGGGTGAGCTGGTCAGAGTGTGAGAACAACTGTCTGCTCCCTCCACCTCTACATTTTCTGCTTCTGGGTAAAATTATGTGCTTTCCGATAGAAAATTGTTTCAGCGCCTTTGCTGTTCTAGGCTTGCTCTAGGTACAGAGTACAAAGCCATGAATAAGATTCAAGAGGTCCCTGTCCTCATGGAGCTTATAATCTAATGGGAAAGACAAACATTAAACAAGAACAAACTGGGTGAGGTGGTGCACACCTGCGATCCAGGTACCATAGGAGGACAAGGTGGGTGGCTCGCTTGAACCCAGGGATTCGAGACCAGCCTGAGCAACAAAGTGAGACCCTGTCTCTATAAAAAAAAAAAAAAATACATGTACCTGTGGTCCCAGCTGCTCGAGAGGCTGAGGTGGGAGGATTGCTTGAGCCTGGGAGATAGAGGCTGCAATGAGCCGTGATTGCACCACTGCACCCCAGCTTGGATGACAGAGTGAGACCCTGTTTCAAAAAACAAAACAGGCCAGGCGCGGTGGCTCAAGCCTGTAATCCCAGCACTTTGGGAGGCTGAGGTGGGTGGATCACGAGGTCAAGAGATAGAGACCATCCTGGTCAACATGGTAAAACCCCGTCTCTACTAAAAATACAAAAAATTAGC
This sequence comes from Callithrix jacchus, assembly GCF_049354715.1. Taxonomy (NCBI): domain Eukaryota; kingdom Metazoa; phylum Chordata; class Mammalia; order Primates; family Cebidae; genus Callithrix; species Callithrix jacchus. The sequence continues at coordinate 7,661,433 of NC_133521.1, read as the reverse complement.
TGGGCATGGGGTGTGTGCCTGTAATCCCAGCTATTCAGGAGGCTGAGGCAGGAGAATTGCCTGAACCCACGAGGCGGAGGTTGCGGTGAGCCGAGATCGCGCCATTGCACTCCAGCCTGGGTAACAAGAGCAAAACTCCGTCTCAAAAACAAAAAAAAACCAAAAGCAAGAACACAAACAGATAGGAGACTAAGTGGGTAAAATGAGATAACTATGTAGACAACATGGTGTCTGGCACACAGGAGGCGGTGGGTGCCTGATCTTGGCCAGCCCAATCATATGCTCTCAATTTAAAGAGTTGGGCCTCCCAAAGTGCTGGGCCTTGGCTCATGCCTGTAATCCCAGCACTTTGGCAGGCTGAGGCAGATGGATCACTTGAGGTCAGGAGTTTGAGATCAGCCTGGCCAACATGGTGAAACCCCATCTTTACTAAAAATACAAAAATTAGCTGGGCATTGTGGCACACACCTGTAATCCCAGCTACTAGGGAGGCTGAGGCAAAATAATTGCTTGAACCTGGAAGGAGGAAGTTGCAATGAGCTGAGATCACACCATTGCTCTCCAGCCTGGGTGACGGAGTGAGACTCCATCTCAAAGAGAAAAAAAAAAAGAGTTGAAGAAAAATAAAAGAGGCTTGCTCTTTCTTTTCTTTTTTCTTTTTCTTTTTTGAGGCAGGGAATTTCTCTATCACTCAGACTGGAGTGCAGTGGCGCAGTCATAGCTCACTGCAGCCTCAACCTCCTGGGTTCAAGCCATCCTTCCACCTCAGACTCTTGAGTAGCTGGGACTACAGAAACACACCACCACGCCCAGCTCATTTTTATTTCTTTATTTATTTTTGTAGAGGTGGGGTCTCTTTACGTTGTCCAGGCTGGTCTCAAACTCCTAGGCTCAAGCAATCCTCCCACTTCGGCTTCCCAAAGTGCTGGGATTACAGGCATGAGCCATCACATCTGACTGGCTCTTTCTCATTGATCTTGAAATTGTCAGGGCAGCTGGACCCTGGCAGCCATGCTGTCACTATATGGAGTCTGCAAATGAAGCCACCATGCAGAACAGCCGGGCTGAACGATGGAGAGATGGTGTCCTTTGTGATATGTTTTGAATATCTGGATCCTCTCCACCCTGAATCTGGAACCACAAAGTTTTTGTTTAAGCCAGATTAAAAAAAAAATCATTTGCGACAGAAAAAAATCCTAAATTGTTATTGTTGGTATTCTTGTTGCTATCAGCTCACTGAGTTGACTCTGTGGCTTTGCTGAAAGCTCAAGTGAGTCCAAGGACCTGGCCAGGAGAGGATTCCACATTTCTGGCTCCAGATTCCCAAACCTTGAGGCTAGCTGGACAGATGTGTTTATACAAGAATGACCCCAAAAAAGTGTGTGCATGCAGGGAGTGTCCAAAGAAAGAGATGGAGGGTCCACGCTCTTACACTTGAGAATCACCATCTACCACCTGACTCAGGTGGACATCCCTCAGTGGTGGGCGGCCCCTCCCGCAAGTCTAGGAACACAAACCGGCCTGACATGCTGCCTGTCTGTGGTTTCTGAGGGGGCCTGTGAACACCCCCTCTCAACTTCCAGATACTCTGCTTGGCATCCCTGCTCACCATCTCTGTAGGGGCCAAGAAAGCCCCGAAGCCCCCTGGAGCAGGCAGGGCAGCTGACCCCCAGAGCCCCACAGCCTTCTCCCCTGGAGGCCAGGTACAACCTGCCTCCTTCCCTCTCGCCAGGGGTTTTGTCTTCCAGGGCCCCTCCCTCTACAGGTGCCCCCTCCCTCTACAGGTGCCCCCTCCCTCTACAGGTGCCCCCTTCCTTTTGGCATCCACTCTCCCAGGGAAGCAAGGGGGAAATAGGGAAGCAGGGATGGAGAAGAGAAAGAAAGGGCAGAGTCTTTGGCCCCAGGCAAGTCATTTTCCAGCCTCAGGTTGCACCCCTGTAAATCAGGACCCTTGCTATGTCTGCTGTCTGTTTATAGGGCCTTTCTCCTGAGGGTCATATGTTCAAGATCTAGTATTTCAGTCAAGGCCCCTGCAGCTTCCATGAATACCTAACACTGGAGGCTTCCCAGCCTTGCTGGTTACCCATGCGGCCCCCTGATCCCTGTAGCAGCATTCTTTTTAAAAAAATGTATTTATTATGCTTTAAGTTCTGGGATACGTGTGCAGATTGTGCAGGCTCATTACATAGATATACATGTGCCACGGTGGTGGTTTGCTGCATCCATCACCTTGTCATCTATACTAAGTATTTTTCCTAATGCTATCCTTCCCTAATCCTCCCACCCCCTGCTATTCCTTCCCTGGCCCCTCACCCCCCGGACCCCAGTGTGTGATGTTCCCCTCGTTGTGTCCATGTGTTCTCATTGTTCAACACCCACTTATGGGTGAGAACATGCAGTGTTTGGTTTTCTGTTCTTGTGTCAGTTTGCTGAGAATGATGGTTTCCAGTTTCCTCCGTGTCCCTGCAAAGGACATGAACTCATCGTTTTTTATGGCTGCATAGTATTCCATGGTGCATATGTGCCACATTTTCTTTATCCACTCCATCATTGATGGGCATTTGGGTTGGTTCTAGGTCTTTGCTATCGTGAACAGTGCCACAATAAACATACACGTACATGTGTCTTTATAATAGAATGATGTATAATTCTTTGGGTATATACCCAGTAATGAGATTGCTGGGTCAAATGGAATTTCTATTTCTAGGTCCCTGAGGAATCGCCACACTGTCTTCCACAATGGCTAAACTAATTTACACTCCACCTACAGTGTAAAATGTTCCTATTTCTCCGCATCCTCTCCAGCATCTGTTGTCTCCTCGTTTTTTAATATTCGTCATTCTAACTGGCATGAGGTGGTATCTCGTGTGGTTGTGATTTGCATTTGTCTAATGACCAGTGACGATGAGCATTTTTTCATGTTTGTTGGCTGCATAAATGTCTTCTTTTGAAAAGTGTCTGTTCATATCCTTTGCCCACTTTTTTCTTTCTTATGGCAGCACTTTCATTTTTCCTTACACAGTGATACATTGTTGGGGCCTAATGTTCTCACATAACAGAAAACCAAAATTTGTTGCCATCTCTTTAAAGAATCAAGAATTGCATACAAAAAAACCTTATATCAATTAAAAGGTTGAATACATTTACTGTTGTAAATGGAAACCGCTTCCAATTCAAGGCAAGTAACAGCCATGGTGCTCTGGCAGGAAAACATCAGCTAAGAAAGGAAACTGGGTCCTAGGGCTTGGACCTGCCAACCCTGACAGACCAGCAGGACAGAAACACTGGTTCAGGAGCCCTTGCAGCCTCTCGAGAAATCCCAGCACACTCAGCCCTGACACATTAACACCCTGCACAGATCAGAGACTACTGGCCACGCAGACCCACAAGCCATGGACTTGTCTTCCACAGGCACCTTCTTACCTCAGTCACGAAGTGACCAAGCCACATGTACTAAGGGTTGAAATCAAAGGTATGTATGAAAGGGAACAGTTAACTTGAATACAAGGTACAAATCGGCAACAACTTCGACAATCCAGTGCTGATATCAGATGCAAGCTTCAAGGATGAATTTCTTTTCGAAGACTTATTCCAATTACAAGAGGCTAGCATGGGGTGTATGCATTTGCCAGGGGCAAATTTATACTTCGGAATTAACCCATGCAGCAAATGCTAGGCATCTGCTTGTAGTCCATTTTGAAGCATTTGTGGTGGATGATGGAGGGGCCTGACCCATCGTACTCCTGCTTGCTAATCCACATCTGCTGGAAGGCAGACAGTGAGGCCAGGATGGAGCCACAGATCCACACCGTGTACTTGTGCTCAGGGGTGTGATGATCTTGATCTTCATGGTGCTGGGGGCCAGGGCAGTGATCTTCTGCTCTGCATTTTGTTGGTGATCTCCAGGTACACGGTTGTGCCACCAGTACATGTAGGTGTACAGGTCTTTGCGGATGTCCACATCACACTTCATGATGGAGTTGAAGGCGGTCTCATGGATGCCACAAGATTCCATGTCCAGGAAGGAAGGCTGGAACAGCGCCTCTGGACGCCGGAACTGCTCATTGCTGATGGTGATGACCTGGTCATTGGGCAGCTCGTAGCTCTTCTCCAGGGAGGAGGAGGACTCAGCGGTGGCCATCTCCAGGGAGGAGGAGGACTTTGAGTGGTGGCTCAAAGTCCAGGGCCATGTAGCGCAGCTTCTCCTTCACGTTGAACACAATCTCCCACTCAGCCATGGTGGTGAAGTTGTAGCCACACTCAGTGAGGATCTTCATGAGGTAGATGGTCAAGTCCCGGCCAGCCAGGTCTGGATGCAGGATGGCATGAGGGAGGGCATAGCCCTGGCAGATGGGCACCCTGTGGGTGACCCCATCTCCAGAGTCCATGACAATGCCAGTGGTGCGCCCAGAGGTGTAGAGGGACAGCACGGCCTGGATGGCCATGTACATGGCTGAGTTGTTGAAGGTCTCAAACATGATCTGGGTCATTTTCTCTCTGCTGGCCTTAGGGTTCCACGGGCCTCGGTCAGCAGCACAGGATGCTCCTCCGGTGCCACACGCAGCTTGTTGTAGAAGGTGTGGTGCCAGATCTTCTCCATGTTGTCCCAGTTGGTGACAATGCCGTGCTTGATGGGGTATTTCAGGATCAGGATGCCGCTCCTGCTCTGAGCCTCATCACTCATGTAGGAGTCCTTCTGGCCCATGCCAACATCAGGCCCTAGTGCTGGTGGCATCCGACGATGGAGGGAATCATGGCTTGAGGGGTGTCGTACCCAGCAAAGCCAGCTTTGCAGATTCCAGAGCCATTATCAATGACGAGTGCAGCGATTTCTTCTTCCATTGTACTGGTGGAGGAGCGGAGCGGTAGGAGAACACGGTGCGCGGGCTGGCAGCAGTGACTGAGAGCTTCATCCACTTTTTAATGGGGTTATTTGTTTTTTCTCGTACGTTTTTTTAAAGTTCTCTGTAGATTCTGGATATTAGCCCTTTGTCAGATGGGTAGATTGCAAAAATTTTTTCCCATTCTGTTGGTTGCTGGTTCACTCTAACGATAGTTTCTTTTGCTGTGAAGAAGCTCTGGAGTTTAATTGGATCCCATTTGTCTATTTTGGCTTTTGTTGCCATTGCTTTTGATGTTTTAGTCATGAAGTCCTTGCCCATGCCTATGTCCTGAATGGTATTGCCTAGGTTTTCTTCTAGAGTTTTTATGGTGTTAGGCCTCATGTTTAAATCTTTCATCTATCTAGAGTAATTTTTGTATAAGGTGTAAGGAAGGGATCCAGTTTCAGCTTTCTGCATATGGCTAGCCAGTTTTTCCAACATCTTTTATTAAATAGGGAATCATTTCCCCATTGCTTGTTTTTGTCTGCTTTGTCAAAGATCAGATGGTTGTAGTTGTGTGGCATTCTTTCTGAGGCCTCTGTTCTGTTCCATTGGTCTATATTTCTGTTTTGGTATCAGTACCATGCTCTTTTGAGTATAGTAGCCTTGTAATATAGTTTGAAGTCAGGTAGCATGATGCCCCCAGCTTTGGTTTTATTGCTTAGGATTGTCTTGTCTATGTGGGCTTTTTTTTTTTTTTGGTTCTATATAAAGTTTAGGGTGTCCTTCTGTGAAGAAAGTAATTGGTAGCTTGATGGGGATAGCGCTGAGTCTATAAATCACTTTGGGCAGTATGGCCATTTTCACCATATTGATTCTTCCTAACCATGAGCTTTTCTATCTGTTTGTGTCCTCTCTTATTTCCTTGAGCAGTGGTTTGTAGTTCTCCTTGAAGAGGTCTTTCACATCCCTTGTTAGTTGTGTTCCTAGGTATTTTATTTGCTCTGTAGCAATTGTGAATAGGAGTTCACTCATGATTTGGCTCTCTGTTACTGGTATATAGGAATGTTTGCGATTTTTGCACATTGATTTTGTATCCTGATACTTTGCTGAAGTTGCTTATCAGCTTAAGGAGATTTGTGGCTGAGATGATGGGGTTTTCTAAATATACAATCATGTCTTCTGTAGCAGCGTTCTTAAATGGGCTTAGGTGTAGTTGGAGGGGTACAGGGAACCTAGGAGATTTGGCTTGAAGCTACATTTAAGTAAGATTGGGAAAATATCAGCTGTCCATGTCAAATAGCCTACCCCACCCCACCACCCCACACCCCATCAAATGTAACATTTTAACATCTATTGGGTGCACATGAGTATCAGCTATTATTATTTTCTGCATGTTCAAAATCTTTTCTAATTAAACATGAATAGGAAGGAATTTGGGGGTTGATGAAGATTTGGAGGAAGGATATCCTGTGTCCCCAACTTGACACCTGATACAATTGTCTGTGGTTCCCAGATGCCATCTATATCTCTCTATCTGTTTATATGTCTATCTAAACATCCATCCCTCTAAAATCAATACATCAACTATGCTTCAGGCAAGTTGCAGAAACCGAAATTAACTGGCTAGGCAGATGAACATCTCCAACTCTGTAGGAAGATTTGCCTTGATTTCAGTCCCGACTCTATCCCTTCAGGGCTGTGTGACCTTGGACCAGTGATGCGGCCTCTCTGAGACTCAGTTTTCTCACGAGAAATGGAGATAATGACGGCACCATGGGCTTGAACTTAAATGGTGTAGGAAAACCAGTCAGCAGGATATCGGGCTGGACTTTGGAAGTGGGGAGCTGGGAGAAAAGTGTGGAAAGGAGGGGGCTGTCCTTCCCCCAGCCCAGGGGATCTGGATCCTCTTCCTTCCACCTCCTACTTCAGACCCGAGGTAAGGTTTCTGTGAGGTCCGTGGGATTCCCAGGGCAGAAGATCAGGAGAGTTTGTTTTCGGGCTTGTTGGCTTTTTGAGGGAGGGTTGGCGCCCTACGGGAGGTAGCGTCCCTGCGGGCCACTGCGGGAGCCTGGGCCGCGCTCCGCACTCACGGGGCGTGGCTAGAGCACCGGAGCCAAGCGCAGCGAGGGGCACCTGGCTGCAGTTCCTCCCGCGGCCTCGCATCCCCAGCTCGCAGGCCACGCCTGGGGCCGCTTTATTATTAGCGCCGAGAGGTGGTGTGAAGTTGAAGAGCCGCTTGGGGTGGCAAGGGCACCGGAACAAGGGCGACTTCTTCTTCTCGCACCACCCCTGCCTCCCTGGCACAATGGCAGGCAGCGAGAATGAGCCAGACTCACTAGGCTGCGGAGGTTAAAAACCATAGACCTGAGGTCCAGTCCCACTTACAAACCTGATTACAGCCTGGAAGGGGCGCTGCAAGGTGGCTTCCCGCTGTCTTTGCAGGGAACACACTCCCTTTGACGCCACACAGATCCCAGCCTGCTTGCCTCCTCCTGCCTGGTCAATTTGGATCTGGAGACAGCTGGAGACAGCTGAGTTTGTGGTCCCTGGTAACCTCCTAACAGGAGAATGGAAGATTCTACCTGTTGGGCTCTGGCTAACCAGCGAATGTGTCAGCTACTCAGGAGGCTGAGGCAGGAGAATCACTTGAACCTGGGAGGGGAAGGTTGCAGCAAGCCGAGATCGCACCATTGCACCCCAGCCTGGGTGATAGAGTAAGCTACCATCTCAAAAATCAATAAATATGTAAATAAAACGAGTCCCACCACCCACCCCGAAGTTTCATCAGGTCAGAGACATTTCTGCCTTGCCCAGATGGCGCCCAGTGCCTGTCACATCAGGAGGCCCCTGGAGATTGCAAACACAGGTTAGGTGAAGAAAGCATTTGTGATAGTAAGAGGTCACTTTTTTCAGCACTATTCTAAGTGCTTTATCTGTTGGCTCCTTTAATCCCTTCAGCAGCCCTACCAGGTAGGTACCAGCATACACCAATTTTCACAGATGAGGAAACCAAGGCCCAGATAAATGAAATTACTTGCTGGGAGGCAGAGGAGCTGAGTTCAAAGCAGGCTGTCTGCATTCATATCACCTGATGTCGGACTCATCCAGGATTAAAAGCAATGACACCATGACGCCTACCTCCCCACCAACATCCCCCAACTTCAGGATGTTGACTTCCCTCACCTGCCCTCCCTCCTTCAAAATTTCTTTGTTTATCTGGTTTTGGAATTGAGAGTATTGGCTTCAAGGCCAGCTCTGCCATTGTTGGCAGTGTGACCTCGGGCAAGTCTGTTCCTTGCTAGACATCAGTTTCTCCATCTTTCTAGTCCAAGACGAGATCATCTCATAAGGCCCTTCCAGGTCTAAAGCCCAGAATCCTGTTGTTTGGTAAGTGGGACCTCATTGTGTTTTCTGCCCCTGACAAACAGGCCCTGCAGAAGTCATTGGCTTGGCCAAGTGGTGGCTTTGCTCCCAGGGCTAGGAGAGGGTTTGGAGTGCAGGCAGAAAATTCCTGAATCTTCCCCTCACTGCTGCTGTGGCCTTGGCTCTGGGTGGGGGCTCCAGGGCCTCTCCCAGTGGGTGCTGGAGGCCAGAGCTGCCTTTGTCTGCAGCAGGAGGCCAGCCAGGCGGCTGGGCTGCAACCGGCCCCTGCCCAGGCCTGGGAGATGGTTTTTTTTTTTTCTGTGTGTTGCAGCTGGGACCGTTTATAATAGGAAAAAAAGAGAATGACCAGGCCAGCCGGCTGGAAAATAAAGAGACTTAAAAAGAAAAGGGCTAGGCCTGTTCTTCTCCTGCAGAGGCTTTGGTTAAGCAGAAAGTTTTAGTTCCTTTCTGAAAGGCATTTGGGCTTTTGAAGTCCCCTGCGGGAGCTCCCTCTGGCCCCTGGGAAGCCAGGCCCTGGCATGTCCCAAAGCGCATGGCCAGGATGGGGCCCGGCTGCTCAGAGGAGGCAGCGGCGGCGGTCCTGGGAATTGCTGCACTGGGCTGTATCTGCTGAGGTCTGAGTCCTGCCCCATCTGCTCCCATCCCAGTGGGGCCCAAGCCCCATAACCTCCTGTTGGTGGCCTTTTCCCTGAATTTCCTCTGCTCCCTGAAGCTTTGAACTCTGGCCTGGTGCTGGTTGGGCCAGAGGATAGGAATAAGCCCAGATGTGCTTCTTCATTCAAACAGAGAACCAGGAGATTTCACAAACGGGGAGACTGAGGCATTGAGAGAGTTTGCCCAAGGCCACCCAGGGAACAAACTTTTTTTTTTTTAGAAGACAGGGTCTGGCTTTGTCACCCAGCAATCAGAACTTGCTGTAGCCTTGAACTCCTGGGTTCATGCCATCCTTCCACCCAGGTTCCGAGCAGCTGGAACCACAGGAACACACCACAACACCCGGCTAATTTAATTTTAATTTTAATTAATTAATTTATTTTTGAGACAGAGTCTCACTCTGTCACCCAGGCTGGAGTACAGTGGTGCTATCTAGGCTCGCTACAACCTCTGCCTCCCGGGTTCAAGTGATTCTCCTGCCTCAGCCTCCTGAGTAGCTGGGATTATAGGTACCTGCCACCATGCCCAGCTAACTTTTGTATTTTTAGTAGAGACAGGGTTTTACCATGTTGGTCATACTGGTCTGGAACTCCTGACCTCAGGTGATCCACCTGCCTTGGCCTCCCAAGGTGCTGGGATTATAGGTGTGAGCCACCGTGCCCGGCCATTTTTATTTTTGTAGAGACTGGGCTATGTTGCCCAGGCTGGTCTCAAACTCCTGGGATCGAGCAATCAACCTCCCAAAGTGCTGAGATTATGGGCGTCAGCCACTACACCCAGCTGGAAACCTAAACTGATTGAGGAACTGTTGTGTGTGCTCTGCCTAATCCCAACACTTCGGGAGGCCAAGGCATGTGGATCACCTGAGGTCAGGAGTTTGAGACCAGTGAGGCCAACATGGTGAAACTCCATTTCTACTAAAAATACAAAAATTAGCCAGGTGTAGTGGTGGGTGCCTGTAATCCTAGCTACTCGGGTGGGTGAGACATGAGAATAGCTTGAACCCAGGAGGCAGAGGTTGCAGTGAGCAGAGATCGCGTCACAGCACTGTTGCCTGGGCGAAAGAGCAAGACTCTGTCTCAAAAAAAAAAAAAAAAAATCACGCCTGTAATCCCACCACTTTGGGAGGCTGAGGCAGGTGGATCACAAGGTCAGGAGTTCAAGACCAGCCTGGCCAAGATGGTGAAACCCTGTCTCTACCAAAAATATAAACATTAGCCGGGGGTGGTGGTGGGCATCTATAATCCCAGCTACTTGGGATGCTGAGGTGGAGAATTGCTTGAACCCCAGAAGCAGAGGTTGCTGTGAGCTGAGATCGCACCACTGCACTCCAGCCTGAGCGACAGAGTGAGACTTTGTCTCACAAACAAAACAAACAAACAAAACAAAACCAAAAAAATAATAGCTAACATGGATTAAACTCTCACAATATGAAGGCCCCAGGGAAGGAATCCGGGGAACTGGGGAACAAATAGAAACAGCTCTCGGGAAGCTACTTACCTGCTCCTTCTCTAGCCTTAGGTCAGGGCCCTGAGCTTACTTCCTTGTCAACCCACCCTCATCAGAGTCTCAGCCATACCCATTACTGAAAAGGAACCACAATGAAAACTTATATTGAACATTGATCAAGCAGCTACTATGGTGCAAAGTGCTGCTAGCTAGATGTCATACAGCATGAGCTGATTCCATGCCCCTTTCATATCATGGAGGCAAGTCACTATGTTGATATTGTTTTATGGATTACAACCACCCCGTGCCAGTGACACTATTGTCTCATTTTATAGGTAAGGTCATCTTGTCCAAGATAAGGCTGGGATTTGAATTCAGACCTGTCCAGCTCTTTCCCCTGTGTGTCTAGAACCCACTGCTGACCTCTGGTCAGTGTCCTGCTAGCTTCTCCAGTCACCAGCACTCACTGGGAAGGCAGCAGGCACCCTGGTGTGAAGGCGGTACATAGCAAACTCTAGGGCTCTGTCCTGAACGAGTGTTTGACCTAGCTGGGTGGGCAAAACTTACTTTTCTTTTCTTTTTGAGACATAGTCTTGCTCTATCACCCAGGCTAGAGTGCAGTGTCGCGATCTCAGCTCACTGCAACCTCCACTTCCTGGGTTCAAGTGATTCTCCTGCCTCAGCCTCCTGAATAGCTTGGATTACAGGTGTGCACCATCACACCCAGTGATTCTTGTATTTTCAGTAGGGTTGGAGTTTCGCTATGTTGGCCAGGCTGGTCTCGAACTCCTGACCTCAAGTGATCTGCCCACCTTGGACTCCAAAATAGCTGAGATAACAGGCGTGCAAATGAATGCTGGGCTCATAGCCTTCTAATCAGCTTCTGTTGTCTGGCAGAAAACCATGTAACAATGGTTGATCGCCCAGGGACGTATTTGGGCACTTCCTCCGTATGCCACATAGATTGATGTTCTTTCTCCTGGAGCCACCCCTAAGTTCTGAGCATTTGCAGGGCACTAGGGATGCAATGAGGTGCAGTGTAGATGCAACCCTAATCATTCTCTTTCTCTCCCTCCTGCGTGCAGGCATTGGGTGCCTAAGGGCATTATATGTGCCGTGCACAGAACCACACATGCTGATGTTCTTCTGAAATCTCCATGGTGTTTCTCCTAGGCCTGGGCATCTAGTAGTTTCTTTCCATAATGGGGGGCAAGGAGTATTCACACAAGGAAAGAAAGAAATAACAGATTTTAATTTTTTCCAAAATGATCTAAGCCAGTTTCACCCTTTTTTTTAAGCAGATAATAGTGATCAGAGGTGGATGAAGCTTTTCTACTCCTGCATAACCTCTCTACCAAGTGATACTGAAGACCAAATTCTGCCACCCACACTGACAGTTATAAAACAGATGTTGGCTGAGCACGGTGGCTCATGCCTATCAACCCAGCATTTTGGGAGGCTGAGGTGGGCGGATCTCTTGAGGCTGGGAGTTTGAGACCAGCCTGGCCAACATGGCAAAATCTTGTCTCTACAAAAAACACAAAAATTAATTGGGTGTGGTGGTGTTTACCTGTGGTCCTAGCTACTTGGGAGGCTGAGGCAGGAGGATTGCTTGTGCCGGGGAGGTCAAGGCTACAGTAATCATGCCACTGTGACAGCCTGGACAACTGAGCATGACCCTGTCTCCAAAAAAAAAAAATGAATAAATATTAAAAAACCCAGATGTCCAGTAGCAAAGTAGGACCATTTTAAGGACACAACAAGGGCCATACCTGTAATCCCAGCACTTTGGGAGCCCGAGGAGGTAGATATCTGAGGCTGGGAGCTCGAGACCAGCCTGACCAACATGGAGAAGCCCCATCTCTACTAAAAATAGAAAATTAGCTGGACATGACAGTGCATTCCTGTAATTTCAGCTAATCGGGAGGCTGAGGCAGGAGAATTGCTTGAACCCAGGAGGTGGAGGTTGTGGTGAGCCAAGATGGTGCCATTGCCCTCCAGCCTGGGCAACAAGAGCAAAACTCTGTCTCAAAAAAAAAAAAAAAAGGACAAAACAGATTCTTCAACCACTTTTGTGTGAGCTCCATGAAGTTTCATCTTTCTATCCGTACAGACTGACTAGTCCCAGCGTGAAAGGCACACTCCAGATATGCTCATCATATTTCCAGTCAGGAGTCTGTGTCCCCTACTGGACACCATGCAGCAAAAATCCTACTCAATGGCAGGACTCAGGGCCCCTTAGGGATCATGGTATGTGTGCAGAGGATTCTCCCTAAAGATACGGCTTATCCCAGCCTCTCTGGCTTTATAGTCCCTGTTCATGCAGGGGGATGTGTGTTTCTAGATCCCATTTGCTAAACTGTACATGAGAGCTTTTTATTTCACCAAGGAGAGCCCAGCGCTAAACCTACCACATTTTTGATCTCCAGTTTGCTAATTAGACTGGTTGGTGCTTGGCTGAGCTACTGACGGTGGAAGGACTGACCAGTCCCAAGTGTGTGAGTCATGAAATTTGCGTGCTACAGAGCATTTTGCCTGACCACTTCCAGGTAAACTGAAAGAATTTGGCATCCTATCACCTTCATTAAACTGAATTTTAAAAAATTTTCTTAAAAATTCCAGGTGAAGTGGCTCACACCTGTAATCCCAGCACTTTGGGAGGCTGAGGCAGGTGTCACTTGAGGTCAGGAGTTTGAGACCAGTCTGGCCAACATGCTGAAACCCCGTGTCTACTAAAAATATAAAAATTAGCAGGGCATAGTGGTGGGAGCCTGTAATCTCAGCTACTCAAAAGGCTGAGGCAGGAGAATCCCTTGAGCCTGGGGGGTGGAGGTTGCAGTGAGCTGAGATCATGCTACTGTACTCCAGCCTGGGCAACAAGAGTGAGACTCTGTCAAAAAAAAAAGTCTTAGAATTTACAAAAATCGTACTGAAAAAAATTGTAAGGCAAATCACAAATATTATAAAAGAAGCATTTTAAGAGAACAAAGCAGCAAGTGACTCTGAGTCAAGTGATCCCAGGCTCGAGCGTGCTGCACACCTGGGCAGCTACAGGTGGTCTGGGTAAGATGCTCTCAGGGTGAGGGCCAGGGCCTGGAGTTTCAAGCTTTCTGAGGGTATGAGTCCATGGGGAGCCTCCTGCCAAGTTGGTTTCCTTGCTGCCTTGTGGGTGTTCCCTGCAAAGACTGCTGATGCTTAAAGAATTAAATAATTATAATAATGATGATAAAATAGAAATGGCTTTCCCAGCTGAACAGAAACCAGAGACGACAAGGAGGTTCCCACACCCTCCTTATTGTTTTTGGCACCATGCTACTGCAGCCCCAGAGAGCCCCAGAGAGGCAGATGTCTGGGCCCACTGCTGGCCTCTTTGAGTTGTGGTCATGGGGAGGGGGGACACTGGGGACCTCTGGGGAATTTCAGGCGCATCTGCAGGGATTTCCCTCCTCAAAACACCAGACTGAGAACTAAAAGCAGAGAAAAGGACTCTCTTTTCAATCTTGCCTCCTCTTCTGAACCCTCAGAAGCTTCAAGACCAAGTCTTGTGAGATGAACCCTGCAAAGGAGAATGAAGAGGTGAGGAAGACCTGGGCTTGTGGTGGCTGCTGGTTCACAATCGTGCTGCCAGGCCATCTCCTGGAAGTCTTGACCAGAGAGCATGGCCATTGCTTCCTTAGTGCTCCGAGGACAGGGGTGTTCAGGGGAAACTTGGATTCCACAAATAGATGCATCATTAAAATAAAGCACAAATGCACAAAACCTTCTCAATAGACCTAAGGAAGCTAGAAAGCTTCTAGAAAGGGCAAGTTTGAATCAAGGGAGAAGGAGAAACTTACCAGTGCAAGGAGGGGATCTGCAGTTGTGTGACCGGCATCTCTATGAACATGGGTGACCTTGGAGGTGGTGAAGGTGAGAGAAGAAAGGTAAGGGGGGGGGGACAGCAAAGGCTGGATGATTGCTTTTTGTGGCCAGACAAGCAGCACTGATGGATAGGAAACCCTCAGACCACCCCATGAGATCCGTGCTATTTGTATTCTCATTTTGCAGACGGAAAAATGGAAGCATAGACTCCCTTGCTCTGGTTCCGCAGCTAGGTGGTGAGGGAGGCTAGATTGGAAAATGGATGGAATAGGCCCCTAAGCCTGGCCCTGGTAGCCTTTGCCTAAGCTTCGACAACTCCCGCTTGGAATTCCCCAGCTCCTTTGTGCCCCAGGCCCTTTACACACACTGTTCACACCCAGGCCCTTTACACACACAACTCTATTCTCGATCCCCCACCTTGGCTCCTTCCTCCTCCTTTGTCGGGGTCTTAGTCAGACCACCAGTGAGACTGTTTTGTGGCCTCTGTACATTTTAATTTCTTCTCAGGATTCATCAAAACTATAATTAAATAATTATTATGGCTATTTCTTTGAGACAGAGTGTCACTCTGTTGCCCAGGCTGGAGTGCAGTGGTGTAATCTCAGCTCACTGCAACCTCTGCTTCCTGGGCTCAAGCAATTCTTGTGCCTCAGCCTCCCAAGTAGCTAGGATTATAGGCACCCACCATCATGCCTGGCTAATTTTTGTATTGCTAGTAGAGACGGGATTTTGCCATGTTGGCTGATCTCATCTGGAACTCCTGGCTTCAAGTGATCCACCTGCCTCAGCCTCCCAAAGTGCTGAGATTACAAATGTGTGCCATTACAACTGGCCTTGTGCGGCCATTTATTGAGCAAGCCCCAACAGGAAGGAACTGCGATCTTTTTCATTCATTGTTTTACTCTCAGTCTTGGTACACAGTAGGTGCACAATCATAAATAAATGTTGAATAAACATAGGAACAAAGCAGTGAACTTACTCTCTAGGGAAAGAATGGAGGGATAAATCTTCCCTCCCTAAAATGACTATTCCTCATAGGCTGATGCAAGTTCTCCCAGGTAGGGACTGGGGGTTTCAAGTAATAAAGCGGTAAACAAAAACCACTCATTGCCAATTGCATATATTCAAGTGACTGCTGTCATTTAAAGTAAGTAATGTGTGTGCATGGAAGGGGAAAGAAAAGGTGGGCATTTCTTTCTTTCTTTCCTTTTCTTCTTTCTCTTTCTTTTTTTTTGTTTTGTTTTGAGGTGGAGTCTTGCTTTGGCACCCAGGCTGGAGTGCAGTGGTCTCAGCTCATTGCAAGCTTAGTCTCCCAGGTTCAAGCGATTGTTGTGCCTCAGTCTCCCGAGTAGCTGGGACTACAGGCACATGCCACCATGCCCAGCTAATTTCCGTATTTTTAGTAAAGACAGGGTTTCACCATGTTGCCCTGTCTCAAACCCATGACCTCAGGTGATCCACCCGCCTCAGCCTCCTGAAGTGCTGGAATAACAAGCATAAGCCAGGGCCTCCCCAGGAGGTGATTTGCCCATCTCAGCCTCCCAAAGTGCTGGGATTACAAGTGTGAGCCATGGTGCCCGGCCAAAGGTGGACATTTGGTCACTTACTGTACAGCATCTCTTTGAGCAGCTCCAGGAGCTCTGCAGGGATTGTAGGTCAGAGGCCACAAAGGGAACCCTGACTTGTTTTCTTTATTGTCCTATCCTGCTTTTGTAGCCCACCAGAACTTCGTGCATTCACCAGACTGCTCAAAATGACGCTTCCCTCTTGAAAATTCGAGGAAGAAGCCTCAGTTGCTGCACGTCTGGGAAAAATATCCTTAAGGAGCATCCAGAAATGGTTAGAGAAGGCACCACTTTAGGCAAGAAGTTTCCCCTTTTCCAGCCAAGTTATGACTTTGAAGAAAGATGCACCTTTGAGTGGGCAAAGTCTTACTTGTTCTCAAAAACGTCAACTTGGAATTTCTCTTGCATTTATGATGGTGGCTCCTGCTCCTTACAGCTTACGGTGGGTTTCCACAGCCATTTCTCTGAGCAGGGCAGAAGCAGCTGTTCACTTTCCAAAGGAGAGGCCAGCTGGAGCCCTTCTCACAGGAGAGGGGCCCAGACCCCCTATTCCCTACCAGAAGTAGGCAGGTGGGGGGTATAAAACATCACCTGAAAATGACCCCTTTCTGGTCCAAGGTCACCCGTGGTTAGCAAGGCCCGGGTGTCACCCGTGCCCCCTGAGGCCCTTGCAGTCCGAGCTCAGCGGTGGGGGTGGGGGTTGCAAATAAGGAAGGCACTATTGGCTTTTTGTTCCTTTGAGATTTTCCTTAAAACAACATTTTTCTGGAAGGAGTTAAAAATGAAACAAGCTTCAGAGGAAGCGGGCCGGGCCGAGGCGGACACGAGGTCGGGCTCCCTCCGCACCCTGACTGCCGCGGAGCTGGGAGACGCCGAACTTGGCGGGGGAGGAGGGAGTGTCGGGATGAGGACGTGCGTGCAGACAACGCGTGGGAGGGCACCCGGAAAACTTTGTGCGCGGCTCCAGGATCGAGTCCTTGCGGATTAGGTCAGGATGGGCTACTGCGGGTCCCCCATCCTGTTGCCCCATCTCCGTCCTCAGCCTTCAGCAGACCCCTAGGAGTGGAAAAGGGCAGCCCCGTGGGACCCCAACTACCCCTCCCCGCCGATGGCCTCCTCTCGTCCAGCACACCCATTTCCCACTGCGCTCCTTTTGTCCGCCCCCGCATTCTCCAGGCTCCCGGCTGGGCAGGATCCGCAGTCTCCAGCCCCCCAGAGAGCCTGGGCGGGCGAGCTGGGGGCCGTTCACCGCCCCCTCCCCCTAGGAGAGGCAGCCCGCGGCGGGGGCACCCCGGAGCCGAGGCCAATCGCCCCCCTCCCCCAGCGTGTGCCATCTGCCGCCTGTCAGCCTCTCTCCGCGGGCCTCGATCCCAGGCGCCGGCGGGGGTGGGGGGAGCGGCTGATTCTGCCCCTCCTTCCTGGCTCCTTCCCAGGCGCCTCGCGGCCCCTGCCCTCACCTCGGCCCTTGGCACCCCTGGTTCAGCCTAACCCCGTCTGTCCCTGGGCAGCGGGGGGCGGCTCCCATTCCCTCGTGGGAGGCCGAGATGTTGGACACTTTCGGACACAGGAGCTGGGGAACAGTGGCTTGGGGATGGCAGCGCTAACCCAGGGAGGGGCGGCCCTCAGGGCTTGGGTCTAGTTAGATCTACTTAGGTCTCCGTCCTGACCCCGGCCCGTCTGGGGAGCCTCGCTCGCCGGCTCCCGCTGTCAGGGTGTCCACCTCGGCGTCGCGTTTCGCCAGTCACCCGACTCTACCTCTGAGACAGCCTAGGACGCTCGCGCCTGCCCTCCCCCACCCCATCGCCTTAGGCCTCTCCGCATCCTCCAGCTCGCGCTCCCCAGCCACGGGGTTGCGGGGGTGGCATCTACCTCGGCAATCAGCCCAGCACGGGGTTGGCTAGCAGGGCCCGGCGGGACCTCCGAGAGAGCTGAGCGGGGCCGGGCCCGGCTAGCGGGCAGGCTGGGGAGCGGCGGGGCGCGGGCACCCTGCGTGGGGCGGGCGCCGCGGCCCGGCCCGCCCCGGCGCTGATCTCGGCGGGCAGCGGGTTTTTCCGTGAAAGGTTGCCCTGGGTAACTCGTCTCCGAGGGGACGCAGCCTTCTCCTCTCCAAGTGGTAACTTATCGATCCGCGAGATTGATAACCCCCAGCGCCGCGCCGCGCACCCGCTCTCTTCTCCCGGCTCCAGGGCGCGCCGGCCCGAGGAGGCGCCACTCGCCCGGGAGGGGGGCGAGGTCGGGGACGCTCCCCACCCGAGACCTGGCCGCCTGCAGCTAGTGGGGGAGGGACAGGCTCCAGACGAATGGTTTAGTGGAGCCGCCTGGGGAAGACTTTTCCCAAGTCTGAGCCCTTCCCTGGCCTACTCCGAGACCCGAGTATCGGCCGGTCAAGGAGTTGCGGGGACGCGGGGCGCCCCCTGGTGGCGGGGCAATACCTCGCAGAAAGTAGGCGCTGGTTTATTTCTTCTGTCAACTGCGCGGGGAGGGGGTGCTCCTGCAGGGTCTCGGGGGGGGGGGGGGCAGTGTGTTCTTTTTACAGTCGCACAGAGGAAGTGCGCACCAGGGGCGAGAATTCTACAAATGCGGGTGTAGGGAGCGCACGGGGTTAGCCCAGTGGTGAAAGAATTTGTTGGGTGTGGGGCACGGGTGGTCTTTGAACACCGACCTGTGGGCAAAAGCAAAAGCCAGCTTGGCAGAGCCAGGTCCCGGGATAGTTCAGGTGCGTGGGGCATACATCGAGAGTTGGCAAGCCTAGGGCAGCCCACCTCGGTTTGCTCCCCCGTTGTCTCACTTTTTGCAGTTTGTGAGGCTCATGCGTCTTGGCGAGCTTGACAGCCGCGTGGGCCCTGAGTCTGTTCCCTCCTCCCGCCCCGGTGCCGCCAGCGCCCGAGCCCCGGCGCCTCGTGCAGGTGCGGTGCCCGCGCCCGCGCCGTGCCTGCCGCCGTAGCCGCCGCGGTCCGGGTTTTGCGGGCGGCCGGAGCTGTATTTCCAGCGCTGTCCATCGCTCGGTGCTGTTGGCCCTCTCTCCGTCTGATCCGAGCCGGAGCAGTGCGGGGCGCCCCACGGGATCAGAGCGCTCCCCCGCCGGGACTCCGCTCCTCACATCCTCCTGCTGGGACCCGGCTACATTTCCAGCCAAGCCTGGCTTTATTATGTGTCTCTGCAGTGCAGCCCCAGCAGCCGGATCGGGAGGAGGAGAGCCAGCGACCACAAAGAAGACAGGAGCGCGAGGGAGGCTGGCGGGCGGGCCGGCGCCGGCTGGAGCGCGGAGGAGCCGGGGCGCAGCCGCCGCCGCCGCTGCCCGGGAGGACTGGAGGCCGGCCGCCGCCGCCGCCTGCTCGTCCTCCTGCTCCGCCGCCGCCTCCCCCTTCTCCGAGCCCCTGGCCCATGGAGGCAGCTAGCGGGGCCGGCGACTTGGCACCGGCCTGGGGATCGGCTGCGCGCCTCGCGCTGAGCACCGCAGCCCGAGGGCAGGCAGCGGCGGCCCGGCGCACGGGCTGAGCGATGCCCGGGGTACGGGCGCGCCTACCGGCCGCTGCCTGAGCGCCCCCGCGCGCCCCTTCCTCCTCCGGGGCGCCGGCGCCGCACCGAGCCGAGAGCCAGAGAAGGGGGCGTGAGCCAGGGGCCCCGAGCCGCGGCTTCCGAGCCACTGCGGCCGTTTCGAGCCTCCCCTCTCAAGTAGCCTGAGTTGAGGGACCCCCGCCCCCCATCTATCATAATCTTCAAACCAGGCGCTTGGGCATTTTTGGGCCATTAATATTTATTATTACTATTATTATTTTTTTGTGCGGCAGGGGATAATTTAAAGGCTTTTTTTCTTTTCGGGGGGTACTGAGCTTCCGCGCTCCCGACCGCCTCCCGGTCTCCTCCCCCCTTGAGATCCCCTCGACTTCAGCCCCGTTCCCCCTCCTCAGATGGGTTCATTGTGAGCTCCGCACCGGGCTGCGTGGCCGGACGCCTGCAAACTTTGCACAAAAATCCGGCAAGGGGCGGAGGAGGAGGAGAAGGAGGAGGGTGAGGGTGGCGGTAGGGTGGGGGAGGGAAGGAGGGGGCCGCAGGGGCCGGGGGCCGGCGGGGGGTTGGGAGGAGGAGGGGGGCGGCTTTTTTTTTTTTTTTTTTTTTTTTTTGCATAACTCGGCTCGGCCGAGTGGCCTCCGGACTCCCCGCGCCGCTGGGACCGCCGCTTGGACTGGGAGCCCCCAGCTGCCGCATTGCAACAGGCAGGGCCCCGGCGCGCCCCCCGAGCCTCCCCCCGCCCTCAAGCGGCCTCGGCCGGCAGGGGCCGGCCCCCCAAGGGAGGCCGCCGCGGACCTGCGGTCCGCTCCCCACAACCGCCGACCCGGCTGCAAAAAAAAAAGTTTCCAAGAGACAGGCAGAGGAGAAGGGGGAGAAAGGCTGCCTGGAGCGGCGGGGGGCGGCGGGGGGAGCCGGCTGCGGAGGGCGACGGAGCGCCCGGAGCCCCGGACATGTCCAGGCGGAAGCAGGCGAAGCCGCGTTCGGTGAAAGGTGAGCGAGCGAGGCCCGGCGGAGGCGCGAGCGAGAGAGGAGGGAGGGAGCGAGGGAGGAGGGACCGGCGAGCGGGCGGGCGGGCGGCCGGGGACCCGCGCGAGCGAGCCGAGAGGAGGAGGAGGCGGCGGAGGAGGAGGAGGCGGAGGCGGAGGCGGAGGAGGAGGAGGGGGAGGAGGAAGCCGGGAGCCGGAGGCGGCGGCTGCGGCGGCGGAGGGGGTACGCCGCCGACACCCTCCCCGCCCGGACCCGGCGCCCTAGCCCGCGGGGGACCCGGGCCTGGGGGCGCCGCCAAGGGGCTCTCGCCGCTCCCTTCGTGCGGACCCCGGGCCCGCGTGGCCAATCAAGGGGTGCGGGCCTGACTTGGCGGGGATTGCGAATCTCGGCGGCGGCGGCGGCGGGCGGGCGGGCGGCAGGAGGAAGGAAGAGGCGGCGATGACGGGCGCCCGGCAGGCCGGCAGCTTCGAGGCCGTCCCCGTTGGCCCCGGGCCTTGCTGGCTCTCTTCGGCCCCTGCCTGGTCGCTCGAGGACGCGGAGAGCGGCGGGTGCTGCCTGCGCGCGCCCCAGGCGTCGCGCCCTCGCCCGGACTGCCAGTCACCCCCTCCCGCTCCCTGCCCAGGCCGCGCTCAGGGCCCGGGCCCCTGCACTTCCTGCCTCCTCCACCGAGGCCCACCGGGCTGGGAGCCTCCGCCAGGAGTTCATTGTCTGCGCAGCGCCGGCGGGACACGGGTCCCCAGGGGAACGCAGCAGCCGCGGTGCGCGCCTCTCCGCGGAGGGCGCCCTGGATCTGACCCCGGGCACCGGCACCCTCGACGTCCAGACCGGCTTCCTGTGCCGGGTCCCCGGGGTGCGCGCGTTTGTGGGAGCTGCAGATGTATAGATACACACACCCACCCCTTCGTCTCCTCGTTTTGCTTTCTCTTTCCACCGAGGACCCCGGTCTCGAGGGGGATCCCAGGAGAGTAGAGGCTGCGGGGAAAGGCGGCGCGCTGGCCGCTGAGCCCCTCCCCTGGCCTCCTCTCCCCACGGCTGGCCTTTCCAGGCCTTGCCTGCTGCTTTGTCCCGATTCCTGACCCTGGGTTGGATGCCCGGGCGCCCTGCCGCGATGGTAGACGATCGAGGAGTGGGAGTGGGAGTGGGAGTGGGACTGGGACGATTAGAGCAGCTAAGTCTACGGAGCCAAAAGCCCCAGGCCCTTGTCTTCTCCCAACTTCCCTGATGACCTCTGGCCTGAGCCCAGTTCTTGCTCTGAAAAGTTCATTTCCTGAAGGCCTGCGCGGGAAGGCGCTGGGGCCCCGCTCCCTTCCTGCCAGCCTTGCGCCTGGCTGGAATGGCTGGAACTGAATCTGACAAGGAAAATCTTGAGACACCCGTCAGCGCTGCCCTCCTGAAGTCCTTGTAGGGACTGCCTCCGGCCCAGCAGAGACCCTTCCCACCGAGTCCAAACGGAGCACCCGGCCCGCTCCCACTCCCCCTTTTCCTTGAGAGAAGTTGGTCTTGTTTCCTTCACCCTGGCTGGTCTAATCCCTGACGACCTGGCCTTCTCCACAGAACTGGGGGTTCAGAGGGTGTTCTGATTGGGAGACAGGGAAACCAGAAGACAGACTCCCAGAAGAGGACAGGAAAGAAGGGTGGATGTTTCTCTTTTGCTGATAGAAGGGCTGTGCGGCTTGAAATAGTACTGGATTACTTTTCTCTTTCCCTGGCTCATTGCTCACTCCTTCAAGAGCCACTTAAGAGCGACCCAGAAGAAAATGTGGAATTGGAATTTCTGGTTGGAAAAACAGTTTTATTTAACTCCGGCAGTTGATTTTGAGTTAAACCTCAGTATAGAAGCCGATTTCTCCATCAAGATGCAAAGCTTGCTTACCTAGACCTCCAATCCATTTCTCCAAACCTCCTTATGTTAGAAGGCGAGACCCAGAAAGCAAAGGGAGAGCAGTTTGCAGAGAACAGATGGGTGGGTGTTTCAGAGTTGCTTGAACCGAGTTCCAAAACCATCTCTGAGACAGACTCAAGAATTGGTCTTCAGCCTTTCATGAAATGAGCCTTGAAATGATTTTTAGTGAGTGACTCTCTCAAATGTGTATGTGTGTATGTGTAGCAGACAGTTCCAGCAGGTCGATGGGGGAAAGACAGCAAGGTGGACAGGAGACCAGTGGAGGCATTTCGAGACTCGCTGTTGTAAATAGCCACACAGAGCCTTTCTGTCCAAGGAGTTGGAGACCCCCTGACTCTCCTCATGGCTTTCTGCATTTTTTAAAAGCAGGCACAACCCTTGTCTTTCACCATTTTACCTTTTATTCTGTTTACTGGGGTGAAGAGGGTGGAGATGTGGCCACTTATCAAGGGAGGAATTACGAGAGAAGATAATTTGGATGGATAGGAGTTCCAGCAGGCGAGGGATTTATTGCTGTTCAGGCACCCCCTCTTTCTTTCAAGCAATATTCAAAAGTGTGTGCATGAGTGTGGACAGCTCCACACCAAGTGTTTGAAACGACAAGGTCTTCACCTTTAGAGATGCTTGAAGGTGCTTCTTAAGGAACAACGGTGTCTTTTACATTTTATTTCATTTATTTTGCCTCCACTGCTGTGTGTCAGGGCTAATGTAGAGGCATTGTGGACTTCCCCAGCCCCGAGCATTCTGCTGTGAAAGTCGCTTGACTGTAATTTGTAATTGATCTCGGAAATGTGAAAGCCCATAGCAGGAAGGAAAGACAGAAATATAACAATTTCGAATGGATGATTAGAAAGTGTGATTTGAAAGCACAGGCATTGCAGCTTTGAAAAGAAAACAGGCCTCTGGGGGCTGGGTGGTCTCAGTTCCCACTCACGGACACAACTTCCCTTCTGGAGTGGGGTCACTTGTCCCCTCGGTGTGCTTGTCCTTCTTTGGAAAACCCAGCTCACAGGGAGGACACCTAGTAAATTAGAGAAGGGGGTTGGGGCAGTAAGGCAGCAGGGAGAATAGCCTCGTTGGTTTTCAAAAGCCATGTAATTTATTAAAAAAAAAACACACAAAAAACCTAAACCCATAAAGCGTGGAGTGTTACAAAAGTCACATTTTTCTGACCGATTTTCCCTCCCTACAGTTTTCTCCCCATTTTTGTTTCCTGGTGGTGTGGTGTGGTGTGTTGGTTGCAGGGATCTGCTCCCTTTGATAATTTTGGCCTCATTCTCCCGGGCTGTTCTCATCATGCTCACTGATGTTATTTCGGCTGATGATATCAGGTGGTTTGGTAACGATTACCTCTGCAGTTCTCTCTGTCATGCAACATTAAGGAGGCCTTGTCCCCTTCACCCCATGGCTTTCTTAGATCCATGCAACAGCCTCTTCATTTATAGGGAAAATTGGTACATCTTTTCCCTTGCCTTAGCTTAAAACTTTTGAATAATTTTAATACTGTCAATTTTTTCTCTGTCTGGCAACTAACTGTTAATTACAGTTCTTAATACTAATTAGCTCTCAAGCTATGTCCTTGTGCCCCCCCACCCCAACATCCCAAAGTTCCCTCAGTGACTTCTCTGCACTCCCCTCCCCTTCTTTGTCTTCTGCTGGTGTGTAGCTCCTGAAAGTCCATCTTATAAAGTTGGTGGTCTAGGGACTTGGGAACATTGCAAGTGTTTCCATGGAAATAATTGAGATGTAATAAATAGAGGCTTTCTGAGGTTACAGGTTTCTTGATTCAGCTGAGACCACATACAAGTGTAAATTGTTGAGATTTGTTTGGCTAAATGTACATGATCTTGTAGGAAGGGCAAACCAAATCCTTTATAGGGTCTTCAGCTTTCTATGTGGCGTGGGGAAGCTAACATTTAATCCCCCCTCCTCAGTTAAGTTATAAATTCCCAGCTTTGGAAGGACCTGTTTCATTCTTTATGTCTAGTAATTGCCACTTAGATTCTTACACCTGTTTCCTTGCAAAAACTTAATAACCAATAAAATAAGATAACTATGTGCCTCTAGCAGGAGAATCCTGCTAAACGGTTAACTGTAAGGTGCCTAGCGTGCATTCGTAATGAAAGGTGCAAAATGCCGGTGACTTTACAGTCATAAAGTAATTCAGAAGACGCAGCCAGCCCTGGCGGTGTTGTGGCATGCTACAGTGTGTTAACAGAGGAGGAGGAGGGGGAACCAGGAAGGCAGGAAACTGGAGCACTTGAGTACAGCGTTCCTAGCTGGAGATGAAAGGCTGGGAATCTGGTTCAATCTAATAGAAAGTTGCAATAATTGCTATATCGGTAGCCAACTCTTAAGCTAGTGGCTGTGGAATTCTTCCCCTGATGTAGGATTTAATAGTCTGGCAATTAGATGCATTGATTTCTCTTAACTGTTCATTTGGATGTGTAAACGAAAGGAACTTACCACTGAGGCTGATGGTGCAGACGTGCTGCCTGGCTCTTTGAAAAAGGCTGATTTAGGTGGTGGTGGTGGGAGTATATGCTTTTTCAAGGCAGTATTGGGACCAGTTCCATCTCCTTTTAAAATTTCTGTCCATTCTCTAGTGAAGTGAATGGCACCTGTTGTTCAGATACTGTTTAAAAATAAGCAACAGTATCCCGTTATAGCTGAAAAGTAAAAACATCCATTTCTGCCGCAGATGCTGAGAGTGCTGTCTCTGTCTGAGTGACTGGACTGGGTTGCATATCTGTGGCAGATGGACTGTAGGGTACCAAAGGGGCAAGTCACAGAACACCTTGGGCTCTGAGTTCCCGAGAGCCCTCCTGCAGAGAGAGTTCTTGCTCCCACTCCTCCTCAACAATGGCCTGAGACTTGTGACCACCTGGACCAGTGGCTCTGTCAAGCCTGGACTGGATGTAGGGACATGGCGTCTTGGAAGGTTGAAAGGGTGTAAGATGTCAGCAACTTGGAAAGTGTCTAGGAAATGACCTCTTTCAAACATGAGGCTCTCTAACTTCCTGCTCCTGGACTTGCAGTTTTCTGTAAGTGTCAACAACTTCTAACATGCAGGCATCTGAAACTGTCTTGAAAGTAAGCAGGCAGAGGATGGCTGGATTTCCTGATGGCCCCATTGTTTTTCCATGGTGGTGGGTGGGTCTAGTTCACTCTTTGTTTGGCATAGGTTAGGATGGACTTGCCTTTCCTGGACACTGGCTGAAGCAAAGCCCAGCCTTGTCCATGGTGCACTGGTGTTTGCAGAGAGTATTGTCTTTGTGTCTTGAAAACACTTGTAGAAGATATCAGGGTTTCTTCATATCTGTGAATCTACGGTGACTACAGTAGAATACCTTGAAAACTGTTAGTGGGGTCCCCATTATTTGGGTAGCCAGGAAAACCCTGATACACTGGGGTTGGAGAATTTGACAATTTCTGCAAATTCCTGTCAGCTTGCAAGGGCATCTTGTGCATAGACACGTTAGTGGGTGATCAGAGAAGTTTCCCACCCCAAATGGATGAATTAAGCCTGGATTGGTTGCATCCCGCTTGAAGTTTTTGGGGCTGCCTGTCAACTCCCTCAGCCTACTGTGGGAGAGGCAGGGTGAAGTGAGTGGGGAAATGCTGATGGAAACTTTTGACTCGCAGCTTACCTGCCAGGATTGGCGGCAGCCAACGATTGGGGTTGTGCACTCAGTAAATAAAAATACTTTACCGCTTTCACCGCTTTCAAGGAGCGCCAATTAGCTGATTGCTCCATGTGGCTGTCTTTAAGGAGAATGCTGTTTTACCTATCTTCTTGTACAAAGGTTTGATTTTTAATGTCTTGTGAAAAGGATTCTCTTTGTCTTGATTGATGTCAGGAATAAAAGCATGATGGTAATATCCCTTTGAAAGCTATTGTATTGTCAGCCCTGGCTGACAGCGGGATGGCCTCCCAGCGTTATAGATTGGTGCTGTGAAAACACTGACATTTTCTTTGTTACGTTGCTGTTGTTCTACTTGCAAAGTCAATTACACAATGTCGGAGCTCAGTTACCCAGTTGACTTTGGAAGTAGCAATGTCTTTCATTCTCTTTTTAAAGATATAATTTCCCTTTGTTGTTGTGGTTGTTGTTTTGTTTTCTTTCTGTCTTTTTTAACCTGCCTCCCTCTGTTTACCTCCCCTCCCTCTTGCCTCTCTCCCCTCAAGAGTCTGAACATCTTAGCTAGGCAAACACACTCTGGTTTCAATTGTGACAAGTCAAATTCAAAGGCGGCCACATCATTATCTCTGAATTCGTCAACTCATTCACATTTCAGTGGCTTCTTATTGATATAGTGACTAAAGCAGCCAATATACATAAAAACTCATCAAATGAGATTACAGTGTTGATAATCTCTTATCAAGTGGGTTGTTCTCTGGATTTGGGGTCATTGAGGTTGGCAAACTCAGTTTTCTTTCTTCCTCTTGTTTCTGGAGATTACAACCCAGGCTGAACCAGGTTCTGGGTTGATGGGATCCCCGCAAACAGTTTTTTCTTACAAAACATTTATAGGCATTTGTATCTCAGAGGCTGGAGCCATTGAGTTATGGACTTGGGATCCTGAATGACATCATGTAGAAGGGTAGAAGGGGTCTCATAAGAAAACCATGTCTTCTGTCCTTCTCCCATTGCAGATGGCAAACTCCAATCATAAGGCGGTCCTACCAGGTGACCCCCGTGTGCCCGGTAAGGACTCAGGAGTGAAGTGCATTCCCGTCTAAGTGTGCAAAATCTGGCTACTGAACAGGAGGAGAAAACCTTGAAAATATTCAAAGCTGAAAATGGTTAAGGTGGATATTTTTTAGATGCCTGCCCCCCCATCTTCTGTCCCTCCCCATCTTCCCCAGAGAGAGGAAGCCCTAATTCCTTAGTTCTCTAAACCTGGTCATCTGAGAGGCAGTGACCTTGGAGCTGTAGGTGGTTGAAGCATCCTTCTGCCCGACTCACCGCGGTGCGAGGAGCTGCCCTGCTGCCACTGCTTCCAGATAACAGGGATCCATCAGGAAACTCCTTCCGAGACACTAATTGTGGGCCCCCGAAGTTATTATTATGAACCACCAGACAAGAGCCTGTCTTCGTCAGCAATTTGTCAGGACTAATTTTGTTTTTCTCCAATAATTGAAAATTAATGTCTTGAAGTGAAAGCAGATGTTCATGTCATCTTCTGAATTGGGATATAAAATGGGGCTCTGTGGATGTGCTAATTTAACAGCAATTTTCGTCTCCCGGATAACCGGGGTGCTGGGGCTGATGTCATCTTCGGAGCAGGGACTAGGGGCTGGGAGAGAGAGAGGCTTGGGCAGTGCGTGTGCTTCTTGAGGGTTCATTTTGGAGGGAGGACACATACAGCAAAATATTTGCTTGGGCTAGGAAACTTGGAGAACTCATTTTTTTGAATATTCATTTGCAGAAGAACTATTTATTGAGGTAATTCAAGGCATTATCCTGGGGAGCCTTGGTTTGGGAGAGGGTGGCTTCATACAGATGAATGGATCCCCAGCTGTCATGCCTGTCACCATCACCTACAATAAAGCTGGTTAAATTGCATATTCCTGGGCCCAGGTCCTGCAGATGCTCACCTGGTTGGTCTGAGGAGGGGCTCAGAACTCTTCATCTCTCAATTCCTGCTTTTAAACATTTTGGTGAAATATACATAACTTAGAATTTACCATCTTAACCATTTTTTTTCCTTTTCTACAGACAGGATCTTGCACTGTCCCCCAGGCTGGAGTGCAGTGACGTGATCATAGTTCACTTCAGCCTTGAACTCCTGGGCTCAAGCAATCCTCTCCCCTCAGCCTCCCAAGTAGCTAGGACTACAGACATGCACCACTTCACCTGGCTAATTTCTTAATTTTATCATTTGTAGAGATGGGGTCTTGCTATGTTGCCCAGGCTGGTCTCAAAGGCCTGGCCTCAGGGAATCCTCCTGCCTTGGCCTCCCAAACTTCTGGGATTATAGGCATGAGCCACCATGCATGGCCCATTTTAACCATGTTTCAGTGGCATTAAGTACGTACACATTGTTGTCCGGCTGTCACCACCATGAACTTTTCATTTATAGTTGGTACCCAAGTGATGGTAGGTTAGGGATCTGCAGCTTCCCCCAGGAGGTCATCCAGGCCAGCCCCCAATTTCCAGGGTAGGCATGAGAAACTGTCTTAGAAGATGAGGGCATTCTCTCAAAAGGGGTGTGTGTGGGGGTTTGCCTTGCCCTAGTGTGAGAAGTGAGATTGGATTGCCTAAGGCTAGGGCAGGGCACAAGACTAGGGTTCCATTGGGGCTGGTCGGGCTGGGGGCAAGGGCAGGTGGGGCACTAAGGACTTGCTGAGTGATCTGATGACCATTATTAGGATTAGAACATTTGTGAACACTTGTTCTGTCTCCTAGCTGGGACAGCATTCTTTTTTTTTTTTTTGAGATGGAGTCTTGTTCTTGTTGCCCAGGCCAGAGTGCAGAGGCGGACCAACCTTCGCCTCTGGAGCTCAAGCAATTCTCCTGCCTCAGCCTCCTGAGTAGCTGGGATTACAGGCATGCGCCACCATGCCTGGCTAATATTTGTATTTTTAGTAGAAACAGGGTTTCTTCATGTTGGCCAGGCTGGTCTCCAACTCCCAGCCTCAGGTGATCCTCCTGCCTCAGCCTCCCAAAGTGCTGGGATTACAGGTGTGAGTCACCGAGCTCAGCCTTTTTGGGAACAGCATTCTTTTGAGACTGTGCCTGGCAGGTTGGGAGCTTGCCCAGTGGCCCTGGCAGATCCCTTGTGGCCCCCACACCTACCTGTCAGGACTCAGGTCCCACGGTCCACCCAGCCCTGCACACATAGGCCTGTTTGTCTGTGACAAGGAGAGAGCAAGGAACGGATGTTTGGTCCACTCGATTGCCTTGCTTTCTAGACCATCTTGGGCCCACGGTCTAGGCTTTGCAGGCTCTTCACTGCCCCCCTCCTTGGAGGTGCTTGGAAACTTTTTCTCCCCCTGTTTTTTCTGTAATTGAAATTTGCCCTTTCATTACCTGGGCATGAATTATTTTTTTGCAGTGTTGTCATTCCCTATCCTGCTGTGAGGTTTATCTCTTCTGTTGATCCTAATTAAATAAAACATACTGTTCACCTAACTCCTGTTGGACTGAATTTTACCTGCCTGAAGGCAGAGTGATGGCCATCTGGGCTTGGTTAGCGAGCCGGGCATGGCCACAGACGGCAGGTGGGTGGTATGGCCACCACATTCAGGCTGGGAGACTAGGCAGGGGGACCCCCCTTGGCCTGGAGGCTGCAGAGCCTTGGAGCCACCAGCAGCATACATTATATATCTGGTTCCTAAACAAGAGACGTGGCTTTGTCCCTCGTCCCCTAGGGCTGCAGTTTTCAACTTGGAGAGAGGAGAGACAATGATCCATTCCTGAGGGTCTCCAGGGAGAAGGGGAGGGAGGTGAAGCAGGTGCCCAGAAGTGGGGAGATGGAAAGAGGAGGCCGGCTTCTGTCTCTGGGGTGGAGACCACAGATAGTGTTGGAGTGTCTGGGGAGCCCCAAGCAGTGCACAAGTTCTCAGTGCCCAGGAGAGCCCCTGCAGATGCCCTGTGCCCCTTAGGGAGGCACTGGCCAGCCAAGGGGCCAGACACACATGTTGGGAAGATTCACTACTTTTGCCTTTGAACCTCTCTGAATCCTGAAAAACACAGGTTGAAAAGGAACCTTGGCGGTCACTTCATTTACACTTGATTGGGTGTGTTTCTGGCATCCGTAGTTTCATCTAGCCTGGACGTACACACTTTCACTCGACGCAGGGAGCTCACTACCTCTGTGGCACATCTGTGCCTTTTTAGCTTGAATTTCACACATGAAGCTGAAGTCTCCTGTGTTGGTCCTGGTTCCACCTCCTGGGGCCACAGTGAGTAGCTCAAATCCCCAGTCCCTCCCAGCAGCTCGTGTCCTGCCTTCCTCAGGGGAATGGGCTCATGCATGGGATGCCAGCAGCGTGCTAGGCTTCCAGGGCCCTGTGCTCATTCAGAAATGGTGTTGGCTGGGTGTGGGGGTGGCTCACGCCTGTAATCTCAGCACTTTGAGAATCTGAGGGAGGTGAATCTTTGAGCTCAGGAGTTCAAACCAGCTTGGGTAACATGGTGAAACCTCCTCTCTACAAAAAAAAAAAAAAAAAATTAGGAGGGTGTGGTGGCAGGTGCCTGTAGTTCTGACTGCTCAGGAGGCTAAGGTGGGAGAATCACCTGAACCTGGAAGGTCGAGGCTGTGGTGAGCTGTACCACAGTGGTACTTGAGCCCAGGAGTCTGAGCAGCAGCTGCTGCAGTCTCATGGCATAGTGTACCCTGAGTATGAAAGAGACCGGGCACGAGCCACTCCCAGACAGGTATGCTGCAGCTCCCACCTCCTCATCAGGAACAGAGGCTGGGTCAGCGGGCGGGGCCCACAAAGACTGTGGTGAGCTGGAGTACAGTGGCTGTGGTGCCACTGTACTCCAGCCTGGGTGACAGAGTGAGACCCTTTTTCAAAAAACAAAACAAAACACAAACCAAAAACCGAACAAAACCATGAAAAGTCCCCCAAAAAATCTGGTCTCAATCTTCTACGTCATTATGTCTAAAAGATTTCTTTTGTCTTTTCTTTTTTTGAGACGGAGTTTCGCTCTTGTTGCCCAGGCTGGAGTGCAGTGCCGCCATCTCGGCTTACTGCAACCTCCACCTCTTGGGTTCAAGCGATGCTCCTGCCTCAGCCTCATGAGTAGCTGGGATTACAGGCATGTGCTACCATGCCTGGCTAATTTTTTATTTTTAGTAGAGACGGGGTTTCACCATGTTGGCCAGGATGGTCTCCATCTCTCGACCTCAGGTGATCTGCCTGCCTTGATCTCCCAAAGTGCTGGGATTACAAGCTTGAGCCACTGCCCCCAGCCAAGATTTCTTAAATGAATGAGTAAATATGTGAATTGTTGAGGGAATGAGTATGAATGGGTGAACAAGTGAACAAATGAGTGAGTGACTAGTGAGTAAATGACTCAATGATGAGTAAACGGATTCATAAGTGACAGACTGGATGACTGAGTGGGTGAACTGAGAGGGAGCACAGGACTTGGCTCACCGTGGGCGTCAGTCTTTGTGGGCCCCGCCCGCTGACCCAGCCTCTGTTCCTGATGAGGAGGTGGGAGCTGCAGCACACCTGTCTGGGAGCGGCTCGTGTCCGGTCTCTTTCATACTCAGGGTACACTATGCCATGAGACTGCAGCAGCTGCTGCTCAGACTTCTGGGCTCAAGTGCCACGCATTGTTAGACTTGTAAAACTTTGCTTTTAAAATCATAAAAGCAATGTGAAATTTTTGTACTAATTTAATTTTAATTCTTTTTAAAGTTTGGATCTTGCCCTGCTGCCCAGGCTGGAGTGCATTGAGGTGATCATAACTCACTGCCACCTCAAACTCCTGGTCTCAAGCTATCCTCCTTCTTTAGACTCCTGAGTGAACTGGACTATAGGTGCCAGCCACTGTGTCCAACTCATTTTTTTTTTTGAGAGACGGAGTTCTCCATATGTTGCTCAGCCCTGTCTCAAACGATTCTCCCACCTTGGCCTCTCAGAATGTTGAGATTACAGGCATAAATCTCCGTGCCTGGCCTTAGTTTTAAATAAAACAGAGTGTTTAACTCAATACACTCGCCATTCTGCCCCTGCCCCTCATCCTGCTACATCATTGCTGCGGCTCAGACTAGGCACATTTGACCAGCTTGGTCCTGGCCAGGGATCAGCCACCATTAAGTGGCCTTGGGAGCCTCTTCATCTTTCAGGGGGGGTCTGCCCCAGGAACAGCACTAGGAGTGAGGGGTGGGGCCAGCTAAGTGGGTGGGAGGGGGAAAATGGGATATGTTGGCAGGGAATCTGCCAATCACTCAGAATAGGAAAGAAAGACCCCATTCTCTCTGAAGGTCTGAGTCAAGATTCCTTCATTTCTCTCCTTGGGGAGGGGAGTGGGTTGGAGGAAACATACTCTGTGATCTTGGGCAAGACAGTTCCATCTACGTGCCTCAGTTTCCCTGTCCTTGAAATAGGATAGAGCTAGTAGGGTTAGCTACATGAGTTAAGTTTCCAATCTTGGTTAGTTCCACATCAGTATCATCCTAGGCACTTAAAAAAATAACGTTACCTGAGCCCCACCACAGATGAAATAATCCAGACTCTCTGAGGTTGGGGGCTCCTGGTCAGCTTTTGTAGAAAAGCTTCCTGGTAAATTGGAATGCGCAGCCGGGGTTAGGAACCATTCGTCTGGGAGGTAGCGCCTAGATGGGCTAGATCTGCTCCGTGCTAACCGCCATAAGGAGGTCTACAGAATTGTTGCACCAGACTTTATTTACAGTCTTCCATCGGTGAACATTTAGTTGTTTCCAGTTTTTTTGCTGTTTTAAACGATGGTGCAGTGAACATCCTCATTTATAAATTTTTGTGTTCTTGTTTGAGTGTTTCTTTGGCTGGATTCCTAGAAGTGAAATTGTTGGGTCAAAGGGTATTCACTTGAAAAATGTCATAGATATTTCCAAATTGCCTTCCACAAAGTCTGTACCAATTTACCCTTCAATAATAGGGCATGAATGCATATTTCTCCCAATCCTTGGCCATATAGATGATGATGTTTTGTTTTTTCTCTTTCTTTTTTTTTCCCCTTTTTCTTTTTGGCACTCTGGAGGCAAAAAATGCCATTGTTTAAATTTGCACTTCCCTAATTATTAGTGGTGTTGACTTTTTTTTTTTTTCTCAGAGATGAGGCCTTGCTGTGTTGCCTAGGCTGGTCTCAGACTCCTGGGCTCAAGTGATCCTTCCACCTTGGCCTCCTAAAGCGTTGGGATACAGGTGTGAGCCACCATACCTGGCCTCTTAGGTTTATGGACCATTTTTCTTTCTTTCTTCCTTGTTTTTTGAGACAGAGTCTCGCTCTGTTGCCCAGGCTGGGGTGTGGTGCCACGATCTCAGCTCACTGTGATCTCTGTCTCCCAGGTTCAAGTGATTCTCCTGCCTCAGCTTCCCAAGTAGCTGGGATTACAGGTGCCTGCCACCATGCCTGGCTAATTTTGTTTTGCTTTTGTTTTTGTTTCGAGATGGAGTTTTTACTCTTGTCACCCAGGTTGGAGTGCAATGGACATGATCTTGGTTCACTGCAACCTCTACCTCTCGGGTTTAGGAGATTATCTTGTCTCAGCCTCTGAAGCAGCTGGGATTACAGACACCCACCACCATGCCCGTCTAATTTTCGTATTTTTAGTAGAGATGGGGTTTCACCATATTGGCCAGGCTGGTCTTGAACTGCTGGATCTCAGGTGATCCACCCGCCTCAGCCTCCCTAAGTGCTGGGATTACAGGCGTGAGCTACTGCGCCAGGTCGACCACCGCATCTGGCCCCGGCTAATTTTCATATTTTTAGTAGAGACAGGATTTCACCATGTTGGCCAAGCTGGTCTTGAACTCCTGACCTCAGGTGATCTGTCCACCTGGGCCTCCCAAAGTGTTGGGATTACAGGCGTGAGCCACTGTGCGGGCCATTTTTCTTTCTTCTTCTGAAGGGGCACTGTACTACAGAGCTTGGGGCTTGGGGATATGGGTGTTTCTTTCCCTTGGTGAGTCCTTTGGTTGTCTGCCCTCCTTCCCTCCCTTTCATATCCACCCTTCTATGTAAATCCTGAGCATCTGACCCAGGTGAGGCTCAGCCTGGGCTCCAAGGAAGATGCAGAGAGAACCCAGGAGAGGCCACGTCCTCAGGAAGCCTGGAGACCAGAGAGGGCAGTAAGTCCTAACCACTGGACCAGACAAGGCAGCCTAGGACGGAAGTGTGGGCTTAGGGCTGTGGGAGGGGTCAGAGAGTTGGGGGGATTCCTTTTGGTAGGGGAATGGGGGTAGCATTTTTTATTTGATCCCTGAGGAATGGAATCACAACACCAAGAGCAGCCAATCTCTAATGGGTAGCTCTTGTATACAGTCACTGGGCTATGCATGTTATAAGCAGTATCTCATGGAATCTTGACACTAGCTTTTGACTGCAGAGGTGGAGACCTTAGGCTTTTTTTCACCAGCAGTCATGGAGCTTGGAGAATCCTCAGCTGAGGCCCCTTTTCGTATAGATGATTAAACTTGCCCAGAGAGGGCAAGTCAGGTGTCCAAGGTCATACAGTGACCTTGTGGCAGAGCTGGGCCTGAGGGTAGGGAAAGTGGGAGCTGGAGGATCTTGCTGCTGCCACTGGCCTGCCTTGGGAACAACCTAGGACCCCCAAGCTTCTGGGGGGTGGATTCTGAGCAGATGGATTTGGGCTCCCACACCTCTTTCCCCACATCCTTGCCATGTTATTGATAAGTCTCAGTTTCGTTTTCTTTGAAATGGGGCTCTACTCCCAGGAGAGAGGTGAGGAGGAAATCTCAGGTGATGAAGAGCTTATTGGTCAGGCTTTAGCCTGTCACCTGCTGGGGCAACCCTGCCCTTTTTAGAGACACCAGGTTTGAAGGGGGCTTTTACATCTCTCCTTGAGTCCATCCTCCCCTCCCCACCAGAATATGGCTATCGCTCCCTGGCCAGGCTCAGGGAAGGGGCTGTATGGGAGGGCATATGACCCAGAATAGGTGTGCATGTGTGCTGTGAGACTGTGTGTGCACGTATGTGTGCATGCATGACTGTGCATGTTTCTGAGTCTGTGTGGGTACCTGTTGGGTACATGTGTGTCTTTGTGTACCAGTATGTGCATGTGCATGGATGCTTGAGTGTGTGGCCTTGTATATGTGTGCATGAGTGCATATGTGTGTGTGTGCCTGTGTGAGTGGTCATATGTGCCAGCCTCCAGGACGAAGAGACTCTTCAAATTGCCTGCTTGGTTCAGACTCTCAGTACAGGGACTGAGAATATGCTCGTGGGTGGTAGACTTTGCTTATGAATTTACCTTATATCCATTCATTCAGATATTTTTCTAGCACTGTGTTAGACTTGACCCTGTAAAAAGAAAGAAGCAAGTTCTTTCTAAGATTCAACTGACCATGTATAAAGTTGTGGTTGTGAGGGTGGGAGATTAGTTTATATTGGTGTTTCCCAAAATGTATTCCAGGATTTTGTTGATGTTCCACCCCCCAAAAAGAGAGGTTTGCCAAATGCATTTGGCAAACACTGGATTAAACAGAGTTAAAAAAGAATTAAAACCTTCA
The DNA here is from genome assembly GCF_049354715.1 of Callithrix jacchus. Taxonomy (NCBI): domain Eukaryota; kingdom Metazoa; phylum Chordata; class Mammalia; order Primates; family Cebidae; genus Callithrix; species Callithrix jacchus. The sequence continues at coordinate 7,626,093 of NC_133521.1, read as the reverse complement.
GGGCTTCTTGGAGCCTTTAAAATGCCAGCATGGGACTCTCAGAGATGTTAATAATTTGTGATTTCCAAACTTATTTGATCACTTATCATGGAATCCTCTTATCCGGGACACGGTTTAGGTTTCAAGGCGTTTAGGGACTGCTGTCATTATCTGCTGCCCATTTGTTCATTCATTCTTCTCATGTTTACTGAGCACCTATGTGCCAGGCAGTGTTCAAGGTGCTGTGGCCTCCATGGTGGACAGGTTTATTCTAGTGGAGTGAGGAGCCATCTGCAAGTACATTTCTCTTAAGCAAAGCAGGTTCTGGGGCGGGCAGGGAGTGGTGGGGGAGGCTGTGCAGAGAAGGCCATCCTGGAGGTGACACTGGAGCCCTGACAGTGAAGGGGGCTGCTTCATGAGGGGAGCTGGGGGCCTGGAGGTCTTTGCGGTTGATGCTTTGGGAGACTGGGAGTTTGTGGCAGGTGGGGGTCCTCTGAGCCTCTGGCTCCTCCTCACCCTGGGAAGGTGGGTGGGGGGGCTGCTGGGAAGGTGCAAGCTGCACTGCTTGCTGGCGCGGCCCAGTTCTCTCTGGAGGCTTCCCTGGGGTGGTAAGTCAGTTCCTTGGGGCTGTTTCTGGGCAGAAGCCTCTTCTGAGTCCCAGTCTTGCCCTGGGGACCTCAGTGTCATGGCGGCCTCCTCCACCGCAGACATGCAGGCCTCTCCAGGCACAAATGACCTGGAGGGCTCAGGGGATGGGCCTCCCTGGGTCCACCTGCTGTGAGCGCCCCGGGCAGACCATGTTCCCACCCCCATCTGACAGATGGGCATATAAGGCCAGGAGGCTCCCGCAGCCCGTTCCCTCAGACGCCGGCCTCTCCCCAAGGCATCCAGCCCTTCTCTAAGCCAGGGCTGTTGCCCGAGGCTTGTGGGGTGGGGGGAAGTGTCTGGTGGTGGGGGGCCGAGATTTCCAGGACGGGAGGTGGGAACTGGGCCCTCCAGGGTCCTCCTGGAGTCCGACTGCGGAATTGTCCTGTGGGATCCGTGTTCTGGGGGAATGAGGGGAGGGGACTGAGAAACTGGGGGTGGGGAAGGGGTCAAGGGTCGGAGAGAAGGAAGAAATCGAGGATGGGGTGGCATTTGGGGAGGAGGCAGGGAAGGGGATGGCTGGGAAGGGGCGGGGCTCTTCCCGCCCAGCGACCCAGGGGGATCCCGGCCGGCGCTTGGGAACGCGGCCCCTCCCGGGCCCTTGTCTGCCTGGCCCGCGGGACCCCTTTGAGGCGGCGGTCCTGGGAACGCGCTGGGCCGCCCCCCGCGCGGGAGGGCTCCATGGCTGCGGCGTAGTCACTCAGGGCCAGCTTCGGGCACAAAGCGGCCGCGGCGGGGGGCCGGCTGGGAAGGCGCAGGCTGCGCAGCTCGCTCGCGCGGCCCGGGTGGGGCTTGGCTTGTTCGGCGCCGCTGGCCGCCCCCCGGCCGCCCGCCCCTCGGAGTCTGGCGCCCTCAGGACTCTGGGTCCCAGACCTGGCGCTGGGGTCGGCGGCGTCGAGCCCACAGCTGGTGCAGCCGGTGTGTGGGCTGCGGCCCGCTGGCCAGATGTGCGCCTCGGGAGCCCTGGGGCCCCGGAGCCGCGATCCGGCCTCTGCTTTGGGGTGGGGCTGGGGGAAGGCGGGTGACAGCCGCAGGGCCATCCCCTGATACATCCTCATACCCGTAATGCTGCTGAGCGCACTTGCCAGGCACCAAGGACTGTTCTGAACACTTAGGCTCTTGATTCATTCAAGCTTCACAGCACCCCTGTGAAAGAGGTATGTGATGTGTATCCCTATTTTACAGAGGAGGAAACCGAGGCACAGGGAGGTAAAATAAATGGCTCAGTGTCCCACAGCCAGGGCAAGATTTGAACGGAGGCACTCTGGCCCCAGACTCCTGCTCAGCCCCTGCAAGGAACCCAGGTCTGCATAGTGGACCGGAGGCCTGGCCCTGAGGGTGCAGCTTCCATTGCATCTGCACGTTTCCAATACATTACAGATGAAGACTGACACATAGATCTGAGTCATGATTCTGGATTTGCCACTTAAAATTCCTTCTCTGGATGGATCCTTTTTGACTTCATTCATTCACTGGATGGATAGTTCTAAGTTGTGCTGGGCGGAATGCTAGTGCTGGGTCCCTGCCTTCAGGGAGCTTACGGCTTCGTAATGAGACAGACAATAAAGCCCGAGCAGCTCCCCCGATTGTAATTGTTCACTGAGAGACTGCTCTGGCTTATCTGACTTCAACAAGGTCCTCCCGGGAGGGCATTTCAGAGGAGGTGATGTGCCAGCTGGTGTAGGAAAATGAGAGGGAACTGTGGAGGATGGTGGCTAGTCTCCTTTGGCTCTGCTCATTCACTAGGGCTGCCTCTGCCTGCCTTGGGCCCGCCCTGTGTGGGGAAGGAGGGAGAAGAAGAGGCCATAGTCTCTGTCCAAGAGAACACGATGGGATACAACCTGGGGGAGTTTTGAGTGTGACTGTCTGGAGGGGCAGGGGCAAACGCTGGCAGGCTCTCCTGGAAGGGCTGGAGCAGGGATGAAGGAATAGGCAGTGTAGGGTGCTGGGAGAGATGGCTGGGCTGGGGTGGCATCACGGGGGGCCTGTTGATGTGTGCACACAGCATGGCACATGGTTCTTTCTGGGGAGTCCCCAGGGAAAGCCACCAGGGCCTTGTGCTTAAATGACCCCGGAGGTGTGCACGACCTCTGTGCACTGTGTGGTGCTCTCACAGGCACTTCCAGGTACCCAGGGAGTAGGTTGTGGGGGACCGGGGAGGGGTTGTTCCTCTTCATTTGGCAGTTGAGGAAGGGAGGTTCAGAGACACCCACAGCCTTGCCCTGGCTCACACAGCCATGTGTAGCAGGGTCTGTGTTCAGCTGGCAGGCAGGCTGCTTCTTTGCAAGGTCTCCATATCCCATAGACAGGGGCCTGAACCTCAGACCTTGGCTCGCCAGGGCCACCTCAGCACGTTACTGGGGTGGAAGGTGGAGGGGGATGCTGACGCTCCATCACTGTCACCCACGTCCCTCAGCCTGGCTTTTCACACGGAGCTGCCCCATCCCCCAGACATCAAACCAGGCCAGTGAGAAAACAGCTGCTCCCACGTGTCCCGGTGTCCAAAGTCCACTTTGAATTGGGAATCTGAATGGGCTTTATTCTAAATTTCCTGTATCTGTTGGCTCAAAATACCCATTGCTCAGTTTTTCTGAGGGTAATGTAGAGGCCTGTCCTGGGTTCCCAGGGTCTGAGCTCATTTTCCTACTGGGAAGAGCTGGACGAGGTTGGGCCTGGCTCCAGACTCTGTGTATCAGGTCCTGCCTTCATACTAGTTCTGCTCTTGTCTGTGGGGAGAGGTTTGACTGGGGCGAAGGGGTATCAGGAGTGGGTAAGGGCGTTTATGGAGAGTATTTACTGAGGTTATTGCATAGACAGGGCTCTCCAAGTGCTTCTGGGACGTGTTCTCATGAATTCTCTCCATAGCGCTGTCAGGTTGGTACCATGACGTTGGCCGTCCTGTGGGTGAGGCAGCTTTGAAGGTTAGCCTGAGGTCCAAGGTCACATGTCACAGTGAAGCTGCCCCATGCCTGGTGCCTGCCTGAGTAACTGCCAGAGTCACTGTCTACACACCTGGTGAGCCAGCGCCATGCCGGAATCTTCTCCCAGGAGCTCCTGGAGGCAGACTGTAAACTCTGAGGCTGACAACACCTAGAGCTCCCTGAGGACCCAGCTGGTGACCAAGTCCCTCTCCACCCATCCCACCTTCCTCCCCCACAGGGCCTGCTCCTGAGGGTCACTTGGGAGAAAAGCAGCTTGGACAGGTTGGAGGTGGAGGATGTCCTGAGCCAAGTCCTGGGACATTTGGGACAGGTGGTGGGGCAGGGCTGTACCTGCTTCCTGATTTTTTGGGAACTGCATACCCAGCAAGGTCCGAGGCCGGGCAGAGCTGGGCCAGCCCCTCTGTTCTGCTAGGTGAGAGGTAGGAGGTGTTTGCTGGATTTAGAGTATTTAGGCTGGGGTGGTCCTCATTTCTGCTGAGCCTCACAAGGCCCCAGGAGTCCAGCTGGCTCAGCTAGGAATACTAGCTATGGGTGTTGGGGTAGGTGGCCTTGCTGCAGGATTCAAAACAGGACCCTGTCCTCTGGGCCACTCTGTCTCCACCCAAACTGCTCTTGGGCCCAGGACCTGGCCTGGAAGTCCGCCTCTTCTTCCCATCAGCATTTTCTCCCGGGGCTTGAGTTGGAACCTGTGGTTGTGTGCCCCTCCTGGGCCCTGTTTTCCCGGTTGCCCCTCAACTGGCACCAACGCCTGGGAGCAGCAGCTTCTCTTCCCCTCCCTGCTGAAACCTCACTCCCGGGCACCAGACCCTCTGCATCCTCTGTCCTCCACCACCTCCTGTGCAGGCTTCCTGGAACCTGGGACCCTGGAGGTTTCTGGACCATATCGAGTTGCTTGGGTGGTTGCTTCCTTTTTTTTGGGCCACGCTGGGTGGGGGAGCTGGGAGAGAAGCTGATGATTGGGTCAGGCCCAGCCAGGGGTGGAGGCTGCCCACTGGCCCTCGTCTCCCTGGATCAGACTGTGGGCCCCCAGCCCCTGTCTCTGAGGGGCTCAGGCCTGGCTTCCCCTCCTGGCTAGGGGGCATTGCTGTTTGGCATTTCTTGCTTCCCTCTCTTTCATTTTGCAGCAGGCCCCCAGGAATGCCTCTGGGGGGACATGGGGCCCACATTTACCCTTTTTCCCGGTGATGGGGCCTGACTTGGCCTGGCACCACCACAGTCCTGCTGAGCTTGGGCCCAGGATGGGGTTGGCTGTATTCTTCTCTCCACTCTCCTCAGACCCCACCTCCCGGCTGGACAGCTGGGCCCTTGGCCAGGGCTGAGCTAGGGGGCCAGCACTGATTGAAAGTGCTTCTCACAGACCCCTTGGCTGGGGGCCCATGGGGTGTGGGGGCTCTGGAAGAGGCTGAGGGGCTCGGAAGAGGGAGCCCCCCAAGGCCAGAGGGTGAGAGAGAGCAAAGGACCGACCTTCTGGGGCAAGAGCCAAGGCTTAGTCCCTCTGGTGTTAATCCAGAGGTGATTCTGAGACCCTCTCCCCCGCCCCCGCCAAGGCTTCAGCAGCCCCTCTGCTGCTCAGCACTGGCCCCCAAGGCACACTGCACACATGGTTTTACTTTTCCAGGCATCCTCCCCTGGTCCCCTCCCCCTGGGTGCCTTCTCAAGCTCCTTGGCCCCTCCCCCAGCCCTCCTGGGCCCCCTCCTTCCTCCTTGACCCACTTTAGTCCCCTGTTGCTGGGGGAGGGGAGCACGCAGCCGGCGGCTCTGATCCTGGCGTTCTCCCCCAGCATCCCCTGGGGCGGGCTCTGGATGGAGCCTGCAGGCTGAGCCGGCCCGGCCCCAGGGACTGGCACACTGCGTACTCTGAGTGGCAGCCTCCCTGCCCCCTCCGTGGACAGACAGTTCTGGACAGCTGCCCCTGCCCCGGCCCCTGGGAGGCCCTGCCAGGACCAGGCTCCAGTTTCCCCCAGCCCCAGGGAGCAGTGGCTCACAGAGATCCCTCCTACCACCGCCTCTTTGGTGAGCAGGCTTCCCAGAGGGGACACAGCGCAGGGCCCAGCCCTGGCCTCCACCCATTCGTCCCCTAAATCACTGCTGCAGAGGCTGGAGCCGGGGTCAAATCCGTTGTCTGCTGTTGGTCTGTGTGACTTGGGGAACTCCACCAACCCTCTCTGGGCCTCATCTGTGCATTGAGGAACTTGGAGCAGATAGCTAACCTCCATCAAACAGGCGTGTGTTCCCAGGACTGCTGACTGTTTATGTTTAAGGTCTCTTTGTATTGTCACAGCGCTGTGGACATGCTGTTTCAATTCGTATTTTCAAGATGAGGCAACTGAGGCACTGAGAGGGGAAGTCACTTGTTGGAGGTCACATTGGCTGTGCGTGGTGGAACTGCAGGGACTTGAGCACAGGAAAATCTGATGAGATGATTTTTCTTCACTCTGACATCCTCCAATTGATCCTGACGCTGGGTCTGTTAACTCTTCAGGGACAACCACTCAGCCCACTGAGGACTTGGGAACCTTGCTCGGTCCTGCTCGGGTGTTGGTTGGGTCGCCAAGCCTGCCCGCTGCCCTGTGACAGGCTGTGGGAAGCCAAGGCTGCTGCCCGCCCGGGCTGGGAACTCACTCCATCCTGAGTTCCAGTCCTGTGGTCCAGTGGCCTGACCGAGGACAGGAGCCAAGTGCAAGAGCCAGGATCCAGGAGCCGCCTGGAGTTTCCGCCTGCCCTCCCTGCCTGTCCAGCCCTGCTGCAGCCCTGTACATGCTCCCCTCCTCCCTTCTCACGAACTCCCTGAAAAACAAGTGTAACATATACAGTGGGAAGGTCCTGGGGGGCTGTTGAAATTTGGGAAACAGTGCTTCCCTAATCTCTGCATTTTCTGTCTTTTCCTTCTTGAGCCTTGACATCTGTTCGTCCTCTGGGAACCTTTTCATTTCACCATCATTGTCTTGCTGAATAAAGAAGGGGGTGGGAGGTGGGAGGGGGCACTGGGAGGGAAGTCAGGACATCTTTTCTTATTTGCCTAATTTCCTCACTCAAATGTGTCTTGTGATTAAACATCTTCTTAGCGAGCTTGGTCAGGGCCAGGCCGAGTTTCTTTTCATAAACACTGGCAAGTGAATTTAACAGCCCTGTTTGTATTAGCTGGAGGTTTCATTTGCATAGTGATTGTTCTTAGGAAACAAAATAATCGCTTGCAGTTTATGAAACTGTATAAATACCGGGGTCTGGAGCCGGGCGCATGCGCAGGCCTTTCCTCTCGCACGTAAATCCATCCTGTTTGGGGAGGAAATTCAGGCTCCAGGAAGAGCCAAGTGGGGAGGATTTTCTCTGCGGAGCGGTGTTTCCCTGGCTGGAGTACTGGGCTGTGGGTGTTGCCTTCTGGGCGGAGCTTGTGAAAGCGGTAAACCTCCCCCCAGCTTTTGCGTGGACCCCAGTTCCAATCAGGGTCGCACGAGGGGCCAGGCGTGGCAGGACTGGGAGAGGAGGACGGTTGCTCACCCGAGCGCCCCTCCTGTGTGTTGCCCTTCTAATCTTTTACAGGAAGACTGCAAACTGGAGGCCGGAGGCTGAGCGTTGCCCGCAGATGTGTTTTGATTGGCTTGTGCTGTGTTTAAAAGAAAGAAATCAACATTGAGAGATCTGGAGATGTCACAGAAAAAAATCAGAGTTCTTGCTTCTGTCTCCTAAGCAGTGGGTTAATCTGGGACTTGGAGGTCCCCTTTCAGGCTTGGCTGCAATCCTGGGGCTGGGAGTGGTGACTGCTTCTATAGGTGGGCATGCTCCTCCTGTCCCTCACAGTCCAGACCTTGCCTGACTTCACTCATTGATGTCCCTACCTGGCCCCGGGGGATTTAGGGTCCTGCTTGCGGTGGGTCCTCCCTGTTCACCATGTGCCCTGTAGGCTTGAGGTCAGCAATTCACCAGCTGCCTGGGGTGCCCTGTTCTAACCTGTCATAACTGCTGCTGAATCTTTTGGCTGTACCCTTCCCCCTCTTGCCCCGCTCAGGCCCTGCCTATTTGAGGAGCTTTTCTTGGACCTTCCGGCTTTGCCCCAGTGGCTATGAGTTCAAGCCCTCCTGATGTCCATATTGGCTGGGGGGTGGAGATATGGACAGGGAGTTGCTTTGGGAGGTCACACCCTTATTCCCAGAAGCTTGTCTTTGCTCAGAACATTCCTGGCCTTTTCCTTAGCAGATCTCTCTGGAGCCTGCTGCCCCAGAAGACAGGCGTTTCATGAGCTCAGAGTCTGTTTTTCAGACTCAGACAACATCACCGCCCAGCTCGGTCAGCTGGCTTGGCCCGATTTTGGAATCTACTGGTGTTAAGTGGGCCCAGAATAATACCTGTCCGTTAAGGGAATGGTTTGACAAAGCATCAGGGCTGGAGTTGGATTTCTAGCTGAGGAATGATGCCTGCCCCACACCCCAGATGACCCAGCCTTGGCGGCCAAGGCCCTCAGATATTTGGTACCTTTATGGAGCCTCCACTTTAAAGGAGGAAAAGTCAGAAGCAACAAAGCAAGCAGGTGAAACTGATCAATACTGATGCCTTCCTTTTTTGGGGGGGGTGGGGATGGAGTCTCGCTTTGTCACCCAGGCTGGAGTGCGGTGGCACGATCCTGACTCAGTGCAACCTCTGCCTCCCGGGTTCGAGTGATTCTCCTGCCTTAGCCTCCCGAGTAGCTGGGACTACAGGTGCACACCACTACACCCGGCTAATTTTTTTGTATTTTTTTAGTAAAGAGAAGATTTCCCTATGTGAACCATGCTGGTCTGGAACTCCTGACCTCAAGTGATCTACCCACCTTTGGCCTCCCAAAGGCTGGGATTACAGGCATGAGCCGCTGCGCTCCGCCTTTACTGGCAACTTCTTCACTGTGCAGGGCTCTGCCTCATCGTCTGGATGTCCCAGCTGTCCCCTGGGAGAACAGCTCCTGTTGATCCCAGTGTGCCTCCAGGCGTTCATCATGGACGGCCTTCCCAGGGAAGTCACTGGAAGCTCCGTGCCCCGTATGATGGTCTCATGCTGTTCCCCACAGCAGCTCCAGCTGGTAGTTATATTAGCTCTGCTTTATAGGTGAGGAAACTGAAACTCTTTGGCCCAAGGTCACACAATTGCCCGAGGTCACAAACCTGGTAAATAATTGCAGATACTGGGATTTGATCTGCCCTCTTAACCCTCACCCTATATGTTTTATTTCTCCAATTGTAAAATAGAGAAAATGAACCCATCTCTTCAGGTTCTTGAAGGCAAAGATAAAATAACGAAAAAGAGAAATTTACAAAGATAAAATGAGCAAAGAAAGATTTCACTGTGGAACATGGACTCTGGCGCTTTGAGATTTCTTTAACTCTATATTTCTGGGTAGCGTCATTAAGCATAATGCTTTCTCCTTTTCTCCCCCCTGCCCCAGTTTTCACGAGCTGTACTTTGACCATGTCACTGCCCTGGCTCTGGCCAGGTGTTCCCCCTCGGACCCTGAGGTTGCAAAAGTCCCCTGGGGAGAGGCTTGCATCTCTGATAGTTGGGGCTCCTCTTGGCAGGGAGCAGTATAGAGAAACCTACAGGGTCTTGTAGAAGAGGAAGAGCCAGCAGTCAGGCCAGAAATTTCATTTTCGTGCAACTGGCTGGCTGACACAGGATTGTATCACCTGGGGTGCTTTGAGCTGCAAGCCATGCAATGCAAGGTCAGAAGAGCTCAAGCATAAGGGCCCGTGAGATCTCCTAGGATGAGTAGTGTGGAGGGTGTGGCTGCAGAGGACCTAGCTGAGCAGCTTAGCACTGTCAGCAGAGGTCCAGCTGCCTTCTGTCTTTATGCTCTGTCCTGCTCAACACATTGGCTGGTGCCCTCAGATCTGTCTCGCGGTGATGCAGAAATGACTGCTGTGGTGCTGGACATCATCCCCCCCGCCCCCCAACAACACATCAAGTGTCCAAAGACCAGGAGAGAGAAGCTCCCAGACACAGGCCTGCTTTAGGGGAAGAATACCATTCCTAAATGGCCCCGTGTTCCCTCCCTCGCATCTCACTGTGTTGACAGCAGCATCTCTTGAACATCCTGTACCAATCCCAGGCCGACATGCAGCGCTCCCTTTAGAGTTACTGGCTCTGGGGATGTTTGAGCAAAATTTGAGTTGGGCCAGCAAGAAAGAGGAGGGGGGAAAGGCTGCTGGGGAGCACCCAGCGTTGTCTGGGGGAGCCTGTGCGAGCTTCTATCTCTTCCCATGCAAGGTTCCGGAATGTCTCCCTCGAGTCATGGCAGGTCTCCCTCACATCCTCATCAGTCCCCCGGCCTCACCTCATGTCCTAGGACTGTGCCATTCCTTCCTCTGCATAGCTTTCCCTGTGACTGAGACTCTTCCTCTGTGCTAGCCTGCCTGGCTCCTTCTGGACTCAGGTTCAATGTCACCTCCTCTGCACAGCCTTTCCTGACCCCTTTCTCCCAAAGTGGGCCCACTGCTGTCACTGTCGCTCTCTTGCTCTTTTTAATGTCATGCTCGTTGTTCTCGGTAGGACTTTACTGATGTATTCGCTTGTTTATAGTTCCTTCCTCAGTGGCTTCTCCCCCGATAGGGATGACTTGTCCACTCCTGTGTCCCTAGTCTTCATGAGAAAGGATCAGTGGGATGGAGAAGAGATTCACAGTGCCTGGACTGTAGTGGGCAGTGGGCATTTAGGAGATATTTACCAAATGAAGGAGCTGCTGGTCCCCTATCTTTCCTGAATTCCTGTCTCTTTGTGTCTCCTGCCTCTTTGTCTGTTTCTGTCCTCGTCTCCACTGGGGCCCCACATTTCTTCTTGTTCTTTGTTCTTTGAGGAAGAGGAGAGACAAAATGTCTCCATGAGCCCATGGACGTGACCTCTTGACAGTGTTGGGATTGCTGGCAGGGCTTCTCCAAGGGCCACTTCTGTGAAAAAATCTGCATCTGGAGGTTAGCACACAGTGGCGAGCCTGTGCGAAGGAGTGGGCTGAGGAAGGGGGTCTGGGCACAGCTCGGCTTTTCTGGCTGGTAGGTGCCTGCTGAAGCCAGTGGGCAACGCGGATGCTGGTCTGGACATCTGGATCTGACTCTTGTCTGCACACGTTTGGTCACTTTGCTCCAGGACAGTTTTTATTTTTAAACTTTTATTTAGAGACAGGGTGTCACTTTGTCACTCAGGCTGGAATACAGTGGTATTGATCATAGCTCACTGCCACCTCCAACTCCTGGGCTCAAGCAAGGAGGGTTCATTTACACTGCTGGGGCCTCCCTTTGCCCATGAGATAGTGGGATCCCCCCATTTCAGGGATATCCAGTCCAGCCCACTCCCGAGAAAGCAGTTCTGTTGTGAGGATTGCCAGTCCCAAATTGTAAGGCTGTGCACAACACAGAGGTGAAAAGATTTGGCGTTGGTTCCTTCAAGTTTAACAAGCAATCTGAGTAACCTGAAGGTGTGCCCTGCCTGGAATGGTTGGCTTGACCATTCACAGGGCTCAGATGACGTGGGTCTGGGGACACACACATGCTGTGGGTGCTGTTGCATTGTTGGTGTGGGACTGGGGACAGGGAGGAAATGGCTTGCCCAGGTTGAGTTGGGCAACATTGGAGGGAGAATGAGGGCCCAAGGGGAGCAGGGGTCAGACCATGAGGTGAGCGGAACCAGGCTAGAAAGAGTCTTGAAGGCCACAGGCCAGCCTGTCTTGAAGCCTCCCTAATTTGAGTCCTCAGGCTGCCAAAAATACTGCTCACTCTCCCTGGGGGTAGAGAAAGAGCCTCCCTGGGTCTCTAGACCTCTCCTCCATAGCTGGTTGTGGGACAAATTATGGTCTTTCAGCATCTGTGCGGGCGGGACTGCAGTGTATGTACATGGATCCACGCAGGACTCGCCTGGAGCACAGCGCCCCCGCTGGGGCTCTTGGGAATTTGTTGGCTGCAGTGTGACTCTAATGAGCAAAGCATTCGGCAGTGGGTCTATGGGTTCCCCAACAGGGCTCAGTCTCCCCAAGTCCTCCAAAGTGGAGCTGTTTTAGCTGGCAGAGGCTTTTCTAGACCCCTGCTGTTGCTTTTCGGGTCTTGCTTATGTTATGTTGCCTTTTCTTTTTCAGTGGGAAGTGTCGGTGTAAGTAATTATATATATTTTCACAAACTCGAACTCTGCTTCATTTAAACTTCTATAAACATGTCTGTGTAATTCTAATTAACTGCTTGCATAAAGCCATCACAAGTTACATGGGGAAATGCTCATTTGCCAGACTGTTGCCTAAAAGCCAAGGAAAATATTATGTTCTTCCAACAAACGGACTATTCATGTAGACTGTTACCAAGATAAACAGGAGATATTTGAGGACAAGTGAGATTCTAAGCAGTGATGGCTGAGCCTCCTGTAAGTGGTATTATTCAGGGTTGGCAGGGTGGGTGGCTTGATTGAGTGATAAATGCTCTTCAAGAAAAATGCCCGAACTTGGAATGTGGGGTCGGGACCCTGGAGATGGGCCATCTCGTGGTGCTCTTTGGGCAGGAGGCCACTCTGAATTCGTGAAAAGTCTGAATCGGAGAAGAGTCAACGAAATGGCCTGCACTTGTATTTCCAAGAAGTTCTTTTAGAAGTTCATACTAGGGTCACTAAGAAAGTGCATAAAAAGAGATTCGTGGGGCTGCTTTAATAAATGGGCAGGAATGATTTCAAGTTAATCATTCAGAGTGAGCATGTGCTCACGCCTGTAATCTCAGAGTTAGGGGATTTTTCTATCCCCAGAAAAAGAAGGGAATAACTCTTTCTCTACCCTCACTGAAAAGAAAGGTAACATAACATAATTTTTCCAGCTGAGGCAGTAGGATTGTTTGAAGCCAGAAGTTTGAGACCAGCCCAGGCAACATAGACCCTATCTCTACAAAAAATAAAAATGCAAAAATTAGCCTAGCATGGTGGCACACGCCTGTAGTCCCAGCTACTCGAGAGGCTGAGGCAAGAGAATTGCCTGAGCCCAGGAGTTTAAGGCTGCAGTGAGCTATGACTGAGCCACTGCACTCCAGCCTGGGAGACAGAGTGAGACCTTGACTCTTAAAAAAAAAGTTAGCCTTTTTTAGTCAGATGGTGGAAGAAAAGAAAAAAGAAAAAAAATAGCCCTTCATTCATTCATTCATCCACTCATCCAATCAAGTATTTTTGTTTTGTTTTTCTTTTTGATATGGAGTCTCACTGTGGCCCAGGCTGGAGTGCAATGGCACACTCTTGATTCACTGCAACCTCCACCTCCCAGGTAGGTTCAAGCAGTTCTCCTGTCTCAGGTTCCCAAGTAGCTGGGATTACAGGTGCGCGCCACCACGCCTGACTAATTTTTATATTTTTAAGTAGAGATGGGATTTCACCATGTTGGTCAGGCTGGTCTTGAACCCCTCACCTTGTGATCTACCCGCCTCAGCCTCCCAAAGTGCTAGAATTATAGGCATAAGCCACTGCGCCTGGCTCCAATTAAGTACTGAGCGTCTGTCGTGCCCTAGACTAGGTAGGCTCTTGCTGCCGCAGTGAGAAGCATCCCAAACCCCTGCCCTCCTGGAGCTGATGTTCTGTTTGTTGTTGTTGGCAACCAGATGAGGAAGTGAAATGTATACAGTTTGTTAGAGACGAGGGCTCAGGAAGACAAGGGCTCAGGAAGACAAGGAAGGATGAGGGGTGGGGAACTGGTGAAGACTGTCTGGTATGTTTGAGGAGGGGTGAGGCGGGGGCCCGCTCTGTGTCTGGAGGCTGGCTTGAGCAGGTGATTGGGAAAGTGGGTGATGAGGTCAGATGGCTGACCTGGGCTGGGAGATGTAAATGAGTTTTATTATATGCAGAAGATGTTTCTGAGCTGCTTGGCAGTTATATTTTTTAATATCCTTTCCTTCACAGAATGGAAAAGTCCTTAAAATGTTGCAATACTTGCTCAATTGCAATAGATAAGAATACTACACAAAACTATAGAGAAGAAAATCAAACCCTCCCGAATGTCCCTCTGAAGAGGACCACTGCTACAACTGGGACCCTCTTTTCAGGCGTCCTCATTTCATCATTTCCCTTTGCTTTCTTTCCTAGTGGCCTTTTCAAAGGTTAGAGAGAAATGCATAGTCAAACCCCTACTTGAGTATGGCAGGTGACTACTTTTGGGATCGAAGATTAAGGAGGTTTTGTTGTGCCTTTAAAGAACTTGAAATTGGAGTCCAGGTAGTTTTGGTAAGTCATCAACAGCTGGAAAGAACTGTGGAAAAGTGAGTCAGTTTCAGGCCGATGGTTTTGTGTAGAGAACATTCCCTCCTTCCTGAGTCCGGGCACTGGACATAGGCAGCCCTTACTCAGTTCTTTCGATTCTCACAGCAACTCTATGAGGCTGGTGCTGTTATTATTATTGTCATAGGCAAGAAACAGGGTCAGGGACGGTAGTGGTCTTCCCCAGATCACACAGATAATTAGGGACTGGGACCTAAACGTCACAGTCCTGACTGGGCAGGAGTTAGGGTTGAAGATGCCATGAAGCCACCCAGCCTGACTTGCTCTTCTTCTTATCCGCTTATTGGGTAGCCCCTGCTGCTGGGTGCCCCCAGCCATATTGAGAGCTTTGCCTCTCTCATTTGCTCTTTGGAAAGGCATCTGGGAAGGTTCTCTTTGGGTCCTTTGGGCTGGATTGACCAGAGAGGGATGTAATAACACACATCAAAGCCCGTCCCTGGCCTGTGACAGCCCTTTCTTTTGCATTTTTTGAGACAGGGTCTTGCTCTTTCACCTAAGCTGGGGTCCAGTGGTACAGTCTTGGCTCACTGAAGCCTCGACCTCCCGGGCTCAAGCAGTTCTCTTGCCTCAGCCTCCTGAGGCGCTGGGACTACAGGTGCATGGCACCACGCCTGGCTAATTTTTGTACTTCTTGTGGAGATGGAGCTTTCACTGTGTTGTCCGGGCTGGTCTTGAACTCCTGGGCTCAAGAGATGCACCTGTCTTGGCCTCCGAAAGTACTGGGATTATAGGCGTGAACCACCACACCTGGCCAGCCCTTTTCAGTAAATGGGAGATTTTATTATTAATAATTCTTCTGAAACCTTGTTGGGCCCTAAGAAAGGGACCCCTGAAAATGCCTGTGTCTTACAGGGCTGGATGGATTAGGTCTGGATGTTATGGTCTGTTCCTGACCGCTTCATTCATTCACTCCCTCACTCATTCATATTGAGGTGTGGTTTTCCAGCACGAAGAGTCCCCTGGTCTCAAGTTTCCGGAGGCACCCTCTACAATCTAGATTCCAATTAGCTTAATTGCTTCATATTAGACTTCTTAGAAAAGATTTTTTTTTTTTCTTGCTGATGGCTGCGTTTCCAGGAATGTCTCCTGCACCGCCTTCCTTCTTGCTTCTTCCAAGCTTGCTTCTTTCAACTTTATTTCTCCAGAACTGGCCTGCACCTCAGTCCTGTTAGACCTGGTGCCATTGTGTCACTTTACATCTGAGTAGCCAAAGTGACACCAGGAAAAAAGTGTATATTACATATATGTATGGAGAGAAAGAGAGAGAGGGAGCTTATATATCCCATGTATGTAAAATTACATGGGTTATTTTTAAATAGGAAATTTCTTTTTAGGGTGTGTGTTTTAGCGAAAGAACTGGACACAAAATCTACCCTGAGTTCTGACCCTATCTCTCTTCCTTTTGCCATCGACACCAGATTTTTTAAAACGTGATTTTCAACAACCAGAGGAAACAGTTACATCCTGATTGACACACAGGATGTCGGAGCAGCATTCTTGCTGTTAAGTGATCAGGATTTCAGCCAAGGGAATATAATGAAATCCACATAAAAATTTATTTACCTAATGAAAATCCGAGAGTAATGCATAAGTGGTTCTCTGATAATAAAATGCAAATCTAAAACTATAACCAGGAGGACAATAATCTTCATTAAATGTATTGTCTAGAGGAAGCCCACGACATCTACTTAACAGTGATTTGATTTGTTTAGTAATTTCCACGTAATATTTAAACTTTATTTCGAGTCTTAAAAACCCGCCCACGAGTTTCTTTTGCATCAGAGAGGAGGGCAACTGCTGCTGAGTGGGTGCCCCTCTGCTTATGGGGCACCCTGGAATCTCGTCCTTTTGTAGGCAGCAGGGCGTTTGGTGGAGAGGTGGGGTCCAGGAAGGGAAAGCAAGGGGTCAAGTTTCCTTCTGGGAGGGAGACCCAGAAAAGCTCCCATTCTGCAGGAAAACGGCATCTGAGGCCTAGAAAGGCCTGGAGGTGGGAAGTACTCGCCCAAGTTTATCTTGGAGCTCCTGTGCTGCCTAGGTGTCCTGGCTCCCTGCTTAGTGCTCCTGCCTTCCTGAAGTCTGGCCAGAGCTAAGGATTTGAGTGTCACTCTCCTGTCACTTGGGTCCTGTGTAGCATCTCTGTGGCTGCTTCTCTGGCCCAAGACCACTTAGCAACAGCACACCTCCCCCACCCCCGCCTTGGGATTGGCATGATTGGAAGTTGGAAACAGGTTGGAAGTGCTTTCGAAGAAGGCTGAACTGGGTGCAAAACCTGGCTCTGTCCCTTGTAAGCTGAGGAACTGTGGGCATCTGCCTCACTCTCTGTGAGGCTCAAGGTCCCTACCTGTGGCAGGGGCACTCTAATCTCTGCCTTTGGGACTGCTGGGAGGACTCTGAGGAAGTGTGTACGTTGTCTGACTAGGGGTGCACTGCCTGGCTGTGGGCTTAGGAGTCTCTTGGGTAGCTTAGAAGCATGGTAGGGAATAATTTATGTTGGATTTCCCCACCCCCCTGCCCCAGTTTTGACACTAATAGTCTAAGCCCTAGATGAGAAAAATTACCCTTTTGGATTTTTTTTTTTTGAGACACTCTCTCACTGAGGCTGGAGTGCCATGGCATTATATGGCTCACTGTAACCTCCACTTTCTGGGCTCAAGCAATCTTCTCACCTCAGCCTCCTGATCAGCTGGGACTACAGGTGTGTGCCAATTTTTTTTTTTTTTTTGTAGAGAGGAAGTCTCACTATATTGCCCAGGCTGGTCTCGGACTCCTGAGCTCAAGTGATTGTCCCACCTCTGTCTCCCAAAATGCTGGGATTACAGTTGTCAGTCACTGTGCCTGGCCCCTTTTGGATTTTTTAACAAAATCCCAGGCACACGGCAGATGAAGCCTACTGGTGTGTGTACGTGTGTGTGTATGTGTGTTTTCCCACTAGATATCATGCTAACTTCACAGATAACTCAACCTTCCTCCATCTCCACCTCTTCTATCTCCTCCTTTTTTCCCCCCAACAAGTTATAACCTTTTTCTTTCCCCTTCAGAATGTTGCAGAGCAGTTTGAAAAAGTATTAAAGCAAATTATCCGTAATCTCAAGCAAGAATCTCCTTCCCAGGGAGCACAGAACTCTGGTTGGGAACACAGGCCTGTTCGGACACCAGTTCTGAGCTCACCAGCACGCCATGTGCTCTTGGGCAACTTCCTTATCCTCACTGAGCCTCAGTTTCCTCGCCGGTGAGGCAGCATTAACACTCGTTTTTTCTGCACAGCCGTGAAGATTAAACAAGATAATGTGTGTAAAGTGCTTAGCAGAGTGTCTGGCACTTAGTCGGTGCTTGATAAATGGGAGCTGCTTTGTTGTTGCAAGAGAAAAGGTTGCTCTGAACAGAGGCCCTGTGAAATGGAGAAGTGAGGCTGCCATCCAGGTAGTGATGCCAGCGGCCGGCAGGCCAGCCAGTCATAATGCCTTGAGTTTCCATCCAAGGGCTGGCTCAGGTTACTCCTGGCCCATTAGCAGTGCCGGTGAGAGCTTGGAGCTTCTTAAGTTCAAGGTCGATCACAGGGCTTGTCCCCCACACGGGCCTCTCTGCTTTGCCCAGAGTCATTAGTCACCAGGGTGGTCTGAGGAGAAAGTGAGGATGCCTCAGGGCTTCCTATCCTGACCTCTGGGCCACACCCCAGGGCAGGGCCTTGCTCAAGGCAGAGGATCGGGCATCCAGAGGCTTTGAAAATCCACTTGCGTATCTGGAAAAGCGGTTAAATCCTGGCTGCGAAGCTGACTACGTGGGCAAGTCATTTAAGTAGTCTGAGCCTCAGTTTGCTCATCTATCAAATGGGTATACAAGTAGTATTTCACCAGGAGATTGCGCATGCTCACCAGCCTGCAATAAGTAATTCTGTATTTATTCTCCCAGGAAAACTTCCTGGAGAAGGATGGATTTTACCCTGTAAAAGAAGAAAAACATGGATGCATAAGAAGAGGGGTGAGCAGGGGAGGCCTTGGGCTGAGGGGTGGGGTAGGGGAAGTAGGCAGACAGACGGAGCTTGAACTAGAGCTTAGTTCTCTCTGACAATGTGGGTCTCATCCCCTCTGACTCAGCCAGGGGCCCTGCGGTGGGTGGAGGACAAAGGAGCAGCATCACCTTGACCACACCTAACTTGCATTAAAAAATTCCTGTCGGGGGCTGGATGTGATGGCTCACACCTAGAATCCTAGCACTTTGGGAGGCCAAAGTGGGTGGACTACCTGAGGTTAGGAGTTCAAGACCAGCCTGGCCAACATGATGAAACCCGCGTCTACTAAAAGTACAAAATTAGCCAGGTATGGTGGCAGGCACCTGTAATTCCAGCTACTCGGGAGGCTGAGGCAAGAGAATCGAGTCACTTGAACCCGGGAGGTGGAGGTTGCAGTGAACTGAAATCGTGCCACTGCACTCCAACCTGGGCGACAGAGTGAGACTCCATCTCAAAAAAGAAAAAGAAATTCCTGCAGGGGTGACTTAGAGAAACAGGTTATCCTTTCAGCCCCAACACTCCCAGTCTCCTGTATCAGGAGCTCCTGCCCACACACTGATGGAATTCATCAGCCAACCAGGGACGGCTGGAGTGTTTTCTTCTTACTGTCTTCGACTTTCCCAGCTCTTCCTCTAGTAGGGCAGGAGATGAAGAAGTGATTGAGCCATCTCTGGGGGAGAGAGGAAAACCCAGCCGGAGGCATTGAATGCATCCCCCAGAGGCCCTTTCATGGGTGTGCACAGCAGACCTCACCGCCTTTCAGTACAGCCTCAAGCCCCTGAGGCTGCAGAGGGAGTGGGCTGTTCGGGGGTGGGGGTGGGGGGTCGGTGGTGATAAATACCCTGAGGCCCGGGGAGCCCCTTGTGGCCTCCTTCCCTGGGCCCACAAAAGGGCCTGAGTGACAGCCAGGCTGGGCCTTCGCACACCCGGGAGCCACGGGGAGGGAAAAAGAGAGCGGCAGGGGCAAACGAGGGGGCTGCCAGCCAGGGACAAAGGCAGAGACAGAGAGAAACAAAGGAAGAGAGAAATCCCTTCTTGTTACAACCTGTGGTTTAAAGAAAAACGTGCTTTGCCACCTCTGAAGATCTTAGAGTGAGCCTCTTGGCTCATCTGGTCACAGAGCAGGACTTTTCACTTCGCACACCGCGCCTGATACCCAGGTGTGGCCCCCTGATCCTGCGAGCTCTTCTGGGCCTGAAGCTTCCTCCACTTAAGCTTGCATGGAATCAGTTGGAAATGGGAAGAATCAGAGGCAATCATCTGCTGCCAAATTTGGGAGCAAACATTTTTCTTTCTGGATTTAAATAATTGCATTGCCTCCCTAGCTCTGGTTCTCTTCTAAAGCCAGCCACAGATGACATTTGGCAGGTTAACCGTGGTCTGGCTCTCCCCGGCCCCCGCCCCACCGCCCTGTGGGGTTTTCTCAGAATATTTTCCTCTGTGTCTGGGTAGCTGGCTTTTAAACCGGTTTAGTTTTTCTTTTCTTTTTTTTCTTGTTCAGGTCTCAAATTTTATTAAATTTAAATTTTATTCCATTTCAGGCTATAAAATCTCCAAAAGTGGCTTTGAAAGTGAACAGGTTTTGGCATGCTGGAAATAGGTTACCTCCAATGCAAATAAAAGAGTCTAGCTTCCGAGGCGAACAAGGCTCCAAGGGTTGGGAAAATGTGTGGAGCAGTTAGAGACTGTGGCATAGAAATGGTCAGAGACCAATTTAAAAGCACATATATTTTAAATGAAACATTTTGTGGACATATGGAACCAATAGCTTTTGCCAAAAGCTCAATTGTGGGAATCAAGTCTTAAGAGCTAAACTTCAATCTACTACCCAAGGTGATTTTTAACAGACAAATGAAAGCTCCTTTTTGCTTTCTAGTCTAAGGGGAATCTTAATACATTTTTAAATTATTTGGCATTTTGAATTAATTTTCTTAGAATGAAACGAGATTCTTAAATTGGGATCTTGTAGAGAAAAGACAGCCAGGTAATTAGTGAAATGATCTCCTTCTCTGACACGAATGCAAGGGGGAGGGGGAGAGTTGAACTCCAACCAAGGTGCACACAAAATCTATTTTAGAGCAAAAATTTCAAAGTAAGCAACACCGTCTGTTCTTTAATTATTTCTCCTTATTAAAGAAAAGTAGCTAAATTTATTTGGGTTACTTAGTTGAAGAGAAATGTCTTGAAGACACTCAGACCTAGAGCTATTGAAGTCAGGCTGTCAGCTCTTGTTTGCTAGGTATCCAAGAACTCAAAATAGTGAAGGCATTTTAGAATTGACTTTCTTTTCCAACAGAGCTTCCTCTCCGTTAAGCAGGAGATGGTTATCCAAGGCCTAGCAGACTTTTCTCTGCTGCTCGTACTTCGGGGCAGGGCTCTGGGATTGAACAGAGGGTTCATGCTCTAGCAGAACAATCAAGGGAGGTGGAGATTCTGCCCTCAAGGAGAGTTAGGCCACTGGGAGTCTCTGCCCCTTTCGGAGTTCTCACCATTTATCTCACATTTATCTCTATCCATCCATCCATCCATCCATCCATCCATCCACCCACCCGTCTGTCCGTCTGTCCGTCTGTCCGTCCGTCCATCTGTCCATCTGTCCATCCATCCATCTGTTCATTCATCCATCCACCTATTCAACAAATATACCTTTAATAATACTCCTAACCTACAAACATCAGGGCTTAGCCAGCTTATGTAAACATACTTGGAACACTTACATTAGCCTACAGTTGGGCAAACTCATCTAACACAAAACCTATTTTATAATAAAGGGAAGAATATCTCATGTAGTTTATTGAGTACTGTACTGAAGTACAGTTTCTACTGAATGTGTACACATTGTGAAGTTGAACCATTGTACTTCTAACCATTTTAAGTAAGGGACCATCTGTAATCAGATACTCATGGATGACACAGACATGGTGGCTCATGCCTGTAATCCAGCATTTTGGGCGGCCAAGGCGGGTGCATCACCTGAGGTCAGGAGTTTGAGACCAGCATGGCCAACATGGTGAAACCCTGTTTCTACTAAAAATACAGAAATTAGCCAGGTGTGGTGGTGGGCGCTTGTAATCCCAGCTACTTGGGAGGCTGAGGCAGGGAGAATCGCTTGAACCTGGGAGGCAGAGGTTATGGTGAGCTGAGATCATGCCATTGCATTCCAGCCTGGGCAACAGAGTGAGGCTGTCTCAAAAAAAGAGAAAAAAAAGATACTCGTGGATGAGCCTATGATTACTAATGCTAAAGTGTGCTCCAACAGACCTCTTGGCGATGACGGAAATGTTCTATATCCATACTGTCCAGTGTGGTAGCCACTAGCCACACATGGCTGTTGAGCATTTGAAACTTGGCTAGTGGGACTGAGGAGGTGCTATTTTTAATCTGATTTAATTAAAACAAATTTTTAAAAATATTCATTTTTAACACTTTATTTATTTATTTATTATTATTTTTAAAGATAGGGTCTTGCTCTGTTGCCCAGGCTGGAATACAGTGGCATGGTCACAGCTCATT
Source organism: Callithrix jacchus (assembly GCF_049354715.1). Taxonomy (NCBI): domain Eukaryota; kingdom Metazoa; phylum Chordata; class Mammalia; order Primates; family Cebidae; genus Callithrix; species Callithrix jacchus. The sequence continues at coordinate 7,604,760 of NC_133521.1, read as the reverse complement.
GTAGTTTGAACTCCTGGGCTCAGGTGATACTCTCATCTCAGCCTCTGGAGAAGCTGGGACTACAGGTGTTCACCATCACACTCAGCTAGTTTATTTTAGTTTTTTAGACATGGGATCTCGCTATGTTGTCCAGGTATGTCTTAAACTCTTAACCTCAAGGGATCCTCCCACATCAGCCTACAGAGTAGCTTGGATTACAGGTGAAAGCCACTGCACCCACCTCTTTTTAAATTTGTCTTTAGACATGGGATCTGTCTGTGTTGCCCAGGTTGGAATGCAGTGGCTATTAACAGGTGCGAACTACACACTTGAACTCCTGGGCTCAAGCTATCCTCCTGCCTCAGCTTCCCAAGTAGCTGGGACTACAGGTATGTACCACCACTCCCAGTTTGATTTACGTTTGGTTAATTTTTATTTAAATAGTCACATGAGGCTAATAGCGACTGTATTGGACAGCATGGGGTCAGCCTCAGCATCACCTGGGAACTTGGTAGCAGTATAGATCCCCAGGCCCTGCCGAGGCTCTGCTGAGTCAGAATCTCTGTGGGAGCCCATAGGCTTCTGAGTTTCGGCAATCTCTCCAGGAGATTTTTATATGGCCTTGCTCTAGGAAAAGTAGGCTGTGGGTGTGATGCTATCATGCCATCCATTCTGGGGGGGTGGGGCATCAAGGAGTAGGGGAATTAGATTTCAACTGCACAGAAGCCTTATGAGAAAAAGGACTGATAGAGCTGAGACTGAGACGTGAATATTGAGGTGACCATGGGAGTCTTTGGTGTTGGTGGAGCACAGCTCACCACGCCCAGCAGTGGGGAGGGCTTGGCACAGTTGAAGAACTCAAAACAGGTCAGTGTGTTGGAGCAAAGAGATGAAGTATTTGTGAACTGGCGGCTAGGAGGCCTGGTCCTGCAGTTGTATGATCCTGAAATGGTGTTTTTACCTCTCTGGGCCTCATGTTCTCTTCATTGATAAAATGGAGATAACCACACTTGGCCACACACTTACCTAGTAGCATCAAAAGACGGATGGACTCAAACTACGTGGACAAAGCATGCACGCGGGCAGCACAAACGCTGGGATAAGTGGGTGCCGTGGCAGTCTTGTTTCTTACTGAGTTTTCTTTGTTCTCTAACTGCACTGTCCCCACTTCTCCTACTTCAGGGTCTCTCTGCTGGAGGGCCTCCTGCCTGGCACCGCTCTCCCCAGCTCTCCTCAGTCAGGCTAAGGCGGTCTCAGGAGGTCTCTGCGGCTCTGTGACCCGCATCCTGGTCTGATGGGACCTGCGTTCCTGTTGCTGCTCTGCATTTCCTTCCTGGAAAGTCCTCCCCAGGCCTCTGCATCTCTTTTACTGGCATCCTTTCCAGAATCTCAGGCCCTTTCCAGACCCTCATCTGGAAGCCCAGGATGGGCCCGGAGAGTGGACGTCTGCAAGTGTGTTTTCAAATCAGGTGTAACCAAATGCCTTTTGGGGAAAGGCTTCATAGTAATTTTAGCAGCATCTTTTCTGTTGTCTAGACCTAAGATCAGCATTTTAGGGAAAAGTGTCGAGGTAAACTTTCCCCTGCCTCCCCCTGCTCTCTCCTCTCCGCTGCTAGGATTCCGGGCACGGCCCTCCCTGCAGCACGTCAGGTGGCCAGAGCCTCAGGCGTGCCCCAGCTATTTGGCAGCCAAAGTTTTGTCCGTGGAAGACGCCAGACTTATTTTAAGATGGCAAATGTGGTGATGCTTCTCTGCTGGAAAGACACCAAGTGTCTGATCTCAGCCTTGGGGGTGGTATTTTGCGTGGATATTAGCAACTTCTTATCTAAAATAGACGCACGCTTTTCTTCACCCCCTCAGAAGCCTTTGCAGTCAACTGTGTCCTCAGTACTTGGGATGACACCTTGAGCATATTGATTGCTCAGTATAGGTCAGTTACTGTTATTGTTACTATTATTACTTTGTTTTCCCAGGACTGAAGCATTGCTTAGGCCTCTCCTCTAGACTAGGTCATTTACAATAAATGCTTTGGAATCTTCCTTTTTTTTTTTTTTTTTTTTTGAGACGGAGTCTTGCTCTTTCACCCAGGCTGGAATGCAGTGGCGTGATCTCTGCTCACTTCAACCTGTGCTTCCCGGGTTCAAGTGATTCTCCTGCCTTAGCCTCCTGAGTAGCTGGGACTACAGGTGCCTGCCACCATGCCTGGCTCATTTTTGTATTTTTGGTAGAGATTGGGTTTCACCATGCTGGACAGGGTGGTCTGAAACTCCTGACCTCTGGTGATCCACGTGCCTTGGCCTCCCAAAGTGCTGGGATTATAGGCGTGAGCCACTGCGCCTAGCTGAATCTTCCTTTTTTTGAGACAGGGTTTAGCTTTGTTACCCAGGCTGGAGTGCAGTAGCATGATTATAGTTCGCTGCAGCCTCAACCACCCAGGCTCAAGCAATCCTCCTACCTTAGCCTCCCCAGTAGCTGGGACTACAGGTGCGTGTCACCATGCCTGACTATTTTTAAATTTTTAGTAGAGATGGGGGTCTCACTATGTTGCCTAGGCTGGTCTCGAACTCCTGGCCTCTGGCAGTCCTCCTGCCTCGGTCTTCCAAAGTGTTGGGACTACAGGCATGAATCACTGTATCCTGCCTGAATCTTCTTTTTAAAGTAATATCCAAGGAGAACACTGTTTAACTCAAAGGAATAAGTAGCTAATGGGTGAAATTTTAGCCACCTGGGCAAGACGTTTCTTTATAGGGGAAAATGCTTCCCAAGCACCTTTCATGTCATTTGAGCTCAATGCTAAAACAAACAAACAAAAATACTCAGGACCTATGTTCAAATCCCGGGGGAGAGTCGCAGTCTGGAACCTGAGGAGCGCATCTAGTGTCAGGATCATTTTGTTTTCTTGGCTGCTTAGGATTAAAGTATGTTTTTGGCGGGGCGTGGTGGCACATGCCTGTAATCCCAGCACTTGGGGAAGCCAAGGTGGGCGGATTGCTGGAGCCCAGGAGTTCAACACCAGCCTGGCCAACATGGTGAAATCCTGCCTCAGCTCACAGTGAACGCTGTGAGCTGAGATCACACCACTGTACCCTAGCCTGGGCAGCAGACTTTGTCTCGAAGAAAAAAGAAGATTTTGTTTGGAGTTAGAATGTAACACTTAAATTTCGGGAAAGTATGCACAAAAATCCAGATTTTCAGTTGTTCTTCAGAGCAATCAGAAGATCTGGTTCTGTACAGCGAGGATGGGCTGGTGCTGCCTGCTTACACCCAGGCCTGCGTGCTCTGTGTCTGGTACCTACGACTCCCTCTTGCATACATCAAGCCCTCCTCACCTCGTAGTGTTACCTGGCTGACCCTGGAGGTCTCCAGGTTGCCAGTACTCAAGGGTTAAATGAGCTGGGCAGTGCTGTCCTGCCGGAGTATGCCTGAAGCTCCTGGAGCAGCCCTGCCTCCTGCTTGCTGTGTGACTTTGCCCTCGTCACACCACCTCCCTGTGCCTCAGCTTCCCCATCTGTCCAGTGGGGTGCTAGACTGGGTCGGCAGTTTCCCAGCAGGTGCCGGGGCCCCCACTTCCCTCTTGAATTAGACCTGCATCTTAGATTTCTCATGGAAAGTTAGGGAACTCCCAGAGAACTTCCTGTCCTGACCCCGATCAAGATCTTTGTGCAGCTGCTGCCTATGGGGTTGCTTTTCTTTTGGTCCGTTTTGGTGGAGTGGCTGGGGGTGTCAGGGCAGGAAAGGGATGATCAGAGTGTTAGTAACAAGAATAGCCAAATTTACTCAGCAGCTTATTCTCCCACTAAGGTAGGCCCTCTTTTACCCATTTTACTCATAAGAAAAGTTCTGAGTTTGAGTAACTTGCTGAAGGTCACCCAGCTCACGAGTGGCTGAGCTCCGCTGTGAGCCTGGTTGGTTTCATCCCAGACCCTGAGGCCCTAACCAGCAGGCTGCTCTCCCCGAGGTGGCTTGGGAGGTGGCATTGTAGGACACATGTGTGGGAAAGAGGTCAGGAGAGACGTCCCGCTGCAGAGGCGAGGTGGCCAGTGCTCCGGGGCTGCTTCAAAAGAGACGCGACTGCCTCCTGTCACCTCCGTCTCGCTGGCCATCCACACTCCTGGGGTGGGGGCTGCTGCCTCCTCCCAGCTCCCTGCCCACATGCCAGGCTCACCCCCATGGGAACCCTGTTTTGGACCGTGCTCCTGGATTTGAGAGGGGTAGAGAAATGGGGTGCTAGGCTTGTTGAGTTGTAAACTCACTGTGGGTTAAAAAAATTTTTTTTGACAATAGTGGCTTGCAAAACTTTTCTAGATCAAATCGTATAGCCAAGCCAATTGACTGGGCTGTTCAGGAGGACCTTAGAGGACTGGGGTAATTTTGTAGTTCTCAGGACCAAGTGTGTTGCCCACCTGAGAAGGCACAGCCCATTCTCGTCCCGCTTACCCTCCAGTCCTGCCCCATTGTTGGAAAGGGTAGGTGCATTATATCCTGGGTACAGGACATGTCACCCCCCCGCCCTTGCCACAGCCCACGGGAAGGCAGATGAATCACGTCTCCTCTACAGGTGATGCCTGAAAAGGTTCAGTGTTACAGGCCCTGTCTGGTGACAGCTGGGTCCCCTAGCTGCTGAGGGCTGAGCTTGCGTCCTTGACCCAGGGCCTTGTGTCTCCGAAGCCCCAGCTCCTCAGGGCCTGCCTCTTGGACCCTTGAAGCCCACAGCCTTTGACCTCACACCTTCCCTCGAACTGTCACTTCCTGAGTCCTCTGGGCTTTCCAGGAGGAAGAAGTGGGAGTTCCACGACCCTGCTAATGTCCTTGAGGAAGGAGCTGTTTGTTTTCTTTCTCCAGCTTCTTCTGTAGGAGCTCACCTCAGGCCTCCCGATTCTCCAGGGCGTTTATAGGAGTGTGTGTGTGGGGGGGGGGGGGGCGGGGGGGGGTGGACCCCTGCCCATAGAGCTCTTGGCCTTTCCTGGGTGGCATCTGAGTCAGCTGCAATGGCAGGACGGTCCATGGGGACCCATGGTCTCAGCTGCTGTCTTGGCCACTGTGCTGGTTTCCTGTCCAGCAGGGTTGGGTGGTACAGGTGACAGAGCCAACCCTGGACAACTTAAGCCAAAAGGGAGTTTAATGAGAGGCCAAGGGGCAGTCAGCAGTATGAATGCACCGGGATATGGAGGCCTTGGGGCAGCTCTGGAGATGCGGGGGCCAGACGGAATGGATGTTCTTTTCTGGGAACTGCTGCAGGGCAGGAGGGCCACCACCTCCCGTGTCTCCTGCGTGGCTCTGCTTGAGGATTGATCCCTGGGCAGATCTAAGCATGAGCCTGGGCCGTGGCCCTGGGACCGGCAGGGCATTGTGACTGACGGTCCATTGAGGTTAGAGTTAGAGGAGGTTCCTCAGGGCATAATTGGGGTGCTACTGCTATCTGAGGCTGGGGCAGTGGGTACTTGGAGGACGGAAGTACCTGACTGGCTATCGCTGCTGTCCTGGTGGCCTGTCTCACCACCTCAGAAGGCTCCAGCTGCCTGGAGTCGGGGTGCAGGGTGGGCTGGGGATGAAGTGCACCGTCACCTGTTAGGCCAGCTCTGGGCTGTGGGGATGGAGTCACCAAGGCAGGACCTGTATGCACCAGGCAGGTGGGGATTTGGGGGAAGCCCAGTCTAATGTCGTTCATACACACAGGGACATGTGTGTATGAAGAGAGAGCAGCAAGAACTTCCCCAGAGCCCCACTGCCTAGTAGGGCTAGAACTGGGTGAGGGGACCAAGGTGGGAAGGCAAAATGCACCCCAAGGCAAGTGTGGGTGCCCCTGGTGGCATGGCAGGGAGTTTAAGCAGAACACATACACACTTCTAAACACACGAATTGCTAATGAATGCATGAGGGATAAAATTAGAACCTCCCCCTCCGCCACCGGCCCGGCCACCCACTATCCTCCCTGGAGGCTGCTGCTGGGTCTAGTTTCTTGTGTCTGGTTCCAGGGCAATTTTTGTATGTTCAGACACATGAAAATGTGTGTATTTCTCTCCCCTCCCCAGACACACGGAAGTGCATCCCTCACCCTTTCGCACTGTCCAAACTGTGTGAGAAATGATTTCAAATCAGCTACTCAGTACTGCTTCAGGACTTCACTTATTCATTGTTTTAGGTTTTCTGAGATGGGGTCTCACGCTATTACCCAGGCTACAGTGCAATGGCACAATCATAGCTCACTGCAACCTAGAACTCCCAGGCTTGGGAGATCCTCCCACCTCAGCCTCCCGAATAGCTGGGACTACAGCACCTGCCACCACACCTGGCTCATTTTTGTATTTTTCTTAGAAGTGGAGTCTCATCATGTTGCCCAGGCTGATCTTGAACTCCTGGGCTCCAGTGATCCACCCACCTTGGCCTCCCAAAGTGTTGGGATTACAGGCGTGAGCCACCATGCCCAGGCCCCTTTATCCCAGTCTTTATCAGTGGCATTGGCTATGCCCTCTCTCTCCCTTCTCATAGCCAGTCAGGCGGCAGGTGTCTGTAGCTTCTAGAAAACAACCAGCTGGATGGGGAACGTGGATGCGGGGGAGCCAGGATCCTCTGGCCCCGTGGCTTGTTGTGAGGTTTTAGATTGCATAGGCCTGAATGTGAATTCCAGCTCTGCCACTTGCTGGCTGTGTGACTGTGAGTGAGTGTCTTAACTTCTCTGAGCGTAGATTTTCTCACTTGTGCAATGAGGATGTTTGATGACTCCCTGCAGGATCCCAAGGAAGTGACATGCGTGCTGTGTGTGTGGAGCAGCCCGCCCAGTCGACCATGCTCAGCAGAGTTTTGATTATGGTGGCACCCTAATCAAAGGTCTGCTCCCTGTCACAGGCTTGGGGGCAGGAGGAAGGGGAGAGGAGAGCGGGACAGAGCCTGCTTCTCTGCCCCTGTGGCATCCATCCCAGATGAGCAAATGGCTCTCAGCGGGGTATGGGGAACGGAATCTCTTTCTGGTTGGCTGTGGCCGGCCAGCCACGGGCAGCTGCCCTGTTCCCAGATCTGGGGTTCCAGGCTGGGTGGCTGAGGCGGTCAGGCGGGGCCTGGGCAGCTGACAGGGCCTCCAGGGGCAGGGGTGGGGGTAGAAGGCCAGCTGCAGCCCTGGAGCAGCAGAGAGCCAACTCAGACTTTAACCCATTCCAGTCCTGCGGGGATGGCTGCACTCCGGGCCCTGAAATGGCTCCCTTTTCTTTCAGTAGCCTTGTTTGCCCTGTGAGAGCCTTGTCAGACCAGGGAGTTTGCAGCCTGTGGTGCAGGGACTGTATGTGGCCTGCGAGAAGTTTTGCCAGCTGTCTACAAACTGGAATTCTTATAAACATTCAGATCTCTGGTCTCCCTGGAGAAACCGGAAGATAGGACCCTGCTAAGCATGCTCTGGGTGGCAGTGTTGGCTGGGCTGGGGGTAGAGTGGCACCATTGTCACCCCCAGCTCCGGTAATTATTTCTGGTACCTACCTATTTCCCCTGCGATCATTTGAGATCCCATCAAGGTCAACTCTAACTCCTCTCCTGGCTGAGCCTTGACTTGCTTGGGGGTCTCTCTACCTCTGCTTGGTCACTTCCCATGCCGGGAGCCTCACTACCTCCCAAGCAGACTTCCCCTCATTGCCTCTGCTGATAGTGTCCCATCTGTTTCTTCTTGAAATCTTTCTGTAGTGCCTTCCACTGGCTGGTCTCGGTTTGACCCCTTGAGGCCACACAGCCAGTGCAGTCTGTCTTCTCCGTGACAGCCCTTCAGATGCCTGAAGACAGCTCTGAGGGCCCCCTGAGCCTGCCCCTCTGGGCTGAACAGCGTCAGTTCCTTTGCTGCCACTCTCAAGATGTGGTTTCAAGACCCCCCCCATTACCCTGATGCCCCTCCTTGGCCACCTCCTCATGGGCCCGTGAACTTCTTGTGGCCGAACTCTCAGAGCTGCCCTGCACACCCCAAGGGCCTTGAGACCACTCAGACATGCCCCAGGTCCCACTTGTGTTGAGGAAGAGAAAGTGTAAATGCACAGAAAGTGTCCGTGGGGCCCACTGCCCTCAGATACCCACGGCAGTTCCGAAAGGTGCTTTTATTTTTCTCCGAGTGGTCACCTGTATTTATTTATTTATTTTTCATACAATCTGGAAGATTAAAGAAGTAACAAAGCAAAGGGCTTGTGGTGAATTCACTTTAACCAACTCATAGCCGTTGCCTGTGGAGACAGGCCTTGAGCTGGGGGTGAGGGGCAAGGAGGAGGAACAGGATGGGGCCCTCCCTCGGGTAGCTCATGGCATAGGGGACCCTGATGCACCCAGGGGTCTCAGCTGAGCCAGGCCCTCAGAGAGGATCATGGGAACCAGAGGAGGAGGCATCTGTTTATCCAGGGATCTGGGAAGGCCTCTTAGTTGGGTGGGGGCCTCCCACATGGAGCAGGGTGTTTTGGGTAATGAGAGCAGTGGTGGCGGAGGTGCTGAGACAGGAGCGAGTTTGCCTGGAAGGGAGCATCAAAGGTAGGAAGGGTGTATGCGGGGTGGGGGGCAGAGGGGCTGGCAGAGGCTTCTCTCTGGCTCTCTGCCTTGCGGGGAGGAGTCTGTGAGCCTGGGGACGCTCTCGTTCTTTCTTCTCTAGATGATCTCCAGATGTCAGGACTCCCTCAGCCTCCCCCAACCCTAGACCACCCTGGACCTCTGGGGGCCTCTCCCTGTGTGTCTCTTCCCAAGGATGGACCAAGCCTTCCATGTGCATATCCCCAGGCAGAGGAGCGGGGAAGGGGTGCTGTTAGCAGGAGTGTGGCATGGGCAGAGCTTTGACACATGGGTGCCCCGTCCTCCAGGGAAGGAGCTGGGGGTGGGAGGAGAAGACAAGTGAGCTCAGGCTCGGGGTCTGGGTCCTGACTGCTGGGTGAGCTCTCATGCTCATGTGGTTCCGAAGGCTTCCTCTGGTGTCCTGCTGAGAGCTCCTGGGTGGAGTCTCCAGCCCCAGACCCCTGGTATCTTTGTCTCCAGTCTCAGGATCAGGCTTTAGATGCCTCAGGGCTTGGAGGCACTTTGGAGGCCATCAGAAGGGGGATGCCTTTTCCAGCTGTGCTAGTCCCCACCTCTCCCCTCTGGGTGCCGCATGTGGTCCGCTAGGGGAGGAGGAGGCAGCCATATCTGTGCTTGCAGGTACAGAGCGAAGCCTCTGGGGCTCTTCTCTTGGATGCTCCATTTCCCCAAAATCCCCCTCTCGACTTCTTAGGGGTTTTGGGGCCAGCAGGACCTGGGTGTGAATTTTGGTTCCACTGCACACAGGCTGCACCGGCTTGTGCCTAGTGGAATACCAGGCTTCTCTGAGGCTTCTCTACCTGGGTGGGGAGATTGAACCTGCTGCTGTCTGCTGGGGCATGGCACTGTGGGTGACACACAGAGCATGGGACCTATGCAGCCTGCACCACTTTGCACTAGGCAGCTTTTCCAAGGGCCCCCAGGGCCAGCCCCTGCCAGCCATGGACCAGATGTGCTTCTTTGGATGGTGTGGGGGAGCTTCTCTGTGTGGGTGTCCTCGCATGATGTGTGGGCTGCTATGTTTTGATTGAAAGGAGCCAAACTGATTTTCCTGGCCCATCTCTCCACCATCCACAGCAGAAAGTTAAATAAACACAGCCAAGTATTATCACAGGACTCGAGGAAAATGAACTTGGTCCCCATGGGCGGCCACATCTGGCAAGTGTGGGGCCGTGCAGGGCTGTGGGATGAGACAGATGTGGTTGGGCAGGAAGGACTCAGTGTGCCCCCTGGCTCAGGGACGTGACTCCTACCAGGGGCTCTGGCCCTCAGTGGTATCTCTTCCCATGGCTGAACCTTTTCTGAGGCTGTGCCTTCTGGCTTGGCTTCCCCTGAGCCTTGCCGCGGCCTGGTGGGTCTCCTGGCCCTGCCGGGTGGGCAAAGGGGATGCACAGCTTGAGTACCTCGGCCCTGGGGCAGGCGGTCAGGCGCACTTGGGAAACAGTCGCACTGTCATGATTTCCACCCCTTCTACCCCTCTGTTAATGGCCCTGGTGGGTGGACTAGCCACTGGCTGAGGGAGCACTTCACTGCTTGCCAGAGTATGTAGCTGGCAATGTTCCACACTCCTCCCACCGTCCCTGCCCAGCACTGCCCATAGCATGCGACACTCAGCCCTTGCTGAACTCCAGTGGGCTGGGTAGATTCCCAGAGATCCATTTAGGACAATTGACATGCCCTTTTTGTTGGGAGGAAGTGAAGAGGGTAGGCCCTCCCTCCCATTCATTTCTTTATCAGAGATGCCCAGCACTTCCTATGCCCACTGTCCCCAGAAGGGACATTGCACTGGAGGTTTGTGGGATTCAGGTGGTTGATAGGTGAATGCTTCCTTTTCTTCATATTTACATATATATTTACTCCTTTGTCTATTAGGAATATGCTACTTTCTGTGTTTATTTTAATGTCTATTAGAAAATTGGAGCAGGGCATGATGGCTCACGCCTATAAGCCCAGAGCTTCCAGAGGCCAAGACAGGAGGGTTGCTTGAGGCCAGGAGTTGAGGAACAGCTTGGGCACCATGGTTAAACCCTGTCTCTACAAAAAAAAAATATATAAAAGTTAACTAGGTGTGGTGGTGCACACCTGTAGTCCTAGCTACTCAGGAGGCTGAGGCGGGAGGATGGCTTGAGCCCAGGAGGTTGAGCCTGCACTTAGCTATGATGGAGCCACTGCACTCTGGCCTTGGTGACAGAGCAAGATTTTGTCCCTATGAAAGAAAAAACAGAAAGAAAAATTGTTACTAGTACACCAAATGTGTGATTTCATGAATAATACTGCTTAGGGTGAAGCTAGAAGAAAAGGAATGTAAGAAAAAGCAGGGAGTTGATGGGAAGGAAAATGTCGTGTGACTCTGAGTGCTGGAGATGTGTGGTCCAGGCAGGAGTGGTCTGGGGAGGTCCCTGGCAGCCCCGGGGCAGGGATGGTGGAGAGGCCGAGTCGCTGCTCTGGAGCCTGTGCCTGTACGGAGCCACGGCCCCCAGGATGGTCGGCATGCTTAGTGAAGGTTCGGGGGTTGTCTTGGGATGGCAGGCAGGTTTGGGTTAGGGAAGGCCTGCCTTGGTGGCACCAGCTGCCAGGTGGAGCTGCCTGGGGACCCCTGAAGGCTTTCTCCACGTGCGAGCTCCCCACAGTGGATGGACAGGGGGACTAAGCCAGGCCCACATCTGTGCCAGTGAAATGTCCCCCTCCCAAATCAGACATTAAAAATACTAACTCCTTAAGCCGTGAAGTATTGTGCTTGCCCCTACTCCGGGATGTCTGTGTGGGATGAAAAAGTGTTTGGAACCGGGCATTAGAGTTCATTCCTATGGAAGGCTTGGGCTTAATATGAAGAAGGGGAAGGAAGACCAAATGTGTGTGGAGTTAGTACTACTGTAGTGTGTGTTTAAAATGGCTAAAATGATACATTTTTATACTGTGCAATTTTTTTTTTTTTTTAGACAGAGTCTTGCTCTGTCACTCAGGCTGGAGTGCAATGGTGCAATCTCTGCTCTCTGCAACCTCCACCTCCCTGGTTCAAGTGATTCTCCTGCCTCAGCCTCCTGAGTAGCTGGGATTACAGATGCACGCCACCATACCCAGCTAATTTTTGTATTTTTAGTAGAGAAGGGGTTTCACCATGTTGGCCATGCTGGTCTTGAACTCTTGATCTTATGATCTGCCTGCCTTGGCCTCCCAAAGTGCTGGGATTATACGTATGAGCCACTGTGTTTGGTCTGCTGTGCATTTTTTTTTAATCACAAAAAAAGTATGAGGGAGAAGAGCAATGTGTAAAAAGAGAGATGGATGGCTGATTTGTGTGTTCAGAACTAGATGGAAACACACACACACACACACACACACGCCATACATATGCAAATCAGTTTTCAATAACAGACTCAGTTTCCTCTGCTTGTGTTTAAAATAAACCACATGTATAACAAGGAACTGACATTTATTTATAGTATGTTATCACAGAGGACAAGCTCTTAAGGGCTTGTAAAAAAAAATACTAGTTTCTACTTATAGTGCTTTTCTTCAAACAAAAGTGGAAAGAAGGAAGGAGAGTGGGGTGCTGATCTTACTCCTTCTTCCTTTCCACCCGAAACAGCAAACAGATCTGGGCAGACGTGAGTCCTCTCTACCTTGAGTGAGGCCGGGCTCTCAGGCTGATGTACCCCTTTCATCTGGCAGTTGTTGTGTGGCCCTTCCTTGGGGGACTGGGGTGCCCTCCGCTGCTCCACCTTCCATCAGAGTTGGCCAGCTGGTGGGCGAGAGCCCAGCGTTGCCCCCAAAACAGGATTCGGAGCCAGACCCCATCGTAAATCCATGTTTATATGCTGTGTGTTTCTGGTTAACGAGACCATGCAGCGATGACTGTATGAAATGAAATACACGTATGAACGAGGAGATTAACCTCAGGGAGAGATGGGATTAAACAGCAGGGCAGCCCGGCCTGCCCTCCCTGTTAAGGCCCAGGCAGGTTGTTCCCCAGAAACCGAATTATCAGCACATACTGCAACCCTGGGTGGATTGGCTGGGGGCACCGAAACAATCATCCTATTTTGTGTTGCTCACTGGACACCAGGCACTAAACTGAGATCTTTACTTGTGTTATTTCACTTTGTCTTTAAAATAAACGGGAAAATTTTAAATCCCATTTAATAGATGTGGAAATAAAGACTCGAAGAGTCCATTGCCCAGGGTTGCACAGCGAGCAAGAGGTGGAGTTTATGATCCATATGGGCTATACACCCAGTACTGACCTGTACAGACTGATCTTTGCAGGGTTCAGAAAAGAGGAGTCATTTTAGCCCCTACCTGCCTGGCAAGCTTTGCCTTATTTTGGGAAGGTACTGGGAAGCTCAGCCAGTCAATTACTGTTTGTTTCGAAGGGGCCGAGGGAGGCAGGATGGCGTGGTGAACTTTGGGGCGCTGAACTTTGCAGCCTTATAGACCCGGCTTCAAATCCGGGTTCTATCTTTCTCTGCTTCTGTAATTTAGTTTACTTTAAAAAATTAATTTAGGCCCCGGTTTTTCTATCTGTAAGATCAATACCTACCTTAGTAGGGCCATTGGGAGGATCAGCGTGAATCTGGTAATGTGTGAAGAGGTGGCTCAGTGTGTTCTCACTATAATGTGATGGTTGTCACTGGCATCTTTGATGGCATATAATGCTGTGGGATCTGGGGAGGCCGAGGCAGGTGGATCACCTGAGGTCAGGAATTAGAGACCATCCTGGCCAGCATGGTGAAACCCTGTCTCTACTAAAAATAGAAAAATTAGCTGGGCACAGTGGTAGGCACCTGTAGTACCAGCTACTTGGGAGGCTGAGGCTGGAGAATGGCTTGAACCTGGGAGGCGGAGATTGCAGTGAGCAAAGATCGCACCACTACACTCCAGCCTGGGCGACAGAGTGAAACTCTGTCTCAAACAACAATAACAACAAACTGTGGGATCAGATTTCCACTTGCCAGGCACTGGGTATGGGGCCCTGAACCATGCACACTATACACACCGTCCTGTTTGATCTTCAGAGCTATCTGGCAGGGTTGATGTGCACAGGCAGGTTACCTGATTTGCCCAAGTCACACAGCAAAAGGTGGCAGGTTGGGATTTGATCCTAAGGCATCCTGCTTCAGTTACACCCTGCTGCAGATGAGCACTAACTTCAGGCCATGAGTGGAGAAGGCTCTTTGGAGGTGATCTTGAGCTCTGGGTGGTATTTCTGACCAGGAGAGTAGGTGGCCTTGTAGCCAATGGTCAGGCTGACTCTGGGGACTTGGATGAGAGGCTGGAAGCCCTGGGCCTGTGTCCAGGTCACCTCATAGGCTGAATCCCCGGTGATGCTAGGCTGGGTGGGATGAGCCTACCTAGATTTCCCCTAGAACTGATTACTTAGTTAAATTCAATTTGATTAGATTTTTTTCTAAACTTTATCTTTGAGCAGGAAGACTTGTTTACATTAAAAAAGAGACCCATGGATTTTTAATATTTTGTACACAACTATTTTTCCTAAAAATGAGATTTGCATATTAGTGTAAAAAAATCAGAATTTTAACTCTGATTTTAGTAGAAACTCATCTGAAAGCTGGGCACCGTGGCTCACGTCTGTAATCCTAGTACTTTGGGAGGCTGAGGTGGGCAGATCATCTGAGGTCAGGAGTTTGAGACTAGCCTGGCCAACATGGTGAAACCTCATCTCTACTAAAAACATAAAATTAGCCAGGCGTGGTGGTGGGCACCTGTCATCTCAGCTACTCGGGAGGCTGAGGCAGGAGAATTGCTTGAACGTGGGAGGTGGAGGTTGCAGTGAGTCGAGATCTAGCCACTGCATTCCAGCCTGGGCAACAGACAGAGACTCAGTCTCAAAACAAAAACAAACACTCATCCTAGCTCTGGGCTGGTCCCCGATCCCTGAGCCTGCTCTGGGGCTGTGGCTGTGGAGACAGAGGCCTCACCTTGAGTTCTTGGCCGTGGGCTGTAGGCGGCGGGTATCCTGCCTGTGCAGGGCCTGCTTTCCCCTTTCCTAGCTCCCTGCCCCTTCCTTATGTCTGCAGTCCAGGTCCTCACCATTTCTACTTGGTTCTGTCTTGTTCTGAGTTTGGGATGGATTTAGCATCCTCCAGCGAACTGTAGTTTGTTCATTCATTTATAGATTCGTTCACTCACTCAGCTTCTATGTGCCAGCCCTTGAGGGGCACAGTGATGGGTAACACTTGTCATTGTGGATTCACTGTCTAGTGGTTGAAGGTGAAAACCAAACGTCCTTTTCTCATCCCTCTCATGCCACGTAGCGCAGAGTTCTAGGCAGCCTAGAGGTGCTCAGTGCTTATTAAAGGCAAAAATGGCCAAATGCCTCCTTGTGTTGTATCCACAAAGCCTAAAAATGTGCACACTCTTTGTCCTAGCAATCAAGCTTCTGAACTAATCCTAAGGAAAATTATTGAACAGGTTTGTGGCCATATGCGTGTTGCAAAGTGGATTATCCTACAGCAGGAGATAGCTGGAAATAGCCTGGCTGTTCAGCAACAGGGCGTTGCTTATTTAGAGCCTTCTGTGATGGGACTCAGACCTTCATTGATAATAGTGTTGGTCTCTGTCATTTTTTTAATTTTTAATTTTTTTTTTGAGACAGAGTCTCGCTGTGTCACTCAGGCTAGAGTGCAGTGGTGCCATCATTGGGCTCAAGTGGTCCTCCTGCCTCAGCCTCCTGAATAGCTGTGACTACACATGTGTGCCACCGTGCCCAGCTAAATTTTTTTATTTTTCTGTAGAGATGGAATCTCGCTATGTTTCCTAGGCTGGTCTTGAACTCTTGGCCTCAAGTGATTCTCCCATCTTGGCTTCCTAAAGCCTTGGAATTGCAAGTGTGAGCCACCAAGCTGGGCCGTGGTCTCCGTTTTTTATGTGAAAGGATATTCAGTGGCTACTGCTGAGTTAGAAAAGCAGAGTCCAGAGCATTACCTGTTTTTAAAGTTGTAACAGTGTATTTACACATGGGAAAATTGCGCTTTGACTTTCTTAACTCACATGTATTCCCTAGTGTTCTATGTTGTCCATGGGTTACTCATGTCAGAAACTTCTACGGAAAGAAAAATATGTTTATTCTAGAAAACAATAAGCAACCATCCACTTGGAGTGAATTCGGTGTTTCTGATGTATTTGGAACATGGGTGCAAAGCCTGGGCAGGAGAACTGGCATCCCTGCAGTGTCCTAGGCTGACTCCAGCTCCCGCCTCTGCCGCCAAAGCCCCTTCTGTCCCTCCTCCTCCTCCTGTGACACTGTGCCTTTGTCCCATGGTGTGCTGATTGTGCACGTTTCTGCCACTGAGCAGTGTCCTGGTTGGTAGCTTGGTGTTGGCTGCGGTGGCGGCATTTACACTGCAGAAAGCGGCAAACCCTACAAACCGGAGTCTCTTGTTCTCCTGGAGAACCCCCTGTTAAATACTGACCAGGTCTGCTTTTGCAGCCTCGTCTGGGCCCCCTCGCTGAGCTATTTCTCTTATTTGGGACTCTGTGCTTCCTTCTGTGAAATGGGTTAGTAATGCCCTGACTTTCAGGCAGGAGCTGAGGAAGCATCTCTAAAAGCCTCCAGCGCCAGACAGTTGAGGTGCAGGGTGGTGGGGAGGGACGTGAGGGACCTGGGCCAGGTTGATGTCTGTCTCCTCACCCACGTGGGACCGGCACAGAGGGGCAGGCTGTGGCAGGGGCTGCCAACATACCCAGGCTTGGCTCCTCTTCTGACAGAGCTGCGAGGGACTCTTCCAATAGAGTAAAAAAGACGTCGTTTTAATTCACTCGGGTTCCTGCCTCTGTGATGTTGTCTTCACTTCTCAGTTCCCGATTCTGTTTCCCACTAACCTTGCCACATCAGGTGGCTTTGTGATATTCAATTTCCTTTTCTTTTCCTGCCCCATGGCTGGGCTGAAACAGGGTGGAACGAGGGGTGAGTGGCTGGGTGTTCACGGCTCCCCTTCTTCCTTCTTTTCCCTCTTTTGCCTTTGAGCTGAAGCCATACTTGGAAGCATCCGCCCTGGCCTGGGAGTCTGTGGCTGGCGCTGGACAAACGCTGTGACTCCCTCACCAGAAAAGTAAGGATTTTAAGGGCTCCCTCTGAGGAGGCCTGGGAGGATGAAAGGGGAGTAGGTGGGATGCCCAGCACCGTGCCAGGTACCACTTGGGCTCAGTGAAGGTTGGCCTTTCCTGTTCCCTTTGGGCAGATCCTCAAGCATGTGTGCAGTATGTGTGTGTGTGTGAGTGTGTATGTGTGTGAGTGTGTGTATGTGTGTATATTTGTGTGTATGTGTGTGTGAGTGTGAGTGTATGTGTGTGAGTGAGTGTATGTGTGTGAGTGTGTGTATGTGTGCGTGTGAGTGTGTGTGTATGTGTGTGTGTGTTGGCCAGGTGCTTGCAGGGAAGTTCTATGGATCAGAACAGAGAAGCCCAATAGATTATAACCCTTGCTGTTGGGCCTTTTGAAGTTGCATCTGTGTTGAATGAGAGAAAGAACCCTGACCAATTGGCAATATCTATGGCAGGTGCAGGATAGGAGAGCTGGGGCAGGTGTTCCACCTGTGTGCTGTCCTGGGTCTGGTGAAAAAACCCTCATCGTAGTGCTCAGAGAAAACTCCCAAGGAGGGAGAATGATGTGCAGCCAGGAGTTTGAGACCAGCCTGGGCAACATAGCGAGACCTCCATCTATACAGAAAAATAACATTTTTTTTGTTGAGACAGAGTCTTGTTCTGTCACCCAGGCTGGAGTGCAGTGGCACGACCTCTGCTCGAGGCAACCTTTGCCTCCCTGGGTCAAGTGCATCTCATGTCTCAGCCTTTCGAGTAGCTGGGATTATAAGTGTGCATCAACATGCCCAGCTAATTTTTATATTTTTGTAGAGATGGTCTTTTGCCGTGTTGGCCAGACTGGTATTGAACTCTTGGGCTCAAGTGATCTGTTTCCCAAAGTGCTGGGATTACAGGTGTGAGCCACTATGTTGGCCAGAAAAAGCTAACAATTAGCCAGGCATAATGATGCATGCTTGTGGTCCTAGCTACACAGGAGGTTGAGGCAGGAGGATCCCTTGAGCCAAGAGTTTGAGGCTGCAGTGAGCCAAGATGTCACCATTGCACTCCAGCCTGAATGGTACAGTGAGACACTGTCTTAAAAAATAAAATAAAATAAAGAAAACTTCAAGTGTTTCATATTCATTGTCCTATTTTACACACCATCATCATCATCATCATCATGTTTTTATTAGGGAAAGATAAGAAGAGGATTCAAATTTGTGCAGAATTGCCCAAGATATGGATTCTACTGGGGTTAATGTCTGCTCTAGCCTTTCTCTTTCAGGGTGATGATGTGGAACAGGAGGGTGAGAGGGAGATGAGCTGCCACAAAAGCTGAGCCCCTTGGCTGTCACCTCCAGGCAGTTCCATATTTAGGGACACTATCCTGCACTATAGTGGGGACAGGAAGGCAGCGATGCTAAGGCATCCATGGCTCTAGCCGGGCATTCCTGTGGGTGGGGAGGGATGGGCTGAATCTCAGTGGGAAACTTGATCTCACTGCTCAAAACCCAGCTCTCCTGTCTTTGCAGGCAGAGCAAAACCTCAGCAGCCAGCCAGGAACCTAGCGGGAGAAGGGGAGCTTGAATTATCCTAGTAACATGAGCTCACATTGATTGCATGTTTCCCTGCAGCTAAGTGCTTTGGGGTATCATCTCATTTCATCCTCTCCATCCTCCTGCGTGATTGGTTCTCTGGTTATCCCCGTTTTACAGAGACTGAAGATCAGGGTGGATTCAAGTCTCTTGCCTGAGATCTGATGGCCTGTAAGTGATGTACCGGGGGGACAGCAGCCTATTCCAGGGTCCACTCCCCACAACTCTATATTTTATAGCTTCTTTCCAGGCTCCCTCCTCCACCTGACTGCTGTGGCCAGAGGAGCTCTGTTGCGTGACTTCTGCAAGGGTCACTTTTCCTGTAAGGACAGATAAACTTCCTTTTTGGGATTCTTGGATTACTCCCTGGTGTCTTTCTGGTCTCTCTACTTTACATATAGCAAGGCAAGGAGAGGAAGGGGAACAGTGGCGAAGCAAGCGTTAGGCTTCTGGCTCCTCTGCCTGTGATTCTCCAGGGATCAGTTTACAGGGAGTCTCCCCCAGTGGCATGGCAGCTTCCAGAGGTCAGTGTTTAAGGAGAAAGTCAAGCATTGCCAAAATGGCCTGCAAAGTGCCGACGTGGGGACCCACTGACCTTCTCTCAGTGAGTCTTAGCAACGACTTTTGTTTCCGCATTGGAATATTCTGCTTTAAATTTTTTAAAAGAAATTGTATGTATTTATTTTTTAAAAGTACTAGATTGGGTAGAAGATTTCTGGTTAGGAGTCATGTTGGTTAAAAACAGGTTTCTTTTTTGTTTTTGAGACAGTCTTGCTCTGTTGCCCAGGTTGGAGTGCAGTATCTCAGCTTACTGCACCTCTGCCTTCCGGGTTCAAGCAATTCTTGTACCTCAGCCTCCTGAGTAGCTGGGATTATAGGTGTCCATCATCACACCAGGCTAATATTTGTATTTCTAGTACAGATGGGGTTTTGCTGTGTTGGCCAGGTTGGTTCTCAAACTCCTGAGCTCAAGCCAGGACTTGACCTCTGCTTCCATAAGTATGGGGATTAGAGGTGTGAGCCACTGCGCCAGGCCTTCTTTCTTCTTTTAAGAGACAGGGTCTTGCTCTGTCACCCAGACCGGGGTGCAGTGATGTGATCATAGCTCACTGCAGCCTCGAACTCCTAGGCTCAAATGATCCTCCCACCTCAGCCTCCCAAGTAGCCGAGGCTACAGGAGTGTACCATCATTTCCGGTTAATTTTTGAATTTTTTATGGAGATGGGATCTTGCTATTTTGCTGAGGCTGGTCTGGAAACTCCTTGACTCAAGCAATCCTCCTGCCTTGGCCTCCCAAAGTGCTGGTATTACAGGTGCGAGTGAGTGAGTGTGCCTGGCCTAAAAAATAGGTTTCTTTGAATACTAGACCCAACCTCCTTTTGGAGGTGCCCACCTGTTGGGGGGTGGGGTGTGGACAGAGAGACCCGTGAGACAGACCCAGAGGGTCCGGGCCCTTTCATCCTCCCTGCAGGGCATAATGGCAGGTGGTCTCAGTTGTGCTGTTTAGACGGCTTGTTCTCTTTTCGGCAAGTGATTCAGGTGGAATCACCGGAGTTAAACAAAGGTGACTGTGATGTGACTCTGTCATATGTGGCTTCTCGGCCTGTCGGTGGGGGTGTTGGGTGATTTCAGGTTTCCGCTTTAGCTGCAAGGAGACTTCGCTTTTCCATGCACTCACCCCACCCCACCCGCTGCCCGGATACATCCCACCTGAAAGAAGCCTGGAAGATGCGGGCTTCCTGGTTGGGTTTGTCCGCCCCTGGTTGTTTGACCTAGGAGTGTGATGCCAGAGATGATCGTGGGCTGTAGAGAAATGATTGGCCATGCATATGTGCAAAGGAATGGGCACCCCTTTCTCTAGGCATTCATAGCCCTGCAGCAGGACACAGAGCTTGTAGACAGAGTGTGGGTCACATTTCAGCTCTTTCTCACCACCTTTGCTTGGCCTTTTGGGCAGTGCTTGGCCTATAGCGCTCTACCTGCTGGACCCCCCTGCCTGGTCCATGCGTTTCCATTCCTGGAGGTTGCTCAGTAGTAAGTCAGGAGCAGTGACGCTCTGTTTCATGCTTGACCATGAGACTCAGGGCTCTCGGTGCCTCCTTTACCTGCTGTGCCCTTGGCCTGCAATGTGTGAGAGGATTTCCCTAAGGGTGAGCTAAGGAGAGCCAGTCAGGTGGTCCTTTCCCAGCCACCACCCCTGCTGGGACAGGGATGTCTCTGGGGAGGCATGGGATGCTGTAAGGGTGGGATCGTTCCAGGGGCCAGCAAAGCATAGGGAAGTTTCCCAAGGCCTTGGGGAAAGCAGCTGAGAAAACTCTGCAAATGAGAGCCATTGGACTGTGGGTGCTTAAAGCTGTTTTGGGGGCAGGGGTGGTTTTAGATCTTCTGATGAAATCTATGGATCCTTTCCCCAGAACAGTGTCCTTCTGTGCCTGTGTGGAGCAGTTCACACCCAGAGCCTTCCTCCAGCCTTGAAGCCAGGCTAAGCCAGGGGCCCTCCTGTGGATTTTGGAGTTCAGAAGGGAGCATTCTGGGTTCTGCCCTGGTGCTCTTGGAGGCCTCCTCAGACCCTTGGAGCAGCACTAGCCTCCGTTTGTCTCTCATTCACCTCCTGCCATTGTCTGCCTCAGAATGTGTCCCCCGAGCTTTCCTGCCTTTGACCTGCACCTTCTCTGACAACACATCTTGCCTGACTTTGACAAACTCCTGAGCAGGGCCCCAGCCCTGTCTGGGCTCCACTGCTGTGTTCTGGGCTGTGTTTCCAGACCCCATGCCTGGCTCTCACCTTTCCTTCTTCGCAGAGCAGGAGAGTTGCAGCTACCTATGCACCTGCTAGAGTTGGGGCAACAGTATTTGAGGGGACTCTATACTCCCATGCATCAATCAGCCACCTACAACTTCTGACCTCAGAGCGGAGAGTCGACGTGGAGTTCTCATCTGCCAGAAGCCCTGGCGGGGTCCCAGAATCCTTCTTAATGCACTCCAGGAACCATGTTAATAGTAGAGCTGGTCCTTGACCTGCTGCCACCAAGCAGTTGCCCTCTAAGGGCCCTCTGGCCTCTTTGGGCTCTTAACAGGATGTGTTTGGGTGCTCCTTTGAAGGGCTTCCTGCAGTAGTCCTTGTCCAAGGGCTGCTGGATGTCGCCTACCAGGCTCCACAGCTTGGGGGAATTATCCCGGGACAGCTGGGAGTCTTGAGATGGAGCCTGTTCCTACCTCTCCGTGCGGCCCCCTCCATCCCTGCCGTGGCTGGGCCTCTGAGGCCCTGTTGGGTGAAGCCTCTTAGCAGGAGCTCCTGGTGGGTAGCGGGGGTGGTAGGGGGTGCTGTGAAGCAGGGCCCTGGGCCCTCCCAGGGCCACCTGATTGTTGTGGTCACACTCAGCCCTGGGAAGGATCCCATCTCTGAGGCAGCGATGACGATTGCCATTGCTTGCCAGGTATCACTCCCTGCTCCATCCACTCTGTAACTAGATTCTGTGGCCGGTTTTTTGCTCAGTGCCTGTCTGACCCCAGGCAGGAGTGGTTTTTATGCTCAAGGTCGGGGCACGTGTGAGCTCCACGAGAAAGCTCGATTGGCACAGGTAACCTCCTGCTCCCAGAGTGAGTGTGACTTGAGTGTAATGGGGTGGGGACAGTGGTGGCATAGAGGGGACAGGTGTGTCTATGGCTGCCTGGCCCACTGCCTGGTTCTGAACAAAGCCCAGCCCTGCTGCAGGCCCTCTCGGATGTCACCCCACATCCTGTGTGCTTATTGATTAAAAAATTTGGGCCAGGTGCAGTGGCGGATGCCTGTAATCCTAGGACTTTGGGAGGCTGAGGCGGGTGGATCACCTGAGGTCAGGAGTCCAAGTCCAGCCTGGACAACATGGTGAAACCCCGTCTCTACTACAAATACAAAACTTAGCCAGGTGTGGTGGTGGGCACCTGTAATCTCAGCTACTAGGGTGGCTGAGGCAGGAGAATTGCTTGAATCTGGGAGGCAGAGGTTGCAGTGAGCTGAGATCATGCCATTGCACTCCAGCCTGGGTAACAAGAGCAAAACTTGTCTCCAAAACAAAACAAAACAACAAAACAAAACAAAACAACAAAATACGATGAGCACCTGCTGCTATGTTTGCACTGAGCTAGGCACTGGGATGCAGCAATGAACAAGACAGGTGTGGTCCGTGCCTTCATGAGGGAGGCAGATCAAAGCCTAGGAAACCAACAGGTGGAGGGAATAATGAGTGGTGGTGGGGTTATGGAGGGACTAAGCCTGGAGTTGCCCTGCAGGGTCAGGTCTCAGAATCACCAGCAGGAGACGGTAGATCAGGGGGCAGGAGCGGGCAGCTGCAGCCTGGCCATGTGACCCAGAGCCACTCCAGCGCCTCTTTGCATCCCACACATGAGCGTGTGCATGCCTGCACATGTGTTTGGACAGAGAGTACCCGAAGTCCACTGCCTGGCTGCAGCACGGAGCTTGTGTGTGGGGCTATACGGCTGAAACAACTGGGGAGTCCTTTGAGGCAAAGAGTGCAAAATGCCTGTGGCCATTCCTAAGGTGACAGTCAGGAGAGGAAATGGATGGAAGAGAGGTCGGAGTAGAAAGAAAGTGGGCCAGGTGTGGTGGCTCACACCTGTAATCCCAGCACTTTAGGAGACCGAGGCAGGAGGGTTGCTTGAGGTCAGGCTTTTAAGACCAGAACGGGCAACATGGTGAAACCCTGTCTCTACCAAAAATACAAAAATCTGCTGGGCATGGTGGCATATGCTTGTGGCCCCTGCTGCTCGGGGGGCTGAGGCAGGAGGATCACCTGAGTCAGGAGATTGTGGCTGCAGTGAGCTGTGATAACAGAGAAAGACCTTGTCAGAGAGAGAGAGAGAGAGAGGGAGAGAGAGAGAGAGAGAGAGAGAGAGAGAGAGAGAGAGAGAGAGAGAGAGAGAGAGAGAGGGAGAGAGAGAAAGAGAAAGAAAGGTTACAAAACACGTAGGGCCACGGAACCCCACTGCTTGGTCCCCTCCCAGACAGAGGGGCTTGTTTTTGCAAAGGGCTGTGGAGCTGCGGATTCCTTAGCATTGTGGGGAATCAGGCTCTGCCATGTGCACTCTCCCTTTGCATTCACACCCACCCTGCGTGCCCTCTCTGTGTGCACACTTGCCCCCATGCCTCTTCTCTGTATACACAGACTTGCTTCATGTGCCTCCTCTCTGTGTGCACACTTGCCCCATGCCTCCTGTGTGCACACACTTGCCCTGTGTCTCCTCTGTGTGCACACACTTGCCCCGTGTCTCCTCTGTGTGCACACATTTGCCCTGTGTCTCCTCTCTGTGTGCTCACACTTGCCCCCGTGCCTCCTCTCTGTGTGCACACACTTGCCCCTGTGCCTCCTCTCTGTGTGCACACACTTGCCCCGTGTCTCCTCTCTGTGTGCACACACTTGCCCCCGTGCCTCCTCTCTGTGTGCACACACTTGCCCCGTGTCTCCTCTGTGTGTACACACTTGCCCCCGTGCCTCCTCTCTGTGTGCACACACTTGTTTCATGTGCTTTCCCTATGCCTGTATACTCTGTGCGCCCTCCAGTATGGACACACCCATCATCCACAGGAGTGGACATCCCTGTGTTCCCCTTGAGGTGGGGTAGGGTGGGGATGTGTGTCTCTTGGCTTCAGTGGGCCAAGTATTGTGTACATTAAACAGCTAGACATGGAGCTGGGGACGTCTGGAGAAGGTGCTGCTGGCTGGCTGAGTAGCCCCTTCGGTGTGTTGTCCACATCGGCTCCTGTGCTGATTAGGTTTCCTCTGAGCTTCGAGTCTTCAGTGTGCATTGTGGCTCCATAGCAGAGCTCCCTTTTAGGGATGGCGGGGGCTCATTGCTCCAGCCCCTGGAGAGTGTCTGCTGCCAGTGTGGGCTTGGGCCATCCCTGCGCCTGGCTCCAGCTGCAGACAGGCCCTCCTTCCTCTGTGCCTGCTGCCCCTGCTGAGGCCATTGCTGGAGACCCAGTCTGGACAGAAGAGTTGCAGCTGTGGGGAGAAAAAAACCTTCTCACTCTGATAGTCGGGTAGCACAGGGCCTTATGGGGATGGTGGGGGGTTGGGTATCCACTCTTTCTCATCAAGAATGTGTAAAAGCCAGGCGTGGTGGCGCATGCCTGCAATCTCAGTACTTTGGGAGGCTGAGGTGGGGATCACTTGAGCCCAGGAGTTTGAGACCAGCTTGAGCAACATAGCAAGACTCTCTCTATAAAAAAATATAAAAATACAAAAATTAGCCAGATGAGGTGGCACACACTTGTAGACTCAGCTACTCAGGAGGCTTGGGTGGGAGGATCACTTGAGCCTAGGCGGTCAAGATTACAGTGAGCTATGATCTCACCACTGCACTCCAGCCTGCACAACAGAGCATGAGCCTGTCTGAATAAACAGTCCTGTAGCCCATCTTCTTTTTTTGTTTTTTGAATCCTCTGACCCATATTCACCCTTGAAGATATGCTTCTACCTTCAAAACACAGAATATGGTCTAGAGGATAGCATGTGTGTGGGGTGGTACCTGCCGCTGTAGGAAGACACACTAGCGCTCAAGTTGTCAGGTAAGGTGACCCACAGATCCCCTGCCGCGCAGGACGTGGTTCCAGGGACTGCAGTGTGTCACGTGGCTGCCCGCAGTGAGGGGCCAGGAACCCTGTAGTGAGGTCTGCCATCTGGACCTCCCCAGCCAGTGAGCACTGAGCCACTTTCCTCCTCTCTCAACCCCTGCAGGCCTGTCTGGACTTCTGGGACCCAGCACAGAGCCGTGACATCCCCCGGGGCTCCAAAATGGTGGATGGTTCCCTGTTCTCTTTCCCATTATGGCCGAGGTCAGATCTTCCTGAGGGGATGAATTGACATCTTTGAGACATTGTCAAGTTCAGTGGCTTGGGCAGTCACACTTCTTAACTAAACCACCTTGAGTGGGTGCAGGTGTGTGGACTATTTGTCTTGATACCTGGGTGCACAGAGGTCAGAGGAGAACTGGGGTCATGCATTCATGTCCTGATACCTGCAGATGACTAAATCAATAAAAGAAAAAGAAAATAATAAAAAAGAAACTGTATCCTTAGCTATCACCCCTTCCCGCTCACTCCTCCCATCCCAAGGTAACCACCGATCCACTCTCTTTCTTTCTTTTTTTTTAACACAGAGTCTTGCTCTGTTGTGCCCAGGCTGGAGAGCAGTGGTGCGGTCTAAGCTCAGTGCAATCTCTACCTCTTGGGATTCAGGTGATTCACTTGCTTTAGACTCCAGAGTAGCTGAGACTACAGGCACATGCCACCATGTCTGGCTAATTTTTGTATTTTTAGTGGAGATAGGGTTTTACCAGGTTGGCCAAGCTGGTCTCGAACTCCTGACCTCAAGTGATCTGCATGCCTTGGCCTCCCAAAGTGCTGAGATTACAGGCGTGAGCCACTGCACCCAGCCCTGGACATGTTTTTTTAATACATACAAAAGGGATTCTGCTGAACATATTTTTGTTGGGCTTTTTCTTTCAAATTTTACATATCTCACGTTTATCAGCTCATATAGCTTTACGTCATTCTTATGGTTTAGGGACCCATGGAGACCTTGTTGAGGGTGTCTAACAAAATGGCAGCATGGTAGCCTTGCACCCTGGCAGCAGTCTCTTAATAGAAGCACCATGTATTTCTACCTGTGTGTATAACTAAAAAATAAAATGTAAGGGAAACTGATTTTTGGTGCGGCATTGAACGCTGTTAACAACAACTCCTTCCGTGCCTTGCCTGCTTCTGATGGCTTTAGGCATTAGCCACCCGTGTTTTGGAGGCTGTCTGGTTGGAATCATTTTAGTGAATAACATCAGTTTTGTCTGACATGAAGTCTAATTGATATTTACAAAGCTGCACATTTGAAAACCTACCCCAGCTGTAACTAACTAAGTAAAACAATAACTTGGGTTTCAGCTCAGATCGTCTGTGCATTTCATTGTCTTGATCCTGCCTGTCCACTGTCCGGATGCAGACTTGGGAAAGAGAGCACACTTTGGTAGCATTGTTTGGCCAATTGCTTGCGGATGTTCTGTTTCTCAGGGTTCAGAGGAACCCATTCTGTGAGGCTCTGGAGTGGGAGGAAGACCATGGGTGGATAGATGATCGGGGGGTAGATTGAGCACCATGTAGAGCAGGACCGTCTGAGCTGTGGCAGCGACCTTCCACCTGGGTGGTTGGGCCACTGTTCCAGCATATGACAGTCCTGACATTATGGGGGCAGTGGCCCTGTGCGGGCACAGCGCCCAACACTGCACAGGCTTATCCCATTTAATCCTACCAGCAGCCCTATGGCTTAGGTACCACTATTTTCTCTATTTTTGAGGTGGGAAAACAGAAACCCAGAGGTTAGATCATTTGCTCAAGGTCATATACAGCTGGTAAGAGGCAAAGCTGAGATTTGAAGCTAGGCTCTGCCTGGTGCTGGAACTCGGGTTCTGACCACAAGCCAGCCTGCTTGCTCCACTCACAAGGTGGCTGCTTGCATGTTGTACATGCCTTCCCTGTGGTGGGTCGGAGTCACTGCCCTCCAGTCTGAGTTGCTAGGGTTCTGCCTCGCATCCTTTGTACCCCAGTCAACAGTGGTTTCCAAAGCAACCTTGGAGACAGACAACCTTAGGATTGAGCCCAAATTTGTCGTGGCTCTCACTACCTGTGAGACGCCAGGCACCTCTTGAGCATCTACTGAGGAAGACTAAACCCAGTGATGGCTGCAATGCCCCAGCACAGTGCCTGGCTCAGTGTGCACCCACGTAGTGCCCCCGAGAACATCGACGGTGCAGAGAGAACTGGGTGGTTCTTGGTGGCTTCAGCCTGCACATGTGCAGAGCTAGAAAGGCCATTAAATCTGAAAAATACTGTGTATGCACATTTTTGGCTTAAACAAATTTCCATTTACAAAGTCCATAACCCAGCTTTAATATTATTACATGCCCCAGACTGGGATTAATTTCAGGAAAAGAGCGTTATTATGATGTGTAGTGTTTCTCTCATATTCTCCTAGTGCGTGGCCTCCACCAGCCTGGGCTCATGTGCTAGGGTGTGGGATGGTGGGGACACGTTATTCCTGCCCAGCATGATTCTATGGGGTCCCGGCTGGAGTGGGGGGACACTAGTTGTTATCAACTTCTGATGTTGTCAGCCCATGAGTTGCAGCGCGCAAACGTGTTGTCATTGGGAGAGTTGACCTCAGTGTGTCCTGAGGTCCGTCTGTGGGTCAGGTCTCAGCAGGGTCACAAGGACTCACCAGTTCGCTCGTCTCTGAGAGCAACCTTATTGGTTTCTTGAGACAGGGCTGAGGTTGATTAGTGATGTCTGCCAGGGGCACAGGCATAGGGAAACCATGACTGACCCAGCACTTAACTTGCTATTCCTGTTTTATTCTGATCATTTTACATCTCTGTGAAACCAATAAAGGCCTCTTTGTAGTCTTTACCCCCTCTTCCCTGGTCACCGGTATTATAACAAGGACTCCCAAAAGTGTTCCTTCTTCCTTGCCCTGCACCCCACCTGATCTATTTGTACAGTCTTCAGACTCACAGGCCCATCTCTGTTCTCTCTTTCAGTTGAAGAGGGGGAGGCCTCAGACTTCTCGCTGGCCTGGGATTCCTCCGTGACAGCAGCAGGTAAATGCCTGGGGGCTGGCGGGAGAGTTGCAGGGGGTCCTGGGGGCTGGCCCAGGAACTCAGAAAGCCACCCACCTGGTTTTGAAAATGATATTCTTCGTGTCACATTCCTGCCTCCAGTCCAGACTACCCCGTGCAACACGATTTTTATATCAGTTCCATATGGTCAATAAAATCTATTACATACGGAGACTAATATTCCCTTATTCTCCCGAGGGCCACGTTTCCTTCTTGTGGGCACGGTTCAGATGGGCGGTGATTTTCCCACCGCACAAGGCTTGAAGCTCCCCGCTATGGGCGTCACTGCACATTCATTCCAATCTAATTGCATAAAAGCCACTTTAATAGGACTTTAAAACTCCAGTCTACATCAGAATTTCTCTTTCCTCCCTGGAAGGGGCTGCTCTGCAAGCTCAGGGCTGGCAGAGCTGAGCTCATGCCTCCAGGGAGAGGTAACGGGGGGAGCTCAGACTCATGGGGTGTCAGGGGTGACATGACAGTCAGGACACGGGATCCCCACATAAAGCTCTTCTGTGTACCTCGGTTTCCCAGCTGCGAAAAGAGGTGGATGAGTGAAGATTTTCTACTGTGAAGTTTTATAGCTTGGAGTGTTCTCATGAGGACTGAGATTAGAATTGGCTTTGGGGGTCTTTGCAAGCTCCTGAGTGGGGCTGAGCTCTCCTGTTGGCTCTGCATACAGCCCGGCCTCTCTTGGCAGTGGCGCCCCCGGCTCCTTGTCTGGCAGGCTCTGGGATCCCCTTCCCTGTGCTCCTGGGATCCTGACCAGCTTTCTCCGGATTCATGGGGGGATTGGAGCTGCTTCAGTCTTGTGGAATCTTAAGGCCTGAGGAGGCCTATAAGGGAACTATTCAGTCCAAGCTTCTTCTCTTTCAGTTGTAGAAACTAAGGCAGGAAGAGAGATTTGCTCCGGGTCAGTATTTCAAAAATATGGTTAGGCATCAGGTATACGAACATTTAATGTTTTCCTGGTTACATGTCTAATGTGTGATATTATAGACATTTTTGACTTACGATGATGCTAAATTCATTTAAGTGAAAAACACTGAGTTGACAAAAAAGTGTTGATAGTACAGAATACGGAGATTCAGTGGGAAGCGTGAAGATGGCTCAAAATACTGAAATTTGGGAAAGCAGACAAAATGCTTGAACCCAAGCCCATGGCTTCTGGTTCATTGTCCTTTCCAGCAGGAGGTGATGCTGCCTGGAGAGTCCGCAGGGTCCTGGTTGACCCAGGCTTGGGCACTGTTGTGGCTGCAGGTGCCCTGGCCCTTGGTGGCAGGGGCGTCCTCCATAGAGAGGAGCCATGTCTGCAGCCAGCGTGGTGAGTGGTGCTCAGATTCCAGAGAGGAGTGTCCGGGACTAGGACAGGCCTTGGGGTTAGCACTGGGCAGGGTGGGAGGCTGGGGGGAGGGGCCTGTGTAGCCAGCCCCCTGTGTGTCTCCTTCTGTGTGGGGGGTGCTCTCCCCACTGTTGGGGGAAACAGCCAGACCTTAAGGCACCGTGTCTCTCTTGAGAGATGAGGGGTGCAGTGGCTTAGGCTTGCTACCTGCTCTAGAGAGGATCCCACTGTACCCCAAACCCCAGAACTAGGAAAGCACTTAGCCCAGTGTTTTCTACAGAAGATCCTCCTTCCCAGCTGCTTTCCTGGTGGGGCCGGAGGTGATGTGGACAGATGGGAACAGCAGTAGCATGCAAAGAGGGTGCTGGCAGTGGCTGCTGTAGATGGAGAGCCCTGGGCAGGGGGGTGTCAAGCACCCCAGTTGCATCCCTAAGGCCATGAGGTGTCTCCCAGCTTGTAGAAGCCAAGGGCAGTGTTGATGTTAGGGCCCTGGGGTCTGCAGTTCTGTGATTCCATAGTTGGGCCACCAGTCATAGGGCCTCTCTGGGGTGCCTGGAAGTAGTGGGAGCTGTGGGATTTGCCAGTTTCCCGCCAAGAGCTGAGCATGCCTGGTGCATGCACACTCCTCATGACTCCCCGGCCACGACTCACCACGGCGCCAGTCAGTTTTGGATTCTCTCCTTCGCTGTGGCGAGAGGGAGGGCAGAGTGTCCCCGGCAGTGGATAATCCACAGCCAGGCCAGGAATTGTTTTGTTTTCTTTGGCCCATTTTTGCTGGGGTGTGTGTGTGTATGTGTTTTATAGTTCATGCATGTGATAAATTTTTCTTCCCAGTTCTATTGGACTTGGGCTATTAAACTCAGCTTGTATTCCCTGAGCGTGGGGCGTGTGAGATGGCTCCAAGCCTGGGTGGCAGGCGGAATTCAGTGTGGGAGGCAGCCCCAGACGTGGGCGATGTCACATTTATTGAGCACTTACTTAGTACGTGCCAGGCACTGAGTGAACACTCTACCTGCTGCATCTCGCTGAGCCATCGTGACAGCTCTGTGAGGTGGGTGCCACTTCCAGCAGCAGCCCTATAATTTCTCTGTGGGCTTGGTTTAGAGACGGCCATCTGGTGGATGACAGGGCCAAAGGCCTGGTGAAAGCTGCTTTTGTCTAATACTTTTCATTAAACTGAGAAAATGTCACTTGGTCACATCAGAGAATGGCAGCAGGTGCCAAGGAAGATTATGGGGGAGCAAAACCTCCCAGGCCACCCTTGGCACTGCTACTGAGAATCCCCATCCTCATTTGACAGATGAGGGAAGGAGCTTGGAGCCGTACAGTAGTGAATCCACGGTCCCCAGCCAGCGAGCTGTGGATCAGGGACTCCACCCTAAGTCCTGAGGAAGCCAGAGCTTGTGGCTTAACCTCCGCACCACCTGGCATCAGGAGGTGGAGATCTGAGCAGAACCTGAAAGCGGGGCATTATGGGGACTTCTGGAAGGTCCCTGGTGGGACAGCCCTGGTGGGCTGCAGGGCATAGGTGTGTTCTGCTCACAGGCCCCTCCCCCACTGGCCCTGGGCTTGAGGGCGTTTTCCCAGGAGGAAGGCAGAGCTGTAAGGCATGGAGCAGCCCCTCTTCTAGGGGTCCCAGTTGTCCCAGCATGCAAGCTTTTCATGTGCCTTCCTCTCCCGTGCTTGGCCCAGCCCTGGGCGTTTGATGGAGAACTGCAGTAAAGAGCAGAATGTGCAGTTTGCTTCTGCGCTCACCCCTGGCTTCCCCCGGCCACCCCCGCCCCCCCGTGGGGACCCTGTGGCCCTCCGCCCCCAGGAAC
Organism: Callithrix jacchus; assembly: GCF_049354715.1. Lineage (NCBI taxonomy): Eukaryota > Metazoa > Chordata > Mammalia > Primates > Cebidae > Callithrix > Callithrix jacchus. The sequence continues at coordinate 7,573,795 of NC_133521.1, read as the reverse complement.
AACCAGGCCTGCTCCTTCCATGCCCTCGAGCAGAGGCCCTGATAGTGATGGAGAGCCTGGCCTTGCCTGGCAGGGAAAGGAGAGAAATGATCAGCTCATGGCAATATCCTGCAGCCCAGAGGCGGGGACGTGGGGAGCCGAGTGCGCAGGCCCACTTGTGCCACTTGCTGGTGAATGGGGCTGCTGAGGGTGGGGCCCAGGAGAAGGAGCACTTCATTTGGAGTCAAGATGTGGGGGTGCCTTGGGGGTGTGGAGCTGGAGTTGTTAACCTGTTTTGAGCCACAGGTGCCTGTGGGCCTCCAGTGGAAGTGTGTGGATTCTCTTTCGGAACACATGCAGGGTTTCCTGTGTGATTTCAGGGGAGTTTGTGGGTTATTCTTCTCCTGCCAACCCCAGCTTCTCCTGCCTTGACAGGCCATGGGTGTGAACTCCTTAGAAATGCAAAAGTCCTTTGCAAATGGGAAAGCCTTGCCAGGGTCACAAACTCAAAGCCCACCCGAGGCAGGCTGGTGACCCAGATGGGCTGATATGTGAGGGGCCATGGTGGACGGTGACACAGACCCTGCAAAGAGGATGGCTGGCCTCAGCTCCTGCCACCGGGCCATGAATTGCTAGAATTCTGGCTGACTTCAGAATTGCCAAATCTTCAGAGGTTTTAAAAGAAAACCCAGAAAGCTGGATTTTCATAAGAAATCTTCAGATTCTTAAAAAAAAAAACAAAACAAAACCCAACTTTTATGGTTTTTAAAACAGCCTTATTGAGATATAATTCACATATACAATTCATCCATTACAAGTCAGCGAAGTTTGGTATATGTAGAGATTTGTGTGACCATTTTTACTACAGTCAACTTAGAATGTTTTCAGGACCTTAAAAAGAAACTTTAGACCAGGTGTGGTGGCTCACGCCTGTAATCCTAGCACTTTGGGAGGCTGAGGCAGGAGGACTGTTTGAGCCCAGGAGTTCGAGACCAGCCTGGGTAAGATAGTGAGACCCTGTCTCTACAAAGAATAAAAACAAAGTAACTGGGCTTGGTGGCATACACCTGTAGTCCCAGCTTCTTGGGAGGCTGAGGCAAGAGGATCACTTGAGCTCAAGAGTTTGAGGTTATGATGAGTTATGATCATGACACTGTACTCCAGCCTGGGTGACAGAGTGATAGCCTGTCTCTAAAATAACTAACTAAATAAAAGAAAATACTAATAATAAAAAAGAAACACTGTATCCTTAGCTGTTACCCCTACCCTCCTACCCCTCCCAGTCCCAGGCAACCATTGATCCGCTTTCTTTCTTTCTTTCTTTTTTTTTTTGATACGGAGTCTCACCCTGTTGCTCAGGCTGGCGTGCAGTGGTGCAATCTCAATTCACTGCAACCTCCACCTCCTGGGTTCAAGGGATTCTTCTGCCTCAGCCTTCCGAGTAGCTGGGATTACAGGCACGTGCCACCACATCTGACTACTTTTTGTATTTTTAGTAGAGATAGGGCTTCATCATGGTGGCCAGGTTGGTCTTGAACTCCTGACCTCAAGTGATCCTCCCACCTTAGCCTCCCAAAGTGCTGGGATTACAGGCATGAGCCACTGTGCCCAGCTGATCCACTTTCTGTCTTTATAGACTTGCCTATTCTGGACATCCTGTCAGTGGAGTCATATAATACATAATCTCCATTGACTAGCTTTCACTTAGCCTAATATTTTCAAGGTTCATCCATGTTATTATAGGAGGTGTCTGTCCTTCATCTCTTTTGAGGGCTTCTATTGTATGGAAAGACAACATTTTGTTTGGGTATTGTTGATTGACATTTTGGTTGTTTTCATCTTCTGGTTGTTGTGAATAGTGCTGCTGTGAATATCCTCATACAAGTTTTGTTTTGTTTTTTGAGGTGGAGCTTAGCTATGTTGCCCACGTTGGATTTGAACTCCTACCTGAAGCCTCCTCCCTCAGCTTCCCATTGTAACTGGGACAACAGGTGTGTGCCACCGTGCCTGGCAATGTACAAGTTTTTGTTTGAACGCTTGTTTTTAGTTAGTTTGGGCGTATTTGTAGGTGTGGAATTGCTGGGTCAAAGGAGAATTTTATGTTTAACTTTTGGAGGAGCCACCAAACCTCCCAGGCATTTGAGATTGTCACTGCCCATGAGGATTCTCCTTTTCCCAGGTCCTTGCCAACACTTGTTATTTTTCTTTCTGTAAATTCTAACCTTCCTAGTAGGTGTGAAGGCATCAACTGGTTTTAAAAACACACTGTTCAGGCTAAAGAATCTCCTTGCACCAGTGGGTTTGGGCCTGGCCACCAAATAGAAGGAGGTTGCTAACAGTGGCCTTGCTAAGGTGCTATTGGTTAGGGTAGAGGTTTCAGGCCTCCGCTTCCCTTGCTCTATCTCCTACCAATGTCTCCAACACCCCTCTCCTGCCCATCTCCTGGCACTAACCCTAACCCCAACCCCAACCCCCGTATCTCCCGCCCATCCCAGCCTGGGTACTAACCCTAACACTACCTCTAACACCTCTCTTTCCCGCCCATCCCAGCCTGGTATGGAGAGGCATCTTCCCTTGAGCATTTCCTCCCTCTTCCCACAGCCCTTTAGAATGAGGTCTCTACGTGGCAGACACCAGAAACATGGTGCATGATCCTGAGGTCCATGATGTGGGGTTTTAGGGAACCAACACGACCATGTGGAAATGTACCTTCTCTTTCCTTGTCACTGAGTTTGATTTGGAAGCTGAAGCTGCTCATCTATTTTTTTTTTTATTTTAATTTTTTTGAGACAAGGCCTCGCTACGTTGCCCAGGTTGGTCTTGGACTCCTGGGCTCAAACAATCCTCATTTCTCAGCCTCCCAAGCAGCTGGGATTCCAGGCTTGTGCCACCATGCTTAGCTTGAAGGCGATTATTTTTGTGTAATTTGTCTAGGCAGAGTCTCATTGGAATCTCTCCCCATCCAGGCTGGGTTCTGGGACCGGTTGGACGGAGTCTGCTCCCTGGCTTCCTTCCAGCAAGGCAGGTCTGGAATGAGCAGCGGGAAGAGGCAGTGGGAGGAGGGTCTGGGGTGGGCCAGAGATAGGGCACAGTTAGTCTGTTGACACATGCTTCTTGGGAATACCTGAGCAGGTTAGCTACTACATGTATTTCTGGCATGGTGACAGATACCCTTGTGATTTGAGAGGAGCCATGATGGCTCCACAGTCTGAGACCTTATTGGTGTCACACTGTGAGTAGCGTTTTAGGCCTTCCTGCCGTGGGACAGGTCTTCCTGTCCTGGTTAATGGGAACCATCACTCCCATTTACGAGGTCTTTTTTTCAGTGCTTTTGACGTACCTATGAGAAAACTGAGAAACAGGGATATTAGTGACTTGCTTCTAGGTCACTGAGCCAAGCAGCAGCAGAGCAGGGATTTGAACCCAGGCAGCTCATGCATGAATTTAGTGCCTCAACGGTAGATGGTAGACCTGCCAGTGAGAATGCGGGTCTCATGCTTTGCTTTATAGGAGACTCGCTGCAGTCAGCTCTGTGCCCAGGTCACTCCTGGATTAGAAAGAAGAGTCCAACTGAAGCCAGCCCTGGGGATTTGATGCCTGATAGGAGAGGAGGTGCATGTTTTGAAGAACTTGCACACATCTTCCATGTTCAAAGCTAGGCCTGGAAAACACTGTGGGCCAGGCTCTCTGCAGGGACTCATACCATCTCCATCCCCTGTCCCCAGCCCTCCTTCTACATGTGGGTGTTGGGCCTGAGGGCAGTTTGCAGGGGAAGGTGGGGATGGGGCTGCAGGCTCTGGGACCTGCTCAGATGGGAGGTAGAGCCGGCATTGGGGTAGCTGGTGTCCTGGGAGCCCTTTGGGAAGAATGCATTGAAGCCCCTCATTTTTCTTTTAGCTTGGTGGGGTGAAGAGAATGGTGAGGGTCACTACTCCTGATCAAGGTGACAGCTTCATCCCCTGAAGTCCTTTGCCCCCAGGTTTTGGCTGGGGAAATGGACCGAAATGTCCAGAAGCCCCGGCCTTTCACCATGGGGAGGCGAGGCTGCTCTGTGCAGTCCCGCCTGCACTTCTGAAGCACGTGGAGCTGCCTCCCACCCTCCTTGTGCTTTGCTAGAGTGCATATTTATTGTTTCAATGACTTCACAGAAACTCCACCCACAGCCCTGTGCTTCTGCACACTTGCTGTTTGCACTTTTTCCAGTCCCCTTTTGAGCTCCGTTTGTCTATAAGCTTCTAGATGAAGTCCAGGCTGAACTCGCAGTGGGTTCCCTTGTAGTCCCCGTGGGACCTGAGCGTCCTGTGATCCTGGAACCCACGTACCTCCCACTTTCGTGGCTGTGCTGGAACCATTGAGTGGATGGGCATGAGCGTTCTCCGCCTCTCCCCTGTTGGTTGTTCGGGCCACTTTAGGTGCTGGCTGTTGTAAATAACGCCCTGATGCACATCTTCATGTTGGTGGTCTTTTTTTTTCTCCTTTGGAGATTTTCTTAGGGGTTCCCAGGACTTTCTAACTTTTTCTTTCAATCCCTAATTCAAGACTGGAGAGACTGATCCCCTCTTCTGTGTCCATTGCCCGCCACTGGGTCTCACTTTGAATTCTTCCCCAAGTGACTGTCCTGCATTGGGGTTGTCTGTGGGATGTCCCACCCCCCACCCCATGATTCTCGCCTGGAGCCGTGTGGCTGTGGCCCGTGGTGCAAGCTGCCTGGGCACCCTTTGGCTTTGGACTGGTGTGCTGGTGCCATCCACCTTTTGTGCTTGAGCCCCCAACCCAATCATCTTCTTGATGAGGACCAAGGGACATTTTAAAGGAGCAGAAAAGTCTCACTAAATAGATGTAGAATTTCCCAGCATTTTAAAGACTTATGAAATGCATTTTTATATGGGGCCAGCTGGGGAGTTTCTCATTAGCTTGGCTGGGGAGCCTGTGGGGAGTTGAGCTAAGTGGAGCCAGGCAGGCTGGGTAGGAAGACGCGGTGGCTTGGAGCTCACTGGGGGAGCGTGGCAGGCATGCGCCGGGGGGTTGGCTCCATGGACCCCTGGCCAGGTAGCCCGGGCTGTGCCTTTGTTAGAGCTGCTCCCCCTCCAGCACCAGGGGCCTCAGAAACCGTCAGGTGGTGACTGAAGCTGAGAGGTGGCCTCTCCGTTACCATGGTGAGCAGTCCACAGGATAGGGCATTCTGTGCCATGTGTGCACATGGGTGTTTGTGCTTGTGTGTGAGTGTGCCCAGGTCACTGCAGCCCTGACTCGGACCCCTGGGGTGGGGGGCTCCAGTGCCTCTCTGCTCCGCCCGCTTGTTGGTGCTGCATCCTGGGCTCCCTGTGGCTGCCTTGGACCAGTTCTCTGAGGAGGATGTGGCATTTCCTACAGCTCTGCACCAGCCTTGGGGCCTCCAGTGGACTACACTCTAATTGGCTTTCTTGTTGATGTGCCTACTGTGCACATGTGTGTGCAAAGTCCGTGCATACATGCACACGTGTGTGCTCAGGACTCAAGTGTGCTTGTGCCCAGGGCATGTGGAAGAAAACACGTGTGCAGTGGGTCTTCTGACTACTGTTCTCCTTCCCCTCTACCATGGCCGATGACTTCACTTCCACGGAGCTGGGCTTGTGTTGCTGATTTCCACCCTCTTGAGATGGACTTGGGGCTTCCCTGATGGCAGGGATGCTGTCATTTGCCTTGTGTTCTTGGCCTGGCATTGGGAGTTTGCAGCACAGTTGCTCAGTTGATTTGGGACAGTCTGCCCCAGCAAGCTCATGATCCCGCCTCTCCTCTCCTGGTGCTGTTGGGCTTTTCAGGGGACATCAATAATGAGGGTTGTAAAGACAAAGGGGGCCAGTCCTACTTTCTCCAAAGCTGGGATGCTCCTCGAGGACGGAAAAGCATCTCTGTGGCATCAGCCCTTCCCAGGGACCCTGCTGGTGGACACTGGAAATCAATTGTTATTTGGCGACTTGAAGCCTGCCCGTGAACAGTAAGGCGTGTCTGTGGGTTGGGGTGTGTGCAGAGTGGGGGGCTGATGGCATTGCTCCTCATGCATTTGGGGGAGTTGTTGCCTATCCTGTTACCTCCAGTGTGACCCAGGCTTGTGTGTCCTGGGGTGGATTGCACCGGCGCTGCTCAAACTTGAACACGTGTACAAATTTGGTGATCTTGTCAAGACACCGATTTGGACTCAGCAGGTCTGGGTGGGGCCTGAGATTCTGCATTTCTAACAGGCTCTTGGGTGATGTTGATGTTGCTGGTCCACAGACTGGGTGTGCCCCCTTGGCAATTTTTGAAGCCCAGCCTAAATGGCATCTCCTCCAGGAAGTTTCCCATGATAGCCCTGCCATAATTTTGTGCCCCCTGAGCCTAAGAGCTCCTGGTTCTGGCCCTCAGTGCTCTCACTGCCTTCTGCTTGCTTCTAATGTTCCTTCTCTTCTTTTTTTTTTTTTTGAGGTGGGGTTTCGCTGTTTTTACCCAGACTAGAGTGCAATGGCACGATCTTGGCTCACTGCAACCTCCGCCTTCTGGGTTCAAGCAATTCTCCTGCCTCAGACTCCTGAGTAGCTGGGACTACAGGCATGCACCACCATGCCCAGCTAACTTTTGTATTTTTAGTAGAGACGGGGTTTCACCTTGTTGACCAGGATGGTCTCAATCTCTTGACCTCGTGATCCACCCGCATTGACCTCCCAAAGTGCTGGGATTATAGGCGTGAGCCACCGAGCCTGGCGTTCCTTCTCTTCTTATCCCCAGCTCCCTGCCGCTCTGCTCACTCCTAGGGGTCCGTGACCAAGTCTGATTCCCTGTGTCCCCCCAGCCCAGCTCTGGCTTGGCATTTGGCAGGTGCTGCCTGGCCAGTGTCTGTCAAGCTGCAGAACCTCACCTCCATTTCTTCGTCTATATTTTTCCCAGGAAGTTCAGGGCCTGAGTTTTGTTCACAGAGGTCTAGATACATATTAGCTGTTCAAACTGGAGTAAGTTACTAAACCTCCCTGTCCTTTCATTTCCTCATTGCAAATGGGAATAATAGTAGTCCTACTTCTTAAGGCCATTGTGAGGACGGCACAAGGGTATCCGCACGGAGTGCTCAGCCCCTAGGGTGCCACATGGCACCCTGCACCTTTACCTTTGCTATTGATGCCATGTGGAGGAAGTGCCCTTTGGAGCTTGGCTCTGAGCTTGGGTCTGCATGAGTGACAGAGAAGGCTGAGATGGGCCCTTCCCTCTCGTCACATTGTCACAGCTCCTGCCTTTCTTCCACATCTTGACTGGCAGTGTCTGGGCATGGCCGCAGTGCCTGGGGCAATCCGCTTCACCTTCCTGCAGATTTGGGGTGGAACTGAGTCTGTAGGGAACTGTTCTTGTTCACCCTCGCACCCTGATTAGTGAGGCATGGCTTGTTTCCCAAGTTGGGAGGGCGGCGGGGGCGGGGGTTGGTGGGAGGTGGGCAGGATCTGCTCTGAAAGGCCAAGGCCTGAGGCTGTCATGAGATTGGGTTTCTTCCCCGGGTGGGGCTGGACACATACACTGTGCAGCCCTGGGCCAGCACCCAGTAGGAAATGGCCAAGGTCAGCCTGACCACACCACCTGGTTGGTCTTGGCTTCATGGGTGGATACTCTGCAGGGCCCAGTTCCTGGGTTGGGTATGGTCAATGGTGCCCTGCCGTAGACAGTGGGTAGCCCACAGGGGTTAAGCTACTGTCATGTCAGTTGATATTTCCTTAAAATCCTTGAGTATGCAGGTAGGTGTGCGCACACACGTGCACACACACACACACACACACACACACACACAGATTAGGCTGAACCTGGCTATCTGATGCCTGTCTGGTTCAAAAAATTATTATTTTGCCTTCACTGATAATTTTTTCCCCTTTGTCATGGCTGATTGCTTTAACTGATGGCTGCTGGCCATGTGGTAATAGTTAACACATCAGATCCAGGCTTAATCTGGCGAATATGACACATTTTACTTATGCTATTCTACTTATCAAGGCTAAATGCCTTGCAAACCCGGCCAGCTTGTGGAGGCAGGGACAGTGCTTGTTTTGCTTACTGTTGTATCCTCAGCAATTAGCACTGTCTCAGCAATAACAATTAAAAAATAATAAACATCTAGTGAACGTCCACTCGGTGCCAGGCAGGGGGCTGTGGCAGGTATTATCTCATTTAAGCCTTGTTAACCACAGTATTAGCATTCCCATCTCACAGATGAGCAACTGAGGCCCACAGAGGTAAGGAGACTGGTCCAGTCTGCACAGTTAGTTGGGGTTCTCTCTGAGTCTAGGGCACACTTTCTGTCGTTGCTGATTCACAGTGCCTGGGACTCAGTGGGGACCTACTGCACCTTTGTGGAATGAGGGGCACCAGAATGTGCTGTGAGCCCTACTGTCATTGCAGCGACACACTACTAGTGAGAAGCCACCCAGGTCAGTGTGAGAATGGTGCTGATGGGCACAAAACAGTGAGGGCTCTTCAGTGGTGATGTGTAAACTCACAGTCATTGCATGTGCATGCAAGTCCACACACACACACATGTGACATGCACACAAACACAAACACACATGCACACACATTCATACATATATATGCTCATAGGCTCACTCAGTGCAAATGTACTCCACACAATGCACATGGACACTCACACACATGTCGGTACAGATTTGCATACAATGCGCATGTACCCTCATGCACATATATACACACACACATGTGCATGCACACTGATGTATGCATACTCCACACAATACACACATTCACATATACGGTCTTTCACATATGTGTTTCTCCATACTATACAAATATGTATGTACACACAGTCAAGTGCATGTGTATACGTAATGCACACCCACACAGATGCCTGTAGACATAGGTGTGCACACAGATGCACACACAGATGCACACCTATACATGCATGCAGGAATGTGTTCATACTGCCAACATGCACATAGTGTGCATATGCATACACTTACAAATGCATGCACGTGCAGACACACACACACATGCACCATTCACTCATCCACACCTGGGCATGCAAATGAGCAGAAAAAGCCTGTTTCTTGGCTGTCTCTGTCGAAAGATCAGAACTGCCCAGGCGGGTGTTCAGTACATCCAGATTGTCTCCTTGCTCTCTGTTTTCTTTCTTTCATTTCTTTGTCGTACCTTCAGGGCCCTGGACATTCTTTCCATCCAAAGATTTGCACCCCTGTTGTTGGACCCAGTACTGGGCTGACCTGGGTATGGCCCTGGACCCCAGCCTTGGCCCATCTGTCTGGCCTGCTGTGGCCCGCATGGGCTGGCCCCCCCAACCCCCAACTTTCATGTGACTTCATTTTCCACCTGGCACCTGCTACTTTAAGAGCCCAGGAGCCTGGTGGGCCTGTCCCCAGGGTTGGGGCTGGGGAGGTTGGACAGCTGCAGGTTGGGGGAATCTTTGTGAGCTCCTAACAGCCTCTTGGAGCTCGGGTAACTCTGGGGAAACTGAAACAAAGGCCGACAATGGCCTCCTTCCCTCCCCGGGTGGCCTCGGAGCAAGGCCTGCCTGGGCAGCCTCTGGGGGCCCCTGTTATTTCCTGTGCTGGCCGTGGGGCTCCTGGCCAGCCTGGAACGGGGAGGAAGCTGAGCAGGGCATCGCCTCCCCACCCGCTGGGCTGGTCCTCGCAGGCAAGAGTAGCCGCTCCTGCGAGTCAGGGGTCGGCTCTGCATTCCTGCTGTGTGACTGCCACTCCAGCCCTGCTTGGCCTGGTCTGCCCTGCTCAGGTCTAGCCAGGCCTCCCAGGAAGGAACCTCAGCCTTCCGCCTCCACTGCCCTCTCCCAGCTGCCGACTCCACATGCTCCCACCATCTTCGCTGAGTCCATCCATGCTGCCACCGAGCTCCTGCATCTCCTCTTCTTAAATGGCCCCAGCCTCTGTGGCCAGAGCCCTTGCCCTGTAGAGCTGAGGACAGGGCCAGGCAGGGAGCATTTCATGGCTTATTAATGAATTCCTTTGGGATTATGCTAGAGGTAAGTGTAGGTTTGGTATCAGTGTTAGGATTACACTGAAGGTTAAGGTTAGCGTTAGGTTTACCAAACCCTGCAGACCAAAAAGATACGACTGTTGAGGACATGGGTTTTCAGGCAGGCAGGCCTTTGTTTCAATCCTGATGCATCACAGTATCAGGCATCCATGCCATTCTAGGCCACAGGGGCACAGTTGGTGCCTTTAGCACTCACGTTCTAGAGTGAGGAGGCACCATGGGCAGGTGAGCACGCACAGCACAACTTAAGAGTGTATTCGCTGTGAGAATGGGCTGGACTCAGTGACTGCACCTTCCCGGAGCTCAGTTTCCTGATCTGTAGAATGGGGATAACAAAGCCCCTACCTTGTAGCACCGTTATAAGGACAGGTGGGAGGGTAGATGGCATGTGTCCAGCATGGTGCCTGACACACAGCCTACCTCCAATATGCACTAACTGTGATGATTATTAATGAAAGGCTGTGGAGGTGGCCCACGCATCACTGGGCAGCTCAAATAATAAATGAAGAGACTAATTATGTCAAAACCTAAGGGAAGGGTCAGGGTGCCTTTGAGCCTCCCGGAAGCCAAGGCCCAAAGAGAAATAGAATCAAAGCTACTTCCATCTGACGTAAGAGCTTGGGACAGACCAGTGTTTCCCCCTGGCCTGGAATGCTGAGGAATTTATTATGTGGTTCCTCATTAATCAGTGGACAAACAGCAGGCACCGTCTCAGTAACAATTTGGCACAGGATCCAGAAACATCTTTCTTAGAGTTCTTTCTTCAATTGACCCTGAAAAAATGCTCCGTGCCTCAGGGCACCGCACAGCCCTGGAGTTCCATGCAGTGCAGCCTGGAGGGAGCTGGGCAGAGGCGGCGCTGCCTTCACTGGGCTGCGTCTGGGGGCTGGCTGGGCAGCTGCTCGGGTAACTTTCCTAAGTGCCTGGTTAAGTGCAATTAAATGGGTTTCTTTAAGGAGGATCTCCAAGGGCCTTCGACATGCCTGTGGATGCTTTGAGTCGTAGGGAGGGTTCTGCAAACTCTTGGGCTCGGAAACTGTCCTTTCTTTGGGGACCACCTATCTCTAGCCCTGGAGTCTTGGAACACGGTTGGGGAAGCTTTGTTCATGTGCTTCTGCTTTGAGCTGAGCAGTGCAGGAGGCACCTCTCTCACGGCGTCCCCTCCTTCCCGGGCCTAGACTGTCATTTGACTGTGATTTATGCTGACAGGCCTGGGGGGCTTCATCTGGCAGCGCCCACCCATTGCTTGTTTCTTACTGGATGATGGCATTTATTCATCTTATCTGAATTGAATCCAGCTTCCAAGGGGGATGCAGTTAGGGAAACTGAGGCTCAGCATGCTTAGAGGGCTCAGGGCTGTGGCTCCTAATTCAGGGTATTTCCACTGCCCCATATTCCATGGACACACACACCCAAATGCACAGTCACGCTCACACACATGCACACACCTAAATGCATGCACGATCACCCACTCTTTGCTCTGCCTGTGTACAGATGTTGTTCTGTGTTTGAGATCTAAAGTCTGGCTGGAGGCCTCTGCTCCCTCTCCTGCTCTCCTCCCCCTCCTGGTGGACAGGAATGGGAGCCCGCCCCCATTAGGCCTGCCAGTGGCCACCTACCCCGTGTCTGGCGGGCGCCCTGTGGAGTTTCCATGGTGAGCTGTCCTCTGGGGGCCCTGGGTGGGACTTTCCATCTGGGTGGAAACCTGACCCGTTGGCCCAGGGTTGGAAGGGGAGGAAATGCCTTCTCCAAACATGGAGAGGCAGCAAAGAGAGGTGGCCAGCCTGGGATTCCTGCCACAGTCCCTGACTCCTGCAGAGCCACAGAGCCTGAGGACCCCAGGGGGCCTGGGGCATAGCTGCATAGGACTCACCCGCCAGGGACGGCCACAGCTCAGATAGGGCCACAGCTGCACAGTACGGCTTCACTTTGGGAGTGCCCCTGTGATTGTGCCCATGAGCTTGTGTGCATCTGTGCTGGTGTTCCCTGCATGCTCCTGCAGAGACTTGGGGCCAGCCAGTTGGTAAATGGCTGGGCCAGGATTTGAACTCAGCTCACTGTCCTCAAGGCCCATGTGCTGGTTATTCTGCCTCTTTGCCTCCCTCAAGCAGGCATTTTCATAGGCATTGCCTCACTGAACCCTTCCAGGCACATTTTGACCATTGGTATTATAATTCTTGGTTTTATATGTGGAAATTGAGGCTCAGAGAGGCTAGGCATTTTGCCCAGTGTCACACAGCAAGTTTGTGGCACAGCTGCAGTGTAGCACAGATTCCACTCGCCTTTTACTTTGCTGACAGCAGCATATGCAAATGTATAGGTCATTATCATATAACTTCTTCCAACTTAGCCACATTTGCCAACAAATGAAGACAATAACAATGTAAAGACAATAACAATGTTAACTGCAATTGTCCTGTTGACAATTGCAGTTAACAGGAGCTGGCTTACTCAGGGAACCTGTGATGTGCTTAGGTACTGTGTCCCCACCCGAATCTCTTGAATTGTAATCCTCCAAATCCCCACGTGTTGGGTGGAACAGATGGATATAATATAATCATGGGAGTCACCTAGGCTGGAGTGCAGTGGCACCATCTTGGATCTCTGCGACTTCTGCTTCCTAGGTTCAAGCGATTTTCCTGTCTCAGCCTCCTGAGTAGCTGGGATTACAGGTGCCCGCCACCATGCCCAACTAATTTTTGTATTTTTAGTAGAGATGGGATTTCCTCATGTTGGCAGGCTGGTCTTGAACTCATGACCTCAGGTGATCCACCTGCCTTGGCCTCCCAAAATGCTGGGATTACAGGCGTGAGACACTGCGCCTGGCCAATCTAATGGTTTTATAAGGGGCTTTCCCTTTTTGCTCAGCACTCACTCCACCTTGCCGCCCTGTGAAGAAGGTGCCTGCTTCTCCTTTGCCTTTTGCCATGATTGTAGGTTTCCTGAGGCCTCCCCAGTGATGTGGAACTGTTAGTCAATTAAACCTCTTTCTTTTATGAACTACCCAGTCTCAAATATTTCTTCATAGCAGTGTGAGAATGGAATAACAAGCTGTGATGTGGGTGAGAATCTTCTGTTCCGTCGGGTATTGGTCTCTGTGGCTCCTGATGGGGCAGGTGGATGTGACTCTGGGATTTTAAGATGTATTTTCATCCCACATGCTTGATGTATGGACCAAGCCCTTCTTCATGGATGTATCTCAAGCCACGGCAGTTGTATCTTAGCGGGGAGGAAAGAGATTTGGGGAATAACTTTGACTCTAAGACACATTTACCTTAAAGACTAACTTTAGAATCTGGCACTTCCTTGTCCCCTGAAGCTGGGACCCCCCCAGGACAACAGGGGTGAAGCTGTGTCTGACCCACAGGTTCACAAAGGATGCTTGGACCTACGTGCCAGGGCAGGTGTGATGGCCAGTTTTGTGTCTGGGCTAAGGGCTGCCCAGACAGCTGGTGAAACGTGATTTCAGGGTGTGTCTGTGCAGGTGTTTCTGGAAGAGATGAGCATTGTGATGGCTGGACTGAATAAAGCAGACGGCCCTCACCAGTGCAGGCTGCTGTCATCCAGTCCACTGATGATCGGGATAAAACGAAAAGGCAAAAGATGGGTGAATCTGCTCTCTCTGTTTGAGTCAGGCCATCCGTTTTCTCCTGCCCTTGGACGTCAGCACTGCTGTTTCTCAGGCCTTCAGCCTAGGGCTGGGGCTGACAACACTGGCTCCCCTGCTTCTCAGGCCTTGGGGCTTGGACTTGAGCCACAGCATCAGGTTTTCTGGGCTTCCAGCTTGCAGACAACCGAGGATGGGACGTCTCAGACTCTGTAACTGTGTGATCCAGGCCCTCATAATACATCTTTTTTGGTACATCCATATGTGAATCCTCTCGGTTCTAGTTCTTGGGAGAACCCTGGCTAACACAGCGAGGGTAGGTAGGAGCTGAATTTTCTCTGTATTAGTCCATTTTCATACTGCTATGAAGAAAAATACCCAAGACTGTATAATTGATAAAGAAAAAGAGGTTTAATGGCCTCACAGTTCCACAAGGCTAGGGAGGGCTCACAATCATGGTGAAAGGCAAAGGAGGAGCAAAGGCACATCTTACATTGTGGCAGGCAATAAAAAATGAGAGTCAGGCAAAGGGGACACCCCTTATAAAATCATCAGATCTCATGAGACTTAGTCACTACCACAAGAACAGTATGGGGGAAATGGCCCCCATGAGTCTATTTTCTCCCACAGGGAAACAGCCCCCATGAGTCTATTTCCCTCCCACAACACATGGGAATTATGGGAACTACAATTCAAGATGAGGCTGTGCTTGGGTGTCTCATGCCTGTAATCCCAGCACTTTGGGAGGCCGAGGTGGGAGGATCACTTGAGGTCAGGAGTTCAAGACCAACCTGGCTACCATGGTGAAACCCTGTCTCTACTAAAAATACAAAAATTAGCTGGGTGTGGTGGTGCATGACTGTAAATCCTAACTGCTCTCAGGAGGCTGAGGCAGGAGAATTGCTCAAACCTGGGAGGTGGAGGTTGCAGTGAGCCATTGCGCTTCAGCCTGGGCAACAGAACAGGAGAACGAGATTCCTTCTCAAAAAAAAAAAAAAAACTCAAGATGAGATTTTGGTGGGAACAAGACACAGCCAAATGCTGTCAGTCTCCATTGGGGGTGCTATGCTTAGTCCTACTTCTGAACAACACCTCTCAGCCTGGTTCCTGGGGCTTGACCTGGAGGTGCTTCGGGCCTTGGCAGAGGGGAAGATTGGCCTCTCTGCTTCTCCATCCCCTGGCCTCATGGCTCCTCCAGTTGTCCAGCACCCCTCCAAGCTCTGGTGCGAGGGAGGGAAGGCAGAGGGCCTGGAAGCCTTGGCCTCCATCTGCTGCGGAGAGGCCTGTTGACCTTATACTCATGGCATGATGGCCTCGAGGGCTCAGGTTAAGGTCTGGACTGGTAGCTTGGTTGGCCAGATGATGGGGGAGCTTGGAGCATGGTAAACAGCAGGAGCACTAGAGGAGGACTTGAGAGCCCCAGACTCGGGCCAGTGCTATGGCTGGCTGGATTCAGAGGCCACCAGCAACCTGGGGAAATCTTCGTGGCCTGGGCCAGGTGGAAGCAATGGAGATTTCACTGGGGCAGTTGGCTGGGAGAGCCACGCTGGTGGGAGATGTCACAGGGCCCGGAGACGGTCTCTTGTAGGCCCCCACTTTGTCCTCCCTCTGTATCCCAGCCTCTGTGCCTTGTGCAGGCCCTCTCAGAGTGCCCTCTCTCCCGCTTCCCACCTACTCCAAAGCGGTAGTCTTCCGAGGCCCAGCCACTGTCCCTGCCCTCCACAGAGCCTTTGCACATGTGTCTCCTGGGGAACCTGTCCTTTCTATGAACTCCCATCCTGCCCTTCAGAGCCTGTGATGACCACATGGCTTGTCCCTTTTCCTCAGCCGTTCATAGGCCGCATCTCCCAGCCATTGTGGACCAGGTTCTCTTCAACCCCCCCCCCACCCCCAGCTGACCCCGGTAATCCAGCACCAGGCTCACACTATGTTTTTACTCATGGATGGACAGTTTCTCAAGACTTCTAGCACTAGGAAGTTCTACTTAATGTCTAAACACCTTCTCCATTGCTGCTGGCTGAGCCTCAGTGCTGTTGGCAAGACCTCTCCTTGAAGGGCTGTGATGGCGGTGAGCCTACACCACTGGCAAGAGCCACAAGGGCCTACTCCTTCCTTCCTTCCTTCCTTCCTTCCTTCCTTCCTTCCTTCCTTCCTTCATTTGTTCATTCATTCATTCTTGTATTCATTCTTTCAGTCACGGATGTTATTGAGCACCTACTGTGTGCTCGTGGACATCCAGGAACAGAACTGACAAAGTCTCTGCTGTGCTCAGAGCTCACAGTCTTGTGGGGAGATGGCACTAGAAAAGTAAAAAATGAATCAGTGAATAAAAATGTGCCACATGTTTTCACTAGGGGTGGCCAGCAGGGTGGCCAGGTAGAGTGGTGGGAGGTGAGGATGAGAGGCCGGCTGCAAGGGGTGGTCAGGGAAGCCTCTGTGCCGAGGGGGCATTAGAGCTGTGCATGGCAGCAGGAGCAGTGTCCCAGGTGTCCCCCACTGTGGGACAGAAGGGACGTCACTGTGCCTGGAGGAGAGCAAGTGCCAGGCAGAGGAGGGAGAGGTGGGCTTGGAGGTGAGGAAGGGAGACAGGGGTGTGGAATGAGGTAGGGGGAAGGGTGAGGTTGGGAGATGAGAGGGGAGAGGAGAAAGACGAGCAGAGGGGAAGGAGGTGAGGTCCGGAAGTTGTCTAGAGAAGCAGGCAGAAATGTCTCATTTCAGGTCTGGAGCCATAGTGGGTGCCGTGGCTTTTCCTCTGAGTTGATGGGGAGCCAGGGAGGGCTTTGCGCAGGGCAGTGGTGTGATCAGGTTTTTATCTGGAAGGGATTCCTCTAGCTGTGTGTCGGGGCTGACCAAGGACTCATCCAGGTGTGAGCTGTTGGGGCTGGGAGCAAGGTCAGGAGGTGAGCAGAGGTCAGATTCCGAGTTTCTTCTTTTTCTTTTCCTGTTTTCTTTTCCCCCTTTTCCCCTTTTCCCCTTTCCCCATTTCCCCCTTTCCCCTTTCCTTTCCTTTCTTCTTTCCTTTTTCCCTCCCTCCCTCCCTCCCCTGCTTTCTCTCTCGTTTTTCTTCTTCCTCTTCCTCTTCCTCTTCTTCTTCTTCCTCTTCCTCCTCTTCTTCTTCTTCTTCTTCTTCTTCTTTCTTCTTTCTTCTTTCTTATTCTTATTCTTATTCTTTACAGAATTTCATTCTGTTACCCTGGCATGATCTTGGCTCACTGCAACCTTGGCCTCTTGGGTTCAAGTGATTCTTCTGCCTCAGCCTCCTTAGTAACTGGGATTACAGGTGCCCACCACCACGCCTGGCTAATATTTGTATTTTTAGTAAAGACAGGGTTTAACCATGTTGGCCAGGCAGGTCTCGAACTCCTGACCTCAGGTGATCTGCCTGCCTCAGCCTCCAAAAGTGCCAGGACTACAGGCATGAGCCCAAGTTTCCTTTTGGAGTTGGTTGAACAGGGTTTGTCTCTGGACTGGGTGTTGGGCATGAGAAAAGGAGAGGAGCTGAGGAAGCCGCAAGGTTTTTGGCCTGGGCAGCTGGTGGCTGGGGCTGTGCTCACTGAGGTGCAGGGTGCTGGGAGAATGTGTCGGGATGTAGGGCAGCTTGGGTGGATGCTGTGGCTCAAGAGTGTGGCTTGTCCATGATAAGCTTGAGACACCCGTGAGATACTGAGGGGGCACTTGAACCTGTGGTCTGGCAATCGTGGGAGGAGGGGACTGGGATGTGTTTTGGGTACCATCAGTGTGTGGCTGGGACAGAGGCGCCCACTGGGGGGTAAGTCTAGACTGAGAACAGAGGAGCCAAGGTCTAGGGCCACGTTGACATTGCAGGTTGGGACATCGGCATTGAAGGATGGGATGAGGAGGAGAGACTGAGGAGGCAGAGAAGGGAGGTAGGAGAAAACTGGGAGCGGGCGTGTTCTGACTCCGTGAAGAAAATCTTTCAGGAAGGACAGAGTCACGGGGCAGGTCCAGTGCTTTCCAAAGCAGGGGATGTCGTGGGAGTGCATGTGCCGTGACCTTGATGGCCCCGGCTCTCCGTTTAGATGTGGCCGGGTTGCAGGCGATGTGTGGAAGGGAAGCCCAGCCTAGCGGCTCTCACGCTTGGCGGGAGCCCGATCTGCTAAAACAGCCTTTGCTTGAAACCATTCTGGGCTGAGAAGAGATGGGGTTCAGGGGTTAATGAAATGAACTCTTGTCTGCAGACTGGCCCATCCGGGGGTGTCTGCGCCGTGCCCCCGTTCCTGGCTCCCGCGCAGGGACATACCCACGGCTGGAGCAGAGGTGGTGTCTGGGAGCTGCAGACTGTCCGCGGCGGAGTCCAGCTGTGCGCGAGCCCTCAGTGCTGAAATTGCCAGCCTTGTGCAGCCCAGAGCCAGCCTGCGGAAGTGGGCCAGCCGCACCTCCGTACAGGATTAGAGGGATGTGTAATGGATTAAAGATCAAAAATGTTAATTAAGAAATGGTCTTTTCTAATAAGATGCCTTCAAGGGCACAGGCCTGAAAAGGAGGGGATTTCTCATTTTGGCAACACGGTTTCTGTTGTAATGAAATTGGTTCACAGGCAGTGGGGAGGACCCGACGTAAGCCTCGTTTTAAAGACATCTCCATCCAAATTAATTAGCAATAAAATACGAAGGGCCGCATGTCAGGCTGGCAGGCAGACAGTGCGTGTTGGCCTAGCCATCCTTCAGAGGATTCCTTCTGTGTCCTGGTGCCTGCTGGCATGTTGTCCTCGATGCTATGTTCAAGGGCATGTTCCTGGGGGGTCTGGTGGGGTCTGACTCTCCCTGGGATTAAAGGATGAGGCCTGGCTGGAGGCCTTCCTCAGTGGGAACTTCCTGTGTGACTTCTGACTGTGCATGCCCCTCTCTGATCATTCCACTAGTTCCCTTTTTTAATCAGTTGTGGATGACAGTGAATGACATCTAATTAGATGTCAGTGACAATGAACAGCACTCCCTGGGCTCTTGGATCAAATACATTCCTGGATCTCAGTGCTGTGAAATCTCAGAATGGTTCATATGAATCAGCGTGATGATGGCTAAGGGGTAGTTTGCTGTTTTTTGTACCTGATGCAGCCTCAAGACTGGGAACAAAGATGTAGGTGCCTTGGCCCATTTTGAGTTCTGCCTTCCCTGGCTTTCCCTGGTCTCCAGACTACGAAGTCCCCCATGTTGTTTGAACGTCTCAGAAGACCATCATAGTCTAATGGTTAAGAGTTGGGTTCTAGGGCCAGGCATGGTGGCCTGTAATCCCCGGACTTTAGGAGGCTGATTCAGGAGGATGGCTTGAGGCCAGCTGTTTGAGACCAGCCTGGGCAGCATAGCGAGACCTTATTTCTACAAAAAAATAAAAAAATTACCTGGGCATGAGTGGCACACACCTGTGGTCCCAGATACTCAGGAGGCTGAGGTGGGAGCCCAGGAGTTCAAGACAGCATTGAGTGAGCTGTGTTCACACCACTGCACTACAGCTTGGGTGACAGTGAGACCCTGCTCTAAAAAAAAAAAAAGAATTGGGTTCTGGGGTCTGCCAGGTCATAAGTTTGCATCCCAGAACCTCCTACTTGGGACTTTAACCGTAGTACTTGACTTGTGAGCCTCAGTTTCCTTATCTGTAAAATGGGACCAGAGGCCCCAGTTCATAGCACTGCTGGGAAGTGAGAAGGGAGATGCTGCTGTGATGAGCCTGGCCTCTGAGGAGCCGAGCTCGGTCTGCAGTGCTGGGGCTGTTGCTTTTATTGCTGAGATGCAGGGAATCTATCTGCCCATTGGTTTCAGACAGGGTCTCCCTTGGAGGCTGGCAGCCTCCTCGCAGCTCAGGCTCAGGCTCAGGCTCAGGCCTGAGTTTCCTGGGCCTTCCAGGGTCTGAAACTTTGTTTTATAAGAAGCCAAAGGACTGTGAGTCCCCCAGAGCCTCGGGTTGTTCTGAAGGTCACAGGCTTGTTGAAAGCAGGGGGAGGATGTCTTAAGAAGGATCTCTCACTGCTGTGGCACCAGGTCTCCCTCAAGCTGACGGAAGCATGAACGTTTTCTTGCCCACCACAAACCTTGCTTTCCTGGGAGCGATGCTGGGAGCACGGGTGAGAAGGGAGACGAGCCTTTCTGTCACTTCTTGGGCAGGAGATTCCTCACTCTCTGTGCCTGGCTCCTCCTTCAGGCTCACTAGGGCTGCAGACCTTTGCTTAAAAAATACGAAACTACCTTGTCTTATTGAATGATATTTCCCTTGAATTGCATTTGGTCCTGTTAATATCCTGACTTCTGCTTTAGATTTTCTTGCATCTGCCTGCTGTACATTTTCTCAGCATTCTACTGTTTTCCTCCATTAAAATTTGTGGTAAAAATACATGAGATAGGGCCGGGCGCGGTGGCTCAAGCCTGTAATTCCAGCACTTTGGGAGGCCGAGGCGGGTGGATCACGAGGTCAAGAGATCGAGACCACCCTGGTCAACATGGTGAAACCCCGTCTCTACTAAAAATACAAAAAATTAGCTGGGCATGGTGGCACGTGCCTGTGGTCCCAGCTACTCAGGAGGCTGAGGCAGGAGAATTGCCTGAACCCAGCAGGTGGAGTTTGCGGTGAGCCAAGATAGCGCCATTGCACTCCAACCTGGGTAACAAGAGCGAAACTCCGTCTCAAAAAAAAAGAGATAAAATTTATTGTCTTAACCATTTTAAGTGCATGGTTCAGCAGAATCAGGTATAGTCACATTCTGGTGCAGCTGCCACCACCATCTGTCTCCAGAGTTCTTTTCATTTCCCCAGGTAAAACCCTATTCCCGTTAAACGCTAACTCCCCATTCCCCGCCCCCCCAGACCCTGACAGCCACTATTCTACTGTCTGTATGAATTTGACCACTGCAGGTAGGACCTCTTGTGAGTGGCATCATACAATATTTGTCTTTTTGTGCCTGGTTTGTATCCCTTCACATAATGTCCTCAAGTTTCATCCAATTTGTAGCATATATCAGAATTTCCTCCCTTTTCTTTGACTTAATTTTTTATTTTTGAGGCAGGGTCTCATTCTGTTGTCCAGACTGGAGTGCAGTGGTGTGATCATGGCTTACTGCAGCCTTGACATCCTGGCTCAAGCGATTCTCCTGCCTCAGCCTCCCAAGTAGCTGGGACTCCAGGCACATGCTACCATGTCCAGCCAATTAAAATTTTTTTTGTGGGTGGAGATGAGGTCTCACTCTGTTGCCCAGGCTGGTCTGAACCTCCTGGGCTTAAGCAGTCCTCCTGCCTTGGCCTCCCAAAGTGCTGGGATTACAGTCCTGAGCCACTGTGCCCAGGAAAATTCGTTTTTATTGTAGTAAATATATGTCACAGGAAATTTATCATTTTGACCATTTGCATGTCCAGTTCAGTGGTGTTAAGTACAGTACATTTACCCTTCCATGCAGCCACCACCACCATCCATCTCCAGAACCATCTTCCCAGAATGAAACGATGCTCCTCATGGCCCTTTTCCCAGGCCTTGGCAAACACTGTTCTACTCAGTTTTTTCTTTTACTTAATAAAAGAGAGGGCCCATTGCTGGCTCATGGGGTTGCTCCTCTATGCGGTGGCCTTTTTGCATACATTGGATTGAGGTGATGGTAGAGAAAGGGAACCAAGAATGGGATTGTAGGAAGAAAAGGGGTGGAGGCAATCAGCTGGGCGCAGTGGCTCACACCTGTAATCCCAGCACTTTGAGAGACCGAGGTGGGCAGATCACTTGAGGTCAGAAGTTTGAGACCAGCCTGGCTAACGTGGTGAAACCCCGTCTCTACTAAAAATAAAATTGAAAAAAAAGTTAGCTGGGCGTGGTAGTGCACTCCTGTAGTCCCAGCTACTGGAGGAAGCTGAGGCAGGAGAATTGCTTGAACCTGGGAGACCGAGGTTGCAGTGTGCCGATATTGTGCCACTGCACTCCAGCCTGGGGGACAGAGCAACACTCCATCTCAAAAAAAGAAAAGAAAAGAAAAGAAAAGAAAAAGAGGCAGAGGTGCAAGGGAGGTTTCATGCTGGGCATGCTATCCACAGGCCTCAGCAGCCCTGCTGGATGCAGCCACTTCCTTTCCACCAAGAACGTGGTCTTTGGAGCCATCTTCATGCTGTACATCCGCCGGCAGGCTTTGTAGCTTTCCCCGTTCCCACTGATGCTGAATGTCCTCAGTGAGCCCATTCAGGCCATGATTCTGTGTTGGGTCTTGCACGCACCTTCCACGGTCCTTTTCTGTAACATCACAGTTCTGGCAATGAATTTTGATGTTTTGCCATGACCTTGGATTTAAGCCTCCACTCTGAAGGACCTCGTGAGCTCAGTCCCAGCCTGCCTTCCTTTTTAAGGCTGAATCATAGTCCACTGTGTTTACCCTTTCCTCTGTTGGTGGACTTTGGGTTGCTTTATTTTTTTCAGGAATGGTCATACTGCTTTCCATGGAAACACTCTCACGTTGTTAAGGCTTAACTGCTGGTGGAGTGGGTGGGACTCCGTGCAATGTGGTCTTCTCTTGCAGTGGCCCAGATGGAGGGACCGGCGGTGAGAGGCTGCATGTTTGGGAGTGGCTCTCAGGCTCCCAGAGGCAGGGCATGGGAGTGAGAGTTTGTCTGTGGGGCTGGGGGCCCTTGCCATCTTCCCCACACACATCTCCCTTTGGCCTGAGAAGAGCACATCGATCTCCTTCCTCTTGCAGTTTGGCTGTGGGAGTGGGTGACTCACAGACACAGCCCCGTTTCTGTCTCCTCCTGTCCCTGGGGCCAGCAGGCTGCCTCAGCTGTGAGAATTTTTG
The DNA here is from genome assembly GCF_049354715.1 of Callithrix jacchus. Lineage (NCBI taxonomy): Eukaryota > Metazoa > Chordata > Mammalia > Primates > Cebidae > Callithrix > Callithrix jacchus. The sequence continues at coordinate 7,551,425 of NC_133521.1, read as the reverse complement.
GACAAGGGGCCATCGGAGGAGAGAGGGAGCTTTCTGCTGAGTGGTATCTAGTTGCCAGACGTGGTGATGAAAATGTTTTAAACCTTAAACGAGCTGCCCGGCAAATGCCGGGAAGGAAGGAACTGGCTGATCTGATCTGTGATCTTCTGTTTGTTTGTGGTGACATGGATGGGACAACAGGATTGGGTGGAAACTGACCCTTTGGAAAACAAAAATTATGAACACAGCTGTAAGGATGAACAACCAGCTGCTGCCCCCAACTCGTGTAGACATCATGTTGAGCAAAGGAAGCAGATGCGGCAGAGAAGGGGGTGCATGTGTTGTAATGCAGCTGTTGGCAGCGATGTGACCAGTGCTGTGCAGGACCCTTCATGGTTTCTTACATCTAACCCCCAGCAGCCCTGCAAGGTAGGCATGGTCATTGTCTCCCTTTACTGCTGGGGAGACCCAGGTCGTAGAGTGGGCAAGTGACCTGGGCCGAACCTCTCTCAGGTCATACATTTGGAAGGCAAAGGGCTTTCTCAGGGTGTGTGTGTGTGTGTGTGTGTGTGCATATGTATGTGTGTATGTGTATATGTGTACATGTGTGTGAATGTATGGATATGTGTTCATGTGGGTGTGTGTACATGTGGGTGTGTACATGTGGGTGTATGTGTACATATGTTGGTGTGTGCATGTGTGTGTGTGCGATGTGGGTGTGTTGGAGGGAGGGGGTGGTGACGGCACAGCAGGGGGGATTTGGGGAGATGACTCTTGGATGGTCTGGGGAGAAGTCAGTGGGGTGAAGGGGACCCCAGCCACTGCCTATGGGGTGCTGTCCTGAGTCTCAGGGGAAGACTTTCTGGCTTTTTCTCCAGGGGTGAGGTCTATGCCCCCTCCTGTGAGAAGCCCTCCCTCATTCTCTGCTCAGTTTGAGTTCAACCTGTGTTCTTATCTTGTGCCACTTGCCCTCGTCACATTGTGTGATGTGTGTTTCTCCATTCCTGTATAAATGATGAGGTCCCTGGCGACAGGACCATGTCTAGCTTATCTTCATGTCCTCTGTCCCCAGCACAATTGGCTTTTCCTCACTCATTCATTTATAAAAATATGCTGGAGGCCTGTTGTGTGCTGAGCCCTGACTCAGGTGCTGATGGGTCTGTGGTAATAAGACAGATAGGATTCCTGATCCCCTAGAGTATATGCTAGAGAGGAAAGCTCTTGTGGAAGGGTGACAAATTTATTCATTAGTTCATCCATCCATTCGTTCATTAATCCATTCATCTACTCACCCCACCCACCCATCCACCCATCCATTCACCCACCCATCCACCCATTCATCCACCTGTCTACTCATCCATCCACCCACTACCCATTCATCCATTCATTAAACCATCCACCCACCCATCCACCCATACATCCACCCATCTACCCATCCATCCATTCATCAACCCATCCACCCACCCATCCACCCATCCATCCATCCACCCACCCACCCATCCACCCATTCATCCACCCATCTACCCATCCATCCATCCATCCAACCATCAACCCATCCACCCATCCATCCACCCACCCATGCATCCACCCACCCACCCATCCACCCATCCATCCACTTACCCACCCATACATCCATGCATCTACCCATCTGTCCATTCATCAACCCATCCACCCAGCCATCCACCCACCCACCCACCCATCCACCCATTCATCCACCCATCTACCCATCCCTCCATTCATCCACCCATCTACCCATCCCTCCATTCATCAACCCATCCATCTGTCCATCTATCCACCCACCCACCCATCCACCCATTCATCCACCCATCTACCCATCCCTCCATTCATCCACCCATCTACCCATCCCTCCATTCATCAACCCATCCATCCGTCCATCTATCCACCCACCCACCCATCCATCCACTCACCCATCCACCCATTCATCCACCCATCCACCCATCCCTCCATTCATCCACCCATCCACCCCTCCATCCATCCATTCACTGGGCAAACACTGGACACTGGGGTTACAGTGTAAGCAAGTCCAAAGTGATCCTGGCCCTCGGATCTACAGCCCAGGGAACACCCCCAACTCTAAATCTCCCTGAAGAGAACCAGGGCGAAAGGGCAGGTGCAGCAGGGACCCTGGCCTCATCTGCGCAGACAGGGCCACCTCCTGTGACGTCTGAAGGAGGTTTTAGAATTACACAAAGGACTTTACGCTTGGAATGTTAGGCACCCAACACATTTCAAACTCACAACACTTCCAGAGTTTAGGGATCTTAACTCTTAAGTCGGTCGGCACAATCGTTAAAAGCAGGAAGGTTCAGTGTGTCTGGATTAGTAGGAGCACAACTCCATGCTTTACAACAGTCATTGCCCTGCAAAGTGCACTCCTGGCTGAGAACTCTTATGAGTACCTGCTGCTCCTGAGCCTGCTGTGGTCCTGCCAGGGTTGTCTGTTAGGGCTTGCAGCACCTAGTCTGTAAGCTGACCCTGGGCTGGATCGATGTCACCCTCCAGCCATTCGCTGGCTCTTGGGTTGCACTGCCTCTAGGCAAGGGGGTAGCAAGCTTTCCTTTTATTATTTTCTAAAAAATGGTTTTATTACTAAATGAAACACAGATCTAGTGAAACCCACAAAGTAGAACTTAGTGAATATTTGTAAGGCAAACGCCATTGAAACCACTTCCCAGGTCTAGAAATAGTACTTTGCAAGCTACTTCCGAAGCTCTATCCTTGTTCCCCATCCTCCTTTCTTCTTCCAGAAGGAACTGCTAGATTGACCTTTATGGTGATCACTCCCTTACTTTGCTTTAACGTTCTGTCACTCATGTGTGTATCCCTTGCCATTCTTTTTTTTTTTTTTTGGGGTGGGGGAGGAAGGCAGGAAGGAAGGGAATAAGGACGGTAAGGAGGAAGGAAGGGATGAAGGAAGGAAGGAAGGGAGGAAGCAGGGAGGGAGGGAGGGAGGGAAGGGAAGAAAGGAAATCAAGCAATGAAAGAGACATTGCCGACCTGGATCTAGAGGTTTACAAGTTGATTTCTTTTTTTTTGAGAGAAGGAAAAAAAGAAAATAAGTAAAGGAGAGGAAGAGAAAGAGGGAGAGTAAATGGAAATATTGCTTTATTTTGAAAAAAATTGGGAATTAATAATGGCCAATCAATGTTTCATTTAAACTTATGGGTAGGTGTGATGTGGTATTGACAAGAATGTATATTTTGTGTATTTGAAGTGGAGAGCTCTATAAATATTTACTAAGTTTACTTGTTCTGGATCTGAGTTCGAGTCCTTGATATCCTTATTAATTTTCTGTCTCATTGAATCTAAGTCTCCTATCTGGGTGTTAGGATCGTTAGCTCTTGTTGTTGCATTGATCCTTTTACCACTATATCTTTGTTGCTTTAAAATCTATTTTATCTGATACAAGAATTGCAACTCCTGCTTTTTATTTATTTATTATTTATTTTTGCTCTCCATTTGGTTGGTAAATCTTTCTCCATCCCTTTGTTTTGAGTCTTTCTGTATCCTTGCATGTGAAACAGGTCTGGATGTAACATGCCGTTGGGTTTTGGCTGTGTCTTTTGATTGGGAATTTAGTTAATTTAAATTTAGGGTTACTGCCATTTGATGTTGACTGGCTGTTTTATCCATTTGTTGGTGTAAATTCTTCTTTATGTTGGTGCTCTTTATTTTTTGGTGTATTTTTAGAAAGGCTAATACTGGTTGTTTCTTTCTGTGTGTAATGCTTCTTTCAGAAGCTCTTGTAAAGCAGGCCTGGTGGTAATAAAATCTCTGAGTTCTTGCTTGTTCATAAAAGATTTTATTTTTCCTTCAGTTGTGAAGCTTAGTTTGGCTGGATATGAAATTCTGGGCTGAAGGTTCTGTTCTTTGAGGATGTTGAATATTGGCCCCCACTCTCTTCTGGCCTGTAGAGTTTCTGCCGAGAGATCTGCTGTAAGTCTGATAGGCTTGCCTTTGTGGGTAATCTGACCTTTCTCTCTGGCTGCCCTTAGTATCCTCTCCTTCGTTTCAACCCTGGTGAATCTAACGATTATGTGCCTTGGGGTTGCTCTTCTTGAGGAATATCTTTGTGGTGTTCTCTGTATTACCTGGGGTTGAATGTTGACCTGCTTTGCTAGTTTAGGAAGATTTTCCTGAATAATATCCTGAAGAATATTTTCCAGCTTGGATTCATTCTCTCCGTCGCATTCAGGTACACCTATCAAACGTAAATTTGGTCTTTTCACATAGTCCCACATTTCTTGGAGACTTTGCTCATTCCTTTTTATCCTTTTTTCTCTAATCTTTTCTTCACGTTTTATTTCATTAAGTTGGACTTTGACCTCTGATATCCCTTCTTCTGCTTGAACAATTCGAGTGTTTAAACCTGTGCATACTTCTCAGAGTTCCTGTATTGTATTCTTCAGTTCCATTAATTCACTCATACTCCTCTCTAAGTTGTCTATTCTCAATAGGATTTCATCAAACCTTTTTTCAAAGTTCCTAGTTTCTTTACGTTGGGCTACAACATGTTCTTTTAACTCACCGAAGTTTGTTATTATCCATTCCTTGAAGAGTGATTCTGTCATCAGGAGGCGCTCGTTCTCCATCAAGCCTTGTTCCATTGTTGATGTGGAACTGTGATCATCGTTAGAGGGAGAGGCGTTCTGACTTTGAGTATTCTCAGCTTTTTTACGCTGGTTTCTTCCCGTCATTGTAAATTTATCCTCCTGTCGTCTTTGAAATTACCAACTTTCAGATTAGGTCTCTTGAGTGGACGTCCAGGTTGTTAGTTCCCAGGGCCAGAGCAGCGGCGTTAAAACTCATGGTGCTTTTCTGCCCAGGATTCTCCTGTCGGGCTTCCTTCTTGTTTCCGTAGTAGGCGACTCTGCCTTCCCGGGGCTCCAAACCTCGGTCAGAAGGGGAACCGGTCCCGTTTACTCTGCGCCCAGCGCTGCCGCATCGAGGTGCCGGCGGAACCGCTGCGCCAACCACGAGAGTCGTGCTGGCGACTCGTGTGTTTCCACCACTGGGGGATCTTCTGCTTCGTGAGCGACCAGACTTTGTCTGAAAGTGTGGCGTCCTCTAGTTCTCTGCGCCTTCCCTGAGAGCTGCAATCCCGGGATGTTAGCGATCGGCCATCTTGGATCGTTCTCCTCCCTTGCCATTCTTTAAGGAATATGGGAGGCGGAGGTGGGTGGATCACTTGAGGCTAGGAGTTCCAGACTAGCCTGGCTAACATGGAGAAACCCTGTCTCTACTAAAAATATAAAAATTAGCCGGACATGGTTTTGGGCACCTGTAATCCCAGCTACTCTGGAGGCTGAGGCAGGAGAATGGATTCCCAGGAAGTGGAGGTTGCAGTGAGCCCAGATTGTGCCACTGCACTTCAGCCTGGGTGGCAGAAAAAACAAAATCCTTTATAACAATTCCTGATCTGGAAGCTTCTGGTGTTTAGGCTCCTGGGTAAACCATTTTCCACCTTTGGCAGGTGCAGGCGAGGCAGGAAGTGCCTACCACTTAGCAGGTGTTCACTTGGAGTTTGATGAGAGGCTGGAGAAGCCAGGGATGTTTTACAGTTGCCTGGGGAGGAGGTGCCGCAATTCTTAACCAGGGTGACCACAGCCAGACCAGACCAACGGTGTGGAGGGGAGGAGCCGAGGGCGCCTCTGCGGGAGGGATTAACCTGCAGGGAGAGGAGAGGAGGAGCCGTGAGTCATTGTTTCTTTCCCCTTCAGTACACTGGGGGAAATTAATCTCGCACTTGCCATGGCAGGGAAACCTGAGTTTGCTGTTGGGGTTGTCGGGGCACGTGAGGTGTTTGTCTTCGAGACCATTCTTCATCAGAATTGGTGACAGGGGCATATTTCCTGCTGAGCCGGGCTCCTCACCTCACCCAAGGGGGATTTGGAGGCAGGTGGTCACGTGTCTGGCTTGGTTTGAGTGTCCACAATAGCTTGTGGAGATGTGATGATTTTAGAAGTTGCCGACAGGTGAGTTCCATGGGAGAGGGCCATGGTGATTTTCAAATGCTGGGGAAACAGCGTTCAGCTTTGGCATGGGCGTGGCAGTCCTCACTATGCAGGCGCTCCTAGTGTCCTGGAAACTTACTTCAAGCAGGTGGTTCATCAAGCCTTGCTGTTGGTAGGAGTGGGGGGCGGGGGCTGGTCTCCTTATTCACCCAATCTTCTCTGCACGGGAACATGAGCGTGGTTATATGAACTCATTCCTGAAAGCTCCCTTTGCTAGAAGTTCCGACTACAGGAGGTGTCAATGTAGCCAGTTTTAAGCTGAGTTGGGGAGAGCATCACGAACCTGTGGAATCTCTGATAGAACATGGAAACACAGGGAAAATGAGAATGGAAATTCTTGGCCTCATTTGTAAAGAAGCATTGACTAAAAGTCAATTTTTTGTCTTTGGTGTGGAGGACACAGAAGTGTTGGATTCGATCCCAACAATGCACAATGTAATGGAAAAGAAATAACTGTCCTTGTACATCGTGACAAGTAATTTATAAGAAAAACAAAAGACTTGAGCTCAAGGCCAGTTGTCTGTTGCATGTTGGTGACATGGAATGGGACTTCTCACCATAGTTAGGTGGGATTTCTGTCTTTTGGCAGGACTTTGACTTTTAAAAGTGCCACACACTCTAGAAGAAAACAATTATGCAGCCATGTGGACAGGGGCTCTGAGGCCTGCTCTTGTCTGCCCCGCTGCATGCTGGCTTCCCCACCCCCATCTCACAATGGACTTGTCCTCAGGGGTGCTCACAAGTGTCTGAACTCATCATGGGTATTTCACCCTGTTCCTCAGCCCACCCGTGACCCCTGCCTTCTTGCCTGTGTGCCCTGGGAGGTGTTGATGGTTGCCACCTCCTCCCTTCCATGCAGGTGTGTCAGCTGGCGCTGGTGGCCTTTAGGAGGCCAGAGCTGGGTCAGATGATGTAATCTCTTAGGTCCCTTCCAACTTGAAGCTTCCCTGGGTCCAAGCTTAAGGGATGGCAGGGACCTTTTGAGCCATGCATTTGGTAGGAAGATGCTCCTGAAAGGTGCCACGGAGTGATCGATGACAGCCCGGGTACTCCTTGTCTTGGCCAGTGTTAGAACTCAGGGGAGGAGCCCAATTCTGTATCACTGTGGTGGGGACTGGCCTTCCAAAAGGCTGCTTTCCAAGCACTCAATGATGGTGTTGTTTTCATTCTAAGACATATTTTGTCATTGCCTAATATTTCTGATATTGGGAAGCATTTTAGTGTCTGTATGTGTGTTTAGTGAAATGACAGTCCCTCCAAAGAGAGAGCTGTCATTAAGATGGTGGTGGGCCACGCACTCACAGCCTCCCAGACCCCAGGGGTGATAGGCGGCCTGGGCTGATGCAGGCTGCCCCAGGATTTGCATGCCAAGCCCCAGGCCTATATGTCATAGCCACAGCATGGCCTCTCAGGCCTCTTTCTATACTCAAAGGAGGCGATCAACAGTGGACAGCAAGTCCGTTCTAAAAACCCTTGACTTTGAAACCTTCCAGTTATCTCTGTGGGCTGTCACCTAATTTTGTTTAAACACTGCATTTACCTCGCCTCCCTCACTCACAAGCCTTCAGTGGCTCCCTGTTTCTTCTACTGAAACCTTAAACTCGGCCTGGCTTTCAGTCTGGCCCCTGCATCATTCTTTTTCTACCTCAATCAGCCATTCACCCAATTCCTTTCCAGAGGGAAGATTTCATAATCTCCGAGGCAAGGCCGTTTCTGACCACACTTTTTTTTTTTTTGAGACAAGAGTCTCACTCTGTCGCCAGGTGCCACGCTGGAGTGCAGTGAGGCGATCTCGGCTCACTGCAACCTCTGCCTCCTGGGTTCAAGCAATTCTTCTGCCTCAGCCTCTCAAGTAGCTGGGACTACAGGTGCACGCCAGCAGGCCCAGCTAATTTTTGTATTTTTAGTAGAGACAGGGTTTCACCATATTGGCCAGAATGGTCTTGATCTCTTGACCTTGTGATCTGCCCGCCTCGGCCTCCCAAAGTGCTGGGATTACAGGCATGAGCCACCACGCCTGGCTGACTTCACTTTTGATCCACAATGTCCCTGGCACAGGGTCTTCCTGGTGGCAGGCATTCCAGCAACACTTGTTGGCTGATGCGTTGATATGGCTGCAGCTCAGACCTGAAATCCTTTGGGCATTTTATTACCGTCAGCATCTGGGTAGTATAACTCGAGGATTAACAGAGTTATAGGAGAAAACTCTACTCTAAGAATGGCTAATTATGATTATTTTTTAACCAACTACAATTTACAGAGGGTTCGTAGAGGCACAAAAGAGCACACCCTGTAAACGAGGGTTAATGAGAAAGCTTCCCGATAGCTCGAGCCTCATCAGCAACAGAACAGCGTGTAAATAAATCTAATTTCCCTCCAACTCAACTCGTCACAGGCTTAATTACCGCAGCCACAATGTGTGCATGTGTGTGTTTTTTTCATTAGCAAAAGAGGGTCATTATTAGCCATGTCTGGTAAGAATTATGATGAAGAGCCTGGCTCGCCCTCGATAGGTGTCCTCAGAGAGCAGAGAGGAACTTTCCTTGTGAACTCAAGAGTTCCCAATTAAGGTGGCTTGGAGGAAGCAGGAAGCGGCGAGCAGATTAGAAAACGATTACAGAAACGGGGAACGTGCGCGAGGAGGCGGGAGGCTTGCGGGGGGCGGGGCTCGGTTAATGACCAAGGGAGGAAGGTTTTCTTTCCTCTTGGGGCTGTGCCTTCTTCCCCACCCCCGACATTGTCACTTGCCTGCCCAGAAATCCTGGGGGCTCCGAAACCCCTCTGAGGTCCTCTCTTGCATTCTGGCTCCAGAGAGCTGAAAATGAGACTTGCACTTGTGGGGGGACAGGGCTTGACTGCTTCAGCCACCTCTTTTCCATGGCTTTGCACACCTCCCTCCTCTCCGGCCGAGGGGGGAAGCCAGGGAGAGTGTGGCGCTGCCACCGCGGAAGATGGCTGCAGTGAGTGTATTGTTCTAGAAATAAATAGCTGAAAACCCCCAGTCAGAAATTAGTTAACACAAAGGAAGTCGAACCCTACAGGCCAAGTTCCAATTGTTTGCAGGAAGTGCCCTGCCCAGGGGGCCCTTTGAGGGAGGATTTAAGTCCATTCTGCCTGGCACTCTGTACAAAATGTTGGCAAAAAAAAGTTTTTTCTGTCCTTCCGACCCCAGAACCCCAAGCCCCCCATAATGACTGCGTTCCTCATTAAGCAGTGTAGGAGGCCGCACGTTGAGGTGCCAATACATCCCTAGTGATTCAGAAATGCGGGCGGCTTCTCCGGCTTGGTGCTGCTGGGCTCTGGCTGCTCACACTGTCCATCCCCGTCTGTCCTGCAGCTGCAGCCCCAGCTCGCCTTTGTCCCTCGCACTGGGCGTAGGGCAGACCTGACAGCCTTCCCAGCGGAAGAGGACCTGGAAACCTCTTCTGCTGCTGAGGGTCTCCAGCACGTGTTCTTCTAGGCCCTGCTTGGATGCCTCCAGGGATGGAGTGTCATCTTGTTCCAAAGCAGCTTGATCCCCAGCGGCAGCCCCGATGATCACATTTACTGAGCACTTACTGAGTGCTAATAATTACTTAATTAAACAAACATTATTGAGAATCTCTTCTGGGCCAGGCACTGTGCTTGGCATTGGAGATAATCAATGACCCTGGATGAAGATCTCCTGCCCTCTTGGAGCTTACACGGGATTGCATGCAGGACACAACTGATAAACTCGATGACGAGTGCGATGCAAACCAAAAGTGGGCGGAGAGAGCGCGGGTTAGGTGGGGGCAGGGCTACTACCTTGCTCAACAAGGAGTTAGTAAAGCCAACTTCTTGCCTGTCTTTATAAAACCCCACCTGACCTGGCCTTGGGGTGGGCTTCCTTCCTTCCTTCCCTCCCTCCCTCCCTCCCTCCCTCCCTCCCTCCTTCCTTCCTTCCCTCCCTCCCTCCCTCCCTCCCTCCCTCCTTCCTTCCTTCCTTCCTTCCTTCCTTCCTTCCTTCCTTCCTTCCCTCCTTCCCTCCCTCCCTCCCTCCCTCTCTGTCTCTCTCTCTCTCTCTCTGTCTCTCTCTCTCTCTCTCTCTCTGTCTCTCTCTCCCTGTCTCACTCTCTCCCTCTCTTTCTTCTTTTAGACCGAGTCTTGCTCTTGTCACTCAGGCTGGAATGCAATGGTGCCATTTTGGCTCACTACAACCTCTGCCTCCCAGGTTCAATCGATTCTCCTGCCTCAGCCTCCTGACTAGCTGGGATTACAGGTGCATGCCATCACACCTGGCTAATTTTTGTACTTTTAGGAGAGACAGGGTTTCGCCATGTTGCCCAGGCTGGTCTCAAATTCCCGACCTCGGGTGATCCACCCACCTCGGCCTCCTGAACTGCTGGGATTGTAGGCTTGAGCCACTGCACCTGGTCAAATGCCTGGGTTCTTTGTGCCATTCAAGTGTTTGCTCAAATATCCTTTCCCCAGAGACGCCTTTTTTGACAGGCAGAGCTGAAGTTGGCTTTTTGCTTTCCAACAGTTCCTATAACCTATCACGTCTTTTGTTTGTCTTTTTGAGATAGGGTGTCACTCTGCTGCCAAGGCTGGAGTGCAGTGGTGCAGTCACAGCTCACTGCAGCCTCCAACTCTTGGGATCAAGCAGTCCTCCTACTTTATTTAGTCTTTCAAGTAGCTGGGACCACAGGTGTGCACCACCACACCTGGCTAAAATTTTTGTTTTTTTGTACACAGGATCTTGCTATGTTGCCCAGGCTAGTCTTGAACTCCTGGATTCAAGCAATTCTCTCACCTCAGTTTCCCAAAGTGGTGGGATTACATGTGTGAGCCATTGTGCCCAACCTCCTATCACCTTTATTTCAGTACTTGCCTTGCATTTATCACCTTCTGAGATTTTCTGATTGTTATTATTCTGTTCTGAGATAGACTCTTGCTCTGTTGCCCAGAATGGAGTGCAGTGGCATGATCTTGGCTCACTGCAACCTCTGCCTCCCGGGTTCAAGTGATTTCCTGCCGCACTCTCCCAAGTAGCTGGGACTACAGGCGCATGTTGCCACGCCAGGCTAATTTTGTATTTTTAGTAGAGATGGGGTTTCACCATGTTGGCCAGACTAGTCTTGAATTTCTGCCCTTAAGTGATCCACCTGCCTTAGCCACAAAGGGCTGGGATTACAGGTGAGCCACCGTGTCTGGCTGATTTTCTGATGATTATATTCCTTGCTGCTTAGTGGATTTTGTCCGTGTGGTTGACGGCTGTGTCCCCTGCCCCGGACGTTGCCTGGCACACAGCAGCCCCAAGGAATCGTTGAGTGGGGAGGACATGTGAGGCTCGTGCCAGTCTCTCTGTTACCTTGAATGGGCTCCACAACAACCTCCTGCACTCTCATTCTCCCATTTTCCAGATGAAGAAACGCAGGTTGAGAGAGAGTAAATAATTAACCTAGGTCCCACGGGGATGCATCTCCAGCTGGTGGAAGGGCAAGCCCACGCCCTCTTTTCCCGATGAACCGGGCAGGCTTTTTCTCCTCTTGGTCAGCCCGTGGGATCTGTTCTGTGCTCCGTGGCCTCCCGGCGCAAGTCCGATCACTCTGTGGGCCACCGTCCTGTGGTCTCTAGGCAGTCTTCCTGGCCTCCATGGGCACCCCTTTGAAGACAGCCCCAAGTCCCACTCTCTGTCATGGTTGCTGACAGAGAGTGGGGAGGCTTGGAGAGATATCCAGGGCTAGAGTTCTCTGGTGATGATTCTGTGGTCAGAAAGGGGGACCAGCCTGGCTCCCCCAGAATGCTACTGTGTGAAATGGCTGGTGCTGGTGCTATGGATGCCTGGGTTGGTTATGCAAGGGTTTCTGTGACTGGGGCTCCATCAGAAAGGGCTGCTGAAGACCCCCCCAGGCCCAAGCCAGATGGGGTCAGGGAGGGCCACTGGTGTTCACCCCTCTCACAACTCCGGTGTGGAGTTCTTGCCTGGGGGCCGTGGAAGCCAGGTGAGGTACCAGGCCACCTGTTTGAAATGCCTTCTTGGGCCACGTCATGAGCACAGAGGCCTGAATTGATTCCTAGCTTAGTGAATATTAGGCTGGAGAAATGTAGCCACACAATTCTGCTTTCTTCTGCAGGAGCTGGGTTTCGAGGTGAGCATCTTGCTATGGCACAGGAGAGCCTGGGGTGGGCCCTAGGGGTCCTGAGATGAGCTGCTTCCTGCATTTGCTCCCTCCTTGCTGTGGGGTCTTGGCCAAGACCTCGCCCTCTCTGGGCTGCGTGGGCTTCTTCACTGTCCTGCCTGGGTGGCACTTTGAGTTCTGAACCGAGCCTTAGCCTTGAAAGAAGAAAAATAGACTGTGGCTCCAGTGCACCTCTGGGGCAGACAGCCCCAAGCCCCACTCTCTGTCATGGTTGCTGAGCTGGCAGGGCTGACCCCATCATTATTTTGGGACGCAGAGGCCAGGCATGGGTGGTGCTGCTACTTTCTCTCCCAGCACTCAGTAGTCCAGCATGGGTTTGAAGATCATTTACTCTTTAACAAATCAGAAGACCCGTTCTGGCTGAGGGATTCGAAGCCAGGTCTGACCTTGCAGCCAGTGCCTGGGCCAGGGCACTTTGCATGGAACTGGGTGCATCTTGCTAACTCAGAACTCTCGTGTTAGAAATGTTTCCCAAGAAGATTTGACCAGTTTAGGCTGGGTGTGGTGGCTCATGCGGACTCCCACCTCTGCCTCCCAAAGTGCTAGGATTACAAGGCGGGAGGATTGCTGGTGGCCAGGAGTTGGAGACCAGCTTGGGCAACACAGTAACACTTCATCTCTACGACAAATATTTTTTTTTTGAGACGGAGTTTCGCTCTTGTTACCCAGGCTGGAGTGCAATGGTGCGATCTTGGCTCATGGCAACCTCTGCCTCCTGGGTTCAGGCAATTCTTCTGCCTCAGCCTCCTGAGTAGCTGGGATTACAGGCACGCGCGACCATGCCCAGCTAATTTTTCTGTGTTTTTAGTAGAGACGGGGTTTCACAATGTTGACCAGGATGGTCTCGATCTCTTGACCTTGTGATCCACCTGCCTCGGCCCCCCAAAGTGCTGGGATTATAGGCGTGAGCCACCACGCCTGGCTGACAAATATTTTTAAAAACTAGCCAAGTGTGGTGATGCTGGGGAGGCTGAGGTGGGAGGATCACTGGAGCCCAGGAGTTGGAGGCTGCAATGAGCTGTGATAGCACCATTGCACTTCAGCCTGGGTAGCAGAGTGAGACCCTGTCTCATACAACCACAGCAAAAATAAAAGATTTGACCAAGTTGAATTATTTTAAAATATGGAGTTTCTCAAACAGTCTTGTGTGTGACTTGAGCACGCGCAGTCTCTCTTCAGTCTGGAGTTCCCATGTGTGCCTTGAATGGAGTTATGTGCACTGACTCTGGGCCACTTGAGGGGCTCTCTCTCCCAGCGCCTTCTGATTTCAGGATTTGATGGCATGTCCTGGGCCCTCCTCTGGACTTTTGTCGCCGTCGGGTCTCTGTCTCTCTGCTCTGTGCTGTAGACACACTGGCCTCCGCTCGGTTCTTGGAGTGCCCGATGCTGCATGCCTCAGGTCCCTTTGTGCTCACTGCTCCCCGTCACTGTCGCCATCGCTGTCTGGTCCCCTGCAGCTTGGCCCATGCTGTCTCCCAGGGAGGCGCTCCCTCCCTCACCATCCAGCTGGAGCTGGCCTCCTCCAGCCCCTGTCACATCACCTTTTTTATTTCCTTGGATACTCTGATCACTCACAGAAATGATTTTCTGCATCTTCAGTCTTTTTCCCACTAGAGGGTAAACTCCCTGAGAGGATCTGTCTGCCTCATTCCCGGCTTTGTCCTAGGACAGCGCCTGGCACGTTGCAGGGTCTCTGAGGGTTTTTTGAGCACACAGATGGCCTTGAATGCTCCTGTGCCTCTCTTCTGGAGAGGAGCATCCGGCTGGCCCTGGGGGCCTTGGCCCTCTCCTGTGTCTGGCCGACACATCTTCTGTGACTCAGCACTGGCAGTTGGCAGAAAGAGAGGAAGGTACCTCCCAGAGGAGTCTGATTCCCAGAAACATCCAGCCCACTTCCCCCACCTGGGCTCCCCCAGGACACCCGAATGCAAGGACTTCTTGGAAACCCGCAACTGGAGAGCTTGGGGCTCCACATTTAAATGTTAGTGACGAAACCCAGGAAGCCACCAAATTTTGTGCCAAGGAAGGGGTATTGGTGGAGGAGAAAGAGGAGAGGAAGCCGCCTATTGAGAATTCCCGGAGTAGGAATTTCCTAAACTTCCCCTCAGATTATTGGGTGCAAGGAAGTGGCCCCCATGTGATTCACCCTGAGCAGGAGCGTGATAGGTGAGCTTGCACTAGCCTGCACACATGTGAGTGACAGCCAGAGATGGGCTGTTCCGCAAGGTCACGGGCTGATGGCTGCTTTCCCTTCAAGGTCAGCCTGGACTCCCCACCACATGGCCCTTTCCATCTGCACGGATAGACTGGGATGTCGTGGGAGTGGATGGTAGCAATGCAGACACAGGTGGCCCCCTGAACTGCACCTCCAGAGACACATGCGTGTGCGGGAGGGAGAATCTCCTTAATGCAAAGACTCCCAGGGTGAACCCATTTACAAAGCAAGGAAACCCTTTCTAAGATAGAAACCACTCCCCCACCCCTCCCCAGTTCAGCACTGGGGCCCATTCACATTTCACTAGGAGTTGTGGACCATGTGATTTCCCTCCAGAAGAAGCTTTGAAGGCAGACTCTGAAAACGATCCCTGGAAGAGATTACCATGGCCCAGGGTCGAGTGGAACAAAGTGTAGAAAGGTTACAAATTGGCATGCGGTACAGGATACTATTTGCACATGGTGATCGCTGCGCATGTCCGTAAACACAGGTGAGGATGTGCGGGACAGGGCTCATCCAAGTGGTCACAGCCCCAAGCTCTGCTGCTCAGGTTTCAGGTGATTTTCACTATTTTTCTTTATACTTTTCTGGATGGCCTGTATCTTTGACATCAGTCGCAGGTATCTTTGCAATCAGAAATAACAGTAAAGTTTCATTTTTTCTGGGAAAGAAAGGTACTCAGAAACACAGAAGCAGTTCTGGGGAGAGAGCGGGGTGAGACCACAGGCTGGCTGAATGCACACCCTGCATCCCAGTGGAGGTCAGGATCTGCAATGCTTGTTGCAAGTGTGGGCAGGGCTCCCGGCATGGGCGTTTCTGGGTGGGCGAGGGGCCTGGGTCATTCCTGGCTTAGCCCAGGGCTCTCATGCAACCTCACTTCTAGGGCTCCCGTCTCTGGTGAGGCTTGGTGCTGCCATATGCTCCGTGGGGTGGTACCTCTGCTTGAGAGGAGGTTGTTACTCTCCTGTGCTGTTTGGCCACCTTCCTCAGCCCTTAATTTATTGCCATGGAGATAGGATGGTAGCCCCTGGACTCCATGAAAACCACATTGTCCATGTGGAAAAGCTGCAGCCTGTGGTCACCTCTATCTGTGCGAAAGGTTTGTACACAGAAGAGCTCAGAACCTGGTATCCCAGGAAGCACCTCCATGCTCAGAAGGAGCACTGGTCTCTTGGAGGTTGGAACCCCTGTTCTATCATCCTCTAGCAGTGACCTTTCCCCGCTCGGGGCCTCAATTTCCCCAGCGGTAGTACCTCTGTCCTAGGGCAGGGGGGGTCACAGGTGGGTACCCATCAAGATGCTTTCCCGTTCTCCCATCCCTATACGGAAAAGGGGCTTTGCTGGAGAGATACCCAGAAACTGTTCTGAACTCTGAATTTGGCCACGTCTTGCATGTAGTACGTGATCAGGTGACGTCACACGGTGCGATCTTAGTAACCAGCTCCTTTGGTTGGCCAGCTGGCATATGCTCTCCGATGGAGAGAGGTGGAGTAATTTTTCAATTCGATGTGCGCTCCTGGAAGGGGGCCATGATGCGTTTTAGGCAGTACCTGGCTCTTCCTTTAATTAGGCCGTTTTCCATTCTCATCTCCCCAAAGGTGGTTTTCCAGGCTCAGCCATGATTCACAATCTCAGCCTCCCCACAAGAGGATCAGAAAATTGGTGAGAAGTGATTTTCTTTTGAAACTCAGAGGTGGAAAATCTGCATTTACTTAAAAATCACTAACTTGGTGTTGTCCAGCTAGGGGGCTTGCCCAAGAAAGTCTGCTTTAAGGAATGATGTGCATGACTTTACTCGTCTCAGTCTACATCCATTCATCCATTCAACAAGGAGTTATTGTGCACCTACTGTGTGCCAGGTGCTGTTCTAGGTGCTGGGGATTCCACAGTGAGCAGACAGAAGATCCTGCCCTGTTAGAACAACATACTTAGGTCCTATTTGTTTATTTGTTTATAGAGACAAGGTCTCATTTATTGCCCAGGCTGGCCTTGAATTCCTGGGTGATCCTTGTGCCTCAGCCTCCCAAGTAGCTGGAACTACAAGTGAAAGCTGCTGCGCACCTCGGTATCATTTTTTCAATCCCGTCCCCTAACCAGGGCTAGGCTCCTCCACACTGGAGGGAGGAAGGAGCACAGGGCTGGGTACTAACCCTGATTCTGCCACTAACTTGCCTTGTGCCCTAGGGACAATCTCTTGGGTCACAGTTCTGAGAAAGCGCTGGATTGGATTGGCTCCTTTCTTCAGTGCTTTCTTCATCTAAAATTTTATCATCTGAAAAAGTTTAGTGACTCAGTAATGGTGTTTTTTTTTTTTTTTAATGAAATGTATCAGATGAACAAAAGAGAACAATGACTGTCCAGGATGTACCTTTCAGCTTAAGGAATTGTTCACCCAGCGGAGCGCCGAAGTGCCCTCCTCTTCCTGCCTCGCTAGGGCTTGGCAGTTCCCTGTATATTTTGCTTCAGGAAATATATATAAATGATATTTAAATACTATTGGTATACATGTTTTAAAACAATGTGGATGCCATAGGTTACATTTATATAGTTTATCTTTAGTGACTTGCTTTTTTCCCTCTCTCAACATTATGTTTGGAAGATTAATCTGTGTTGATACATGTAGCTGTTTCATTAATTTTAATTGCTGTGCTGTTCACTCTGTAAATATACCACAATCTATCTATTGATCTGCTGTTCGTGGACATGTAGATGCTAATTTTTTTGACTATTGCAAATCATTCTGCAGCGGATATTCTCACGGCAGAATTTCACAAACAGGAGTTTTCTAGGATATAAGCCTCTGTGTGCAGTGACTGAGTTGAAGGGCATGGCTCAAACTCCTGTCCCCCATCTCTTATCTGCCAGCTCTGCTGTCCCCACTTTAAGGACCTTCTTTCCCAGTGATTCTAGCACGTCTCCAGATTGTGTCTTAGTGGCCCCACTTGGGTCATGGGCTGAGCTTGGAGGCCAGGGGTGCCACAACTGCTGAGCACTGCTGGGCACCATGGAACTCTGCTCGGGGTAGATGGGCCCCAGCTGTTAGGAGGAAGTAGTTCTTTTGCTTCTTGCCCTGAGATGTCTTAGAAAGCACCCAGTTTTGGCTGGGTGTGGTGATTCATGCCCGTAATCACAGCACTTTGGGAGGCTGAAGCGGGAGGTTCACCTGAGGTCAGGAATTCGAGACCCACCTGGCCAGCACGGGGAGACCTCATCTCTACTAAAAATGCAAAAATTAGCTGGGTGTGGTGGTGGGTGCCTGTAGTCCCAGCTACTTGGAGGCTGAGGTAGGAGAATCTCTTGAATTCAGGAGGCAGAGGTTGCAGTGAAGCTGAGACCCTGCCACTGCACTCCAGCCAGGTGACAGAGCGAGACTCCATCTCAAAAAAAAAAAAAGAAAGAAAGAAAGTACCCTGTCTTTTTGGAAATAACAGTGGTGAGCAGATAAAAGAAGCCTGGGTTTGTGCTTCACTCTGATTGATAAGGACAATCCCAGGCCATGACCTTTAGCTTGTCCTCTTTTGAGGTGGGGAAACTGAGGCTTGATGAGTCTAAGCAGATCCCCTGAGACGTCTGAGCCCAGGAATATGCCCTGCTCTTTATCCCACACTTTCTTCCTACACCCATTGGCCCGGTGGTTCCTTTAACGGTGGCTGAAATCAATCCTGTCCTTTTACAGGTGGAAAAACTGAACCTGAACAGCAAGGGCCAACATTGCATTCCACTTAGAGAGTGCCCTCCACACAGAGTTGATGTAGGATGTTGTTACAGATGGGGAAACTGAGGCTCAGGGAATTGACTGAGGAATTGACTGGATGGAGGTTATGCCAAGAGTTAGGGACAACGCTCAGATGAAATTCACACCTCCTCATATCCCCCCAATCTGTCCTCATTTTACGGTATTTCTCTGCCCTGACGAAGCTGGTATTGTGTCGCATATCCCAGTTGGACCTTCTATGGGCTGAGAAGTTAGTTCATTGGGTCCCGGTCCTCTTAGCTCCATCCCTGTGGGCTCTCCATAGAGAGTCCTTTCCTGCCTTTGATGCAAATTCTTGCACTTTCCCGATAATATTCTGGGCTCTTCTTAACGCAAGGGGGTCAGCGGCAAGGCATCTCGGCAATTTATAATTCTTGAAAATTCTGTTTGGTGACATGAGTTAGCATTTAATAGACACCCTGCCACCTCTTCTCTCCCTATTGTGACAAGCTCATGGCAGAATCCTTTTGAGACTAAGGGTAATTGCACCATGCTGCGAACGGGAAGACCACGTTGCGCTCGAGTGCGCCTCAAAAACGTCTTCACAATAGACAGTCAGGTACGAGTTTGCTGGGCTTCAAGGTAATGATTTAAACTTAATTTGACCCTTGATGAGGGAGCCCATGTTTCTGATCGGATGCAGTCTTTCAGTTTGGGCTTGCCTGCCATGCCTTCAATAGTAGCACAAATAATTCCTTCATAACAAGTGCCTTTCAGAGGATGTCTGCTGCTGACAGCTAATATAGAATTATTGCCCCTGAATGCATTTCTGTAATTACTTCCCAGAGATCTGTCTTTGTGTTAGAAGACATTTCGCACTTTGGTAACATAAGTGTTTGGGGAGAGCACGAGCAATAATTATGAACAGTCTTTCCGTGAAAATAAACCTAAAAAAATTATAAAAGCTAATGCTAAAATTGGTTAGAGCCAGGGAGGAATTTCATTTGAATTTGATTCATGTATATTTATTCCGAGTATAATAACCTTTCCTGCATGGAAACTTTTTTTTTTAAACAAAAGCAATAATGATACAAAGAGCCCGCTTTCTAATTTTTGAGCCAGACCGAAACGGAAAACTGATTAAAAGTGACAAGTTACTCGAGAATGAAGAAAGAAGCCTGATCGTGGAGCCCTGATAGGAGACATTTGCAGTAATGGAAAATGAAATGATTCACAGTGTGATCAATAAAAAATTAGCAGCATTTAATAAAAGGTTTCTGCTTCATGTTGACTAAAGAACATCACCAGCAGTTTGAAATCCGAGTTAAGTGACGGTTTGAGGAGGAGCCTGGGGGTGGCGAGTGGGGAGTGGGGTGTGCGCGTGCATATAGATCACATCGATATTGGCCATCAGGTGGCGGCAGCCAGGCCCCTGGGGTGGGTCTGGAAGTTTCCTTGGCTCGGCCCACTTGACCTTTAGCCTGTGGCTAATCCTCCCATGTCTCTGCGTCTCTTTGCCTAGGAATGTGAATCCAGGGGTCCTAGGCCATCAAGCAGGCCTTGCTGTCATTGGCTGGGGAGTCTGAGTGCAGTCCCCCATCAAAACCCTGACCCCAAGCTGGGGACACCCTGCCTGGCCACCTGTGTGCTGAGCATGGGGACACCCACCTGGCTGCGTGTCTGCTGAGTGTGGGGACACCCTGCCTGGCTGTGTGTGTGCTGAGTGTGGTGACACCCCGCCGGGCTGTGTGTGTGCTGAGTGTGGTGACACCCTGCCTGGCTGTGTGTGTGCTGGGCCTGGTGACACCCCTCCTGGCCGCATGTGTGCTGGGCCTGGGGACACCTTGCCTGGCTGCTTGTGTGCTGGGCCTGGGAACACCCCGCCTGGCCATGTATGTGCTGAGTGTGGGGGCACCCTGCCTGGCCACGTGTGTAATGAGTGTGGGGACACCCCACCTAGCTGCGTGTTCTGAGTGTGGGGACACCCTGCCTGTGTGCCGAGGTATCTTGGACCTCTATGGCGGATGTGTCATGCTGCCCAGGCCATTGGCTTTGTTCTGTGGCCTGCTTCTAGAATCTGGGTTTCTGAAGACATCCAGGAATGTCTTACAGCCCACTTGTGGGGCTCCAAACACCCTCCTGGGGACTGACGGGAAGTCAGCAGAAAGACAGCAGACCTGAGCAAGTGGATGAGGTTAAGTGGTAGGGGGACTCCCAGGGTCTCCTGGAGGAGCCTGCTGCTCACATGGGTCCTTGGAGGTGGGCTGAGGCTACCACCCTCCTCCAGAAGGTGGGTGCCTACATGGGGGTTTGCTGGGAGCGGCTCCTTGGGATCTGCGTGCGCTCCTCTCCGGGTGGGACAGCTCGGGAAAGCCACTCCACGAGGCTTGCTCCCTTTTCTCCAGGCGCCACTTCCATATTCCCTGGAACGTGGCTGCGCGCCAGGATGTCTGCATGCCTGGCAACTGGTTAATTTTTAAAGGCTTTTTGCGAAGCCTCTGCACTGTGGCTGGAGTAAGAGGGGGCTCCCCTGGCCCTCCAGGCCCATCCGGAGGCTTGCTAGTGGGAGGGTCATTGGTGGGAAGAGAGCTGCTGGCTTTTGGGTTACAGTAGAGGCTCTGGAGCTGGTCTGGGGAGTCCCTGAGCCTCCTGTGTCCCAGTGCAGCAGGCCGGACCAGAGGCCTGCTTTGGGCTTCATTCCTGATGTCTCATCCCTTCCAGGAGATACAGACCTGTGGCTAGATCTTTAAATGTCAGAGTGGGAAGGGCCCTTCCAGACTGCTTCTTCAACACATCCTATTAATCACCTGCTGTGTACCAGGCCCTACGCTCGGTGCTGAGGGTGGCAGGGAGGAAGCAGAGTGAACAGAACTGATGTGGACCTGCCTGCCTGGAGCTTGCATGCCCAGGAACTTTGCATATCCTGAAAATAAAATCATGAGACTGCTATGATAAGTAGGGAGGGAGAAGTGCCCAGCTTGCTCCCAGAGCTCACAGGGGAGCCCGATCCTGTGGGGGTGCAGATTCACTGAGCTGAGGCCTGGACGGCAAGGAGGAGTTGAGGAGTTGGACGGGTGAACTTTTGCACAGTTTCTGCTTTGACAGTGGGGCTCTTTCTGCAAAGTGCTGCTGTGGGATCCTGGCGTGGAAGGCAGGCAGCAGCAGGGCTCCCTGGGTGTGGAAGTGTTGCCTTGGAGTTCTGCCCTCAGGCCTGCCCCTGGCACAGTGTTGGACTGCTAAAGTGCATGGTTTTAAAAATTGCTTCTCTGTGGTCCATGCCTTCATTTTCAGATGGGGCATCTGAGGCCCAGAGAGGGCACACCTTGCCCGGAATGCACAGTGATCAAGCGTGGCCCCTGGACTCTGGGCTTTCTGTCCACACCGCCTCTGTTTATCCTTGCTTCTGAGCCAAACTCCATTAGCCTGGCTACTGGTTCAGTTTTTAGGGGTACAGATCCCTCCTCTCCCTGCTTTTCTTTCCCTAACCGGGATCCTCTTTCTGCAGCCACAAGGGGGGTGATCTGCACCCCAGCATCCTCGCCTTGAGTTCTGCTCCAGGACTGAGAGCAATTAGGAGTGTCAGGCGCTGGCACTGGCCACAAATTAGCTGGATTTATCGAGCTCCCAACCATCCTCCCTCCTTTGTCCACTGCTGGCCCTGCGCCCCCATCTCCCCCTTCCCAGAGACAAAACATGACAGCAAGGAGAGGGCAGAATGGTCACTGCCTCAGGAGGTCACGAGGAGGTAACAGTGCACAATTTTCATGGTTCCAGGGTGGCTTTGTCCAACTGCTCTTCATTACTGCACGCGGCGAGATCAGTTTTATTAAGATTGTAAGGCTTGGAAGAGTGACACCGTTGACTGCTTGCTGGAAAATAGATTTGTTTTTTCTTGCAGGGGGTGTCTGTGGTTGATTTTTCTTCCCCGGCTTCCCTCCCCACTTTTTCCCTGCCTCTCATCTGCCTTCTTTCCTTTCCACTCATTCCTGACCCACTGTAGTTGAGAGCCGAGTGCAAGTGTCTGTGAGGTGGGGAAGCTGCCATCTTTCTTTACCTTCCTGGATTGTGTTTAGCATCTGAGCCCTGCAGGGAGGTTACAGTCATTCATTTCTGCATTTGTGGAACACCCGTAAAAAACAAGGTGCTTGTTACCAAATGTCAGCCTCTCCTGTCACGGAGCTGTGCATGGTTCTTTGATGTGTTTGCATCTAGAATAGGGGCTGGCACGTAGTAGGTGCTCAGTCAATGTTTGTCGACTGATTGAAGATGTGGAGGATATGTGTCTGATGTGGTTCCAGTATTTAGGGAGCTCACTGCTGACCAGAGCCTAGGGAGCAGACACCTGGAGTGAGGTCACCTGGAAGGTGGCCCCATAGGGAGCTCTTACAACATGAGTACCATCCTCATTTTCTAGGTGAGGAAACTGAGTCTCAGAAGTACAAGCAACTAAGATCTCGCACAAAAATGGACTCGAACTCAGGTCCTAAATCTCTAAAGAAGAGACACTGTCATCACTGCTCAGGGACCCCTCTGTCTGGTGAGGAATGAGCAGATGACCCTGTGCTCTAGGGAATCTGGGGGGCTCTTGCTGGACACAGTCCATGGCAGAGACCCTCAGTGGGAAGCCCCAGGCTGCACTAGCCCTCCAAGGAGTATTGTGTAGCCCATACTGTTTTATTTTTTTTGAGACAGAGTCTCACACTGTCACCTGGGCTGTAGTGCAATGGCACAGTCTTGGCTCGCTGCAACCTCCGCCTCCCGGGTTCATGCATTTCTCCTGCCTCAGCCTCCCGAGTAGCTGCGATTACAGGCGCACACCACCACACTGCCTAATTTTCTGTATTTTTAGTAGAGACGGGGTTTCACTGTGTTGGCCAGATTAGTCTCGAACTCCTGACCTCATGATCTACCCCCTTGGCCTCCCAAAGTGCTGGGATTACAGGTGTAAGCCACCGTGCCTGGCCCATACTATGTTTCTTAAAACTTAAAGTCAACTTTTAGAAATCTAGAGATTTTATATAGAATGGTAGATTTCCTTCTTTTCTTTTCTTTTCTTCTCTTTCTTTCCCTCCCTCCCTCCCTCCCTCCCTCCCTCTTTCTTTCTTTCTTTCTTTCTTTCTTTCTTTCTTTCTTTCTTTCTTTCTTTCTTTCTTTCTCTCTCTCTCTCTCTCTCTCTCTCTCTCTCTCTTTCTTTCTTTCTTTCTTTCTTTCTTTCTTTTTCTTTCTTTTCTTTCTCAGTCTTACTCTGTTGCCCAGCCAGGCTGGAGTGTAGTGGCGTGATCTTGGTTCAAATGATTCTCCTGCCTCAGTCTCCTGAGTAGCTAGGATTACAGGCATGAGCCACCATGCCCAGCTAATTAAAATTTTTTTATTTTTATTTTTAGTAGAGATGGGTTTTTATTATGTTGGCCATGCTGGTCTCGAACTTGTGACCTCAAATGACTCACCCACCTCGGCCTCCCAAAGTGCTGGGATTACAGGCATGAGCCATGGATTTCCTTCTCAAAAAAAGAAAGCAGCAGGTGTGTTTGCACTACTGACCATCTAGAGGAGTTGAGTCCCTTCCCTTCATGGGCTTCTGTGCGTTCCCTTCACACCCCATTCGCCTGTACACTCATTTGTATAATTTGTGTGGTGGTGGTGGGGGAACTGGAGTTGAAAGCTTCTCTTCACTGGTTATCTGAGTGACTGAGGGGACAGTCTAGGCCATCGGAGCCTCAGTTTTGTCCTCTGTAAAATAGGCTCGGTGGTAACGTCTCCCTTAGGGCGGCCAGGCATCACAAGACTAAGGATACGAATGAATTGGAAGGTCTGGCCTTAAAGAGGTGATTGCCATCACACTGCTAATCCTTTAGGTTCTAGATTTCCTGACAACTGAAGATATGTCCTCTGGAAGGTTCTAGTCATTTCCGTGGACCTTTGCAGAGGGTTGTCTTGTATCCAGTCCCTCATGGCCAGCCAGGGTGGAGCAGCGCAGCAAGGCTTGTGTGATGCAGCCGAGGTCAGGTTCAGTGTCTCCGACGGGCCTTGGCTTGAAATTCTGTCCACAGAGCCATGGGCACTGACGGGGACACCGGGGCTCCCCAGACAGCCTTCCAGAAGTTGCTTCCTTATTTAAGAAGCCGAACTTGGGCAGCAAATTATGTGTTAAAATATTTGCCTAGAGCTCTGCTGCCAAGGGGACCCTTTAGGCTGAGTGTTAAATGTTACCCTGCTGCCTGCACTGCAAATATTTTAAACCTGAAGATAAATAATGGCTGCCTCACGGAATTTGGGGCCAGCAATGGATACACAAGCCGAGTGCGGAATTGGGATATGTGGGCTCCTTGCCCAGCCCTGGCCACACCCCTCCCAGGGCCTGCTTGAGAGAATGCTCATGGAGGAGAGCGCTCTTCTCTGTGGGCAGGGCCCAAGCCACCACCGAATAGCGGCTAAGCCAGAGCTTTGACCTGGCGTCCAGGTTCAGAAAAGGCATCTTGCCCTCGGGAACATGTTTTCAGGAAACATGCAGGCTGTGAGGGTGAAGGATGTATTTTTTTTTTTTTACAAAAAATAAATGGCCGGGTACAGTGGCTCACTTCTGTAATCCCAGCACTTTGGGAGGCTGAGGTGGGATTACTTGAGGTTGAGAGTTTGAGTTTGAGGCTAGCCTAGACAATGTAGCAAAACCCCGTCTCTACAAAAATTTTAAAAATTACCTGGGTCTGGTGGTGCACCTGTAGTCCTAACTGCTTGCGACACTGAGGTGGGAGGATTGCTTGAGCCCAGGAGTTCAAGGCTCCGGTAAGCTGAGGTCGCATCACTGCACTCCACCCTGGATGACAGACCAAGACCCTGTCTCAAAAAAAAAAAAAAAAAAAAAAAAAAAAAAGCGGAAAAAACAAAAAACCCATGTTGCTCCAGGGTAAGGCCTTGGCAATGGTAGGTGTCTTCCTGGACTGTTTTTCCCTCAGCTACCTACAGGGGGCGGGCACAGGAACAGTGGGCTTGTGAATTGCAAGCCGAGCACACCCCTTCACAGAGGAGGTGGCTCGCACCTTCCTCGGGGTTGCACAGTCTGGGAAGGGGAGGATTCGCACCTGGACCCAGGACTTTCCTCTCCTTGTTGAGTGGATTTTTTTTCTTTTGATCTGCATGGACATTTTCGTGCCGTGCAAGAGGGCCTGTGGCCTGACATCTCTCGTCCTCCTGCATCCTCAGGAGCATGCCAGACCCCTCTGGGTTTGACGTTTCCAACTCTTGTCTGCATGCGATGCTGCACGTGTTGCTTTGAATCATAATGCAGCAGCAAGACAGTGCTCATCAGCTTCCATTGTCTCAAGCTGTCCTGTGAGCCAAGCATCAGGCTTTGTATATATCACCTTATTAAAATAATGTGACTTAATTAAACCAGTCCCAGAGAGGGCAAGTGTCTTGTTCATGGTCCCCCAGCTGCTAAATGGTGGAATGTGGATTTGAACCCAGTAAGGCTGGCCTCAGAGCCTGTGATTCTTTTCTGTTTTTTCTGTCATCCCCGACAGTCCCTAGAATGTGCATCCAGCCATCTGCTGCTTGTGTGTGTTGTTACTTAATGACTGTCTTTATTTCGACAACTTGGTGCCATCAGCCCCACTGCATTCTTCTACCCCAGTGTCCCGATGGTTCCTGTACAGTTGGGTTCTCTGGTAACCTCTGGATGTGCCTAGAACATGCCGGCTGGTGGTTTTGCTTTCTGTGGGGGTGGATGGTGTGGTCTCCAATTCAAATCTGATTGGGAGAAGAATTAAGAGGTGGGGAAGCTGTCCCAGGGCTTGCTGACCCCACTGACCCCGCTGCCTACCTACTCTCACCTGGCAACATGCCTGGCTCTCTCACTCCTCTCTCCACTCTACTGGTCTCCCTCTCCCCCGCACCCTTCCTCCTCCCACCCATCCCTGCTCTGCTCTGGCCTCCCCTATCCCCTTGAAACCCCACAAGGCTCCTTTAACCTCTGATGTGGAGCTGAGCCGTGTGCCATGCATTCAGGTGAGCTCCATGCATTCAGGTGAGCTCCACCTCCACCCTGTGAGGTCGGAGAGGATGGGGTTCATGATATTCAGGCTCCTTATGGGCCTATGAGGAAACAGAGGCTCAGTCAGGGGATGTGCCTTGGCCAAGGTCACTCATGGTGGGGGGCTGAGGGGTACTCGAGCTAAGACTGGAACCTGGGTCCCTGACCAGCTCCAGCCCGTGATGCTGGCCCTTACTGCTTAGCGTATCCTCTCGGGCATTCATTTATTCATCTACTCACTCATTCATCCACCCCATATTTATTAAGCATCTTTTCTGTGCCAGCCCCTGTGTGGGTTTTGAGGCTGCCAAGATAAATAGGGTCAGGAGCACGCCTTATGTGGTAGCAAACGTGCATGTGTTCTGCCTGGCACACAGTAGGCACTTAATAAGTATTTGTGGAATGAATAAAGGAAAGAATGAGCAAGTGTCTGTGTGGTTGTTGACCTGGGTCTGTCTCACGCCTCTCAAGCTCTGCACGGTGTCTCTCCATCTTGGGTGCATGGGGGCAGCTCCTGGCCTCCTGCCTCCATCTTGTATACTTGGCCACGAGGCTTCAGAGGTGGGACCCCTGATGGTCCCTGGGAGGTTCTCAGGGTGTCCAGGGCTTTGTGCTGGCTAGCTGACTCCCAGGACACCAGGGTGAGGAAGAGGCATCCTTTTTGGAGAGTTTTTTTTTTTTTTTTTTTTTTTTTTTGATTCGGGTGCTGGCCAGGTGCAGAGAGGGAAGGGACACTTATGGCTGATCCTCTCCTAACTGGCCCTTGGGAGGGTGACCCTGGCTCATGACCTCATGCAGCCCTGCTGAGAAGGTAGGAAATGTCCTCTTCTCAGACCTGGCAGCCTGTGGGCGTTCTGGTCCCCTAGGGCCTCTCCCCGTTCCCCGTTTCCTGGCAGTGGACCCAGCCAGCTGTCCCTGCCCCGTGATTTCACAGGCATTCCCTTTCTGCCTTTCCATGTAGTGGTTAAGAGTCAGGATCAGCCAGGTGCAGTGGCTCATGCCTGTAATTGGGAGGCCGAGGAGGGCGGATCACCAGAGGTCAGGAGTTCGAGACCAATCTGGCCAACATGGCAAAACCCTGTCTCTACTAAAATACAAAAATTAGCTGGTGGGACATGCCTGTAATCCCAGCTACTCAGAAGCTGAAGCAGGAGCATCACTGGAACCCGGGAGGTGGAGGTTGCAGTGAGCTGACATCGTGCTGCTGTACTCCAGCCTGGGTGACAGAGTGAGACTGTTTTAAAAAAAAAAAAAAGAGTCAGAATCTAGAGTCAGAAGATCTGGGTACAAATTTCACTCCACCCTTCCTGGCATGTGCTTTGTATGGGCTCCTGAGCCTTTGCTTTTTTCCTCATTGACAAAGTGGGTGAGTTCATTGCACCTACCTGCAGAGTGGGGGTATCCATTGTACCTACTGCATATAGTCTCTGTGCCCATCGAAATGGGGCGACGTGAATGTAAAATGGTACCAGGAGATGCTTACGCAGTGCTCAGCTTCCCCTCGGGGTGTAGAGGAGGCTGTGCCACCTCCCTCTGTCCCTGGCAAGGCCTCTGCTGTTCCTTCCCTCCAGGGGGCATGAGGCTAGCTCTCTTGC
Organism: Callithrix jacchus; assembly: GCF_049354715.1. Classification (NCBI taxonomy): domain Eukaryota; kingdom Metazoa; phylum Chordata; class Mammalia; order Primates; family Cebidae; genus Callithrix; species Callithrix jacchus. The sequence goes on along the minus strand of NC_133521.1, from coordinate 7,523,714 downwards.
TGCACAGGATTTCTGCAGGGTCCGTCCGCTGTCTGCTGTCAACGTCATCATCTTGAAGGCAAGCCCTTTCTTGAGGGCAGTAGCTCAGTGGTGTGGGAAAATTCACGACTTCTACTATTTTTTGAGACTCTTGCTCTGTTATCCAGGCTGGAGTGCAGTGCTATGAACATGGCTCACTGCAGCCTCTAACTCTTGGGCTGAATTATTCCTCCTGTCTCAGCCTCCCAAGTAACTAGGACCACAGGCATGCACCACCATGCCTGGCTAATTTTTAAAATTTTTGTAAAGATATGGCTTCATTGTGTTGCCTGGGCTAGTTTCAAACTCAAGAGAGCCTCCTGCCTCAGCCTTCTAAACTGCTAGGATTACAGCACTTACGTGAGCCACTGAGATCGGCCTGAAAATTCACTACTTTCTAATGAAACATGATCAAGGTGAAAGGTTTTGTTATTGCCTCTCTTTGCTCTTAGAAAGTCCCCCAAGTCCATATCTTGGGTTCAGGAAAGCTGAGTTTGGGTGGGTGTGGTGTAGTGGGATTTCCTGGTATGGGTGTACCCTCTTCCTCATGGCTGCAGGAAGAAGCTGGCAGGACAGGGCAACCCCATCGTATGTGAAGTTGAGCCATTTGAGATTGCCAGTATTTAACTTTTTTGACCTAAAAAGATGGCCCCTTTGTATGGTTCAATCTAATACTTATCATCAGACAATAAACCGCACTGTGGCCCCTTTCTCTCCTTCTGCCTCCACCTGTGTGGGTTTCAGAGACCTGCTTTTTTGAAACCAATCAATTCATTCACTCATCCATTCATTTAACATTTAATGAGCCCCTACTATGTGTTCATCTGTGTGCCAGGGGTGGGAGAGGTGGCACTGAGCTAAAATAGACACAGCTCCTACACTCATGGAGCTTATAGTCTGGTACAGAGGGAGAAGGTCGGCTATCCATTGCTGTGTAACAAACCATCCCAAAACGTTATGGCCCGAGCAACAATTTATTACTACTTCTCACAGTACTATGAGCTAACTGGGTTCAGTTGGCAGTCTCACTGGGCGTTTCTTGTACGGTTCCAGCTGCATGGGATTTGGGGCTGCTGTCATGCAAAGGCTCCTTGGGATAGGATGTCCAAAATGGTGCGCTCCCATGGCTGAAGTCGGTGCTGGAAACTGGGAGCCGTTGACTGGAGCCCCATGCACTCTCTGTCCACGTGGCTCGGGCTTTATATAGTATGGCAGCTGGGCTCTAACAGGGAGTGTCCCAGGAGATGCGGTGGGGAAGTTGCAAGCCTCCTTCTGACCTAGCCTCAGAAGTCTGGAATAGTACTTCGCTTGCATTCTATTGGTCAAGGAGCCGCTGAGGCTGGCCAGCCCCAAGGGGGACTGTGGAGGAGAATTCGGTCCCTCCTTATGGTGGGGGAGTCAAGGTCTCCCTGCAGAAGGGCAAGTGGGGTGAGAGATATTGCTGTGGCCGTCTGTGGAAATACAGCCTGCCACAGCGAGTTAGAATAGACAGATTAGCTCACAAAAGCATGAGTGCACATGATGCTGAGTGCTCTGATTGCAAACGGAAGTGATCCCTGGGGAAAGAGTGGTGGGGCCCCGAGTTCCATGGGTGCCCAGGCTTGCAGGGATCCTGGGGAGCTGTGTGAAGATTTAACAGAAATCTTCCTGCCAAAGATTGGGAGTGGGAAGTCCTGGAGCAAGGAGACTTGGCAGTTTACGGGATTGAAAGATGACCTGCAAGGCTGTGGAGGTGGGTGATAAGCGAGAGAGGTCAGCAGCGCCATTGCTGAACTGAAGGGGCCACGACCAGGACCCTATATGGGACTTTGAGAGGATTTACAAACACCCCAACACCTGGCTCTGGTGTTCATTGCGTCTTGCTGTGAGGAAACCATGTAGTACAGTGGTTAAGAGTCACGTGCAGTGGGCTGGAAACCTGGCCCCGCCACTTCCCTGTGCTGTCACTTCCCAGAGCTCCACTTTTCTCACCTGTAAAATGGGGATATGATGGCATAAACTGGTAAGATGCCTGCACTTGATGAAGCATTGAGTGCTTGATTCATGGGCAAAAGGATCCAGGTGCGCACATCAGAAAACAGTTGTCATGGAAAGCACGGGCTCTGGGAGGTAGGGAATCTTGTCAGCTGGACAGACAGGTCGGTGTTCACAGCACCAGGTTGGTTTGTGTCCCGTGCATGTGGCCTTGAGGGAGAGGGCCCTGATTTGGAGTCTGTTTGGCTGGGGCCTTCCCTGAGTGTGCTGTCTACATGCGGCTGCAGGTGGCCCCCAGGAGGACAGCGGAGGAGCATGAGGGAAAGGAGCTGTTTTTGGGAAGCCCTCCCCAGCCCTGGAGGCCTTTGAAGAAAAGCATTGAGCTGTTGGCCTTCTCCTTGGCCTGCTGAAGTTGTGTCATTGGGCTCCAGGGTGACTGGAGGAACCAGTGGGTCAATTACAGTTCTAGCCCAGGTTGTAGAAATGAGCCAGCACTTGTGATGGGACTCACCTGGCAGGGCAGGTGTTGGGCTTCTGGGCTCTGCCTTCTCTGAGTTTGCCCAGGTGATGTCAAGGGGGAAGGGTCTGGGGCTGGACGGGGCAGCACACAGGACAGGCAGGGCTGGGCTGGAGGAGTAGGGAAGGTCCAATCATTCCATCCCCAGGGCTTACTGAGCAACTGATCAGGTGGGCCTGGAAAAGAGGAACCTCAGAGTCTCCAGGTAGAACTGATGTCCTTGGAGCTCGCTGTTCTCAGAACTCCTGCCTCCTGGGCCTTGGAGAAGTTTGGTCTCCAACAGGCCCTGGGACTTCTGGAAAGGTGTGCATGTGCTGCTTAATGAGCACGTGAATGTGCAGATTCGATCCTGGCATGGCTTTGGGTGGCCTTGCAGAGGCTCAGCTTTCTTATCTGCAAGTGGAAAAATAACACCATTATTCTTTTGTCTTAAGGTGAGGTTCAGAAACTCCTGGGCATGAAAGTGCCTTGCAAGAGACAAACCCTGCCTGGGGTGGAGGCCTTCCTGTTCTCCAGCACCTGATTCTGCTGAATCAGCAGAGAGGCCCTTGGGGCATCAGGGAAGTCCCACTCCCCAAAACTTCTTCAGGCCCCTGAGTCTTCCCTCTCTGGCATCACCTTCCTGAGGGTCAGGCTGGCTGACCTCTTGACCCCCTGGGAGCCGGAGGATAAGTTCCGAGTCTTTGTGTGGCCTGAGCCCGCCTCTGTGTCCATCCCTTTCTGCACAGCCACCCTCCCTTCCCGTTAGTAGCCGGCCGTAGGGGAGGTGACAGTTGCTTAAAACAGATTTATACTCTTGGATGACTTTATGGGTTTTTGCCTTATAAAAACCTGAGAGTTGACATTCTGATTTATCTACTCCCCAGTCAACAGGATGTACCAGATTTAAAGAGATCAAATGCACTGTGATGTTTGTGGTTCCAGTTGTGGATTAGATGAGCTATTATAGAAAGTGCTGCCAAGTAAATACGGCAAAAAAATAACGAGGGGATAATTTAAATATGTCTATTAAATTGTGTGTTAAGTAAAGTAGCACAAGTGTGGTGCTGATTGTAACTTATTATCTGGAGAGTTGGTGTAGTAGATAAAGCCAGAATTATGGCTCTTATTTTCCCCTTCTACAGACTTTTTTTTTTTTTTTTTTTTATTAAGGAAAGACTGTAAACGAGGAATTTCAGAGACGGGTGCTTGACTGTGTAACCATGGTTGTGTGATGACTTATAATATCGAAGGCTCTGAATGATATTTCTCATTGCTTTGCTTTCTAACTTGCCCTCGCCACAGCGGCAGATCAGATTCCCTGAGATAAATAGGCTGCCTGGCTTTTAATGGGATTTCTGTATTGCCGGGAGTTGGCACATTCTGATAATAAAAGAACCTAAAAACTGTACACCCCTTAATTGGTAAGAAGAGAGATGTTTTGATGGGCCACAAATGGAAACATTGATTTTTACTGCCTCCGTGCAGTTCCAGGCGGCGAGTCGTGTAACGTTCCCTGCCTTGGAAGGAAGCAGCTGGCTCTCAGATGAGCTGATTTGTGTTCCCAGGTTCTTGATGTCGGGTGCTTGGAAGGGCATATTCTGTGCAGACGAGAGAAATAGAGCCCTTATAACATTATCTGTTTGCAAATTGAAATATTCACAGGACTGTGGTTTCCACCTTGAATCGAATGCGTTCTTTGCTTTGTGTCTCTCTTTCTTGCTTCAGCACCCAGCCCTTGGAAGTTTACAGGTTGTGCACTGAGCCTTTTCCTGTAACTGTGATGATGCATGTACACACATGTATGCACAAGTGCACATGCACACACTTTTGCATATGCATATATGTTTTCAAAACACCTTAATAGGATCACTTTCTTTTATTTAAATCAGCACTGCTAGTTTCTGGATGGGTAGATCCGTTTTCCAGTATGGGCTATGGGAAGAAACAACACACACTTTTATTTTCCAATCCAAGGGTCTCTACATTTTTTTTTTTTTGAGACAGAGTTTCACGCTTTGTCACCCAGGCTGGAGCGCAGTGGCATGATCTTGGCTCACTGCAACCTCTGCCTTCTGGTTTAAGCAGTTCTCCTGTCTCAGCCTGCTAAGTAGCTGGGATTACAGGTGTCTGCCACCACGCTCGGCTAATGTTTGCATTTTTTTTAGTAGAGATGGGGTTTCACCATGTTGGCCAGGCTCATCTCGAACTCCTTGCCTCAGGTGATCCACCCCCTCGGTCTCCCAAAGTGCTGGGATGCTCCCAAAGTGCTCACAGGTGTGAGCCACTATACCCGGCCAGATCTCTGCATTTTAACAGGCAGATTTTATCCATTGACATTTATTAGGATTACTGATATATTCTGTGTATTACATTTACCATGCTGCTTTTGCACTTAGATTTACAAGTTCTTGCTGTGTCTTATTAATCTGTAAGATTGGGGCTGTGCTCCATTTCCCACAGTTGTGCAGGGAAGTGAACTAGACCAGGAGTCACGAGGTTGAGCTGAGCTTCTATAGGGTGCTGGGACTGTTGCTTCTTCTGGCTGGATGCCAGGTACCTTACCTGTGAGATGGGAATAACAAAGCTGTTCCTCTCTGCAGGGCGTGGACCACATGATCCCTTGAGCCTTGAGTTTAGGATGTGAAATGGGGCTGTGCATATATAATGGTGGCTTTGAAGAAGCACTGAACACAGCACAAATGCAAGGCATCATCATGGTCACGAATTTGCTTTTCCTGGTAGATTAGCCACTCTCTGCACAGTGCTAAGCATAGTTGCTGTTTCAGTTTAAAGAAATCAGCCAGATCATTCCAACACTGATTCTCACTTTCTAGGCCAGTAGTAGGTCACAGGCGAGGGGTTAAACACAGTTTATTATATATTTTTTAGAGATAGGGTCCAGGCCCAGGCTGGAGTGCAGTGGCATGATCATAGTTCTCTGTAACCTTGAACTCCTGGTCTCTAGCAATCCTCCTGAGTAGCTAGAACTACAGGCACATACCACCATGCCAGGCTAATTAAAAAAAATTTCTTTTATAGAGATAGAGTGTTGCTGTATTGCCCAGGCTGGTCTCAAATGCTAGGTCTTAAGCAGTCTTCCTACCTTGGTCTCTCAGAGTGCTAGGATTGTAGGTGTGAGCTCCCATGCCCAGCCTGGATGCATTTTAAGCTTGAGATTTGACCATCCGTGGTTCTTCAAATGTTTGCTTCCTTTATTTCATAATTGGACATATTTGCAGAGCACTGGGCCAATGTCACTGCCCTGTGAGGACTGTTGTGTGGAAGGTGAACCTGGCTAAGAGATCTCCTGGCTCTAAATTGCAAGGCTGTGGGGAAAGCTAAAGGTTTAGTTGTATTAGGAACAGCTGATGGAGGCTCTAAAAAGGCGTGTAACAGAATTGGGTTTTTAGGAGACAAAATACTAAGGTTTTTCACCTCTCTGATGGGTCACGACCCCTAGCATCCATGCACAGAGGGGAGATGACAGGAAACCCCCTAGAAGATTTGCACCAAGAATTAAAGAATCTAGTTGAGAATTACAGCACCACATGCTACAAAAAAACCCCATCTATTAATATACTGAGAGGTGTCAAGGATAATGGACCCCGGGAGGTAGAGTAATTAAATGTATCTTAATAAATGCCGGGCGATTCTTTTAAAACCCTTTCCCAAGACCCCATCAGCTGACATGGACTGTATTCTTCCTGTTGGCAGGAGGCCTAGAAGGAGAGCCAGAGTGTGATCGGAAAACCAGCCGTGCGCTGGAAGACAGGAACAGCGTGACAAGTCAAGAGGAGAGAAATGAGGATGATGAAGACATGGAGGATGAATCAATTTACACCTGCGATCACTGTCAGCAGGACTTCGAGTCTCTGGCAGACCTGACGGACCACCGGGCCCACCGCTGTCCTGGAGGTAATGCAAAACAGCCCCGGGACTCTGACAGGTGGTTACACGGGTAATTGGACATAGCAACAGCTTGAAGCCTCAAGTGAGATTAAAGAATTAATAATGTAATTTTACAGTTAATGTCATTTTATTGTGGTGTCTTGGGTACCCTGTATCCGCCTTTTAAATACAATTAAAAATAAAAGCAACAGCTTTCCGGCAGGCAGGAATTAGATGGTGATACTCTGTCCTGGCATCCCCTCCCCGCAAACTGTGCTCTAGTACTCAGGCCATGAGCGAGTGGATCTGCACCCTGAATTTCTGGAAGGCCTTTTGGAAACCCAGCAATTAAGAGGTTGTTAGTGCAAAGTTAAGCAGCTTAAGTGTGGAAAGCTGCATACAGGAGTAAGCTCTGAGGCAGGGCTTGTGATGGGATGAGGAGAATTTCAAAGGCCAAGGACAGCCTGTGAGAAAGGGAGCTGGTTCCACCTCTGCGCTTGACCTCACGCTTCTCTGGAGTAGGAGGAGAAGGGTAGCTGGGAGCTGCTTCTGCTAGATTTGACTGGAGCTCTGTTCTCCATTGTCAGTGTCTTGGAAAGGGTGTGTGAGACCAATTTTATAGGAGCTACTGAAGACTTCAGGAGTTGTGTGTGTATACGTGTTTGTCTGGGCTGATTGGGGTGGGGGTGGGAACCAGAGGGCCTGTGCATTCCCTGGGACGTGGCAGCCATGCTACAGGGATTGACACATTTCTGGGCTCTGACATCTGCAGAGGGAGTTCATAGCATCTGTGTTCCTTACACAGCCTTCCTGAGCTACCTTCCTCTGTCATGGTTGTTGATGAAACTCCTTGGAGGTTGATTTGTGGGAGAGGGCCTGAAACCTCAGGCTAGCATTCTAAAGGGAACCCATCACCTGTTTAGGGGAACATTTACTGGTAGGGATTAGATCGACACCCAGATTTCTTGCTTTTTCTACTCCTCATGTCATCTTGGAATTTTGAAACTAAGTGTTTGGGGAACTGCTATGATTTGCCCTCTAGTGACACCTGTGCCTGCACAGCCCTGGCTAGACCAAATCCCCATCTCAACCTCTGGAGGGAACATATATATATTTTTAAAAATAGTAATAATAATAATAATAGACCTAAGAGGAATCTTACGGTTTTGGACATTTTGGGATACAGTAATCCAAACCCCAGTAATTTAGAATTTGTGGTATTTCAACCAGAGGCAGAGGTGATGGTTAATTTTCAATTCTAAATTAGAATTGGAAGGGACCTATGGGGTTAGCTTTTTAAGTCTCCTCACTTCCCCAAGGGAAAAAAAGGGAAAGGTGATTGCTTGGCAGAGGTCACACAGCTGTTTGGTGGCCATCCTAGGACCTCCTCTGGACCCTGGGCTATTGACCCTCATCCTGCTTGAGGAATACTATTATAGATGTTGGTATATTTTTGGATTTAGCCAAGAATTGACATGGAATCTTAACTATAAGAGAATGAAATATTGCCACTTACTTTAAAAGCAATCAATGAATTGATCTAATGACAAGTTATTCTCTTTATTTTCTAAATGCAAGAGAACAGATCATTCTGTGTAGTTGTTAGAGTGGAGCCTGAGGCCCTCTGCTAAGCTGTGCTTTCTCAAGTCTCTGCAGCCCTTAGAGGCTGCCCCTTCCTCCGATCCTTCAAATCGAGGAGATTCTCCTGTCTTTCAATCTCACTTTTTTTTAATTTTTATTTTTGACGGAGTCTTGCTCGGCTCACTACAACCTCCGCCTCCCAGATTCAAGCGATTCTCCCCCCTCGACCTCCCGAGTAGCTGGGATTACAGGCACCCGCCATCATGCCGAGCTAATTGTTGTATTTTTATAGAGACAGGGTTTCACATGTTGGCCAGGCTGATTTTGAACTCCTGACCTCAGGTGATCTACCTACCTTGACCTCCCAAAGTGTTGGGATTACAGGCGTGAGCTACGCCCAGCCTCGGTCTCACTTTTAAGAATGGTGGCATTTCTAGGTGGAGAAAGGAAACTGGGAAACTGGGCTGTATGTGGGGGTCTGAGCTGGAAATAAGAACTGGGAGCTAATTGTGCTTTGGTCCTGAGAAGGATCCTCCTCCCAGTGGCAGACCCTTCTCTCATCCCAGCTTCTGACTCTGGCTGAAATCCATGGCAGCCCTGTTTGCAGGGTCCCCAGGTTGTCCTTATTAATGCTGGTTGTATCTGCCAACACTCCTGCCCTAACAGGACCCTGCTAACGACCTCCATGGGGATGCAAGAGCTTGGAATACCCCCAACCCTGGAGCTTCGGAAGGGAGGCAGAAATTCCTTGAAAGAGTTAGGAAACAACCTTGCCTAGGAGCATCCCTGAGAAACTCATTACCTCCCGGTAAAGGCGTGACCCAGCCTGGGAAGTTTCCTAGACGTGTGAGGAGTTATTTTCTCCCAGGTCTAGGGTTCTTAGGATTACCCAGGGATGGGATAAGCCACCAGGAATTTCGTATGTATTATTCAAAACAGTTCCTACCTGGAATGCTTTCACACCCTTCCATTGTGCAGTGATTTTCAAACTGTGTTCCCAGAGGTATCTTGGGAGCTATGGTGTCGTGTGTTTGGGGGATAGGAGGTGAGTACTGGGGCCTGTCAGTTGAGGGGACTCTGATGTCCAGTCTAGTCAGAACGATTCATCTTAAAACTCTGTTTTATACTTGGGGCTTTAGCAGAAGATGCTGTTTGAAAATTTGGCCTCTGGTTTGAAGGTTTGGAACTGATATGAACATGCAATTTCAGGCTTCCTCTGGCCATGGGTCTGCTGGATGCTCACCACTGGTCACTCGATAGAAGTCACCAACCCCACGATGTGCTAGGCGCTTTGCTAGGGATGTTATGGGTGGACGTTGCTGCCTTTGTGGAGTGGATGCTCCAGAGGAGAGATGGGCACTCGACAGCCCAGCAGACACCATGTCCTAGAGGGCCGTGCTGGGCGCAGGCTGGGCAGGCCACCCTGCCCTGAAGACATTACTGGGGGAACCAGAGGGTCTGCTCCTAGGAATTATCACCTGGGACGTGAACAACCCTCCCCCCACAGGGGCTGTCGCTGCTGGGATGTGGAGGCAGCACGTGCCTCCCCAGTGGGTGTGTCCAGGCAGGGTCAGCCCTTGCCAGCTCTTGGCCTTCTAGGGAGAACGCTGTGTGGTGGTGTTGCAGGCTGTGTTTGTGGGTGGTGACCGTGAATGTGGCTCTTCCTGAAAGCTGCTTCTGCAGAGTGAGCGCTTGACTCTTTCTGTGGCAGTAGGGGTGGTGGTGAGGGGGAGATTGGGGGCAGCATTTTGCTCCTTCAGAATCTGGGAGAGTAGCTGTGGTGGGGTTTGGGGTTTTCTGAGGTGGGAGGATCTCATCCCTCAGGGTTGGAAGGGGAGCCCCATGCCAGAATGGCCATGATGGAAGCCCCCCGCCCCCAACCTGGGGCCCAGCCCCTGAACTAAGGAGCTCTCATTTCCAGTTGGGAGCTCGAGAAGGCGCCTCGCCTGTTGTTCCTCAGCAGGAGTGGCATACGGGGCCCATGAGCTGTCAAGCACGGGCTTTAAGGTCTCAGATAGCTCCATCAAGTCCTGTTCCTCTGTCTCTCTCTCTCTCTCATTTGTGTCTGAGGAGAAACCAACCTTAAACCCATAAGGTATCAAACATTGCATTTTTATGACACAGACTGAAAAGAGCAGGAATCCAGTCCTCTCCATTCATTCTCCCGTCCTGACGTCCGTTTGATCTTTCTTTGTTCCTCTCCAGCCCCTGGCCGTGGGATGCCACACGTTTGCATGCTTCGGGTTGTGAGCACACACATTATCACGGTCTGCATTTGTCATCTGACATGTTATGAGTGGGTTCCCGTGTTGTTACCTGTTCTTCACCATTTTTCTTTCTGTTTTTTTTTTTTTTGGTAGGGGGTAGATCTCTGTCTTTTAAGTAGCAGTGCTCAAGAACCGAAAGCTTGGGTTGCAGGTAGTGCATTCATACCTATGAAAATATTAAATTTAGACTAAGATGTCTGTAGATGAGGCTTTTTGCAAAGGTGAGTTGGTAAGTGTGATGGGCTTGTCTGTTCCCAGTGGAGGCATCATTTGTGGCCACCAAGTCAGGAAATGGCAAAGGATTTGGTGGCAGTCTGAACTGCGGAGGATGGGAAGTCCCTGTCAGTTCAGGTCTCACTGATTCAAACCGGACTGGAACAAATAACATGACAACATGTGAAGTGTTGGTCAAGCAAATTTGGTCCTCGAAGCTGCAGCAGGGAGCGTTATTGTCATCTTCTAGGAGCCAGGAGGACTTGCACTGCTTTAGGAAGTTTCTCTGGGAACTGCCTGGGGTACCGTCGAAGGAGGTGCGAGAGGTTTGGTTCACCCATGGGCTGATTGTGTTTTTTATGTGCTCACTGAAGCCAGTCATTTGTGGGCCTGTAGTCTGGATTTATCGCTTCCTGGTACAAATACTTCCCTTTAAAGACACTGCGATCTAGGCTGACTGCCGCTTTGGCCTGAATTGAGAGGCTGGCTGCTGGAGGCCGTGTGGGAGCTCCCAATGCACTGTCATGCTTGAGACCTGACTTTCCTAGTGCCGTTCCTCCGAGTGGCCACAGTGGCTGTCAGCAGTGGTCTGTGCTGTGCCAGTCCTGGAACGTGCCAGCCCAGGTACCCAGGGCTGGAGCACTTGATAGCTTTTGGGGTCCTTGGCCTCTTTGCTAAAGGGACTGCTGGCCTGATTTGGCTTTTTGTTGTAGGCAGTAATACTGTGGGCTCCAGGCACTTGCCTTGGAATAGAAATCGCCTTCAGGACTAGTTTGGAGCTCAGCATGGGTGTCTTGACTTCATCTCCATTCCCACATCTCTGACTTGGGCCAGGCTCCTGGCGGGCCATAGAGAGGTGGGTCTGAAGCAGATGGGGTACGTGCTGTCCTCCCGGGGCTGGCAGTCCTGTGCGGGGGGCAAATGTGTGAGCAGGTGTTATGTCCTCCACACTGCAGCGAGGGCTGTAGTCCTGACATTCTTTGCATTTTCAGTGCCTACTGCCCACCAGGCACTATGGGACTCTGCCTGGAACATACACCCTACAGCCCTCCCTGCTGGCCCTCTGCAGCCCCCATGCCCACACAGTCCAGGGTGCTCATCCCTTTCTGTAATTGTCTTTCACGTGTTTCTCACCTACCTCCCTTCCTACTATTAAGCTTCATGAGAATACCAGCCATGCCTGTTTTGTTCCCTGTTTTGTTCTAGCCCAGCGTTGGAATAGAATCCAACATGCTTGTTGAATGAATGAGTCATCTGGCCTAATCTTTACAACAATCACCTTTGGTGGCCAAGACACTGTCTTCATTGTTTTAATTAATTAGTTTTTTAAGAGACAAGAGTCTTGTTCTGTTGCCCAGGCTGGAGTGCAGCGGTGCCATTTGTGGCTCACTGCAGCCTTGACTTCCTGTGTTCAAGCAGTCCTCCCGCCTCAGCCTCCTGAGCTAGGACTACAGCGTGCCCCACCACGCCTGGCTCATTTTACATGTTTTTGTACAGATGAGGTCTTGCTATGTTGCCTAGGTTGGTCATGACCACCTAGCCTCAGGCAGTCCTCCTCCATGTGCCTCCCAAAGCTAGGTACTATTTTCCAGTGTTTGTTCTCATTTGCAATTGGGTGACTGAGGCTCAGGGAGCTGGAGGATCTTGCTCAAGGTTGCAGATCCTGTTGGTAAAGGCAAGCTCCTAGGTCAGAACAGCTTGCCTGTGCTTGAGAACACGGATTGGGGACTGTGAACAATTTCAAACTAAACTCCAGATGGCTTTTTTGAATGCTCAACTTCCAGAAAAATGAGAGGGGACTTTGTTCAAATAGCAACAGCAAAAATGTGTTCCCGGTGGGTTAATTTTGCGGCTCCCCTTTCCGCTGTCCCTTCCTGAGGACTGGGACCAGAGAGTGTTTCCTTGGCCCCTGCGAAAGGTGGGCCCTCCTTTTCTGGCAAAGGTGAAATGCTGCTATGTAACAAGCGGGGTGGAAGTTAATTACACCCTGGTTTGTTCAGCTGTGGCCCCAATTACAAGGCTGGGGCTGTGTGGAGCTGGCACCTTTGCCAGCCGTGCTGCTGTCTGCCGGCTGGCCAGCGCTTGCCTTTGTGTGCCGGCTCAGGCCCCTTTCTTGTTCCAACAGTGTGAGGGGCTCCTTGCCTTATTGACTTGTGGCACCCCTCGAGCTAGCTCTGTTTCAGCTGTGCAGTGTGGGGCTGGGGCCGGGGCCAGGCACTGTGCTGCCTGATACACAGGTGCAGGGTGTGAGCTCCTTCTGCCCACAGGGAGCAGCGTGGGGCCCTGGTGTCAGCTGACTTCACACAGCGTAAAAGGCCTAGGGGAAGCCGGGTGCGGCGGCTCACTCCTATAATCCCAGCACTTTGGGAGGCTGAGGCAGGCGTATCATCACCTGAGGTCTGGAGTTCGGCACCAGCCTGACCAACATGGAGAAACCCTCTCTCTACTAAAAATACAAAATTAGCCGGGCTTGGTGGCACATGCCTGTAATCCTAGCTACTTGGGAGGTCGAGGCAGGAGAATCGGTTGAACCTGGGAGGCAAAGGTTGTGGTGCCTTGGGCAACAAAAGCGAAACTCCATCTCAAAAAAGACGTGGGGTTTGAGCACAATTGATACCTGCCCCCCCCCACCGGCCCACAAGAGTTGTCTTCCATGGAGACAGCTTCCAGTTAGAAAACACAGAGCAAGAAATGGTCCTGCTTATGTCAGCCAAAAAAATATATAAAAACCAGGGAGCAAACCCAGTAAGAAACATTCAAACCAGATAGAGAGGATGGACAAACCAAATCAGTTACAGGGGTTGGGGAACACAAAAGAGACCTTATTCTCGTGGAAAGATTTAGTATCATAAATACTTCAGTTTCCTCTAAATGAACCTATTGGCTTAATGTTAGCCAACGAAAGCAATGGTAGGATTGTTTAGAAATGGATGTGCTGAATCTAAAGTTCGTAAGAAAAAATGGGCACGCAGGCATCGGAAAGAATCTTCTGGAAAATGAACGGTGAGTGGGGACAGGAACCAGCTCAGATTGCTCTGGAGCAGAAAGGATTCAAAGTGGTGTGAAACAGAAATGGACCCAAATACAACTGGAAATCTAGCCTATGAGAAGGCTCCCCCAGCCACTGGATTAGGATGAAGAGGTGGCCATCCCCCAAAAGGGAGTTGGATCCCTCCTTCTCTCCTGACGCCACACTCAATCCCAAGTGGATCGGGAATTTAAACATAAAAATAAAACTTAAAAATACTAAAAGAAAACAGAGAGCTTTTAAATACTTTAATTCAATAGTATCAGAGTGAGGAAGGCCTTTCTAAATATAGCCCCAATGTCAGAAGCTGTAAAACGAAAAGTCAAAACATTCAACTACATAAGAATAAAAAAATTCTGCATTATGAAAACCACAATAAATCAAGCCAGGGACACATATCACAGGCAACAGATATTTTCCTTAATGTGTAAGGAGCTCCTACAAATGTTAAGAAAATAGCCAATAAATCAACACAAAAAACATTGGCAAAGGCTGGGTTGAGGCAGAGCCAAGCCCCCCCAAGGTCTGCACCATCTCTGATTGGCTGGTGCCCCACTGGTCGTTAGGTATTTTGAATATCTCCCATGTGTAAACTACAGAAATGGACAGAAATGGAGAGAAAGGAATACTAGTGGGATTCTACACATTTAAAAAATATTTAGAACCCTGTTTATAGTAAGAGAATTGCAAATTTAAACCATAAGGAAATACCATTTTAAAAATACCAGACTGGCAAAGATCAAAAAGTTTGCCAACACCATCTCACTGGTGGGGATGTGTTTCCTGGTGTCCAGGCTTGGGATCTTATTCTCTTCTCTCTCTGCAGGATAGCCTTGGCCTGTGGCTAGAACGCATAGTAAGTGCTCAAGAAATGTTTGATTTTGTGGCTAAGGAGGCTACAGCCGTCCTGCAAGGCAAAGGGGTGCTGGGTGCAATAATGAAAGTGGAAGTGCTGCGGATAAAGTGCTTTAGGACGACATAGAAAAAACAGAAGTTCTGGACATAGTAGGTCCTCAATTAATGTATTATCAGAAGGGCAAGTTTAAAAATGGAAGAGATGGTTCATTCATTCAGCAAGTGTTTCTTTAGTGTGTACCATTAGCAGGAACGCTCTGGGCTCTAGAGATGCAGAGGCTATGATAAAAGGGAGCTCAGTGGAGAAGGTGTTCATTTCCCAAAAGGATGCTTCGACTTGTTGATGAAGTACTGTGGTGCCTCCTTCTCTAGAGTCTTTCAGAGGTGCTTTGATGTATAGAGAGGTTACTCCCCACAGCTCCCAGGAAGCTGCTGACCTACTAGCAGGCTTCCACTTGGGAGGGAAGTGGATGGGCAGGGTGGACCCCCACCAGTGTGGGTCTACCTGCCTGGTGGCATATGTGGAAACCTTCCCTAAGTTGCCTGCCCCCTGCCCTCTGATTGTTCCTGATGGGGAACCATCGGGAGGCAGCCGGGGAGCCAGCAGGCTGCAGAGGGTGGTTCTGAGGCTTGGCTCAGATGGCTGTGTCCTGGGTTCTTTCCTGGTGGCGATGCGGTGGTGGTGGGGTCTTGTTTCTCAGTTGCTGACCTTTTAATTCCCCGCCTGTGAAGTCCACAGCTTGCAGAACATCCCTGCCTCAACCCGATCACGTAGAGCGAATGCCGCTATCACGTTGTTGGACCTGTAAGTCTCTCCAAAATTGGATGACAAATCCACAATATAGAAGTCGGGGTCGAGGTGGGAGGAGTCTGGATCTCTTTTGTTTTCCATGGGAAAAAAGGCATAGACTGTGTGTCTATGTGCCTACTGTCTCTGTGTGTTTCCGGAGGTTTTGTGGACTCTCCAAAGTGGAGGAGGTTTGTTTCTTTCTCTTTCCTACCCAGCCTGCTTGGACACCTTCACGATTTTCTAAATATTGAGCTTCCTGGGTTCTTTGGTTTCCAAGGTGGGCCAGAGTGGGATCCGGTACATCTGGCATCAAGGATCTTGCTGCTGCACGCTGCCCCAGGGATGAGCATGGGGGTGGATTCTGGAGATTGTTCTGGGGGAGGGAGGTAGTTGTGCTGCTCCTCCCAGGTGCAGCCCCGGTTTCTGCTACTTTCCTGGAAGCCGCTGAAGCTTCCGTTGTCTTCCTGGGCCCAGCATGTACATGAAGCTGGCCTTCAGGCTGGTTGTACATGTATTCCTGGTGTGGTCTGGGTCCAGCCTGCTGTCATCCATTTCATCATGGAAGTTTCCAGAGGGCACCTGTCAGCAGGCAGTGACACAATCCTGCTGTGTGTCCTCGGCCGTGCATGCGTGTGTGTGGGTGTTCATTTGTTCCCCTCAAGGGAAATGTATAGCCTCGCTGGAAGATGAAGTTGCTGTGATCCTTTTGGCTGCCACCACATAGTAGGTCCTCAGTTAATGTGCTATCTGCATAGAGGTTTGACTCAAATTGACAAGCAGAAAATAGAGGATTCATTGGCTCTGGGAACTGAGAAATGCAGGTGTAAGGCTGACTTTGAGCCTGGGCCTCCAGGGCTTCCAGAGACACTGCCCCAAGTCTGTCTCCATGAATCCCATCACCATGTATACATCAGCAGAGGTGCCCTCAGCACCTCCAGGCTCCACCTTAACTCAGCAGTGATGATGGAACGAGCAGCCTCTTACCATTGTCAGGGTAGAAGTCTCGAGGTTGACTTTGTAGAACAGCCAGGCCCAAGACTCACCCCTGGCAACACTGGCTATCAATTGATAACCAATACTTTGGCTTTTATAGTGTCTAGTCAGGTAATCAGAATTTTGGGAAGGCAGAGTCCTTGGTGTCCTTATCCTCAAAACCTTTTTTGGATTGAATGTGGTTCAAAGAATGGCAGAACCAGTCTCTCAGACACAATCAGGGCACTGCTTGGACCAGGCTCCTTAGGGAGGTAGGACTTGTCCCAGGTCACACAGGAAGGTGGTGGCTTAGTCAATACCCTCTGAGGTTATCTGCTAACTGCTGGTGGAGCGGGAAAATACAGCTCCCAGGATGGGTAGGGGACTAGTGAGGCCTGCTGGGCACCCGTGTTCTCTGGTGGGAGGTGCCCGTGTTATGTGCAGCTCCTGCCTGGCTCATGGGTACTTCTGGGGATACCACATCCAGCTCACCATCTTTGAGGTCTCCAGATCCACAGACCTCACACTGATTGCACTAGACCTTTTCTTTGTTTGCTTCCTGTAGAAGAGTGACTTTGACCCTTGAATTCTAACAAATTTCACAGAATTTGTGCCCCCTCCTTGGGTGTTCCACAAGCCCTGGCCCCCGTGAACCTCTGCCCCTTGGCCCTCTGGGGGCAGTGCTCTGGGAGGCAGAGGGTGGGGTAGTGGTGTATCAAGCCCTCGAGGCATGCACCAACAGCTTGGTCCCCACAACATTATGTACAGGCCTCAGGCCAGGTTGGAGAGAGACTAGGCAGCCAACAGGTGAGTCGGGCCTTGGGCCTGAGTGGCTCAGGTGCCCAGATGGCGTTGAGAGGCGACTCTGAAATCAGCCAGCTATGTTGAATCTCACCCGTGCATTCCTGAGAAACCCAATATATCAGTTCATTTTCACACTGCTATAAAGAACTATCTGAGAGTGGGTAATTAATGAAGAAAAGAGGGTTAATTTACTCCCATTTCCTCAGGCTGTACAGGCAGCATGGCTGGAGGCCTCAGGAAACTTACAATCATGGCGGAAGGTGAAGGGGTGGCAAAGATGTCATAGCATGGTGAATCAGGAGAGAGGGTGGGGGAGGTGCTGCACCCTTTTAAAAAACCACAGCTTGTGAGAACTCACTATCAAGAGCACAGCAAGGGGGAAATCTGCCCCCAGGATCTAATCACCAGTCACCAGGCCCCTTTACCAACATTAGGAATTACAATTCCACATGAGATTTGGGTGGGGACACAGCCAGACTATATCACCCAACTGTTACCAAAAAACCACATCATCTACCATCAGCTAGAGGGAGAAAAGGATGCAGCTACCTATTCCTTTTTTCTTTTTATCTCGGCTCACTGCAACCTCCACCTCCCAAGTTCAAGCAATTCTCTGCCTCAGCCTCCGGAGTAGCTGAGATTACAGGTGCTGGCCACCACACCTGGCTAATTTTTTTTTGTATTTTTAGTAGAGATGGGGTTTCACCATCTTGGCCAGGTTGGTCTTGAACTCCTGACCTTGTGATCCACCCACCTCGGCCTCTCAAAGTACTGGGATTACAGGTGCAAGCTACTGTGCCTGGCCTATGCAACTACATGTCCTAAAATTGCACTAATAAGATCTTCTTTATTCTGTAGACATTTCGATAATACGTTTTTCCCCCCAATGTATTAGTGTATAGCTTGAAAACCTCGGTGTCACCAAGCCAGCTTGGGGCCTGTCACGTGGAGCCTTCCTTCCCCGTCAGGTCTGCTTTTTCATTAGGCCAGCACTTCCTGCCCTCCTTATCCTCTGTCTCACCCCTGGGCGGGAAAAGCAAAGGCCAGAGCTCCCCAGAGAGGTCCCGCTGCCTTTCTCCTGGAGGTGCTTGTGCTAATTCTGGATTCTGTTGGGCATAAAGATCTGAAAATTGTGTTCCCTGAGTAATCAATCTCCGTTACTACCAATTTGAGGTTTGCAAAAGCTTTGAGAAATGCCTGTGGGTGAGGATAGGAATAGCCTCCAGCTGGGATCCTGACCTGATTTTGGGGTAAAAGAGGCAAATAGAAGGGAGTTGTTCTAGAAGAGTCCTTTATGATAACTGACTATGGTCTGAATGTTTGTTTTTCCCCGAAGTTCATTTGTTGAACTGTAATCTCCAGTGTGATGATGTTAAGCTGCAGGCCTGTAGGAGGTGATTAGGTCATGAAGGCTCTAGAAGAATGGGGTGAGTGCTCTTTATAAAAGGGGCCCCCGAGGGCTGCCCAGCTCCTTCCACCACGTGAGGACACAGCAAGAACGTGTTGTCTATGAGGAGTGCGCCCTCACCAGACACGGGATCTGCCAGCACTTTGATCTTGGTCTTCCTGGCCTTTAGAACTATGAGCAGTGAATGTTTGTGGTTTAGAAGCCATCTGGTTTATGATGTTGTTGTTATGCCATCCTGAGCAGGCTAAGACGGAATTGAAAAGTGTTGTTGCTCTCTTCCTCCATCCCTTCCTCCACAATTCCAGGCATCCAAAAGGGCAAGCTCACTTATGGATGAAGGAGAAGTGGTTCTTTAGAACCACGGCATTCCCTGGCATGTGTGCATTTATTCACAGATGATTTTTTTTTAGACAGAGTCGACTCTGTTGCCCAGCCTGGAGTAGGAGTACAGTGGTGTGATCTCAGCTCACTGCTGCTACCATCTCCTGGGTTCAAGCAGTTCTCCTGCCTCAGCCTCCCGAGTAACTGGGATTACAGGCACGTATCACCACACCTGGCTAGTTTTCGTATTTTCAGTAGAGAAAGGGTTTTACCATGTTGGCCACGCTGGTCTTAAACTCCTGATCTCAGGTGACCCTCCTGCCTTGGCCTCCCAGAGTGCTGGGATTACAGGCGTGAGCCACCATGCCTGGCCACAGATGCATTTTTTTTTTTTTAAGGCATCTACTGTGTGCTAGGAACACTTCTAGACCCTGGGTGAGCCAAACAGACAACAGTTCCTGCCCTCGTGTAGCTTACATTGCTACACCGGGACCTCGATAACTTTGGCCAGGGGGTTCTTGGATGGACTCCCGTGAGCTGGTTGGTCCTGTCTCTCTGGGTAGGTAGGTAGTTCAGTACTGGCCAGCTCCTGCATGAGTGGTGTAGAAATGAACAGGAGCTGATTCACTGCCAAAGGGCTATTTATCATGCTCTGACGCTGTGTCAGCAGAAGCAGAAAGGGTGTTTGTTCCGTGTGTTGCTGGAGGGAGTGGTTCAGGGAGGACAGAGACCGAGAGGCCTCAGGGTCATGCTTGCAAGTTGGACCGTTGGGATTCCATGCCGGCCAGTGTCAGAAAACCAAATCCTAACCAGCTGAAATCAAATCCTAACCAGTGCAGTATATTGGCTCATGTAAATAGAAACTCTACATGGAGGACTAGCTTCAGACACAGCTGAACCCAGGTCCAGTGAAGCCGCAGGACCCAGTCTTCCTGCATCTCCTGGCTCTGAGGAATGCCATGATGGATTTGGCTCTGGCCAAGTCGAGTGCTCTCAATAGCAGACCTAGAAGGTTCCCCAGAGCAAATCAGGGTGCTGCTAGCAGGAGAAGCGTGGATGGATGCTGACGGCAGAAGCCGCCCAAACAGAGAAGGAGCTGAGGCCATTTAACCTAGAGAGCAGGTGACCCGACCTCCTGAACTGAGGAGTAGGCAAGAGCTTGGCTGGAAGTCCAGCCAGCCCTGCCAGTTCCATGGGTGCCTGTTCTATGATGGAGATGGTTTGGCTTGAGTGGCTGACGCTTTCATTATTGCCTCTGGGTAGGATGCCTCTGTGTGCCAGAAGAGTGGGGGTGCAGGGATGACAGCCGTCCACCCCTTTCTCCATTAATGTTGATACTCCAAGGGCCAGACCAGGACCAATTCCAGAGGTCCCCAGGGACACCTGCCCTGGCCTGCGTGTAAGGAGCGATGTTTTGGTTGGCAAGAGTCCTTGCAGGCCTAAAGATGAACACTTCAGAGGGCGGCAGTGGGGTGTGGGGTTGGCGCTAAGAGAAGGGCATGGTGGATTTATCAGGTGCCTTCAAACCTTGAGATCCTGTGATTGACATCCCTAAAATGACACCCTAACACAGAAAAATAAAGAACATCCCCAAACAAAATGAGAAACCAACCAAATTTATCTCTTGCTGACTGGGGCTTGAAGTTCAAGGAGTGCTCCCAGCAGGGGACCAGCCCATAATGCTGATTCTACTCTCTTCTGCTCACAGCGCCCTGACACCCCAGCCCACAGGCCTGATGGCTCAGAGGGGAGAGCAGAAGGAACTGCTTCTAGTGTCGTAGTGTCACAGCAAAAGCTGGGGAGCAGGGAGAGGCGGCATTCGGAACGGGGAAATTCAGAACGGGGAAAGAGCAAGGAACTTAACTCTGGCACTGTTCTAAAATAAAGCGCTGCTATTGGTTGAGTGTTTTGGCAGTGCTTTTAAACACTCTGTGTGCCAGCTCAGAGAAAAAATGTACAGGGGATTATAAAATGCTTCATTTTGTGTTAAACAGTTTTATTTTGGAGTTGACTGGCTAGGATTTGGCTGCCTTAGGAATGGCATCCTGGCTCCGGACGTGCATCTGGGAAGAGTGAGGCAGGCGAGGTGGCTCTGCAGGAGGGGGAATGGCGACCGACTTGGGGGAGCACACCTGCACCCCTGCCTCTGCCCCTGCCCCTGCCCTTGGATTTGGAGAGTCTTGGCCTCTCAAGGGCTTGGCTGCCGTGTGATGGGGGTGATGAGGTCAGCTCTGCTGGAGCAGGTCTGACTCCTCTGAGGGTTGGCAGGGGGCACTGTGGAGGAGGTGAAAGGAAGATGGCTGAGGGGCAGGCAGCCTGGAGGCTGGGGAGGAGCAGTGGCTGGCATCTGCCTGTGGGCACCCAGCCTGTACCCAGCCCTTTATCCTCCACTGTCCTGCTCTGTCCTCAGGACAGCTTGCCTCTGACTGCCTTCTGCCCACTGCCCTGGGGATAAATCCACACCCCTGCCTGGGCCTGCACCTCTTGTGGCCTCTCCTCCTCCTGCTTCATGATCACGGCTCACTGCAGCATTGACCTCCTGGGCTCAAGCGATCCTCCCACCTCAGCCTCCCGAGTAGCTGGGACTATAGGTGTGTGCCACCATGCTCCACTGTGCCCAGCTACCTATTTGATTTTTTGTGTAGATGGGGTCTCCCTGTGCTGCCCAGGTTGGTCTTGAACTCCTGGCCTCAAGAATTCCTCCTGCCTCAGCAGCTCAAAGTACTGGGATTACAGGTGTGAGCCACCATATCTCTGACTTTTGTTGGGAGATAGGGTCCCACTCTGTCACCCAGGCTGGAGGACACTGGCACGATTGTTTCTCACTGCAGCCTTGAACTCCTGGGTTTAAAGCATCGTCCCACCTCAGCCTCCCCAGTAGCTAGGACTATGGGTGCACACCACCATGCCCAGCTAATTATTTTACTCTATTTTTGAAGAGATGAAGTCTTGCTAAGTTACCCAGGCTAGTCTCAGACTCCTGGCCTCAAGCAATCCTCCTGCCTCAGCCTCCTAAAGCCCTGGGATACCTGTGTGAGCTGCCATGCCCGGCCCCAGTTTCTTCTCTTGAGCCTTCAACAGGCCGTGGTCATTCCACTGCAGGGCCTTTGCACCACCCGCCCTCCACGGGTATTCTTCCCAGTTTTCATGTGGACAGCTCCCTTGCTTCCTTCTGTGTCTCCAAGGTCACCTCCTCAGTGCGGCTCTCCTTGTTGACTCCCTTCCCCATCTCCCGCAGCCGCCGCTCCCTTCAGCATCAAACACATCACACCGTTTGTTTGTTTCCTTCACGGCAGTGATTGCTTGAAATTATCTTTTGAGTTGTTTTTAGATTATTGTCTCTGCCACTCGAAGGTGACCCTCTTAGGCTTGGTGTCCTGTGCTGTCTCCCTCATGCCTGTTCCTGTTGCTGTCCGTGTGGCAGGCCTGGCTCATAGTAAGTGCCCAGGAAATCCTCGGTGATTTGTTGGAAGTGGCCTGGATAGTGCTAAGTTGTTCCCTTGGGTGGCATGAGCACCAGGAATTCTTGCGGGCCTACAGCTGGGCTGTCCCCTTGGGACTTTTTCTCCAGTTCCACCAAGCCACACCCTCCTCACACCTCCCTTCCCACCCCAGAAATGGCTCTTCCCATGGCTTCCTGGGGACTGGGGAGCAGGGGCTGCGGGGCAAACCCAAGGGTGCATTTCCCTGGAGGGGGAAGTTCATATTTCGGACCATCTGTTTTTATTTTTAAATTATTATTATTATTTTTGTAGAGATGGGGTTTACTATGTTGCTTAGGCTGATCTGGAACTCAAGTGATCTACCCGTCCGTGCCTCCCAAAGTGTTGGGATTACCCCTGAGTCACTGCACTTGGCCTCATCAGTTTTTTTTTTTTTTTGAGATTGAGTTTTGTTTAATTAATTAATTAATTAATTAATTTTAATTTTTTATTTTTTAAGATGGCCAGGCTGGTCTTGAACTCCTGACCTCAGGTGATCCACTCACCTCGGCCTCCCAGAGTGCTAAGATTACAGGCGAGAGCGCCTGGCCTGAGATTGGGTTTTGATCTTGCTGCCCAGGCTAGAGTACAGTGGTGTGATCTTGGCTCACTGCAACATCTGCCTCCCGGGCTCAAGGGATTCTCCTGCCTCAGCCTCTCGAGTACCTGAGATTATAGCCGCCACCACCACACCTGGCTACATTTTTGTATTTTTAGTAGAGACGGGGTTTTGCCACGTTGGCCAGGCTGGTTTCGAACGATGACCTCAGGTAATCCGCCTTCCTTGGCCTCCCAAAGTGCTGGGATTACAGCTGTGAGCCACCGCATCTGGCCCCATCAGTTTTTACTTTAGTTCCTAGTATGTACCAGGCCCTGGCTGAATGTTGAGATACAGTGGTAACCTGCCATGGTTGGGGAGACAGTTAATGAAGAGGTAAGCAGGGGGTGCTTCATCACGGTATCATACTGTCATGTGCAAGGTGATGAATAAACACAGTTGGCTCCTGCCCTTCAGAGCCCATGGTCTCCTGGGAGAATGAGCTGTTCTGCAGCATGCAGGAAGATGTCCAGGCTCTGGGGTGGGATTTGAGGAGCAGATGGTAAGCAAGAGACCCAGAGCTGGGCTTCAGAAGCGACTGTGCCTGTGGGTTCACTCTCTCCTTGCTTTACCACACTGCCGGGCTGACTTGTCTGCTCTGTGGGAGGCGTGACAGAGTTGCAGAGAGAAGGGCACCGGTCATGGACTCCGCAGAGCCAGGTCACAGGATAGGGAAGGGGCCCCGGCGACGTGGGAGTAAGTTACTGGGAAGATTTGCTCTCCGACCACATTCTCTGGGTCTGCATGTCTGATGACTGACTTTCTGTCTCTCTGGTTTCACAGAGGGTATCTTTCACACCGCTTCCTCAAATGCCTTTCTATCACAGTCTCAGCAAACACCTTGCAGACATATTTGCTTAAAAATTGTTTAAAGGATATCCCCTTAGTCAAGGTCCCAGCAGAAAACAGATGGCGTGCTCAAACAGGGAAATGGAGGCACATTTAATAGAGGACCCATTTGCAGAGGCGGGCAGGGGAAGAAGGGGAGCTGCTGGGGAGTGGAGCATCATCCTGAGAGCCTGCCAGGGCTCAGGGAGGGGCGTTCAGGCCACTTGAAGAGAGTGGCTTGAGGGAGGCTGCCACAGGAGAGCAGAGGCTGGGAGAGTAAATACCCTGATTCTGTCTTCTCCCCCACTGCAGTCTCTGCAGGAACACAGAGCAGGAATGAATCAACGTGGGGGCAGATCTGGAGGGGACAGTGGCAAAAACCCTTTGTACCCACCCGACTCCCCAGGCTCTCTTAGATCCTGAAGAGGAGCAAATGCTCAGGAGTCCCAATTTGGAGATCAGCCCCCATTTATAGCCGTTTCCTGTGTGATTTGTGTGGGGGAGTGGGTGTGTCTCCTGGACCCTGAGTCTATGTCAGGTGGCTGTGGGCTTTTAGCTCTTGGTGGTCCTTTTTCCTGGGACAAGCCAGTTGTCAGCACTTTGGTCTTGCTCTGTAAGGCCGCAAATGACGATGCAGAGGAGCAAATTTGTCAGACCAGAGGCCCACCACCTGGCAGGTGGAGCTGTTCAAATGGAGGCCTGAGCTGCCAAAACTTTGTTATTTGCATAAATGGCAACGTGAATGGGTTATTCTGATCAAATCTGTTTAACTTTTGGAGAAATTGGCAATGGAAGGTATTCTGTCGCTGTCACTGTGCAATGGTGTCATTCTGTTTGTGGCTTCATAGGGACAATGGCAGCGGAGAAGTCAAGGAAAAGCAGGAAGGTCAAGGATGCATCTGCGGAGCCTCTTTGTTCATTATGTATTTCTATCACACGTGGTTTCCATTCGCGGATCGCGCCGCTCCCGGGACCCCCAGAGGATAAGACAAGGGAACCGGTGCTCTGAGCACCAAGGCTATTTTTATTTGTGTGCATGGCAAGGTGACGCGGCGGCTGCAGGCCGAGGTTCAGCCGTCCCCGACACACAGAATTGGATATTAAGGTGGAATTAGAAGCTTGAGTCTGAGGCGGTCCCTTGCGAGGGATGCATTCAGGATGGCATTATGACTTTCCAACTGCTTTTGCAGAGAGCAGCAAGGGGAGATGGAGGAGCCGTTTTGGGGCCAACCCTCAGCCCCCGAGTAGCCCTCTATGAGTGGATTATGAATTGTTTGTTTCCCCAAATCAAATTCTCTTCCTGTCGTTTCTTTTTTTTCCAGTGGCACGTTCGCCACTGGACATTCCTAAGAGCTTTTTTTCTCCCCTTCACAAAGCTTTGTGGCACCCCATCGGCTCAGGCACGCAAGCCCCACCCTGCGTTAGCACTGTGGCATCCATTCCTTCTGTGACCAAGGCAGACTCCTATGTTATCAGCATCACCTCACCTGCAAGTGAGGAGCAGACAAGGCCTTCTCTCATTATTTTAAAACAATTGAACATGATCAAATATCACAGTAATATATAAATGTTCCCTTCCTTCCCCCTCCCCTCCCCTCCCCTCCCCTCCCCTCCCCTCCCCTCCCCTCCCCTCCCCTCCCCTCCCCTCCCCTCCCCTCCCCTCCCCTCCCCTCCCCTCCTTTCCCTTTTCTTTCTTTTCTTTTCTTTTCCTTCAATAGAGACAGGGTATCGCTCTGCTGCCGAGGTTGGAGTACAGTGGTAGGAACATAGCTCACTGCAGCCTCCTGGGCTCAAGCGATTCTCCTGCCTCAGCCTCCCAAGTGTCAGGGACTGCAGGTGCGTGCCCCCACTCCTGGATAGTTTTTAAATTATTTATTTATTTTTTCTAGAGACGAGGTGTCACCATGTTGCCCAGGCTGCTCTTGAACTCCTAGGTTCAAGCAATCCTTCAGCCTCAGCCTCCCAAAGTGTTGGGATTACAGGCATGAGCTACTGCATCCAGCCATAAATATATTCTATTTGTGAACATTTCAAAGATCACAGATAAGGCTTCATGCTGTCCCCACTCCTCCCAGCTCAACTACTGTTATTATCATTTGGCTTTCTTGATTCAAGACCTTCTACTACAGTTTTACGTAATACCATATTTCATAGATTCTAAGACATTAACAGTTCTGAAATCAAGATGCATCTTTCAACTAGTGGCTTGTCATGGTTTAATTCACAGTGTTTTTTGTTTTCCTTTTTCAGTGTTTTATAAACTAATGGTGCATTTTACCATCCACAGAGTCTTATGTTCAGTGAAATATAGTGTTATGTGTAGCCATAGAAATGATGTCGTATTGATTTTTGATTAAAAAGTGAATGATACCATATTGGATTTATCATTCTGCAACTTGCTTTTTTCTGTTTAGTACTAGGCCTGAGAGAGCTTCTCACGTCAGTGGATACATCTCCCTACTCCACGTTAACTGCTGTGAGGCGTTGCGTAGCGTGGATGCCCCTGCTTTATGCAGGCGAGCCCCAGCGGTGGGCATGTAGGGTGCCTCAGTTGTTTGCTATAGTAAACATTCTTATACATGTCTCCCTGCAGGAACACTTTTTTCCGTGGTTGATGAGGAGAAGGGGCATCGCTGTGCCCAGCGTCTATGGCATTCTGTTTCCTTCATTCTAACTGTTCTGTTCCATTGCATCCCATTTCATCCACCCACCCTACTCATCCCATCCCACCCCTCTCATTCCATCCTATCCTGTCCCATTGCACCCCACTCCACTAGTACCGAGTTGGTTTTACATACTGTGCCAGTTTTGGGTCTTGAGGGGCCCACAGAGGGGAGTTAGTACCTGCCTACCCAGCAGCTTCTCGTGCAGCTGGGAGAGAAACTCTGAAATGAGACTTGGATCAGAGCCCCATGTCCCCAAGTGAAGCCAGCAGATGGGGCACAGGGGTTGTATGGTGCTGAGGGAGACATTGCAGCCTCATTTTACATTCATTGCTGGTCCTCCCAGGCTGCCAAGCCCCTTGGGAATAAAAGAGTGCCTTAGACTGCCACGTGTTGTCACCTCTCAACAGTTATAGGGCATAAAGGAGAATCTTCCCCAGGTGGGTTCCTTAAGGCTAGACACGTGTTTGGCTTGCTGTGGAGGTCCCCTCTGTTGTTTTCCCACCATTAAAAACCACCTGTAATTGTCATTCTGGTGGCACCTGGCTGCTCTGCATGGAGGTGCTATGCCATCTCACCAGGATGGAGAGGATGGAGAGGGTGGAGGGGATGGAGGAGGTGGAGAGGATGGAGAGGACAGAGAGTGTGGAGAGGATGGGGGGTTGGAGAGGATGAAGAGGATGGAGGGGGTGGAGAGGACGGAGGGGTTGGAGGGGTGGAGGGGATAGAGGGGGTAGAGAGGATGGAGAGGATGGAGGGGGTGGAGAGGATGGAGAGGACAGAGGGCTTGGGGAGGATGGAGGGGGTGGAGAGGATGGAGGGGGTAGAGAGGATTGAGGGGGTGGAGAGGATGGAGAGGACGGAGAGGATGGAGAGGATGGGGGGTTGGAGAGGGTGAAGAAGATAGAGGGGGTGGAGTGGGTGGAGAGGATGGAGAGGGTGGAGAGGATGGAGGGGGTGGAAGGGGTGGAGAGGATGAACGGGGTGGAGGGGGTGGAGAGGATGGGGGGGTGGAAATGATAAGGGGGTGGAGATGATGGAGGGGTTGGAGGGGGTGGAGAGGATGAGGGGGTGGAGAGGATGGGGGGAGTGGAGAGGATGGAGGGGTTGGAGAGGATGGAGGGGATGGAGAGGATGGAGAGGATGGAGGAGGTGGAGAGGATGGAGGAGTTGGAGAGGATGGAGGTGTTCGTGAGGATGGAGGGATTGGTGAGAGGATGGAGAGGATGGAGGAGGTGGAGAGGATGGAGGGGATGGAGAGGATGGAGGAGGTGGAGAGGATGGAGGGGTTGGAGAGGATGGAGGGGATGGAGAGGATGGAGAGGATGGAGGAGGTGAAGAGGATGGAGGGAGTGGAGAGGATAGAGGGGGTGGAGAGGATGGAGGGGTTGGCGAGGATGGAGAGGATGGAGGGGGTGGAGAGGATGGAGGGGGTGGAGAGGATGAGGGGGTGGAAAGGATGGAGGGGTGGAGAGGATGGAGAGGATGGAGGAGGTGGAGAGGATGGAGGGGGTGGAGAGGATGGAGGGGATGGAGAGGATGGAGGGGATGGAGAGGATGGAGGGGATGGAGGAGGTGGAGAGGATGGAGGGGTTGGAGAGGATGGAGGGAGTGGAGAGAATGGAGGGGGTGGAGAGGATGGAGAGGATGGAGGTGGAGAGGATGGAGGGAGTGGAGAGGATAGAGGGGGTGGAGAGGATGGAGGGGTTGGCGAGGATGGAGAGGTTGGAGGAGGTGGAGAGGATGGAGGGGTTGGAGAGGATGGAGGGGATGGAGAGGATGGAGAGGATGGAGGAGGTGAAGAGGATGGAGGGAGTGGAGAGGATAGAGGGGGTGGAGAGGATGGAGGGGTTGGTGAGGATGGAGAGGATGGAGGGGGTGGAGAGGATGGAGGGGTTCGAGAGGATGGAGGGGGTGGAGAGGATGAGGGGGTGGAAAGGATGGAGGGGTGGAGAGGATGGAGAGGATGGAGAGGATGGAGGAGGTGGAGAGGATGGAGGGGGTGGAGAGGACGGAGGGGATGGAGAGGATGGAGGGGATGGAGGGGATGGAGGAGGTGGAGAGGATGGAGGGGTTGGAGAGGATGGAGGGAGTGGAGAGGATGGAGGGGGTGGAGAGGATGGAGAGGATGGAGGAGGTGGAGAGGATGGAGGGGTTGGTGAGGATGGAGAGGATGGAGGAGGTGGAGAGGATAGAGGGGGTGGAGAGGATGAGGGGGTGGAGCCTTCCTCACCACTTCTGCTGCCTGGTGACCTTTGAGCAGAAAGTGCCAGAGTCTATCCTGGAGTGGCTTCAGGCAGTGCTTCTCAGGCCCTTAGGTCCTTATGATCACTTGGAGTCTTGTGGAAATGCAGTTCCACTTGGACAGACCTGGGGTGGTGAAGAGTCTACATTTCTTACAAACTCCCAGGGGCTACAGATGCTACTGAACTTAAGTAGCAGGACTCTAGGAAGGATAGGCCAACTATGTAGGCAGGGAGGACCTGGGGAGTGTGGAAGAAGAGTTTTGGTTGAGAGCTGAGTTTTTCTAGGGTCCAAAGCTGGACATGACGAGCAGGTCATCTCTTCAGACTATCAATGATGATGATGATGATGAGGATTTGCACTTTTGGCTTGCTGTTCTCCAGCAACTGTGTGCAATTCAAGGGCGAGTTTCTTGATTTATTTTCAGCTGAAAGATTTGTGCTAGAGTCTCCACTGTGGTGTGGCATGGAGCTGAGGAACAGTTCTGAAGATTATTCCTTCCTTGTTTGGCAAGACATCCAGCATCCTTGGCATTGCCCACTAGATGCCAGTAGCAACCTCCCTGATTACTGTGGCTGCCTCAGTCTGCTCTGGCTGCTATAACAAAATACCCGAGACCGATGTGTAATTTACACACAACAGAAATGTATTGCTCATAGTCCTGGAGGCTGGGAAGTCCAAGATCAACGTGCCAGGAGATTCGGTGTCTGGTGAGGGCCCACTACTCATAGATGAAGCTTTCTATGTGCCCTCTGGTGCCAGAGCAAAAAGAGACTCACAAGCTCCCTTGGGGCTCTTTTATAAGGAAACCCATCCCACTCATGGGGATGGCACCCTCATGATCTAATCACCCAAAGGCCTTACCCTTTACTACCATCACCTTGGTTAGGTTTCAGCATACAAATTTTGGAGGAACATCAACATTCAGACAAGAGCAGTGGCACTTGAAAAATGCTCCTGAAGGGTGGTGCTGCCCTGGCTGAGAGTTGTTGAACTAGATGTACCCCCTGTTGAGGGCAGGGACCATGGTGTAGTTTCTATATCCTGAGTGGCTGGCATCGTGCCTGGCATGGTATAGGAACTTGATAAACGTGTCTTGCATCAAAGAAAGGCAGCCTCTTGGGCACTAAGAGGATGTCATTGTGAAAAACCCCTGCTTCAGGAGTCAGATTTGTGCCTCTGCTACACCCAGCCGCGTTGGCACCTGCTGAGGATGGCAGCGTCCTGACCTGGAAGGATGGTTGGGGAAGACGAGAGGCAGGAAATAATGGTGCCTTCTGAAGTCAGCTCTGTTTCCTTGGCTTTCCCCTAGGGCTCTGAACCTCCGTTTTCTTATAAAAAGGCTGCTGAATGTTTGAGTTTTCCACACATCTGTTGGTTTTTGGGCCGAGCTGCTGAAGCATACGGCCTGTCTTGTTCATTCTTATGTCCTCGGGCCCTGACACATAGTAGGTGTCTTGTGAATGTTTGCTGAAAGAACTATTTGAATTCCTTAGGGAAGCTGGCTCTTCCTAGGAGCTCAGCAATGGATCCTTCGGTTTCACTGAAGACTGAGTTTGTAATGTGAATCCTTACCCCTCCATTTATTCATGAAGTTATTAGTTCATTCATTCATTCATTCATTCATTCATTCATTCATTCATTCATTCAACAAATATTAACTGAGCACTTGCTATGTCCCAGGCCCTGTGCTGAAGCAGGAGGAGGCAGGCTTTGTTCTTACCCTGGAGCTAAGGGTGTGCTGGGGTGAACAGACATTAGTCCAAGAGTCAGACAAGCAGTGGGAAAATGACAGCCTAATAAATGCTTCTAGCAGAAGGTGTGTCCATGGCCTGTGAAAGGCTGTGAGGTAGCCCGTGTCGGATCTGCATGGTCATGGGCAATGGAGGATGGCAGGGAGTGTCCCTGAGGGGGTGGAGTTGGAGCTAAGATCTGCAAGGAAGAGCTGGGCATGGTGGCTCATGTCTATAATCCCAGAACTTTGGGAGGCCGAGATAGGCGGGTCAGAGTTGGAGACCAGCCTTGCCAACATGGTGAAACCCTGTCTCTACTAAAAATACAAGAATTAGCTGGGTGTGGTTGTGCGTGCTTGTAATCCCAGTTACTCAGGAGGCTGAGGCAGGAGAATTGCTTGAACCTGGGAGGCAGAGGTTGTGGTGAGTTGAGATTGTACCATTGTACTACTTGGGAGACAGAGCCAGCCTCTCTATATAAAAAAAAAAAATCTGCAAATCTATAAGGAAGTGCTTAGGGCACTAATATTTTTTCTAAGCATTAGAGGATGAATAAGTAAATTTTATTAAGGCTTTTAAATAGTTGTTTTATAATTTAGTGTTTTTTATTTTGGATTATGAGTAAGGTAAGTGCTTTTTTTTTTTTGATATGGATTCTCACTCTGTTGCCCAGGTTGGAGTGCAGTGGTGTGATCTTGGCTCACTACAACCTGTCTCCTGGATTCAAGCAGTTCTCCTGCCTCAGCCTCCCAAATAGCTGGGATTACAGGTGTACACCGCCATGCCCAGCTAATTCTGTTGTATTTTTAGTAGAGATGGGGTTTCATCATGTTGGCCAGGCTGGTTTTGAACTCCTGACCTCAGGCGATCCACCTACCTTGGCTTCCCAAAGTGCTGGGATTATCTGTGTGAGCCACGGCGCCTGGCAAATGCTCCTTTGTGTATATAGGGTCTCCCCATGTCTTGGCCCTGGGTCTGAGATGTGTAAGAGGTAAGTGGGTGGAGGCTAGCGAGGAGAGTGCTGCAGACAGTGGGGAGAGCACGTGCAAAGGCCCTGGGGAAGCAGAGGCAACACAGGGAGTGGGGAGATTGGCAGGGACAGGGGTAGGTACCCAGGGAGCGGTGAGATAAGGGCATGGCATGGGGCTGGGGCCAGATCACACAGGGCCTTGCATGCCATGGAAAGGGATGGCGATTTTATTCTAAGCCCATTGGGAAGCCATTGGAAAAGGTGAGCCAAAGGGTGACATGATCTGATGTGTGTTTGTAACAGATCCCTCGGCTGCTGTGGAGAGCACAGGCAGGTGTGTGGGTTGTCCTGGGGGTTTGTTTATAGGTTTCTCCTTCCTGGCTGGCAGTTATGGGTCCTGGGACCACCTGCCATGTGAGGCCAAAGGTGCCCTTGGGTCATCGGTACCCAGGACCATTATCTCACTCTCGTCTGGGTTTCTGGACTTTCTCTTTTCTTTCTGGGTCAGGCAAACCTGGCCTTTGAAGCCAGATGGAGACAGAAGACCTTCGGGTGATGTTTAGATTTTTAAGTCACTGTGAATCTCACTGAAGTGACCTATTTTTCTTCCATGTTGCTCTTGTATTTTTTATGAATGGATGATAAAAAATGTGGCAGGGTCATTTGTTTTAATTTCCTTCTGACACCTGGATTCTGCGTTTGGTGGCAGCCATCCCACCAGTGGCTGGAAGTCTGCCTCCAGGCAGTGGGGTGGCCCTGGGCCCAGCTCACACCTGGCTCTGTTGTGGATGGTGGGGCAGCATGCCCTGGCCCCCATAAGGCAGCGAACCCCCTTTAGAGCATAGGACTGGAGGGTCAGTGCTGGTGCCCAGGGATGGGACTGGTTCTAGTGTGTCTGTCTAATCAGCCAGGCAGCTGGTTGGGGTGAGAACTTGAAGCCTCTATCCTTCTGGGACTACAGTCCTGCCCATATTATGGAGGGTCCAATTGTTAGATGGAAACTAGTTCTTCAGGTCAAACTGGCCTCACCTTTGATGGGGAGTGGTGAGGGGTCAGTTCTGAGAGATGACAGCCTCCAATGCCCATGAAACCAAAATTCCCCTTTTTTCCTAGGGTGGCCATTCATGGTTATGTCTATCCCTGTTTTCCAGGCTGAATCACCACTCTCCACCTTGCCCTTGCCCTTGAAGTATATGGTGCCCTTGCCCACGCTGTTCTCCCTGCATGGGACACCACCCTGCAGTGTGCTTCCCTGTAAAGCCACTCTGCCCTCGGGTCTTCCCAGCAGCCTTCCCTGACCTCTACACAGATGGTCGTCCACGTGCCTTCTCTGGGGCTCTCAGGAGCACTGGAGCACTTGGACACTCCCTTGTTTCTCAAAATACATTTTTCTTGTTTTATGTTTGCTATATAAACTTACTGTGGGGCTGGGCGCAGTGGCTCATACCTGTAATCCCAGCACTTTGAGATGCCAAGGTGGGTGGGCAGATCACAAGGTCAGGAGTTTGAGACCAGCCCAGCCAACATGGCAAAACCCTGTCTTTACTAAAAAGACAAAAATTAGCTGGGCGTGGTGGCGGGCACCTGTAATCCCAGCTACTTGGGAGGCTGAGGCAGGAGAATTGCTTGAACCTGGGAGGTGTAGGTTGCAGTGAGCCTAGATTGCGCCACTGCATTGCAGCCTGGGCCATGAGAGTGAAACTCCATCTCAAAATAATAATAATAAGATCAACTCACTGTGGAAAGTCTATTAAGTAAAGAGAAGTGAAAAGAGGAAAATGAAGTTATAACGTGGAGATCCAGAGAGTCGTTTTGGCATTCGTCTGTCCACATTCTCATTCTGCAATCTGCTTTGTTTTTGTTTACCTGTAGGTTGTAAACAGCGTATCACATTATTTAATATTGTCCGAAGGCCTCCTTTTAATCAGCTTCATAGTGTTCCATTGTGAGGCTGTGCTTGGGTGTGTGTTACAGCACCCTATAGTCAGACAGGGGGCATGCCCTGTCCCAGTGATCGCCTTGCTGTGACCACGGGCATGCTTTGTGAAGGGCTGAGGCCTTGACTTTGTTGAATAAATGAATTCTCCTGCATTCTTATCTGCCTCCTGATGTACCAGATAAGCCTGTATTTAAGGCCTTCTTCTTCTCCCATCCCAGGTGCCTTCCCACCTTTTTCCCAGAAAGAAGACCTGACATCTTACTCTGCTATCATTTAACCTTTAAAAGTGCAGGCCAATAGCGCAGGTGGCGAAGAGACTAGAAGGGCTGGGCAGGTGTGGGTGCACGGGGTGGCCTCCTGGAGGTGGCAGTGTTGGCACCAGCTCATAAGTGGCTTCCAGGCCAGAAGGGAGCCCAGCTAGGTGGGCTGCTGATGAGCAGGAGGGACTCCAGTTGGAAGTGGAGGTCCCTTGAAGCTGGGAACTTTTCATGCCTGGTTCTAAGCTCTAGCAGCCATATTTGAAGGCCCACAGTGCAGCCGAGGTGGCGTTGTGGTCTTTGGATGTCTGGTGTGTGTGCGCTTTGCACAGCGGTTACATGGGAGTGGAATTCTGTCCTGTGTGTGTAATGAGACACAAACCTTCATACTTCCTCCAGACCTATTGGAAGCTGGGAACAAAGCCTTCATTTCTTCAAGCATGCATGAAGGGATGCTTGTTCACTGCATCTTCCTCCGCATCAGGCTCCGTGATGATTCCTGCCCTCACTGAGCTCAGAGTCTTGCGGGTGAGGGTACAGCCATCCCAGTTTGCTCATGACTTACTGACTAATGGGTGTCCCCGTATGTAGCATTTTTAGGTCTAAAATTGGGAAAGTCCTAGACAAATTGAGACAAGTCACTGGGTTACTGTCATCTAAGGAGAAAGTGGTGAGAACGCTGCGGGCAGGACTGAGGGACCCAGAGGATGGAAGACGTATCTGGATTTCTGGTTACAGGTGTGGCAAGTTTAGTGGGAGTTTTCGAGGAGTGTCATGGAGTGGGGTTGAGATCCCTAGAAGGGGTT
Organism: Callithrix jacchus; assembly: GCF_049354715.1. Taxonomy (NCBI): domain Eukaryota; kingdom Metazoa; phylum Chordata; class Mammalia; order Primates; family Cebidae; genus Callithrix; species Callithrix jacchus. The sequence goes on along the minus strand of NC_133521.1, from coordinate 7,489,576 downwards.
CTAGCGAAGATTCTTCCCTTCTCCTTTTCAGTTCTTCATGCTCTTGCTCCTGTGTTCCCCCTCTGGCCATGGTGTAGCCAAGGTGTTTCAGAGGGAAAGTGGATCCCTGGGACCTGGACTCAGTCACCCTTTCTGCGTCCAGGCCCTCTTTGAAGAACAGGGTTCCCCAAAGTCTGCTCTGAAGGGGAAACCCGCCCTTCCTCCCTGGCACCGAATAGCGTCTACTGGGGTAGACTTCAGTAGCTTCATTCATGGCCTGGGTGCATCACTCATCCATTTCTTCACTCACCTCTTCACTCAACTCAGGGCTCCTGTTCATCTCTTACTTGCAAAGCACTGGGCTGGGCACAAGCTGGTGATGCATTGGGTTCAGGGCGGGGCATAGAGGAACTGGGAGATAAACAACCCCTGCCAGCCTAGTGAGTTGGGGCGACCTAGGAGCCAGCCAGCTCCAGAAGCCTTAGCGGCATCTCACCCAGGCAGCCAGTAGGAAGGAATCCATAACGTCATCAGAACCGGATCCACCCCTGCTGGGTCAGCCCCAGGCTGACCCCAGGGGGCTGCCCTGCTGGGCGCCTCTCTAGAGCCTTTGTACCTAGAAGTCTGTCAGGGACCTTGGGAGAGTAGAATCATGCACCCTTCTCTAGGAAGAGCCATTTGTCCATTGAAATGCAATTTTCTCCTGAAAGGACGAAAAAGACAAGAAGGGCCACCAGGGTGAGGATGGGATTTAGGTCCCAGCTCCAGAGTAAGTAAATACCCAGCATTCAGGTACAGTCTTTGAAAACTGTAGGGCTGGGTGGATGGTTTCCCTGCCCCAGGAAACCCCCACTCCATCCCTGATTCTAAATGCCGTGTGCCTCTGCTCATGTACCCCAAAACCTATAATCCAATAAAAAATTAAAAAAAAAAATAAAAAAATAAATAAATGCCGTGTGCCTAAAAATTAAATTGAGTCAGAAATGATTTTAACTTCATGTGCTTTAAAAAAATTCAGTGAAGGAAAACCCCAAGCTGACGTCATGGATAGAGTACAGTTCAAAGAGAATAAATTTTTTCAAAAAAAGAAATTTCTAGAGGAGATTTCTTTGTGTGTTCCAGAGGCCACAACGTGGTTGAGCAGGTCGCCTCCCTTGTCCTGATGCACCTGTGGGGAAGTCCTAGCAGCAACTGCAGAGCCCAGAAGGGAGGAGGGCCCAGCGCTGGAATGAGGGCGTGTGCATGCTTGCGCGAGAGTGTGTTGCTGCATGTGTTCGTATCAACACATGCACACATTTATCAAATTACATCTGCTTTTACCTTTAAAATTTTATGAACATGAGCATATGGTGCATTATCCTGCCATGGAGTGTGTGTGTGTGTGCGTGCGCGCGTGTGCGTGTGTGTGCACAGGCAGGTCTGCTTGGCACTCACTCCTCCAGCACACATGGGTCTGTGGAAACTCCTTTGCAGATGAGAACCTGGAAGTGTGTGGGGCTGTGGGTGAGCCAGCCTCCCCAGGGCCCCAGCCTGGCCCTTGGCCCACCAGGCCATGAATACATTTCCATCCATCTCTGGCCCCCATCACCTAGGCAGCTAATTCCTCGGAGCCTCTCAGCCTTATTAAAGTCACAGATCACTTTCTTGAGCTTAACGCTGTCAAGACGAAGCGTGCCCCTTGTTCCGACCCCCTCCCGCCATCCAGCCTCTCCTCAAGGGCTGGGGGTGGAGATGAGGGTCCTGCCAGCCCCCCGCTCCTGCCCTTTCCCCTCCTCGATTTGATCTGCACGACGCCTTGCAGTGATCAGTGAGGTCACCTCAAGATTCCTTCAGTAAAGCCCTTGGCAGGGATACAAGGGCCATCACAGCTGTGCTGCACAAACCAGCTTCCAAAGGCGAGGATGGGGCTGGCCCATTCGAAGTGACTCCTCGGCGGAGGGGTGCAAGGCTCGCTGCTGATTTGGAGAACACTTCTCCCGTCCCCGGCTGCCTTGGCCTCCCCTGTTATGAAATATGGATGGTACCGGTTCCAGCGTTTGGAGACTCGCTGGCAGTGTGAGCGTCTCCAAAGGCCCGCCTTGTGCATGCACCTAAACACTTCACTGAGCAATCTGTCAACATGTCAGCAACACATGTTTTGTAAAAAGCTTCCAGTGGGAGTAATGACTCCCACCAGGACTTCCAAAATGCTTTGAATTCAGCAGATTTCTATTGCGGGCATCCCCTGGGGTGCCTTTTACAATGCCTACATTTCAGAAATTTGAGCCACAGACCCCTGGGGGTTTCCTTTCATAATGCCTCAAAATGTAGGGTTATATTGTTGGAAGTCCCCATGGGGTCTTTATTAATACCTGAATTCTGAGGAACTGGAAATTACACAGGGCACTGCAGGGGCCCAGATCCACACCAGGAAGAAGAGAAAAACTCTGTGGGGAGATTTTTTTTCTTCATGCAAGAGTGAAAGAGAAGAATTTGCTAAAGGACAAAATTGAGTGTGTTTGAGCTTCCTTCATTTAATCTGCCTTCTAGAACGCTACAGTAAATTCTGCAATGGGGAAGGGGGGAAATGACTTTTCTATTTTTAAATCTCACTTTGATATTTTAGGGGCCAGAGTATGCTCTCTTTACACACCCAGTGTCGAGGGGGTATTGTTTAAAAATAAATTATTTTTCTTTTTGGTAATTGAAAACACCTCTGCCGTGCCCCTCTCCCGGGTCTCCCCTCTTCCTTAGAGCTGTTAAGCTCCTGTAGCGCGCTGCTGTCTCATTATCATTAACCATTTGGGGTCGGTTTGAGATATTGGCCCACTTGCTCCCCTCCCCTCCCCTCTACTCCTCTGCCCTCCCCTCTGCGCATTAAAGATGAGAAAATCAACCTTGGAGATGGTCCAATCTCCCGTGCGAACTGGTTTCAAACCCTTGCTGCCGGTTGGGGCCATCAGAATAGGAAATATCAAGGCTGCCTGCTACTTTTTTTGCAAGCATTTTGCTGCTGAAGTCTTGAAAAGACAGAGGGGTGCCTTCCTGTCCCCCACCCTACACACACACGTGCCCATGCACGCACACGCACACACACCAGTTTCCACGGGTGACTCATCTCAGCCTCTACCACCTGCATAGTCACCTTCGGTTCTGTTTTTTTAAAAGTTACAAGACTTAAAAATGTTAAGCCTTAGGGTTAATTTAAGCTGCCTTTTTTCCTTCTAAATCTGGCACTTACTAGCTTGCTGAAAAGAGACCTCTCTATTTCTATTACAATCTCATTGACTGGGACAAGAAAATAACATTGAGAGAGCTAACTTACAGCAGCCAAGGCCAAGAAATTCTAAGTTGCTGATAAGACCCTCCTCCCTTTTCCTCCCTCCTCCCTCCTCCCTCCTCCCTCCTCTCTCCTCTCTCCTCCCTCCTCCTGCCTCCTGCCTCCTGCCTCCTCCCTCCTCCCTCATCCTGCCTCCTCCCTCCTTTCTGCCAGAGTGACTGGATCACACAGGGGATTCTGGAACTCACATTTTCCCCCCTTGGTGAGACTCCCAGACGGTGTTCAACCATCTGTGGTCCCGTGGGCCCAGCAGAGGGGGCCTGAGGAGGGGGGTTTGCCCATCAGGAGCTGGTTGGGTCAGATGCTCACAGAGATCCTCTGCACCCACCCCGAGCAGGCTGATTAATTAAGCAATTGCATCATTGATTCAAGGTTTGTGATTTGGTGCCAGGGCGCTGGCGGCTGCGTTCCTGAGCATTGCTTCCCCTCCCTGGGCTGTGAGTTGCAGGATCCCTTTCCTTTCTCCAGCCTGATTTTCCTCCCGGGTGCCAACCCTGGAAGTTCCGCCAGGAAAGGAACAGCCCCCTTGCATTCCAGCTGCCCCTCCGCCCCAGTCAGGAAGCACTGTGCCTCCTGGGGTGTCGTGATGGGTGGGGCTGTGGGCCCTGAGCAGACCTCAGGAGGGGACTTTTCTGCTCCCAGCAGGCCCTGTGGGCTTCAGCAGGGGCTCGGAGACAGAGAGGGCAGGGAGCCCTGTGGCGCTGATTTGACATTTTTAGCTGAAGACCTTTGTTCAGACCAATTTCCAAGTAGCTTGGGGTTGGAGTGTGTTCTGCTTTTTTTTTTTTTTTTCCTTTTTTTCTTCTTTTTTTGAAATCCTGGGCCTCTTTTTCCTTTTTCTTTCAAAGCGATGAAATAGAATTTGACCCTGGGAATCCCATTCTTGCCATCTCTTTCCCCAAGCCACCCTCTTCTGCTTGACCAAGGAGGCCTGGATTTCCCGGCAGCCTCTGGGGCTCAGATGGTCTTTGGCTTTGAAACCCTGCTTCCAGCCCAGCCCCTCGATCCTGTCTTCTGAGGGCTGCAGACTCCCCTGGGAGGCTGATATCCTGGCCTGGGGCCCTGGCTCGGGAGCTGCTGTGGGGTGGGGTCCACTGTTTTCCTGTCCTCCTCCCTCTTGGAGACTTTGGCCCTCACTTGGCCTCAGGGTCAGTGGGTGGAAGAGCCATAAGATAAAAATTTAGCCCACTTCCCAAGAACACAGACTTTTCCAAAGGAGGCCCAAACCAGGCAGCCAGAGCCCCTTCAGTTTTCATCCAGTGGGGGTGGCATGGTAAGAGCACTCAAAAATAAGTCAAAACCAAAAACACCAAAACAATGAAAAGCCAGACAATAAAAATTTCCTTTCCCTTGTGAGCCTCAAAGTAAACAATGAAGATAACACCTTTGGGAAAGAGGGCGCGACAAACTTAGATTCATTTGAAAACCCATCCTATTTGCCAAATCAGATGGTAAACCTCCTTCTAGCATCAAAATCCATGCGGTTCCAGGGAAGAACGGGGGTGGGGGAGCGATGTTGGGGGAGCCCTGGAGCCCCCAAACAGATGTCCAGGGTGGTGAGGCCAGAAAGCCTCCACAGAGCAGTGATTTATTTTATTTTTTAGACGATGTTTTGGCCACATTTATTTATTTATTTCCAAAGGGCTATTTTTGGCGTCTGCCTGGGCTCCTTTGTAGCAAAGCCCCCTTTTCTAGAATTTCCTTTCCTTTATTAGAGTTACAGCTCAGCTTTGTGCGGCCCCCGGGGGAGCCGGCCAGCCGCTGGCAATTTCTCTCAGACACCCAATTACCCCCTGACGTCAGTGCCGCCTCGCCCAGCTCCCCTGGGTGCTTCCATTTTTCCCTTTGTAACACTAATAGCTGACTAGCTAAGTGCCTGTCGGCTCCTTGGCAGAGGAGTTGATTGTGTTTTCGGCTGGATACTAAATCCAAAAACTATGTAAAAATGTCAATAGGTGAGTGCACATTGATTTTGGTTAGTCACAGTGATATTTGAGCCCCTTCGGGGACTCTGTCTGGGGAAGTATTTTACAAGAAAGATAATATAACAGAAAATTACTGGAGCTCCGCGGGTCTCTGGTGGGTTTCTTAGGGGCCTGCTAAATTGCTGTAGAGTCAACAAATGCTTTATTAATCTAAATTTGTGGTTTTGTTCTTTCTTCTCTTCAGAAGGTTGGAGTTTTAATGACGCAGGCGGCTCCGGCAGCCAGGCTGGGCGGCGCGGCCTGCACCTTGGCTGATGGGCTGGGGTACCCTGGCTGGTAATGAACTCTCAGAGGGCAGGGCGGCTGTGTTCCCAGCCGGCTTCCTGGGGAATGTGGAGCAGGCGCTGGGCCCACCGCTTGCCAGGCCGAGGTCTGTGCTAGCAGATAAAGTGAGGGGCTGAGGGCCTGGAACAGCTGTGGCGGGCCAGGCTGACTGGGAGAGGCTGATAAGAGCCCAGAAGGAGCCCAGGCGGGCGGCGTGGCAGCACCAGAAATCTGACGGGGTATCACGACTGGCAAAGAAAGTTAAACACGGCCGGATCCGGGGGATGGTTGGCGGACCTGCGGAGAAAGATAATGGTAATTGATGGAATCAAAGTCACAGCACAGCCTTGTGTTTTCTTGGCAATTAATTCCCCCACCCGTCTCCAGTTTCTAACCCCCTGGCATTCTTAGAGCCCAGGATGCCCCGTGAGCAGGCTGCACACTCAGATAATCAGCACATGCCCTCCTTGCTTTGGGGGTGGGAGCAAAGGAGATGCAGCCAAGAAAAGACACAATTAGAGACCTGGGTTAAAAAAAACGTTGCAAACAAATCAGAAAAAGAAGACCCCACTGAAAAGTTAAGGATGTGTCACTCCGGGAGCTCATCTGATCTTGCTCTGGAAGGGAAGGAGGAAAATCGATGTCTTTGTAAGAGTGCCGCATTCTGTGTCTCCTGGCTGGGCAGGACAGTGTGGAGTCAGGCCAGTCCCTGCACACACACGTGTGCCCCCGCCAGATGCTGCTTTGGGGGGGAGGCGGTGTAATGGGACAGCGGTTCATGCCACAGACCGATGTGCCCACCTCTTCCTGTGCGTCCTCCTGTCCCCTCTGCCTTTTGTCCCTTGACAGGCATTGCTACCGGACAATGGGCTAACCAGGCTGATTCGAGTCGCTGCGGGCTCATGCCGCCTGCCTACACTGTAGGTGAGGCTTTCAGCCGGGCTTTTGTTGAGTCACCGACAACGTGCACACGCTGGGACACACCTGCTTGCAGAAACACGCGTGAACACAGAACTCCAGCACTCCCGCCCATCCCACTGCATGGCCCGGGGTGCTGCTTCCTGGGCCAGTCCAGTCATGCCCCAGGGAGCCCCTGTGTTGGCTCCAGGATCTTAAGCAAATAAAACACTCTAAAAAATTTCCCCAGAGCCTTTTGAAATTAAAATGAGTACGCTGTAAAACTGCGTGTCAGTCCGGTGTGCGAGATGCAGGCCTCCAAATAACTGAAGTTGTATGAAGGAAGTGATTAGGAGGCCTTTTAGGTGGTTCTACCTGGTGCTCGGCCTGAACTCTGGGAGCCTACTTAGGAGGTAATTAGCATTTTGGAGTGAGCCCTCCTGTTGGAAGGAGACGTGATAAGCCAGAGGGACTTTTAAAAAACATCATGAGCTTGTCCCTTGCACAGAATTCCTGGCTGTCTCTCTTTCTGGGAGCTGCTCTGCTCCCAGCCCATCTCTGGCTAAGTGACATCTGTTCTGTACCCAGAAACCAGGAGACAGAGAGAGCCGGTGGGGCAGGGACTTAGAGGCTTCTGACATATTCTGACCTGTCTACTCCATCCCACCTTGGTGAGAGGCTGAAATGAGCCTTGTTTGGAAGCAAGGTCCTGAGCCCTGGGGAATTCTGGAAGGTCGAGGGAAGGTGTGGGCCAGCCCCTCACCAGCCAGCCTCCTCCCCCACGATGGACTACATTCCTGTGTCAGCCCTCCAGCGGTTCCCTGTGAGCTTTGTCTCCTTGACAGGGTGGGAGGAAGGAGGGTTTGGAAAGGAGGCCCCCCTGGTGACTTCTGAGCCATCAAAGCCAGCCCCCCTCCTGAAAGGGCTCTGCAGGCTGGCAGCTGTTTTGGGGCCTGGAGAGGAGACAGGGGGCTGGTCCTTTGTCCCTTGGAGGAGCCTCCCGGAGGCCCAGGCCTGCATGGCGGGCAGCCACATTAACCTTCCACCCTGGGTGGGGGGGCTTGCTTGAGGTCAGGCACTTAATGAGGCCAGGTCCCTGGCTGTCCCCTGCCAGGATTCTGGCAACAAAGGCCCAGTCAGGCTGTACAATGAGTGGGAGGTGGCTGGGTGGGGGTGGGTAGGTGCCGTCACAGCCTCTGTAGCCCAGGGTTTCCTTCCAGCCCACCCCATGCTGGGCACTTCAAAGGGGCTAGGGGAGAGGCTAGCCAGGCCAGGCGGGCCTGGGTCTCCTTCTCCCAAAGCCACTGGAGGTAGAAAAACTCCTTGAGAGCAGGGCTGATGAAGCCAGATTTTTGGAATCTGGCGCCATGGGGAGCCCCTGGTATGAGGTCCTTCAATGGCAGCCTGGTTTCACTTTCTTTGTTTGGAGCTAGAGCTCAGTGTGGCCCAATGACTTAAATCAGAGCCTTCTAGCCTTTCATATTAATAATAACAATAATAATAATAATAGTAATATCTCATGTATGAGGATGCATGTCACTGAATTCTGAGCGTGCTCCCTCCACCCCCCCACACCATCTCAATGACTTTTCTACCTGCTTAGTGAGGCTGAGGAGCAGGCATGAGGACCTCTCATTCAAGGGAGACGACAGCAAGGAAAAGAACAGTTCCAGGGCTCTGTGCCTGGCTCTTCTCCCTTCATTCCCCCCTTTGTGGGTTTCCAGAATAACAGTGAGAGTTGGGCATGGGTTCCCATTGTTCAGATGAATCCCCACTGGGGTCAAAGAAGTTGAGTATACCTGCCTGAGATCACACGGCTGGCTCCAGCACTTGCAGACTTTGTGAATTTCCTGAATGTCTCTGTGCTTCAGTTTCCTCATCTATAAAATGGGGATAATAATAGTACCAACCTCAGGGGTGCAGGGAGGATGCATTGGAATAATGTGTGCAAAAGTTTGGAGTGTGCCTGGCATAGAGCAAGCACTCAATAGTAGCTGTTGTCTTTCTTGTACTAAATTGTCTAGTCTGGATTCCAGTCCACACTCTCCAGGCTCCAGAGCCAGTACTCTTTTTGCTTTATGAACAAACAAATAAAAACCTGTAAGGGGCCCAGCAAGGTGGCTCACACCTGTAATCTCAGCACTTTGGGAGGCCAAAGTGGGTGGATCACCTGAGGTCAGGAGGTGGAGACCAGCCTGGCCAACATGGCAAAACTCTGTCTCTACTAAAAATACAAAAATTAGCCGGGTGTGATGTCGCAAACCTATAATTCCAGCTACTCAGGAGGCTGAGGCACAAGAATCACTTGAACCCAGGAGGCAGGGGCTGCAGTGAGCTGAGATTGCGCCACTGTACTCTGGCCTGGGCAACAGAGTGAGACTATGTCTTAAAAAACAAAAACCTGTAAGGTTGCTGAGGGATCCTTCACCTGAGCTGCTCGGTATAGAACTGGGGAACAGAAGCCCAGGGCAGGAAGGGACTGGCTGTGGGTCTCGGGGTGAGTGGGGTATGGGTGTGTGAGCCAGAGGCTCTGAGGGTCACACTCTCACGTCTTCACTAGGTGGACAAGTGTTTGTGAGGCTTGGTCATATTTTGCCTGGTTTCCTTTACTTGCAGAGACACATTTCTTCACATGAAACCAGACCCTGTTTTGTGTGTTCGAAATGCTGACAAGTATTTCCCAAGACTTCCTCAAGATGCCGTTAGGAGTAATACTCCACCCTCACTGTGGCCGGGGGGTGCCTGCCCTGGCCAGGGGCCATCAGAGCCCTACCTGGATGGAGGAGGGCAGGGCCTCCGTTCCTTTCCCTTGGAGGCCAGTGGAATTCTATATGTGGTGTGTCTGTTGCAAGAGAGGAAGGCGTAGGATATTTGACCCTTAGAAGTCTGGGGGTATAATCAATGGGAAAGAAAAGGTATCCCCTGAAGGTAGCTCAGCACGGGGTGGGGGTGTGTGATTCCTGATCCCTGCTTTCAGACGAGCAGAGGTAGGATGCTTTTACCATGTGGTCAAAAAGGGATTCAGGGCTAAAGGCACAAAATAATGTGTGTAGTTAGTTTTACAAATCCAGTTCTACTGCAAGTGCCCCTAGCAACTGGGGGAGTTAATGGGACTCCCTCTGTATCGTTTGGCATGGTGAAGACTCATGCTTTGCTCTGTGCACTCAGTCCGCCACACATCTGATTATTTTTAGAGAGGGCTCTGTGTGCCAGGCCACTGTGCTGGGCACTTGGTGATAGCAAGCTGAATCAGAACAGGTTTTGATCTCCAGGAATTCAGTCCCCACCTCTCTCCCGTCTGTTCCCCCTTCCTACTTCCTCCTTTCCCTTCATCAAATATCTATTAAGCATCCTTATTCCCTATGCTAATAATAGGGGTTCCATAACAATGAGCAGGGCATGGGGAGACCCTTGGACAAATATTGAGAGAGGAGTGTTGCACCTGCAGAGGAGTTTTCGTGAGACTTGGCTCTGGCCTTGGCTTTGACACTGACTGTGAAGCTGACTAAGTTACTGACCTGTCCCGAGCTTTCATTATAAAAGGAGGATGTTGAACTGAGCAGTGATGGCATTGGGCAGGCATCTATCAGTTTCAGGGAATGGAGACGCATCTCAAACTGGCATAAGGATAAACCTTCAGGCCTGGCTGGATCCTTAGGAGTTCATCTGTCTGGTGTTCTTGTCTCTGCTTTCATTTTTGTTGGCTTCATTCTCTGACAGGCTCTTCCTAAAAGAGGGCAAGTTAGTCCCCCTTCCCCCAGTGCCTCCAAGCTCATAGCCACCTTGCTGAGGTAGAGCATCTCTTTCCTGTAGTGTAATGAGATCTCAGGATTCACTGTGATTGGCCTGGATTGGTCATGTATCCATCCTTAAGCCAATCACTGTGGCTGGAGGGTGCAGTGCTACATGGCCAGGCTTGAAGTACCTGAATCACATAGCAGTGGGGGAGTGTTTGCTCAAGGAAGACAGGGCTGGTTTACAGAATGCAGGGATAGATGCTGGCCAGGCTGAAAAGCATGGAGCGTTTCACCACTTATCATGGAGTCATTGATAAGCATCCTTTCAACCTTATTCACGCATAAGATAGGACCAGGAGCCTGATTGTGGGTTCTAATGCCATGTATGCGTCCTTCTTACTGTGTGACATTTAGCAAGTTACTTAACTTTCTGAGCCTCAGTTTCCTCATCTGTAAAATGGAACTAACAATAGCATATACCTCATACTCGCAGGTCCTTTCCATACCCTGCTCATTTCTTTGAACCCCTATTATTAGCATGGGGAATAAAGAAGCTTAGTAGATATTTGATGGATAGAAAGGAGGGAAGTAGGAAAGGGAAGCAGCGGGGAGAAGTAAACGTGTTAATACAAAATTGCTCAGAACAATGCTTGGCATGTAATAAGCACTTAAATAAATGTTAGCAATGATTATTTTCATTTATTCACACATTTATTCATGAATGCTATGGCTCAACCAAGCAGGTGAATACATCATAATTTTTCCTGTTGTGGAACTCACAGAGGCATTCTACAATTGCTTTTCACTTGTTCATTCAAGAAACACCTACTGTGTGCCTGGCACAGTGCTAGGCTAAGCTCAGGACACACAGGTGAAGGAAAGAGCCCCTGTCTTCATGGAGATTTCTGAGGTATCTGCTCAATCTTCATTTCTCATCTCATCACTAGGGACAATATTGTCTTCTGCAGAGAGACTGCCTAGGAAGAGTAGATGTGGGCATGTCAGAAACCGAATGTGGCCCTTTTTCTGGCGTGCAGTGAGTGGGTGGGCATTGGCCTGTCCTTCATGGGCATCCACCCAGGATTGTAGCTTTTCCCCGCCCTACTCCTTGTCCTTTCTCCAGGCTTTCCTGTGCGTGGCCAGTCCCCTGGCTTCTGTGCCTTTAGCAACATGGACGAGGGGACTGCAGGCTTCTCAGTCTCTACCCTGCATGGTGAGGGGAGGCACTGGGGGTCACGCATGGGATAAGGTGCTGGTTCTTGGGTCCAACACCGATTGGGCCTCATTCCCCTGTCCTACCTCAGCTTGGAGACTGAGCCCCCACAGGGGGCTTCCATGCAGGGTCTTGGGCCTGGCTTCAGTCTGGTTTCTCTAGTTTGTTTCCTGGGGCAGACCCTTTGGCTCTGTGCATCGGGGCTGCATGCTAGGGGTCTGGCAGAGAGGAGTAGGGAGGGAGAAAGCCTCATCATTTTCTCCCTTCTAGCCCATGGGAAGAGGTCCTCACATGTGAAGTGCTGTGCATGAGAAATGGGCAGGTCGGGTGTATGGCTCACGCCTGTCATCCCAACACTTTGGGAGGCTGAGGTGGGAAGATTGCTTGAACCCAGGAGTTGGAGAACAGCCTGAGCAACACAGTGAGACAGCTGTCTCCACAAAACAAATTCAAAAATAGGCTGGGCATGGTGGCATTCATCTGTAGATCCAGCTACTCTGGTGGTGAGGTGGGAGGATCTCTTGAGCCTGGGAGGTGGAGGTTGCAGTGGGCTGTGATTGCACCAGTGCACCTCAGCCTGGGCCACAGAGCGAGAGACCCTGTCTCAAAAAAGAAAAGAAAAGAAGAGAGGGGAGGGGAGGGGAGGGGAGAAGGGAAAGTGGAAGGGGAAGGGGAAGGGGAAGGGGAAGGGGAAGGGGAAATGTGGGGTTAGGGCCACAGCTGCCCAGTCCCTCAGCAGCAGGAGGAGGCCAAGTGCCCAGCCCTCGGCTCATAGTCACTGCATGATGGCCCTTCCCTTGTGCAGCCACTCTGCTGATCCTTTCCATGTACCCCATCTTCTATACCCTCAACATCTGTGTTATATGTGAATGTTGAGGATCCTCTATTTTAACCTGTGAGGAAACGGAGACTCAGAGATGTTCAGTAACTTGCTCAGAGTCACCCAGCCAGGATGTGGCGGAGTGTGGAGGCCAACCCACAGCTGTCTGATCACACAGCCCAAGTTCTTGGTCACTTGTACCGTCCCACAGAGTGAATGTTTGCACAGAACCCAGCATCCCCCCAGCTGGGAGGGCACAGAAGGTGGCCGATTTTCTAGCTACAAGTTGGAAACTTGGAGGACCAGAACTTGCCAAGAGGGCTCTGGCTCTGATAGATGAAATGTGTTGGAACCCACTCGCTGTCTCTCTGTCTGACTCCTCTCTGTAGGGCCTTCTGTCCCAGCCGGCTGATTCTTCCCCACTAAGGAGCAGCCCCTCAGCCCCCCTCCGATGGCTGCTTCTGAGAAGGACGTGATCAGTGTCTCTGGCCAGATGCCTGGGCCTCAGGCTGGAGCCACGGGCTGCCGGGGGAGGTCACCCCTCCTGTCTCCACACACTCCCCAGGTCCTGTGGCTGGGGAGGGGTTGCTTTAGTTTGCTGGCGGACCTTCTGGCCATCTCTGGAGCTGTAGCCTCCTTCTACCTGCTGCGCCCCACCTGGGCCTGCCATCTCCTTGTTTCCAGGTCTCTATCCCCCTCCCATTCTCCAGACTCCTGCTGGGAGTGTTTGGGGAGTGCTGGGAGCACTTGAGGGTGCCTCTCTGTGCACCCCTACAGAGAGTAGTAAGGCTTCCGGGCGGTACCGCCTGCTGGGCGCGGATAACCCATTTGTTTTACCCAGTGGTACCCTCTTGATGCCTCCTCCAGAACCTCTCTGGACAGTACTTTTTCTGCAAAGGGATTTGTGAATAGGAGTGGAAGCTCTGAAGAATCCCTGGGAGATGATATCACAAAAGAAAAGCAAAACAGACAATTTGAATTATTATTATTATTTTTTTGAGATAGAGTTTTGCTCTGTTGCCCAGGCTGAAGTGCAGTGACATGATCCTAGCTCATTGCAGCCTCAAATTCTGAGCATGCTTGATCCTCCTGCCTGAGCCTCCCGAGTAGTCAGACTCCAGGTGCGAACTACTGTACCCACTGTCTTTTTATTTTCTAGAGGTGGGATCTCACTATATTGCCCAGGCTGGTCTCAAACTCCTGGCCTCAACTGATCCTCCTGCCTCAGCCTCCCAGTGATTTGGATCTTGATAGTTCTGTGTTCACATTCTTTTTCTTCCCACAGTGTTTAACAGTTAACATATTTGTGAACCTCAGTTTATCCCTCTGTGAAATGGGCCACTGAAACCTCCCTTGCATCGCAGTGAGGGTTCAGGGCAGTCATGGGCATGAAGGGCCAGCACACCACGTCATACACTGGATGGTGGTTCTGTGCCCTTTTGTGTAGAACAGGGCACCCCTGGGGGTGCAGGGGGTGGAGTAGGGTGTGGAGAGGAAGCCTTTCCTGGGGATGGCAGGTGGGGCAGAGTGAAGCAGTCCAGACCATTGTCCTCAGTGGATCTGGGAGAGTGTCCTCAGCTATTGAGCTATTTGGTGGCAGAGCTGGGTTACTGCCCTCGGAGCCTTTCAGACCTGTGGGGTCCAGAGACGTGGCCATTTTGAGGGAGAACTGGCCTGGTTTTTCTGTTGGGGGAAGAACAGCCACTCTTCCCAGATATACCTCTAGCCTGGATGTCTCCTCGGGTGCCACCCCGCCTGTCCCTGACCTTGGTAAAGTTACGTGGTGTACCATGCATCTGGGGCCCCTGGGGGCCACACGGGATGGCTTGCTGTAATTCTCAGGGCCTCTTGGCCTCTGACTGGGTGCTCTGGAGTGTAGGGAGAGGGCAGTGTCCATGTTCCCTCACGGGCACTGTGGCACCCCTCGACCTCCTGGAGGTCACGGAGGTATGGGGTGGGCTTTTAATATTTCTGAAAATACTCCAGGAAAGCAACATATCTTTGCAAATATTTGCTGAAATCATTTTTTTCTTTCTGAGGCAGGGTCTCTCTCTGTCGCTGAGGCTGGAGTGCGGTAGTGCCATCATAGCTCACTGCAGGCCTGACACCTCAAGCGATCCTCCCGACTCAGCCTTCGAGGCAGCTGGGACCACAGGCATGCACCACCAAGCCTGGATAATTCTCCTCACTCACCATTTTTCTTTTTTTGTGGGGGTAGAGATGGGATCTTGCCATGTTGCCCATGTTGCCCAGGCTGGTCTGGAACTCCTGGGCTCAAGCCATCCTCCTGTATTGACCTCCCAAAGTGCTGGGATTACAGGCATGAGCCACTGTGCCCAGCCCCCAATTCTTTATTTTACCACACTGTCCTAAGTGTGGTATAGACACAAACCCTAAGTAAACACATGAGTCAACACATTGATAGGAACAAATCCTTCTCATCCCTACACCCAAACCTCCACATCCTCACCTGTACGGCTGTGCTCCGGGCCAAGATCTCCTGAGGTGCCCGGTGTGCCGGCCCGGAGCTAGGGTAGTGCAGGCAGCTGCAGCCTGGCCCTAGGCCCTTGCTGGTATCTGGAGGACAGCCACTGGCCCAGGAGCTTCAGCGGAGTGGACACTAGGGTGGCCTTTCCCACGGAAATGGGACACGAACCATAGGGCATCTCTGGAGGTGCTGCAAGAAGCAAATCCTACAGCTTGAAATCTGTTTCCTGCTCCCCACCCACCGTACTGCCTGCTGGCATTGGGAATTTGTAAGTTTTTCTTTTTTAATGAGTCTCTCATTTATCACGTGAATAACACAGTCATCCTCCATTGTTTGTGGATGTGTTTTAAGAGGGTGAGTGCTGTAAAGGCGTTAATTATTTAAGTCACTAAACATTTTAAATGTACCACTCTTTTGGTCACCTTGGCCTGGCATTTCTTCCTTGATGAAATATGCATGGAGTCTCCCAACTTGGGAAGACCTGAGCCTCATTCAGCCTCCGGGGGAGCCACCCGGGCAGCCAGCAAGGCCTCTTCCTGATGCTTCCCGCCGCATGGGGATCTTGCTGGCCTCCTCGGCCCAAACCTCCACCGACTTCCCACTGCGGAGCAAGAGGGCGGGCTCCTATGTCTTTTCTGTTGAAATGATTTCTCTTGCTCCTCCCCTTGATACAAAAGACCCAAGTCTGGGTCCAGAGTAAGTTATTTGTAATGCATTTTTAGAGTCCATATTGCAATATTAGCCATGACTGTCTGCTGTGTAGAAAAAGGAGGAGTTTGCGTTTGAAGTTTAATCCAGCTTCTACTTAAGCTCAGTCCCTGGGCAATCCTTTTTTCTGCCGCTGAGCTCAAACAGCCGGGCCTCAGGTTTGATCTGCTGCCCCACGGAGCCCTGCCCAATGTGAATTTGAAGAGTTTTTTTTTCCCTTCTCAACCAGGGAGACTTGCAAAAAAAAAAAAAAGTCACTGTGGTCTGCAGCATCTGCTCCCACTGTGGGTCCCTGGGTCCTTCCCGGAGGCCCGCTGGCTGTTTTTTGGGAGGGCGACTGGGTTGGGACCCACCAGGACCTTCCAACGTGGAGCTGTGTCCCTTCCTCGGGGTCTCCAAGGAGCCCCTCTGAGCTCTCTCTGCTGGAGGACGGGAAGCACTGGGGTGTCTGGGAGTCCTGTCTCGCATGTGGGGGGCAGAGAAAAAGGAGGGAAAAAAGGGAGGG
This sequence comes from Callithrix jacchus, assembly GCF_049354715.1. Classification (NCBI taxonomy): domain Eukaryota; kingdom Metazoa; phylum Chordata; class Mammalia; order Primates; family Cebidae; genus Callithrix; species Callithrix jacchus. The sequence continues at coordinate 7,473,661 of NC_133521.1, read as the reverse complement.
AAATGAAAGGCGTGAGTTTGTCGGGAACTGGTGCTGGCTGTGGAAACAGGAGCCGCAGCAGGATGGAACCTGGTGGCCTTCAAAACTTTTCTTCTCCCCTCTCTCCACATGACTCGGAGGATGCAGGCAGTAATTAAAGGCCCCCCTGGTTCCTCATTTTCTGTGCCCACGTCTTTGATCTGGCTCATGTTGGGCGGCTATTTTCATTGTTCCTGCCTTTCTTTCATTCTTTTTTGATGGCAGAAATGATGATCTTTGATTCCAGAGTCGGAGGTGGGCAGGAGAGTGTTACAGGTCTTACATAATGCATCTTTCACATCTTATTTTTAAACGCGGGCATAATCAGGGCTGGGCAGAGGCTGGGCTCGGTTTGCACCTGTGTGTGGGGAGAGGCGGTTGCTCGCCCTGCGGTGCTAGCCTCGGGTAGGTGGGGACAGCCAGTCCCGTGCAACTGAATGAAAATTACTAGAGGAAGCTTTCCCCCCTTCCACCCCTTCCTAAATATAACCTGGAGGGAGTTTTTCCTAATTGTTCCCTTATGGTGAAAAATGTGCTGAGAGAAGGCAGGACAAGGAAGGCCCTGCCTGGCTGGCTGGGCGTCTCTTGGTAGTGGCCTGGGAGGCCTCTACACTGTTTATTAGTGGATGTTAATAAATTAAAAGGGGCAAACCACCTGGGTGGCATATGAACAGTAACTCAGGTAGCCGAGATGAAATGGGGGTGCTCTGTCAGATGGAGGGGAGGTGGCAGATGCGGAAGGGGTGTTGCCATTTGGTTCGTCTGCACACCCTTCCTGGGGCTTCCCTCCAGGCAGGAGACCCTGGGGCAGTCTGAGATGAGAAGGTGAGGCCTCCTCCATGGTTAGGAACCAAGCTGGGATGGGGCTGTGAGGCTGGTACAGGGATTGCAGGTTCTGATGATAATGGGGGATCTGCCAGGAGGTGAACAAGTGTGGGTACAGGCTGCCGGGGCAGGTGAGTCGAGATCATCCTTGCTCCTCTGTCCGTTCCTGTCCATGGCTGCCTTGCAGGAGGCTGGGCCTGGTATTGCCCAAGCTTCCAGATTTCTAAGAGAAGCCAGCCACTTAGGTCCTTATGGGAAATCTCTTAGAGATGAAAAGGAAGTGGTCTGCCTTGGTCAGGGGACAGTGGTGGTAGGGCTGGGTGGTAGGAAGCCTAGGTGTGGTGGGAGGGGGTGATTGGAGCATCCAGCCTGCCTGAGTGTGGTGGGCCTGGCAGGAAAGCCTGGAAGAGCACCAACAGGGGACCCACCTCCTCTGTGTGGGGCATACTCAGAAGGCCTGTGTGCTCCGAGGTGGCTGCAGGGCTGTCTCCTGGCAGTGAGCTCCACAGGACCAGAAGGTTTTCACACATGATACCTGAGGCTTCATGCCACCTACACTGCATGCCAGTTGTTCATGAGGGCACGGTTCCCTCCTGCTCCAGCATGGAATACAGAGCTCCTGTGAGACCTGCCTTGCACCTTGGGTGGTGCTAAGGAAGACTCCCAGGCTGGCCTTCTTGCCTGCCTACCCAGACTCAAACAGCAGGACTTTCAGGCACTGAACTCCTGATTGCATATTTATTGAGCACCTACTTTGTGCCAGGCTGTGTGCTGAGTGCTGCGCATACAATGGTGAGCCAGACAGGCCTGGATTCTCCCCTGTGGAGCTTTCAGCCCATGGAGGAGAAGGAGAGCTACACAAACCGCCCCAGAAATAGCTACATTTATCTTCCAGGTGTGGAAGTGTCCGGAAGGAAGTGCGTGGGGCGTGAGAGAGATGCAAAGGCTTCTTTGAAGAATGGACACTGGAAACGAGGGCAGCACAATGAGTAGAAATTATGGGGATAGCCACCCAGAGGGAGGGTTTGAAGACTGCAAGGCAGGAGGGTGCTGGCATGTTGGGTGACGGGCGGTAGGCAGCATGGGGGAGCTCGGTGAGCCAGCAGAGCGTATGGATGGGTGGGACCAGGTGGGGCATTTGTTCTGTCCTGGGAGCAGTGCGAGCAGTGGGGTCTTGGCATCCTCATACTTGCCCTTTGCAGAGTTCTTGCCAATGCCCTGTTGAGGAGGGACGTGGGCTGTCTCCTGGCTTCATGCCACCTACACTGATGGGTGTAGGAGGGGCATGGAGAGGATGGTGGTGCAGGCAACGGCCACCAATAACAGAGGGTGTGTGCAAGAGCCATCTTAGCCACGTTGACAAGGTATGGAAGTTGATTAAATGTCAGAGAAACGCACAAGGACCTCTTGAGTTCCTGGCTTGGTCATTGAGGTGAACAGAGGGATCTTTCCTGAAATGTGTAGGGATAGAGAAGGAACAGGATTGGAGGTGGAGAATTCTTTCCTCTTTTCCGACTGCACTGGGCCAGGGCAGGGGCCCGGGGACGAAGCTAGTAGGGACAGTGGGGTGTCAGTCCAAGGAGCTAGAGCCTGGCTGCTGCTCAGTCCCTCAAGACCCCACGCTGCATGTGGGCAGGTACCTCCATGTCTCTTTCCCTAGCTGAGCCCACCTAGTCTATGCTTGGCACACAGTAGGTGCCCAATTAATGTCTGTTGAGGAGACCCGCTCTAGGAGGCTGCAGAGCAGTTAAAACATGCTGGGATGGGCGGAGCGCGGTGGCTCAAGCCTGTAATCCCAGCACTTTGGAAGGCCGAGGTGGGTGGATCACGAGGTCAAGAGATCGAGACGATCCTGGTCAACATGGTGAAACCCCGTCTGTACTAAAAATACAAAAAATTAGCTGGACATGGTGGCACGTCCCTGTAGTCCCAGCTACTCAGGAGGCTGAGGCAGGAGAATTGCCTGAACCCAGGAGGCGGAGGTTGCGGTGAGCCGAGATCGCGCCATTGCACTCCAGCCTGGGTAATGAGTGAAACTCCTTCTCAAAAAAAAAAAAAACATGCTGGGATGGGGGGATGCGGGTGCTGCTTCATGATTCTGCCCTGGGCTGCCTCCTCTTCCAGCTTCAGGTGCTGAGTTTTGGTGACTGCTGCCTTCCAGAGGGAGGCCCTGAACTTGAGCTCTAGCTGTAGTGCCTGGCTGGGCTGCGGATGCCTGCTTGCTGCGGCCCCAGATGGAGGGAGCCTGTCCGGTATTCCTGACTCCCTTGTAAATCCTCCTGGCAGGACTGGCCGGGCCTCTGAGGCTGAGGGTGGCCATCAGCCTATGCTGACGATTCGTGTGCCTCTGCCTTTCTGGGCTATAGATTCCACCCGGTGTCCAGACTACATGCAGATCTGCTTTGCCTGATGTGTGCAGAGCTTGGTGCCAGCCTTCGCCCACCCCAGCTGGCTGTGTGTCAGGGCCCCCTCGTTTATGTCCACCAACTTTGGCAGCTTCTTCTTGCACCTGGGCTGGGGTGGAAGTGGGGTGCTGCTTAGCCTGGTGGGAGGGGCCCAGGGCTCAGTTGAGGGGAGGTCTTGTAGGAAGATGTGGACTCTACCCCCTACCTGAATTGGACAGCTGCTTTTGGGTCGGGGCAGCTCTCCTAGATTTGCTGCTTGGGGTGAAGGAGACATACATCCTGGGGCCACTCACATCCTGACCAGAACCTTGAGGGGTGCAGCTTCTCTTTTCTTCATCTTTGCCCCAAAGCAGGCTTTCAACAGAGGCATGAGTGGGTCTGGGCAGGCCATGGGAAAGTTTCCTCATTGTGAAATGGGAACACCAGGCACCCACCAAAGAGCCGTTTCCCCACCACCCAACATTTCTTTCCCGGCATGGACATTCTCAAGACGGTTGTAATGTCCCTTTAATTTTCCCCAGGGCAATTTCAGAATAAAAATATCCTGGATGTATCTGGCCATGTTGTTATAGTCTTACAACCTGAGCATTCAATAGATGAATCTCAGACAACACAGTTAGTTGAATTTTGAGAAGAAAATTCCTCATTACCCAAACACCGTCTTTTCCTGATGATATTTTTTTTCTGTTGGTCTTTGTCTGCAAGCATGAGAGTTTACAGGATTATAACCAGAGGGTGTCTAATACATTCTGCTTTTTTTGCCCATGAAGTTCATGGTCTGACCTGTCTCAGTGGTCTGTGGTCCTTTCAGCTGCTCTTTTTTATTTTATTGTATATTTTGAGACAGGCTCTTGCTCTGCTGCCCAGGCTGGAGTGCAGTGGTGCAATCACAGCTCACTGCAGCTTCAACCTCTCAGGTTCAGGCAATCCTCCTGCTTCAGCCTCCCAAGAAGCTGGGACTACAGGTGCACGCAACTAAGCCTGGCTAATTTTTAAATTTTTAGTAGAGATGGGAGTTTGCCATGTTGCCCAGACTGGTTTCTAACTCATGGGCCTTAGCTTCCCAAATTGCTGGGATTACAGGCGCAAACCACCACGCCTGGCTAATTTTAAATTTTTTTTGTGGAGACAGAGACTCACAGTGTTGGCCAGGCTGGCTTGCCGCTGCTCTAATACCCGCTTGAGGAGCTGGTTCGAGGTGTGGATCAAGTGCTCAGCGTCGCGCCTGGCTTGCTGGAATTACATAGGGGGCCTCTCTTCCTCCGGTTTCTTTTTGGACAGTGGCCCTAAGGGAACTATTCTCAATGCAGCTTGTGGCAGAGAGGAAAGCGCTTCTTTAATTTGGAGTCAGGAGAACTGAGTTCTAGAGCTGGGTTACCAGTAAGTGGCTCTGAGTGAACTTGGTCCTTTGTCTTCTGGGTATCAGTTTCTCTGTCTAGAGCTGAGGGTTGTTCTCCTCCACTGCCCACATCCTAAAATTTGCGGTTCCAAAGAAGGAATACACTTTTATTAAGTATAAGAATACATTTCAGCATTAAGGTAATATATTTGTATATTTGTATTGAGTTATTTGTCGCTGTTACTTCAGGACTGGTTTTACACTTCCAGGGTGTAATTTCTGGTCAGTGTCTGTCTCCTACATGAGGCCGTGGGCTCCTCGAGGGCTGCCTTGGCCTCGGTCACTGCTGAATGCCCCACTGATGGCACATGGGATTGCTGAGTATTTGTTGAGTGAATGGTCAGACGGTAAAGTTGGAAGCAGGCACCAGCAGCCCTCTGCCACCTGTTCACAACGTTGTAATTGGAGAGAAGTATAGGGAGATGGCCACAGTGGGTCCCCACTGCTCTCGGCACTGCAGCTCTGCAGCCTAGAGAAGGTTCCCTTCTCTTTATCGGCACAAGCGGAAAAGCGACTGGGGACTCCTTCAGCCCTGAGGCTCCCTTTCGTGACATGGTTGCCCGGTGGGGTGGGGGCCCTGGGCTGGTTGTGGTAGGGGTATCTCCTAGATGCCCACTGCGTTGAAGTCCTGACAGCCACTCAGAGCCACCAGTACACAGCACAGACTTAAGAATTGCCATCATGACGAAATAACTGTGGTTTATCAAGTCCTTTCAACATGCAGTCTTGTCTCATCATCGCAGTGGCCCTGGGGGGTGGATATTGTGACCAGCGTTTCTGTTTTGCAGATGAAGAAACTGACGCTCAGAGAGGCTAGGGAATTTCCCTGAGGCCACACAGTCAGGGAGCAGCAGGGACAGTGTTTGAACCTGGGCAGTACGCATGACTGACCCCTGCTGCTTCCTTTGGCTCAGCACCCCCACCAGCCTCTTCTCTCTTCCCATCTCTCAGGTCCTCCTGTCATACTCGGGGCGACATCCCATCTGTCAGAGGTTCTGTTCAGTCCAGATGCAAGGCCCCTCCTGGGGTCCCAGACCAGGGCAGAGGGATGTGAAGGGAATTCTCAGGCGGTGTCCATGCTCCAGACCCTGGCGTTGCAAGTGTGGACCGGGAGGGTCTGGCAGCCCTTGCCTTTCCCCTGGGGCTGGGCCTTCTGTGCCCACTCTCCTTTCCTGAGCAGGAGGGGTGGGATGTGCTAGGCCAGCCGGGTGCTCACAGCAAGCTCCAGCATCATTGTCTGCTTGTCTACTCCCTGGCACTTTCTTTCTTGAGGTCCAGGGAGAGGGTTGGGAGAATGGGGGGAAATGGGGTTGAGAGAAAAAGGGACAGGAGTAGGAAGGCTGAATACAGGAGCCGGCAGGGAGGCAAGACAGACTGTCCAGGAGAGCAGAGAGGGAACTGGCCAAGAGCTAGCAAAGACATAGGAGGGATGACGGCTGGCTCCCAGAGGGGAAGGGGAGGGGGGCAATTAGAGGACAGAAATGGAGGGAATGGAGGAGGGCTGAGAGGAGGCAGAGAGCACAAGGAGAGAAAGGTAGAGATGAGGGCTGTGAGGGGTGGGAGCTTGTTAGGTACAGAAAGAATTCTGATAATTGAAAACCATAATGTTGGGTGTGGCGGTGCATGCCTGTAGTCCCAGCTACTTGAGAGGCTGAGGTGGGAGGATCAGTTGGGCCTGGCAGGTGGAGGCTGCAGTGAACCGTGATTGTGCCACTGCACTCCAGCTTGAGTAACAGAGCAAGTCCCTGTCTTAAAAAGAAAAGGAAAATCATAACATGCAAAGGCCAGGAAGCCAGCATTCAGAGCCCTGTACCCTCCAGGAACCCGTGGGACAGCACCTGGGAGAGTGACTGAGGCTGTGGGAGTGGGCACTCCCATGGGTCGCCCTCACTAGCAGGCGAGGCCTGGGAGCCATCCCTTTGCAGTCCCTGACATTGCGGTGAAACGATCCGGCCTGAGGTCTCAGTAGCCTCTGCTTTACTGCACACACCCTGTCATTTAATCTCCCAGTCCATCCTTCCAGCACTAAGGTTTGTGCATCTGCCCCATTTGCTTTATAAAGCCTGTCACCGACATGAACTTGACAATACATGTGAGTTTTTCTCCTCTCTCTGCACTCCCAAAAAGCACTCAGTTACCAAAGCTCTGCTGTTGATGGGGAAGAAGGCTGCCAAAAGGCAACCCATGTTTCATTTTGTTGTTTAGACATGGGAGCTGTGTAGTCCGGATGCTGATGGATTTTATTTTCCCCAAACTAGAGCAGCTGCAGCCATGCCTCGGGATAAAAGATGCCTTGGTGTTCGGCTGGTTTTCCCCAAATCCGCCTTTCACTTCTTGCCTCCTTTCCTGTTGAGGTTTGTACTGAGTCTGCCACATAGTGCTTTCTGATTTGTTCACCTGAAGTGGGAACCCCTGACCTTGAGTTTGGGCGAGGTCTTGAGTTGGTCTTCTAGCTGGAGGGGTTGCTACCCCAACTCTAAGATGTGCAGAGCCAAGGGGCCCTGTTTGGACACCGACATTTCTTAGAAAATATGCTCTTGGCTGGATGTGGTGGCTCATACCTGCGATTGCAGCACTTTGGGACGCTAAGGTGGTGTCACAGGATCCTTGGGGTGTTGCTTTACCAGCTGCCTGAGTATGTTGCTCATGTCTGCTAGGCTCGTTCTGCCCCCTTGGCCTGGCACATTGTGCTCAGCTCATGCTGCCAGCCTGGATCCCACACCTGCCACGGGTGATCCAGGTGCAGAGCAGCGGTGAGGCGAGTGAGCATGGGGTCTGGCCACTGCACACAGCCAGGCCCGCTGGCTGCCATGGTGGGGCGGGCAGCTCCATGTGTTGGCACAGGTGCCAGCTCTATGTGAGGCTGCGAATGGACCAGGTGTACTGCAAGTGGCTTCCACTGTGGTTACTGGGGAATGTGGTGGCATCCAGAAGCTTGGAGATGCCAGGAACCACAGAGCCCCAAGGAGGGTGTCACAACTCTGGCCTGGGGATCCCCTAGGTCTGGGCTCGCCAAAGGGCTGCACCTTTTCTGTCCTTTTCTTTGCCTGCAACATGGTGAGTGGGGAGTGTTTTTCACTCCTGTTTGTGTTACAGCTCTTTCTGTCTTGCCATTCAGTATGTCCCAAGTTCTTGTCCCGTGTCCAGGAAGAATGGGATATGCAGACAACTGGAAGGTGAGTAAGGTAGAGAGGAGCTTCATTGAGTGACAGAAGAGCTCTCAGGAGACCTGAAGTGGGCAGCTTCTTTCCACAGGCACGTTGCCCAACAAGTGCCCAGCTCTCAGTGGAGAGGAGACTGCAGTGGGTAGCTCCTTGCCTCTGGCACATTGTCCCCATGAGTGTTCAGCTCTCAGCTGAGAGGAGACCCACTGTGGGTAGCACCTTTCTGTAGGCAGGTCATCCTGAAGAGTCAGGAGACCTGAAGTGGGTAGCTTCTTCCTGCAGCTGGTAGTTCCAACATCTCTCTGAGTCTCGCTGAGTCCAGAGTGTTTAATGGGCTTCAGGGGGGAGGAAGTGTGTACTGATTGATCTGTGGGTGGTCACGGGCAGGCCCAGAAACAGCACCATAAGTTCTCACCCTAGGCTAGGACTCCACTCAGAACTGACAGCCCAGACTCCAGGCTTCAGGCCATTTCTGGCTAGAAGGTGGCACTTCACTGGGTACCTGCCCCTTTCCGCTCAGGAGCCTGTCTGCCTCCTGCCACCATCAATCACGTCATCCACAGCGCTCAGACTGTTTGTGCCAAAGGGTACCTGCAGGCTTACCCGTAGTCACCCTCAGCCCTGTCTCAGCATCCCTCTCATGCTTGTCTGCACCCAGAGTCAGAGGGGGCTGAGGTGGCAGGGGACTGGCATGTCAGCAGTGCTGTGAGTGTGCACACACCTGGCTGGGTCACAGCAGTATCTGGGCTTGGCCTCAACTTTGTTCCAAAATGGGAGAGGGTGCTGGGAGTGGGGAGAAGCCAGGCAGTGGGAACAGGCACTTCTAAGCCTGTAGGGACAGGTCAGGGGAGTTTTCAGGCCCCCGAGAGCTAGGTGGCTGCAGTTGTGCTGGGGAGAGTGGGGTTCCCACCCTGCCAACAGGTGGGGATCTCACTTGTTCCCAGTTCCCACCAGCTCCATGGAGTATGCAGCCCTGAGCGTGCCCCCCCCACTGCAGCAGGCGTTTTTGCAGCAGTCGCTCCAGACTGGCTGCTGCTGCCATTAATGGGAGGCTTTCTTGAGCCCAGGGCTTCAAGACCAACCTGGGCAACATAGTGACACCCTGTGTTTACAGAAAAAAAACAATTATTCAGGCATGGTGGCATGCACCTGTAGTTCCAGCTACTTAAGAGGCTGAGATGGGAGGATCACTTGAGCCTGGGAGTGTGTTTGTGAGTCGCTGTGGGTTCCTGACCTGTGTACCACTGAGGAGACTGAGGCCCAGAGAGCCTGATGGGCTCAGGGCAGTGAGGGCTGGTGTTGGGAGCCAGTACTCCAAGGTGTCTCTGAACATTTGTATGGAGTGAAAATTGATTCCTGTATCTCATGTCAGATCCTCTTCATTCTTTTATTCATTCACTTTTTTATTAAATAATGGAGATCAGTTTCCCCAAACTGTGTGCCGCGGATCCCCAGGACACCGCAGCTAACCCACAGGGCCTCTGTGAGGTCTTTGAAAATTTCAAGCAAAACACAGCCATACTCAACATCTGTCAGACATCCTGTAAAATACAAGATGGTGGTTGTTCCCAGTTCAGGGGTGAGGAGAGGGAGGAAAGACTCCCATCAGGTGCCTGGCACAGGGAGAAGGGCATGGGAGGCCAGGGTCTCACACATGGTGGATGGCAGTCAGTATGGCACCCTGTGTAAATTTTCTTGTTCGATTCCAGCTCCCTGACATCTTGCCCAATCACTTGTTTACTGGTTTCCTGTTGCTTCCCCTACTGGACTGTCAACTCCATGAGGGCAGGGACTTGATGATACTCTCTGCTGTTTTGCCGTCACCCAAAACCATGCCTGATACAGAGCTCGGAGGCCCCCACTTTCCTGGTTCATGGAACCTTAGTGTCAGCTACGTTTTTATGGTACTCCTCAAACAAAACAAAACAAAAACCTCACAGCTGTCTAAACAGCTTAAGTAGTTATGTCCTAACAACATAGTAGCTTTTTAAAAACTAAACACATACATTCAAATAAAATGTAATATTTTATTTTATTTTTATTGAGATGGAGTCTGGCTCTGTCACCCAGGCTGGAGTGCAGTGACGCAATCTCAGCTCACCGCAACCTCCGCCTCCTAAGCTCAAGCGATTCTCCTGCCTCAGCCTCCCAAGTAGCTGCGATTACAGGCACCCAGCACCACGCCCAGCTAATTTTTGTCTTTTTAGTAGAGACAGAGTTTCACCATGTTGGCTAGGCTGGCTTTGAACTCCTGACCTCAAATGATACATCCACTTTAGCCTCCCAAAGTGCTGGGATTACAGGCATGAACCACTGTGCCTGGTCAGAAAATGTCATATTTTAATTTCATTCTTAACATCATTACTAATGGAATATATGAAATTAAGATTCTTATTCAGTGGGTCCAGGTGGACCTGAAATTCTGCAGTTCTAATCATTCTCTCTCTTTCTTTTTTTTTTTTTTTTGAGACAGGGTCTTACTCTGTTGCCTAGGCTGGGCTGCAGTGGTATGATCATGGCTCACTGCAGCCTTGACCTCCTGGGCTCAAGCGATCCTACTGCCTCAGTCCCAGGCCCAAGTCGCTGGAGAAGACTTCCTAGAGAAAGGGGCACTGCGGGATGTGTGCATGCCTGTATGAGTGTGTGCACACAGGTGCGTGTGTGCATAGATGTGGTACACCTCTGCACAGTGTTGTGTGTGGAGCACTTACAGACGTGTTCAGAACACACACACGTGCTTGTGCATATGGCCTGCATGTGCACATCGGCTCGTGTGTAGGTGTACACATATACTTTTACATTTGTGTAGAGGTAGGGTCTTATGAGCAAAGCCTTGGTGCCAGTAACATCAACTTTGGAACCTACGTGTCGGCCTGCATCGATCGCAGGCTGGAGCGGAGGAGCTGCTGTTTGGTAGAGCTCATTTTGTAGCTTGGCTCCATGTGTATGTGAGCACTTGGGTGTGTTTTAATTAACTAGAACATTTGCCTGGAAATGAGCAGCAGCAGCAGCAGCCGGCTCACAGGCAGCTGGAGGGAGGCGGGGCGGTGCAGCGTGGTGGTGGAGGCTGGGGCAGCCCGGTGTCTTAAGTTTTAACGTGCCCAATTCTGGCCGAGGGCACCCCCAAGGAAGGGGTGGGGTAGGTCACCCCTGGTACTGGTTATCACCCCAGTAGGGAAGGGATTCTGGGAGTGGCTGAGTGCTGCAGTTCCCAAACCTCCTAGTTAAAGATGGCCAGGTTAATGGTTCCAGCACCTGGGTGGCTATGTATCATGCCTGCATGATCCAGGGTGGGCTTGAGACCTGTGAGGCATGCAGGACTGACCAGCTGTGGAGGTCACCATCTACAGAGCTTACACCTGGCATATAGTGGGTCCTCTGTACATGACTGAGTCAACAGCTAGAGGAAACTGAGGCTCAGAGAGGTTTAATGATGTCTCCAGCATCACACAGCATGTTAGTAGACCAGCTGGAAATGTTGACTTTGTTTCCAGTGTTATCTTCCCAACCTGGTCATGTTGCATGAAGAAACAGCATCATCTCAGAGCGGATGAATTCCACACACCACAGGCTCGTGCCTCATGCTCTGCCCTGGGTGGCTGTTCCATTGCCTGCCTGCCATCCTGTCTACCTGGGTGGTGGGAAGGATGGACTTCCCAGGAGTGGGAGTTTTCTCCCACCAAGGGCGAGATGAGAGGAAGTGGGGGTGGTCATGAGTGGAGGGGAAGAGCTGGGACCCAGTCCCTTTTTCAGACAAATGGGCCATTGGAGCTCACAGGTGGAAGTCACTGAAGAAAATCTCACTCAGACTGTGTAGTCTCCTGGTGCCCTCTTCCTTGGCTTCCCGATTGTTCCAAGGTCTCAGTGCGTCTCCGTGGCTGCAGCCCTGCTCCGCTCCTCTGTGCAGCACTGTGTGGTGCCTCTTGGGTTTGGTCTGTGCCTTCGCTTTGTCCCAACTTGAGGACCCCTGCCTGATTGTCTTCCCTGAAATACAGCTTTGTTCACATCTCTGTTCTGTCTGGTGATGCAGGGGGTGGACTCTGGGGCCACATGGCCTGGAGTCAGATGTGGGCTCTGGCCCTGACTGGTTTTGTGTTTCCGGCAGAGCAACATCATCTCTCAGAGCCCCATCCTCCCTTGGAAAGTGGGATGATGCCCTGTGTACACATTGGCTGCAGCACACGTATGCACGTGGCCAGGGTCACTGACTGGGCTGCTCCCTGGCCGAGAACATGCTACGTGCTCTGCACGCATGCGCCGCAGATCCCTTAGGTACTCGGCGATGCTTGCTTTAGGAGAGGTTACTGGAACATCAGCTGTTGAACTGGACAGTAACATTCTGTTTGCATTGCACACTCGTTCCTATCCTAGGTCCTGTCCACGTGTTTCTCTTTTTGCTCAGCACACAGCTAAATTCATATAGGTTAAAGTACCCATGCTAGAACTCCTGTGGTATCTACATCTACCCATTTTCCATCTGTCTGTCTTTCACTCGGAATAATTTCCGCTCTCAGAGTGCCAGCTACCTTTGCTTGCCTTTGCCCTGGCCATTTTCTCTACCTGCTGCATGGCCTTTTATATTTGTTCTATAAATTAAGACCCAGCACCAGGCCTTCATGCCCCAGGGTGTACCTGATCATCCTGCCATAGCTGAGCTCTCTAGGCTTGATAGGGACTCTTTTAAGGTCCCACCAGGGACTGCCTTCCCTTCTGTGCTTTTCTCAGCCTCCTCTAGAGCTCATGCTCCTGAAGGCAGGGCCCTGGGTTTCTTCCTGTGGGGCATGTAGAGCGCCTGATGCTTGGTGAATCCTCATCAGGGTACACTGAATGAATGACCAGATGGGGGTTTGTAGCCCCCATGGAAGAAGAGTTTGTGTGCATTTGCAAGGGTGTGCACATGTGTACTTATGTGTTTGCACACCTGTGCATAAGCATGTGCATGTGTTCACACACGTGTGCCCATGTGTGCACGCACATGTGTGTTTGTCCCATCAGCCTGATGCTAATTGGGTTTCTGAGGAAAGACGCCTGCTTTAATTTTTAATTAGAAATCAGGGCAGTGTGGGAGCAGGCAGCTGCAGTTGGAGGTTTTCCTCAACGCTGGAGTTCTCCTTAACAAGCACCCGCAGTCCAGGCTGGCCTCCGTTAGTGCTGGACACCACCACTTGTGCTGGTGGGAGTGTCTTAATGCCTATGAAATGATCATGTAATTATCTGGTAATGGAGTGCTAGGATTTTGCCTATGCAACTGTCTTTCCCAGTGAGTGAAAGAATTGCCAATCAAGAGAAGCTGGAGATGACCAGGGGAGCGGTGGGGCTCCCATGTCATTTTGATGGGATGGGGTCGCCAACCCTCTCAAAGGCATTGGGAGTCCTGTTGGAAGCCTCAGCCTCTGTCACATGGGATCTACCTGCAGCCTGTTTCTCCTGGCCTGGGGCTGTGTTTAGCATATTTGTTGTGGGTAAAATGATCTGTGCAGACTGTGTCAGGTGGGGAGTAATTACCAGGGTACCAGGGCGGGGCAGTGAGCCTCACCTGCTGGTGGGAGCCGCCTCGGGCTCCTGGGCTTGAGCAAGGCCCTGGACAGGTGTGGGGATACCACCCAGGGTCTGTGTAGCTCCCAGGCGGATGCCTCCTGGTAGGGGCTGGCCCATAGATCACACACCGTGGTGGGGCGGGCTGTGGACACTCTGGGGACATTTGAAGATGCTCCACTTTTTTGGAGGCATTTATTTATTTATGTATTTAGAGACGGAGTTTCACTCTGTCACTCAGAGTGGAATGTAATGGTTCGATCTCAGCTCACTGGAACCTCTGTCGCCTGGGTGTTCAAGTGATTCTCTCACCTCAGCCTCTCGAGTAGCTGGGATTACAGGTGCGCATCCCCATGCCTGGCTAATTTTTGCATTTTTAATAGAGATGGGGTTTCGCCGTGTGGCCAGGCTGGTCATGAACTCCTGACCTCAGGTGATCCATCCACCTTGGCCTCCCAAAGTGCTGGGATTACAGATGTGAGCTGCCACGCCCCACCTCAGGAGGCTCTTAAACTGCAGCTCCATACTTTGGTCAACTATGGGACACCCTGGGGGTGGAGAGTGCAGACTCTCCAGGCCAGATGGCCATGGTTTCCACCCTGCGACACCACCGACTATGGGGAAATGAGTTCTTAACTTCTTTGTGCCTCACTTTCCTCTCTGGGAAGCAGGAGCAGCAATAGTACCTACCCCTCAGGGTCACCAGGAAGGTAAAAGAGGCAGTGCAGGTCCAGAATCCGCTATTCACAATTCTGAATTCCAGAAAGCCAGAAACCTGAATTTTTTATTTTCTGTAATTCATTTGGCAGCTAAATTGGGCCTGAGCTGGTGTGAAGCTGTTTATGGTCTTTATTTCATTCACATTGGTTAATACCTGTATGTTTTGCTGCAAAAATATCAGTGTGACTGCTTCTGGGCGTTCCCGAATGCATGGCAAGTGCACCGTCTCACCTTTCTAGAATCTGAAAAGTCTAAATTTGGGAGCACATCTGATGATTTGGGTTTGGGGTAGGGAGTTGTGGACAGGCAAATAAAGGATGTAGGCTGGACATGGTGGCTTATGCCTGTAATCCTAGGATTTTGGGAGGCTGAGGCGGGCGGATTGCCTGAGCTCAGGAGTTCGGGACCAGCTTGGGCAACATGGAGAAACCCTGTCTCTACTAAAATACAAAAATTGGCCGAGCATGGTGGTGCATGCCTGTACTCTCAGCTACTCAGGAGGCTGAGGCATGAGAATCTGTTGAACCCAGGAGGAGGAGGTTGCTAATGAGCCGAGATTGCACCAGTGCTCTCCAGCCTGGGCAACAGAGCAAGACTCCATCGAAAAAACATAGTGTGGGGCACCTCTTCCAGAATAAGTGCTCAGCAGACATTAGGTGGAGCCGTCAGCTGACCCATCACACAGAGTAGCATTGCTGGGATTTCTTCCTTTTCCTTTTTTCCTCTCAGTCTTGGCCATGCAGGGCCAGGTGGAGTGGTGGTGGGAGGGCTGGTTTGCTTGTTAAGTCATCCTCGCCATGCATGTATATGCACACATGCTCATCCCTGCCTTCCTCTTGGCCGGAGGTGGGACACCCTGTAGCGGGTGGACGCTTGCTCAGGATCTCACGGGAGCATCAAGGCAGGGCTTGGTCCTGGGTGGGCTGCAGGCCCCGGGGCCGGTGGTTTGTCTCTGTTTTGGATGTGGCTGCTGCTAGGCCTTGAGCTCCCTGCAAGGACAAGATCAGAAGGGACCCCCCTCACACCTCCTCCCTTATCCTCACCGCCTCTCCCAGGGGGCAGTCATCCTTGTGTTGGAGGTCACTGCCAGGTGCATGCTGACACCATTTCTTCTGTGCCCCCTGGGTGTCCAGGCACAGCTAATGAGGGAAGCTGGGCCTTCCTAGTCCCGGGAATCCTGTTGGCGCTTGAACACCTGAAGGGGCTGTGGCATGTGGAACTGCAGCTGCCTGCAAAGGAAGGCAATTAGGAGGGCCGCAGGTGGACCTCCCTTCTTTTTTGTATTTACTTTTACTTTCCCAATAAGACATCTCCGAGAGGCTTGTCCCCTGGCGTTGCTGGCCTGACTCCCTAAGGGAAGTAGCCTCTGCTGTAGGCTGCAGGCACAATTCCATTCCCATCACACCAGCTTTTAAAAGAGCCCGCACACTCAAAAAGCCTGCTTTAAACATCTCGCCTCAAGCCGGTGTTGTCAGCTAGCTGTACTTTATATCCGCATTTGGGCTGTAAAACCCAGCAATTAAGAAAATCCCTGCTTCAGATTAATTGTAGCCTACGTTGGCTGAGAATGAGGCAGCGTGCTGTTTTGCTTAGGTTTCACTGCTTATAGGATGGGGGGAGCTGCAGCATGTGGGGAAACTGAGGCACCAGCAGAGGAGTACCCTTGATGCAGATGGCACAGGGGTCAAAAGTGGGCAGGACTAGAATGCAGCCCCAACTCCTCCTCTGCCCATTCCTTGGCACCTGGGTGGCTGCTTGCATCTAGCTGAGCCTGCCTGCTGGCAGAGTTGGGCAGATGGGGGCAGGCACTGGTGACCTGTGAAGTGGGCAAACCCTTTCCTCCCATCCTTACAGGGCCATGGCCTCAAGGGGGTTTGACGCCTTGGGACCAACCTGCTGAGCTGGGACATGTGTGGTATAGTGTGCTTTCTTTGCAAGGAGCCATATTTTTTTCTGGCTTCCATCTGTGGGTGTCTGCACTGATCTCTTGCAGAGGCAGGTTGTCTGAGGGTTGGTGACTGGGAGAAGTCAACCAGTGGGTGACACCTGCTATGTGCTGGGTAATGTGCCAGGTGGCTGCATCCCAGAGAACCATGCTGTCTGCTTTCCCCTTCTGATGTCACCAAACACAACTGCCAGGCCACAGTGGCTCCCACCTGCACTCTGGGGCCCTGGCGGGAGGGTCCAGCCCTGGCATGAGCCTCCCTGACTTTGTCTTGCTGGCCTCTTTTCTTCGCCTGGTGATGGGGCCACTGCCCTGATGCAGGGGAATGGACAGATGGTGCTTGGCCTTGGCGTCTCCTCCCCTTCCTATCCTGGTTATCCTCAATAATCCTGCCTATGGCAATGGCCCGTGACAATTTACAAAGCATCTCCATAGCCATCCTTCCCCTCTGACTCTCACCACAGCTCTATGAAGTAAGTGGAGCCAAGGAGGGGAAACTGAGGCTGGAGGCTTGTGTAGGGCCATATGGCCCTGGAGTAGGGAAGCAGGAGCCATAGCCAGGGCTCAATTGACCAGCCCAGCTGGGCTCTGTGTGGGGTGAGCTGGATGGTGAGGGGTGATGTAGATGGTGAGGGGTCTATGTCACTGGTGAGGGGGAGATACCACCAACTCTTTTTTTCTAGTGGTTCTCTTCTGAGTCCTGATGATAAGAGAAGTTTGGGGCTTTTCAAGGGGTCTAACTCCTGCCTGCTGGGCCCAGATCCCATAAGGATGGGGCTTGCACCCCACTTGGCCTGGCCGTGTCCTCTGGGCTGCCCTGTCGGCTGTCTGCTGGGCTTAGCTCAAGAATAGCTGAGGAGTCTATGGCAGGGGACAGTCCTGCTGCATCTGAAAGAGGAGCGCCCCATATCCTACTCACTGGAGATGGTGGTCTGGGCCTCTAGGGGACACCATGTAGGAGATGAAATGGATATTTTTTTAAGACAGAGTTTCTTTATTGTTGCCCAGGCTGGAGTGCAATGGTGCGATCTCAGCTCACCGCAACCTCCACCTCCCGGGTTCAAGCGATTCTCCTGCCTCAGCCTCCCGAGTAGCTGGAACTACAGGCATGCGTCACCACACCTGGCTAATTTTGTATTTTTAGTAGAGACGGGAGTTCTCCATGTTGGTCAGGCTGGTCTTGAACTCCCGACCTCAGGTGATCTGCCTACCTCAGCCTCCCAAAGTGCTGGTGTGAGTCACAGGTGTGAACCACTGTGCCTGGCCGAGATGTATTTAAGACCATGCTGCACTCCCCTCTCCCCACTTCCTGTGCTTACTAAGGGTTACCACTGGGGACGGGGGACCAGACACTGAGCTAGAAACTTCCTTTCAGTCCTCAAGTAAGGAAGGAGACATGCATTGTCACCATCTTCATTTTATAGTTGAAGGTTGCAGTTCAGAGAGGGGAGGTCACTTGCCGAAGGTCACACAGCATGTAGATGACAGAGCCAAGATTCAGACACAAGCCCATGCACTTCACCTCCCTGCCCACCCCTCCTTCCTCCTGGGGCCTGGTGCTTGTTGGGTTGGGGCTGGGAGAGCCTGTAGGCTGTGGGTCTGCAGCATGAGTGGGTTAGTGGGAGCTATTTCCCCAAGTCCTGCTCCTTGTACAGAGGCTGCATCCGGTGGCTCTGACCCTCCTGCCACTTGCCCTTTATCTTGGCTGAACTCCAGGGGTACCAGGGGTCAGCTTGGGCCCTGCAAATCGAATGAAAAGCAGGATTCCTCAGCAGGACCAGGACAGCTACCACCAGCCCAGTGGGACCTTCTGGATGGAACCCGTGTCCAGGTTTTTTTTTGGAGCACTCCCTGGGGTCTCAACAATGCTGCTCACCTAATAGATCCCAGGAGGACCTGCCTGGGCAAGGGCAGGGCAAGCGGGGTAGGAGTCCCATCCCGGGAGGACTCAAGGTTTGCAGAGTCAGCCTCGGAGTTGTAGGAGCTTGAGCCTCCCATCCCTGCCATTTCTGACCCTCAGTTTCCAAGTCTGTCAAATGTTTTCCCATTTTACAGTAAGGGATCTGTGTACAGGTTCTTTCCCACATCCTGCTCAGCATGGGAGGGGGCGGGAGGTAGGGGCTTGAGGACTCGGTGAACTCCTGCGTGGAAAGGGCCACATGTGTGTGTCTAGGTTGGGCGGTCTGAGGCTCTTGTAGTTCCCAGAGCCGGCAGCCAACGTCAGGATCTCCTACTTGCTGGAGTCCTTCTAAGGAAAGTTTGCAGTTGGGAGAACAGGTTGCCTCGGGAAGGAAGGTGGATCGGGGCTGGGCGTTACTGTGCAGCTTGCAGCCACACAGGCCTGTTTGTGCTACCTCTGCCTGCCCTGGATCCGCACCTCCCTTGAGCCTCTGCTCCTCTTCTTCATGATTATTGTTTTTGAGACAGGGTTTCACTCTGTCACCCAGGCTGCAGTGCAGTGGCTCGGTCATAGCTCACTACAGCCTCGAATTCCTGGGCTCAGTGATCCTCCCTCTTTAGCCTCCCAAGTAACTGGGACTACAGGTGTGTGCCACCACGCCTGGCTAAATTATTTTTTAAGTTTTTTGTATAGATAGGGTCTTGCTATGCTGCCCAAGCTGGTCTTGAACTCCTGGGCTCAAGCGATCCTCCTGCCTCAGCATCTCAAAGTGCTGGGATTACAGGCATGGGCCGCTGTGTGCAGCCTGGGTTTCCTTGTCTGCGACATGGAGTTAACAATTGCTTTTACCCCAGGGTGTTGCTGTAAATACCAGTAGAGCAGGTCTTCAGAAAATAGTTCTGACTCTGGGTCAGAAGTTTTCTGAAGGCTTCCCTCCATCTCAGTTATTTCCTCTTTTTACCCTGTTTATTTTTATTTTTTGAGACGGAGTCTCATGCTGTTGCCCAGGCTGGAATCCTGTGGTATGATCCCGGCTCACTGCAACCTCCACCTCCTGGGTTCAAGCGATTCTCCTGCCTCAGCCTCCCGAGTAGCTGGGACTACAGGTGTGTGCCACCATGCCCGGCTAATTTTTTGTATTTTTAGTGGAGAGGAGGTTTCACCTTGTTAGCCAGGATGGTCTTAACTCCCTACCTCGTGATCCGCCCACCTCAGCCTCCCAAAGTACTGGGATTATGAGCCACCACGCCTGGCTTCTTTTATCCAGTTTTAAAATTCTCCCCTTCCTCACTCTAGGATGATGGTTGCGTAAGAAACTGAAAGTCGTCAAATGGCTAGCTCTTGTCTGGTTGCGCCCTGACCCACTGTCTGATGGTCTTCTCTCGGGCTCCATGCCACACCTTTCAGTTGCCAGAGTGGCAAACTCTGACCCAGTTTGTTCTGGGCTAGGCATTTTACTGGCATCTGATGAAATCAGCACAACTGCCCCTTGAGATAGGGACTGCTATTGTTTCTCCTTTTTTTTGGATGAGGAAGGGGAGGCTCAGAGTTAGTAAGTGGTGGAGTTGGGATTTCAGCTAGATCTGACTGACTGCAGGCTTATTTCCCTGTGGGCTGAGCACCTAAGGTGGCTCTGGGCCTAAAGGCAGAGCTGCAGGCTGGCCAGTTTAGAGGCCCTGGGAAGGGAAGTTGAGGTTGGCGTTGGTGACGGAGTCGGTGATGGCGCGGCCTCCTTCTTCCCCACTGGGTCATGGGCTTGTGCTTCCCCCTGGCATCGTGCTCTCCCACCTGCCCTTTTTTCTGTGACCCCAGCCCCCCTCCCTGGCCGTTTGCCCTAATAATGTAGCCCAGGTGGCACGTTGCATAGAGAAGCTACCCCAGGGAAATGAGTCCTTACTACCAGCCTGGGCCTCAGGTGTGCACCCAGTGTCCCTCCCTGGGGGTCTGGTGAGCCGGGGCTCCCCCACCTCCAGCTGTTAGGCAGGAGCTGGAGGAGCTGTGTGTATTGTGTGCACATGTACTTGTGTGTGTATGTAACTCTGGGTGGTTAATTGTGTATGCACGCATGTAACTGTGTAGATATAACCATGCATATGTAATGTGTTATACGTAATGTGTGTATAGAACTGTGTCTGTGTAACTTTATGCCTGTAGAATGGGCAACCGTGAATGTATGTAACTGTTGACATATAACTGTGTGTATGTAGCTGGTGTAATGTGATCGTGTGTGTAGAACTGTGTGTGTTTGTAACTGTGTGTGACTGTCACTGTCGTATGTAGGTGGCTGTGTGTTGTAGGTGTGTTTACTCCTCTGTTGAAGACAGGTGGGGAATGGGAAGGTATTAAAGGCGTGAGGCTTGAGAGAGTGGCCCCAGGAACGTGTGGTAGGGGCTAGAGTTACCTCCTCTGCTGGTTAAAACACTCTTTGTAGAACAGAGTTACACACATGTTTAGATAATTAGAACAAAAGCCAAAAGAACAATTCCGTTCAAAGGGACGAAGCTGGGAGGCGGGGGCCAGCCAGGATCTGGGGGGCCGCGTTCCGTCTCCCCAGCTCTCCCCGGCCTTTGCTGCGTTTTGATCGCACTATTTAGAAAATCCCTTTGTTGTAGGATAAACTGACATTGGCCTGCGCGTTTCTGCTGTGAAGTTTGCTGTGTTCTGGGGCCCACTCGGGACAGCCAGGCCATTAGGAGCTGATTAAATGAGCTAATTTTAATTTGTTCAGTGGTTACAGATGCAGAGACCTTTCCATGCCCTTTTCTCGAGGCTCTATTTATTTATTAATTTTCTTTTTTTCTGAAAAGAAAAAGACCTTCAGGTCTCCCTTCTGCCTTCCCATCCCCCCTTAAAAATAAACATATGAAGACATTTTAAACTAGAACTTCAGCTGAGAAAGAGAGGACTGGATGGCGGCTCTGTGGGATTGGTCTAAAGAGGTGCTGATGGGGGGCTCCCTGAGTCTGCGAGGGGGGTGGGGGCAGCACTGCCAGGGCTGGGCCACCCACTGTGGCTGAGAGCAAGGAGCAGAGGAGACCCAGTGCAGCCTGCCAGAGACCTCAGTCTCACTTCCAGGCCTTTGCTCGTGCTGGTCCTGCTGCTTGGAGCTAGTTTCTGCCCCTTGCTTCCATCAGTTGGCGAATTCTTCATCCTGCTGATCTCCATGGAGAGCCTGCTTTTTCCAGGAGGGCCCTGGCACCCTCACTACGTCCCTGTTCTCCCCCTAGCCCCACACACTTCTCCTAGAAAACACAGGGGGTCAAATATTATCCTTCTTCCTAGACTGTGAACCTCAGGCCAAGAGCTGCCAGTGTGGTTCATCCTCCTACCCTCACCACCTAAGTGCCTGCTGGGCTACAGGCACACCAGAGACATCCTGTGAATAACCAAATGCGTGAATGAAAGGATGTGTGGGTGACATCTGTATTTACTGAATGCCGCTACCCACCAAGCTTTTGATTGCGGGACCCTGGGGTCCCACAAATTCGGAAGTGCCAACCTCTGTGGGCCTCAATGCAGTGTTGAGAGTTGAATTTTCAAATATGGCGGGAGTGGGGACTTCAGACCTGCCAGGCCAGGCCGGTCCCCAGCCCCAGGCCCAGCTCTGCTGAGAACCTGACCGAGGCTTAGCGGAGGGAAGCCAAGGGAAGAAAATTGCACAGTTAGTTGGCTTTTTACAGCACTTAAACAGGCAAGCAGGCCTCGGGAGTACAATGTGCCCACAATGAGGGACGTTCAGAGTACATGGGAGCAGGGATCGTGGGGCTGCAGCCGGGGGCCACCCCTGATCTCGCTCAAGCTGCCTAGCCCCTCCTTGCTTATTCATTTTGACACCACCTTTCGCTCTGGTTGGGGCACCTTTTAGTGAGCATCGGGGTTTTCCCTGGAGCTGTGCCCTGGCTGTGGCCTGGCCAGTTTCTGAGGCCTGGTTTTCATTTGCTAAGAGCTGCTTCCCGCAGACAGCTCCCCACCCACCCCACCCAGGGGCCTCCCAGGGGCTCTCCCCCCACCCTATCCTGGCAGACAGGGGTGGTGTGCAAGAGAGAACCTTTGCTCTCTCTCTGTGGTCCTCCCTTTAACCCCAGCCTTAGCACCAGGCCCTGGCATGGTGCCGGCCCCAGGCCCTCCTCCATCTCTGTAGAATCCCAGAGCTGGCAGGGGGGCCCGAACTCCCCAGTCGACCCCCAGGGCCTGGATCCTTCAACTGGGTCAACATCTGGCCGTGTGGCCTGAGCCCTGGGCCTCCTCTGTCCTCTCCCTCCCCATCTGTGCCTTTTCCCAGCCCCTTTTCTTCCCCAAGGCCCTTCCTCTCCTGCTAGCTGGGTCCTCCGCCAAGCACCGCTGCGGGAGCAGCACACCCTCAGCCCATCCTTCTCTGCCGGCTCAGGCAGGCGGGTGGGGATGCATCCCGTGGCTGAGATCACCAGTGGGCCGGAGGGAAGCGCCTCTCCAGCCCTTGCCTGCTCTGCTGCTGGGTGCTGGGAACTCAGGCTCAGGTTTTGGCCCTCTGGGACGCCCTGGTGAGCAGGGGCAGAGGTAAGTGGAGGCATGGGGCAGTGGTGACGGGTGGCCAGACTGGAGGGGGGAAGAATGAATAAAACAGGCTGTTGTCTGCACCGGAACGCTGAGCCCCTTAGAGGCTCCCGGTGTGTTGGGGAGCAGAATGTTTGCTTACAGTGGAATGAAATCCAGAAGGAAGGAAATGTTGTTTCAGGAATGAGAGAGGAAAAGTGGGCGGCCAACTGCCAGCAGGCAGTGGTGGCCAGGGTATCAGACTTGGGTCGGGCCTGCTGCATGGGAGTGGGGAGGGCCCTGGGGCCCACTGTGACTCCTAGGTCTGGAGCCCCTCCCTTGTGTCTCTTCTGTCTTTCTTTCTGTGCCCCACCTGTTGACCTCCTGTCCCTTCTGTCTCCTGTGGAGAGGGCTGGCTTGCATCTGTGATGGTTTTTGCACCCAAGTGCTTGCCTGCTCGTCTCCTGCCCTCTCCCGCGCCCTCTCAAAGCTTCACGTCTGTCCCACTTCCTGCACCGCTGGCCGGGAGGGAGGCCACCGGAGTGCAGCTGCCGAGCCTGACTTTTCCACCTACAAAGCCATCCCATCCTGGGCACTGGTCTTCTCTCCAGTCACAGGGGTGACAGGGGGACGTTTAGACCAGCCTCGGAACTACTGAATGCCAAACTGTGATTCCTGATGGATTCTGTAGGAACTCGAGGGGCTGGGGAGCCTCCGTGGTGATCGGGTGTTTCTCGTGGCCAGCCACTTGTTCTCCTGGGGAAGAGGCTGGTGAGTTTCTTTCTGTTTATGTGGTAACCAGGCTACCGAGATGGCAAACTTAGGTTCTGCAATTACACAGCGTTTCAGAAGCAAATTGATAGGATAACGTGTTATTATTGGCTACTGGGTTAATAGCTATTTTGGCAAGAGTACCAATCCTGCGTGGTGTTGCTGGCGCGGGGTGTGAGAATGGCACGATGGGGTGGGGAGGAATGGTGGGTGCGCAATTGCACAGAACAGCAGACTCGGGAGGACTCTGGGGGCCTCCTCTGCCAGCTCCTGCTTGGAGAATGCTCAGTTCTGATTAGCTGTTGCCGAAACCAAGACCAGAGAGGTTGAGAGACCAGTGTCAGATCACACAGTGAGTTGATGCTGGGGTTGGATTTTGGATCCTTGTGGGGTTTTGGATGACAGCTTGGCCTGTGATCTTAGAAGGCAGGGCACATATCTTCATGCTGACCCCCATGTGGACAACTCAGAAAATGTGCCCAAGTTTGCATGCTCTGGCTTCAGGTTGCTCGAACCTGCTAGATCCCTGCCTGGGACTCTCTCTCTCTCTCTCCAGATCCTGCCTTGGTCTGCTGCCTTGCTTGCTTCTGGTGTCTGCTTAAGTGTTGCCTTGTCACCTGTCCAGAGTGGCACCCCACTCTCCACCCCTTTCCTGCCCTGCATTTCTTTATAGCAACACGTGACTCCCTACAGCAGGAAGATTTAGTCTCCTCTCTTTGCACTGTAAGCTCACTGAGGGCGAGGACTTTATTTCTTCCTACCCTATCCCCAGAGCCTCAAACAGGGCTGGCAGAGTAGGTACTTATTCATATTTATGGAAGGAATAAAGGAATGTAAATTGCAATGTCATTTTAAAAAATGGCCACCATATAGCAGGTGACTCACTGTCCTTCCTGTTGGAGGATGGTTGGTCAGGGGGTCCTGTTATTCCAGTCCCTGAGAGGAGGTCAGCAGGCCCTCCTTGGGGGCTCATCAGGAGATCATTTCTTCTTGCAGGCTAAAGAGTTCAGAAGGGAGTGGATTCCCCTTCACTGGAAGGGACCAAATCTCTTAGTAGACGAGATTTAAGGACTGGGTTGGGGGTGGACCGGAGCCCTTCAAGGGAACTGGCTTTCTTAATGACATGACATGGGCAGGAATGACATAAGGAGGTGGCAAATTGGGGATGCTTCGGGAAGGGTAACCTGGGAGTGGGGGTGGGGTTCACCAAGGGCAGGGGTCTCACAGAGAACCAGGGCTCTGCCCAGAGGTCTCCATGTTTGATGCCGCTGGTCTGGAAACCACATACAGTGGTTCATTGAGCATGTGCCATGTGCCAGGCGCTGGGCCAGCGTGCTTAACCTCTGGCATCTGATCACTCCTCTGCACAACTTGAGGAGGCAGAAAGGATTCTCTGTTTTTTTTCTCTTGGTGAAGATTAACGTATCCTAGTTTACACCACTGGTCAGTGGTGGAGTTGAGATTTGAACGGAGGCTCCCTGGCTCCAGAGCCTTCCTCGACATGATCTGGATGCCCCTTGAATGCAGCCTCTGTGGGGCAGGGCTTTGTTGGGTGTGCTCGCTGCCCCAATAATTGCAGCAGAGCCTGGCACAGAGGAGACACTCTATAAATATTTCAACAGTGCAGTGGCTGGCCGATCGAGTGAATGGATGCAAGGAGGTTCCCAAGATGAGCCGGAAGTGCTCACTTTTTACTGTTGGTCCACTGGGCAGGTAGAGGGAAGTCCAGGCTGGGAAGGAGGTGACACTGACCTGTGCTTGGCTGGCCTGACTTCCTCCTGAAAAAATTACCAGGGGGCTGCTTGGCTGTGAGTTCCTTATGGAGGGGTGCACTTGTTCACGGGTCCTGGGTAGGAAGTTAGGAAGTTTCTGGTGAGTTTTGGGGGTCCTCCAGGTGGGGAAGACACACATGCCTGATGTACATACATGCATACTCCCATACCGTTATTCTCCAGTGTGGTGTGTGAAGAAAGGCATCCACTTGAGGGGTTTTCCTAAAAAAATATGGAGACCCCCCACCCCAAATCCCACTGCTGAGTCTGTATCTTTTTTTTTTTGAAATGAAGCTTCACTCTGTTGCTCTGGCTGGAATTCAGTGGCATGATCTCGGCTCTCTGCAACCTCCACCTCCCAGGTTCAAGCAATTCTCCCGCCTCAGCCTTCCGAGTAGCTGGAATTACAGGCATCTACCACCATGCCCGGCTAATTTTTGTATTTTTATTAGAGATAGGGTTTCACCATGTTGGCCAGTCTGGTCTTGAACTCCTAACCTCAGGTGATTCATCCGCCTCAGCCTCCCAAAGTGTTGGGATTACAGGCGTGAGTCACCATGCCCGGCTTGAGTCTGTATCTTTAAAGGCATGGAATCTCAGCTTATTAGCTTATTAAATCTAGCCATTTGTTCAGCTCTGGTCTGAATATATAAGACCAGCCCCCTCCCCCTGCCCCCCAGTTCCATATCTCCTTTGTTTTAATGCCATTTTTCCAGGATTCAGGCTGAGGCTGCGTAGCTAAGCTGTTCCTTCTGCCACCTTCCATGCACCATGGTCCTCATACCCTTGCTCCTTCCCTGGCTCTAAGAGGCTCTTTCAAATAAAATCATAACAAATTCAGGCCCCACTGAAGGCTGGACTAATTGCATTCTGCTATAATGCGAGGGGACTTTGGGGACCTTGGTGATGCTGGACAGGTTCTGCTGGGGGCAGCCCCTCTGGACCCAGGCAGTCAGGAGATTGGTCAGGTCAGGCTCATTCACTCCCTGGCTTCCACTGGAGGCTCCGTCCCCAGCTCCTAGGCCCCACCTTACAGGGGCCTCTTGAGTGGCTCCTTGCTGCTTCTTTGTGATTAGGTCATTCATTCATTTTCTTATTTCTCATTCTGTATTCATGCATACCATAGTTTTCAAGTGCCTCCTTTAGACGAAGCCCTGGACTTAGATATTTCATCCGTTCATCCAACCATCCATTCATTTACTCATTTATTCATGCCACAGTTATCAAGAGTTTCCTGTAGGCCAGGACCTGAAAGATACCCTTTCATCCATCCATCCATTCATTCAGTCATCAAGCAGATAGTTATTGCCAGTCACCTTGTGGGGAATCCTGGGGACTCAGGAATCCACGGCTTATCAGAATTGTCTCCAGGCAGTTCTAAGCCGAGAGTACCTGCCAGGAAACCTTAATCACATTCTTGGATGAAGATGAAAAAGTGTAAGGGAAGCCCTTGAGAGGTGTAGTGCAGGTGGAAGAGGAGGAAGGAAGGTGCAGCTCCCTTTTGGCCCTGCACCCCACCCTGACGAGCAGCCTGACTAAAGCGTGCATTCATTGACTCATCCAGCAAATATTAAGGGCCTACTGTGTGTTGGGAGCTGGGAGGAGCTGGAGACCAGCTGGGGACAGTGGAGCTACGTGTGGCAGACTGTATGCCCAGCACCACCCTTGGCAGTGCCCTTGGTTTGAGCTGGGCTGGGGGTAGCATCTCCCCTTCCCAGACCCCCCTAGGTAAGGGAATACCAGTGCCTGCAGCGGTGGGCATGTGAAGCCCCCTGTGGGCTATGTGCAGGATCCAGGGTGACCAATTGCTCTTCATCAGCGTCTCTCTCCCCTGCATTACATCTGTCTAGCCCGCCTCCTCTTGAGGATATGTGTGTCAGGGGTGTGGTTCCCATAAACCCCATGTCTCAGCGTTTCGTGCAGCTGATGAGTCAGGCAGCCAGATCCACCTGCGACAGAGTGGGACTCTATTTCAAATAAAAAAAAAACCCAGGTCAAGCATGGCGGCTCACGCCTATAATCCCAGCACTTTGGGAGGCCGAGGCAGGTGGATCACCTGAGGTCAGAAGTTTGAAAGCAGCCTGGCCAACATGGTGAAACCCTGTCTTTACTAAAAATACAAAAAGAAGTTGGGGGAGGTGCTGACGCCTGTGGTCCCAGTTACTCAGGAGGCTGAGGCAACAGAATCGCTCGAACCTAGGAGGCGGAGGTTGCAGTGAGCTGAGATCGTGCCACTGTACTCCATCCTGGGCAACAGGGAGAGACTCTGTCTCACAAAACAAAACAAAACAAAACAAAATGAAAACAAACAAACAAAAACACAACCCCCTCAAAACAAGTAAAACATCAAAGACTAATATGAGTAAGTCAGTAAATGACTGATCTTAAGAAAGCCCGGCACATGGGAAGTGTCCGGTGAGTGTGGCGGATTTGGAGGTCTGCTCGTGAGTGTGGGCACACAATGAAGCACACAGATGAGGGTCTGGTTCCAGTGGGAGGAGGTGGTGGCCACTCAGGCTGAGCAAGCAGGGGCAGGCAGGTGGGGGCAGGGGTGGGGGTTCCTAGGAAAGGGTAGATGATGATGGGAAAAGGCGGGGGCCCCCATGCTCCAGCCTTGATGCCTGGGACTTCAGCAGCCTTGCCCCACACTTGGGAATCCAGTTAGGGGAATGCCCTGGCATAGCTGCCTCTAGGGATCTGACATGCTGGCCAAGCAAACTGGAGCTCCTCCTCCTCCCTGTGGTCCGGGGCCAGGTGGCCGCCTCTCCGAGGCTGCCGCCATATCCCAGAGCCTTGCCCAGGCCTGATGAGTTGCTTTCATCTCCTGATTGCCATGGGCAGGGCTGGGGCAGCCTTCTGTCCTGAGGCTCGACAGCCCAGCCACAAAAAGTCCACGATGACAATTATTCTACGGGCAGAAACATGAAAATCCGGGGAAACTTGGAATTTTCTCTGCTGTGTGGTAGATTTGGATGAGTTTAGGGGTGAGCGGGCCTGCAAAGGGGCCATGTGGCTGGCCCAGCACATCCTCGAAAACCGCTGGCTTTTCTCTTCCTGGCCCTCCTCAGGCCCTGGGCTCCCCTCGGGGCCCAGCCCACCTCTTCTCTGCTGCCTGCCTCAGGCCAGGCACTGTGCTGGGGACACAGCAGCTATGAAGACAGGCCCCTGCCCCTGCAGCACCAGTCGAGAAGGGGAGAAGGACAGACCGAAAGCTGCAGTCATGGGCCAGGGCAGCGGGGCCGGGGCAGCAGGGCTGGGGCAGTGGGGCTGGGGAGTCGGGGCCAGGGTCACATTTAGGGCTGCCCAGCCCAGTTTCCAGTGGTTCATGCATGTTAACCCAATTACATCTTTATAATGAGTGTTACAAAAACATCATACTCATGATTTCATCAATATTATGATTTAGGATTACACTTGGGCACCTAGCATTGTCCATTGTCAGTCCTGAGGCCATTGAAGGGACCAGATTGGGTAATAGTATAGGCCACAGACCCTGACGGTGTTCTCTCAGTGACTTGAGCATGACAATTCCTGGCAGGTGCAGAGACCTGGCTGTGGCAGGGACTGTGCAGGCTGGAGGATGTGGCTTCCGAGTCTGGTGCCACCATCTGTGGCAGCTGCACCTTAGGCAGTGTCGCAGGGAGGCCCCCTGAACACAGAGCCTGAGGTAAGGGCTTAGTACAGTGTATGTGGCCAGGAGGCGCTCCCAGGAAGCAGGATGGAGGAGACAGGGACACGGAAAGGCCGACTTTGGGGGGTGCACTGTTGGGGCTGCTGCTGTAGACCGCTGGGCTTGAATCGGCCAAAACCTTTATGCCTCTGCAGGATGCTCCAGGAATGGTCTTCATAGGAGCCAACTGGCTCCAGGCCCTTTTGGTGAAGGTTGCCTGGGGAGGCATCACCTCCCCGGCCTTTGGGGTCAACCTTGAGAGGCAGACACCTGGAGGCGGGGCCTCAGGCCCTTTTGCTCAGACTGTCATTGCAGCTACTGAACTCCCAGCATGCCACTGGCAGCAGTGCATGCACCAGGTCCCTGAGTCCCTTGTCCCTCAGCATTCCCTTCCATAAAATGGGACCAAGCTCATGACCATCTCCTGGAGGGCACCTGGCACATGACCAGAGACAGGGAGTGTTTTTGAGGAGTTTCTCCATCCTCCAGATGCTTGGCTCAGGACCCTGAGGCTGCGCCCTGGATGGGATTTGGCTGAGAAGCAGGGGATCTGGGATTTGAGGTCAGGCATTGTGTGTACCTTGTCTGTGGAAGGCTCCAGCCAAAGGAGCGTGTCACCTGGAGAGGTGTCTGGGCTGAGAATATGGACCCAATCCAGACATCCTACCAGGCTGGGTTCCACTGGAGGCCACCTCCTTGGGAGAAAGCTTGTGCACCTGAGTGAGTATCACGCCCTCTTTCCCTGGGACATGGTGGTTCACAGACTTGCATCCTGTGGTGGCTAAGAGCACAGCCTCTAAGGTCAAGGGACCCATGTTCAAAGCTCAGCTTGGCCATTTCCACTGTAAGGCCCTGAGCGTGCCAATTAACCTTTATAAGACTCAGTTTTCTCATCTCTAAAATGGGACTGGAAATAAGAATGCATCGGATTGTTGTGAGTGTTAAAATGAGACATCTCTTTGAACATCTGTCTTGGAGAAAAAAATAAAATGAGACAACATGTGGCATGGATCAAACACCCAAGATTTATGTGGCACTTAATACATGTCATTGATTAGACCTATATGTACATGTGCAATGTATAATACAAAATATAATCTATTAATCGTTCTTCAGTGCCACCAGTTGGTGTAATCTCAGAATTCTAGCTTGGAGGCATCATGGGGTTTTCTCCAATTCTGGCTTTTGGAAAAATTATAAGATGGACTTGGTCATCCATTTCCTCACTTGCCCATTTTTTTTTTTTTTTTTGGAGACAGAGTCTTGCTCTGTTGCCCAGGCTAGAGTGCGTGCAGTGGTGCGATCTCAGCTCACCGCAACCTCTGCCTCTCGGGTTCAGTTCTTCTGCCTCAGCCTCCCGAGTAGCTGGGATTACAGCCGTGCACCACCATGCCCAGCTAATTTTTGTATTTTTAGTAGAGATGGGGTTTCACCGTGTTGGCTAGGCTGGTCTCAAACTGCTGACCTCAGGAGTTCCACCTGCTTTGGCTTCCCAAAGTGCTGGGATTACAGCGCAACTGGCCTCTGCTTGCCCGTTCTTTATTTTCATTGAGCGCTTCTTCTGTCTGCATCTCCGGTAAGAAAGTTGCATAAACCAGCTGCATTTTATAGATGAGTTGAGGAGATTCCAGGGGTGAAATGTCTCTCCTAAGGCCATGCAGATGGCCTGCTGGGGTCTGGAAGCAGTCCTGGAACCAAGGTGCTGGCCCGGTACTGGTCCGGTGCTGGCCTGTCTTGGGGTGAGGGCCCCGGGCTGGTCCCGAGGGCTATGCTGCGTTTGGCCTGGGGCCAGCGAGGCCTGGAGGGGAGGGAGGGAGGCTGCTCCTGTGCCAACGAGCTTTTGTTCTCCCCAGGCCTCCCTTGGGAAGCGCCGAGCTGCAGAGCCCTCCTGAACCTGGTTCAGGCCCTGACCAGATGCCCTGCTCTTCACCCTCTCCCGGCACCTGCTGTGAGATCAGAGAACTTGGCAGTGGTCTCTGGGGATTGGCGCAAGGGGCAAGGGGCAAGGCCTGCGGTGGAGGGCTGCTGAGGTGGGGCCTGGTGTGGCAGGATTCTTAGGACAGGTGATCCCCAGCTGCAGCTCCCTCGTTCATATCTGGGAGCTTCTTACATGTCTGCTCCCAAAAGGAGCCGAGGCTGGGCTCACCATGACACCCTGACATCACTTCCCCTCATTCCCTCAGGCCCTGGGGACCTCGCCTCCTGGGGTGCAGGCATGGGGCTGTCATGGGTGAGGGTGGGCTGCACCATGGTGAGGAAAGATTGTGCCATGACCAGCAGCCCAGCCTGCAGGGCCTTGGAATACCACCAGATATGGGCATTATAGGGGAGAGAGTGGGTGGGAGTTCGGTTATTCACATTCACCTCATCAGGTTCGACGTAGTTTGCTTTCAGAAGGATTTGCATTGTAGGTGGAATGGAGGCCTGGAAGTCAGAAGACCTTTGACTCAGGTCCCTAGGTAGCCGGGGTGGGGGTGGGAGGAGGGAGGGAGGTGGGACAGATGCTTGGAGAGTTGGAGATTTGCCCTGGACCTAGTGAACAAAAAAATCCCACTGGGGTTACCTCCTGCACCAACTTAGCATTCGGGGCTTCAGTTGTATGTGCTCTGCTGGGTAAAGGCCGTGTGGGTGTGTGGAAGAGAAGTAATTCCGCCGTGTAGGTTCCGGGTGAAGTGGCTGGGAGACGGATGCTGCCCTGGGGCCGTCCATCTTCCACGCCCCTCCTGTGGGAGCAGACGCTTGTTCAGCATGTTGACATCCATGGTGTGTATTTGGGAGCATCGTGGCTCTTTCACACAGAGGACATGGCCATTTATTCCAGATTTGGAGGAAAAGCCAGCTGGGTTGGACTCACTGAAGATGGTGTACCCATCTCCCTCAGTGCCCCAGCAGGAGTCCTCGGCGGGAAGTGGATAATTCTGCTGTCCAGCATGACTCGAGTGTTCAGCCCCCACGTGGAAGGGGACCCCACGCTGACTGTGCAGGGTTTTCTCCTGCAGGGGCACCTGATCTTGGCTGTTGAGAGCCCTGAGTCACTGGGGTCACTGATTACTGTTATCATTGAAATGGGTTCTGCTTATAGGCTAGTGATCGTTTAACTCTTAGTCAGTCGTAGACCTGAAGTTATGGGAGGTCCAGAAAGAGCCCTGGGCTGGGGAGGCTAGATCCCACTTTCTCATGAGCTAGGTTTTCAGATAGTGTTGGTGGTCACTGGGGCCTGTGGAATGGAGTTCTTGGCTTCTTTCCTCGGTCTTCAAGCTCTTGATGGGCTCTCACTGCTCCTTCTGAGCTGCTTCTCCTACTGATACCCAAGCTTCAGCCACGGCTCCTGCGTTACTTCTCCCGGGAGGCCTTCTCCCTTCTGTCTCTCTCCAGGGGTCCCAGGCTTTGGTCATTTGCATATCTTTGCTGTGATTCTTTCGACATTTGAGTATCACTGATGCTGTGATTCCCCTAGTATTTTTCTTTGCTGGTTCTCTGTATGGTTAAATCAATTCATTTACTTCATTCTGCCAATGGAAAACCAGGATCTTTTACTGTAAGATGACAGTGATCTTAAAAGTAAATAAAACAGAACTGAAGAAAATTCCGTGCTTACGCTCTTCCAGCCAGGAGCTGCTGTGTTCTGGAAATGCTAAGCATGGGGTCTGCCCTCTCTTTTGCTGAAATGCTGCGCAGGAGTTAGAGACAGACCCAAACAGAGCTTTTCTCCCTGGCCTAATCTAAAGGCTGACAGTAGAATGGAAGCGGAACTAACTTTCTAATTTGTGCCTCAGGGTTATTTCAGAACGTATTGGCTGCTCCCTAAAATGATCATGGGTCCTACCAAAGGGAGGTAGCCCACGTTTGGAAGAACACAGGTCAGCGGAGCTTCTACTCCTTCAAAGCCTGATTTGAGTGCCTGTGTCTCCCACAATGGCACCTCATCTGTGCTTTTCCGTTCCCAGCCCTCCTGGGCTTGGAGCTTCTGGCACCCAGTGGCCTTGGCTACAGCCCTGCAGGGACAGCATGAGCTCTTTTCTGTTCCCCTGCCTGGGGCCTGTGCCCTGCACCCCTGGGGACATACTGGACTGCTGTCTTCTGCAGGCCCAGATCAACACCAGGAAAAAAGGAAATGAGGACCTACTCTTAGCCATGCAGGAGACCACCCCTCCCACCACCACCTGTGAAATGTTTGGGAGGTAGGCAGAGCTGGGCCACAAGTAATGGGTTGGGTTTGGGTGCCCAGTGATCGCGGTGGCCTGAATGAAGGTTCAGGGGCTGGAGCGGGTGAGGCATGCTCAGTGTACCTTTTTGATG
Source organism: Callithrix jacchus (assembly GCF_049354715.1). Lineage (NCBI taxonomy): Eukaryota > Metazoa > Chordata > Mammalia > Primates > Cebidae > Callithrix > Callithrix jacchus. Next base: position 7,440,726 of record NC_133521.1, on the reverse strand, counting down.
ACAATGGTGGTCTTGATGGATTCTGGAGAACAATGGAGTCATTCCAGGCTCCTTCTACTTAATTGCTGTGGAAGTCAGGCCCTTGCCCTCTCTGTGTCTCGGATGTCTGATCTGTAAAATGGGGGTAATGGTGGTGGTGGCCACCGCATAGGATGGAGGTGAGGGTTTAACAAAATGGAGCTTATGAAGAGCTTGGCACTATGGCCACAGAAAGGGCTCTGCAGAGGCTACCAGTCTGAAGTTCAAAAAGTGGCACTATGACCGTGCTCCAGACCCAGGAGACACAGGTGCCCCAGGTGCAGGAGACAGTGGGACACCCCAACTACTCAAATATAAACAGGCAGTGCCTTAAAGTCAGGGAGGATGACAGAGGCAGTCAGGGAAGGCTTCCCGGAGGCAGTGTCTTGAAGGATGGGCATGTGTTAGCCAGGACAGAGCAGGTTTGGCATAAGCCTCCAAAAGTGTAGCCCATCTCTCTCCCTGCAGAGGAGAAAGAGGACCTGCTTCCCTCCAAGGCATCAATCATATGGGGATGCAGCTCTGGACCCCACCTGCTCCTTTCCCTAGAGGTGGCAAAGGGGATGCCTGAACGCTTCTCAGAGACTCCTGAGCACGTTTAGACCTTAGCTCTAACTTCTGCAGCTAAAATGTGTGGATGGGAAAAATGCTATCCAAACAAGCCTAATCCCAATCAAAGGATTATTTTCTTATAGAAAAGCTTCACCTATACTTAATAGTTTTAAATTGTTCCGGGTACCAATTAGACTTTTAATTTTGCTGTTCCCTCCGGCGGCTGGAGGATGTGTGTGGTTTGCGTTTAATCAGAGTTGAATTCTTTTTTTTTTGGTGGTTTTGTGGGAGGGATGGAGATGAGGAGCCCGTTCAGGGTTTCCTTCTGGTCCTCCCAGGACTCATGTAGGGGTAGAGGCTCTGGGCAGCTCTGAGTTCGGGGTTCTCTGTCAGGGCAGCAGGATACGTCTCCAGAGTGGGGAGCTCAAGTCCTCTCCCACCCTTCTGAGGTTTCGCCGCCGCAGCCCTGCCGGAAGAATCCAATGCCGCGTTAAATATATGGATTATCCAAAAATTTCTGCAGCAATAGGGTGAGTTATTATTGATTCACAGAGCACGACAAAACATCACTGCATGAATTAGCAAACAGCTGTTTCTAATTTGAGTTTAGAACGGTACACAGAGGAACTTGTTTCTCTGTTCACTCCTTTCATTTATAATGAATTTTAATCACCGCTACAGGTGAGAAAAATGTAGAAACAAGCTTGTATCTTGTGGAAGAAACAAAGGAGAGACAGATGCTAACAGATTTCCAGTCTGTGATAAAAGGGATGTTTTGGTACACTTTACATGTAATTAGAGCGCAGCTGTTTCCAGTCCCAGGTCCACGAACACGGCCGAATGTGGGCTCTGCCGATCTCCAAAGGGAGTCAAGAAAAACAGTGATTCAACCCCGAAAGCATTTTGCTTTCTCTCGAGTGGAGCCGAGCGCCCTTTGCGCAGGCCCTTGGCGGTGCTGCTTCGAGAAGCTCACGGCGATGACTTCACAAGGCGCCAACTCCTTGTGCAGAGGCGAACAGGCGATGTCAGGGTGCACAGGAGGCCATGCCAGGAGGCTGGCAGGAGAAACTTCTAGAGCCCCTGAGCTCCTAGCGCCCTTGGGGAGTCCCTCATAGGGGCAGACTTGGGGCGCTCTTTCCTTCTGGCAGGACTTGATCACTACGTTTCCTCTTTAGCAAGTTTGATCACAACCAGCTCTCGGGTGAGTTGACGAGCACTGGCTTCCCCCCTCCCTTTCCTAGTCTGTTTAATTTCTGCAATAAAACTCGAGCTCAATTGCATTTTCAATATCAGTGCTAAGTAAATTTGTCTAAGGGATGGAGCTGCCTGGCAGGCTGTGTGTTCTGCGAGGTCAGAGGCTTCAAGGGGAAAGGTGGACGTGTCCTCGCCCTGTGTGTCCGGCAGCCATGTGGGGGCAGGGGCAGGTGGGGGTGTGCTCGGAGTCTGAGGCTCATCCCCCAACCCCTCCATCATGAGCCAGGGGACCCATGTCCAAGCCATGGATGGCTGCTGGTGCCTTAGATTCTTTGTCTGTATAATGAGAGCATTGGGCTCCAGCTGTATAATGAGGAGTCTTGAAGCTCCTTTTGGGGCTGATGCCCTGGGATTGTAAACGGCAGGGGCCCTCGGGGAATTTTGGCAGGTCAAGTGTGCTTTGCTTGAAAACCATCTTCCATCTTGTGCACGGGTAACTGTAGGTTTAGTTTAGACCCTCCTGGTTATTGATCAGGGCTCAGGGAGATGACACTGTGTCTTGTGTCCACTCAAACCATCCCAGCCATTGCCGGCCTCTCCTTGTCCTGTGACAATTTGTGGTGAGCTGGGAGTCAGTAGCCAGTGACTGTTACAGGCATTATAGAACATTTGTCGTATGTAATGCCTTACAGATATATTCACTGATTTCATCTCTAAAACAACTCTAGTTGGGTCTATGTACAGTCATCCCCATTTTACAGATGTGAAAACTGAGACAAGTTTCTCCATCTGTAAAACCGAGCAAGGGTCATTCACTTGGCTAAGGTCACACACATAGTAAGTGTGGGAGCTGGGACTCTAAGCCCTGATGCTGGCTCTGAGCCACCAGGCAAACACAGATGTCTTCAGGGCCCAGGACACCCCATGATGGGGAGGGAAGTCCTGGGGGTCTGGGCATGCAGGGAGGTGGGGGCCCTGCTCCAAGGAGCCCCAGCTGAGCTCCATCTTCACACACCAGATGCAGACTCTGTGCTGCCAGGCCTTCTCCTTCAAGAAAAACCAGAAGTGGACCAGGCGTGATGGCTTATGACTGTAATCCCAGCACTTGGGGAGGCTGAGGCAGATGGATCACTTGATGCCAGAGTTTGAGACCAGCCTGGGCAACATAGAGAGAGACTCTGTCTCTACAAAAAAAATTAAATAATTAGCCAGGCATGGTGGCATGCTCCTGTGGTCCCAGCTACTTGGGAGGCTGAGGCAGAAGGATCACTTGAGCCAGGAGGTTGAGTCTGTAGTAAGCCATGATTGCGTCACAGCACTCCAGCCTGGGTGACAGAAGGAGACCCTGTCTGTAAAAAAAAAAAAAAAAGCCAGAAGTGACTGAATTAAGGAACAAAAAAACGCTGGGAGTTTTTGATTTGTAAATCCTGGCATTTTTACAAAATCACTAATAAAGTGGGTGGCCCCCAGACTATCCAGTGGGAGGACAGTCATGGTGACCTGTGACCCACTGCCCAGGTCATCATTCCTCCCAGTCCAACTGGCTGGGAGTTGAAGCCCAACTCTTCCAGTCACCATCTGCTTTGTGATGTCAGGATATGACCCAACCTCTCTGTTCTTCCTCATTCCAGGGGCGACCATGTAAGCTCAGCTGCTTATGAGGCTACAAGGGAGACACTGGATGGGGTGCTGGGTTCCATCCTAGGATGCCTGGGTGTGTGGCACCCCACTTACTTGTAATATGGGAGTAATAGCAATAACAAAACCACCACCACCTCCACCACTGCACAGAGTTGCTCCAGGTGTCAGATGGATAATGGGTGTGAGGTGCTGTGCAAAATGTTAAATGCCCTGTAGATGATGGGATTTACAATGAATGATAATAGTGTCTGTCAGTTACATTAGGATCCCCTTTGTTTTCTTTAGCCAGCGTTCATCTAATGTTTTGCAGTTTGTAAACATTAACCACTTTGTCAGGTACTTACTCTTAGTTTCCCCATCCTGTGGATGCGGACATGAGCGCTCAGAGAGGGAAAGTAACTTGCCTAGGGTCACACAGCTAATGATGGCTGAGCAAGCCAGTGCATGTTCTCTAAAACAACCTTCCAGAGCCGCTGAAACTCCTAGCTCTGCTGTCCCACAGGGCTGACATCTCTCTGCAATTGATTGAGTTTCTTCAAGCTTAGGCTGATGTTTTGACTCCCTGGAAGTTTTGTTAAGGGCCTTGGTGGCAGCTGTTTGCTGTCACATGGCATTTCAGCACCTGCAGAGCTGCCTGGAGAAAGGCAGCCTGGCCAGTCTCTGTCTTTGAGCTGTCCAGTGGCCTTCAAGTCTTTCCCCCGCCAAAACCAAAAGAATGATCCCCACTCTTCCTTGGGGATGATGAGATCCCATCTGTAAGAAACTCTCAGCTCCCTGGAGGAAGAATGAGTGAATAGGAGCTGCTGTTATTTTTGCTAATAGCCTAATTCTCACTCAAGATTTCAGGTGGAACCATGTCAGCATCTGGTTACCTTTGCGTGGCTCCTAGGCCTACCTGTGAGGAGACAACTCTGACAGCCTCATCCCTTTCGTTTCCCAGGGTGGACTTTTGATTTCCCAGGGGTCAAACTTAATCCTTTACGCTTCTCTGTTCCTTTAGGAACATCAAGTATCTAGGTGAAGTACTGATACTACCGTTAAAGGGATCCCCTACCCCCGTGCTGTCTCTCTCTAGCAATCTCTCTCTCTAGCAATCTCTCTCTCTCTCTCTCTCTCTTTCTGTACTTCAAAGCAGTAAAGGGTTGCTTTAGAGTTTCATGTTGAAACAGTAATTAATTGACACAGAGATTGGGCAGATAAAAGCATAGAAACCTAAGAATGCTGGGTACTTCTGCCCCCTTTGGAAAACTGGGTATTTAGAGCAAGCTCCATAAATATGTGCTGAATTTAAAAACCACCCAAACCAGGAGATAGTAGAGAGCTAGGATACCTACTACCTGAGGCTTATTCTGTACCCAGGGCAGACACAGACATCATTAATTGATAACAGACTTTAAGAGGTACAAAGCCTCTCAGAGACTTATTCGTTGGATTCTCTCTATCAAGAGTTGAGGAAATTACGCACAAAGAGGGGATATGCTTGCCCATGGTTACACAGTGCTGGAATGTGAAGCCAGTCCAGTAGTGATCTCATCCACTATGGCTCACAGTTACACCCTCTGGGTTTGAGGTTCTGTCCCCTTAGTCATCCCTTTTTCCTTATGAAAGGTATCATGTACTTGCCTCTGAGTAATTTTATAACCTGTTTTCTGCTTGTGAGATTTTGGGTGTCCAACAGACTTCTTTAATCTTATACTCTCTCTGTCCTTTTTGGTTCAAGCTGGCAGTGTTTCTGCCAGTATAAACTTTTCAAGAACCTTATGAGTCTCCTGTGTATGTCATGGGTATTTTCTCCATTATTCAAGATGCTTCCTCACAGATAGTTCCTGGATAATCCCTTCTCTACTTTTGTCTTTTGCTGAGATAGCTCCAGAGCAATACCCCCACATTTCCTAGATGCTAATTTGATCTAGGAGATCTGCGAGTCACATCCTTAATCTCTGAGTCCTTGGTGGACAGTGAGCCAGTGAGAATGGCCCACCCAGCCTGAGAGCTCTGGCCTGTCTCCTGCTGAGCCTTCATAAAATGGGATCCAAGACCCCAATCTGGCCTGCGGATTTACTGTGAGGGGAGCTTGGGACCTTTCAGAGATGCCCACCTCATGATTTTCTGAGCAGCTCCAAGAAGGGGCTTCGGAGGCTGCCCAGTCACCCATGTCATTGAGGAAGTGGCTCAGAAATGGAAGGTGACATTCATAGGGCTCCCAGCAGCAGAGCCACCTCTGAGGACCGAGGCTCCAAACTTTCAGGTTCATATACTCTCTGCTGCAGCAGACCTCCGGGGGTGCAGGGAGACAGAATGGGTATAGATTTGAAGTTTCCCAAGAAGTGAGCAGGAATATGCCCGGATGCCCCTTGAGCTGAATTTGCATCATTTCGTGTCTGGAAGGCCACCTGCTTAGGCTCTGGCTGCCTCTGTGGGAACCACAATCTGCAGTGTGCCCTGAAGCATGTCGGGTCTTGCAGCTCTTGTTCCCCCTGGCTCTAGGAAACACTGACTGGCTCTCCTGGGTTGCCTGGGCTGCTTTGTGTCCACGCTGGGCAACCCTCACCACCAGCTGGGGTCAGAGCTGACCTCTGGCTGGAGATCCCTCTCCAGACTCCGACATGGTTCCACAGTATATTCGTTCATTCTTATGCTGCTATGAAGAAATACCCGAGACTGGGTAATTTATAAGGGAAAGAGGTTTAATTGACTCACAGTTGTTCATGACTCGGAGGGCTTCAGGAAACTTACAATTATGGTGGAAGGGGAAACAAACACATCCTTCTTCACATGGTGGCAGGAAGGAGAAAAATGAGAGCCGAGCAAAGGGGGAAGCCCCTTATACAACCATCAGAGCTCATGAGAACTTACCATCACTAGAATAGCATGGGGAAACCACCCCCATGATTCAGTTACCTCCTACCAGGTCCCTCCCACCACAGGTGGGGATTACAGGAACTACAATTCAAGATGGGTGAGGACACAGCCAAGCCATATCATATGGTGTCTATCAAGTCCTCTTGTCTCTGTGTGACCAACAGGATTTTGGGAACACCAAAGCCTCATCTCTCAAAGAGAATGGACAGCTCCTTTTTTGGAAGAGGAAGGCTGAAGAACATCTAGCATTAGGAGTCAGGAGACTCTGCTTTTCAGTTTGCTTAATGCCCTTTGGCTCTTCAATTTCCACATGTCTCTGCTCATGGCAGACATTACCATTTGATTGTAGCACCCATTTCTTTGGACCTCAGATAAGGCCTCAGAATCCTTCTGAACAGTATTCTAGGCAACTACTACCAATTAGCTAGGCTTGTAAGTTTTCTTCTCTTCTCTGGGCTTAACTTTTCCATCTGTCTCATGTGGGATTGGGTAGTTGGTTCCTGAGTCCAGAGTCCCTTTCCTCTAAGCGTGGGGAAGGGCCACAGTGATTTCCATTCCTGGAGCTCTGGATGTAGGCAGCAAAGAGGCTCTGCTTGGTGTATTACAAAGCTTTGTTCTGTCAGGAGTTGGTCTGCTTGGCAATTTTCATTTTTCTAAAGAAACAGGTGAGTGGCAAGGGGTCCTTCTGGGGGCTTTGTGAAGCACTGTAAGGCCTTTTTGTGCTTATGATGAAGACAGTCTTGATGGCTGGAGTATTGTACAAGATGATCTTTATATTCATCTTGCAGGGGCTTTGGAGAGCATGAATTCCGACTTCCCATGGGCGAGCAGAGGCAGCGGTGGCCTGGCCTACTGATGGACCCTCTGCCTGGTGCCCCAATGTGACTGCCATTGGCACCTTTCTTGCTCTACTCGCCTCTCCTTTGCATGATCCGGAATGTCCATGGGGGAGAACCAAGGTGGGGTGCACCCAAGCGACCCTGCAGCATCCAGCACAGTCCTGGGCATAAGAGGCCCTGCAGACTGGGATGGAAACCTCATTCCTATGGCTGGCTGAGCTCTTGTCCCCTCTGTAGGCTCATGGTCTTTTTTTATTTTTTAAGAGTCAGAGTTTTACTCTGTCACCTAGGTTAGAGTGGCATGATCAGAGCTCACTGCAGCATCAAACTCATGGGCTCAGTTGATCCTCCTGCCTTGGCCTCCCAAGTAGCTAGGTAGCTGGGGCTGCATGTACGTACCCCATGCCTGTGTAATTTTAAAAAGTCTGTTTTTAAGAGGCAGTGTCTTGCTGTATTGCCCAGGCTGGTCTTGAACTCCAGACCTCAAATGATTCTCCCACTTCAGCCACCCAATGTGCAGGGATTATAGGCATGAGTCTCTGTGCCCGGCTGAGTGGTCATTTTTATTCATGCAGATGGAACTGCCCAGCTCAGGAATATCATAGTAACCTGGAACTTCCTGGGCTCTGCTGTCTTCCCCTGCTACTCTGCAGAGAGCCCTCCTAGTGTTCTTTTTAGGGCCTCTTGCATAGCTTAGATGACAGGAGTTCAACTACTCCTCCATCTGTGTCCCCCACTGCAGGAAGCTCCCCCTTTTGGCCCACTCCTGTGAGTCTGTGGGCCAGTCACCCTCCTTTCTTGGCCCGAGCACCTTTTCTGGCAGCCCTGACCTTGATTCTCTGTGACAGAGGAGCCAGGAGCTGTGGCTCCCAGCCATTCTGGCCGGCGGCTTGCGCTGCTATGCGTAGATGAGGTATATCCGAGGTGGTTCTACACGCTGTAGCATCAGCCTGCTGAATTCATGTTCTGCTCCACGCTGGTCACCAAGTATGACCACATGAGTTTGGGAATCACCTGGCTGTTTCTGCTGCTGATGTGTTCTGAAGCCCAGTTAATGTTCTTTTTTCTACTTAATTGAATTTTTATCAAAAATTCTCTCCTCTTTTATGCTTGTTTTCTTTCTCTTCTTGCAGCAGACAGCAAAAGCCTCATATAACCCATTTCTTACTTGGCCTTTTTGCAGGATTAGTCATTTTTAAATGACTTTAATCTCCATTTTGCGAGTGTTTTTTTAAACTCATTTTTGTTATAGTTCTTTGATTGCATTTATTCTGGGTGGTGGGGGAAAAGTGGATCTGGCATTAGTCATTGTACCTCCCACTTGATTTTCTCATGCTTCTACCAAAGCAGGGGGTGTCGGGGGGAGCGGGGGTGGTGGGTAGTGAGGCCTTGTGGGTGAAAACACTGACTGAACAGGACTAAGGGGGTTCACATCCTGACTCTGCTGCCTGCTGGCTGTGTGGCACTGGGCAAGTCACTCAGCCTCCCTGTGCCCTGTTTTTCTCATCTGTAAATGGAAATTATTAACAGTACCTAACTCATTAGTCTATTGAGAGGATTGAATAAGTGAATACACATAAACTCTTAGAAGAATTCCTGGCACATAGCAAAATTGATGCAAGTATTTATTTGAAAATAAAAGGGTAGTGGTTGAGCAGGACTTTCCTTGAACCCCCCTTCTCCCTGATTTCTAGAATATTCATGTTGGTGGAGACTTTGGGATCACCTTGGCCACAGTCACAGATATCATGGGTATCCAGCATCCCGCATGAGGAGAGTGCCATTGCCGTAAGAGAAGAGAACCTCGAGCCGGGCGCGGTGGCTCACGCCTGTAATCCCAGCACTTTGGGAGGCTGAGGTGGGCAGATCACTTGAGATCAGGAGTTTAAGACCAGCCTGGCCAACACGGTGAAACTGCATCTCTACTAAAAATACAAAAATTAGCTGGGCGTCGTGGTGCACACCTGTAATCCCAGCTACTCGGGAGGCTGAGGCAGGAGAATTGCTTTAAACCCAGGAGGTAGAGGTTGCAGTGAGCTGAGATCATGTCATTGCACTCCAGCCTGGGCCACAGAGTGAGACTTTGTCTCCCCGCCACAAAAAAAAAAAAAAAATAGAAAAGAGAACCTCTTCCTCTGCTGACGCCCCTGTAAATACATCCCGAGCTTTGGCCCCAGCCTTTCTCTCTAGCCTGGTTCTAGAGCACTGAGCTAAGTGCCCCAAAGCAAAATGCATTTGGAGGGGGTGGGATGGCAGCAGGAGAGGTTGAATGTTCTTTGAATAAAAGACTTTAAACAGGGCAATCTGAGTTTGGGACTTTATATGTCAACATGCCCATTTTCCCTGATTGGGCCTTTTCAGTTTAAGGAGCCTTATTTTCATTTCAATTCAGATGATTATAATCTCAGCAGTGGCTCAGTTTGTTGCTCCCAGAATAATATGCTTTGCTTTAGTTTCAGAACTTGTTTGCAGAAAAATAAAGCCAAGCAACCAGCCTGCAATGAACCTTGGGTACTCTGGCGCTGGGCAGGTTAAAAGTCTCCTTTTCAAAGCCCAGTGGGTGAATGAGTGATGTGGGGTCTGGGGACCAGGTTCTTAGGCTTAGGAGACGCAGTTTGGCCAGACACTACCGGGGCATGTGGATTGGTACTGGGGGCTAGTTCCTCACCTCCCTGAACCCCGCTTCCTCATCTCAGAAATGGGAATGTTACTGCAGACAGCCAGATATGGTTCTTGTGAGGATGAATAGAAATTAATTGTGGTAATAGACGTACTTAGCCCAGTGCTGGCATGTGGGACATTTTCAATAAATGGAGCTGTTAATATTGTTAGCACTTGTGGTACTAATTAGTACTAATTCTGATTATTGGCAAAATAGTGCTTTTGTTTAACAACTTCATTGAAGTATAATTTGCATACTATAACATTCACTTGTTCGAAGTGAGCGACTCAGCCAGTCTCTGGTAAGTTTACAGAGCTATGCAATCTCCACCCACAGTCTAGTTTTAGGACCGTTTCGTCAGAAGGATCCCTGTCCCTGTTTGCAGCCAGTGCCTGCTCCCACCTCCAGCCTCAGACAGCCGCTAAGCTGGCTTCTGTCTCAGATGCACCTTATTCTGACATTTCATGTCAGTGGCATGATAGTGCTTTCTTCCATTAATTTTCCTCATCCACTCCTCCCAGTGATTCGTTGTTTTTTTTTTTTGAGACGGAGTCTCACTCTGTCGCCCAGGCTGGAGTGCAGTGGCGTGATCTTGGCTCACTGCACCCTCTGCTTTCTGAGTCCAAGCGATTCTCCTGCCTCAGCCTCCCGGATTCCATTTTTTCAGATGTATAAAGTGAGTGGTTAAGAGGAATGCTCAGAGCATGGATGAATTCATGGAGGAGCTGGGAGGGCTCTGTCCTCTGGTTCTCAGGTGGTGCAAAAGGTTTAGGAGCAAATGAAAACTGGCAGAAATACCTGTGTAGGCTTGTCCCAGGGACAGGAGTGATAGTGCTTTCACCTGTCCAGTTGTTGAGGATTCTCCACACATGGGTTGCTGGGTGGGCTCCAGTGAGCTCCTGTATCTCTCTGCGCCCTGATGAGCCCCTCCCAGATATGCAAATCATGGGCCAGCCCTAGCCCTCCTCATGACCGAGGCTCCAAGGAGATCAAAGCCTGAGGATCTGGAGGCTTTACATGTGCACCCGCCCCCCTTCTTACCCACGCAAGGGTGGTCTTATTTGACTGTTTGTCCCACAGAAGCTGGTCCAGGGCCGTGCTACTGTCAAGGAGCCCAAATGTGGATAGTCCTGGCATCAGTCTCTGGCACTGTCATTTCCCAGAGCAAGTCCCTGAGGCCATGCCTCAGTTTCCTTGTCTGTCCAGTGGGAGTGGCCTGAGTGGCCCTGGCTCCCACCTCATTGACAGTTGGGAGAAAGCACTTAGCAGAGTGCTGGGCACACAGGAAGGACTCAGTGGCAGCTTAAGTGAGTTTGAGCGAAGACATCAAAATAAGAAGAAGCCAGTCCAGGCTGGCCAGGAGCGAGGGCCGAGCAGGTCCCCTGGCCCCAGCCGTCTCCTCCCTGGGGTCCCTTTTGTCTGCACTCCACAGAGCCCAGCTGGCAAGAGCTGGGAGTTGGCAGGCAGGGGTTGGGGAACCTCCCACTCCATCTCATCTGGGGAGCTGGCCGCGGCTGCTGCATCGTCCCGGTCTGCCGAGCCCATCATGTGAGGCCCCCGGGGGAGAAGGTGCCAGTGCTCTGGGAGGGTGTTCCTGGAGGCCCCTCGAGCAGGGCTGGGTAGCTGGGCTTCAGAGGTGGGGTGGCTGCTGGGAGTCTTGGAGCTGGGAGCTTCGGAGAGCTGCATGCATCTGGGCTGAGCTGTGCCAGTGGTGCCAGCTGGGGTCAGGTGGATCTTCACATGGTCAGTGAGGGTTGGGGGGCCGGGAGGTGGGGGCAGGGCCTAGGACCAGGCTCATCCCCAGCTGTGAGGGACCCCTCAAGACACCCCAGTCAGCCCTTCTTGTCTTTTTAAGTCTTGGGGTTGGCCTGGGACAGCAGAAGCAGCTTGTGTGGAGAGCCTTGTAGGGAAACCACGGGTCTGTGATATGTGTGTGTGTGTGTGTGTGTGTGTGTGTGTGTGTGTCTGCAGGTAAATGTGTATAAATGAGCGTGTGCATGTATATTTAAGTTTGTGAATGATAGTGTGAGTGTGTGGGAGTGATGGTGCAAATGGTTGTGTGACAGTGGGTGTTGTGTGTGTAGGTGTGTGTGTGTAGGTGTGTGTGTGTGTAGGTGTGTGTGTGTGTGTGTAGGTGTGTGGGTGTGTGTAGGTGTGTGTGTGTAGGTGTGTGTATGTGTGTAGGTGTGTGTAGGTGTGTGTGTGTGTGTAGGTGTGTGTATGTGTGTAGGTGTGTGTGTGTAGGTGTGTGTGTGTGTGTAGGTGTGTGTATGTGTGTAGGTGTGTGTGTGTAGGTGTGTGTGTGTGTAGGTGTGTGTGTAGGTGTGTGTGTGTGTAGGTGTGTGTGTGTGTAGGTGTGTGTGTGTAGGTGTGTGTGTGTGTGTAGGTGTGTGTGTAGGTGTGTATGTGTCAGTGTTCACCTATGCTGGGAACATGGTGCGCCTGCTCCATCCCTTCCTGAAGGTCTGGGCTGCCTCTGGGCCAGGGTTACGTTTGGGTTACGTCTGTGAGGCTCTTCTGAAGACTCAGCCGGGCTGGCTGGCGGCTGGAGAGGCGGGGGCAGTGGTTTATTTCCTCGGGGTTACAAGAGCAAGGTCAGCACAGCCGAATCTGAGCTTTTGTTTGTCTCTCCCCTGCCCGCAGCAGCCTGCGGTCTGTTTCATTCATTATTAAGTTTTAAATCCAGCCGAAGAGAAACTTGAGCCTTGGAACTCACTCCCTGACCGGGCTGGCTCTGCTCGGCCCCCGCCGGGGAATGTCTCTGGCTTTATTCACTGTGTCCTGTGTGCCTTTGTTTTCCCAGAAACGGCCGACCCTTAGGTTTGTTTAGTTTTCCTCTGAGGCTGGACGGGCCGGCTAACGTGGGGGTTGCGAGGGCTGTCCCCAGGGAGGGTGGGATGCAGCGGGGTCTGTGCAAGGATTGCCTCTTCCTAGTCTTTGCAATGGAGTTAAGGACCCGCCTGGCTCTGAGCTCTGTGGCCGTCCACCTCCTCATTCTTCCTCCAATCACTGTCACCATTTCTCCATATCTCCTGGTCCTGGGTGGGATTGGGGTGAATCCAGGGGTGCAGAGGAAACAAAGAAAACCAGGATCTCAGAATGGCCTGGGCTGGGAAACCCACAGATGCGTCTTCAGTGCCCTGGACTCACTTCCCGCCTGAGCACTGGAGCCTGCTGTGTCGTGCCCTGTGATTTCACACCTTCTATGTCCCGTCTGTTACCTGAAGCAGCAGCTTCCGGTTCTGTCAGGCCGCCTGTCCTCAGAGAATGGTGCATGCTATGGCCAATCCAATAAGGGCATTGTTGTTGTTGCAGAATTTTGCCTGTGCTCCTAAGGACCAGTGGGATTTCCTTCCTTCCATGATTAGGGATTGGAGGGGAGTTGACTCCCAGGTGTGGATCAAGTGGCGGGACTTGTCCTCCTTTTGGCCTATGATGGTCTGTGAGTTCGTTTCCAGTGACTTTGTCTAGGCTGCCCACCGTTCCCTATCAGGAAAATGGCCATGAGCCTCCCCTCTGAGGGGGGGGGTACCATATCCTGCCAGGCCCAGGCAGGTGTTGTTGAGGGAAGAGGCATTTCCCCTTCATTATCAGCCGCCCCTCTGGCGTGTCCTCTGCAGACAGGAAGGCCCTGGTGTCCACTTGCTTCCGGCCCCTGCCCCTCCTCGCAGCCCCCTGCAGCCGTTGGCCAGCTGTACAGCCTCAGCCCGCGCGCTGTCGAGAAGCTGGCTCTGTCCTTGTTTCTCGGCAGCCCTGGGAATTGCCTCTAATCTCCTCTCTGCCTTCCCCTGTAGATGGTGATGACGACCCACAACTCTCCTGGGTGGCCTCGTCTCCCTCCAGCAAGGATGTTGCGTCACCCACGCAGATGATCGGAGATGGTTGTGACCTCGGCCTCGGCGAGGAGGAAGGGGGCACAGGCCTGCCGTACCCTTGCCAGTTCTGCGACAAGTCCTTCATCCGCCTGAGCTACTTGAAGAGGCACGAGCAGATCCACAGCGACAAGCTGCCATTCAAGTGCACCTACTGCAGCCGCCTCTTCAAGCACAAGAGGAGCCGCGACCGGCACATCAAGCTGCACACGGGTGACAAGAAGTACCACTGCCACGAGTGCGAGGCGGCCTTCTCCCGCAGCGACCACCTCAAGATCCACCTGAAGACCCACAGCTCCAGCAAGCCCTTCAAGTGCACCGTGTGCAAGCGCGGCTTCTCCTCCACCAGCTCACTGCAGAGCCACATGCAGGCCCATAAGAAGAACAAGGAGCATCTGGCCAAGTCGGAGAAGGAAGCCAAGAAGGACGACTTCATGTGCGACTACTGCGAGGACACCTTCAGCCAGACGGAGGAGCTGGAGAAGCACGTGCTCACCCGCCACCCACAGCTCTCCGAGAAGGCGGACCTGCAGTGCATCCACTGCCCCGAGGTCTTTGTCGACGAGAACACGCTGCTCGCCCACATCCACCAAGCCCACGCCAACCAGAAACACAAGTGCCCCATGTGCCCTGAGCAGTTTTCCTCGGTGGAAGGTGTCTACTGCCACCTGGACAGCCACCGGCAGCCTGACTCCAGCAACCACAGCGTCAGTCCCGACCCCGTGCTGGGCAGCGTGGCCTCCATGAGCAGTGCCACGCCTGACTCCAGTGCCTCTGTGGAGCGTGGCTCCACGCCGGACTCCACCTTGAAGCCTCTGCGGGGGCAGAAGAAGATGCGGGATGATGGGCAGGGCTGGACCAAGGTGGTCTATAGCTGCCCCTATTGTTCCAAGCGGGACTTTAACAGCCTGGCCGTGCTGGAGATCCACCTGAAGACCATCCACGCGGACAAGCCCCAGCAGAGCCACACGTGTCAGATCTGCCTAGACTCCATGCCCACCCTCTACAACCTCAACGAGCACGTGCGCAAGCTGCACAAGAACCACGCCTACCCCGTGATGCAGTTTGGCAACATCTCCACCTTCCACTGCAACTACTGCCCCGAGATGTTCGCCGACATCAACAGCCTGCAGGAGCACATTCGCGTCTCCCACTGCGGCCCCAATGCCAACCCCTCCGATGGCAATAACGCCTTCTTCTGCAACCAGTGCTCCATGGGCTTCCTCACCGAGTCCTCCCTCACTGAGCACATCCAGCAGGCCCACTGCAACGTGGGCAGTGCCAAACTAGAGTCTCCGGTGGTGCAGCCCACACAGTCCTTCATGGAGGTCTATTCCTGCCCCTACTGCACCAACTCCCCCATCTTCGGCTCCATCCTTAAGCTCACCAAGCACATCAAGGAGAACCACAAGAACATTCCACTGGCCCACAGCAAGAAGTCCAAGGCCGAGCAGAGCCCAGTTTCATCTGACGTGGAGGTGTCGTCCCCAAAGCGGCAGCGGCTCTCAGCGAGCGCCAACTCCATCTCCAATGGCGAGTATCCTTGCAATCAGTGTGACCTCAAGTTCTCCAACTTTGAGAGCTTCCAGACTCACCTGAAGCTGCACCTGGAGCTGCTCCTGCGGAAGCAGGCGTGCCCCCAGTGCAAAGAGGACTTTGACTCCCAGGAGTCCCTCTTGCAGCACCTGACAGTGCATTACATGACCACGTCGACCCACTATGTGTGTGAGAGCTGCGACAAGCAGTTCTCCTCAGTGGATGACCTGCAGAAGCACCTGCTGGACATGCACACCTTCGTGCTGTACCACTGCACCCTGTGTCAGGAGGTCTTCGACTCCAAGGTGTCCATCCAGGTGCACTTGGCAGTAAAGCACAGCAACGAGAAGAAGATGTACCGCTGCACGGCCTGCAACTGGGACTTCCGCAAGGAGGCCGACCTGCAGGTGCACGTCAAACACAGCCACCTGGGCAACCCGGCCAAGGCTCACAAGTGCATCTTCTGCGGGGAGACCTTCAGCACTGAGGTGGAGCTGCAGTGCCACATCACCACGCACAGCAAGAAGTATAACTGCAAGTTCTGCAGCAAAGCCTTCCACGCCATCATCCTGCTGGAGAAGCACCTGCGGGAGAAGCACTGTGTGTTCGACGCTGCAACCGAGAACGGCACGGCCAACGGGGTGCCCCCCGCGGCCTCCAAGAAGGCTGAGCCGGCCGACCTGCAGGGCATGCTGCTTAAGAACCCCGAGGCGCCCAACAGCCACGAGGCCAGTGAGGACGACGTGGACGCGTCGGAGCCCATGTACGGCTGCGACATCTGCGGTGCGGCCTACACCATGGAGGTGCTGCTGCAGAACCACAGGCTGAGGGACCACAACATCCGGCCAGGCGAGGATGACGGCTCGCGCAAGAAGGCTGAGTTTATCAAGGGCAGCCACAAGTGCAACGTCTGCTCACGGACTTTCTTCTCGGAGAATGGGCTACGGGAGCACCTGCAGACGCACCGGGGCCCTGCCAAGCACTACATGTGTCCCATCTGTGGCGAGCGCTTCCCTTCGCTGCTGACGCTCACTGAGCACAAGGTCACACACAGCAAGAGCCTGGACACGGGCACCTGTCGCATCTGCAAGATGCCCCTGCAGAGCGAGGAGGAGTTTATCGAGCACTGCCAGATGCACCCCGACCTGCGCAACTCGCTCACGGGCTTCCGCTGCGTGGTCTGCATGCAGACAGTCACCTCCACACTCGAGCTCAAGATCCATGGCACCTTCCACATGCAGAAGCTGGCAGGCAGCTCGGCGACGTCCTCCCCTAATGGCCAGGGGCTGCAGAAGCTCTATAAGTGTGCGCTGTGCCTCAAGGAGTTCCGCAGCAAGCAGGACCTGGTGAAGCTCGACGTCAATGGGCTGCCCTACGGCCTCTGCGCCAGCTGCATGGCCCGCAGCGCCAACGGACAGGTGGGAGGCCTGGCCCCGCCCGAGCCCGCTGACCGGCCCTGTGCCAGCCTCCGCTGTCCCGAGTGCAGCGTCAAGTTCGAGAGTGCTGAAGACCTGGAGAGCCACATGCAGGTGGACCACCGTGACCTCACGCCAGAGACCAGTGGGCCCCGGAAAGGGACCCAGACGTCGCCAGTGCCCCGGGTAAGTGTGGCCCACCTCATCCTGCCTCTGCTTCCCTCCTTGGGGTTCCTCTGATTCCCACAGGAGCCACATACCCTGAGTGCTGTGTTTCTGAGAAGTGGCGCTGTCTTGTGGTGGTGACGCACAACTGCTGTGCCATAGACTCCTTGAGTTTGAACCTCAGCAGTGCCATTCCTTTCCAGCCATGTGATGGGCTCCTGTTATTTATCTTTCTGGGCCTCATTTGTCAAGTGCTCATCTGTAAAATGGGAATCATAATTGTCACAGCCTCAAAGAATTGCTGTGAGAGGCCAATGACATCATACAGGTAACGTGCCTAGCACAGTGTTTCCTGCACAGTGAGGACGCATGGGTGTTTTTGTTGTTCAGCTGGGGTAGACAGACTCGTTTGCTTATTGGGTCTCCTTAGGCAAGTCCCTGATTTCTCTGGGCCTTAGATCCAGGATTCTTTTGACAGTTCATAGAGATGCCACACACATACATACAAGGGGCCAAGCCCGGCTTGGTGGTGCTAACTGTCATCACCAGCTGATACTTTCATCACTAGTGGCCTCATTACACTTAGTGCAGTTGCTGACACATGGAAGGCCTTTCAACGTGGTCTCATGAAGGGCCTTCCACGTGGTTCCGATTGCCATTATCATTAGTGACTGATTGATTTTTTTATCACGTTTTCCCTGAGCACCCATTATGATTATGTGCCTGGGAGCCAAGGATAACCAGAAATGGACCTTGACTTGGGGACCTGTGGACCAGAGGGAGCCACAGGCCCATGACAAGTGGCTTTCAATGAGCTGGCACGAAGTCCAGGCTATGGGTGGGCCCACGCAGACCTTGGGTACAGGGGCTGAGGGTACCCGATGGTGGGCCTGGTGCCTGCATGGCCCTTGGGTATCAGACAGAACAGACCCTGGACTCTCATCGAGTCTGTGCTGTCTGTTTCCAGACTGAAGAGGTGTCAGGCAGATCTTGGGAGTACCTTTTCCTCGAGGACTGCTGCTGGCACCATTGGCAGGGAGACAGGATTTGGGGAAGGGCCGGCTGCCACAGGTGCCTGCTGGGACACAGGGGTGTTCGCTGATGGTGTTTGTCCTGGGATTCTGTCATTTTGAGGGGGTGAAGAAGGCAGAAGCAGAGAGAAGAGGGCCAGAGACAGTGAAGGGAGGACCCCGCAGTGGAAGGGGCTTCAGCGCCTGCTGATCCCGCCTCCTGGTGTTATACACACAGGCCCACGGGAGTCCAGAGGGGCAGGGGCACCTGTCCATGGACATCTGCCTGAAGAGAGGAGCACTTGAATTAAAACAGAGAGGGTGGGTGCTGTGGCTTAGTCAAGGAAAGGAAAGGAAAGGAAGAGAGAGAGAGAGAGAGAGAGACAGAGAGAGAGAGAGAGAGGGAGGAGAGAGAGAGAGAGAGAAAAGAAGGAGGGAGAGAGAGAGAAAGAGAAAGAAAGAGAGAAAGAAAAAGAAAGAAGGAAAGAAAGAAAACAGAGTGTTATAACAATACCCTACCTTCTCAGGGCCTTTTGGATGATCCAGGCTTCTAAACAGGGCCCCGTCCAGGGGGCTGAGCATGGGCATTAGTTTCTGCTTCCCTGCTCTGTCCCACTCAGCCTTTCTAGGGGGGCATAGGTGGTCTCAGGGAGTGTTTGGGTCTTGGAGTCAGGTGACCTGGGTTAAAATCTCCTTCTCCTAGGACCCAGCAGTAATTCGACCTCTCTGGGCCTCCGTGCTCCACTACGAAGCCGGAGGCAGTAGCAGTGGTAATGAATACTGATAGTAATGGAACCGTAATAGCGTCTCTCCTGGGCTGACATCTCTGCATCCAGGAAGAAACTGGGGGCCTCCCTGGTTTTTTAACCATCATCTGCTCCGATCGGTCACTGCCTGTTCCCATTAGTTGTGAACTGTCGTGACTATTTATCATGCTGACCTCAGTGTTTTGCTCTGAGGATTAAACGTGTAAAGTAAGTGCCAAGTGCATAATAAAGGTCTCTTGTTATTTTCCCCTTTACAGTAGCAATCCACACTCTTTGAGGAGTAAGGACATGCCGAGCACTTTCTATTTAATCCTTACAGTATTTCATGTTGTAAGTGAGGAAACTGAGGCATAGCACAGTGAGGTCACTTGCCTCAAGCCCCAGCTTTTGAGAGCTGAGAGGGACTTGCACCCAGGCGGACAGCATTGGTAGCACTGACCCTGGTCTTAAGCAACAGCGCACTCAGCAGCTCTGGACCGCATTGTGGCTGCAAGAAGGGAGAGGCCGGCTGGGGTGGGGTCCCGGGTGGTCATGGCTGCACTTAGGCTGTGGGGTAGCGCGGCTGGCCTGGGTCACTGTGCCTGCTTCTCCTGGGTGCCCCTCAGCCCGGATCACTCCTTCCTTTCTGGCACTGCCCACCATGGTGCTGGGTTTCCTGAGGCTGCTTCTAGAGCCTCCAGAGCCTTGGGCTGTGTGAGCCTCCCTGGAGTGCTCTGCATCTGACATCAAGCGCCACTTTGTGAAAGCCCTACTATGTGAGAAGCGCTCTGCTGGCCTCTTTTAGGGCATTTCTGTGGCATCAACCTGGGAACCTTGCTGTGGCCTGTGTTTTGGCAAAGAGAGGCTCCAGCTCAGAAAGGTGATGCCATATACCAAGGAGCCACAGCTGCGTGCGGCTGTACAGGGACTGAAAGTCAAGGGGAGTGTGTTTTCTGGGGACTCCCAGCCCTTCCTCCCCCTGCCTTCTGGCCTTGCGTGACTGGGGATGAGCTATAAAATCCCAGCTTTGCCTGCCTAGAGGCCCTGGGCAGATGGGCCATCGCAGAAAGGAGCTGGACAAAGCCCAGGTACCTCCCCAGCCAAGGCGGCATTCTCTGGGGCCTTGCCCCCTGCCTGGGCACACCTGGGGGCAGGGGCCCAGCTGTCTGTTAGCCCACCCCTTCCCTCCCTGAGGACCCACTCATGTAAGAACAGACTCTGGAGGTTTCACAGGGGCTTGGGGGCTGGCAGGCTGGGACCCTCGGGAGTGTATCCATAGCAACCGGCTCTCAGAGGACTGGGTTCCTGTGGGGCCAAGGCTGCTGTCGCCTGGAGTGTGAAGCATTGAAGTTCCACCTCCCCCTCTGTTTATGGGTAATGACAACATCACCTCAACTCGGGACCAGTGTGGGCAGACCCTGGCCGTCCATCCACCCTGCAGATCCCATGGTGCCTTTCTCTGCTGGGTGGGGCAGGCCGGGTGTTCTCACACCCATTTTACAGCCAAGCAAACAGACATCCAGGTTAGAGGGCCTGTCCAGATCCTACTAGGTTTCTGTCACCTAGACCAGGACTTGCAAGACATCTGGGACACAGAGCTGAGAACCGCAGGGCAGACAGTGGGCATCGAATTCCAGTACCCCTGCTCACCAGCAAGAGGCTCTGACCAAGTGCTGCAGCCTCTGGAAACCCCACCTTCCCCATGCCTAGAGTGGAGCTCGCAGAGGGTTTGTGAGTATTTGCTATAAATGCTGCTCGAACATGGCAGGTTCTCAGTGAACATTGTCTGTGGTCACAATCGTGGAAATTTAGCAGCTCTGGCCAGCTCTTCCTTCTCTCCTTTGTGTCTTCAAGGGCCCGGCCATTTCTTCTCTGCTCTCCCTCTCCTGTCTCCGCCATTCCCAAGTGTGTTTTCTTCCTGCCCAGGCCCCACTCTGCAGTTGCTCAGGGCTGTGCTGGGGGAGGTAGTGCTGGCCACAGGCCCTGGAACTCAGCTCTGGTTCTCCTGGGCTGGGCCCCAGGGAAGGGGCTTATGGCAGGGGAGATGCTTAGAGTGCCAAGTTCTGTCTTTCTGTAATTATGTCTCCTAGTGGGGGCTGAAGCTCCAGGAGGAGGGGGTCTCCAGGGGGGTTGAGAGTGGGGACAGACCAGGAGTAGATATGTTGCAGTGAGGACTGGGGTCCAGCCATGCTTGGAGGGTCTGGGGGGCTGGTGAGCCTGTGTATGTGTTTGCCTGTGTGTGTGCACATGTGTGCACTTATGAGTCTACATGTGCATACATGAGGGTATACAGTACATGTGGGAATGGGTCTGTGTATACATTTGTGTTGGATGTGCATCTGTGGGCATATTTGGGAGTATCGGTGTGCATATTGGGGTTGCAGTGAGTGAGCTGAAGGCAGGGTCTCTGGATGAGTGTGGACATGCCCATTTGTGTGGCCTGGTTCATCCAGGTGGATGGCCCTGCTTCTCTGGGGATTGCATGTATGTATCTGTGTTACAGGTTGCTGTGTATGGGGGTTGTGGGTGTGTCTGTGAAGGTCTTGTATGTTGCCGGTGAGTTGGGGTGAGGATGAGCACATGAATGCACACATGTGTGCATGCGTGTCTGTGACTTGTGTGTGTGTGTGTGTGTGAGGGGTCAGCCCTTACCCTGACCCCTCCCTTGGGAACCCTCTGAAGCCCAGCGCCCCACTAGGAGGAGCTCAGTTATTGAGCAGTGCTCTTCCTATCACCAAGGAGTGGCAGAGTGGCATTTGGGGGCAGCTTGTCTTCTTGCCCAAGCCCCTGTGAGCTCCATGCACACTGAGCTCCCTTTATTCACCTGCCCCTGGGAAGGGCACCCAAGTTACTGTGATCATGGGCTGTTGCCTGCATGCCTCTGGACCAGCCATGGCTGCAGCCTTCAGAGACTTCCACCCAAGTAAATCCCCATCCTTGGAGGCATGGTCTTCTGCCCCCAGTCATGGCTGTGGCCTGGTACCACCCCCTTCCTCCCACCCACCCACTTACAGGCCTGGTTGGTCCTCACCCGGCAGCCCTCCCATGGGTTTCCTTGTGAATGGGTTTCCTTGTGATGAAGCTTTCTGTGGTGTGCTTCATTCATTCATTCACTCACTCATTCATTCATTCACTAACTCACTCATTCACTAACTCATTCATTCATTCATTCATTCATGCACCAAGGGCTCTTGCACTCTACCAAGCACATGTGAGACAGAAGGGATGGTTTTGATGGTGGAGACACCTGAGGTGGTTTCTCTCCATGACCATGGCCCTGGAGTTGACCTGAGATGGATACTCTGGGCTGCGTCCCCTGAGCAGACCTCAGGCCCTGCAGTCTCCTTGGGCCTGGACATCTCCCTTTGCCTGTGGCGAGGCTGGACTCCCCAGCCCTGTCTTCCCTCCACCCTGCCCCTGACTCACCTAGCTCTTCCGAGGGCCTTCCCATGCAGAGTACCTGTGTCTGAGCCCCAGGCTGTGGTCTGTACTCAGGATACAGCGAACCCCTGAGGTCTTCTGAAACATTGTGGGGAAAGGCCCCTGTTTTTGTCAGATCGGGTCTGAGGCGTCCAGCACCAGCTTTTCCAGTTGTTTCTTCATTCATTCATTTGTTCAACAAGCACTTTCTTAACAAAATAATGATCATAATAAAAGTTAAGTAATTATTATACACTGACCCTAGGTCAGGCCTGCACTAGGGTGGTGTAGGTCCAAGACACTGAAGTCGTCTGTGGTTCTCTTTGTCACTTCTGCCTGAGTAGAATGCTCTGCATATGTTATTCTGCAACTTTGTTTATGTGTTCAGCAAAGGCTCGTTAAGCACTTCATGTCCTTGTGCTGCTTCAAAGGTGGACAAAACATGTTCCTGGCCCGGTGGGTGCTCGTGGTACAAGAGGGGAGCAGATGAACCAATCTGTAATTACACAACAATGTATTATTCACCCAGGGTCCTTTAGCATAATTATGCCCAGGGTCCTGGACCCATTCTGGGTGAAAAGAGAAGGCTTCTCAGAAGAGGTGACATTTGAACTGAGTGAAGAATGGAGGGGTGTTGCAGGTAGGGGAACCAACACAGGCAAAGGCCTGCAGTTACTTAGGGAACTGTGAGTGTGGGTGGAAAGAGGGAAATAGGAACAGAGAACAGGTGGGATGAAACAGAAATTAATTCAAAAGATGGTGGGATTTAAAATCAACCATGTCAAGAATTACACTAAATATAAATGGAGTTAAAATTTCAATCTAAAGGTAGAGATTGTCAGATTAGATGCAAAGAAAAAAAGCAAGACTTAATTGCATGCGATCTATAGGGCCTGGACTTTACATATAAAGACACGGATAGGTTAAAAGTAAAAGGAAAGAAAAATGTGCACCATGCAAGAACTCATCATAACATTTCAGAATGATAAAGAGGGAGGTGGGAGCTGAGACGGTTGAGTTCCCTGGTGGTTCATCTGGCTGCATAGTTGAGGGCTGGGCCTGGCTCCTTAGCCAAGAAATCTGAAGTCCTGCTCCCTTTTCCAGAAGTAAGAGAAGCCCTCTCATCCCAGGAACGGAAGTGGTCTTCAAAAACCTTGGATATTTTGATTCCCAATACCACCCCTCTTTCTTCAGAAAACCCCACAGCCACAGTCCCTCCCTCAGACAGTCAACACCACCTCTGTCCCTGGGGTGCTTCAGAACTATTCGGCATTAGTTGTGAGAGTGAGCTTCACTCTTTGGAATGACTTTTCAAGAAGCTTTGAAGCTCATCATCTCAGTTTTTCTGCCCTCAGCTCCCACAGGCAGCTGGTTATAGCCCCTGTGTATGGAAACCAGCTGCAGGAACCCTTGGGGCCATGTATGCTTAGGGCAGATGAAGAGTTCCTTAGCCACCCTTGAACACTAGAGTTGGCAAGAACAGTGTCCCCTGCTCAGCCACATGGTTATTAGGGTGGGTAAATGGATGAGAAAGTTATCGGATGGGTAGAAAGATAGATGGATGAATGGGTGGATGGATAGATGTGTTTATAGATGGACAAATGGGTAAAAAGATAATAGGTAGGTAGATGGATGGATAGATAGATGGGTGGGTAGATGGGTGGATGTGTGGATGTGTATGTAGATGAGTGGGTAGATGGGTGAGTGTGTATGTAGATGGATGGTAGACAGAGGATGTATGTATGGATGGATGGATGGGTAGATGGGTGGGTATGTATGTAGATGGATGGATGGGTAGATGGAGGTTGGATGGGTGGGTATGTATGTAGATGGATGGATGGGTAGCTGGAGGATGGATGGGTGAGTATGTATGTAGATGGATGGGTAGAAGGAGGCTAGATGGGTGGGTATGTATGTAGATGGTTGGATGGGTAGATGGAGGTTGGATGGGTGGGTATGTTTATAGATGATTGGATAGATAGAGGATGGATGGATGGGTGGGTAGATGGAGGATAGATGGGTGGGTCTGTAGGTAGGTATATATGTAGATGGATGGATGGGTAGATGGAAGATAGATGGGTGGGCCTGTGGGTAGGTATGTATGTAGATGGATGGACAGGTAGATGGAGGATGGATGGATGGGTCTTTGGGTAGGTATGTATGTAGATGGGTAAATTGGGTGGATATGTATGTAGATGGAGGATGGATGGATGGGTCTTTGGGTAGGTATGTATGTAGACAGGAGGGTGGATGGCTGGGTGGATGGATGGGGCATGGGTAGTTGGATTTTCCCTTCTAAGCAAGGAGGCCTCCCTTTTCTCCCTTAAAGCTTCACCTTGAGATGGGCAGATTTCCCAGCTCTAGCAGAGGAGCAACTCCCTTGGAATGTAGCCTCATTCCCCTTCCCCAATCTGGTAGAGCTGGATTTAGAGGTAGGTGGGAAGAGAATGGCCTGGGGAAGCAGGAGGGAACTGGAGCCATTCTGGAAAGTCTTGAGCCCAGCCACCTAGGAGCTTTTGCTTTCTGCTTTTTCCTACTTCCTGCCTCTCTAAATATTTTCTTTCTGGTTCCAAACAGAAAAAGACATACCAGTGCATCAAGTGCCAGATGACCTTCGAGAACGAGAGAGAGATCCAGATCCACGTTGCCAACCACATGATTGGTAAGAGAGCATTTCCTCCCAGTCATGCTGGAGCTACTCTTTGGGGTTTGAAATTTGCGGTTCCCATCGTCATTTTACCGGCTTTTAGGCCAAAGGATAGAGTCACTGCTGCTATTTCTGAAGACAGTGCAAATGGGAGTGAAAATGTCAGAATGGGAGCCCTTTCTCCACTGAGCCATCCTGTCGCAGCTCCACTCACATTGCAATCAAACTTTTGACAATCTCTTCCATTTCCCAGCATAAATTTCCCTCCATTTCTGAAACAAAGTGCTTTCCAGTTGTCAAGCACTCAGGAGCAATTATGCTTCAATTTTGTGTGTCATGACATTGAATAGATTTAACTGCTCACATTTCCCCACTCAACATGGTGAATTCCTCAGGCACATTGTCAAAACAGAACACTTACAAAGTTATTTCGGTATTTTTCCCATTCCTCTTCAAGTGGTTTTGGACTTTGGAAAATTCAGCCTTTCTAGAAGGGCAGCTTGCAAAATCCTATAGAGTTCACACACTTGGCACAAGAGACCCGGGAAGCTGTGAGGTCTCCTTTACCTTGGATGGGTGGATGTGGTCTCCTTGGCAGCTAGCCGTGTCCTCGTAGTAGGAGAGGGCACAGTTGGATATTCTGATGGGCATGGAGGGAAGGGGCTGGCCTGTGGTGGGCTGGGGCCTGGAAGAGCTTCAGAAGCCTGGTACCCTGGGTCTTTGTTGCACATGTGATCACTTTCTCCGGGACTCTAGTCTGAGCAGTAAAGTTGCAGCCACAGGTTGATCTTTACTTCATCTCTGTTTTTCTTCTTCTAGCATCTTTTCGTTGTTGTCTTAACAGCCATCAGAGTACTGGTTTACAAAACCCTTTACTGCGTACAGTTAGAAAACCTCATAAGTGAGCAGCTTCATGAATTTTTGTGAACTAAACACACTTGTATAACCCACACACAGACCAAGGAACAGACTATTTCCAGCATCTCAAAAGCTTCCCTCTCAGCCTCCTCCAGGCCCCCTCTACCACCAGCAGGTCATCATGATGCTGATGTCTAGTAATATAGGTTGGTTCTACTCATTTGCACCTGGCATCTTTCACTTTTCACATTATTGCCTCTAGTTGGAGATCATGCCTCTCATTGACGTATAGTAATCTGTCACAGGAACGCGCCAGCCACCAGTTATCTGATTCTTGATGAGCCCATTCTGATATAGTGCTGGCACCTTCATGAACATGTCTTCTTTTGTTTTGTTTTGTTTTTGAGACAGAGTCTCACCCTGTCACCTAGGCTGGAGTGTAGTAGCACAATCTCTGCTTACTGCAACCTCTGCCTCCTAGGTTCAAGTGAGTCTCCTGCCTCAGCCTCCCAGGCAGCCTGGACTTAGAGTCATGTGCCATCATGCCTGGCAAGTGTTTTTGTATTTTTAGTAGAGACAGAGTTTCACTATGTTGGCCAGGGTGGTCTCAAACTCCTGACCTCAAGTGATCTGCCCATCTCGGCCTCCCAAAGTGCGGAGATTACAGGCGCGAGCACCGCACCCGGCCCCAGGTACATGTCTCCTGATGAACATATGTATGTGATTTTACTGTGATTATAGGACTATACAGATAATATATTTTGTGTTTATATACAATATACTGTTATATACTATATTATTTATATATGCAAATATGTATATAAAATGGGAATATAGGATTTGTATGGACTTGCTGAGTCACAGGTTAAATGATGTTCACCTTTAGTAAATGCTGACAAATACATTTGTGAAGCGGCTGTATGAACTTTGGCCCCCGCTAGTGGTATATGAGAGTTTCAGTTTGCTCCAAATTTGTACAGTCATTGAGGTTTTGTTTAAGGTTTGCATTGCCATTCTTCACTAAAGGCCATTCTTTAGTGAAGGTGCTCTCAGGGCAGGTTTGGGTCCCCTGGTCCCTATGTAGCCACAGCAGTGGCCATGCTCAGTGAAGGTGGGGGCCCAGCATCCCAGTCCCCACGACCCCCAACCTTTCTGAGAACCTCTGCCCCCTATGCCTTGGAGCCAGGCTCCTGCAGCCACTGACCCCCAATCGTCTGTGTGGTGGGGCTCACTTGGTGGAGAGTGGGGAGGGGGGGCCTTGGGAAGACCAGGTGGGGGCCCTGGAGCTTGGCCTGACAGGGAGATTGGTGGCTTTTTAATTTCTCTGTCTGAGAGCCCCCTGCTGAAGGATACGAAGGAGCGCTCCCCTGTCAGTCACTGGCTGCTGAGAATCCTTTCATGGAATGTCAGGGAGGTAAAGATGAAGATATCTAAAAATGTTTGCTTTTGTAGCAGGTGTTAATACGCGTTCCTGTTTGTAAGCATGAAGGGCACAAGCCTGGCTAATTGGACCACAGTGATTTCTGAGGCGTTTCTGGCCCTTCCCTCCTCTCTTCCACCTTTCCTTTTGTGCGGAGCCTGGAAGCTCTGTGTCCTCAGGTGGAAGGCAAGGGGGTTGCTCTTAACTAGAGTCCCGGGAAAAGCAAAAGGAGGGTTTGAGGGGCATTTCGGCCTGTGTGTGAGCTGCAGGCCGGGCTTCTGCGGGAAGGCACCCTGGCTGGGGGCTGGATGGGTCCCCTCACCCATGCCTGCCTTGCAGCACTGTCAGCTGATCTGGAGCCCAGGAACTCGGAAGTTGGAGGCCTGGGAAGCAGGCAGGAGTGGTTGGCTGGTCCCCAAGCGTGGAGATTTCAGTTCACTGCTTCATGGACCCCTGGGTGAGCCAGACTTCTAGCAGCCGGGCGGTCTCTCTCCCTCTGACCTGTGCTCCCCACCTGCCTGCCCTTCCCGAGCCTCATCAGCCCAATCTACCAGAGGACTTGACTGAGCACTTATGGCATGTCCAGAGCTGTGGCGGTCTCTGTGGGTGATGGGGGTACGGGGGCATGGTCTCCGCCTCAGAGATCATCTCATAGAAGACACTGCACATATTAGGCAGCAAAGAGGTCACATTGGATAAGGATGCTAACAGCTGCTATTGACTCAGCCTTTCTATGTGCCAGGCACTTTACATAGGCACTTGTTCCCCATCTGGCAGATAAGGAACCTGGGGCTTAGAGAGATTTCGTGATTTACCCAAGTCCTTCCAGCCTGGGTAATGGAGGCTGGAAGGACTGAACCACAACTAGGGCCCCTCTGTTGTGTTTGGGGCCCCTACCGGGGCCTGTGGTGGCAGAGGCCTCAGGGTTCCCTTCCACAGGGAGGCTGACAGGTGTTCAGGTAAGTGCAGTGCAGTGGTGTGGGTGCTCTCAGAGCAGGGCCCCTTGGGCGTTGAAAG
Organism: Callithrix jacchus; assembly: GCF_049354715.1. Taxonomy (NCBI): domain Eukaryota; kingdom Metazoa; phylum Chordata; class Mammalia; order Primates; family Cebidae; genus Callithrix; species Callithrix jacchus. The sequence continues at coordinate 7,412,852 of NC_133521.1, read as the reverse complement.
ATGAAGACGGGGGTTGTTGCCTTCTGAGGGAGGGCTGAGCATCAGGAGGAGGCTCTGGAACAATGTGTTGCTGCCAGGCTGCGAGGGTGGTGAGCCACCTGCCTGTAGGAGGACTGGGGGTGAGCAGAGCAAGCGAGTTAGGTGGACTGTAAGTGCCTGGCTCGGCTGGAATGGAGGCATCCTGGGTAGTGAGAGTGGGGAGGGACTGGGGTGGGCCACAGATCACCTCTGATACCAGGTGGAGGGGTTAAGATTTGGCCTCCAACCCTGTAGGCCAGGGTCCAATTTTGGGGGCCCCTTGGCTATGATTTATTAGGCTTCTCTTGAAAAACCACAAGAGGTGGCAGCCAGCGTGTCACATTCCCGCAGTCATCATTTCCATCATCATCATCATTCCCACCTGGCGTGACTTAGCAGCAGCAGCAGTATCTCCTACACAAGGCATGCATGCCCAGCCATCATGATCTTGCTGTTACAGGGGGCTGCATGGCTCATTTAAGTCCCCAGTCTGGTCCCTGTGGTTACCTGAGTGTATAACCTTGGACCTTAGTGCTAGGGAGCCATTGAAGGTTTTAGATCAGGGTGTAGCCTGGACTGAGCCTTAGGAAGATGAATCTGGCTGCAGTTGTTGAGAGGGAACCAGCTGGGAAGAGAACAAAGACCCACCTGCTATGTCCTGGGCTGAGGGAATGGAGCAGCAGGAGAAGGAGTTGATGGAACTTAGATGTGGCTTGTGCTGTGAGTCTGGCCGGCCCTGGTGACTTGGGGAGGCTGCTGGGGGGATGGTGAGAGGCAGGCACAGCAGGTCTGCTTTGGGGCTGGCTCTGCACTCCCAGTAAATCTGTTGGAGCCCAGTGTCCCTGTGGATGGCTTCCCCTGCTAAACGGTCTGAGCCCAGAGTGGCTGCCCTGCCGCTGACAGGTAAAAGTCCCCCTTAGTGGCACCAGGGGGACTTGGTGGGTAGAAGTGGCCCTGTTCAGCTCCGCAGCCTTCTCATAAACTCAGGGCACTTGGGGGTCTGAGGCAGGCCTCCCCGAGGACCCAGACTGCTGGAGAGCTCCCCTGGGGGTCAGTAAACTGGCCTTTTTATAGCAGGGGGCCTCTGCATGGCTCTGCAGCCCAGAGACCCTGGAGTTATGATGACTCAGGGACATGTCTCCTTGGAAACATTTTCCTAGCACCCCGCTCCTTGCTGCTGCTGAGGAGGAGTGATTTGGATCTGATAGAAAGGCAAGGGTCTTTGGAAACCTTTCAACAGCAGGGTCTCCTTTGAAATTTCCCCTCCCCACGGAGAATCAGGCCCCTTCTCTGGGCCTCCCCTGGCTTTTGAAATGGCTTGGACACTCCCTCCCCGAGAAGTCACATGAAGAACTTGGAGCAGCCCAGAGCTCTGTGCTGTGGCCTCCTGCTGGGGTGACCCAGCTCTGGCGCCCAGCCGCCCCTTCCCCACCTCCCCCTCATCCCCTCCCAGGACTCTGGGAGGATGGCCCCCACTCTGCTGCCCCAGGAAATGGCTCTGCAGGAGGCCATCGCCTTGGGCTCCCCTGGGGGGAGGCTGCAGAGGGAGGGAGAAGGAGGCTTGTGGGGGGCCTGGCCCAGAGGCAGCTGGCCCCCCCATGGCTGGGAGGGGAGGAGCATCAGCTTGCCCACATGTGTTGAACATATATGTACAATGTGCGTACACTGCCCTCCTGGGTCACGCAGGACCTCACCCTGGGGTGCCGGGCCTGAGGCTGGAGACCCCCAGGAAGCTGATTTGCTGGAGAGGCCCTACTTTTAGTTCTTTTCGGGTGGGGATGGCTGGATAAGGGGTCTGAGAACTTGTCCTTGAGATAACAAACTTGCGGTGACCCAGGTTGGCCCCAAGGGAGTGACTCAGCCTCTGGGCCCCTGGACATCCTCATGCAGGGCCTCACAGGCCCCTTAGGGGAGCCCCGGAGAGGGTCAGGTCTGGGAAGGGATGGTCCTCGGGGAATCTTGTCAGGAACGCTTGTCCTTGCTGTCCTTGGAAAGTGGCTGTGGACTCTCTGGCGGGCAGCCAGGCCAGAGCCAGGCCTGTCCCGGTGGGGCATTAGTCATTCTGGAGGCCTGCTTTGCATGCTCACACTGGCCCTTTTCCCTGGGTGCCTTCAAGAGCTGGGCTCTGCTGTCAGGGGCAAATAAATGTGGGAGGAAGGGGGTGTTTGGAAGATCAACCCCTCCTGCCTCCTGTCCAGGCCCTTAAAGTGACCCCATTGCCAGCTTCTGCCCTTGTGTGCCCTCCAGTCCCTAGCCCTCGCCCCTCACTGTGGCAGGACTGGCCCTGGAGGGAGGTGTGTGAGTGTGTGTGTAAAAGAGAGGGAGAGAAGGAGAGAGGGAGACAGAGAGAGAGTTTTTCTACCATCCACGTCTTTATAAAGCACATCCCTGGAGATACTTTTAAACTGCCTTGCAGATTCAGGGCTCAGCAGTTCAAGCTGCCATTTGGACCCTGGCCCTGTGCTGAAGGTCTGGCCTATTTTGGAGGGGAAGGAATCACTGGTCCAAGGAAGATGGTCTGGAGTCAGAGTCTCGCTCCAGCTCCAGGGAGATAGAAAAAACCCTCAAATAGAACCACAGAGGAAAACCTCATGAACAGGAAAAGAAAAAGGGGTTCCTGTCTTCTTTCTACCAGGATCACGTGTTGCTGAGCTGGGCTGTGTCAGGCTCTACGGTGCTTTTGATTCAGGTAACATCAGACCCAAAACATCTGTCTAACCTTAATATGTGATAAAACTGTGTCCTTCTCCCCCGGAGATCACATTTCAGGTCTGGAACTGTCCTGTCACAGTAACAAGCCTATACATTAAGCCTATAATCCAATTCTTTTTTATTCTTTTTTTTTCCTTGCCAAACCCCCAAACTAGGGCATAGTCACTTCCCCCTCAACAGTCCTCCCGGGTGACAGAACCAGCCCAAAGGACTCGGTTTCCCTGACTTTGAATCCCATTGGTTCATTTGAGGAAGCTGTTTAGGTCTATGGAGAATCCATCAGTTCTGAATTTTAAAATAGTGGAAATTTTCTTGTTTTCATGAATTCCTTTTGTATGTGTATTTTTTTTTTTATTTTGGAGGAACGGCCTCTGTTGTTGAGGTTTTTTTCTAATCATAATCTCATACCTTCATGTTTAGTAAACACGATTAAAATCCTTGGTGGCCTCTGTGAGGGGCTGCTAACCCAGCTCTGGAGATGGTAACCTACAAGTTCAATGTAACGTCACAAGTCTAAGATACGGGCGCTCAGAGAGCCGGCATGTTGCCCAATCTGGGTATTCCAGGAACGCTTTCTGGAAGAGGTTGCACCTAATCAGGGTCTCAGTGTATAAGAAGTAAGGTGGGAGGCGAATTTCAGGCAAAGAAACAAGTACAAGCCATTATAGAGAAAAGAGGTGCATGTAGTATGCAGGGACACTGTAGACAATTCAGTACTGCAACAGAACTGACTGTGAGGCAGGAGGGGAGGAGGTCAAGTAGGTGAGAGAAGGTGAGGATTTTGGATAGGAGGGTATGGGCTGGAGAAACATTTAAGAGACAAAACCAGCAGGATTTGGCTATTGAGTGGACATGGGACTGGGAGAAGTTAGGAAGACTCAGAGGTCTCAGGTGACCAGGTTTTGGTTGATAGATGGCAGATGGTACCATGCCAGAAGAAGAGCTCTTAGGGACTGGCAAAGAAGACGGTGATGCTAGCAGTGGTTTATATATCAGTCCATTCTCACACTGCTGGGAAGGTATACCTGAGACTGGGTGATTTATAAAGGAAAGGTTTAATTGACTCACAGTTCTTCAGGGCTGGGGAGGCCTCAGGAAACTTACAATTATGGTGAAAGGGGAAGCAGACACATCTTACATGGTGGCAGGAGAGAGAGAGGAGAAAGCGAAGGGGAAGAGCACCTTGTGAAACCATCAGATGTTGTGAGAACTCACTCATGAGAACAGCATGGGAGAAACCACCTCCATGATCCAATCACCTTTCCTCTTCGACATGTGGGGATTACAGGTCTCTCCCTCCACACATCGCGATTAAAATTCGAGATGAGATTTGGGTGGGGACACAGAGCTAAACCGTATCAATCAATACCATCTACTGAAGCTCACTAAGCACCAGGCCCTTCTTTCAATATCTGCAGATGTTATCACATTTCACCCTCACAACACCCTGTGAGACATGCTGTCATTACTCTCCTTTTATCCATGGGGAGTGTCATGTTCAATGTTCGTAAGTTTCAGGGTAAGGATGTGAACTCAGGCAGTGTGACTCAGAGCCTGCACCCTTAACCCCTGCACCTGAAGGCTCATCACGCTTGGTGGGCTTGAGTGTTTGTGATAGTGTGGGCTCACACAAGGTGCCCATGGAGATCTGAGTGTTGGTGTCTGGCCAGCAGGGCCCTGCCTGGGTAAGGGGCATCATCATAGATGGTGAGAACATTTGGGAGGAGCCTGGAGAGTGAGGATCATGGGGTCACTGGTGCTGAAGGAGCAGTGTTTCCAGGAATATCAGTTGGGCACTGTGTTTCCAGGAATATCAGTTGGGTGCCATGTTTCCAGGAATATCAGTTGGGTGCTGTGTGAAAAGTGCCCTGGGAGGGAGGCTGAAGAGGGTCTGTGGGGCTCAGCAACAAGTGTCCATTGTGTCCTGGGTGTGAGCAGGGTCAGTGGTGTCCCATGGAAGGAATTGGGAGAAGATGGGAGGCCAGGAGTGTCGATGAACTTTCCGGGTTCCAGGCTGGGAGGGGGGAGAGAGAAGTGGGAAGGGGAGGGCTCCAAAGGTCACAGAAAGTGTTTAAGAGGAAGAGACCAAAGTGTGTTTCTAGGTTAGGGAGAGAGAGCCAGCAGGGAACAGAAGAGGAAGGATAGATGTGAGAGAGATGCTGATGGAGCTGGTCCTCGAGGGGCCAGCACTGGAGCCCTGGCACCATCTTGCTTGAGCCAGCTCGTAAGCATGTCCTTCTCTCTGTCAGGTCACATGGGCTTGGTGGCCTGGATTGTTGAACTGACTTTGCTGAGCATCCTTTGATATCATTTGGCTGCTTGACAGCAGCTGATACATGAACAATTTCCCTCATACCTGCTTCTGGGTGGGCCTTACTAGAATAACAGCAGACAACAAGGGTCTTGTGGCCAGTGGCCCCAGAGCTTGGTCCACTCTGTCCTGAGCACCCAGTGGCCTTCAGATGCTCAGACCTGGCCTTGGATCCTTGGGGCCCAGTGGGGAGAAAGTGGAAGGCCTTCTCTTCTGACTGCAGAGCCTGCCTCTGAAGGAGCCAGGGTGCCCCTTAATGACTGTTCAGTCCTGGAAGTGTCCTGCCTGGTGTGATTCCCAGCTCACCTATTTGGGGAAACTGAGGTGGGGAGAAGGGAAGTGATCCCCAGAGATACATGGCAAGCTGTGAGCCTGGGTTGGAGTGAGAATCTGACATCACTGATAGGAGCATTTTCTGAACAGAGAGTCTGAGAGAAGTTACCGGTTCAAGTTTTTCCTACAGATTTTAAGCATCAGTAGTTTGCTCAGCCTCCTGCAAGTGTGAATATTAATGGGCAATAGAGTGTGCAAGCATGCGTGCACACGCACTGAATGTGGAACCCAACAGGGAAACGCAGCAGTTAAGAGTGCAGGCTCTGCAGTCAGAGGGCTCCAGCTCCAGCTGCGTCTGTTCATGGCTATTACACCGTCTTCCTATACTTCAGCTCCTCATCCATAGAATGTCTTCATCTTAACATAATAGTTTAGGTACGACCCTTTTGGTGGCAAGTCAGAAATCCAACTCGCACTGACTAAAGCATAAAAAATCTACTACTGGTTAGGCATAAAAAAATTTGCTATTGGTTCATATACCAGGAAAGTCTAGAGATATATATTAGCAGGTTTCAGGCATGGCTGGTTCCAGGTGCTCCAGCAAAGTCATCATCAGTTTCTCCCTCTCTCATCTCTCAACTCAGCTTCCCTCTTTGTTGCCTTTGTTCTCAAATGGGCTCCTCGGTGCAAGATAGCAGCCAGTAGCAGAGAGGGCCACGTGCTTCCTTATCTGCAGTGAAGGTCTAGGAATGAGGCTCGCTGGCCTCAGGAGTGTCCTGAAGCTGTCCATAAGCCAAGTGTTATGGCCAGGGAGGTGGAGCTGGTTGTTAGTCAGGCTGGTGACCCTTGCCCTTCCTGGGGGTCCACCCCAAACCGTGGGAGTAGGAAGGGTGTTCTTGAGAAAAAAAAAAAAAAAAAAGAAGGCTTTTATTCCCATAAGAAGGGGCAGCACAAACACTGCAGCTTTTTGGGAGGCCAAGGCAGGCGGATCACAAGTTCAGCAGATCGAGATCATCCTGGCCAACATGGTGAAACTGCATCTCTACTAAAATACAAAAATTAGCCAGGCATGGTGACGTGCGCGTGTAGTCCCAGCTACTTGGGAGGCTGTGGCAGGGGAATCACTTGAACCTGGAAGGCAGAGGTTGCAGTTAGCTGAGATCACGCTATTGCTCTCCAGCCTGGGGGACAGAGTGAGACTTTGTCTCAAAAAACAAAACAAAAACAAAACAGAACAGTGCAGCTCACTACACCTACCAGTTGGCACTTTTTAGAGGTTAAAATGAGTTAAAATGTATGAAAAGGTCCCAGCACACTGCCTGGCACATGTAACTTCTGAATAAATGGTATATATCAATATTGTATTAGTGTTAATAATGATGATGACAATGCAGTCCCAGTGAAGAGAGGAAAAACTGAGCCCCTCTGTGGCCACGCTAAGCCTGCATCTCAGGTATCCGCACTCAGCATCTCGGATGACGCTCCTGAGGGCTTCCTGGAGGAAGAAGAATGGCCCTCTCTCTCTGCCTTGTCAAGATTCCAAGGGGCTGGGCCTGGAGGACAGAGCCAGAAGGAGTAGCTCCAGTCAAACTGATTTTTAATTTCCTCCTTCATTCATTCAGTTTTCTATTTTTAATTTTTAATTTGTATGGGTACATAGTAGGTACATATATTTATGGAGTACATGAGATCTTTTGATACAAGCGGAAGCATGCAATATATAATAATCACATCAGGGTAAATGGGGTACCCATCACCTGAAGCATTTATTCTTTCTTGGCGCTACAAACAGTCCAATTATACTCTTTTAGTTATTTTAAAATGTGCAGTAAATCATTGTTGACTGTAGTCACCCTGTTGTGCTATCAAGTGCTAGATCTTATTGATTCTGTCAAATGATATTTTTGTACTCACTAACCATCCCTACTCGCCCTCCTCCCACCACCCTTCGCAGTCTGCTGACTATCACTCTGCTCTCTATCTCCATGAGTTCAATTGTTTGCAAATTTAGCTCCCACAAATGAGTGAGAACATGGGACATTTGTCCTTCTGTGCCTGGCTTATTCCACTTAACGTAATGTCCTCCAGTTCCAAGTTATTTTTCTTTCTTGAGCACCCACTATGTGCCAGGCAGTAAGCATGACGGTTGCAGCAAGCAGAACAGTCTTTGCCATGATGTGCCAGCGCGTAGAGTCTGGTGGGAGCAGACGGATGTTCACCAAGAGAACCGTAAGTGCTCCTGATTGTGTCCCATAGTGATGGGTACCACACAGAAGAGAAGGGTGGGTCCTGGGTGTGTGTGGGAGCAAGGTGAAAACAGAAGGTGTGCAGCAGCCTCCATGGGAGGTGACTTGCAGGCTGAGAGCATAATCTCATCAGAGAGCATTTTTGGTTTTGATCAAGTGCATGGCTGTCCACCAACCTGGACACGTGAGCCCACTGCTCAGCACATCCTTTGCCTGTAGCAGGTGGTGGGGCGGGGAGACCATTTGGGTGGAGCCAGATTTTGGCGACAGAGGCTCAGGGGCTGGCCTGGGGTTAGTTGGGTGATGTTCCTGGTGCCTAGAGGAGCCCCTTGGTCAGGCTGCCAGGCACCCATTACTGAGACTCAAGCATCCACTCTTTTGACCTCTAGATTCTGCCTGACTGCCCCACACAGGGTCATGTCACCAGCAGCTCAGGGACTTCAGGCCTCCCAGCTTGTGCCTGCATCCTGTCCCCAAGTGGCACTGCCCAGCCTGTGTGCCTTCCTGGTCCTCTGGCATCCCTTTGCTTATTCTCTTTTACTTCTCCCTGTTTCCACCCTGCCTTTTTCAGCCCACTGTCCCTGGGGACTCTAGACCCCTCCTGTCCCATCCTTCCCCTCTAGGTGTCCATATTTAGCCACTAAAAATACAGGCTAATTAAGTTTGAATTTCAAATAAACAGCCAATACATTTTTAGTCAAAATGTGTCTCCATTCATTTGCATGGGACATACTCTACTAAAACATTATTTCTTACCTGAAATTTACAATTGTCTGCTGTCCTGCATTTTACCTGGCAACCCTGTACCCTCCCCACTGTCCCCGTGCCTCAAGCCAGTCAGCTTGAGAAGAACGGTGGTGCTTGTTCCCCCATTCCTCACACCCAGCCTTTAATTGTTTTTAGTTTGTTTTGTGACAGAGTTTTCCTCCGTTGCCCAGGCTGGAGTGCAATGGCGTGATCTCTGCTCACTGCAGCCTCAGCCTCCTGGGTTCAAGTGATTTTCCTGCCTCCACCTCTGGAGTAACTGGGATTACAGGCATGTACCACCACACCTGGCTAATTTTTTGTATTATTAGTTGAGATGGGGTTTCACCATGTTGGCCAGGCTGGTCTTGAACTCCTGACCTCAGGTGATCCACCTGTCTGGGCCTCCCAAAGTTCTGGGATTACCTGTGTTAGCCACCACACCCAGCCCATTCCCCATTTTTAAAAATCCTTCATGGCCTTTTATTTGTTCTTTAAGCATTTTTAGCTTAAAGAAAATTTTGAGATAATTGCATATTCACATAGAAGTTCTCTGTACACTTTACCCAGTTTCTCCCAATGGTAACATCTTGCAAAACTAAAGTACAATATCACAACCAGGATATTGACATGGACACAGTCAAGCTACGGAACATTTACACTGCCACAAGAATCCCTCCTGTTGCCCTTTTATAGCCATAGATACTTCCCTCCTGCCAGCCCTTCCATAACCCTTGGAAGCCACTACTGTCTTCTCTGTTTCTATAATTTTGTCATTTTCAAGACTGTTATATAAATGGAATTAGATATAAGTTTCATTATTTTGGGGGTAAATTCCCAGGAGTGCAATTGCTAGGTCTGTAGTACTTGCATGTTTGACTTTTTAAGAAATTGCCACACTGTTTTCCAGAGTGGCTGTGCCATTTTACATTCCCACCAGCAATGTAGGAAAGATCAAATTTCTCTACATCCTCACCAGCTTCTGTTCTGTCACTATCGTTTTTTTATTTTAGCCAATCCGATAATTGCATCATGATATCTCAACGTGGTTTTAATTTGCATTTCCCTAATGGCTAAATGATGTTTAACATCTTTTCATGGGCTTATTTGCCAGCCGTTTTTCCTCTTTGATGAAATGTTCCTTCCTATATTTTGCCCATTGTCTAATTGGATCATTTGCTTTTTACAGTTTAGTTTTGAAAGTTCTTTACGTATTCTGAGTACTAGTCCTTTATTAGATAGACACGTGGTTAGCAAATACTTTTCCCAGTCTGGAGCTTGTCATTTAACCTTAAGAGGAGCTTTTGCAGAGTACAAGTTTTTAATTTTGTTTAATTGGATTTGTCAGATTTTCCTCTACTGATTACACCTTTGGTGCCAAGATTTTCTCCTATCTTTTTTTCCTGAAAGTTTTATAGTTTTATATTTCACATCCTAGGCCATGGTCCATTTTGAGTTAATTTTTGTATACGGTGTAAGAGTTAGGTGAGGTTTTTTGTTTTTGTTCTTATTGCTGCCTGTGAATGTCCATTTGATTGTGTATCATTTGATGAAAAGTCTGTCATTCTTTTGTTGAGTTGCTTTATTTGTTTGTTTGTTTGTTTGTTTACTTTAGAGACAAGATCTCACTCTGTCACCCAGGCTGGAAGGCAGTAGCATGATCTTAGCTCACTGCTGCCTTGAACTCTTGGACTCAAGCAATTCTCCTGCCTCAGCACCAACTCCCCCTCGAACAAGGTAGCTAGGACTATGGGCATAGGCCACCACATCCAGCTAATTTTTAATTTTTTTTGTGGAGGCAGGATCTCGTTATACATGCCTAGCTGGTCTTGAACTCCTGGCTTCAGTCAGTGTTCTTGCCTCAGCTTTCCAAAGCACTGGGATTACAGACATGAGCCACATTGTCCAGCATCTCTGTTGAATTGTTGCACTTTGTCAGACACCAGTTGGGCATATTTTTGTGTGTCTGTTTCTGGGTTCCACTGATATATGTGCCTGTCCCTCTGCCAAATACAGTATAGTCTTGATTACTATAGCTATAGTCTAAGTCTTGGAATTGAGTAAACTGATCCCTTCTTTATTGATTGTCTTTTTAAAAATTGTTGCTATTTAGCTCTTTTTGCCTTTCCATATATATCTTAGAATAATCTTGTCTATAACTACAAAAATTCTTGCTGTAATTTTGACTGGAATCATGTTAAATGTGTATATAGATTTGGGGAGAAATGATGTCTTTACTGTGTTGAGTCTTCTAATCCATTAACATGGTGTGTCCCTCCATTTATTTAGATCTGTGATTTCTTTCTTTCTTTCTTTAGTTTTCAACTTCTTAATTTGGTATAGGTTTTGGTAGATTTCTCTATTTATTTTAATTTTTTTCAGCAATTCTAAATGGTGTTACATTTTTAATTTCAGCATTCATGTGTTTATTGCTAGTATATAGAAATATAGTTGGTTTTTGAATGTTCATTTTTAGTTGCTTGACTTTGCTCAACTTAGTTGTAGGAATTTTTCTGTAGATTCTATGGGATTTTTAGCATAGATAATTATGCCTTCTGTAAAGAGGGACAGTTTTACTTATTTCCTAACTATCTGTATGCCTTTTATATCCTTTTCTTGCATATTGCCCTGGCTAGACCCACAGGCACTATGCTGAGTAAGAGTAGTGAGAATGGATATATTTTCCTTATTTCTGATCTTAAGGGGGGCAACATTCAATCTTCTACTATTAAGTAAAACAACAGCTGTACATTTTTTTGTAGATCCTCTTTATCAAGTTGAGGACCCTACCTTCTATCTAAGGGTTTTTATCATGAATGGATGTTGGATTTTGTCAAATGTCTGAAGTTTTTGTCTTTGTTTTATTGTTTTTTACTGTATCTGTTTTGAGACCATACAGTTTTTCCTAAGTCTGTTAATCTGGTGCATTATGTTGATTAGTTTTCGAATATTGAATAAGCCTTGCATCCTGGATATATATCTCACTTGTTCATGGTGTATGATTCTGTTTATATATTGCTAAATCCTTCTTGTTAATACTTCAAGGATTTTTATATCTCTACGTATGAGGGACAGTGGTCTGAAGTTTTATTCTTGTCCTGTCTTTGCCTGGGTTTTGGTACAGGGCAATATTAACTTCCCGGAATAAACCAGGAAGTGCCCTTTCCTCTTCTGTTTTCTGAGAAAAGTTATGTAGAATTGGTGTTGATTCTTCCTTAAGCATTTGTTAGATTTATCCAGTAAAACACCTGGGTCTGTAGATTTCTTTTCGGGGAGTTTTGAATTATGAATTTTATTTCCTCGATAGAATAGGACTATTCAGGCTGGGTGCGATGGCTCCAACCTGTAATCCCAACACATTGGGAGGCCAAGGCGGGTGGATCATGAGGTCAAGAGATTGAGACCATCCTGGTCAAAATGGTGAAACCCCCTCTCTACTAAAGATACAAAAAATGAGCTGGGCATGGTGGCGTGTGCCTGTAATCCCAGCTACTCTGGAGGCTGAGGCAGGAGAAATGCCTGAACCCAGGAGGTGGAGGTTGCAGTGAGCCGAGATTGCGCCATCGCACTTCAGCCTGGGTAACAAGAGCAAAACTCCGTCTCGAAAAAAAAAGAATAGGACTATTTTGGTAGTTTGTATTTTTTGAGAAATTAGATTATTTCATCTAATTTGTAGAATTTATGTATGTAGAGTTTTTCATAGTATCATTCCCTTATTGTCCTTTTGATGTCTGTAGTGTCTGTAGTGATATCTTCAGTTTTATGATATTGGTAATTTGTGTCTTCTCTTTTTTTCTTTGTTACTTTTCTTAAAAGAATTGTCAATTTTACCAATCTTTTAAAAACAATCTGTTTGTTTAATTGATTTTCAATTTTGTTTTTCTGTTTTCTGTTTCAAGGTTTCTGATCTTATCCTTATTTTCTTCTTTCTGCTTGTTCTATTTTATCTTTATTTTCTTTTTCTGGGTCTTTGAGATGGAAGCTTAATTATTGAGTTTAGTGCTATAAATTTCCCTCTTAGCATTTATTTAGCTGTATTCCACAAATTTTGACATGTTATAGTTTAATTTTTTGTTCAGTTCAATGTATTCACAAATCCCATGAGCTTGCTCTTTGACCCATGATTACTTAGAGGTATGTCATATAGTTTCTATCATTTGGAGGCTTTTGTACTCTTCTAATTTTGAATTGGATTCCATTGTGATAGGAAAAAGCACTATGTATGATTTCATTATTTTAGATATGTTGACATTTGTTTTATGACCCATGATATGGTCTGTCTTGGCATTTGTTCTCTGGGCACTTGAAAAAATGTGCATTCTGCTATGGTTGGGTGGAGTATTCTACAAATGTCTATTAGATTCTGTTGGTCAACGATTTTGAGTTCTTCTAAATCTTTTCTGATTTTCTTTCCGGTTGTCCTATCAATCATTGAGATAAAGGTTCTGAAGTTTCCTGCTGTAATTGTGAATATGTCTGTTTCTCCTTTCAGCTCTATTAGCTTTTGCTTCACATATTTTGCAGCTTTGTTGTTTGGTGCATATGTATTTAAGATCTTCTTGGTAGATTGACTTCTTTAGCATTGTTTGATATTCTTTTCTCTCTTGTTAATTTTTTTGTTCTAAAGCCCTCATTATATAATATTAATATAGCCTTTTTGCTTTCTTTTGATTTATATTTGTAAGATACATCCTTTTGCATTCTTTTACTTTCAACCTGCCAATATTATTATATTTTAAGTGAGTTTTTGTAGACAGCATATATGTGAGTAATTTTCCTTCCAGTCTGCCAATCTCTTTCAATTAGTTTATTTAGGATAATTTTATTTAATGTTATGAATGATATGTGAGAGTTTCAGTCTGCCATTTTATATTTTATTTTCTGTAGTTTTTGTTTTTCATTTCTGTTTTCTTTTCCTTTCTGTGACTTACTTGAATGTTTTTAAGAAATTCATTTTGGTTTATCTGTAGTGTTTTTATTTCTTGACACAGCTTTTGTAATGGTTACTGTAGGTATTATATACACATAACTTATCAAAGACTACTGGTGTCATAACCTTACCAGTTCAAGTGAAATGTAGAAAATTTACCTCCTGTAGATCCCTTTACTCTTCCTTGTTTATAATTGTCTTAACTATTTACTCTGTATACAGTTAGTACTACCTCAGACAGTACTAACATTTTACATTGGCCATCAAACATAATTTAGAAAACTCAAGAAAAGAAGGGAAATGAGTGTCTACAGTATAATTTCCTTACCATGTTCTTTCTTAGTGCCTAATGTTCCAAGGTTTATTCTTCTATCACTTTGTCTCCATTTAGAAAACTTCCTTTAGCCATTCTTTTTAGGGTAATTCTGCTGGCAACACATTCTCTTAGTTTTCTTTCATCTGAGAATATCTCAATTTGCACTTGATTCTTGAAGGACATTTTCATTGGATGCAGCAGAATTCTGGGTTGACAATTCTGTTTTCTTCAGCAGTTGAAAAATGCTCTGCCACTTCCTTCTTGCCTCCATGGTTTCTAATGAGAAATCTGCTGTCCTTCGAATTATTTTTCCATTATATATAAGGTGTCATTTTTTTCTCTAGCTGCTTTCAAGATGTTTCCGTGTCCTGGAGTTTTCAGAAGTTTGAACATGATGTGTCTTGGTGTGGATTTCCTTGTGTTTAATCCTTTTTACTTTCACTTGGTTTCTTGAATACGTCTATATCTCTTGCCAAGTCTGGGAATTTTTCAGCCATTATTCTTTTGAGTACATTTTTAATCCTGCCCTTTTTAAAAAAACCTTCTTCTAGGACTTGAATCACACAGATGTTATAGTTCCGCTGGACCCTAAAACTCTGTTTTTTTTTTTTTAGTCTATTTGCTTTTTCATCAAATTGGGTAATTTTTGTTATTATGTCTTCTATTTCACCAATTCCTTTTTCTCTCCTCTCTTCTGCTATTAAGCCCATTCATTGAGTTTTAAGATTTTCTCCTTTATTTATTTCTAAAATTTCCATTTAGTGCCTCCTTGTTTCTCCTATTTCTTTGCCAAAGCTATTTAAGTATTTACTAGACTTCCTTTTTTCCATTTGTCTCAAGGATGATCATAATTGTTTATTGACATAATTTTATGGTGGCTCCTTTAAACTCCTCATTAAGTAATTCCAACATCTCTGTCATTTTGAGTTTGGCATATATTGATTAAGGTTTTTTGTCATTGCATTTGAGATCTTCCTGTTTCTTGGTAGGATAGATGATTTTTGATTGAAATCTTTATGTATTACATAATGCCACTCTGGATCTTATTTAAACTCTGTTTTAGCTGACTTCCTTTGACACCACTCCAGAGCAGGTGGGGTGCACATACCATCTTGCTGTTGCCAGGTGTGGGTAGAATTCCAGGCTCCTTTCCTCCCTAGGTCTCCACTCACACCTTTCCGAGTAGTACTGGTAGGAATGCCTCATTTCTGCTATCTGCATGGTCTCCACTATACCAGGAGGATGGGCTGGGGTACTTGCTACTGTTGGGTAGGAGGAGAGTCCAGGCTCCCCATGTGGTCTCTGCTGACACCATGGGGAGAAGCCTTGTTACTGCCCAGCAAGTATGACTGGCTTGGATCCCTGCTTGGGTTTCTCTGACACCACCTTAGCAGGGATGGGAAGAGCGGGTGTGAGTGTCTCATTATAACCTTGCCAGCATGGGAGTCTCAGATCTCCATTCAGCCTTTGCTGGAGTGGGTGGGGGGGGTCATAGTTTTCTTCTGTGGGGTCTGCCTGGAGCAGAGCTGTCATTGTCTAAAGGTGCTCTGTTTTGCCCGGCAAAACTCTTTCATGGTCCTTTGGTTAGAGAAAGTGGGCTTTGTTGAGGCTTAAAACAAAGTCCTTGTTGGTGTTTTGGGGTTGCCAGTTTTGTCATCTTGTCGGGGATATACGAAGCAAAAAGGGAACCAGGGTCCTCACCACCACGTCACTCCTTGGGACCTGAGGTCCCTGGCTGCTCTGCCTTCTTCTCTCTGCCTTCCTGAATCTTCTTCTGTTTCTTCCATATATAATGTTCAGGGTTTTAGTTGTACTTAGCTAGAGGAATAGGGAATGGTACATCTACGGGAATGATCTGGAAATGGCATAGGCAACCGAGAGCCTCTGTAAACATTGTTTTATTCCACAGCAACTTCTGTGCTAGTGTGTAGGGCTGAGGGTGGGGAAATTGGAGCCCAGGCTTCCAGGGCTTGGGCTCAGGCCCCTCCTCCTTCCCCCCACCTCCTCTTCTGACTCACCTGTCTGTGGTAGTTGTAAATCAAGCCTAGCCGTAAATGTTGATACTAACAATCCCCTGTTTCCGTGCCAGCATTGCTTTTTATTTTCTTCCCTCCAATGGTACTTCTCACTCTGGTTTTGCTTTGTTTTGTGTATTTTGAGGTGGAGTCTCGCTCTGTAGCCCAGGCTGGAGTTCAGTGACACGATGTCGGCTCACTGCAACCTCCGCCTTCTGAGTCCTGGTTCAAGCGATTCTCCTGCCTCAGCCTCCTGAGTAGCTGGGATTGCAGGAACACGCCACCATACCCAGCTAATTTTTGTATTTTTAGTAGAGACAGGGTTTCACCATGTTGGCCAGGCTGGTCTCGAACTCCTGACCTCATGATCCGCCCACGTTGGCCTCCCAAAGTGCTGGGATTATAGGTGTGAGCCACCACGCCTGGCCTCATTCTGGTTTTATCTTCCTAGGAGCTGATGAGGTAGACAAGCTGGGGTGGGGTGCCACCTGACATATCAGGTACACTGATAGAGTGGACCAGGAGCTGGGCAAAGGTGGGGCATTATTGGTGCTTAGGGGTTGAGGGGAAAATTACGGAACCAGCGTTGGAATCATGGTTGGTAAAATGATCTCCAGTCATTCATGCCAAGGGCTAAAAGCCGTCATGGGATTTGGGAGGGGCAGCCTGAAATTCCACTGGCCATATGGTGGTCTCGTCCTTCAAAGGAGGACAGCTCTCGCACAAATACCACTTCCCAGACTGGGCATCCTGAGCCCCCTCCCCTCATTCCCACAGGCGGGGCTTCAGGATGCTGTAGTGGAATCATAGCATTTGGATGGATAATGGAAAGGGCTGGATGTTTCTGGGATTTCAAGGCAAATAAAAACATGCCAGATTGTTTTTTAAGCATCAAATGCAAATTGTCAACATGAACATATTTCTGGACTTAACAGTTGAATGTGTGAATTAATTATGGGTCTATTAAGATGCGGAATGATCCTTACTTTCATGTGACTAAAACAACCCTGCTACCCAGCCCTTTCACTTTGGGAAGAAGATTCCTCGGGCTGCGCTTTTAAAGTTGCAGAGCTAGCAGAAATCAAGAAGCTCTGTGACACAAACCTGGCCTCTTCAGTTTTGTCCCCAACATCTGGGTGAGGATGGATTCCCATCAAAGATCGACATATGCAGTGAAGAACCCATAGCTTTGAGAAAAGGTAGTCATTTCTCCTGATAACATGAATCCTTCAAAGATGCTGAAGTTGAGTTCCTCAGTCCATGCTGGGCTTCGTTAATCTTCTTATGAACTCTGAATTCTGTGGTCTATTCACCATATGCAGGGCTGCAGTGAGCCACGAAAGGCACCTTTCACTATGCAAGGGCCAAAAAAAAAAAAAATTCTTTCCTGAGTGGGGTTTTCACAAAGGATTTATCATAAGGGCTGCTTCCTTAAAGGAAAAACAGCAACTCAGTAATCACCTGTGTGAATGAAGGACCTTGACTGTCTCAGCTGTCAAGATCTGTTTTACTGGGAAAAAAAAATCCAAAACATTTAATATTTTACCATAAAGCATTTTAGGGCCTCTGTCTGCAGCATCAGGATCAGAATCTGGGTTCAGACGTCTGGCTGAGTCTCCTGCTTCTGGAGCAGCTCATTTCTTTCTCTTGGTGACCTCCTCTCCCTGCAGACCCCCATCCTGTGGGCTCTGGTCTGGTTCCAGTGGCCTTCACATGGCTTGCACAGTTCCTGCTTCTCTGTTGGAGACTCGGGAAACCTGTTTCTAGGGTGGCAGGAGCATTGCTCAGTCAGATAGAGGAACAAGTAAGTGAAAAGGTGGTTAGAATGTTCCTTGCCGCACTCTCACCTGTCCCAGGGCCCCTGTGATCACTGTGATCACGCCTTAGCTGGTATGCACCAGTACCACTGTACTGCATGTTGAAACATTCATGTGCTTCTTAACCACCTAGCAAAGAGTTTCTGCCCTGAGACCGCTAGCTGCAAGTTCTCCCTCTGGGACCTGGGCTCCCTGGGCATCCCAGCACTTGAGGGGTTAACTTCCAGTCCATCAGGGCTACCACCCCCTCCTGGGTAATTCAGGTTGGTAGGGACCCTGATGCACCAGCTATTGAAACATTCTGCATATCAACCTTGCTTGTTACTCTATTTTCTACTTTTTCCCCTCCAGCCCTCAGCACGTGTTACTGAATTCTAACCATGGGCTTGGCATGGCACCATTTCCTCACCCTTGAGCTGGCTTCTCCAGGTCTAGCTCGTGCCTTCCCATTCAGATTCCCCCATGTGAGGCCCCTTCTGTGCCTGTGCTGTCAGTGGGCATTACAGGTGTTTCTTCTTACTGCACAGGAGAGAGTCTAAGAGATGACTTTATTTTGTTCTAATTCTAACCCCAAAGGATGGGACTTTCCCATGGGAAGTTGACTCCTACATGTCCTTCTGCAGCTTTCACTCTGTTTACAGTTTGATGACAGTTGTTTGCTTCTTGTGACATCCTCCGAGCTGCTGTGACCACGGTGCCAGCTGCAGGTGCATGCGGCTGTGCCAGGGGCCCTTCCCTCTTTCTGTTCAGCTCCTCTTGCATTCTCATCACGATGACACTGGGCTCCGTGTTTGGCCAGTGTTTTCCTCATTCATCCCGTCACCAGGTAGAGGTTGGGGAAACACCTTTCCTGGGAATCCACTCGTGTTTTCAGTTTGGAAACTTTTGTCGTTAGCACATCTGCCCCTTGTTTCACAGCCTGATGGTCTCTGCTAATCAGCAAGCTGAAACTGACACTTGTCAGTCAACCGCTCCCTGCCCATGACCACGAGGGCCTTGGGAATGATTCCATTTTTCAGAGTGGCAATGTCTTAATAAGTGAGGCACATGCTTGACACCGCCTCGTCCAGCTCACAGTCTTCCAGGGCTGATGCAGGGCAGGGGCTTCATTTACTTAAAAATAGGATTTTAATTCTCCCGAGGGTGGGTCTGCTGTCTCTCAGAAGTGGGCCTGAGGGTCTGCTCTGGGGAAGGGAAGGAAGTGGGACAGGCTTGGTTCACCTTTAGGAGGCTGAGTTGGAGTTCCCTCTTTGTTAGGAGCAATGTCTAGAAGGGGCTTGATGCTCTGTTGAAGACAAGAAAAAGCTGGGAGCTTCAGAACTAAAGGATCCATTATACTTATCAGGAAGCTGAGGCTCTGAGAGGGACAGACACTTTCCTGAGGTCACACAGCTGGTGAGAGGCTGGGATGGATACACACCAGACATCCTCATGCCAAACTTCCATCTCACTCAGTGAGTACTTCATGAATGAGAGAAGAGATGGAACTTGGGTGTGAGGAGGCCTGAAATCTGGGTAGCCAAAAAGCATCCTCCACCTCTGGGATTCGTATCATCAGGGAAGTCTGGTCTATTCTACATCTGCTGGTAGTGGAACCTAGAGCTTGGTGGGAACCTGGGAGCTGGGACTTTGAGACCCAGTGGCCCAGACCCAGCCAGGACTGTTCCTGGAACCCTCAATACCTTTGGCAAGAGGAGAAGAGTGGGCTGCTGTGGGCATGGAAGCCAATAAACTAAGCCAGGCAGCATGCAAGGCAAAAGTTGAAAGTGATAATACATTTCCCCCTTTCTTCTGGGGTGTGATTTATTTTTCTTTCAACTGTTCCTTTGCATTCTGATTCTGCCCTCCCAGGAACTGGTGATGTGAACAGGCTGGGATCTGGAGGAGACAGAGCGTCCGGCTTTCATCACACCAGGAGGGACAGTGGTCATGGGAGTCCAGGCTTCTTGGGGTTTGGTGGTCAGACCCAGGGGAAGAGCAATGCAACATTCTGAGCCCTGAGGATGGGAGAAGGCTCTCCGGTTACAGGACCAGATAGCTAGACTGGAAGTTGGGACGGGGAAGAGGGAGCAGGGATTGCACTGACCGTGATCTTGCATCCCTCAAAAAAGCTGAACTCTTGCACAAACCCAGGATGTCCCTTTTATGGATACAGAAATAGAGTGAGGTTTAGGAACCCTGCTGAGGTGATGCAACTATTTAATATTGATGGAGACTAGAAATGAGGCCACTAGATCACTGGTTCTCAAACTGCAGTGTGGCAGCGATGTGTTCCAGGCAGGTGCCCATGGGCCACCTGGATGGGGCTGTGCGGTTGGGCAGCACCCTGCTCTGTTCTGTTCTGTGAAGGTTTCACTGGAAAGCTCTGTCCTGGACCACTGTATTTCCACCCCTCATTCCACTACCAGGGCTAAGCGAGGTGTGGGCCAGCCCTGTCCTGGAGGGTGGCTCTGGCCAGTCTTCAGCCCTCTGCGACCCCAATGCAGCAGACACTTTCACAGGTGTCTGGGCAGATGTGATGAGATGGCAGTGGCCATGGGTGCTTCAAGAGACCTGGGTTGACAGTGGTGAGGGGCCTGGGTGCCCCCAGCAGGGTGCCGATGGCAACCCTGTTTGCTGTGTGCCTGTGTGTATTCTCTGGCCTGCTTTCTGCCGGTCACAGTTGGGGGTTGTTTTTGCAGCTCAGACATCGGTACAGTATGAGAATACCCAAGGGCCTTTCGCCTCAATTGGGTTCCTGCTATCGGAAGCTCCTCCTGCCTCAGGGCTTGGCTTTGGAGATTTCTGGTATCCTTATGCCCTTGTCTGCCCCCAGGGCTCCCCAAGCCCTGCCCCCTGCTCCTGGCAAGCCACAAGGGGACCGCTTGGAGGATGAGGAAGGAGGGAGGCGATTTTCTTACTTTTGGTGTAAATTATTCAGGCATGGCTCTGGTACTCTCAGACATGGAGGAAAGATCAGCTGTATAATTTGTGGGGCATGATGCAAAATGAAAATGTGGGCTGTATGTCTGAAAATTATTAAGAATTTCTAGATGGTGACAGGAGGGTATAAAACCATATGCTGGGCCCTCTAAATTCAGGCACCTGTGTGACTGCATGCGTTACATGTCCTCGAAGCCAGTGCTGTGGGGAGGCAAGATTCTTTGAGTGACAGGAATCCCACAGGACACAGGACTGCAGGGTATGGTTGTACAGGTTTTCTACTGCACAACTCTAGGGGACACCATTTACATTGTGGTCTACTTGGCGGCCCTGCCAGAGATCACTGCAGCCAGCCCCTGATAGTGACAGTGATCTAGAATTTTGGGACAGAGAGGCCGCTGGGTGATGGGCTGGTGTCCTCCCATCCAGACCCTTTTCTCGCACCAGTGTTTCGGAACCTCCTCCCCCCATCCTCCCTTTCTCCTTGGCATTTCAGGGACACGTTTCTCTGCGAAACCCAGGTGCCGGGGCTCCACGCGGGCACTGCTGGGGAAGCTTCCGCTCCTCAGTGCTGATCGCCCGCCGGCAGCTCCGCTGTTAACCTTTGGGGTTTGCTCACAAAATAGAAACTCTCTTTGTAGGTCAGTTTGTCAGTAATTTTGGCAGCCGCGGGGCCACCGAGGGAATGAGGCTTGGTTCCCACTTGTCTCTTGTGCTCGGTTTGGAGACTTTTGCGGAGCCCTTCCCTGGGAGGAACACTCACCCCTGCCGGAAACAAGAGCCGGTTTTCTCTGACCTGGTTTTGAATTGGCAGGAGCAATTCCTGCATGCTGGAAATGCACAGCCGCCGAGAAGGAATTTGGTCCATACCCAGCCTGTGTCCTGGACCTGCGACCAGGGCCCAGGTACTTGTTTTCCTGGGCAGGAGGTGCTTGGATGGTGCTGCTGGGTTTTATACTTCTGCTCCGACGTTAGGTGACCTGGAGCAATCTGCTGAAACTGATCCCCACCCGAAACTTGCTGGGTGTGAGCTGGTCTGTAGACACCTTCATGACCTGCCAGCTGTCCCACGTGGTTCTTCTGCACAGCCCCTGCTGACCTTCACCCACACCCTCAGCCTGGGGCTGCCAAGGCTGTGGATACCTTCTATTGTGAAAACCTCCCAGTGTAGAAAAGATGAGGAGGGCCTTCTCACACCCTGCCTTCCAGGAGCTGGCTGTAAGACTGACGGCATGGGCAATTAGGCCATGAGCAACGTGGGGAGGACTGGTTGTCCGAACAGCCATCAGGGAGTGCTGAAGAGGTCAGGAGGCCTTCCTGGCAGAGGCAGTGATGAACTGGAATCTAGCCCCTCTCTGTTATTTCAGGGCTTCCAGGGAGTCAGATTCAGAATAGAGCATCTCTGGTCCAGGGCAGGAAGCTGGGGAGCTTACGCTGGGATAGCATTATAGCTCAGACATGTAATGATACTCAAACAATAATTGAGCACCAACTGTATGCAAGACCCAGTGCTGGGACCAGAGTTAAGTCAGAGCTGGAACAAGTCTTCATGCGCAAAGCTGAGGTTTATAGAAAAGACTCCAGATCAGCTAGAGAGATGAGGGTTGTGTGTCAAGGAAGGAGAAGAGGAGGGCTCAGGGTCTTGAGGAACAAGCCCCTGCCTGAGGCTGCCCATCTGTTTCCTCCACCCTGGCTCTTGCTTCCTCTAGGAAGACAGACTGGGAGGATGCTCTCCAGCTGCTGCTGTGTTCCTGAGCACGGTCTGCAGGTCCCAAGGCCAGTGGGGGTGGGGTGGGGGGGTGGGGAGGGCGGACCACAGGCTGACTGAGCCCGGAGAGAAGCCTGCAGCTGTCCGTGGGTCACTTGCTGCACTGCGCAGACCCCTGTGTCATTGCTGTCGCATGTTTACAGAGAACGCTGCCTTGTATGTGAATGAGCTGCAGCCTGGACTCCAGCTTGTCCCCACCATGTGCCTTGTGACCTTGAGCAAGTCACTCCCTTCTGGGATCCATACTCCAACCATGCCAGGGCTGAACTGGAGTAAGGAGCATTTTACAGTGTTAACCAGGCTTCTTTCCTGTGGGAAGTTTCAGAGTTTTAACACGATAATAACAACAGTAATATTGATCCCAAACGAGTGATAGCACTTACATGCCAGGCCCTGTGCTAAGCACTTAATCCTCACATCAGCCCCCAGTGTGGAGCATCTACCTAGAGGGAGCCGGGTTCCCTAGGAGACCCTTTTAGTCTGTCATCAGCACATGGGCCCTTCCGAACCCTTGAATGCCTTGTCCAGTCTCAGACAAGGATTTTGTCCCAACCTCCGAATTCCCACCACTGAGGACTCCTTTGGAGTTGCAGAGATTTAGAGTCTCCATTTTTTCTTTCTTCTCCTTCTTTATAAACATCATATCAGAGAAATTCTCTGATGATGCCTCCACCCGCGAACCCCCTCACCAAGGCAGCTGAGTATTAAGGGGAAATTCATGAAATGAAGTTTGGAGGCCGCTGGCCGGGCCAGAGCCCCTCCTGAGTGGCGGTGATTTATTTCGGCAATGTGGTAGTCATTAGTATCTTTGGTGTCGGAGCTGGAGCACTCACTCTGGCCTGGGCCTGTGGCCGAGGGAGCCTTCGGGGCCATTACCAGCTAATGGCGCAGTGTGGGCAGAGGAGGGCTGCAGTCAATCTTGCTGCTGGCGGGTAATAAACGTCGGCCGGCTCCTTCCTGCTCCCCATGAGAGAGGGGAGGCCGTGGCGCATGGTTCCCTGCTGGGCCTTGTCTCCCCCGCTGTGGGGGCCCCTCCTGTCACTTTTTGTCTTGGAAGACTGAGACCCAGAATTTGCCCAGAATTTTGTCTATCTGACCCCGAGTTTAGAAGTCTGAAGTTGGTGTGGGGGCTCTTGGTTCTGCTGGCTTAGCTTTGGGGTGGCTTCCTGCAGCGCTGCACAAATTCATCACATCCTGTGGGGAGAGCTGCCCAAGTAGGGATCCTTGCTGCCTCCATAACTTGGGAGGATCTGTTTCTCTTGCCCCCCTTTATTTATTTATTTATTTATTTATTTATTTATTTATTTATTAGGGACAGAGTCTTGCTCTGTTGCCAGGCTGGAGTGCAGTGGTGTGATCTCGGCTCACTGCAACCTCCGCCTCCCGGATTCAAACCACTCCTGTGCGTCAGCCTCCCGGGTAGCTGGAGTTACAGGTGCACACCACCATGCTCCACTATATTTTGTATTTCTAGTAGAGACAGGCTTTTGCCATGTTGGCCAGGCTGGTCTCAAACTCTTGACCTCAAGTGCCTCGACCTCCCAAAGTGCTGGGATTACGGGAGTGAGCCATCACGCCCAGCCTCTTGCCCCTTTTAGTTGAGGGTTAGCTTACATACAGTGAAGTAAAAATAAATACATAAATGGTATGGTATCACGTGATACAGTTTTACACGTGTGTACACCTTTGTCACCCGCACCCGTATCAACAAATTGAGCAGTTTGTCCCCACCAGCAGTTTTCCTCCAGGCTTCCTTCTAGTCCATAGCCCTGTACCCCTACCAAAGGGAGTCACAGTTCTGACCTCTGCTGCCACGGATGAGTGTTGCCTGTTTCTGAGTGTCATTTATGGGGAATCGCCCCCATGCATCCTATGGTCCTATGTCTGGCTTCTTCAGCTCTACATTTCATTGATGAGATCCATCCGTATTGTTTGTGTATCAGGAGTGTGTTTCTTTTTGTTGCTGTGTGGCTGTGTGTTTGTTTTACTTTGTGAATATGGGAAAATGTGTGCATTTTCCTGTTGCTGGGTGTTTGGATTGTCCCTGGTTTGGGGCTGTTATTCAAAGTGCTGCCAAGGCCATCTGTGTTCCATGTTGTTTATGAGTCCTGGCTCTGGGGTCTTGGGATCTGGCTCTGCCGCTCACTTGCTGTGTGACCTTGTCCAGGTTCCTTAACATCTCTGAGTCTTGGTTTACACATTTGTGAAATGAGGGTATTAAGGAATCTATGGTCAGGTGCTCAGCACAGTCCCAGGGAACACCAAGTGATCGGAGCCTTTTATATCAATGGGCTTCACCTGGGTGCATATTGTGTCCTGACTGCAGTGGGGTGAGCATGCAGGGTATGTTTCCCTTGAGTTTTTAAGGCTGCCAAGTAACCCAGCCTTTTTCTTTGGAACATGGAAATTTGCCATAGCACAAGCCTAGATGGGCCTGTGTCTTTTCCCTCCCTTCTTTATTGTTTTTTCTTTACTTCCAACCTGTAAGTGATTTCAGAGGCAGACAAGCATGTTGCATGCATGTCTGTGTGCGTGCACACACGTGCACAGTTAGAGAGGGATTTCTGCTCAGCCTGGGTGCCTCGTGTGAAGTGTGGCGTCCAACTCACAGTTCAGAAACTGGGGCTTTCTGAGAAACCATGCAGCCTTTCATTCCAGCCAGCAGTCACCCCACTTTCAGGTGTTAAAGATAGTAAGTTGAGCATCCAGTTTTTAACCAACCCAAATGGCATTTTTATATGGTTCCGCCTAATACTTTCAGACCCCGGAGAAGTCACCGTTTCCTGTGCTGCAGCAGTTATAAACTACTCGCCTCCAGTCCTAACATCACCCCGACCACTTCAGTTTGTCCCTGGATATTTCCAAAAGTGTGTGGGAGCGAAGCAGTGAGTTTCTTCAGCAAACAGCCCTCACCTTGGACTGTCAGGTGTCTCTACACAGCCAGGATTGCAGGGCCTGACCTGGATCTTTTGGGGTGATGGGCCCCCTTCATGGGTTTCCAATACAGTGGAATGCCTGACCCAGCTCTGTCCTCAGTGCGCATGCTCGCCAGCCAGCAGGGGTCTGTCAGCAGCGTGGGGCCACAGATCTCCTCCAGGCAGCCCCCTTTCTCCTCTACACAGGCTTTCACTCTGGCCTGACACCTGTTTCCCTTCCCTGCTTCTGCCCCCTGGAATGATGCTTCAAGCACCAGCTCTGAAATGACAGAAATGATAATGATGGTAAAAGGAATAAGAGCCACTGTTTATGGAGTGTGCTATGGCCAGGCACCTTACATGCATTATTGCAGTTTTCCCCAAAGTTTTATAAAGTAGGAGTTACTGTTCCCATATGACAGATGAGGAAATGGAGGAGGGAGAGGTTCAGTAACACGCCTAATCTCTCACAGCTAGAGTTGCACAGACTGGAGGTATATTCAGGCTACCTAACTCTAAATGTGTCCTTCTCACCGCTCCTGTCTGCGTTCTGGCTGTTTTCTTCAAATACACACATTTGAAGAGAAGTTGAGGAACAGTTTCCAGGAAGCGGATACCACATGGGGAAGGAGGTTGTGTGTGATTGACAAGCTCTCCCAATGAGGACCTGTTCTGCATTCTGGGCAGGGTAGAGTAAGGGAGGGTAGGAGTCACCCAGGAGGCTGCCGTAGGAAGAACTGAGCTATGTTTGGGTTTAGGAGAGTATGGGGGAAGGTAGCTGTGATTACCAAATATTCCAGCCCTTTTTGATGAGGAGCAAGCAAGGCCAGGGCTAGAGTTCTGTCCTCTTCATGATGGTATTTGTAAAGTCTGTGTTAAATGCAGAGAAACAACAGTCCTATAGTCTCTGAATACTGTGCCTACTTAGAACTGTTGACCTGGAGATTGTTGGAATCACAGAATTCCAGACTCTGACAACTGCAGAGCTGTAGAATCATAACATCTGGACCTCCCATTTGCAGGTACTTAGTAGAACTGCACGGACGTGCGTGAACACCAGGCAGGCTTGCACATGGCCGACCGGAGCGTCCTCTACAGCAGGCTGTCCAAGGGAAATAAGATTCGAGCCACAAGTGCAATTTCAAATTTCCTGCTAGCCACATTTTTTTTTTAAAGTAAAAAGAAACTGGTGAGATAAAAGAGTATACTTGTTTAACTCAGTATATCCAAAATATTATGAAGGTATCATATAATCAATTTAAAAATTATGAATGAGACTTTTTTGACATTCTTTTCTCCATACTAAGCCTTGACAATATAGTGTGTATTTTGAACTGACAGCGTGTCTCAGCATAGACCCGCCCCATTTCAGTCCCTCAGTAGTCACATGCGGCTAGTGGCAACTGGAGTGGACAGGACAGGAGACCCTCCTCCTCCAGGCTCCTCCTGGGAGGTGCATTGTGAGGCCCAGGCTGTGGGCTGATCTTCCCCTGACCAGAGGGGCAGGCTTTTGGGAAATGCTGGCAGTGGCCTTACTCTCTTTGTGGTTTGGAAACAGACACTTCTAAACTGGAGTGCTCCAGCTATCTTGCCAGCTGCTCCTGTTCGTCACAGCTGCTCCAGGCTGACCTTCAGAAAGATCTCTCAATGCCCAGAGAGAGCTCTTAGGTGGTTGGATGGAGCCCGAAGCCCAAGCAGGCCCAACAGGACAGAGAGGAGCCACGTGGCCAAAGCCCCAGCCGTCCTTCTTGCTTCTGCCCCTTGCTGGAACAGAATGGCTGGGCTGTGCTTCCTGGCATGTGGCCCTGCCATATTCTATCTCTGCCTGCCAATCCCTAGGGGGTGAAGAGGTGGGGGTGGGGAAGCACACAGCCTTGTGCGGGGCGTCCCCCTCCTCCGCCCAGCATCCAAGGCCACCTTCCCGGGCTGATGCTGTGAAAGCGATTCTCTGTCTCTCTCCTGCAGCCACAGGGAGATAAAAGCCAGGGCTGTGGGGATGGTAGAGAGGGAGCCAAATTATATTTATAATATTAAAGTGAGTGCATTTGTGGCTTGCTGTTCTCCTGGGTTTTTCATAAGTAGAAAAACACAAATTAGCATTTTCCATTTCCATATATTGACTAGAAAAATCGCCTGCTCTCAATTAAGACCTATAGCTTTTGGGATGTATGCAACAATTTTATAAAATATTTACAGCGAGATTTGCATTTTACATGGTGTTACAGTTTTTCTTGTGTTTAAGAGAAAGGGCTGAGGCCTTCAAGAGGAAACACATTCTCTGGAATTGACGGGGAAGGAAGCTGCGGGCTGTTGTTTTTCTTGCCTTCTCTCTCTACTTCAGCCGTCCAGGGCTGACGTTGTCTCTGGTAATTACCTAAGGCTGATCCACCCATGAGCTATTTGTTAGTCGGTTTTCAAAGCCCTTGCTCCTTTGACAAATCTATTACTTCCCCTTTAAAACTTGCTGGAATGGAGCTGTTTGCGGCTTTGTGCGAGATAGAGAAGAACATTTTTTTTCCCAATGTAAAAGCATGCCGTAAAGAACATAGCTATTTCCTGGATAATTTGCAGTTGTATATTTTATGTTAATTCCACCGAAAATACTGCACCCCTGCCAGGTTTAGTAGCGGCTCACTGTGATATGAATAATTTCTAGTGAATCATTTTTTTTTCTTCATTTAAGATTTGGCACCTTTTAAAGATTTTAATAATAGCAACAAGGAGGAAGATTTAGAACAAGTGAAACATTAGTGCCAAAGAAATTCACGTTGAGCGCTAATGTAAAATAGCAAGAATAATTACATGGAAAGCAGTTTCCACAGATGTTTTTCCTTGTAATGTAATAACTATTTACTAAACTGTTTATTTTAGGCCTTTGGTTTATAATAAAATATTTATACATTCTCTGCTGTAATAAAAAAATATTGACAAAATACTATAGAGGTTTAAAAAGACAATTGATATTTTTATTTTCCAGGAAGAGAGTGTGGTTTAAAAGTTTGGTGTTATTTTGGTGGACTTTTCAAGATGCGTGAATCTAGCTTTGGTTTTTGAGATCATTTCTTACCTTACTGTTTCAGAACTAACTGCATACCAAAATTTTGTTAGCCTATCATTGGATGCAGATACTGGTGGGCACTTTATTTTTTAAAATAGAATTTTTACCTGTGAATCTGGCCAGTGGAGTGCTACATATGAGTTGCAGATGTCTCCCTATTAATCAGTCAGGCTAAGCTGGTCTGTGGCTGGGAGGGCAGGAAGATGCTAGTGAGTGCTCTCGGGAATTTAAATTCAGGCGGGATCGGGGGCTGTTTGGAGGCAGTTTCGCCTTGGGGTTTCTGGAAAGATTTGACCTCGATTTTCAACCTCTGTCTGTAGCCACTGAAGGGTGTCCAGGGACAATGTCCCAGTGTGGATTTGCCACATGTGAGCTCCATCTGGAGCTGGGAGTGGCAGGGAAACCGTAACTTCTTGAGCCCCTCTTTTGTACAGTCCTCACTGGGGAGGAAAAAGAACAAGAGGGGACACAGGAGAGACCCCTATCCCCACCCCTGCAGCACTCCCTGCCCTCCCGCCTTCAGCGGTGATGGAGATGGTGCTGTCAGGGTCACCTGGGTATTTGGGGTGAAATGGCCAAGGTGGTGGGGTGGAGAGGAATTTAAGGACCAAAACAAGAAAAAGGATGCCAAGGAGTTCTGAAAGAGCCTGGCTGGGCCTTGCCGTCCTGCTGGGAGCAGCGGACCAAGGTCCGGTTTTGTAATAACCAGGCTCCTTCCGCCCTCTTGCTCTCCCGAGACGTCTGCGTTGACAGCCCTGTCTGTGCCTTTGGTAGTTCCTGAGGGTATGTCTCTGAGCCTGAGAGGCGGCCTCTGTGTATTCATGTTGTTCCTGCTGCTGTTGGAGGCTGTGTGTGCTGTAATTTGTGTTACATTCGTGCCTGTCCATTTGCATGCCTGTGAGTTTGTTTCCAGTCTTCTGTTGATGTGTTTAGACGTCTTCGTGCCTGTGGGTGTTTTTTGGGTTAATGCATTGCATTGGATGTTTCTTTCTGTGTTTTGTGTTTGTCTTTGAGTGTGTTTGTGGCCTTATCTGTTTAATGCCCTGTATTTGGATCTGTGGGTTTATTTCTGTTTTTGTGCATGTCTGGGAGTGTATGTCTCTCTGTGCCTGTTTGTGTGTTGTGTGTGTGTTGAGTGTGACAGTGAACCCCTCTTCTGTGTGCCTGTGTTTTACTGTTTGTGTCAATATGAGCTTGTTTGTGTGTGTGTGTGTGTGTGAGACAGAGAGGTGAGCATTCCATCTCTGTGGAGTAACCAGCTCCTTGTTTGGAAGAGGCCTGAGGGCTTCCCAGTTTGGAGGCAGCTGGCTGTGTGACCGCAAGGGTGTGGCCATCACTTTCCACCAAACTTTCTGATGGAAGGAGAGGAGAGAGGAGGCAGGGAAGAGCTTCAGAGGGGCCAGAGGGGATAGAACATGGGAGGGAAGTGTGGAATTTTTAATGAAGAGAGAGACAACTGAACTAGGGTCCAGCGCGCTGTGCAGCCTGAGAGGGAACATTCACTGCTCTGGGTTTTTAATCCAGAAATGCTCACTCCCCTGCCCCCCTTTACCCCCCATCTGAAGGGCAGGCAGCTGGGGGCGGGTGAGGGGAGGGGATGCTTCTCAAGGGCTCGCTTTGCACTGCTAGTGATTTGTTTTTGAGTTCTATTCTGGCTTGTCCATCCCCAGTAATCTAGGACAACATTTCCTCCTGTTCTGCAGGGGACGGGAAGCTGCCTCTGGGGGCCCTGCAGGTTCTGTGGGGGGCCAGGAGGAGCCTCTTACAGATAGAGATTGCTGCTGCCTTCTGAGCCCCTGCAGAGTTCTTGGTCTCCTCTTCAGTAGTGCTTTGTTTTTTTCCCCTTGTGGTTTCCTAAGTAAACTCTACTCACTTTGCAAAGGAAGTGGGTTTCTTCCAGGTCCCACACTGGCAGTGGTGGTCTTGGGGGCTTCTCGGAGATCTAAGGCCGTTCTCCCTTCTCTGTGAACAGGCTTGGGGCTTGAGTGTTTCATATATACAGATGGAGAAACCAAGGCACAGAGGACCTATGACTTGATTGCAGACACAGAGTCAGAGGAGAGTTTGGAAGCTGACCTGTGGGAGGTACTACAATCCCACCAGAAAGAGATCTCTGCAAACCCTGACCACCAGACTTCAGGGAGACTTCTGGTGGGAAAGGCAGGGGTGGGATCTCCAAGGTACATGAATGGGGTCTGTGAATGGCAGAGAATTTTTTTGAGACAAGGTCTTAGTCTGCCACCCAGGCTGGAGTGCAGTGGCATGACCATAGCTCACTGCAGCCTTGACCTCCCAGGCTCAAGCGATCCTCCCACCTCAGCCTCCTGAGTAGCTTCGACCACGTGCATGTGCCACCACATGGGCTAATTCAAAAAAATTTTTTTGTAGAGACAAGATCTTGCTATGTTGCCCAGGCTGGTCTTGAACTCTTGGCTTCTTGTGATCCTCCCAAAGCACTGAGATTACAGGCATGAGGCCACTACGCAGAGCCCAGAGGTTTGGTTCTGTGGGATGGGGATGCGTTTGGGGTCAGAGCTGGATTGTTGTGGATAGCAGCCACCACCAGGGGTCCCCCTTCTCCTCACTCCCCCATACAAACTGTCTTCCAAATCCATCTTGATGAGGTATTTAGAGGATTTTGGTTTGGGTAGCGTGAAATGATGAGTCCACCTGGGTGACTGACCCTTCTCCAGAGCCACAGCCGCACGAACGCTCTCCGCCCCACACCTTGCTAACCCATCCTCTCCTGTTTATGGATAGCCGTGAGAAGTTGAGCCTGTGAACCTGGGAATTGCAGAGTGAAGGCTTACCTGTTAGAAATGGATCTAAAATAAGCAAGGGGCATGTGGGAAGGGGAGGGAGGGGAAAGCCCTGCAGGTCTGTGGGTTCTGGCAGAGGTGAGGGCATCACACACCTTTGCTGAGTGGGTTTGAGTATTCTGCCTGCTTCGTCTTTTGTGTAACTATTCTCTGGTCGCATGTGGCCGACTCCTGGCTGGTGTGGGTGGCCAGGATAGGCTTTACAGTGATGCACCGGCACATAGATTTGTCTTATTCACATTTTGGTTCATGACTTATGGGCCAGGCCAGGGAAAAAGAATTCCTGCAAGTGACTTCTGCAAAAGAATTCTGTCACTGTGTTTCTAGGGGAGCCTGTATTAAGAAGGCTCTGGGGTTGAATAGGTCCCAAACTGCATTTTAGTGCTTTATTTGTTGAGTAGATGATGATGTGGTGGTTGTTATTAATTTTGCTAATTGGCTGTGTTCCTTATAATTTCAGCTGAACTGCCCCTCCTGTTTTTAAAAAAGCTGTCTTTTAAAAAAACTCAAATAATACATTTTCCTTACAAGAAAAAAAAATGCTGATAAACAGAAAAAAGAGATAGAAATCACCCTTAATCTCACCTCCCAGGGAAAACTGCTGTTAACAATTTGGTGTTTACCTTTCCCAACTCTGTGTGTTCACACATGCATAATACAGTTCTAAAAAGCGTTTTATTATAGTTTGATGTTTATATAGAAAAGTATACATATCAATAAATAGAACAGTGATTGCAAATACAATTACCTTTGCATCACCTAATGTAAGAACTCTTCATTGATGCATTACATACAGAAAAGCTCACTTGCCATAAACAGCAGATACTTGCTGAATTTTCCCAGGCCAAATCCAGGCAAACACACGATCATGACATGGCGTGACCCACAGCCCAGAAGTTCACCTCCTGCACTTTCCCATCCCAGCCCCCGAGGACCACAGCCTTGACTTCTAACAGCAAAGATGGTGGTGCCTGTTTTTTTTTTTTTTTTTTTTTCCCTGTGTAGACATGGAATCATTGCTTATGCTTTTGCACACTCATGTTTGGTGTCCAGCAGGGTTTTAATGCCCGTACTGTATTTGCACACTCGTATTTGGTTTCCAATGCAGTTTAGTGCCCATGCTGTTTTTACACATTGGTGTTTAGTTTCCAGTGGAGTTATGATGCACAGACTTTTGCATACTTGTATTTGGTTTGCAATGCAGTTATAATGCCGACACTATTTCTGCACACTTGTGTTTAGTTTGCAGTGGACTTATAATACCCATACTATTTTAGGGGAGCCTAAAGCACACTTGGTTTGGTTTCCAGTGGAGTTATAATGGCCATACTGGTTTTGTACACTTGTGTTTGCTTTCCAGTGCAGTTATAATGCCCGTACTATTTTTGCACACCTGGCTTGGTTTGCAGTGGAGTTACAATGCCCATACTATTTTAGCACACCTGGCTTGGTTTGCAGTGGAGTTACAATGCCCATACTATTTTAGCACACCTGGCTTGGTTTCCAATGGAGTTATAATGCCCATACTATTTTTGCACACTCGTGTTTGGTTCCTTGTGGAGTTACAATGCCCATGCTATTTTAGCACACCTGGCTTGGTTTCCAGTGGAGTTACAATGCCCATGCTATTTTAGCACACCTGGCTTGGTTTCCAGTGGAGTTACAATGCCCATGCTATTTTAGCACACCTGGCTTGGTTTCCAGTGGAGTTACAATGCCCATGCTATTTTTGCACACCTGGCTTGGTTTCCAGTGGAGTTACAATGCCCATGCTATTTTAGCACACCTGGCTTGGTTTGCAGTGGAGTTATAATGCCCATACTATTTTTGCACACCTGGCTTGGTTTCCAGTGGAGTTACAATGCCCATGCTATTTTTGCACACCTGGCTTGGTTTCCAGTGGAGTTACAATGCCCATACTATTTTTGCACACCTGGCTTGGTTTGCAGTGGAGTTACAATGCCCATACTATTTTAGCACACCTGGCTTGGTTTGCAGTGGAGTTACAATGCCCATACTATTTTAGCACACCTGGCTTGGTTGCCAGTGGAGTTACAATGCCCATACTATTTTAGCACACCTGGCTTGGTTTCCAGTGGAGTTACAATGCCCATACTATTTTTGCACACCTGGCTTGGTTTCCAGTGGAGTTACAATGCCCATACTATTTTAGCACACCTGGCTTGGTTTGCAGTGGAGTTACAATGCCCATACTATTTTAGCACACCTGGCTTGGTTTGCAGTGGAGTTACAATGCCCATACTATTTTTGCACACCTGGCTTGGTTTGCAGTGGAGTTACAATGCCCATACTATTTTAGCACACCTGGCTTGGTTTGCAGTGGAGTTACAATGCCCATACTATTTTAGCACACCTGGCTTGGTTTGCAGTGGAGTTACAATGCCCATACTATTTTAGCACACCTGGCTTGGTTTGCAGTGGAGTTATAATGCCCATACTATTTTTGCACACCTGGCTTGGTTTCCAGTGGAGTTATAATGCCCATACTATTTTTCCCCACCTGGCTTGGTTTGCATGGAGTTACAATGCCCATACTATTTTTGCACACCTGGCTTGGTTTGCAGTGGAGTTACAATGCCCATACTATTTTTCCCCACCTGGCTTGGTTTCCAGTGGAGTTACAATGCCCATACTATTTTTTGCACACCTGGCTTGGTTTGCAGTGGAGTTACAATGCCCATACTATTTTTTGCACACCTGGCTTGGTTTGCAGTGGAGTTACAATGCCCATACTATTTTTGCACACGTGGCTTGGTTTCCAATGGAGTTATAATGCCCATACTATTTTTGCACACTCATGTTTGGTTCCTTGTGGAGATACAATGCCCGTACTATTTTAGCACACGTGTGTTTAGTTTGCAGTGGAGTTATAATGCCCATGCTATTTTTGCACACTCATGTTTGGTTCCTTGTGGAGATACAATGCCTGTACTATTTTTTGCACACCTGGCTTGGTTTGCAGTGGAGTTGCAATGCCCATGCTATTTTTGCACATTCATGTTTGGTTCCTTGTGGAGATACAATGCCCATACTATTTTTGCACACCTGGCTTGGTTTGCAGTGCAGTTACAATGCCCATACTATTTTTGCACACTCGTGTTTGGTTCCTTGTGGAGATACAATGCCCGTACTATTTTAGCACACGTGTGTTTAGTTTGCAGTGGAGTTACAATGCCCATACTATTTTGTCACCATTTCCCCCCAACAGTAGACAGTGGCAGTTTTCTGTGTAAGCACATGTCTCTGCACCATCATTTTTAGTGGCTGCTGGTGTTCCATTATAAGAAGTGCCACAGTTTAAATTTCCCGTTGGAGCTTTTAGTAGTTTCACTATTATAAACAACTCTTTATTGAACAGCCATGCTAGCTAAATGGGTGACTTTCGCCTCCTCCTCTGGGGACAGAGTGGCCAGAATGGTGGTGGGGGAGAGGCCCTCACCGGGCCGTCTGGAGCCCAGGTTGTGGTTTGAGGATGCTGGCATCGCTTCAGTTTGCCAGCTGGACCTCATCAAGTGCGGGTGTTAATTACTGGGAGGCCCCTGGTTCTGTGAGCAGGCGGGGGACGCTGGGGCTAACTCGTGAAACAGGGTCACCTTGAAACAGACGCTTCCAGGGGAAGCAAAATCGAGGAGAAGACCAAGGGGAAACACAGGGCTGGGGCGACGGCCTCCCACCAGCCTCTGCTAAGTCACCCTGGTGCCCAGGAGCCCTTGGATGGGATGTGCATAGTCTCCCCCTGGCCTCGGGTGAGAATGAGTGTGTGTCTTTATCCCTGCATTTAATTGGGGTGAGTTGGGAGCAAGAATGCCCGTATCTGTGGCTTTCCCCTTTCCAGAAGACCCTTGCCCCCCAAAGCAGCAGTGATGCCTGCATGTCTTGAAAACGTGGCCGGTGTGAATGCTGTGGCTTGGGTGTGAGCCAGGGCTGAGGAGGGGGAACTGCCCAGCAGTGCCAAATGGGAGCCCAGCTGTGCAGCATGCCCGAGTCAGGAGGTGCTGCCTGCGGCCCCAGCCAGGTACGCTCAGGGCTGCAGGCGCGGCAGGGCCAGGTTGGAGGAGAATTAGGTTATTGCGTTTCCTCTGTAATTCTTCATCAGGGCTGCTGCCTGGATCTGCTGCGGGAAAATCAATGTGTTCTGACTCCATAATTTCCCAGGTTGCCTTACTCCAAGTACCTTGTGCAGGGAAAGGTGACATCTCTGGTCACATCTGTATGGACCAAATATATATATATAAATATATATATTCTCTTTTCCCCTTCCCCTTCACCCCCACCCCATCTCCACCTCCCAGCACAAGACTCGTTGGAATTTCACAACCTTTGCGTGCTTTTGTGAAAACACTCATTTGTGTTTGCGCCAGGCCGCTAATGGCGGACGCCAAGGTCTGCGGAGCCTACCTCTGTTCAGCTCTCGTTATGGCGAGGAATGTGCCGTTAATAATGCATCTATGGAACTCAGCTGTGTGGGAGCCAAGTAATTATCCCACTGTAGCGTTCCCGGCTTCAGTGTCATCACAACTGGGGCTTCATTAAAAGTCCTAACAGAGACGGTGTTGTGTGCTGCAGCCTGTATATATATTTTTTCATTTAAATTATCAGCCTTGCTATGGCTCAGAGGTAATTTGACTTTTTGAAACCGCTGAGCCCCTGTGAATTCCCCTCCCCTTCTCCCTCTCGCTGCTCCACCAGCTGATCAGCCCCAGAAGAACAAAAGGTTTATCTGAAGCTATGAAGCATATATTCACCAGCTTCTGGCGTCTAGATAAAAAAAAAATCAAAGTACTCCATTGAACATGTTAATACTGAGCAAAATGCACACAGCTAGACACTAAACCTTTACAGGGATTTGGGCATTTGAAAAGTGATACCCAGATCAGGTCCTGAGCTACGTTTCTTAGCCCAGAGTAGAGCGAGTAGCAAACGAGGAAGAAATCATGTTTATAAACTAATGTTAGAGACAGCAGATGGATGGCTCAAGAGTTCCCACCTTTTGTCTTATCTCTTTGTCTGATTTTGGTTGCGTGGGCAGAGGGAAAGCTTGAACAAGGGCACATCCTGGGAGTTGGGTTTTCCCCTTTGCAATGGACTTTGACCTGCTGAGACAGGAATGTGGAGTGGGAAGAGGGGTTCCAGTGACTCTTGGGGGAAATGCCAAGAATGGGGATGGTGGCTGTTGTCTTTGTTTCTCCTGATTCTCTGTGGCCCCTTCAGCTGTTGACAGAAGAGAGCTGCTGGGAAGGACCTCAGAGAGGGGCTGCATCCAAGCACATGGCTGCTGTGAGCAGTACCTTCTTGGGGCCTCCTTGAAGTCATGCATTTCACAGCTCCTTCCAGTTCTGCTGGAGAGCAGCTGCCGGATAAAACTGGCAGGAGTGATCAAGTTGCATGCGTGAATCACTCATCAGGAGAAAGCAGATAGGTGCTTGTTTGGCCATGTCTGCCACTGGTGGTGTGGTGGTAGCAGGCAGCACGTTCCTTGTACTTTCCTATCTAATATTCTTGCTTGGCTTTGGATTAAGGAAGATATTGAAAAAGAAGCTTTCAATATATTTGGGAGGAAGACATAGCTAAAGTGAAACATCTCACGTTTTAAACAGTTTAGTATTAAATACTAGAGCCCAAGTTTTTGATGGGGAAGAGAATGTGGAGGACGGAATAGTCAGAAAAGCTTTAGAAGGATGTAGCCTGTTTGGGTACTGATGAGACCAGCTTGGGTGGAATTTCACCTGCTCATGAAGCCAAGAAGGTGCAGCATAATTTGCAACGGCTCATACTCATGGAGTGAAAGGGGGAAGAATCCAGTTTTCACTTTTTGTGGATCTCATGGGAGGGCTCTGTCCTTTGGGGTGGGGGGTTAGCCTCAGCATATGTAAAGTCGGGAGCCAGCTGCCACCCCTCTGGGCAGATGCCTCCAGTGTGCCCTGGGAGGAAGATGTTCATCCCATGCACTGAGTACAAACTCAAGATTCCCATGGTCTTCTGGTTTCTGGCCTTTTGGGTTCAGGAGTTGACCCCCAATACAACTTACTGAGGCAGCCTCCTGTGGTAGGCAGGATTCACAGGGTCTCCGACTCTCCACCCCAGGCTTGGAATATTTTTTCTCTCATGCCATCTAGTCTGTTTCTGCCACTTTCATGCCAGGCTTTTTGCTGATTGCTGAGAACCCTGAGCTAAGACAAACACAGCTCCTATCCTAGAGGAATATCCAGTCTGATGGGGGAGGTAGATGCATAGATGTGCAAATTCCTAAATAGTACGAATGGATTAGGAAGTGTTTGTCTGTCCCAGTTATGTGTGCATGGGAATAGATAAGTAAAGATAGGGAGTGATCAGTGGAAGTTTGAAAGAGGAGGGGCATTTGAGTTGGGCTTCTGAATTGATGAGTAGGAGTTCACCAGAAGAAACAGTGAAAGTATAGCAAAAGTTAAATGCATTGCAGAGAGCATGATGCTCTTTGAAATTCTTTTTGCTAGAGTCTCCGATGACTCCTGATTAGAGAAATTGCTGACTTTGGTAGTCTTTCCAGGCCACTAGACCCTGTTGACCACTCCTTGGATACTCTTGTCCTCATGCATGTCTGAAAACCCCCAAATCAGTGGTGTCCAGCCTTGGCTTCCTTCTCTCTCCTGTTCCACCTCCACAGCTAGCTGCTTGCAACCGTCTCTCTCTCTCACACACACACACCAGTGTCACAGCCTCTCGTCTCAGTGCTTCTGACTTAGCAGCAGCTCCTAGATCA
This sequence comes from Callithrix jacchus, assembly GCF_049354715.1. Taxonomy (NCBI): domain Eukaryota; kingdom Metazoa; phylum Chordata; class Mammalia; order Primates; family Cebidae; genus Callithrix; species Callithrix jacchus. Next base: position 7,375,228 of record NC_133521.1, on the reverse strand, counting down.
GCTCCTTCCACCTGTCCCCACCACCCCTACCCGCACGGTCCTTGGACCCCTAATGCTTATAACTCATTCTTCCCACCTGCCAAGCCCAGCTCTGATCCAGGCCTGTGGCACCTCAGGTTATTTTGCCAAAGAGGCTGCATCGTGGATGCCTCGAACATTTGCCAAATGCAGGGTCAGTGGCACTTCATTCTTTTTGCTTTTGTTTGTCCAAAGCACAGGGACCATTTCCAAGGCCTGTCTGTCATGGTCAGGGGCTCAGGAGGTCTGCAGAGGGAAAGGATTCAGACCTAAAGGAATGCATGGGAAACTGAATATTGGACCCTCAAGATGTTACACACCCTGGGACTCGGCCTCCGAAGCTGAAAGCCTCCACCCGTTTTTGGGAAAATCTGGCTTTCCCTGTTTTGGGGACAGCGAGTCTGTGCTTGCGTAAACTGTTGTGGAATCATTTTGGCTGTTAATTCTCCACAAGGGCCACTTGTCCCTCATCAAAACCAACGAGACATTGTGCCTGGTGAAGTAAGACCCACCAGGAATGAGGTCGCCCCTCCTCCCAGGCAGCTGGGGCTGGGGTTTCAGAAAACAAAGTGCCTCTGTGCGATCCTCATCATTAAGGATTCCGAGGCGAACAAGAAAAATCAGCCAGGCTCATGTTGGCATCCAGGGACTGGCTCGGAGGTCCCAGGTCCCGGTTCTCCCTGGTTCGAAGCTGGAAAGAAAGAGGTAGAAGAAGTGTTTGAATACTGTGCTGTGAAGGGAACAGTCCTGCAGCGAGGCAGTTGTGATATTAGAGCAGACCTCCTAAGAGATCCCCTGGCTCTGAGCTGTGATCCACACACCACATTCGCAGACAGCTGGTCGCCCAGCGTGGGCTGCGCCTGCCGCTTGGAGCTGGCACACTGGCGGGGACCAGGTAATGCTCTAATTTCCCTCGTGCAGATGCGGCCAGGAATATCTTAATTTATTGGTGTGCTGGCATGCAAGAGGGAATGCTGCCGGTGCAGCCTTGCATAACTATTAGCAAAAAATGGAGCTGATAGGGGCTTGACTCTTCCTAAAGTGGCTTTGAAATAATCATCGCCTTTTGTTGTGTTTGGAAGGGCTTGAACAATTCTTAATTATTTAATTATAGATATGCAAGTAATACACTGGGAATGGCCCAGCCATTCCAGGGATACTGAGCAGAGGAAAATGTTTAGTTACAGGAGGGGAAAAAAAAAGGTGGTAATTAAATTGAAGTGTCGTTTGTATCACGCCACGCTACTCTGTCAGCGATGCAGGCGGGAAGAGGTCTGCTGGGCCTCACCTCGGAAATTTTTATGTAATAATAAGAACATCAACAGCATCGCCACCTTCTTCCAGGTGAGGCGGGGTGAGTTAGCAGTGCTCTTACATTGCTATTTGGTTGTGTTGTGCCAGGTTAGGGTTCTGGAGGCAGATGCGATTGTTCCCATTTTGCAGATGAGGAAATGGAGCCCAATGTGTCATTTCACTCAGGGCTTGAAATCACAGTTGTATTTTTTCAGACACCGCAGCAGCCTGCCTTCCTGCCCTGTCCAGTGACAGGGCTGAGCCTCCCCTGAATCTCAACTCCCTTTCTCTCTCCTAATAGCCTAGGCCAGCCTCGAGAACTTTGGTGACTGTTTGCCTGAATTGTGTGTCTGACTCCATGGCTCGCCTCTCATGACGGACACCTTGTAATTATCCCTTATGAGCACTCATTGTATTCATATCATTAATTTTGTTTGGGCTGTTACATTTGATAGATACATTAAGCATTATATAGTTCTCTTTATACGTGAAATTGAACTGCCTTTGAACAGTCAGCCGGCTAATTGCCGGTAATTTGTGTTGCTAACGAGAGGCAGAATAGTGGTATAACATTAGACTCAACAGTCAGTTAACAACTTTGCCGATTCGGATTGCAAAGCCTGCTCTCTGTGGTACAGGCAGGATGCATCTGACACATGAACAGATTTTTCCAAACGCATGCAACTAAAAACTACCTCCCCAACTCTCATTCCCGCATCGAGGCCTGTGTGACAACGGCTGGCTGTGCAGGGGCTGGGGGTGCAGGGATGGGGAGGGCTGACCCCTCATTGGCAGCTATGGGACTAGGGGGAACCTTGGGAGTGGGAGGGAAGGTGTGGGCTGCTCCTCAGGGGGCTGAGAGGCTGAGCCAGTGCCTGCATCCTGAGTACTTTCTCACCCACATCAGATCTATGTTCTGGGGGCAGCCGTGGCTCTCTTATAATTTTCTTTCTGCAAGTCTTCCGTTCAAGTCTTGCAACCCTGAGGGGGTCTTGGGGGAGGAGATTGGATGAGGTTACCTTTAAGTCCCTGTTGCCATAGCCTAAAGGTAATTCAGAAAGGGTAGTGGCAGGAGAAGCAGGGCCATTGGTCCCTGGAAGTTCACGAGCACGTCTGACCCTTCTGCGTTGACTTGAGAAAGCCATGACAGTGCTTACAGAAGCCTGGTGTACTTAGCTAATGAACTGAGTGCCGGGGAGGGTCTCTGGATCTGACACAGACAAGACAGCTGAGGCTCCTTCCTTCTGGAATAAGAGACCCAAGAAGATACTGTTCTGGGCTGAATTATATTCCCTGCAAATTCTGCATATTGAAGCCCTAACACCCAGTACTTGAGAAGATGATGGTATTTGGAGACACCATTGTTATAAAGGTCATTTAATCAAAATGAGGTGCTCAGTTGGGCCCTAATCCAGTCTGACTGGTGTCCTCATAAGAAGAGGAAAATTAGAGAGACATCAGGATGCATGAGCTCAGAGGACAGATCCGGGGAGGACACAGCGAGCGGGGGCGTTACATGCAAGCCAAGTAGGGAGGCCCCAGAAGAAGCCAACCGTGTTGATCCTGACACCTTGATCTTGGACTTCCAGCTTCCAAAACTGTGAGAAGATACATTTCTGTGGCTTAGGTCACCCAGTCATCACGTGGTTCTTCATTATGGCAGCCCCAGCGGAGGAATACAGGTAATCCCCATAGCTCTAGGAGGCTTGGTCCAGGGAGGCTGCGGTATGGGCTGTTGAAAAAATTCCAGACTCCGGCCTGGGTAACAAGAGTGAAACTCCATCTCAAAAAAAAAAAAAGAAAAGTTCCAGAGAACCAAAGTTGAGCAGGCCCTTAAAGCTGGAAAAATGTAGTTTTTAGACAAAGTACAGAATGCCCTACGCTTAGGCAGTAGATGGCAGCCACTGCAAGCTCATTCCACGATAGAGGCCCTGCTCCTAAAAGGGATGGATAGACCTTCTTTCATATACCCAGTTAGCTACTAAGGGACATGGAGGACTCCACAAGGCGTCTTACACCCTTGCACCCACCATCTTTCGCTCCCGTTTCCATGGGAAGTGTGGGAGATGTTTGCATTTCTGCGTCTCCCCTCTCTAAGTACATGGGTGCCTACAAACCAATATTTACTAAAAGAACTTTTTAAGCTTGACAATGTGTGTGGCTATCAGAGCTTATTCTAGCATCTTCTAGGCCTGGTATCTGCTCAGTGAACAAACTGGGTCTGGGACTGACACATTCCTGAGCACCCCAGGCTCCAACTTCTTCTGCCCCTAGCTGCAGTCCATAATTTAAAAGAATTTTGTTTTCTTATAACTTAGCAAAGCAGCAGAAAACATTTGGATTCCCATCTTCTGGACAGATTGTTAGTATTTGCAAGGTAGTGGTACTTGGTTATGGGACCACTAGCCTAAACCTGATCAATATATTTTATTGACTGTTCATTGGCACTGTGTCACACTTGCTAGGCACTTGTCATTACTGGATATAGATTTGGTACAGTATCCACCCTTTCTCCCTGGGTAATGGTCTTGGAGCTTGACGATATGTAAGTGTGTGTATGCATGTATGTATGTATATATATATATGTGTGTATGAATATATATGAAATATGCATACAGATATAAGTACTTTTGTAGGTGGTTAATGCATTTGTAAAGTTATGTCATTAGAATAAAATCAATAGGTTTAATATTTTGTGCATACATATTTGTTTTTAAATAATTTAGAATTTGTAGACATTTCTTATAGAATGGGAATGGTGCTGCCATCATGATTTTTTCTCCCACTTATGGTGTGATTAGCATCATCACAAGATGCTTTTCTAATGTCACATGGCAGCTTTATCTGGAAAACCCAAATGCCAGTGTCTTGCCAGCATCCCTGGTCATGCTGGATAGGAACACACAGGAAATGAAAAAACCCACCATCGGAAGTTGGCCAAAATGTCTCAAACACATGACCATTTGTTGCCATCAGTCCAGTAAGGCTCACAGGGTCCTGTCCTCTTGCTATTGCCCAAAATTGTGGTCCACAGGTGGCCTCTTGAGGTCTCCCTGTGGTTCTTGTTGGCTGGCCTTTCCTTCTGTTTACCAGCCAGGCGGGAACAGAAAGAGGAAGGCAGAGCCCAAATTTGAGTACGTTGCTAAGAGAATTACATCTTCAGAGGGGTTCCATACATACAATCAATGAACAGTTGTGATGTCAGCAAGACATTCACAAATGGATAGGGAGCATGGGTCATTTAGAAAGTTGTGGGATAAAACTGATCTTTGGTGATAGTGATCTATCCTATGATAGCATTCATTCCAATGAGTTAAATGTAGAAATTCAAAATGGCGCTAGTCTTTTTTATCAACATAGGTAGATGTTATTATTTTTTTCATCAAAAAGTAATGCATATAGCTGGGCGCGGTGGCTCACGCCTGTAATTCCAGCACTTTGGGAGGCCAAGGCGGGTGGATCACGAGGTCAAGAGATCGAGACCATCCTGGTCAACATGGTGAAACCCCGTCTTTACTAAAAATACAAAAAAAAATTAGCTGGGCATGGTGGTGCGTGCCTGTAATCCCAGCTATTCAGGAGGCTGTGGCAGGAGAATTGCCTGAACCCAGGAGGGGGAAGTTGCAGTGAGCCGAGATCGCACCATTGCACTCTAGCCTGGGTAACAAGAGTGAAACTCCGTCTAAAAAAAAAAAAAGTAATGCATATTTGTGGAAAAAGAGACTTTAATAACATAGAAGAGTATGAATTCTCCCTTCTGTAAGCCCTCTTGACTTTTCCCTCGGTTTCCACTCCCTGGAAGCCACCTACCACTCTTATTGATGTTTATGTGCCTCCAAGAGTTTTCTATGCCCATACACATGTATTATTCAGATGGGATCAATTACATTTGTTATTCTGCATCTTGCTTCCTTCACTTTTAGGACTGCACGTGGACATCTTTCTATTTCAACCCACTTGGTTCTGCTCCATTAAAAAATAGAATATGCATCATGTTTTATTTTATGGCTTTACCGTAACTTATTTAATCACACCTTTCTGGATGTAGTAAAAGCATTTGCAAAATGCAGCGGTAGCACGGATACACTTGGATGCTGGGAAAGGCTTCAGAGAAGAGGTGATATTGAATAACGGGTTTTGAAGAGTGGCTTGGAGTCTATAAGTTTGGTTAATGACCAATGTGGAAGGAAGCCCTGGTGTATGAGTAGAGGAATAGGAGGCTCAGTGGATTCAGGAAGGGACTAGAGTAGGAGCTCCCGCACCTTTCTGCCTGGAAGGGCCTCCCCCGGGGAGCAAGTCCTGCCGTTGGAGAACGGGACAGTTTGCTGCATCCCCAGCTTTTGTGTAGGTGTCAGGTGGGCTCAGGGGATGATGTGAGCGTGGTGAGTTGCATAGGGGTACAGAGTATGTGCAACTAACCAGATATTTGAGCCAAGTTTCCCAGAGTGTCAACTGAAATAAAGAGAGTGAGAGAGAAGGAACAAACCCACTCAGCTTGCTGATAACCCTGGTTATTGCTTGGGAAATATTGCAGGGAACTGATGCCTGCTGACATGTCAGCTCCTGACAGAAACCCAGGTTGGCAGGCCCCGTTTTTTAAGCCGAGTGCCTGTCTGCCAGATCGCATTTGGATTGAGTGGCTGGCATTCCTCGAGCCTTGCTTAATAGGATTGAAAGAAAAGAAATGTTACTTTTCATCACCCAAGACAACAAAGAGAAACGGGGAAACGAAAATATTATTTCGTTTGAACAAATTACAGGGAGACTCTCTGGGGCGCTTTCAGGGAGTTAGATGAGGAAAAGCACTTAAATATCATTCCATCAAACTAAATTTTTAACTACAATTTTTTACAGATAAAATGTGTTGGGAGGATTCAAAGAAGATTAGAGCTCACCTAAGAAACAGTATTCAAATTTTACCAGCTAATGGAGGCCCAGCAAAAACTGTTAATGCCTATAACTTTCCTCCAAGGGACAGAGATTTCAGTATTCTTATAAAAACACATTGAGCTGATTTCATTTCGGTGTCTCTGCAGACTTCATTCGTGTAATTTCAGTAAGTGTTATAAATGTTATTTTAAGTATTATAATGATAATCCCTACTGACAATGGGGCTGTGCATCTCAGCTTCCATTACTAAGGTAATGTTTACCTCGGATAGCACATAATTGTTTGCTTTTTTTCACGGTAAACTCTCTGCTCCCAACTGCTTAATCAGCCATGGAAAAGAGAGGAGACTTTAGAAATGTTTAATGTTCTTCTGATTACATTAGAGTAATGGGTAAGCCCACTTCAGTGGGGCTGGAGGAACAGAACGCCTCTTTTCCCCACCTTGTTTATTTTTTGGGGAGGGGCGGTGCGTATTTGTTTGTTTTTGTCCACAGTACTTAAAGAGGAGTGCGGTGGGCTGTGGCAATATCGTGAATCATTTATTGTTATAAATATCACGGCTGGGGCGTACATCTACCAGTTCGTGAATTCTCAGGGCCCTTTTTCTGTGCGTGCGGTGGGCCTGCCTGGGCCTCGGGCTGTCCTCCTGGCGGGTCCTGTGAACTCCGGTATTCTGGTCACAGTCCACGTTTCTGTGCTCTCACGATCCACAGAGCGCCCCGTAGGTCCTCTGAATGCGTTCTCTGCTGCCTGCTCGGTGGAAGCAAGATTTTATTAGGCTTTATGAAAGTGAAACTTTTCTACCCTTGAATGCAGAATCTCTGGGGCGTTCTCAGAGCATTGTATAACATTTGCTTCTCTGGCTTCTTAAATATCTGAATCCAAATGTGATCAGGAATTAAAAATGAGCAGGAAAGGTTGATATGCGTCACAGGTTGGAAGAATATTTGTTTCTTCGGGTCTAGAGTGTTCAGAGCTCTCCTTTCTCCATCCCTTGACAAGGGGGAAATTCTGCTTTGAGCTAACTGGAAGCCATGTGTTCTTTCACTCATTCAACAAACGTTTGAGAGACTGCTCTGCTTCAGGCACTTTGCTGGGGATCTGGGGGAATGAATACATGTATTTTCCACACCTCTCTGTAGTTTACTGTGTTGATGGGAAAGCCAGGGATAAACAGGCAAACAAGCAAATATATAATTTCAAACTAAGAGATGTGTTATTGGGGCAGGGATAGTGACAATGGAGGATGTTGGTTAAGCCAAGGTTTGAAGGATGAGAAGGAGCCAGCTGGGTGTGGGGCTGAAGTGTGTGGAGTGACCGGGACAATGGTTCCCACTATGTGAGAGAGGCCAGCAGAGGCCAGGAGATATTGGGCCTTGCAGGATATGGCCAAAAACTGGGATTGTATTCTCTGCAGTAAGAAATTATTGCAAGGCTATAAGCCGTGAGTGATATTTTCCTATTTTCAGTTTGTTTAAAGATTGCTATGGTCTCTGGGTGGATATGGGAACATCCAAGAGCAAGGGTGGAAGCTCAGGGCCCCGTGGGTGGCACTGCTGCTGCTGTGCTGGCTGAAGATAACAGTCCGTGGTGGTGGCAGTGTGTGGGGAGGCCAAGTCAAGCTATAATTTGAAAGGTAGACAGACTCAGGTGTGTTGGTGTGGATGACTCTGCGCTGCTGAGTTTCTTCAGCTGGTCCTCTGCCAGCCCTACCTGTGCCCTCCCCTGGCGGGAGTCATCTCACAGGACTGACCACCTGGAGTGTCTATCTTCTTTCCCCAAAGACTGTTTGGAACCCTTTATGATGGTCCCTGAGAAAGGAGGGAGCAGGGCTGGCTGGATTCCCTGCTTCCCCAGCCCCCTATGATTTATGTTACTCCTTCTCAAGCCTCAGTTTCCCCAGCTTTTCTTGAGAAGTGGATGAAAGCACGCTCAGTGTGCCTGGACCCTCCCTTCTCCCTCCCCACAAGCCCACCGACAGCCCTTCCTCCAGCCACCATTCCCAAGCTCTCCAAGGTCTGCAATATAATTTAGCTCAAGCCTTTAGTTAAAGACCAGGGCCAGTAGGTAGCTGATTTTCCCAGTCCTTGGGGTGGACACTTGGCAGGTTTCTGTGCTGGGACTGAGGAGCCGAGGGAAAGGAAGTGGAGTGACTGGTAATTAAAGGATCCCAAGGGCCCCAGTCTGGTCCAGTTGGCCCAAAAGGGGTCCTGCCCTGTGGGGCTCTGGTCAGTGGTCATGTGTGCACCTGACCTTCTGGAGGGTAGGCAGCTACCACCGGGGGCCGGGGTGGGGCAGCCATGGGTGGGGGTTGGGGGGCAGGGATTAATTGCTTGGACAGAATATTCCCAGTGCCCAGCTTCGAGTTGAATTAACTTCCAAGAAAATATCTAATATCCCTCCCCTTTTCTTTGGAGAAGCAACAACTACTTGAATCCATCCATCTGTGTTTCTCCCACCCTCTGCATCCTGGGGAACCACAGAGGAATCTGAAAAAGGAGTTGCCAAAATCAAGGTGGAGCATGAGCCTCCAGGTGTGCTAGAGAGCAGAGGAAGAGGGGAAAATGTTTTTGTTTCCCTGAAACACATACACCCCCTCACTCCCAACCAAAACCAGATGAATATTTTAGCACTAGCGCGTTTTGTTCAAGCCAGGAGCACTACATTCCTGGCAAGGCCAGAGAATGACCTGAAAACCTGAATATTTCAGGGAACAAAAGGTCCTTGGGTCTACCTCCGTCCAGGGTTATTTGAAGACTGGTTCGGGGGGTTTCGGGGCATGGGAGGAAGCAGGCAGGATTTCTGCTGGTCCCCCTCCCTTCCAGGCTTCATGCTGTGGGAGCCCATGCCCTGCTCCGTGGCACCAGGCAGCCGTGTGGAGCCATGAGGCCCGAGGCCCCAGCCCCCAGCCGTGCACCAGGCAGAAAGGAGAAGGCGGGAGAGAGGAGGAGAGGGCGAGAGGCAAGGGGGCTGGGAAATAGAGAAACAAACTCTATTTTCTGCTCATCTGTGGCGGGAGGCTCCCGCGGCCCACAAGCTCTCGGAGTGAAGCAATTTCAGACAGGGATGAGTGTCTGTTTTTCCCTGGAGCGGAGGCTAAAAAACCCCGAAAGCCCTTGGTTTCTCTTCCTTTAATATCCTGTTTTAGAAAGTGCAGTTGTGAGAAGGTGAAGGAAATGAAGAAGACCCTTAGCAAATGGAAGCAGTCTTTCCCCTTATGGAGCCAGCGGGCAGGGAGGCCTTACTCCAGCTGCTATGGATGTAATGGACAGAGGCCACCTCTGGGATTGGGAGAGGGAGCTTGTTGCTGAAGGGGCTCCCCAGCAGGTGGCCATTTGCAGACCGGGATTCAGATTTTTGTCCTGCCTTGGGGGTTGTTTACTGGGACTGGTGCCATTTGAGTGGCTTCAGAGGCTTTGGACAGTGGCACGCCCAGCTGCCTGCTGGAGAAATGAGGATCTTGGAATACCACGGCTCTAGGCTCTGCTGGTCCTGCCTTTCTCACAAATGCAGGTGCTAGACATTCCTCCCCCCGATCCCTGCCACAACCCTCTTTCACGTGCCCACGGTGTGTGCCTACCATGTGTCTGGGTCGAGCAGACACTGGCCTTTACTGCAATGTGAGTGCAGAGGTTCAGAGGCAGCCTGGTCCAGGGTGGTTGGGAGCTGGGTCTCTATCACTGGCATGTAGAAACTAGAGAGGCTATTACGTCCTGGAGAGGCCTCTTGCACCTGCATAGTGGAAGGAGGATGGAAGCTGCTTCTACAATGGAGGTCTCCCTCTCGTGCCATCAGTGGGGCACAGGGAAATCTTCTCTCCATGAGTGAGCACTACCTGTGGCTGCCAACAAGGTTCCTGCAGGCTTAAGTCACCTCCCGGCCTCGCCCTCCCCCTCCACTTACCTGCCTCAAGTTCAGTGGCTGCTGGACTGCCTGGCCCACCTTTCCAGTCCTGCCGCCATGTATCCCTTCTCTCTTGACCATGCTCAGAGAGATGTCCCAGTCCTCCTTTTCTCTGTAGAGATGCTGCTCCTGGCTGGCCGCTGGGCCTCACTGGATGTGGGACCCTGGCATCTGCCTGGGCACGAGCCTTAGTTCTGCCTCCTACTCTCTGGGCAATCAGACCAGTCATGTAACCTCACTGTGCCTCCTTTTTTTTCAATAAAACAGTGATGATAACAGTACCCTCCCCTTACGTGCTAGTGAGAATTACATAAGCTAAGTACACAAAGTGCATAGATCAGTGTTGACATGGGGTAGCAATGAGTAGAAATGTATTTGATATTATTATGTCTGTGGGAGTTGATTTCTTTTCCTACAACTCTTTACCATTCCCGGAAAGGTGGCTCGAAGCACCCCTCCTGCAGGGAGCCCCCCGGCTGGCCTGACCCAGGTCGTCCATTGTCTGCTCTGGGTATTTGAACACCCAACCTTACTGCCTCGTTGTCTGCCGGGCTGTCTTTAATGTTGCCACATGCATTTGGCACATCTCAGTTAGTTCTAGATTCCTTTCAGAACAGGGACTTGCCTGTCTTCTCATCGGTGCCCCTGTTCCTGGCCCCCATATTCTAGATTTAGTAAATGTTTAGTCATCACTTGCTTCATTGAATAGTATTAAACTACATTTTTTAAAAGGTAAAGGTCTTTCACTTCAAAGACTATATCTAATAAAGAAGGAATATATGTGCATGTGTTCCTTATCATATGGTATCTGCTCTGGGCAAGACCCTGGGAATCACACGCAGTGCCAGTGAAAAGAATTCCGCTCAGAGAAGAAGACTGTTTGCTCAAGGTCACAGCACTTGGAAAGGCACAGGTAGGAGTTGAATTCAGGGCTCTGAACTCTACTGGGGCAGACTGTGTGGGCAGCAGAGAGTTGGGCTCTGGGGATTTTCCAATAGGACTGATTTTCTGATGAGTAGGGGCCAATTTGCTAAGGGTTGGTCTTGAGCCAGGGGCTTCGGCAGCCTGAGTATGCAAGTCTGTGAAAGGGCACCCGCTTCCAGGTGGCATCCAGGGGTGGCGTGGTGGCATCCAGGGATGGCGTGGTGGCCTCCGTTTTTATTGGTAGTCAATGTAGTTGTACTAGGGCTAACACTCAATGGACTTGACTCTCTTAAGGTTCAGGGCACCTGGCAGTGCCCAGCCTAGCTGCTGCTCTTGCCTGCACCCCTGCCCCTGGCACCATGAGCTCCCTTGGACAGCAGCTGGCCAGGCCCTCCAGTCAGCCTCCTGGGCTCAGGGACCACAGCCACGGTTGCTGTTCCAGTGTTCCCAGTGTCTGTCTTGGTATACAGTAGGTGGTCAACCCAGGAGCAAAAGAGATTTGTCTGGTTCTGGCAATTTCCTCCAGAGAGCAAAGGAAACTTCTGGTTCCACGTCTGGTGTATGCAGTTTGAGAAACGGGATGAACAGGGTAGGGTGAGAACTCTGGCCTCTGAAATAGCCCCGCCCCTCTGTCTCCCCCAGAAAGCAGGGGCACTACCTGGTACCCTGAGACAGAGTTTGGCTTTTACTTCTCTCAGCAGGCTCCTCAAAGTGTGGTCCAGTGACCCACACCATCCACGGTGTCTCAGCGTGTACAAGAAACACAGAAGGTTGGGCCTCACCTGGTCTTGCCAAACCGGAATCTGCATTTTAAAAAGAGCTCCAGGTGATCTGCATGCTCAGTCAAGTTTGAGAAGGGCTGGCCTGGAAGTCAGGGCGCCCAGGGCAAAGGCTGAGGGAGATAGGACAGTGCCCTCCCACCTGGCCTCTGTCAAAGCCCTGCCCATTGCCAGCCATACAGCTTAGGGATGTGGCCTCTCCTGGTTTCATTTCCTCCTAGACAAGCTGACTTGTCTCCCTGCAGTGCTGAACGAGGACTGGGGCAGTCACTCGTAACACATGCCGGGCACTTAACACACAGCCCAGGCATTGTGAGTGCTGGCTGGCTGTGATGTCAGAGGCCTTAAGAACCTAGAGAGTGAAGGAGCTGAGGCAAGTGGGAGGGAAAACTTCTGATCTGAGAAGCTAGTTTTGCATTGGGCTTGCTTAGTGCAGCTTAACTTAGGAGCTAAATACCCGCCAGGACTCCCGGTGGAATACTTACACGAAATGGCGGGGAGATGGGGAGCCAGAGTTAATGTTGGTGGTAGCAATTTTTTTTAATCTAAAAAAAAAATGTGTTGAAAGCAAGTGAAACCCCTGGTGATCGCAAATGAATTGCCCAAGTTCTCTTAGCGTATCCGCTTTCCTGAGTGATGCCTGGGATCGCGTGAATGAGCCACTTTCTTCTCATTAGAAGGTGCACACTCCTGCAATGACTCCTGGTTCCAGCTGGCCGTCTGGTATGGGACTGAGCCCTCGGTCAGCATGTGGAAGCCACATCCTCGTGGGGTGGCAGGAGAGGCTCTGTGGGCAGGGCCAGGCATCTGGGCCTCCCAGCAGCTTAAATGCCTCCGATTAGCAAGTCAGGCGGGAAGAGGTGCTAAAAAGAATCCTTCCCGCCTCCTCCGCTGGCATGTTTTGAAGGGAGTTCAGTTATGAGACTATTAAAATGTTATTTTGATAATTAAGCCCACAGCTGTTCCGAGGGCGGCAGGGGCAGGCAGCGCGCAGGCGGCAGAAGGCATGGTGCTCTCCCAGGCTCTGGGAGAGAGGGAAGGCAGGACGGAGCAGGGCATGGTGAGGTCGGGCACAGGACCCAGAGAGCAGCTGGCTGTAGGCAGAGAGTGTCCCTGTCATTGGGTCCAAGGATGCTGGAGGGGACAGTGGCTCTAGCAGGCTTCCTAATTTGGGTATGGCAAGCTTCTCCCTACATGGGGCTACCTACTAAGTTTTACCAGAGACTCTCAGAGCAGAGGTCCCTAGATCAGTGATTCTTTAAGGGTCCATGGACCAGCAGCAGCATCACCTGAGAGCTTGCTAGAAATGCAAATTCCCAGCCCCATGCAGACCTGCTGAATCGGAGACTCTGGATGAGGACTGGCAATCAATGTTTGCTTTTCTAGAGGCAGGGTCTTGCTGTCACTGGAGTGCAGTGGTGCTATCATAGCTCACTGCAGCCTCAAACTCCCAGTGATCCTTGCATCCCAGCTTCCCGAGTAGCTGGGATCACAGATGTGTACCACCATGTGTGGCTAATTTTTAAAATTTTGTATAGAGACAAATCCCACTATGTGGCCCAAGCTGATCTTGAACTCCTGACCTCAAGCAATCCTGTCACCTCAGCCTCCCAAAGAGCTGGGATTACAAGTGTGAACCATTGCACCCAGCTTGTAATCTTTGTGTTAAAATATTCTCCAGCGAATTCTGATTCACTAGAGTTTGAGAGCCGCTTTCCTTAAAGATCACCAGGCAAATGGGGCTCAGCGTGCAATGATTCCTTAGAGATTGGTATGGCTTGCTATGAGGTATGCGTGAGGGTGTGGGGATGACCAGCAGGCTCACCACATGTAGGGATCCCTGATCTAGTCCTGTTCCTTCATTGAACTAGATATCAAAGAGAAGCCCAGAGAGGGGAAGGGGGTTGTCTAAGGTGACTCAGCACATCAGAACAAAACTGGAATTAGTAATCAGCTGGGTCTCTTGATTCCAGATTTTTCTGTTGGACTGTCTTTTGGAATGCAGAGGATGGATGCAATGATTTGAATGTGTTCCCCAAATTTCATATCTCCAGACTTAATCCCAAAATCCATATGTTGAGTCATTTGGAGATGGGGCATGGGAGGTAATTAGGATTAAAGTCATCAGGGTAGGCCCACATGGTGGAACTGGTGGCTTTATTGGGAAAGGCCTGAGTGGACATGCACACACTTGCTTTCTTGCCATGTGATGCCCACATTATCTCATAGCAAGGAGGAGCTCTCCAGATGTCGTCTCTGTGCTCTTGGACTTTGCAGCCTCCAGAATCATGAGCGAAATAAACTTATTTTCTTGATAAATTATTTATCTGTGGCATTCTGTTACAGCAATAGAAAATGGTGTAAGACAATAGAGCTGAGCAAGAAGAGGTTTCAACTGGAAGTGATTAGGTAAGCCAAGGAGATGCCCCACGGCTTACAAACCCAAAATATATTCACTGGCCTGGAGTCTCCCAGCATCCTCTAGACATGCTCTGCTGCGAGTTACTGCAGGACATACATCAGTCTGCCCGTGTGTCCACACAGCCACTGGTCCATCCATGTATCCATTTACTCCTTTGCTCACTTCTATCTTCCATCAGTCCATTCATCCATCCATCATCCATTGTCCACGTGTTCATCCATCCATTCATCCAAATATTTAAGTTGCCATTCACTTACCCATCTGCTTATTAACTCCCATCCATTCATCCATCCACCTGTCTACTAGTTAGCCGAATCTTCCCACTCTCCATTATGAATAGCCTACATGTACTGGGCACTACATATCATTCTCAACCAGTAGAAACCTAACTTAACCCAGGTGACATGAGTGGGTCTCATGAGTTCTGTAAGAGACTATTGGGTGAGGATTATGACAACAGTTGAGTCTGCCTAGGACCTGCTCTTCCATTCCTCACATTGCCAGCATCCCTCTCCAGTGTGCACTGTGGGAGGCCTCATGTTCCATCCTTTGTATCACCACCACCTCCCTCCACAGCTTCTTCATGGTTCCTTGAGCCATGGTAATAGGTGTCAGCTAGTCTCCCCATCAAGCCGCCTCTTCCAACTCATGCTGTCACTCACAATCCAGAAGTAGCACACTTGGTCATGCCACTTCTATAGAAAGAAGCCCACTGTTTTGCTCAGCCACATGATGTTCTCTGTGCTTGGCCTAGTCTAGGTATCAGCATTATGGCCTTTGGTTCCCAATTTGTGCTGTAGCTGGAGTGAGTGATTTGCTGTTTGCAGACTTCTTTTGTCACGTGCTTTGCTTGCTTCTGTGCATGCTGTCTCCTGTGGAAAACACCTTTGCCCCATGCGCCTCACTCCTCCCAGTTAAAATCCTTCCCACCCTCTGTGGTCCTGCTCCAGTGCCTCCCCCTCCCTTTACTCATTAGTTCTGCTTTTGTGTCCCACATGGATGGGACATTCCGTCTGCAGAGGGAATTTTCACGCTTTTGGCTCCTGTTTGCAAATCTCATGCTCACAGCGGATTTCAGGCAGCTGCAGGTCTGTGTCATCTCCACTCCGGGTCGCTGCCCAGTGCCTGACACACAGTAGGTGCTGCTTCTGAGGCCGGCAAGTTCAGGGCTTAGTTACATGTGTCTAAGACGAGCGTTGTAAGGGAAAGACCCAGAAAGGGTACTGGGGTCTGACTGTTGGTTTAAAAGGCCTTGATTGTTTTCCCCTTAGTATACACAGTACCTGGCACATAGTAGGTGCTCAATCAGTATTTTTAAAAGGAAGAATGAATGAAAATATTTACCTTCTCCTTTAGTGTTTGTAATTTCAAATAAATGTGGAGCAAAGAAAGCAGGACAAATACTAAAAATTCAGTACCCAACTTCCCCGTGCAGTGTTGGTCACCTAGGAGTGCAGCTGCCTGTCCCCTTGTCCCTGTTTTGGAGTGACCTGTGGGTTCGAGAGGGGAGGGGCTGTGCATTTCATTTCTGAACTTCCAGTCAGAAACTGCATGCTCTCTGCTCTTCTGGTCTGTTCTGCATCCCCACCGCTCATCTGTTCTCTATGGTAGACTGGAAATGGCCTTCTGAATGTGTCTCCCTGTTTGGAGTCTTCGATCGCTCCCTGTTGTCCTTAGGTAGAGACCCTCAATGTATCCCACAAGGCTCTGTAGAGTGGTCAGACACCCCCACCCTGCCCTCCCCTCTGTCTGTCACTTGCCCTTCGCTCTGCATTCCAGCCACAGGCCTTTGTGCATGCTGTTCCCCTGCTGGGACTTGCTCTCCATGTGTCAGACCTGCCGAGACATAGGCCTGATGCCCTTGGAGAGCTGTCCCTTTCTCTACCCTCCTGGGCATCCATCTCTCAGGCTGCAGGTAGGTGGTGACTCGCATGTGCAGTTGGGGAATATCCTCTTCCCTGGCTGTACTGGGAGCTCCTGGTGGGCAGGTACCACCAAGACCTGAGGCTTTATGCAAGTAAGCATTTGATGCTTGTTTTTTGAATGAAAAAGAAATAATTAAAAAATGAAATAAAAAATGAATGAAAAAGAAATAAAGAAATACAAGGTAGGTGCTTAGCAGATGTTTATTGAGTAAATGGACAGCACAGTATAGATGCCTAGCAAATTATTGTTGGATAAACCAAGAAACCCAAGCAAATTGAGAGGGCCCAGCACCTTGATGGAAAGCTCTAGCCATTGACTCTTGCAGTTGGGCCTTCTCCAGACCAGGGATACCATCCGTCTGTCCAGCCAGCCCTCCTGCTCTTTCCCTGTTAGCTCGGGAGGCCCTACATGGCTCTGCCTTTGACCCTCCTGACTGTTCTACCCCAGCAAGCAAGCAGGAGCTGGGGGAGGGTGGCCATAGGGCCCTAGAGACCTCTGCTGACACACTTGTGCTGGGGTGGCCTTCTGGTGAGTGATGGGATGGAGCCTGCCCTGGCCTCTGGCCCCTGATATCACGACTCTCTTTGAACTTCTGTAATCCTTTCAACTCCAGAGCTGTCTGGTCCAGCCCTGATATGGAAATGTCTTCCAGAACATCTGTTTTCCTGCTCAATCAATACACTCCCCAAAGAGGGCCGACTTGCCAAATATTATATATAACATCAAACGTGCTATCTGAATTCAATTAAGTGATTTGGTTGGGGAAGAGGTTGTGGTAATTAAGCATAGTGTTTTGGAGCAAATGATAGCAAACTGTTTTATTCTTCATTAGCAGGCACCTCTCTTGACTATGAGCTAAAAATGAGGGAGAGGAAGAAAAAGAATGAAGTAAATACCCGCCCCCCCAAGTCACCATATAAATGAAGACGGCTTGATTGATTGGAACCATTGTGGGCTTTAATTTTTAGCTCTGAGATCATGGTAAAGTCACTTAACCTCCCTGAGCCTCAGCCTTCTCATCTGTGAAATGAGGATGGCCACACCCATCTCATAGGGTTGCCGTGAGAGTTAAATGGCATCATGAAAGAAGGAGCCTCCCTGGTACAATTCCATGCACAAAGCAGGCCTTCACGAGAGGGTCGCGATGGCATGGAGGTGCATTGAGGCTGGATGATTTATGCTCCATCGGAGCCAGATTAGAAATCCTTTTTCTACCAAATGCATCTCAAGAGTGTGCTAGTGTATTTGTGAGTTTCTGGGAGCAGGGATGAGGACTCTCCTGTTTGATACCCATAGTCCATAGCTCAGAGCATGGACTTCTGCTCCGTAGGTGAGGAGCGGCAGAACACAGACTTAAGATGGTTTCAGGTCCTGCTTCAGCAGTTCCTTTAGCAGCTCTGAATTCCTTGGGCAAGTTGCTTACGCCCCTGCCACGTCAATTTCCTCCTCTCTAAGATGGGATATCACTAATTATCACTGACCTCCTAGGTTGCCGTGAGGGTTAAATGAATTTAATGAATGGAAAACACTTAAACAGTGCCTGACACATAGTAAGCTCCCAATACATGTCAGTTTTGTTATTCATTTATTTAAAGAATGGCCCGTTTAAGCTGCCAGTTTTTTTCCATGGGCACTCCACTACCTAGGCTAGGGATACACCACACAACCAGCCCCACACAGACAGCAGCGTCCATTTATCAACTGCCTACCATGTGTCAGTAGAAGGCCCAGAGGAGGCGCTTAACATCCATTTTCCATGGCTGTTGCAACAAGCCTGCTGTTACTTTCATCTTCCAGGGGAGGAAACTGAGGCTCTTAAAGTAATCTAACAGAGGCCACATAGGCAGCCAGGACATTACAGGGCTAGGATTTGTACCTAAGCCTATGGGACCCCAACATGACTCTTTTCACTCTGTCATGCTGTCATTCAGGAAAACACACCTCCCAACCCTGACCCTAACTGAGCGTCTGCTCTGTGCAGACTTTCACATCTGCAGTCTCAGTGGATTGTCCACAAGCCTTGGAGGATTTGTATGTTGACCTCCATTCTGACCCTTAGCAACTCCCTTCTCCAGAAGGCCATGAAAAGCTCATTCTGGGTTGAGTGAGGTGATAAGACAGGTTCATCATTCCCAGAAGAGGGGAAACTGGTTCAAAGGATTTTTGTCATCCAGGAGGGAAAAGATGATGGCCTGAAGAAAGATGCTGGTAGCAGAGTTGGAAAGGAGTGGGCAGATTGTGGAGAAACAGGATTGGTCACCAGTGGGCATGTGCAGTAGGTGCTAGCGTTCTTTAGAGGTCGAGGTGTTCCCTGAAGGGACGCTGTTCTGGGAAACTTTATTAGAAGGGGCTGGTGGGATCTAATCCGACTCCTGAAGGAGGGATGGGGTCATTTCAGACAGTAGAGACATGAGGAGTAAAGGTTTGGAGGTGGGAAGGCCCTGGGACCAGCTGCGGGGAGGTGAGGAGGACATGAGAGCGTTCCTTCATTCAAGGAGCTCCCTGTGTGCTCTGAGAAGAGAGGCCTGCAGCCAGCAGTGGCCCAAGCAGAGTGACGTCCAACACCAGCTATTCCGCAGGTTTGGGTGGGCTGGGAATTTTAGTGCCAAGGGGAGGCTGCCAAGAATAGGAATGGGTGTGGGAGATATTGGGGAGCCTTCATTGGACCCAAAGGCCTGCGCAGAGAGCATTTGTCATTCATTTATTCATTTGTTCAGACCATCAGTGTACTAATACTGTGGGGCAGGAGACCAGGCAGAGGCGGGAAGGGAGACAGACAGAGGAACAAAAAGGAACAGAAACCCTCCCTGGGAGGCACTAAAGGTTTAGGAGGCACACAGCTGTCAGACGTTTTTTTGAATTGCAAGAACTGGAACCCTGCCCCCAGCTGGTCTAGGGAACAAGGGGAAGGACTCACTGCTGCTGAAACTAGGGCTTCTCAAGGCCCAGCAGGCCCAGCCCTACTCTCTCTCTCTCTCCAGCTCTCGGTCCTCCTTTTCTCTATTAGTCTTCCTCTCTGCCAAAACCCTTGCAGTATGGTAGGGAAAGTGGCCACCAGCTCCTCCAGGCCCCACATTATACCAGCGTAGCAACCCCATGACGTAATACCAGAAAATTCTTAGAATTGGCTCTGATTGGCCAGGCCTGGTCACATGTTCATCTTTGACCTAATCACTTTATCCAGAGGTATAAAATACACTCATTGGCCAGTCCTGAGTCACATGCTCATCCTGGACCCAATCACTTTATCCAGAGACATGGAACACACTGGCCAGTTCTGAATCACATGCTCACCTATGATTCAGGGGTGCCAATATTCTCTGATGGAGGTTCCCCAAAAGACACTTGGGTCATTGTTCCCAGAAGGAGGGAGAATGGATGCTGGCAGGAATAAAAACAAGGTCCACTTCTGGAGCAGTACAGGACGGCTCTCCCCTGCAGGAGGAGTGGAATGAGTGTTTAGAGCTGGGTCCACCCTGTCAAGTGGGATATTAGGAGCTGGCCATCACAGAGGGCTGGGTCCGTGGGAAGAGGGGTCTTCTGGGCCAAGGAATAGGGACAGCTAGTGGAGCCCACATGGGCAGAAGGGGCCCTAGCCTCTCTTGGCATCTCGTGCACCTAATTTCCTTGCATCTGCACTGGATGGCTGTTCTTTGCATCCTCCCTGCTGGGGCTGGGCTCTTTTCAATGCCTTGCCTTTTCCCTGGTGAGTGCATTTCAGGGTGGTAATGGGAGCTTTTGTTAAGGCTGTTTGTGGTCCCATTCCTGGTTGGCCAGCATGAACAGCAAGCGAGATGGCAGGACTGGCTCTGACTAGGAGACCTTTTTCTTTTGAACCCTTCTGGGGTCTGTTTAGCCTGATTCTGTCTGGGCAGTGCATAGTGTTTTCTGGACAGAAACCCAAAGCTCACCCCTGTTTCCACATTGTGGAGCTGTGCGTCAGCATCATGGGAGCATCGCAGTGGCAGCTTTGTACCTCCCTTTTGTCCCGAGAGGGAGACTGTTTGGCTTGGGAAATGAAAGGATCAGCTAATGCCATCCTGGGTCACATCAAAGCCAGCTAAAGCTGGGTGGGCTGGCTCATCACGGCTTCACAGGTATGCAAGTCCAGGCTGGCAGAGGCCCTAGTCCTAGCCCTACTTGCCGCTTGCCTTGTGATCTTTGTCAAGTCTGTGTTCCTTTCTATGCCTTGATTTCCTTATTTGTCCACACAGGAACATGAACACTTTCTGAAGGGTAAAACTTAATTCGAGAGTGATGTCATCAATTTGGGCCCATTCCTTTCTATCCCTGGAGACTTCTGAGCACCCCGTGAGAGTCCCAGGGAGAGGGCGCCCGTCTCACCCCTCTTCCGTGCCACTGCTGTAGCTGGCAGCTTCAGAACACATGGGAGAGGGCGCCCGTCTCACCCCTCTTCCGTGCCACTGCTGTAGCTGGCAGCTTCAGAACACATGGCTCTCTTTTTAGCAGTAACGCCTCCCCCTACTCAGAGAAGGAACTGTGAGTTATGTGCACAGGCTGCCCCCCTCAAGGTTGCTGTCTCCCCCAACCCGAAAGTTCCTTGACACCCTCTCCCCTCCCCTTCCCTGACTTCCGGGGCGAAGCTCAGCGCTGCCACCATCTCCCCCCAGTGCTGGCCGCCAAGCCATTACCCTCCCTTCTCACTGGCTGCACATCAGCACAGTAATCATTTTCAGATTTACAAGCATTAAATATTTTAATTTAATGCCTTGGCTCTCTTGTAATTCATGCACTTAATTATATGATAATTACTCAAATGAAAGAGATACAGCTGCTGCCATATCAATTCTGAGGGAAGACTGGATTTTTGAGTTGGACTCATTTTGGTGGCCTTCCCCATCACCCAGCTCCACATCCCTCCCTACAGGCCCCCTGCAGCCCTTCTTTTCTTTGGTCCATGGAATCTGTCATAGCCCCTCCTCCCCCATTCAGTGGTGGGACTGGGCTGCAGGGGAGGTGAGAGTCTAGGCAATTTGCACCCATCTGCTCCAGGAACAGGGTGTGGGTTCTGACCCAGTTGGGTGACCCAGACTCTTATGGGTGCTGCTCTGCAAGCAGAGAAATCTAATGACCAATGAGCCAGGTTGGGAGGAGCCATGGCCCTTCTTTGAGTGGTAGAAGAGGAAGGACCTCTCCCCACCAGGCAGCAGAGGTGGCTGTGAGTGCTGTCTGGGGGCCTCCGTGGCAGATGGAGAAGCCAGGAAGCCTGTCTCCTACTCTGGTGATGGAAGCCTGGGGATAAGGAGTCAACTTCGGTTCTAAGTATCTCCACTGAAAGTGGGGCTAGACCAGGGCTCCTACCACTGACCACAAGGGGGTTTGCAAAGACAGATGAAGGAAGGTTGGGAGGGAGGGAGGGAGGAAGGAAGGAAGGAAGGAAGGAAGGAAGGAAGGAAGGAAGGAAGGAAGGAAGGAAGGAAGGATAGATTGATGGATGGATGGTGCTTTCTGATGGGAGCACCCACAGTGTTTTTATCACCTCTTCCCTCCTCTTCCCTCCCCTCCACTCCCCTCCCTTTCTCCCTTCGCCTCTCCATTCTCTCCTTCCATCCTTACCTTTTCCATTTTATTTTCCTACTTTTCTTCCTTTTGCTCTTTCCCTATTGACATCTAAAATTATGTTTGATGCCTGAAGGGTACTGGCTGTTGTGTAAGAACTGTAACTATTAATTTTTGGCAAGCATTTCAACTCCTGCCCTCCCCTGTTCACGGAGCCCCATTGGGTCTGATGTTGCTGAGTGGATCAACTAGAGACCCTTTCAGCTGATGGCAACAGCAGATTTGAGAATCAGGTGGTGTTGCCTTGAGCCAGGTCCTCTTTGGTTCTGAGGGTGGGCAGCACTTGGGAGGGTTTCTGCAAAGCTGAGCCTGCTTCCTTGGGGGAGAAGAGCCCCTATCTCTTACTGAGAATCAAAGAGAAGTGTCAGAGGGGCCCATGGTGCTCTGGCGCTCAAGCCTGAGCTTTTGAAGGATTTCGGCTTTTCTTGGAATGAGAAGTTGAGTCAGGAGGGTGAAATTTCTGAGCCAATAATGTGTCCAGGCTTTTTGAAAGTTTCCTGGTTGTGCGGGTGGGGAACCTCCTGGTCTGAGGGAAGACTTGGCCACTCTGGGCGCACACGTTTTGTAGGTGTGGGAGAGCTGGACAGTGCATTTCTGCTGAAGTGCATGTTTGCACTGAAAAGGGTTACAAATGGTTTGCCCGTATGCAGACAATTTTCAGCTAGCTTACAGCAGCTGCGGCGCCGTGCTGATAGATTAAAAGCAGCAACCAGCCCCAGAATGAAGTGTATTAGAACTCCTGCTGGGTTGAGCTGGGGAGAGGCCCACACAGCTGTCATCTAGGCCAAGTTTCCAACTGAAACCTCAAGAACAGGATGGAACTCTGAGAAAAGTTAGCTTTCTAAATGAGGTGGCCGGCTGTTGATCAGGAGAGTGGGGAGAGGGATCCGCAGGATGCTGGGGATTTAGAAGATGAGGAAGAGGAGGAGATTGGTGAGGTGTGCCGGCCAGACCAGGAACTTTGTACAGAACCGTGACTTCTGGGGCCATGGATCAAAGAGGCTATTGCTGGTGGGGCCCTGGGCTGGGCACGGCAAGAAGGACATCTGGGTGTCTCTACACTACTTCTAAAGGCGCCAAGAGCTCAGTGCCACCACAGCATACCCAGTCCCCCCCGCTGAAATGGTAGGTCGACTCTTGGATCTGCGGAGCTGCACAGATCTACATTTGTCCCTGGGAAAGTTTACTGTAGAGCTGCCTGCTGCCTTCACTTTCTCACGGTGACAACATGGGGGTCATTTTGATTTGATATATTTAAGGAATGTCTTGTCCCCTTGTGTTGTGAAAGGCTCTTGTCAGGGATCAGGTCCTGGCACCTGAGTCTGACTCAAGGCTGGAGAAGGGGGTCCTTCCCATTGTCACAGATGCCACTTGAGAGCATATCTAGCATACCCCCATCCTTAGAAGAACCAGAATGCTTAGAGATATAGATATAGTCTTCTTTTTTCGATATATACTTACTTTTGCATAAAGCAAAATGTTTCCTGTTGGAAGGGTCAGATGAGTCTTTGCTGAAAAAAAAAGAAATAAATCCAACTTAACTACATTATGATTATAAACAGTACAGCATGAGGCCATGATTCAGTGGCAGTGGTATTTGCAGTACCTCTATAGCAAATTGATCCATTTAACAATTTGCTGTGCCTCTCCTCGGGCAGGCCACCGGGCAGTCCATCAGCTGCAGATGTGGCGGCTGTGTAAGCATCAGGTGCACTTGGTCATCAAGGAAACACAAACCTAGGCAAAGAGACTGCTGGTGTCACACATCAGCTGGGGCAGCCTTACGTTGGGAAGAGCTGCTGTGCATGACCTCGGCCCATCAGATGGTGGGAAATAAGCTCTGCCCATTGGTGGCGTGGTTGGAGGCTCTTGAGCAGACATGTAATGGTGGTTTCTTTCCTGATGAGCAGTCAGGTTGCAGAGGTTTTCTTGGATTCCTGAGCTGGCTGGGCTAGTGGGATGGGTATGGCCATGGGGAGGGGTCTCACGGGTGGGGGAGGGGTGCAAGTGTATGCCATTGGTGGCCTGGTTGAAGGGTGTGGTTGGGGTGGTGCAGACAGGTTTAGAGGCCAAAGACGTGGGGAGGCAGGCCGCCTTGGTTTGAGTCTGGGCTCTGTCACTTCCTGGCTGCGTGACTTTGGACAGGTTGCCCCACTTTCCTTAACTATAAAATCAGGATAATGACAGCATCTCTCTCAAAGAGTTGTTGTAGAGATTAAATAAGCTATCATGTGTCTTAGACCTTGTGTGTTGTTTTGTAAATTACCCAGCTCCCAGTTCTGCAGGCCATAGAAGTATGGCACCAGCATCTAGGGAGGGCCTCAGGCTGCTTCCACTCATAGCATAAGAGGGAAGAGAGCCAGCATGTACTTGGCAAGAGAGGGAGCAAGAGGGAGGGGAGAGGTGCCAGGTTCTTTTGAACAACCAGCTCTGCAGGAACTAACAGAGCACGAACTCACTCAGGCTTCTGCCTCTGTGACCCAAACACCCCCCATGAGACCCCAGCTCCCAACACCACCACACTGGGGATTAGATTTGAGAGGCCAAACATCCAAACTACAGCAACATGTGAAATGCTTACAGCTATGCTGGCCATTTAAGTACCCAATGAATGTTGGCTACTTGGTCAGTCTTCCGTAATCTTAATTAGTTTGACAAGAATCCTCAAATCATCTGGTCTGATTCTAGAATCCATTCATAAATCTCTTCCACAAATGCCCAGCTTTCCTTGAATGCCTCCCATGATGGGGAACTCACTCTAGGCTGCTGTCACAATCAATCATAGCCAACTTCTCGTGGATCAGGTTTCCAGACTATACTCTTGGTGGTTCTCACCTGGGACAATCACTTTCCTGATTTCTTCAGGATAGAATCCCAAGAACAGTCGACATCTGCCACCCATCGAGTGTATGCCAGGCCAGGCCCTGTGCCAAGCACTTTACCTACATGATTTCGTCCATCCTTCTGTGTCCTAAGAGACAGATGTTATTTTGCATCCATTTTACAGATGAGGATAAAGGATCCAAGAGTGGATTTATTTTAGGCTCACACAGATCCAGTTTGTCTGGCTGGGACTGAGAACTGTCTGATGTCGAGATTCATGTTCCTAACCATTATCCTTTCCAAGCAAGCTCAGAACCAGCCAGTTCTTCGCTGTTTTTCTCGACTTCTCTCTTCTCAACTGCAGTCAGCTCACTCTTCCATAATGGTTTCTTCCCATTGAGGTTTTACTTGCATGATTTGGGGAGACCGAATAGGGATGTTACTTTCTGTGAGATATTGTATATCCAGCCTCTCACAGCACCATTAAACTACTCGGGTAAATTCTGTCTGCAGGAGACAGAAACCACTCACCACTCTTGTCTAGTCTCTTAAATTAATAAAAGTAATAATCTGATAAACTGGTTATTGTAATTTATCCCCACAAAGCAGAGCATGTGCTTGCAATGTCAATCGGCCCTCAAAGCCATAGAACGTAGCCAGCAGTTACCAGAGGCTCAGTGAGCAGGGCACTGCAATCCTGGGGTCTTCAAATTAGGAGAAATAATGAATGCATCCAGAACACATCCATTTTTCAGCAAGTGCTGCATGGATTATAAAATTTATTATCAATAAAATTATTCATTTGTGCCCTATGCCGCACTTAATGCACCTGAAGTGAGAAATTAGAAGTGTGTTTAATTCTGGGGCTAGAAGAAAATACAAGTGCAGCAAATTTGCAGTAATGGGAGAAAGTTAAAAAAGAAGGAATCAATTTAGTGATTGCTTTCAGATTTTGGAAGAGAAGATTAGTTTTTCTTTCTTTTTTATGATAAAAGCATACACATTCACTTAGATCCTTGGTTCCTGTATTGCTTTCAAAGAATATTTAAAGAGAGGTTATGAATTAAGCGGAACATACTAAGGTGAAAAGTACATGCTTGTCCTCTGTATTCTATATATCTGGTGTGTATATATATATATATATATGTGTGTGTGTGTGTGTGTGTGTATATCTATGTATCCCTCTATACATATACACATACACATACACAGTGAAGTAGATGTAGTTGGTAAATATTTAATAACTTGCTGTCTGATAAAAAACAGAATTTTGATTTTGTAACCTTTGCCGATTTCTGTGGTGTAAATACTCCCACTGTGGGCCAATTTCAGTCTACCAATATCATTTCTCTGAATCTGGAGTTGGGAAGAGAAACACACAGTTGGCTCTCAGGAGTCAGTGTGAACTGGCTCTAGCAACCCTGTTTTATATGTGCACACATACATGCATCTAGACAGACACGTATTATCTCTATGGTTTAAGAAAAAAAGAAAGGAGACATAAATGCTATCCATCGGTTTGAGCCCTGAGTATCATCTGTGTGTTTTCCCAAGTGCCAGCCTCCTTTAGTGAATTTGCATGTACATTTTATTCAAGTAAAGAGCAGCCTCCTGCCCCGGAAACACAGTGACTTTATTTTCATTAAGTTCCACATGCAAAAGGAAAAAAGAAAAGAAGAAAAGAAGAGGCGAAGAAGGAGGGGGCGAATCCAGGCTTGGCTTTGCTTGCATTAGCAACACTGGCTTGTCTTCAGCATACTCGGCGGACTTGCCTCGGTTTTTATCCAGCCATTGTTCTTTTTACACCGAGTTTGCACACTGTGGCGCGTCTGGGGAATTTCAGCAGTTGGAATATACATGAAAAGAGTTCCGTTCCACTTTCATAAGGTCCCTGGACGGCTTGGACGAGGCCTCAAGGCCCCATGGTAGAGCCGGCACCACATTCATATTCCTTCCCACACCACACACGATAGCACGGATCCTGGACCAATCGAAAACTTGACAGTAAGCCTTTTGATTTTGCGGGGAAACCTTCATCACGCTGCGAGAGGGAAGGGAATATAGCCCAAACTGGACTTCATACTGTGGCAAGCTTGAAATCCCAGCCCAACCGCAGAGCCGGCTGATTGGAATAGTTGGAAACTGTGTCCAGGAATTCGGCTGCAAGAACTTGGCTCACAGCAACTTCGGCCTTTTTGAAAGAAAAATTGTCAACTGAGAGAGCCACTTGGGGCCTGGGTTTAATCTGTCCAGACAGTAAAGATTCACGGAAATGATTGGCCAAATTTCCCTAAAATGCTCAGTGTTCCTGCCTACTTGGGGACTCCAGGGGTGGGGAGGAGCAGGCTCGCAGGCTCTGGGTGACAGCTGTCGTCACTGCCGCGATGATGGCAGTTGTCACCGGCTTCGACGCTATTGCTATTTTGTTAATCGCCAACCTGCTGCTTCTGAGATAGCAGAGTCAGAGGTGCAAACAAAGCCATACAGAGCATATGCTGTACTCAGTACCCTGCTTTCAGGCTGCTGTGACAGGGTGGCAGTTTTCTGGGCACGCCTTTTGCCCTGGCAAAGTCACCGTGACATTTAGACGGCCAAAGACCAAAGAGAGGGTAACACTGAAATCATAGATTTGTACTTGGTAAATCTACAAGCAGTGGTACTGTTTGTACCTCTTTTTGGAGGATGTCTGAGGGTTTTCTGAACTGGGGTTGTGCCTTCATTTCCCTCATCTTTGTTTGAAAATGTCAGTGAATACAGGACCCTGCTATGAAATACCTGTGAAATTCAAGCGTCTGGGCGCCATTGGCCAGCAACGTCCTGATGATTCTTACATAGACAGTAGACCTTGGTTAAATGCACAAAAGATGGAGCTTGGTGAAGGTCCACAGAGCCAGGAGTCAGAAGCGGACCGTCCGCAGGAAAACATATTATGATCAACTCTTCTTGTTGACAAAGATATTAAGCCCTGGTCTTTTCAGTGGGGGAAGACTCATGCTCTTGGGACAGAGATAAGTCAGTGATGTTGAGATAGGATTGGGTCTAGCCACTCATTCTGCAGCAGGAGAGAGTTGGAGTAATTTCATCAGGGGTGGATGGAGACTGGTGAGGATGTTCCCTGGGGCCTCCTAGAAAGATTGGGGGAGTCTCTCGCTGTCTGACCCCATGCTGATGCTCCAACCCACCATACATCATTAGTAGGGAAGGCTTTGCTTTTCTGTTTTTATTTCCCGTGCTCTCTTCTGTTCTCTGACTCCGCTTGGTACTGAGCGGAAAAGTACAAAGCAGAAAGTGGCAATATCCCAAGACTTTGCCTCTTTTGCATGGCTGAGCCACATAAGTCAGTTGACCTCTCTGGGCCTCGGTTTCTCTATCTGTGAGATGGAAAGTACTCCTCACCCCAGACACATAACTGCCTTTCAGAGTGGCATTTAGGGGCCCAGGGGATGGTGAGAAGGTGGAAGGGGCAGCTGACTGAGGCCATGCCTGGAGCCAGCCTGGGCTAGGGATGTACAAGGTTGTGGGGAGCCCCTGTGGCCCCTAAGGAGCTCAGCACTTGCCCTCACCTTAGACACCCCTGCCTCTGAGACACCCCCTTTCTGAGTGGTCCTGATGTCATTGCTGGGCCCCTATAGGTGGGATCCCCCCCTCAAACCCCGCTCACTTCCAGGTACTCCTTGGTGCTTCCCAATGCCAAGACTATTCAGAAAAGGGCAAAAACCTAGTAATTTCTCAGCTAGAGAGTGTTGTAAAAATAAATGTCTTCTGGAGGTTGAAAGGTTGTCAAATACACACTGAGCCTAATTGCGTCCTCAAAATGTGCAATTCCTGCCAATTTCATGGAAGATATGGATGTGGGATGTGTGTGCATGTACAGGCGTGTGCATGTACATATGTGCATGTACATGTGTGTGCATGTACATGTGTGTGCACATGTGTGTGCATGTACAGGCGTGTGCATGTGTGTGCGTGTACATGTGTGTGCATGTACATGTGTGTACGTGTGTGTGCATGTGTGTGTGCATGTACCTGTGTGTGTGTGTGCATGTGTGTGTGTGCATGTACATGTGTGTGGATCCCTGAGCAGAACTGGGCTGATGTGTAGCTCTGCGTATCTCTGCAGGTGCCTGGGTCTGTGGATGGGCCCACTACTGAGCAACAGGCATGATGTCCCCTGCACATTGGGGATGGCCCCTGCAGTTGCTTCTGGACCTCCTCCTCTTATCTTGAATCACCTTCAAGTTGGGAAGTGACCCAGGGCTGGGGCCAGGACCTTTGCCAGGGTACCACAGGGCAATTCACCTTCTTCATGCCATGGAACTTTCCTTGCCCCCAACAAGTAAACATCTTAATACTAGCTAATGCTCCTCGAGTGCTTGTGTGCCAAGCAGAGTTTAAGTGCTGTGCATCCTTTATTTAACTCATTTAAGTCACCCCTTAGCCCTGTGCAGAGATTGTGAATATCAGATGCAGTGCGCCTGTGAACTCTGCCCACCATTGCAGGGGTCTGGGGCCCTGCACGCTCCATCCACAGGTTCCAGTTATGAACGCCTGCCCTGGAGAGTTGACCACCAGGTTCAGAATTGATTGCAAAAGCAGTCCTTGCTTCTGTTTTACTGCAAGCAAAACTGGCTTCAGAAAACCCCAACGCTGCAGGATGCCACTGCAGAGAGGCATGGCAGCCCCTCTGCCGCCCCGCACGCCCTGGTCACTCTCCAGGCCGCCAACATCGAAATCATTTTCATTTATAACCTTTTTGATCATCCAGCCTCAGTCCCACTGTCTGTTGGCTCTCTCTGTGGCGGGACGCATGTCTCTTCCCCTCTGTGGGCTGTTTCCCTGTTTGAGGCTCAGCCCCTCTGAAGCCAGCCCTCTCTGGCTCTGGGGGCCCCAGGTTCCCAGGCCCAGATTCCTTCTCCAGATCTGGCTTCCTTGTAGGGCTGGAACCAAGGGGGCTCAGGATGGAGACTTTTCCTCCTGGACTTTCCTGGGATTCCTGTGTGCTTATCCTGTGGGTGGGAGAAGACCTTCTGCCTTCCGTGTGGCCTTCCTGGGAGATGGGTTTCTGCATCTTTCTGAACTCAGTGCTGTGCCTTCAGAAGGACAAGTTCCCACCCAAACCGCCCCATCACCTAACAGCTCCTCCAGCCCCAGCCCTGAGGCTGCTTCTGCTGCCATTTCATTCTCTCACCTATGCCAACCTCAGGGCTCTGCAGCCATGCCACCCAAGCACCTGTGACCCCACCGCCAGGTCCTGGGGTCAGAGGTCAGAGCATTGCCCCAGGGCCACTTGCCCCTAGGATCCCCTCCTGTGGCTCGTCTAGCCCCAGTGGCCCCTGGAGTTTCTCCTCATTCTGCCCAGCCTGCAGCCCTCTCCACTGTGGCTGGCTTGTTTGTTCAGCCAAGACAGCCAACCCGGGGAGGAGGAGCAGGCGGGGGCTGTGGCGTCTGCCCCCCCCCCCATTCCTCCTGCCAGGCACTCATTTGTATGCAGAAGGGATTAGGCGGAATTTACCATGGCCTCACCCTGGGGAGCTGCTCGCGCCCTAGGAATACTCTCCGATGGCGGTGTGCAGTTGGTAAGATTAGAACAGCCCCTCTGCCGCCCCGCACGCCCTGGTCACTCTCCAGGCCGCCAACATCGAAATCATTTTCATTTATAACCTTTTTGATCATCCAGCCTCAAAGACGGCCCGCCTTGTGTGACAGCAGGCACCAAAATGGCCCAATTATTTGGAAGAGGAGGGAGCAGCTGAAAACAGTCAGATGTGAGAGGCAGGGCACTTGATCTGGGCTCAGAGCTTTTTTCCTGCCTTCTCCCACCAATATTTTTACAGCTGTTGACATATATTGAGTTACATGTGCCTGGGCTGGATCCCCGTGGTACTGTTTCAAAGATCTGTTCACCATAAAGTGTGCTGTTCTCAAGTAAATGACTGACTTCAAGAAAGCACAGTAGTTTAAATGTTACTATAAATACAGGAGCTAAGACATTTTAATTATAATTTTTGAGTTATACAGTGTTCTGTAAGTATACCAGGCATTTACAAAAGAATTTGTGCTGAGCTTCAAGACACTGTGCTCTCTTGTGGATAAAGAAATAACTGCAGGTGGCTGATTCTGCAGCCCAGCGACTGGACTCTTGTTTACTAGTGGCCAAGAGGGGCTGGGGGGAGGCTGTGGAGTCTGTGGAGGTCTCAGTTTGGGATGTTGGAATCAATTCCACACATATTTATTGAGCTCCTCTATGTGCAAAGTACTGAGCTGGGGGCTGTGGGGGCCTCCGAGTTGATAGGGCAGAAATCTCTACTCTTACGTGAGTAATCCCACGAGAGAGGACAGCTAGCAAATCTATGCAAGAGATGCTGGGCTAGAAGAATCTGTATGGGAGCTCCGAGAAGGGGCATCAGACTCTGCCTGGGGCAAGGGGGAGGGCTTTGGAGAGGAGGGCGCACTTCTGCTCTGACTTGAAGGGTGGTAAGAGCCATAGGGAATGTTTGGAAATGAACACAACCCAAGTCAGTCTTCAGCATGAGAGCAGGTATTCTTGGCAAGCTGCGTGGACTGCCTCTGTCTGTACATGGCTTGTCTTTCCCCAACGCCCTTGAAACCCTCTACTGTCCAAACTTGGAAAGCTCTGAAGGTGGGAAAAGACCAGTAATCTGGTGGCCTTGAAGACTCAGCCCTTGATGGGTTGAGTGGAGATAATTCCTAGGTACAGTGGGAAGGAAAGCCATCAGTCTGTGGTTCTCATGTTATTGTAGTTTTGATGGGAGCAGCCTTGTGAATCATCTTCTTGTGTGTGCTCCAGTGCTGAGGCATTGGGTTAAGGAAAGGAGGCAGACTGACACATGGCTATTATCTACCTGACATCCACCCATCCATCTGTTTATCCATTCAGCTTCATCCCATCCCAGTCCATCCATCCACCCATCCACCTATCCGTTTCTCCATCTCCCCAACCTCTTTATTCGATCCACCCATCCCTCCATCCATGCACCATCCCTCCATCCATTTATTTATTCACCCATGGATATTCACTTATCCATCCATCCACCCACTCATTCATTCTTCCATCTACCAGCCACCTATCCATGGTTACATTCACCCGCCAGATGTCCATCTATCTTTATAATCCATGAGACATTATAGTATAGGGATCAGAAGCAAGGATTCTGTGGTCAAATTTCTTGAATTAATGTCTTACCTTCAACATTTACTAGCATTAGGTCCTAGGAAAGCTTCTTAACCCATGTGTTAACCCTTTTATCTACAAAATGGGGAAAAAAAGCAGAGGGCAACAGAAGCTAGTTGTCAAAATTAAACAAAATGGTATATGCTAAGTGCTTAGCATAGTGCCTTGCATAGTAAGGGCTCAGTCAATGTTGCCTCTGTTTACCAAGTGATGCATGTAGGCTGGACGCCACCATGCGCCGCCTGAACTGAATTATTGGTGCTCCAGGTAGAGACTGGAGAGATTCCTTCCCAGCTTCTGCCTGTGGCAAGCGCTAGGATTTTGGAGTGGGAGGGACCTACTGATATGGGCATTAAGGACCATTAAGAAATGACCAATATATTTTGTTTTTAATTGTTGTTTTAGGGAAAATAATCCTAGTTTTTGGTGTAGGCGTATTTAATATATGTCCATGAGATCTCTTAATTTTAATTATGAAATGAACCCATGAAATACAGAAGAAAATGATACTCCTTGGTGAACTGTCTACATCCCAATTTCCATTTTGACCAAGCTCTCAATTTTAAAGTGCAGTTTTAAAGCACAGACTCAATGCCACTTATATCCAGAGTCCCTTATTCTTTGACTGTTCTCACAGATTTCTTCAAGCTACATGTGTTGAGCACCAGCTGTGTACCAGGCACTGTGCCAGGTGCTTTTGTTCTGAAGGTCTCATGTAAGACTTCTATCTTCAGAGGGAAATAGACCAAAATCTTGACAGTGGGTTTCTAAGAGGGGTAGAATTGAGGGCGATCTTTATCTGTTTTTGTATTTGCAAATTTCCTACAATAATCATAGAATGGTTTCATAACATCAGAAAAGGCAACTGAAAATAATTCAGGGAGATCAGAGAGCTCACAGTCAAGCAGAAGAACAGCCATTGTAATAGCCAAAGTGATACCATAGGAGCATATTCATGTAATGAGTCCCTGAAAACAAATGGAGAGCATTGAGTTGGCGTTTTTTGAACAACTGGCCCTGGAGATCCCTTGGGTGCCCACCACCCACAGTCCAGTCGGTTTTTGGCACTTAGAGCACCCTGTTGAAAAGCAGGGAGAGGATGTTCGGCCAGATCGTTCGGAAGGTAGTTGGGATTTGGGGACCTGGATCAAGGTGTGGTGACCAAGGCTGTGAAGATGGTGTGAATCTTGCCCCTGAGCTATGGTAAATGTGTAGAGGTAGGATGCGTATTCTCAGTGCAGGTGCTCCCTGGGCTGCCCGGCCTGGCGTTACTACCTGAGGATCTGGGATTGGGGAAGGGAGGAGGTCCTTAGGCACGCTTCAAACTCCTGATCCATTTGCTGAGAAGGTGAAGTTGGAACTATGGCCTCAGGTTTGGGGTCTGTAAAGTTGGGAGCCAGGTAAGCTCGACTCTGGAGTTCTCCAGCATGGATGCATTCTGTTCTAAGTCTGCCCAGTGCCAGTGTCAGGAGGGAAAAGATAGCATCATTTTGGGGGGACCATGAAGCCCAGCAAAGGAATGGGCATTGGGGGAGCTGTTGGGGGTCCCCCTTGCCTCAAGGTGGGACTTTGTTGGGGTAGAGGCATTGCTCTTCCTGTTGCTAATTTGGCACATGTGTTTGGTTCAGTTATACCACTTTTGGGGGGCTTCAGTTCTCTGTCTAATGGAGAAACTTTCACTTCATCTTCTGAGCAACCCTAATGAAAAAGTTATGAGCGTATCTTAAAAACAGGGGAGCCCTACACAAGGGAAAGATGGTATTTTGTGAAAAGATTTAAAATTATCATCTAATTTACTAAGAGTGTGTGTTATTAAGAAATACATATAAAATTAATCGTGCCACTGCACTCCAGCCTGGGCAATACAGTGAGACCCTATATCTAAAAAAAATTAAAATAGTCCAGGCTTGGTGACTCATGCCTGTAATCCTAGCATTTTGGGAGGCTGTGAGAGGATTGCTTAAGCCTCAGCATTTGAGACCAGCCTGGGAAACCTAGCAAGACCTCATCTTTACAAAAAAGTAAAAAATTAGGCTGGTGAGGTGGTGCATGACTGTAGTCCCAGTTACTTGGGAGACTGAGGCAGGAGGATCTCTTCAGTCTAGGATTTCAAAGCTATAGTGGGCTATGATTGCATTATTGCATTCCAGCCTGTGTGGCAGAGCAAGACCCTGTCTCAAAAAAATAAAATATAGGTCAAGATCAAGACCTCAAGACCTTGGCCAACATGGGGAAACCCTGTCTCTAGTAAAGATACAAAAATTAGCTGGGTGTGGTGGCACGAGCCTGTAATCCCAGCTATTCAAGAAGCTGAGGCAGGAGCATTGCTTGAACCTGGGAGGTGGAGGTTGCAGTGAGCCGAGATCATGCCACCACTCTAGCCTGGAGACAGAGCAAGACTCTGTCTCAAAAAAAAAAATAATAATAAAAGTAATATAAAATAAATATAAAATAAGTATATATTTAAATAATTAAAATAAAATAAGATATAAGAAAAACTATATAATGATAATGTTTATATGTTTAATCGTGACCATAATACTGAAAGTGTTATAATTATTAGAACTTGGTATTGTGTCAGCTACTGCCCAGGTAGCACCTGTAACCCTTCTAACATCCCCGCCTAAGGTAAGCCTCATTACTGTCATTTTCCAGTGGCTTCCTAGAGATTTGAACCCAGCTCCTTCTGTTTTCAGTCTGTGCTCTGCTGAATCGTAACACCTCCAAAAGCATGTCTGATTTTTTAAAATTAATATTTGATCTTTATAGCATGCCAGGAGAAAGCTGGGCCACTTTTTAAATACCCATTTTACAGCCCGGAATAGCCCTGCTGGTGCCTCTGCCCTGGACCTCTTGTTCTTTCTTGCTTGCACCATAAATGCTGGCTTCTGGGGTGGAGCATGTCCAGGAGCAGCTTGGTCTCTCCTGCATCCCCATCCCCTCCTGGAGGTGTGGGGGCCCTTGGGCAGCACCGCTGGCTCCTCTGCTTGCCTCGTGGGATCGTGGCCCTGCCGCCGAGCAACAGCCTGCAAGTTGCCTTCCATCACTCAGTCGGGACCCTGTGTGTGGTTTTTGCCTTTTGCTTCCTGCCCTTCCTGAATGACACGCTTGCATGTGTCCCTTTGGTTTAGCTGGAAACCAACAGTGTGTCTTCTCAAATGCAGACTGATGTGCTTCTTTTATAAATTCTTGGGCATTACTATTGATTTTTGGCTGAGGATTTTGAAATCCTATCTCTAGGACTCATGAGATTTCCCTCTGCAGTAATAATGCATTGTCATTCTTAATATCTCCAATCTCTGACACAATATTCATATCAAGCCGGAGAAGTGGCATCAGCACAGCCTTGGGGACAGTCGCTGGGTATGGTGGGGCTGGCTGGAGGGGCTATGCCAGCCCCTCACCCCCCTCCACCCTGTCTTCTGACCAGGAAAATGGTTTCTGGCCCACCCCCATTGGTAGGGGCCAAAGATTGCATCATAGAGGCATTGAGTATAAGACGAGTTGATTTCTACCCTCCTCATTGCACAGTTTTCACTGAGGCTCAGAGAGGGGCAGGAGCATGCCCCAGGTCACACAGTGAGTCAGTGGCAGGGGGAACTGATACCCTGGTCTCCTTGAATTGAGTTCAAGGGTTCTCAACTCCATGTTTCAGGGGCCAGGCATTAACATAAGTTGGTGAAACAGCTGGATATGCGACAGTGGGCGTTAGGCAGACCCCGAAGAGAGCCCATGCCCCTTCCATGGTTGACCAGGGAATTGCATCTTGGAGAGTCCAGATGTTCTCAGTTTTCAAGACAAGCCAAAAGCCCAGATTTTAATATAAAATTTCATGTATTTTAAATATTGAGAACTAATTACAAAAGCATGTGCACGTACACATACACACACACCTGGCCCTAAA
Organism: Callithrix jacchus; assembly: GCF_049354715.1. Taxonomy (NCBI): domain Eukaryota; kingdom Metazoa; phylum Chordata; class Mammalia; order Primates; family Cebidae; genus Callithrix; species Callithrix jacchus. Next base: position 7,339,574 of record NC_133521.1, on the reverse strand, counting down.
ACAGAACCACGGATTTGAGTTGAAGATGGTACAGGCCTTGCACGGTGTCCCAGCCAGTGCGGGAGGCCACTCCCTTGGTCCAGGTGTTCAAACACCTTGACTTCCATCTGTGTCAGATACCTTCCTGGCCGTTCCACTTGTCCCAGCTGCAGAGTTGAGGGGCCTGCCCTCTATGTCCCTCCCAGCTCCCAGCTCCGACTGTCCCACTGCTGTCCCTTATCCATAAATGATGTCCCCATGCCAGCCCCCACCCACTCTGGCTCAGCTGTGCTCCTAAGGGTCTCATCACCCTTCCTGGGAGGAAAGGAGGCCTTTCCTAAGCAATCCTCTCTGGATCCCAGCTTCCACATACCCTGCATGTTTTGCAGCGGGTGCAGGTCTGACCCCACCTCCTGCCTGGCCTGTCCTTTGCCCCCATGCTGCCAAGGAGACAAGGCTACTAGTTTGGCCTCTGGGACCTCCTAGGAATGTCACTGAATAGTTTCTTACTGAGGGATTGTTTTTCCAGTCCTTGGAATTGATTCTGTTTAGACCATAAAAATAAAAAGACCGTATCCTGGGTACTTAGAGTGTGTCTCTCGAAGAAGCTGATATGTGTGTATGTGGGGAGGGGGATGAAGTTTTGTTTTGAGATGCTAATAGGAACCAATGCTTTGCACCTTGCAAAAATGACCGATAGAGGCTTTTGAAACTTTTTGGCAGAAAAGCAGAGCATTGGATGTTGGAACCGGGGTTGCTGAAAATCTGTGAAAATTAAAATAACCAAGAAATGTTGTTTTCTTAGTTACAAAAACATTTTGTCAACACAATAGGAAGTTGTGAGTGGAAAGGAAGGTGATGGGAACACACATCCTTCCCAGTGTCCTAGCCTGAGGGCCTTCCGTGGGGGGCCTACCTGGAAGTGTGACAGGGATGGCTTTTCTGTTTGGGACATGATGACAAGGGAGAGTGGGGAGAGATGGTGCTGGTTCTGCCTGTGGCCCTGTGAGAATTAACCGTTTCCCCCGTCTCTCCATCAGTCCGGCAGCTTCCTGCAGACCCAGCCATCAAGGCCCCCTCTAGGTGCCTGTGGAGGGAGGCCCACCCTGATGGGGGTCACTTCCAGGCAGGTGGTGCCTCCCCTTCTCTGTGCATGACCACATGGGCTCTGCACAGCAGGCTGTGGGCAGTTGGCAAGCAGCCCTCAGAGCTAGACCTGTTGGGTTGGCCACATCCCCAGAATCATTGCTGGCATGACTTGGGAGCTCCTTTGGGGAGCTCTGACTTCCCCTGTCTGTCCCTTCCTGCCCTACTGCTGTCCCTTATCCACAAACGATGTCCCCATGCCATGGCCAGGGACCCAGTTGTCCCCACTGTGATCAGAAGTGGACACTGAGTATGTCCAGGAAAGGCTTAGGGATGGCGTTGATTACAGGTTTTGCAGAAAGAGAGCTGGAGGCCTGGGCTTTGGTTCTGGCTGGGCCACAGAGTTGTGTGGCCTTGGCTAAGCAGGCTTCTCTTTCTGAGTCTGCTTTTTCCTTCTGTAAAATGAGGGAATTGAGGTAGCCCGTGTTTTTCACATTGCAGGCTGCAACCCACTGGCAAATCATGAAATCAACATAGGCAGCCACAGACAACAAAATGAAAGAGGATACTGTAGGGCAGAGCAGAGCCCGGAATGGAAGAGAGGGGACGGGAAAAGAGAAAAAGGAAAGAGAATGCTAGAGGCCATCACACTGAGTACGTGGGTCCATGAAACTTTTCTGGTTTCCATGTGTATTAATGTGCCACTAGGTCATCATGTATATGCTTCTTGCTGTAGGTTGCAGTTTAAACAATTTGAGGCTGGGCTCAGTGGCTCATGCCTATAATCCCAGAACTTTGGGCCAAGGTAGGAGGATTGCTTAAGGCCAGGAGTTCGAGACTATCTTGGGCAACATAGCAAGACTCGTCTCTATTGAAAAAAATTACGGAGGCATGGTGGCATGTGCCTGTGATTCCAGCTACTTGGGAGGCTGAGGTGGGAGAGTTGCTTGAGTCTGGGAGGTTGTGGCTACATTGATCAGTGATTGTGCCATTGTACTCCTGCCTGGGAAACAGAGTGAGACCTGTCTCTTAAAAAAAAAAAGTGAAAAAGGGAAAAAACAAAACACATATTTGAAAAACACAGAGTAGATTACGTAAACATTTTCTAAGCCTAACGGTTTAGAAATGTAGTTCACTAGCTGGGTTGATCTTGAGCAAGTTACATAATCTCTCTGTGACTCAGTCTCCTTATCTATAAGATGGGAGTAACAGTAGTGCCCAGCACAAAAGGACGTTACAAGGACTGGATGTGTGAATTTATGTGATGTATTCAGCACACTGGCACGCACACTATCGTGTTCCACCTTAGCCACTGTTGCTGAAGCTGTAGACGCACCCTTCTACCTAGGGAAGGAGGGTGGTCCCAGACTTGTCACCTTCTGGGCCAGCCAACCTCCGGAGGGGAGGAGAGGAAATGGGTCTGCCTCAGTTCTCTGGGCCCAGGGACAGTCCCAGGAAGCTGAAGCTGATGTGGGGAGGTTCACAGGGGAGTCTGTGCCCCTGAACAGAATCATGCACTTTCCTGGTGAGAGCTCTTCTCTGCCCTCTGGAACCTTTGTCTGCTCTGGGGGCTGCAGGCAGGGTGGGGCATGGCCTGAGTTACAGCCCAGGCCCCCAGCCTGCAGCTCCTGCCTGTTTCCACCCTCAGTCTTGTGTGGCCCCGAGACCATCTCTTCTGCCCACCATTCACTGGGCAGAGCCGAGAGCCCCACGGCTCTAGGGATCCAAAGCCCAGTGGAAGTCCCTGCATGCAGATCTGTGATCTGCCACCATCTAAACATTTCCATTTCGTTCAATAGTTTGAGTCCTTGAACCCTGTGGCTCCATTTTGAACCATCTGAAGTGGGCACACATCTATAACAATAACTACTTTTTTTCACCACTCTTCCCACTTAAGAAAAAAACAATGCAAGATAGGCCTGTGAAGAAGTGATAGAATGAAAAGGAAAAAGAAAGAAATGAAGATATTGTAGAGGAAGCTGCTTGGTCAGACCAGGGCTGCAGTAACTAGGAACTCGAAGGTGCAAGATGAGTCTCTAGAGAGGCGGGGAAAGGAGGGATGACCCTGGGGCCACCTTTCTGGCCAGGGGCAGGAGTGTGGGGCCCAGTGTGGATGCCAGAGGAGTGGAGAACGGACCCTGTGCTCTTGGGAAACTTTTCCTGGTTCAGGCATGGCTTGCCTGGCTGCAAGGAGCAAGGTCATTGGTTCCATGTCAGGGAAGGCTTTGTGCTTCCCCGAAGGTGGCTGTCTCCTTCTCTCTGCTCCGCTTCCCCGTCTCTCTCGGCTTCTCTTTCTCCCGAGGTGCAGATGGCCACATTTGCAGGTTAACTGGAACAGCTGGAGATGCATTATTAGTTTCCTGCTGCTCCTTCATATTTGCTTGCATTTTTTTTAACGGCAACATAATTTACAACTAGTACACTGGTGTCAGAGCTGGCATGTTCTAAATCCGCATCAGATTTATGTAATGCCATTGCTTATCAGTGAATGAAGTCATAATTATTGCTTTGTACCATTAAATAGCACAAATATATAAACTGTTATACAAATTGCAGCAAACGTTTCCTCTGGGGAGCTCTAGACCAAATTTTAATGTCGTGCATTTGTCTGGGATGGCAGTTTCTATGGTATATAATAATGTTGATAAATTTAACTGTAGCAAGTGACATTTTAAAGCATTAATTTTGGCGCTAAAAAAAAATTCTGAAGAATGCTCAGACCGAACTGGGAGGTGCTTCTGGGTGAGGTCGGGTGAGGTGGGGGTTTTTGCTTAAGAGGACAGCGGGTGACGTATGGCACTCCCAGCCCTCCTCCATATGAGATCACCCCTCCTCTCTCAACTCCCCAAGGAAAGTGGTAGATACATTTTCCATGGCAATGATGATAATTAATTTCAAAAAATTCAAATCGATTCATTTCTGCCTTAAATTTGAGGTGTGCAAGGGAAAGTGGAAGGAGGCCGTGGAAAATGCACAATTGGTGGGGATGGTCCTCATTGTAACCTCCTTCCCAATTATGTAAATTCTGTGCGGGGTGAAAAAAATCCCCATCCTAATTAGAGATGCAACACCTGGCCTCAGACGTTTCAGATGCCAGGCGTGCGGTTGCATAGCCTCATAAAGCCATTATCATCAAGAGTGACTTTTGCGGGAAGCCCCAGGACAACGCCCGGCATTTACCTGCTGTGCTCTTTGGAGAGCCGGGTGGCCATGGGGGAGTGCTGGAAGGAGCTCGCCACCCTCCGCCTTCTGGAGAGGGTGTGGGGGCTGGAGGTTCTCCGTCAGAGCTCACTTGCCACTGTGGAGCTGACCCAGGGAGATGGAGAGTATGATGCCAGCTGCTCACCCCTGCGATTCCTGGGCCTTGGTGAATGGGAACATCCTCTGAGAGCCTTTGTTATCATCTTAAGTTTCCCGATTTCATCTCCTTTCTCATGTCCCTGACTCCTCCCTTGAGATTCTTAGAGAGCTCTGCTGAACCACATGGCTCTACAACACTAATGTGGTAGTCCTTAGTGTCGTCTTTTGGTATGTGGGAGTATTACATGTCCTGGCCCCTTTGTGTTGGGTGAAGCCTTGTAGCTAATTCTGGCCAGAGAGCCGTGAGTGGAACATTTAACCACCAGGGTGGGACCTTGCAGCGTTCTCTCTTTCCCTGGGGCACTCTCAGTATCTGAGTGTTTTTCGTTAGTAGAATCCCCTGCAATGGACATGAAGGGCAAGTGAACATAAACCTGTGCAGCCCTTGAGATTTGTGGGGTTGTTTGTTACTACAGCATAGCTTTCCCTATCCTGACTAATACATGGGTGTTTGTTGATTTCTCTAAAGTTCATGACTTTTTGCAGGGTGCTGGGACTGTGGGAAAGCTGACTGATTTTTTTTTTTTTTTTTTTTTTTTCTGGAAGGAATATCAAGTAGATAAAACTTTTGCCCACTCTGGACCGTGAGAACAGTAAGGCTCAGAGGGGTTAGGTGACTTTTCTAAGATCACACAGCTTCCAGACACCAGGCATCTATGTCCTCCAGTTAACAAATGTTATGCTCTTTATTCTCTCTTGCTTTGCGTTTGAAGAATGACTTTTCTTTGACTGGGGTTACAAACTCAATGACCTTTGAGTCAAGCAGATCAGGGTGGGGCTGAGGAGTATAGGACGATAGGGACTGGGAAGGAGTGCGGGGAATATTGGAAAAGCATTCAGGTTCAGCCTTGGCGTTTAATTCTGTGCCCCCTGATGACATCTCGAGCTTCCACGGATAGCTTCAGCTGCTGTGCGCGCTCACTATGAGTGCCTCCTTCTGATGTTTTGCCCTCAAGTTTAAATCTTGAACTTTGTAATGGAAGTCTCACATGCTCATCCCTTTATAGCTCCCAACTATCTGGTACAGTCCTCTACAGTTAGGATGGGGACTGGCCATTAACATCCTAGTCCTCTATCCCCGAGTGACCTCTGAGTTATCGAATCCTACCTCCTCCTTTCACAAATGAGGTCTCTGAGCTCAGAAAAGGGACCAGCTTACCCAAGGACACCCCACTGAGTAGTTTCTTAATGAAAGCGTTAGTACTGTTTGGAAGTGAAGGAAGTCACAGTTTAAGTGGATGGAGGGGGTGTTGGAATGGAATCGAGAACAGCCGGTAGGGAAGGAAAACGTGTTCTCCTTTAAAAATGTTAACTTTTGTTTGTTTGTGTAGTCAGAAGACATTTATTGGGCAAGATGCTGGGCAATGTGCTTGATCATTAAAAAAATCTTAGTGAAAAGACATCTTGCATTTGTGGGTGTCAAAATCTGAAACTTCTTGCAGACAGGGTTTAGTTCTTATTCTGCTTATGTTCCTAACAGCTGGCTCTATGCTTTGCACATAACAGAAATTAAGTGTTGAATTTAATTTCCTCTATCCTTATGCTACCAATGGCAATTATTAATAAAGGTAAGGAAGTTAGCACAGCCCTGGGGTTAAGAGCGAAGCTTTGTGGTTGAAGGGCCTGGGCGCCATCACTTACTGTGAAGTGAGGACAAGATCGTGACCTCCTTGTAGACATTTTGTGAGCCCATCCCAGATGTAAAGTGTTTAGCTGAATGCCTGGCAGGTAGTTAGCACTTGAATGTCTCCAAGATAGTCCAGGAGAGCTAATCATTATTAACTCAGTGAGCCCAGTCATGGCCAGTGTCTATTCAGCTTTGCTTGGGAGGCGGAACTGTAGCTCAGCCCAGGCAAATCCATTCTGTCTACTCCCCATGTGCCATGGACCCCAAACTGCAAAATCACCATTTAAAGCAGTGTGGGAGAGTTGTTTCAGCGGGAGCTACTGTTGCAGCCTGGGGTTGCTTTTCTGTCAGAGGCTCAGTGCTGATGGCTGGAGTGGGTGCCCACCCTGGCTGGCAGGGCTGAGCATGACACCTGTGTAGCTCACAGGCTCTGAGCAGGGTTGATGGGGTGGCATGGTCATGTGGGAGCCAGAGACCAGACTTGCACATGCTGACACGTGCTGGGGCTGCCCTTGTCAAGCTTGCCTGGCCCTTCCTCTTTGTGACAGTCTCCACTGTCCTTTCCAACAGCAGTGGGCAGGGGAAGGAGCACTGAGCAAGGAGTCAGCCCCCTGGGATTCACTTCCTCTGTCACTTACTGTCTTTTGCAGCTTGGCACCTAGAAGCTTAATGTTCCAACCTGCAGAATGGGCCTGGAGATAAAGTATTCTGTAGAGGCCAAGGGGAAGGGCTGTTGCTGGTGGAGGTTAAGAGTTGTGTTTTGGTCCTGGGTCAAGCACATCAGACGATTACTTTACCTCATCCAGCGTCACCACCTCTATGTGTGGAGTGGGAGTAGTCACAGCACCAGCCCCGTAGTGCCGTTGTGATGAGCAAGTGACTAAGTGTAAAGCTGGCTTTACAGTTAGTCACACTGTAAAGGTCAGGTCCTCTGGTCACACTGTGAGGTCAGGGATCCTGTCGTCCTGTTCTGCTGCATATCACCAGCACCCAGTGCTGCACCCTGCACTTGGGCGCTCAGTATCTGCAGAGTGGAAGAAGGATGCGACCCTCTGGAGTTATGACTTTGATGTCTGACTCCTGCAGACGGAGCGCAGCAAGGGCAGAGGCCCTGGCTCCCAGGTCACTGCTGCACGCTGGCACCTGGCTCAGTGAGCAAACCCTTACAAGCCTTCAGCCCCTGCAATGCCCTCCCTGCCTCCACAGCTCAGCCTGTTCATCCAAGGCCACCTTGTCCAGGAAGTTATTCATTCACTCATCCATTCAGTAGGTATCTATGTACCAGACACATGCTAAGGCAATCCTCCCCTCTCATGGAGGAAGTTTCTTCCCTCTTGGTGTCACTTTGACCCCCATCTCAAATATTATATTCACCCCTCTTAAGGCCCTGCCTGCTGTAATGCTTGTGTGTATACCTGGCTGATCTTCCTCCCTAATTAGACGTGAGGGTCTTTTTTAAAAACTTTGTTGAAGTATAGTGTATGTTCTGAAAAATGCACCCCTCTTAAGTGCACAGCTAGATGAGTCTGCAGAAACAGAACGCATCCAGATCGAGAAGCAGAACCTGACTGCCTCTGGCGGCTTCCTGTACTCCTTCCTGACATTGCCTCCCTCAAAGGCAAGCACTGGCCTCACCTCTGGACCATGCAGTCATTTTGTTGCTAAAGGTGATTTAAAGGCAGACGAGTCTAATTCATCCACTCTCCTCCAGACTGCCTAGCACAATACCTGCCCGGCATTTGTTGAATAAACAGATAGGAGGATGGATGGACGGACGGGTAGATGGAGAGATGGATGCATGCATGGATGGACTCAATGCCACAGGGATTAGACTAATGTCGGTATTAATATAACAGCTGACAGTTGCTGCATTCTATCAGCCCGTTCTATTCAGTGCTTTATAAGGCTCCTCTGCTGGTCCTCACATTACCCTATCGGGTAGATCTCCCTCTGTTTTTACAGATCAGCAGACTGAGATTCAGAGAGGTCAGCGACTTTTCCAAGGTCAGCCAGCCCGCGAGTGGCAGACGCTGTGACCGGGGTCATATGACTCCGGCTTGCGTCTGGAGCCTGCGCTCTGTGCCTGACTTCCTGCTGGTTTACAGCCCTGGGCAGTCCTTCCTCAGCTGGGCCAGCTGGACATAGGCTCAGCGGGCGACAGGGCTGAGCTGTCCTTGGAGGGCGAGCTGACAGTTCCACATTGCCCCCACCTACCCGCCAGGCGCCCCATTCCTCTCGGGCTGCACGGAGCCTTCTGTGTGCCTCTCCAAAGGACAGGGCATATTTCTTTCCAACCCTCTTAAGACCCAGCCCGCACTGGAGGGCTTCATCATTATGCAAATTAGCTGGATTGGATCCGCTCCCACAGAGGACTCCGGGGGCAGCAGAAGGACGGAGCTGCCTCTGGAGCGCTGAATTGAGCCTCAGATTAGGCCAGTCGATGGGTGGGGGCAGGGGTGGGGGGTGGGCATGGAGATGGGGCTGGCACCAATGATTTGCCACCCCTGGGGAGGCCACCGGGAGTGGGGGCCTGGGGACTGACGCTGGAGAAGACCTGGTGCTCCGGCTTACCCAGACCAGGCTCCCAGCATTGTTGCCAAAGATGGGACTGAAGAAAGACGTTCTTTTTGGATTTTCTCTTTGTGTGTTGAGCTCTTTTATGATTCATCAGTAAGTAAATATCAGCTGAGGGGGTGATTTGTTTCTAACAAGCTTATAAAATACTGGCGTCATTTGTGGGCTTATTGGAGTGCTGATTATAAACACTCCCCATGCCCACTCCTCGATGTCAGATTAGCATTCAAAATACAAATATTGGATCTTTGGATCACTTTCTGCTGTCTCCTTGGAAGCTGGTAGGCTGAGAAGGGGTGACAGACCCCAGCCTCAGGTGAGGAACATTTCTACTACACTGGGAGACTTGAGGGGTTGCGGGGAGGACCTCTGGCTGCGCCCTTGGAAGGGTGGGGGCCACGGGGTGCTCTGAGCTCAGCTGCTCCTCTCACCCTTCTCATTGCCAAGTTTCCGCTGACCCGGCTCCTCCCCGCCCCCAGAACCTGTCATCTTCAATCTCATGGAGGATGTAGATCTGGGCAGGCAGCATCTGGCTGGGTGAGCCTATGGAGCTGCCTCCTCCCCAGAGTGGGCCGAGGCCCAGCCTGCGCCCAGCCAGATGCAGTGGTTGCTGAGAGTGTCTGGGCTGGCTTTGGGGGTGGTCATGTGGCACCCTCTTCATGGGGGTGTCCCAGACCTCCCTGGCATCTGTCCCTGACTCCTAACCTTGCCTCCCAGCTCCCCATACTTCCTGGCCTCTGGCCTTCTGGCCCTGCATCTCAGCAGGTACATCCCCCTCACCTCCAGGGCACCGGCCTGTAGGAAGTCTTTCCAGCTCACATGGGGCAGAATGTTGTGTGAGGTACAAGAGTGGATGGTGAATCACATCTTTTCAAGGCCATCCATAGGGACCAGCCCATAAGGTGCATTCACTCCAAGCTCTACAAATGCATAGGATCACTCAACCCTATGCATCAAGTACAGTTATATCCCCATTTTACTGATGAGGCTACCAGGGTACTCTGTGGTAGAGCCCAGGCTTGAAAATTGGCCTATTCATCCCACTTGACAGGTGATGGAACTATGTCAAGGCCAGAGGGAGCAATTTGCCCCTGTGAAGGCAGAGACCCAGCAGGGACCAGAAGGGAAATCTGCCCAGGCCTCAGCCCAGCAAGAGCTATTGAATGAAGAGTCAGTGCCACTGGGAATCTCTGCTCTGAAGAGCTGCAAGGCAGGGGCTCAGTGGGGCCGTGGAGCTCTCTGGTCCAAGCACTTCCAGTTATAGATGGAGAGACTCAGGCCTAGTCATTACTAACATTGTCTCCACCACTAGTCAGTGGATTAAAATTTTTAAAAAGCTTATATTATATTGTATTACTGTATTAGTTCGTTCTCATGCTGCTGTAGAGAACTGCCTGAGACTGGATACTTTATAAGGAAAGAGCTGTAATTGACTTGCAGTTCCACAGGCTGGGGAGACTTCAGGGAACTTACAGTCATGATAGAAGGGGAAGCAAACATGTATTCCTTCACATGGCAGCAGGAAGGAGAAGAATGAGAGCCAAGCATGGGGGGCAGCTCCTTATAAAACCATCAGATGTCATGAGAACTCACTGCCACGAGAACAGCTTGGGGGATAAGGAGGAACCACCCTATGATTCAATTATCTCTGCCTGGTCCCTCCCTTGACAGGTGGGTATTATTAAAATTCAAGGTGAGATTTAGGATTTAGGTGGGGACACAGAACCAAACCATATCCATTACAAAGGCTATACAGCTATACATGTTCATTGCAGGAAAACTAGAAAATCTAGCCAACAAAACTAAGAAAAACATATCCTGCCATCCAGCGATGACCCTCTCCTAACACCTGGATGTGTGTCCTTCCAGCAGGTTTCTCAGCGAACACACACAAGCACACACAAATATCGTCATTCTCTGCTTTCCCCACCTTCTTTTCTTTCTTAACCAAAATGGCATTGTGTTTAGTAGCTGGTTTTGCATATTGTGTGTGAAGCGGGAGATTTGGTCTGAGTGATTGTTAGTCCATCGTTTTAGAGATGATGTTTGTCTGTGGTCCACAGGAACCTCTGGTTTGTCTCTAGAGAGCCCCCTGCCATTGAGCAAGCATTAATTGAGTGCCACTGTGTGCCAGGTTGTTAGGTGCTAGGAAATGCCCAGGCAGCATGAGAGAGATGTTGACCCATCCTTCCTCCCTGCCTGTGCTAGGGGAGGGAAGCACAGGTTCTGGGTGCAGAGAGCAGGGATCCCTGTTGGGGCAGACATGAGGGGCAGGTGGGCAGGGAGTACCCCTGTGGAGTTGAGTGCTTCAGCCAGCTTCTGAGGACATCTTACTCTTGACAGGAGGAGCTCAGCCATGGAAAATTGGGGGGTTGTTCTCTGTTTTCATGCTGGAGCTTGGTTCCATCAGCAAAGAGACAACCTCTCCATGGTGTCTGGGATTCCTGCTTTTCGCAGCTCTGGACAAGGAGAAGGGAGCCATTACATGGAGGCCGGGATAGGGCCCATGCAGGTCCCCACCTGAGGGCATGAAGGCATGGACTGGAGACACAGTCTGTTTTGGAAGTGGGGTTCAACACGCTTCACTAAACCCTGGCTTCTGGAATTTATTTTATTTATTTAGAGACAGAGTCTCACTCTGTTGCCAGGCTGGAGTATAGTGGCACGATCTGAGCTCACTGTAACCTCTGCCTCCTGGGTTCAAGCAATTTTCCTGCCTCAGCGTCCCGAGTAGCTGGGACTACAGGCACACACCACCACGCCCAGTTAATTTTTTTTGTATATTTAGTGGAGACGGGGTTTCACCATGTTGGCCAGGGTGGTCTCGATCTCCTGACCTCATGATCTGCCTGCCTCAGCCTTTCAGCCTCCCAAAGTCTTGGGATTACAGGCATGAGCCACTGCGGCAGCTGGCTTCTGAAATTCTAAATTGTCATTAAGATCTAGCCCTCGTGCATTCATGGTGTGATTAAAGCATGAGGTGAAGGCAGAGTGATCAGCTTTAGATTTGCTTTTTCTCCCAAAATCTGAATTTAACACTGTGGGCCAGACGAGTTGGCTCATGCCTGGAATCTAAGCACATGGGCAGGCCAAGGTGAAAGGATTGCTTGAGGCCAGGAGTTTGAGACCAGCCCAGGTAACATAGTAAGACCCCATCTCTACCAAAAAAAAAAAAGGTATCGTCCCTCTAGACCAAGCCCTTCCGTGGCCTGTGCCTGTGGTCCCAGCTGCTCAGGGGGCTGAGGTGTGAAAATCTCCTGAGCCTGAGAGATGGAGGCTGCAGTGACCCATGATTGCTCCACTGCACTCTAGTTTGTCTTAAACACAGAACGAAACAAAACAGCGTTGTGGATGGGATTCAGGGCTACAGTCTTTGCTGTGACTGGAGGTTCTGGTTGGAAATTTTTCAGAATGCAGGACCTTGAGATGGGTTCTAGAGCAGTGAGCTATGAGCTAGATTCCCCAGCTGAGGCCAGCATTCTAGAGGCTATACATGTGTGTGTCCATCTCTTGGTCATGTCCAATGAGAAGGGAGGTATCTTCACTGCCCTTCAGTGGCACCAGGACACTGGTCCCTCACAGTGGCCCTCTGCCCTTCTGCCTGCCCTCTCAGAGCAGCTCCTGCGTCCTGGGCCGTGGGTCAGTGAGGCTGTCCTGTGGCATGACAGACAGCTCTGGCCCAGGCGGGACCAAGCTGCTGGCCTCCAACTCTTGCCAGTTCAGACATCTGTGGCATTTCCCCTCGAGCTCTGCTTCCCCACTCTGGGGCCCTAAAGGGCTTAGTTTTGGGTTTTTTAGGATTTCTAGGTGACTGTGTTGTCACACAAAGTATGTCCCTTGGCCTGGCCTCCCAGACTCCTCACTCCTAAGCAAACTGGGTGTGACAGTGTCTCACTGGTCTCTGTTACACTCACACCCCCCACACCCACCACCTTGCACAGTGCTTGCCTCGGGGTCAATAATAACCGTGACAGTGATATTAATAACTCATGCTCTTAAGCCTGTTCATCTCCCAGCAGTTATGCTGTAGGCACTATGATTATTCTCTTTTTATGTGGTGGGGAACATTGGCCTGGGGAGGTGGGCATTCGTGATCCCACTGCTAGTGGGTGGCAGTGGGGGATTTGAACCCGTGCTATCTGACTCGGAGGCTGCACTTTTGTTCATGTGCTGGGCCACCAGAAAGCAATAGCTGAATGCAGCTGACGAGCAATTAAGGGCTGTGTCCAGCCCTGAGAATGGCATGGTGGCTGAGGTGGTATGGGGTTCCAGGGAAGATTCAGCCCCACCGCATCACTACCCACAGAGCAAGCCTTGCTCCTGGGCATGAAGAGCGGCATCTGTGGACCCAGAGCCACGTGTGTGGGCTCCTGGACTTGGGATAGCGTTGAGACCTGGACCTGAAGGCTCCAGGCTGATGTCCAGAGCTGTAGAGGGTGGAGGTGAGGCAGGAATCTATCCGTCAGGGGCCAGTGTGAGGGACCAGTGTCCTGCTGCCACTGAAGGGTGTGGTCTATAGGGATGACACCTGCCTTCCCACTGGACGTGATCAAGAGATGGACACACACGTGCAAGGCAAACTGTTAGCATTTACTGAGCACCTCGTGTCTGTCTGGCTCTGTAAGAAATACCGAAACAGTAAAAGAATTGCTCTTTCATTCTCAGATAATGTGTTAGCCAGGATTGTTTTGGTTGGAAGTGACAGAAAGTCAAGTGAGCTTAAGCAAAGAGAAGAAATGTTTTGAAAGATACCTTTTTATTTCACATAGCTATGAATAGCTTGGGTGCAACTAAGACTCCTTTTTGGAAAATTGTGGCTTGGAGGAGAGAGGCAAGGCATGGAAAGCTGCTTGAATAAGAGTACAGAATCCATAACCTAACCCTAGCCGTGACCCTCAAAACATGAGTGAGGCCCTGTGAGTGCAGCCTTTGGGGCAGGAGGAAGCTGGGTGCAGCCAAAAATAGGGGTGTTAGGTAGGCAAGGCCAGGGCTGTCTGGCAGAAGAGTGCAACTTTGTACTGAGAAAAAGGGAGCCACTGCAGGTTCTTGAGCAAGAGAGGGAAATGATGGCTGTGTTGCATGGGGAGGATTTTCCAGGCGGTGTATCTGAATGTGGGAGGAGAGACTGGAGCAGTCATGGCGAGGTGGTGCCGGGGGTGTAGAGCAAAGGGTGAGTTGCCAGGTGTCTGTCACATGTGCTTTTTGATGAAGGTGTCTATGAAGATGTTTTCCAAGTAGGAAAAAGGCAAGATGCCAGCCAGAACCGTACGGCGGGGTGTTTTCCTGCCATGGTGCGTGGGCCTGGCAGTGCTCACATCTCATCACAGCTAATGGCAGCTGTTCTGCTCGCTGCGCTGGGCTGGAGAGTTGGAGGCTGCACGGAGGAGGCCTCCACCCCTGCTCCCCTGCCACTCAGCAGTGAGCTCGTTCTTCACCTGCCCAGCCCCCCTCTGCCTGTCCTTGCCTCTCCGGGTGGGGGCTGTCAGGAGCTGTTGGTAAGCTCTGCCTCTGTGGGTTGGGAGTGGCTGCTGGATGGGATCAGCCCAGACCTTAGGCTGCAGGCACTTGCTTGGTGGGTGGAAGCACAGCCAGAAGCAGACAAGAAGGCTGGCTGGGCTCTGGGAGCTGGCTATGGGGTCTGAGCTGGCTATGGGGTCTAAGCTGCCCAGAGGTGGCAGACCCCCCATCTGGTCCCTGTGTGCTGGACCCAAACCATCCAAAAAAACGGTCTGGGAGGGCTCAGCTCTGGGAGCTGAACTCATCAACAGTCTAATGTGAGCTTAGGGCATCCCACAGGCCTCGTTTGGTCTCAATCCTGGGTCTATTGGAGGAAGAGAGAAAGGCCGAGCACTGGGCTGGGCCTCAAGCAGGTGGTATTTTGTTGGGGGAGCGGCTGAAGGAAGGGGAGAGGAGAGTAAACTACAGAGGAACACGTGACCTCAGAAAAGACCTTTAGAGGCCCCGTGCACTGTGACCGTAAGCCTTGCTGTCTTGTGTCACTTTTCAGCTGAACTGAAGAAAGAGCCGCTTCCCCAGAGTAGACCCAATACTGGTATTAGTCTCGGAATCACGTGACTACTTGAAGGGAGTATCATTGATTTGAATGTATTCATTTATTCCATGTTGCGTTTGAATTTCCAATTTAGCTTCAATTTTCATTTTACTTGGGTCACAGCAAAAACCCGGCTCTCTGAGACATAGCCTGCAGAAGCAGAGCTGAGAAGCTGCATAGACCAGTTAGTTCAGCATCAGAAATCCGAGCATTTATTTCCTTGATGAGCCATGGGACTCAGCCGGCTTCAAAGACAACTCAGGGTGGTGTGGCCCGTGGGCTTCCTGACTGGGTAGGAGCCCAGGTGCTATCGATCGACCGTACAACCTATTGGTTCAAAGTTTTGACATTTGGGTTACATCCTTCAGAGAAACTTCATGGCTCTGCAGTGTTCCCATGTTCATCATTTTCTTACCCACCTTGGGCAAAGTGCCCACATAATTATCGGAGTGTAGGTTCACATTGAGCGTTGGAGAAATTCACATCTAAGTGGTTTCCCAGGCAGGGCAATTGTTAGCAAGTGCTAACAGCAAAATGGCTGAGGCATTCTTCACAGTGTTTGAAACTCACATGCCAGAGCCCAATAAATATTTTTTAATCACTTGCTATGTGCCCAACACTGTTGTAGCTTCTGGGATTACAGTACTGAATAAGACAGGGAGAGCCCCTGCCCTCACCTTGCCTGTATTCAAAAACAGTGCTTTCCAAATGAACTTTCTACGACAATGGAAATATTCTCTACTACCCAGAGTGGCAGCCACTAGCCACATTAGCTGCTGCAACTGAGGAGCTGCATGTTTAAATATAATCAACTTGAATTTAAATAGCCACAGGCTGGGCACAGTGGCTCATACCTGTAATCTCAGCATTTTGGGTTTTGGGGCCAGGAGTATGAAACCAGTCTGGGCAAGATAGCAGGATCCTATCTCTGCTAAACAAAAACTAGCCGGGTGTGGCACTGCACTCTTGTGGTCTCAGCTCCTCAGGGGGCTAAGGAGGAAGATCTCTTGAGCTCAGGAATCAGGCTGCGGTGAGCTGTGATCGCACCGTGGCAGTCCAGGCTGGGCAACAGAGTGAGACCTGGTCTCCAAAAAAAAAACCCCAGAAACTAAAGGGCCACAGGTGGCTAGGAACTACTAGATTGACAGTGTGGATCTAGCAGACACATACTTTTAAAAGTTTTTCAATAGAAGCCAGTCATTATTTTCTAGTCTCATTGTTTATTTTTTCAGCTGGAGGGTGGAGACAGCTCGGTGTCCAGTTAACTGGGTCAAGGTGACTTCAAGAAAGCGGTGAACTCCAGTTTCCAAGCTGAACTCTGGGTTGTTTTGCTTTGAGTATTAGTAACTGCAGGGGAAGTTCTGTTTGTATTTGCCTGGATGGGGAACTTTTGAAAAATGTTGCTTTCTTGCATTCTGTGTGTGTGTGTGTGTGTGTGTGTGTGTGTTGTGTTTGTGTGTGCACGTGGGTAACTGTCAGGCTTTTTGACACATTGCTGTTGCTCATTTTAAAAAATGATCATCTTGGTGGGGTCGGCATTAGAGAAAACTCTTGTAGTAGAAGCAGGGGTAATTCATGTGTCCCTGGCAGGGTCAGTGACAATAAGGATTCTGCAACCTACCTGTCATGTTAATTGTGTATTATTAGAGGCCATTAATCTGAGGATTATTAACATGATGGATTTTTAGGCAATCGCCTTGTGGAAAACTTTAATCTGAAGATCAGTGATCTACATCAGTAGGTGTTTGATGTGTTAAGAAAGAATAAGCTACTTGTTTTTACCTAGTGGATCCCCAGGGGATATTGGGGAATCTTCATTTTCTGAGGCGATGGGTCTTCAGTTCTTTGCAGGTAAAAGAGGATCTGTGCGGAGGGCTGTGGAATGCCTTCTGGACGTGCAGGCAGAGAAGTTCCGAGTTGCGTAGAACTCCAAGAGTTCTCTCTCCTGGGTTCTCAGTGAAGGCCCTCTTGTTCTCTTGTGTGTGGTTTATTTGACCATGAAGACATTTATTCTCTTTCTGTTAAGTAGCCGAGATAGTTACCTCCTGTCTCCTGGTGTTATGTCTGGGACCTGGTCTTTTCTTTCACTAAAGACCACCAGTCACGATTGCTGATCCCTCAGAGAGCGGGAAGTGGGTGTGTCCGCAGCATCATAGGAAGTTAGCAAGCAGGGCCCTCTGAATGGTGACAGTCTGTTTAACCATCTGGGGTCTCTTGTACCTCAGGGTTGGCTCCTCAGCCCTGTGGGATCAGCTCTCAGAGATGAAAGGAGGCTCCACTGGTAATCCCATCCAGACTGGGCCCTTCTGTCTGCTTTTTTTGGGCACTGAGGTCTTTCAGATTTGGGAGATTTCTGCACAGGCCGAGCTATGGGGAAGGACTGGCCAAGGGCTGAGGGGTGAGGGGGTGTATGTAGCCGATGACACCCTTGTCTCAGGCCCTGCTCTGACTTTCATGAAAATGGGAGTTTCAAGAGAGAGAAGCAAGAAGAACCATAAAGAAATAGGAAACTTGGGTCCAGGAGCATCAGAGGGGAGGCAAAGTCAACTCATGTGGCCCAAAGTAGGAAGCTGCAGTGAGCCCCAAGTGAATAAAAGGGCTTGAAATCTGGACATGAGTTTTACCATTGCAAATATGGGCAGAGGAGGACGGAGATGAAGAAAGCTGACACAGGCATTTTGAAGATGGAAATAGCATAGCACGTGCAATGAGAGGACGTGCAATGAGAGGACACGCAATGTCCCAGGTGCTGAGGGTCTTTAAACAGTTACTCGGGGTGGGGCCATGTGCATCGTTGGCCATATGCCCTGAAAGAGGAGCAGGGTTCCATTGCCTTGATGGCCCCCACAGCGGAATTGTATGTGCCATGAGACCTGGCCTGGGCACATACAGGCCTGGTGGAGTTTCAGGTAGAATCATGTCAGAAGTAACAATAGCAGGCTGGGCAGGGTGGCTCATGCCTGTAATCCCAGCACTTTGGGAAGCCGAGGTGGGCAGATCACAGGTCAGGAGTTCAAGACCAGCCTGACCAACATGGTGAAACCCTGTCTCTACTAAAAATACAAAATTAGCCATGGGTGGTGGCGCTTGCCTGTAGTCCCAGCTATTCAGGAGGCTGAGGCAGGAGAATCGCTTGAACCCAGGAGACGGAGGTTGCAGTGAGCTGAGATCATGCCATGGCACACCAGCCTGGGCGACAAGAGTGAAACTCCGCCCCCCCCCCAAAAAAGAAGTAACAATAGCAGTGACAGTAGTACTTGTGGTGGTAGTATTATGATCTGTATTCTTTAATTTTTTTTTTAATTTAAAAAATTTTTTGTGGTTTTGTTAAGAGACAGAGTCTCCCTCTGTCACCCAGGCTGGGGTGCAATTGTTTAATCATAGCTCAATGTAACCTCAAAGTCCTGGGCTGAAGATGTCTTCCTGCCTCAATCTACCACCTACCACCATGCCTGGCCAATTTTTTTACTTTTCTGTAGAGATGGGGTCTCACTGTGTTGTCCAGACTGGTCTCGAACTCCTAGGCTCAGGTGATCTTCCTGCTTCAGCCTCCCAAAGTCCTGGAATTACAGGCATGAGCCACTGTGCTGGGGATCATGATTTGTATTCTTTACTTGGCTTTCGTTTACTCTCATAACAGCCCTATGAGGCGGACGACTTTCTCCCCATTTCGCAGTCAGAGACTGAGACACAGAGGGAAGCGCTTGGCCCAGTGTCATTCTGGGTGTCTGCAGCACAGCTGGGATCATCCTCCATGTGGCCTGCTTTTCAGCCATGTTTTTCCCTACTCCCCAAAGATCTAGTCTTGATGACACAAGGGCGAGTGTGGGGCCGTCCGCTGAGCTGTCCTATTTGCTGTGATGGGATATCTCTCAGGGAGTTTACCCGGAATCATTCTCAAGCTTAACTGACCCTTAGCTAAGATCCATCTGACGTGGCTCTTGGGAGCAGTCGGTCAATGGAACCATCTGAGTCTTCTGATTTGAGTTTCGAAGGAGAGAGTGAGCAAAGTACTTGTAACTTAGGAGAGCATTGTCCCGGAGACAGGCTTTGGCCAGATGGCCTATCTTGCCATGGAAACCCTGGGGTGAATGCTGGGGTGGTTGAGCCAGCCAGCCCTTCCCAGAGTGTGGGACCAGGAGGGAAGGCCTCTGTCCTCCTCCTTTCTCAGCCTTCCTTTCCTGAACCCCATTGCAACCCCCAGGTGTGGAAAGTGATGCACTTACATCTGGCCTCCCTGTCCAGCCTCTGGCAGAGGGAAGACTTGTCAGATACTAGAATCAAGGAAGGCAACCTAGTGATCAAGCCAGGCTGAAACCACATGCCTGCATAGCAGGCGAGAGGGCAGATTGCAGAGGCTGCCCCTTGGTGGGCCTGGGCCTGATGCTGGAAGGCAGGAGAGTCCAGTCTGCTGTGGTCAGCAGCAATGAAGGGCGGGGCTGCGGGGCGGGGGTAACCCTTCCCACCCATACCCACATGCCCATGCGTGGAATTGACATTCTGCCCAGATGGGGAATTTGGTCTCCCTCTTTCTCCTGCTATCGGGTAGCATTGGTTTGCACATGAGATGTCGGTTTATTGCGGCGTCGGCAGCATTGTCGAAGGGGGACGTTAGTGGGTATCTGGGTAAATAAGTATAAATAGTTTTCTTTCTGATATGTGACCGGATTATTTTCCAGTTGATTTCAAGCCCTGGCCCCAAGTGGCCCACAGATCAAAAAAAGATAAGGGTCAGTTACAAGGTTGAGCTCATTCTCCGTTGCCATGGCAACTGACCTCAGGCAACCCTCGGAGGACTACACCCAGCTCCCCAGGTGATGTTTTTTACTGTCCACGCCATCAATCCCAAGCCTTTCAAAACTCAGACTGCCTAATTGTCAGGGCTCTGTTTTGAAGAGGCTCTGGGTCCCCCGTGGGGCCCGGTTCAGGCTGCCAGAGCTCATTTAGAAGCCTTTGTGAAACACTGGGGACCCTATGATGGGTCCCTCCTGGGCAGAACGGCCTGGGAAGGTGCCCCCAGGGGTAGGAGGAAGGGCATAGCCCATCCTCCAGCATTAATTAGGAAAATGTGAGCCCAAAATGGGGGCAGCATGGTGGGCTGTGCCTTCAAGCCATGGCTGAGCAGTCTTGAGTGATGAGGACACTCGGGGGTGCAGAGCCTGGTGTTGGGGGTTGGGGACAGCGGTGATGAGGGGATGGCTTGGGGGAGTGTTAGCCACTCACCTTCAGAGTCTCCAGCAGCCTCTTCAAAGACACTCACATCATTTTCATCCCTGTAGTAATCACAGGAAATTATTTTTCATTGTTAGTTGATGATTTTTCAGTCTTTTGCAAAATGTGGACAAAAAGTAACTAGAAAATTTCCCGCCTTTTAAGAGATCCTTCCACATACTACATTGGTCAAAGCAGTGGGACAGCGCTCAAACCCAGCTTCAGGACAGCAGGATTCCAATAAGATCAGTGCCCCTAAGCCCCTTTGATAGAGCTCACTGGTTCTCAAGCCTTAATGGATGCCCCAAACCTGGCAGCACCTTTAAAATGCTGCACCTCTGGGCAGGCCTGAGACTCTGCATTTCTCTCAAGCTCCTAGGTGCTGCCAGGGCTGCTTGGCAGGGAAGTGAGTCCCCCTGGGCTGCCAGGGCCGGGGGTGATGGGGCTCCTATGGTCATCCCCTGTCACCACTCACCTGCTCCCAGCTCTTGCCTAGCCTGTGACGAGGGATGCACCTCAGACTCTGATTTCTCCTATGATCCTGGTTGACTCCCAGCCTAATTGTCACTCTCCCCTTCCCCTCAGCCTGGCCTGGTTCATCTCCTCATGGCATTTAATGACAGATCAATAGATAAACAACCCAATCTGGCTGCCCAGATATTATCACCTGCCCTCCTCTATCTGCCCAGGGGTCTTTGTTCCTTACAGGAAACAAAGGACAGAGTCTCCCACCAGCCCAGGTTCCTAGCTTCTGTTCTGCGCTATTTGTAGTTATCTACTGGGATGGTGTCAGAGGGGTCCTCTCCTGGGGTCATCCTCACCTCACCCTCTTGCCTCCACATTTGCCGGGATGAGTGCCAGGGTCTCTGCTCCCCTACTTCTTTTCTCCAGGGACCCTGTGCCTCGCCCATTTGCAGTGTGTGTGTCTGAGCCCCAGGACCTCAGGACCGGACCTGATGTGAGGCACTGTCGGCAGGCTGAGCCCTTGCTGCTGCGGAGTGCCAGTCTGGGGTGTTTATTTCTGGGGCTGGCAGCTCAGTCAGGCAGCCTGTGCATTCCCTGCCTTGCTTCCACCTGCAGACACACTCATGGAGAGAGGAGGCACAGCCTAGACTTTCCCATGCTGTCACATGTAGGGCTGCCTCCTCCCCTTCCTCAGGGGAAGCCCCAGTCCCGCTGCTGGCAAGGGGACACCCAGGCTCAAACATGAAGACGCAGAGGGCGGCTCTGTCTTCCTTCTCACCCGGATTTTTTGGGCAATCAGGGAGCAGGGGTGGCTTGCTGGGTCCCAGGTTTTAAGTCTTGCGGCCATTTATTGAATTTTATAAGCCAGAGAGGGCTGCTGGGTGGGCAGGCGGGCGGGGGGGTGGGACAGCAGGGCTGCTGTCCCGCACTGCCCCTCCACCTCTCTGGTAGCGGCCCTGCCTCTCTAAGCATCCCTTCCTCTTCGGTCAGCTGAGGGAGGCTCTCCACGCCTGCGGTCTTGGGGCAGGCTGTTGTTCTGTGGGGTTCCAGAAAGTGTTACTGGAGTTGAGGTTTTATAAGCCATGAGTTCTGTGAAATTAGGGGTGACCATGGGGGCCTAGTGATGGCATTTACCAGCACCCACATCCTACTGCAAGCTCTGTGCTAAGTGCTTTACATAAATTGCCCATTTCCTGCTCATCAAACATATCCTGGGTGCCAGATCCTGTTCTAGGCACTGGTGACATAGCAGCGGGCAGAGCAGCCCTCATGGAGCTTATGTTACTCTGGCTGTATGCCAGAGGGAGGCAGGGAGGGGGAGAATGAGAATGAATTAGACAGTGAACTCTGTAATATACCAGGTGGTAGTAAGTGCTATCCAGGAATTAAAGGTGGGCCAGGTGCTGGAAAGGATGTGTGTATGTGCTGTGTTAGCTGGGGGTCTTGAGTAAGTCCTCTCTGAGGAGGTGTCCTTTGGACAGACCCCTGAGCGAAGTGAGGGAAGGCACGTGGGATGGTCCGGGGGTCTCAGCAAGGGTAGATGTCCTGTGGCCAAAGAAGCCTGCTTGGCTGCTGTACAAAAGCCCTGTAATAACGCTGCCTATTTTCTAGTGACAGAAGCAGAAGCTCAGAGAGGCTAAGTAACTTACTCAAGTCTACACAGCAGGTGAGTGGTGGAATGAGGGCTCAAACCCAACCCGGCTCTAGCTTTTGTGTCCTTTGTTGCCATGTCCTGGATGTAGGTGGCTAGTTATGCCCCTTGTCAACACCAGGCAGCAGTCATTGGTCCTCTCCTAGACAGGTGTGTGCATTAATGATGCCACTCTGGGGTCAGCTTTCCCAAGGGGGGTTCCTACTAAGAGAGGGGGTGGGCAGGGACCATCCGTTGTGGCTGGAGCAGGTCACGCATAGTGCACAAGAGCCTGAGAACAATGCCCCGTCCACACCCCGCTGCAGCCTGCCGCTTCTCCCTCCCAGGCAGCAAATTATGGCCTCCAAATGTGTGCCCAGGCCTGCCTTTGACATCAGTGGGGCCCACCTGAGCTTCACCTTCAGGATTCTGATAATCAGCTCTCTCTCCTCCCGGCTTCCCCCAAGACCCATATGGAAATAAGTATGTGTCTGCCAGGGATCAAATGCTTTTGGAGACAAAAGTCGGTACCAGGGACATTACAGGGAGCTATCATCTCGGCACGATGCTCTTCCACAAAGCCCTCTGCTCCTCTTTTGGGCTGACACAGTTTCAGCCTGAAAGGTTCCAGCAGGCTGACTTGGTTTTAAGCAAAAGCACATCCTATTATTTTTTTGAGAAATGAAGTGTAAAATTAACACTTATTATTCCTGAGCAGAGGTGGGAAAAAGGAGAGACGGGGACTTTGGGATTTTCGTGCTTGCCAGGTTGTTTGTTTGGCAGTTTGGGTTTTTATTTATTTTTATTTTTAAAAAGTATAATAAATCAATAGATTTCCTCGTACCAGCCTCGACTGATGGGGAACAGGAGGCAAGATCTGAATTTCAGCAGGTGAAATCTGCATTTCACTTTACAAATGAGCGGGGCTGCATAATTCACTTGAGTTGTGTGGGTCTCTCTTATGGATGCCTGTCATGTGCTATAAAAAATAAAAGAGCACTGAAAAGGAAGGGGAACGATCGAGCGTCTTAACTCACAAAATCCTCCAGTCCCCACGCCGGGGCGGAGGGGCCTGCGGGCTCCCAGACAGCTTTGTCATTCTTCTCCAAGGTGTCGGCCAAGCACCAAGCCATCTTATATAATTCAGGAAAGTGATTCTCGGAGGGTGCCGCTATCTGTGGACCCTGCATCTTGGGATGGAACAAGAGGTTGTCAGCACCCGAGGGGTGAGAGTGATGGTGCTAGCCAATTCTATCAATATCCATGGGCTGGCTCGCATTGGGTCACCGGCTCGCAAAGGAGTGTTTGTCACACTAACTAGGGCAGCCCCTCCCCACCCTCTCCACCTCCCCAGTCCTCCCCCTGTTTTCCTGGATGGTTTCATAGGCAGAGGTACACGTAATGGACACCCAAGGGAGTACCTCGAACCCCTCCAGTGGGGAGAAGGCCTTGTCTTCAGAAAGATTTGCAAATCAAAAGGTCTTGCCTTGAGTGGGAGAGAGTCCCAGCTCTGCGGGAACCCCTCAGGCTTTATTCCACCCCCTCCCTTCACTTTTACTTTTTGCTTGTTTTACTTCTCCTCCCCTCTTTCCCCAGGTTTGACGCTTAAAACACTGTGGGGAGAGAGAGAAAAGGGTCCCGAGACACACAGTGGTCTGCTGGGCTCTTGATCTAATTAGCCCGGAACCTCACTTTGACACTGGTTTGGGGCTGTGATCTGCTGAAATGGTGGTTGTTTAGGCCCTGGACGGCTTGCAGCTCTGGGACTGCCTGACTGTGCACATATTTATGAACGTGGGCGCTGGGTGTAGCTGCGGCTATGAATCAGAGGGGACCTGCTGATGAATTGCTCGGCACTCGGAGAACGGAAAGTGACTGTCAGACATGATTTCTCTGATTTATAAGTTGCAGGAGGCTTCTTTGTCCTCTTGGTGTTTGTGTATCAGATGGGCACGTCGCCATTCACAGCCAAGTGGTTAAAGGGCCCCGCTTGGAGGAGAGCAGTAAATCCTCTTTGCCATCTCAGCCCCCAGGGCCCCTAGCTGGGCAGGAAAGAGGGCACAGCCTGGGGGCATCTCTCCTCTGGGAGTATTTCTAAGCCCCTCCAGCACACAAGCCCAGGAGGGACCTGATGCTTTGGGGGCCACAGGAGGAGAAGACATCGTCCATGCCCATCGCCTAATTGACAGGGTCAGAAAGACTCACGTGGTTTCATGAATCAAGGGTTATTGTGCTCAGTGGGGGGATAGTCGTGTGTGTGTGCATGCACATGAATTGGAATAGTCAGGGCAAGGTGCCTGGAGGGGATGTACGACGGGGGGATACATGCATACAGGGATGGTTTTGTACCCTCTTCTGCACCACCCCCATCCGCTGTGTTACTTGAGCAAATGGTCTAATTCTCTGAACCCATTTCTTTTTCCCAGAAATGCAGTTTTCCAAGCAAGCTGGGTTATCTCTGAGATTCAAATGTGTTACAAACTATTATTACAGAAAACTCTGCACAGTTGTCAACTTCACATACTCCCTCCCTCCTTAATGTCCAAGGGGCACCCTCATTCTAATAAGGTCACGTGTAAGGGTGGTATCTCTTTCATTACTTGAACCTACATGCTGTGCCAGGCACTGGGCAATGTTGTTTGTGCAGGGAGCAGGGGATGCATTGGGGGGGGTCTTTCAAGGCAGCCCCCGAACACTGGAGGCCATCTCTAATTATGATGAAAGTCTCCCCAAGGGAGGTGGAGGACGTGCGTGGGGCCTGTGGGGCGAGTGTGCTGAGCCCACCCTGTGTCCCACAATTTGTCAATGAATTCCTTTTCCGCTAGTATAAATGGAAGAGCTGTTTCAGTCTCTGTCGGGTGCATGTGGCCTAGTTGCCAGGGCTCCAGGGGCATGACAAACACCCGGTAGATTCCAGCCAGTGGGCTATGTGGGGCAGGCCCACCTGTGCATGCACGTGTGTGTGTGCGCTTCTGCGGAGGGGTACCTGAGGGTGTGGGGGATGGCTGGGCCAGGGGGAATGCCTGCTGTCTCTGCCAGCCCCTGCCAGGGCCTGGGGACCCAGGGACTCACCAGGAGCCTCAGTCCATCTGTGTTCGTGACTTGCCACCGGCAGAACCCCTCCGCTACCTAATTCTTGCCTTTAAGGGCAAATCAGAGCACCTGGCACCTTCAGTGAGGCTGGTTCCCTGGGGGAACCCAAAGGGGAACCCGTGTCCTTGGCTGTCCCAGATAATACTCTCACCAACACTGACATGCCTGGCAGTAAACACTTATTGAACACTTGCTGTGTGCCAGGGTCTGTTTGAGACCCCTGTGTGTATTAGCTCATTTAATTCTCTTTTTTGTTTTGTTTTTTTTTTGAGATGGAGTTTCGCTCTTGTTACCCAGGCAGGAGTGCAATGGCGCAATCTCGGCTCACTGCAACCTCCGCCTCCTGGGTTCAGGCAATTCTCCTGCCTCAGCCTCCCGAGTAGCCGGGATACAGGCACGCGCCACCACGCCCAGCTAATTTTTTGTATTTTTTTTTTTAGTAGAGACGGGGTTTCATCATGTTGACCGGGATGGTCTCGATTTCTTGACCTCGTGATCCACCTGACTCGGCCTCCCAAAGTGCTGGGATTACAGGCTTGAGCCACCGCACCCGGCCCAGCTCATTTAATTCTCATAGCAACTATCAGAGGAAAGCAGTTATAGAGTGTTTCAGACAGAGAAAACCGAAGTCCAGAGAGGTTGTATGACTTGCCTAAGATCACCCGGTAAGTGGCAGGGCTGGATTCCAGCCCCAGGGTGATGTGAGGCTGAAACCAGGGGATTCTCCACCCCCGCCACTGACCCCTGGGCCCTTCTGTCCTCCTGC
This sequence comes from Callithrix jacchus, assembly GCF_049354715.1. Classification (NCBI taxonomy): domain Eukaryota; kingdom Metazoa; phylum Chordata; class Mammalia; order Primates; family Cebidae; genus Callithrix; species Callithrix jacchus. The sequence goes on along the minus strand of NC_133521.1, from coordinate 7,313,731 downwards.
AGCCTGGGAGGCAGGGAAGATAGGCTGTCCCCATCTTACTGCACATGAGCTGGCACCCACCGCATGCTGTCTGGGGCCGAGGAGCTGGAATTGGAACCTGGTACTGTTCGATTCTGGGCAAGGGCACCAGAGCTCTGAGCCTCCTCGACTCTGTCAAGGCTGGTGCTCAGGCACTGTGTTGTGTGTCTCCTGGCACCTTTGGGTGAAGGCTTGGGGTCTCAGCGGCTCCCACGTGGGGAGATGGAAGAGCTGTGTTCTGGTCTGAAGCAGGATGGCGAATTTGCCTGTTGTCTATCATCTGCTGTATAGAACATTTGTTTAAAAGAAAAGCAAATAAAAAGAGAGTTTGGCGCAGTATCTTCCATGCTGCCTGTCACTCTCAAAGTACAATCCTAAAGTCCACTAGAGGCTGACAAGGCCCTTCTTGTGCATCCCTGTGGCCTCTCTGACCTCACTCCTGGACCTCTGAGCTCAGACACTCTGTTCTCATGCTGGGCTTTAAGCCTGCTCAACACAGCATGGACCCACCTCAGGGCCCTGCCCCCACCCCTCTCCTAGAGTGCCCCAGCCACATACTGACATCACCTCCTGATGCTGCATTGTGTGCTGATGATTTTATCATCTGTCTACCCCACCACCAGAACTGGGCGAGAGACATCATTTGTTTTGTTGCCTAAAAAATCCTTAGAGCAAAGTTCCTGGCACATAGTACCTGCTCAATAAATATTTGGCTGGAATTTTAAAAATCCTGGTTGGACTCGTTTCTCCATCTGGTACCCTATCCTGGGTGCCTCTGCACGGTGACACAGTCTTGGGACTCAAAGCTGTTGACCGTGGCCCACACACCTGGCTGCTCGACCAGCAGGAGAAATCACAGCTAGTGGCACCTCCAAGGGCCAGATATTTGGAGCTGGCCCTCTGGGGTCTGGAAATCTGTAGGGGCAAGGCCATACAGAGCCAGGATGAGTCTTGGTGTCTGTGGTCCCCTCACCAGCCCTGGTGCTGGTTGGAGGGGGATTGGCCCTGGGGTATACGGGGGGCCTCGTGGGCGCCTGTCTGGGGGACACGGCATGCTGGTCACTGACTGGTCATGGGTTTTCCTTGCAGAGGAAGGCATCAACCATGAGTGTAAGCTGTGCAACCAGATGTTCGACTCCCCGGCCAAGCTCCTCTGTCACCTTATCGAGCACAGCTTTGAGGGCATGGGCGGCACCTTCAAATGCCCCGTGTGCTTCACAGGTAAGGTACCAGTGTGTGCCCCTCATGGGATACAAGATCCCTGCCTTGTCATCGCAGGATCCCCGAGCGTGTTCCTCTCTTTCCTTGGTGGGCCTGGTGTAGCCCAGGACTCCACGGGGGATCCCCTGAGGGATTAACAGGCCGCTTGCCCACATCCCTCGGTGCAGAGCTGACACATGCCCTCTTTCAATTCTCTCTGGCCTCTCCTCATCGGCAGGCTGGGTGGCACTCTCTCCTCACCCTCCGGGCAGAGGCTGGAAGTGGTTTGTCCAAGCCAGCCTCAGCCTCTGCGGCACTTTGCCCTTTCCAGGCCCTGTGTTGGTCTCCTGAGCCTTGAGCTCTATTCAGCATTATGTGGGACTCCCAGCTGGGGAGCCCCAGCTTCACACATTCCTGTTTCCCCCTCTTCCCTGGCCTACCTAGCTCTCATCCATGCTCCAGGATGCAGGGGTCAAGGGCAGCTCTGCTGGCCAAGTCCCCAGGCCGCAGACTGGCTGCTGGCCCAGACGAATGGCTGTCCCAGCCCAAGGCAAGTCTCAAGGGCTCTGCTGGCCCCCTCCTGCTGCCCAGATGGCAGCCGGTGTTCGTGGGAGAGCCTGGCCTTCCCTGCCTCCCCTGACATCTGCTGTCTGCCACGGCAGGAAGCCCACCCTGGGGAGGACGCCTGGCGGGAGGGTATCTCTGAAGTGCTCACCTCCCAGACACACAGCTGCTCTGGGCCGCCTCCTGTGTGCACCCAGGACCGGGGCCACCTCGGGACTCCTGCTACCGGGAAGCCGGGGCTAGACCTGCTCCATGCCAGGCCCGGGGACGTCCAGTGTGGGGCAGATCTCCCAAACACACACACCCCTGGGGCTCCCCAGAGTCCCTGAGCACCCTGATGCCTCCTTCCCCCTCATCTCAGGAGCCCCCACCATCTGTCACTGTCACACTCTGAGACTGGCACTGAGGGTCCCAGCTGCCTGTCTGCCAACCCAGGACATGCCAGCCTCTGTGTGGGGGCCTGAGGATGCTGACAACAATAGAAATAGGAATTGGTGTTGGCTGAGCACCTTCCCGTACAAGACCCTGTGCCGAGCTTATTGAACTCCAGTCTAGGCTCTGCCGCTCGCTGGTGGTAGGACCTTGGACAAGCCATTTAACATCCTGGCACCTCAGTTTTCTCTTGTTTAAAATAGGGATAATAGCACCTGCCTTACAGGCCTGGAAGGAGTTCAGGAGCTCACCCCGGATGTGTCTGGCTGTTGATGATGGGGACAAGGAGGACAGCATTCATTTATCTGACAGGCCATCTTTTAAGCACTTTATCAATATTAACCCATTTGATCTCCCCAGCCACCTAGCCAGGGACATACTATAATCTTCATTTTTTGAATGATGAGATGAAGCCCAGAGAGGTTAAGTGACTTATCCAAGGTTGCACAGCCACTAAGTACTGGAGCTGTGCTCGTCTAACTGGAGCCTTCTCTAGTAGGCACTAAGAATGCTCCCAATAGCCCACCGTTTAGCTGAGTGCCCATGCCACAGTGATCCCCGCCTTGGAGTATTGTGGGGGCAGCTGCTGCAGGAGGCTGGGCTGGTGTCCCAAGCTTGGCCCCTCATGGCTGTGTCTTGTGTCTAGTTTTCGTCCAGGCCAACAAGTTGCAGCAGCACATCTTTGCCGTGCACGGGCAGGAGGACAAGATCTACGACTGCTCGCAGTGCCCACAGAAGTTCTTCTTCCAGACCGAGCTGCAGGTGGGTGCCCATGTCTGCTGCACGCCGCCTGATGTGCTTGGCTCCCCCCTCAGCACCGAGGGTCTCAGGGTTAAGGAAGCTGGTAGGGTCTTATGCTGACGGGTCTGCAACCAGGGGCTGACCTCCTGGCTGGCAGGCATGGAGTGCCAGCCCCCTGGCGTCTGCCCGCCCAGTGTTCTCAAAAGAACTAACTGCCACTGGCTGAGCCCGGAGCAGGTGTTAGAAGCTTACATTCGAGGTGTTTCATGGCAAGTCCTGTCTGCTCTTGGGGATTCTATTTCCCTACCTATATTGTAAAATGATATTTGACTGAGCTGGGGTTCTGTGGCTAGTAGCCCATGATGCCCTTGTGGCTGGGTCCTGGGGCTGTGTGGAGATAGGAGTTAGGTCTGGGGCCTTGGAGCCTCCAGCTCTGCCCAGAAACCAGAAAAGTAAGAGTAGTGGGTGCTCAGTTGCTCCAACTTGGAGGCAGTCACCAGAGGCTCTGAGACTGATGTGGCCCTCAGGTGACTGATGTGGCCCTCAAGCAAGGGACGGGGGCCTCAGCCAGCTTCCTTGCATCCTCAGTCCCAGCCTGTGGTAGCTGCGAGGACCCTTGGGAAAGGAAGCTGCTGTGGCAGTCTTCCCCGGCATTTGAAGTCACCTCCCTTGGAATCCCATGGGGCCTGTTCTCACCTGTTACTGGCTTTTCCAAGGAACAAGATTTGTGCCCGGGTGAAACTGCTTTCTCTCCCACTGGTTTTTGCAAAAATTCTTATAATGCTGGAGAGATCACATGCCCACCAGAAATACTACTCACATACACAGAAAAATCTCACATTCGCTGTACCTGAACCATAGCATCACGCACACAAGGGAAGGTTCACTCACACAGTTCCCATCACACATGCATATGCCCAGAGATGTCATTTACAAAGAGTAACTAACACTGCATCCACATAGAGGAACATGCAGCTCAACACTGCACCCCAAAAGAAGGACCACACTCATGTCCACCAGGTAGATCACACACACACAGACGGACATGCCAAAATGCCACCCAAGGAATGGGTCTCTTGGGAAGGATATGGGTAGGTTAGGCTGCAATAAGAAACATCCTCTAGGTCTCCCTGTCCTCACTAGAAGGTTTATCTGTTGCCCATGTGATATATCCAAACAAGTGATGGGAAAGGGATTCTGTTCATGATATTTACTCAGTGACCTGGGCCCAGAGAGGGTCCATGCCCATCCATGTTGTTTCCATAGTCACTGAGGAAGGGAGAATAGCACGGTGATGACTTCTGCACCAGCTCTTCAAGCTTCCCCTCGGAAATGATGCATGCCACCTTCTCTCACATTGTATTGATTAGAGCAAGTTCCCTGGACATGCCCACCCTCAAAGGGGATGAGGCAGGGAATGCCATTTTCTGCCTGGAAGGAGAGGGGAGCCCTAAGGACTCATACACACTAGTTTGTCCCCCCAGGGTGTACCCCTCCACCCAGCAGCGCCCTCCCTCATCCCCATGCCAGTGTTGCACCTGCATGCAGCAATCTCCCACCCACCCAGGTTACAAGGCTGGAGCCACTCTCCCCATGCAGAGTCACTTGAATGGCCACAGTGTTTCCTGTCTCTCTGGGGTTAGAGGGGCACAGCTGTGCCTGTTGTAGGCCCCCCTTCTTACTGGGCTGCAGCCCACCCACACTGCCAGGCCTGGGCCTGCCTGTCTGGTGGTGGCGGTTGCCTGGAGGACATGCAAACAGGCCCATGGAGGGTGCAGGGGCTGGGAGGAGTCACCATTCAATGGTCAAGTCCTGTTCCCATAGGTTGGCACCATGCCAGGGCTGGGCAGGCTGAGTTCAGGAAAGCCTGTTTCTTAGGGTGCTCATAAATGTGTGTATTGTGCATGAGACCTTTATCCCATTGTCACAACATGGGACAGAATTATGAAACCAATTAAACAATCCTGGGCCAGAGACGGGGTTCCACTTCCAAAAGGCCACCATTGAGCATGTGACCCTGACCATACCACTGCTGCCTCCCCATTGATCGGCAAATTGAGCTGATGTCTCTGTGCTTAGGACGTGTGAGGGGACAGCTAGGCATTGGTGCCATCCAGGAAACCTCCCTGCTCATGTGCTGGCTGTGCGCCCTTTCCCAAGTGCAGTCCCTGCCACCTCCTTATCCTACCTGACTTACCTGCGTGGCCCAGCCACCAAAATAGGCCCGGGTCCCCTGACAGAGGAAGCTTTTTATAGCCCAACAGGACAGGAGTCTTTTTAACCCATTAGTGCATATAAACTACGGTTTACTTATACTTTGGACTTGTTCAGCTCCTGTGGGGCTCCCCTGCATTGTCCCAAATGCAAGAGGTCTCTTTTCTGTTGGCCTTAAGATTATTCCCGGAGAATGTTTCTCGTCCTGACTGTTTTGAGCTTCGTCGGTGTCACTGGGCGGGGGGCTTAGCCTGTGAGCTTAGAGGTGGAGGGAAGCTGCTGTTTTCAAACTGGATCTTGCTTCCATCCCACCTATCTTGAGCTGTGGGCCACACTAGACCCCAGAATGGTTCATGCAAGGTGGTGGTTTCCTGGGTCATCCCGTTAACCTTTAAGTCAGATCCTCAAATACTGAGAGACGGCTAAATTACAGCCTTAACGAGTCACTATTTTCTACAGTTAATGATTTTAATTATAGACCATTTAAATGTGGAAGTGTTGCTGCAACGCCAAATCTATGCAAATAATGGCTTTCGTTAAGTAACTTGAATAGCAGTTTTCTGGTTTTTGAGAGGAGGGTTTTTCAGGCATTAGAGTGCTCGTTGTCCCTACATGGAGGCTGGGGCTGGAAGGCCCTGGTTGGGTGCAACAGGCAACTGTTTCTTGGGATGAGCTGGGGGTGTGGGTGGGCAGTGAGAGACAAGGCTAGAGTTCTGCCTTTGCTGGTTTCTTGTGGCCATGTGTAAGTTAAGGTCATATACGGAACCTGGTATTTGCAGGCACAGGGGACTGTGGGCTGAGAGGTTTTGAGAAGATGCGAGGCTTAGGATTGAGCTCACTGCAGGAACAGAGAGTGCTGATGCAGGGTTGGAGGTAGGATTGAACCACGGCAGGCTTGGTCTCTGTCAACATTGACATGTCTCTCTCAGAAAGTAACGCTTTTTTAGGATGCATTAACAGGAGCACAGTTGCCAGTATGAGGGAGGTATGGGTCCTCTTTGATTCCAAGTTCGGATGGGATGAATTAAGACAGATTAATTCAAAGGAGTTTGCACAAACTGTCGCCAATTCACAATAGAAGGATTAGGAACATGAGAGGAAACTAGCTTTGTCATCCATTTGTTTGAAGCACATACGTGGAGGGCCCGTGATGTGCCAGCCCTGTTTCTAGGACCTGAGAAGACAGTGGTGAAAGATGAAGAAAGACCCATGGGGCCTGCATTCTAGGAGATTGATGGGCACTTTCCTATAAGAGCCAATGACATGGAAAAAAATAAAACCAGATAATAGGCTAGAGCATGCTGGGGGTTGGAGTTGGACACTCCTTAGTGAGTGTGGTCAAGGCAGGCCTCCCTGAGGAGGTGGCGTGCAAGCTGAGGCCTGATGGCACAAGGCAGGATTGTATGGAAGAGAGCTGTGAGTGCAAAGGCCCTGTGGCCACTGGGTGCCAGGGCTAGGATGACAGAAGGCAGAGTGCTGCAGAAGGACAGTGAGTTGGGGCCAAGACAATGGAGCCCAGATCACAGCAAGGTTTGCCGGACAGTGAAGGACTTTGGATTTTATCTCCATCGTGATGAGAAACCAAGCAGAGGACAGATATTACCTGATTTACACCCTGAATCAAAATGTAAGAGGTTTGCTTTTGAAAGACATGGTTAAGAGAATGAAAAGTCACCAGATTAGGAGGAAGTATTTGCAAATCACATATCAAATAAAGCACTTGTATCGAGAATATATAAAGAACTCTCAAAACTCCATAATGAGAGGGGACGTAGAACAACTAAAAATGAGCAAAAATCTTTTGGCAGATGTCTCACCAAAGAAAAATGAACATCATTAGTCACTAGGAAGGACAAGTGAAAACCGCAGCCTGATGCCACCCACAAAAATGAAAAACTTACAATGCTGAGAGTTGGTGAGGGTGGGATCGGAAGTCTCGAACATTGCTGGTGGCAGTGCAAGATGGTATGGCCACATGACAAAATGGTTTGTCAGTTTCGGCCGGACTCAGTGGCTCACATTTGTAATCTTAGCACTTTTGGAGGCCAAGGCAGGCGGATCATGAGGTCAGGAGTTCGAGACCAGCCTGTCCAATACGTGAAACCCCATTTCTACTAAAAAATACAAAGATTAGCAGGGCGTGGTGGCACATGCCTGTAGTCCCAGCTACTCGGGAGGCTGAGACAGGAGAATTGCTTGAACCTGGGAGGCAGAGGTTGCAGTGAGCTGAGATCGTGCCACTGCACTGCAGCCTGGGCAACAGAGTGAGACTCCACCTCAAAAAAAAATAGTTTGTCGGTTTCTTATAAAGTTAAATCTTCATTTACCGTAAGACCCAGCAATCCCAGTCTTACTGTTTACCCAAGAAAAAGGAATAGCAATTTTCTGGTTTTTGAGAGGAGGCTTTCTCAGGCATTGGAGTGTTTGTTGCACCAAAACTCAGTCTCCATGAATGAAGACAGCAGCCTTATTTGTTGTGGCCCAAACCAGAGGCCCCTAGTTGTCCCTTATTGGAGAATGGGTAGCAGACGGAGTCATGTGGTACATTTGTACAGGTCATGTGGTACATTCTCAGCAGAAAGAGGCAACTGCAGATACATGCAACAATGTGAATGAATCTTTTTTTTTTTTTTTTTAAGAGACCGGGCCTGGCTCTGTCACCCCGGAGTGCAGGAGTGTGATCATGGCTCACTGTAGCCTCAACCACCCGGGCTCATGTCATCCTTATACCGAAGCTTCCTGAGTAGCTGGGACTGTAGCTGCACACCACCACACTGAGCTAATTTTTAAATTTTAACTTATTTTTAGAGATGGGGTCTCACTATATTGCCCAGGCTGGTCTCAAACTCCTGGGCTCCAGCAATCCTCCTGCCTTGGCTTCCCAGAGTGTTGAGATTACAGGCGTGAGCCACTGTCCCTGGCTCCGTGGGTGCATCTCAAATGCCACATGATAAAACCCAGACTCAGAAGGTTCCATGCTATATGGTTTTACTCACATGACATTCTGGAAAAAGGCAAAAATATTACACAATAGAAAACAAACCAGTAGTTGTCAGTGGCTGCAGGTGGGAGTAGGGGGAAAGAAATAGGGGAGCCTTTTTTTTTTATTTGCAATGGAACATCTGAGTTTCGTGTACCTGATGAGAAAGCTGCTGATTTAGAATACTGCAATAATAAGGCTAGCTATTGCTTTAAAGGAGTGTGCAGAGATAGAGATTGACAGTGTGCACAGTTATTTGAAAAATTTTCTAAGTCTGCTTGTCTTCTGTGTACAGAAGAAGTGAATTTTCTGAATAACAAATTTGGAAACTGTGGTTCCCGTTGTCATTTTTATGATATCCTTTTTGGAGAGATTGTTTGTCACTGGACACATTCAGAACCAATGACAGATGTTGATATACAATACACTTACCTTGGAGGTCCTGTATGTTTGTCTGCACGTGGAAGAAATGGTTCAAAACAATGGGAGACCTATGCAGAAGTTATAACTGCGTGTGGTCAGCACAGGGTAAGTAGATTCTGAGGATGCAAATATCTTAGTGACATAACTGTAACAAGATGTAACACAAGTTGTAGAGAGCATGGGGTTTGCAATGAACTTTTCCACTGTCAGTGTGATCCTGGTTATGTTCCTTCAGATTGTGAGCCAACAATATTTTCACCGGGAAGAACTATTGGTCATGCATTTTGGCTTATGGCAGAAAAAAATCGTACACTTTTTTCCAAAACCACGCACTGCTCCTAAAAACAATGGTCTTTTGATCAGTTTCTACATTTTTTACCTGTGCTCATCTTAATTGCTATTGTTAGTCTTAAATGGAATAAAATGAAGAGATTTTTGGAGCAAAGCTGGAGCTGTAAGCAGCAGATCTAGCTCAGAAGACAGCAGCAGCAACAACAACCAGTCACAGAGTTCAAGTCACCCAGTGATCAAATCAAAGCCATAGGATGGAGGAAGGATATTACCAAGGAACTCGCCATTAACTGGCCTGATCTAAAAATGAAAAAATAAGTTTTCTCTCATTTTGTTATGGCTTAAAGCTTTCAATTTCACAAAACAAAATATGACTGAAAGCATGGAAAAAAGAAATAGGAGAGACTCATGTTTGTCCATATACCTGTTCCCCTACCCCCATGCACACCCATCCGGGCTCACCCCACACCCTGAAAACCCAGACAGAGGGGGATCCAGTCTGACCTCGAGGGGCTTCCAGGAGTCTGTCCTGGTCTATTTAACCAGGAGAAGACTTGGGTGGATTGCAGAAGAAATGCAGGGACAGTTGAATTCGAGCATTTTCAGATTTTTGGGTGGAGGGGTTCTCATTGCTTCAGGTGGCCCCAAGACTTGGCAGTGGGCACCGACTCAGAACGTGGCTCAGGCGTCACTCTCTGGAGTTGACTCAAGCAAGAAGGGGAATTAAGCTGTAGGGACGTGGGTGGATTTTGGATGCCAAGAGCAGGAAGCAATATTGGGATTTTTGCAGACCTGTTCCCGGAGCCAAGTGTCACTTAAATAAGGCAGCAACACTCTGTCTTCTCGGAGACTGCCTGGTCCCTGCCTTCTTCCTCTTTTTGGCTTTTATTGCCCTCTCTCTCTCTCTGCATCCTGACTTTCTGGGCTCCTCTGTACAAGAGGGAAGGTGGTCAAGGTCGCCACAATTTCTGTTAGTTCTGCTGAGACAGACACCCTAGGTAGCTAACAGAGGGGATTTGGTGTGAGGACTGGTGAAGCAGGTAGGTAGAAGGAACACCCAGGAAACCCCAGAGATAGTGACAGCAGGTAGCAGCCCTCAGGCAGCAGGTGCTAGATCCCTGGAGGGAGAGTCTGGTAGGTGAGCCCTGGGGCAGCTGTCCACCCTGCTCTAGTGAGCTGTGGGCAGGGATGGGGCCATGTGGTACAAACTAGCAAGTTTGGGGCACTGTTCAGGGAAGGGGTGCATGAGCTGGCTGGACACTGTGCAGCTGTAGTATGTGGGAAAACTGTCTCGAAATGGAAAGTCGTGTCTGAAATGCTGTCGAGAGTAAAGCAGGGAACGGCCGGCTCTCTGTGCGGGCAGCTCCGTGTTTAAAACCTTGCTCTGTCATGCACCAGCCGTAAGCCTCAGTTTCCTTGTCTGTAAGGCAGGGGTGTGAGGAGTTCCTACGTCAAAGTTCAGTTGCAAAAGGCCCTTGGCACAGCAGCTGGCACACAGAGCACACAGCAAACACTGCCTGTGATTATTACTGACACTAACTTCTGGGCACTCTGAGGATCAGATGGCTTTGGGGGCCTCCCCTTGGAATTTGCTGTGCTTTCATGATTTCCGGCCTGAGTTTGAACAGAGAGACTCCAGGTCCTTCCTTGCGTGATCTCCCACCAAACCTCAGGGCTGTGGGCACAGGAGACCCCACATTGGGGCATGGAGAGGAACCAGGTGCCCAGGGCAGTGAGACGGGGCATAAAGGGCACGGAATGGGGGCCAGAGAGCCAGGGCTTCGGGTCCCCCTTCCTCTTCTTCTCTGAGCACCATTGGCCCAGGCCCTTTTCTTAGGACCCTGTATTTCTGGGCCGTGCCCAGGCGCCGTGGAGGGTGGCATGTAGATTTGACTGGGGTGCAAGACAGCCCACAAATGTCAGAGCTGTTGGCCTTGCATTCCCAGCCTCAGGCCTCAGCAGATGAAGGCCTGGGGCTCCGTCGGCCCCATGCCAGGGGTTAGCCAGCCTGAGGGGAGGGGCAGCCTCTGCCCACCAGCACAGCTGCCTCTGCATCCCCATGAGTGCCTCTGTGCCCACAGATACTGGGCACGGACGGTGCCTCCTTCTCTTCATCCTAAGAGCCTCGCTGCTCCTGTTCTTCATCCTCACTGCAGGGATCTCATGCGTGAGGGTCATATGCGGCTTCCCAGCCATACAGGGCTGGGCTTAGGCAGTGGCAAGCTCCCCTGAAATTGTACGAGAGACAATTCTGATGGCCTCCACCCCGGGCCCTAGGTTTGTTCTGTGGGCCAGGCTCTGTTCTAAGCACTTTCCATGGATTATGTCAGCACAGCCCTATGAACTAGGTACTCTTTATCCCCATTTACAGATACGGAAACTGAGGCTCTGAGAAGTTAAACGATTTGCCCAGGATCACTTGCAAATGGCAGATCTACATATAAAGCTGAATTGTCTTTGCCACCAAGGCAACAGAAACCCTCCAAAGTTTAAATAAATTGCCATTTATATGAGCTAATAGATTTAAATGAGGCCTGCAGTGCTGAACTATAAAAAGCTTTCGTTGTCAGGGGACCCAGAAACTATTTTAGTAGTTGGGCCAAGCAGGTAGCACAAGCAGCTGTAACAGGGGATGCAAAAAAAAAATTGCTCCTGGGTGAGCCCAGGTGGGAATGCCGTGGGGCCTGTGCACATGGGGCCAGGTCTGTGCACGGCCGTGTTTGCCATGCTGCAGCTCGAGGCCAGGACCCTGCAAACCCTGTTGCTTGCAAATAAGCCTCAGGATGGGTTTGGCTTAGGCTGGTCTTGGGGAGAGGAAGGATTCCTTCTCGTCATGGAGACAGGGCTTCCTAAGACCTCAGGCTCCTGGTGCTGCCACTTTTCTCCCCCCATGACTTGCTTGGTGCTGTCATGGGGGAATAGGACCTTCCTTGAACTAGAGAAAAGTCTTTTTAGACGTGGAGCTTCTGGGATCTCGGAGCTGAGGGGTGCACTGGAGTTCACAGCCTGTGCATGCGTTCATGCACACACACACGTCCTTGATGAAGCCGGGTTTTGGGGTGTTGGACTCGCTCCACGCCCTGGAATCTTGACTCCCTCATTGACAAAGCCAGGGGCTGAAGGAAGCGATTCCGTGAGCTGGGCCCGCGGTGGCAAAGCGGCCAGCCCAGTGTTGAGCGGGCGCATTTAAAGGATTAGCTCACGCTGTTTGCTTGTGTGTGCCTAATCATGCTGCTTCCAGCTAAATGATTACAATTGATTAAAAGCAGAGCTAGGTATTCTAACAAGCATCCTGGAGCCCTTCTGATGGGGCGAGCCGGGCTCTGCCAGGCTGGATCCTGGTACCCAGCCAGGGGGAGGGCCCTCTGAGCCAGGGGCGGGGTCTCAGCTCCCTTGGGACCCCTCCTTCCTAGCCCTTGAGAACATTTGGTTTGGCCCTTGCCCTGATTCTATTATCCACTGAATACAAACTTACTGAGTACCTACTCCCAGCACCACATCAGGGGCCTGAGACAGAGCTGGGAACAAGGAAGCAGGGTTTCTTTTCTCATGGATCTGACATGCTTTGGGAGATACTGATGATAAGTCAATAAATATATGAACTAGGAGATTTCAGAGTGTGATTCTGAAGACAATAAAACACGGTATTGTGATGGAGAGTGGGGTGTGTGTATGTGTGCATATGTGTGCGTGTGTGTGTGTGTGTGTGTGTGTGTGTTGGGTGGTCAGGAAGGGGTGGCATTTCAGCTGAGTCCTGAAGGCTGCAGAGCCAGTGTGGGGAAGAGCTGGGGGATCCTCCAGGACAGGGAAGAGTCAGTGCTAAGCATTTGAGGCCCAAACAGATTTGGGGTGTTCGTAGAACAGAATAAAAGGGCAGAGGGACTGGAGGGACAAGCAGGACAGATGGCCACTGCCTTCTTGCATCATTCTCTCAGGCTGGCCTCGTGTCGCCTACCCAATGAGACTGAGATGAGGCTTCCTAGATGTATGTACACCAGCCCACCTACCTGCAGGAAGGACCCTTTCTTTCTCTTAATGCATCAGCCCAGCTCCACTGGCTCCTCTGAGAAGCCTCTCTGATTCTCCTTCCTTTGGTTTCTCAGCCCTTGCTTTAACCACCCCCAGATCCCTTTGTCAATATGGATTGTAAGTCACTATGTCTACACCAGACTCTCCACTCTGATGTGAGTTTTTGGAGGTAAAGATACCTTTTGCCTGCCTGCCATCCATCCATCCATCCATCCCCATATGTGTTAACATATTTTTTGAGCTCCTAGAAAGTCGGAAAGAGAACACAAGCAGGAAAGGAGGAAGACGAGGAGGAGGACGCCCACAGATTGTGGGAGCCCACTTTTAAAGTCCCTGGTCCTTATAAGATGGGTAACCAAAGAGCCAGTTTCCTTGCCTCTTTGTGCTGCTGCTGTCAGATCCAGCCAGATAATTATAACTAATAATAATTAAAAATCAAAAGTGCTCTAGGCACATGCTTAGCATTTGACTCTGGCTGTGCTTTCTGTGAGTAGCGGCATCTTCCTCCTTCCTGCTTTAGAGATGGCCCAGTCCTTGTCACCCTGACTGCTGCCCAAGAGCAGGACCTGGCTGGGCTTGGCCGGGGGTTGCCGGCTGATCCTGAGTGGTGGTTTTGAGGAGAGAGAACCTGTTGCTTGTGCTGGAGCTAGCGACTTGTGAGGCCAGGAGCCTGCGGAGGGCTGAGAGTTTGACTAGCTGCTGACCCTCCAATGTTTCCCCATCCCCATTATTTTCTTTTTTATTTTTTTGAGACAGAATCTCGCTCTGTCGCCCAGGCTCGAGTGTGCAGTGGCACGATCTCTGCTCACTGCAAACTCCCCCTCCCAAGTTCAAGTGATGCTTCTGCTTCAGCCTCCTGAGTAGCTGGGATTACAAGTGCCCACTACCACGCCCGGCTAATTTTGTATTTTTAGTAGAGTAGGGGTTTCACCACGTTGGCGAGGGTGGTCTCGAACTCCTGACCTCAAGTGATCCGCCTGCCTTGACCTCTCAAAGTGCTGGGATTACAGGTGTAAGCCACTGCGCCCAGCCGCCCATTATTTGCTACTGCAGATGTTGTACTTCTCTGGGCTCAGTTTCTACACCTGCTGCCTCTGGTTGTTGTGAAGATGGAGTTCATGTGTGTAAAGTACTTTAGGGCACTTAGGATATAAGGATTGCTGAGGGTCACTGTGGCACGTTTCCAATATGATCGCTTTGTGCTTCCTGCCTTCCCCACTAGGGCAGGAAACCAGAGCCTGGCACAGCCTAAATTCTATTGAATGTGGCCACATGTTGTGGCGATGCCATGCCCATGCTGTGGAACTCACAGTCTGGCCTCAGATGCCAGGCCTGCCACCAGCCAGCTCCATGACCATGAGAAAGTCACTGGCCTTCTCTTGCTTTCAGGAGACCAGGGATAATGAAGGTCCCTTCTTTGTTGGGTATTGGGGAAGCTGAAGGCAGTGATGCCTGAAAAGTCCCCAGCACTGGGTCTGGGTTAGAGTGAAAGTTTGGTGAGCCCCAGTCCGTGTCATCATTGCCTTGCCTGTGGTCTGGAGGCGGTGGGCTTTCTGTTCATGTCTTCATTGACTCATTTAACCAATCATGTGTGCATGTGCTCAGTCTAGCCCACAAGTGTTTACTGAGCACCTGATCTGTGCCAGCTGTGTGCAGGTGCTGGGGATACACAGGCAGGGACTAAGCCCATCACATGTTGCAGGGAGGGAAAAGCAAGCTAATAAGGACAAACAGAAAATTTCTTAATGTGTTTGTGGAATATAATATTATATGATATAATATGGTATGGTATAGTATAGCGTAGTACAGAGCTGCATCATATCATATCACTCATACCATATACTAAATACAGCATAAGTGCTGCACGCAACAGAGCCCCACAGCTGGGCCCCCGAAAGACACTAATGGGCACCTGGGAACTGAGCTTTGCCCTTGCTCCCTGTAAGTTACTGTGTTATGGGCACAGTCGGTCTGTGTCTCTGAGCCTTGGTTTATTTACTGTCGAGTGGGGCAGGGGTGTTCCCAACATGATAAAGTGTGGCATCATCATCATCATCACTGTTGTCGCTGACATGATGATTACTGCTGCCGCCACTTGGGGCAGCTGCCATGTGTGGCAGTCTGTGGTCTGCCTTGGGAGAAGGCCAGGGTGGACACTGGCAACACTCCTTGTCCTTACAAGGCCCAGGGCACAGGCCTGAGCCCCTCACCCCAAAGTAGCAAAACTGAGGCAGTATTTCCTGAGTGCTTCCTGGGAACCTGACTGTAAGCCCTTCATGTGGGCAGCCTCTTCAGACCTCACATATGAGGTCTTTGTCATAGATGGGTAAACTGAGGCTCCCCGTGTGGACTCAGCTGCCAGCAGGGAGGAGTGTGTGGCCAGGCAGTCTGACATGAGTGCCTGTGTTCTCAGCCCCTGGGCTGAGGCAGTGGGGTCGGAGATGACTCTCAAAGCCCTCAGAAGTTAAGGGGTAGGTCTCTGGGTGCACAGGTGTCCAGGCCCAGGGGTCTCTGAGCAGGCCTCACCTCCCAACGAGGCAGGCACTCTGGAAGGTGACATGGAGGCCGCATGCAGCTCTGGGGACAGGATGCTGTCGCCAGTCTGGGCAGCCCTGGGTGAGAAATGGCTTCTCCCTGGTCACCACAGAGGCACAGTGAGTAGCGGGCACTGGAGGGGTGCTGTTGATGCAGAAGCCTGTGCCCATCTGTGCTTGGATACCCTTCTGAGCCCTGAGGGTCAGCCCGCCTGAGCGATGAAGTGTGTGGAGGCCCAGGTGGGGACTGGGGGGCCTCCCCCCAAAGCCCAGCTCCGGGCAGAGATGGCACTTGGAATCAGCCTCGGGCTGCCCGTCTGCCCATTGGAGCCTGTCATTCATGCCCTAGGGCAGGGGGCCAACCAACTTTAGAGGGCATCATGCCATCTCGACAGATGGGCACGGGGGAGCTGCCAGGAGCCTCAGGCCAGCGGCCATTGTGTGTGCAGGAGCCCAGCCCCTCCCTGGCGCTGTCTCAGCCGGGACCACATGCCTTCAGTTTCTTAGTAACACTGACGATGTGGCGAGAAGCGGCGCCTCACTGGCTCCACGTCCACAGAGGTTTGCACCCTGCAAAGCCCTGCCCCGTATTGACTCAGACAAAGAGGCAGCCCCTCAGACGGGAAGACATGGGGCCCGGGGGCCTGAAGGGGTGACTCAGACACCGACACAGACACTCCTGTCAGAGCGCCTAGGCTCACAGCTCTGCCTCCCTGGCAGCTGTGCCCACATGGGGAGCCTCAGTTTATCCAGTTAAGGCAAGGAGACACACTTGTGTGAGGTTGTAAAAAGCTCCTCATGGGAAGGGCTCGCTGTGAGGCTCCCAGCAGCACTCTGGAAACACTGTCTCAGTTTTACTGCTTTGCGGTGACGAACTCAGGCTTGTGCCCTGGGCTTTCTAAGGACAAGGAGCACCGTCAGTGTCCACCCCCCAGAAATGGGGTTTGGAGGCCTCAGAGTTGCTTCATCAGTGTGACCTTGGGCATGTGACCTCCCTCACGGGGGCTCACGTCATCACCTGGTCAGCGGTCACAGCGCCCCTCTTGGAGGGTTACTGTGGGCTGCAGCGTTGTGCTGTGGATCATCCAGCACAGGACCTGGTCCCCTAGGAGGGCACATGGAGGGGGCAGCATCTGGGGTGGAATTGGCAGAGTTGACGTGGATTTCACTGTCCCTCTTTCACAGATGGGAGAAACGGGCTCAGAGGGCTTAAACCACTCACTTGATGTTGTGTCCGATAGCTGGTAAGTGGCAGAGCTGAGCCTGCAACCCTGGTGGTGAGAGGCAGGGAGGAGGTGAAGGACGATGGTGACACCACCACCAACCAGGCACTAGGGGAAGCCTTTTGCCTTAATTTTCCCATTCTGAGGACTAACCTGTGAAGCCAGTGCTGCTGTTATTCCCATTACACAGACGGGGAGACTGAGGCAAAGTTGGGCAGAGATGAGATTTAGATCCAGGCAGCCTGAGCATGCAGCCATGTACTAACACCAGGAGCAGGATGTTTTGTGTTGCTCATTTGTCAGAACTTTCTTGATACCGCAGGGGGCTGGGATCTGGCTGGGGATGTCTTAGCCCCCATCAATGAGAGACTAGGGTGCTCTGGGTAGAAGTCTGGATTGCACTCTTCGGTCAAGCAGGAACAATTACTAATGACATTTACAAAGAAATTAATGATGAGAAATGCAAGTTGGCATTTCAGGAGCACCCGCCAGCAGCCGTGCGCCAATACTCACAGGAGAGGTGAGGTGCTGGGGGCCAGGCATGGGGAGGAGGAGATGGCAGAAAATTAATTTCGCTGTGTCAATAATGAACATGGCTCCGCTTGTTCTGCTTCTAAAGTTTAGACAGACTCAAACATGGATGGGCTGGGGCTTGTCTGGGGCTGCATGGAGATTCACTGTGTGGCTGCAATAAGGGCAAGGGAAAGTGACAGTTTCAGTTTGGTGTCTCCTTTCGGTGTCCCAGAGGACAGCAGGGGTGGGAATGGCAGGGGACGACAGTGAGAGCAAGAGGTAATAGTCCTAGGACTGGACCGTTTGGGCAAAAATCTACGTGCCACTTCCTGCCAGCTGGATGACTTAGCGAGCTGCTTTGCTTTTCTGAGCCTCAGTTTCTTCATCAGTCAAAGGGGAATGACTGGGAGAAGTAAAGATAATATATAAAGAGCAGAGAGCCCAGTTTCTGACACATTGTAGGAGCTCAGTATATGGGAGCTGTTACCATATTTCACAGTTGTATTTTAAGATACGCAACTTTTCCCCTTAGCGTCTCTCTTATGTTAATTTGGAATACCTCGTTTGTGTGCTGTAGTTTAATTGGTCACGGTTTTTGTTTGTTGTGATACATAAAATACTGGAGCATCTTACGCTCTTTGGGGTTCTAGGGTAAATAAAATACGGCTTTGGTGGGAAGCGCAGTGGAGGGTGCGGAGCAAGATGCTGAAATTGTCTAGGGCAGGGAGGGGATTCCAGTAGGATAAGGAACCATTTGCAATGGTGTGATCATAGCTCACTGTAGCCTTGAATTCCTGGGTTCAAGCAGTCCCTCCACCTCAGCCACCCAAGTAGCTGGGACTATAGGTGCGTACCACTGCACCCAGCTAACTTTTTTATTTTTTGTAAAGACAGGGTTCACTATGCTGCTTAGGCTGGTCTAGAACTCCTGGCCTCAAGCAGTTTTACTGCCTTGACCTCCCAAAGTGCTGGGATTACAGGCATGAGCCATTGCGCCTAACTGTCCGTATTTTAATAGAGAATTCCCATGATCATAATGACTCATATTTATCTAGTGCTTTTTGAGTGTCCGGCGTTATTCTTAGCACTTTTAGGCATGAAAACATTTGATCCCCACAATGCCTCTAATATGAAGACAAGCAAAACGAGGCACAGAGAGGTCAAGTGACCCCCAATGCCTCGGACCTGGTCAGTGCTGGACCCAGGCCACCAGCCCCAAATTCTGTCATCTTCACCCCCACACTAAGTGGCTGGATTTCTTACTTTTCTATAAATCAGGTCCAGCAGCCCCTGGCCCACATTCCGTGTGGCTCCCTTTGGATACAGCGATTTGCTTCCTGTTTCAACATAGCCCACACCTGGCCTATCTTACCTGGCTTGTCGCCAACCCGCACTGTTTGTAACCTCTGTCGAAACACTTCACCGTTTGCAATTATTGTCTCGTCGGTGCCTCTGCAGCCTTCCAGGGGCCACTGGAAGTGCTCTTGACTCACCATTTTGCAGACTTGAATACAGGCTTAGACCTTGGTGTCCAACAATGATACTGGGAGAAGTGGGGCTTGTGGCGGGTGTAGGGAGTGTGTTCTACTCTTTGGGTTTGAGTGTTTGAGCGGGGGAGGTAGGTGGGGCTCCCTGCTTCCTATGCAGTGACCAGTTCCCCAGCTGAGGCCACACCTGGAGGCACAGTCTAGACAGCTGCAGCCCTTACCTGTGGCGCCATCTTTGTTTCCTCATCTTTGCCTCAGAAGCTGCCACGTCAAAAATGTGGTATTGGCCAGGCATGGTGGCTCACACCTGCAATCCCGGTGCTTTGGGAGGCTGAGGCAGGAGAATTGCTTGAGATCAAGAGTTGGAGACCAGCGTGGGCAACATCATGAGACCCCATCTCTACCACAATAATTGTGAGATCATTCATGTTTTTTAGTTGACAGGGATGACAAAGCCCAGTGGTATTAGTTATGACGCTAGTAAGTGTCTATATAACATTTTATGTGTTGTAAAACCTTTTACATATGTTATCTAACTTGAAGCTTCTAACAAGGCAATGAGGTGGATATTACTAGTTTTAGTTTTCAGGTGAGTGAAGGAGTACTTAGAGAGGCGAAGTGACTTGCCTAAGGTCAGAAAAACAGTAATTAGCCAAAGCCCATTGTCTTCTCATCAACCCATTTACCATCCTACCTACCTACTTATTTATCATGCAGTCCTCTTCCTCCCACTATTCATTCATCCATTCATCCATCCACCCATCCATCCATTCATCAATCTGTCTACCCACCATCCACTCACCAATCCACCCATCCACTCTTCCATCCTCCAGCCACCCATCCACTCATCTGTCAGCCGATCTATCAGTCTATCACTTACCGATTCATCCACCTACCCATCTATCCACCCATCCATCCACTCACCAATCTGTCCACCCATCCTTCTACCTATCCATCCACACATCTGCCCGTCACCCACCCACCGTTTCATCCATCCATCCATGTGTTCATCCATCTACCCATCAATCTGTCATCCACCTACCCATCTGTCTATCCACCCATCCACCCACTCACCAATTCATTCATCCACTCTCCATCATCTGCCCACTCAGTCCTCCATCCACTTATCCATCCATCTTTCCTTCATCCATCCACCCATCCATCCATCCATCCATCCGTCCATCATCCATCTACCCATCCATCCCCTCACACCCACCTACCCACCCATCCATCATTTATCCACTATCCTTCTATCATCTGTCATTCATCTCCCTATCCATCCAGCTACACATTCCTTCACCATCATCACCTCCAGTATTGAGTGTGAGATACATGTCAGGAACCATGTACCTTCTTCACATGCTTTTAGTTTCACACCTCACTGTTAACTAGCCCTCTCCTTACTTTAAAACTGTGCATATACCTACACATGCACAGACACACACGCACACACATGCAAAAGCACGCATGCCTCTCTGTTGGTTTGCAGTCCAATGCTCTACCCCTGAGCTATACCCCCTCCTTCACACATGCCTCTCTGGTGAGATGAGTGGGATGGGACAGACTGAGGATATGGATAATTCTTGGTTTGTGTCATGAAAACCACTGACTTAGGCCGGGCGCGGTGGCTCATGCCTGTAATCCCAGCACTTTGGGAGGCTGAGGCGGGTGGATCACGAGGTCAACAGATTGAGACCATCTGGTCAACATGGTGAAACCCCGTCTCTACTAAAAATTACAAAAAATTAGCTGGGCACGGTAGCCTGTGCCTGTAATCCCAGCTACTCAGGAGGCTGAGGCAGGAGAATTGCCTGAACCCAGGGGGCAGAGGTTGCGGTGAGCCGAAATCCTGCCATTGCACTCCAGCCTGGATAACAAGAGTGAAACTCCGTCTCAAAAAAAAAAAAAAGAAAACCACTGACTTCTGCCTGGTGACAGAAGGGAGGGCACAGGGCGGACCCACTTGATCATGGTGGGCAGGTGTCTGGGCAGTGACAACGTGCGCACTGTTTGGTTGGAGGCTGGATATGTATGAGATGGCACACAAGGCATTTTGGGCCAGGCCACGGCATTCTTCAGCCTCATCAGTGGGACCAGCTTCTGAAGAGTGGGCAGCCCATGGAGCCCCGCCTTTCTGGGTGGTGGGATCACCCTTTGCCCTTTGCTTGGTGCAAGGTTGGACCTCCTCTCTGGACTGGCAAGGGTGTCCACCTACGTGTTTCCCAAGAACCAATACAGTCATAAAATGTATTCAGTCTCAGCTGCAGTTTTGATCACTGGTGCGTGCACACAATTCATCACAGCAAATTAGGTCCATCTTACGAGCTTCTGCCCCACAGCCTGAGGGGTCTGTTGGCAAGGGGGCTGGGCCATGTGGGGGCTGGGGACCATTCTTGGGGAGTGATGGGCCATGTTTCCTGAGGAGGCACCCTCAGAATATCCACCAGAACAGTTCTGCGTCTGTAGGACTTAATTTTCTAGAAATGTTGAGGATGCAGGAAAGTTTTCCTTTTTACCAAAATTTGGAAGAAAGTGGAAATGGATATGATCAAAGTTTCCTTATATCATTTGCAAATCCTGAAAGCACTGGGTTAGTTTGGGGACCTGAACATATGTGTTCTGTATAATTAGTGACCGTGTGACCTAGATTTTCCAGTACAGTCCTGATTTCAAGTACTCCATCCCAGCTCTTGGCTGTTTGTCCTGATTTTTGGTTTGCAGAATATGATGACTCTATGTGGAGCTCGGTTTTCTCATCATATTTTGATGAATAAATATTTAAAGTGGTAAAGACTTGCAGAGTCAGAAAATATTTTCTCCCACTTACTCTTTTCCAACCTGGCAAAATATGTCATGTGTAGGTGTGCCCCATGCTCAGCTTCCTGCCTCTCACCTGCCCTGCCAGAGCAAACACAGACACTTCCTGCAGTGTTTGTAAACCATCAGGGCCCCACTGGCTAGCCTGGCCTATGACTGCAGGTGCGGCCTTTCTGTAGGCGAAAGAGCCCTGAGTTCCAGAGTCTCTTGAGGTCTTCTATTCTTCTACTGGCTGGCACTGGGAGCCACACTGTGGACAGTAGCGGATGGCCCAGCCTGGGCAGCACTGAGAAAGCCCCTCTGCTGGCACTCAGCTGGTGGCATGTTGTCCCGGGATGCTGCGGCTCCCTCCCGCCCAGCTGAGGTTGTCTTGGGCTGCTGTGATCTGTGCTCCTTCCAGCCAGAATAACCCTGAGTATCTTACCTATTGGTGCAGCAACCTACTCTCCTACCTTCTAAGATCCTGCCCACTTTTTTATTTTATTTTATTTTTTTTAAGACAGAGTCTTGCTCTGTTGCCCAGGCTGGAGTGTAGTGGCACGATCTCAGCTCATTGCAACCTCCGCATCTGGGGTTCAAAGGATTCTCCTGCCTCAGCTTCCCGCCACCACACCCAGCTAATCTTTGTATTTTTAGTTTTGCCGTGTTGTCTAGGCTGGTCTTAAACTCCTGGCCTCAAGTGATCTACCTGTCTTGGCCTCCCAAAGTGCTGGGATTACAGGTGTGAGCCACTGTGCCTGGACTTTTTTTCATTATAAAAATTTACACAGCATAAAATTCACCATCTTAACCATTTTTAAGTGGCTGGTTCAGTGGCATTCAGTATGTTGGCACTGCTGTGCAGTCATCACCAGAACTTTTTCATATTCCCCATCTGAAACTCCGTTCCTATTAAACATTAACTTCCCATTTCCCCTTTTCCCAGCCCTTGGCAGCCACAGTTTCTATCTCTATGACTTGGCTGTTCTAGGCACCTCGTACAAGAGGAATCATGTAATAATTCATTCCACCTGGCTTAATGTCCTCAAAGGATCTCTCCCAGCTTTGAGAAAAAGATATAACCTGCTCTGGGCATGGCCAGGGCAAGGGCTACGGGGAAGAGGGTGGGGTGGGGGCAACTGCATTTCTTCTTCGTCTCTCTTGACCCTATCAAGTGACGGCTTGGCTTTGCGACAGTAGCTTGCAGGCTGTCATTTCTGAAATATTTGTTGAGTTTTTACCAAGTGCAGCTAACAGGGTACAATGGCGAGCTGAGAGGAGGTCCCTGTCTTGTCACGTGGATGGTGTCGTGAGGGGCAGTTGACCATGGTGGGTCCACAACCAGATCGTTGCAAGTCTCGGGACTCACGCCTTGAAACCTCTGCAAGCTGCAGGGCAGTGCTGTGTGGGAGTTGCTGGTCAGTGGGCAGGAAGGCTGCTCCAGAAGGCTGGCTCCGATGCGGAGAGGCCTGGGAAAACCGGGCTATGGAGGACACTCTGAACAGCGGGAGTGCTGCTGGGAGGGGGAAGGGGACAGGGCTGCAGTGTTTGGGAGCCTGGCAGAAGGTGGTGGCTGAGGCTGTGGGCCAGCGAGCACCAGACCATGGCAGGCCATCTGGGCTGTGGTCAGGGTCTGGATATGTTCTGGTGTGAGTGGGACTGCCAGGGAGTTTAAAAAGCAGAAACCCTTCTATAGCCCTGCCTCCTCCAGGAGACAACCAGGATTGTGCTTCATGTTGTTTTCTCAGATTTTCTTTACCAGGAAGGGGTCCTTCCAGGGGCCCTTGCATTCTGGGCAGGTGGGGCAGCTGGAGGGACCCAGCAGGGGGTGAACATGGGGCAGGTCAGCTGCATAGGGTGGGGAGACAGGACACCAAAGTAACAGTGACCAGCCTCTCACCATTTAGCACTACACGGTCAGTGTCAGGACTGGTTGTGTGTGTGTGTGTGTGTGTGTGTGTGTGTATGGGATTTGAGGGTATCCCTGAGGTACACACACTCCATGAGTGTGTACCTGCCTGGCGTTGTGGGGCATCCGTGTGTGTGTGCATGGGATTGTGGGGTACCTATGTGTGTGTGCATGGGATTGTGGGGTACCTGTGTGTGTGTGCATGGGATTGTGGGGTACCTGTGTGTGTGTGCATGGGATTGTGGGGTACTTTGTGTGTGTGTGCATGGGATTGTGGGGTACTTTGTGTGTGTGCACATGGGATTGTGGGGTACTCTGTGTGCATGGGATTGTGGGGTACCTGCGTGTGTGTGCATAGGATTGTGGGGTACTTTGTGTGTGTGTGTGCACATGGGATTGTGGGGTACTTTGTGTGTGTGTGCACATGGGATTGTGGGGTACTCTGTGTGCATGGGATTGTGGGGTACTTTGTGTGTGTGTGCACATGGGATTGTGGGGTACTTTGTGTGTGCACATGGGATTGTGGGGTACTTTGTGTGTGCACATGGGATTGTGGGGTACTCTGTGTGCATGGGATTGTGGGGTACTCTGTGTGCACATGGGATTGTGGGGTACTCTGTGTGCATGGGATTGTAGGGGTGGGCACATGAGGGAGCGGGGGTGTGTGTGTGTGTGTGAGATTAGGGTATTCGTGTGTGTGTGTGCATATGAAGTGATGTGTGCACAGTATTAGGAACCCTGCCTTGGCAGGCTGCTTTCATAAGCACCCCAAAGGGCTGTCCCTCTACCATGCCTGGCCTCTCCTTTTCCCCGTGGGACACCGTGGGAGGCGGAAGGGAGGGCTCTCGGATCCTCTGAAGTAAGGGAGGTGTGGGGGATCCTTACGGTCCAACTGTTGAATATGGTCACGTGGCACACTCGGTCCCTCCAGATGGCCCATGGACAACCCCCGAGACAGCTGTGCTCAGCCTCCTAGGTGCTCTAGGGAAGTGGGAGTGTCTGGTCTCCCTGCACACTCCTTGGTCTCCCAGGTTTCCCAGCACCTGGCGCACCCAGAAACACTTGGGCCGGCTGGGCAGGACATGCCCATGAGGCAGCAGAACCCAGGACCTGCGGGTGGTTCTGCTTTCACAGAACTTCATCTTCTACCCTTACCCTCTTCAGCAGAACTTAACCACGCTGAGTCCCATATCCCAGCCCCTCAGGTGAGGGTTCAAGTAAAGTCAGGCCATCTGCTGCCTAAGGGCACCACTCCCCACCTTCCTGCAGGCTGTGTGGGACTTCTAGAGACCCTCACCAACCCCAGAGGCCTCAAGCTGGTGGCCCGAGGGCCACATTCAACCTGCAGATTTGTTTTCATGGTCCTGCATAGTGCTTTAAACATCAAGAAAGTCTGTGGATTGATTTTACTTACTTTTTTCCCCGACTTTTCTTTTAGATTCTGGAATACATGTGCAGGTTTATGACATGGGTCTTTTGCGTGACGCTGAGGTTTGGGGTATGACTGACTCCATTACGCAGGTTGTGAGCATAGTACCTATAGTCACTTTTCAATCCTCGTCCCTCCCTCCCAGCTCTTTTATTTCCCAGTGTCTGTTGTTCCCAACTTTATGTCTATGTGCACCACATAGTGTTTAATTCCCACTTAAGAGTGATGTTTCTGCGTTAGTTCACTTAGGATAATGGCCTCTAGCTGCAGCCATGTTGCTGCCAAGGGCATGATTTTATTCTTTTTGATGGATGCATAGTGTTTCATGATAATGCATGGACCACAGTTTCTTGATCCCACCCACTCTCGGGGGCACCTGCGTTGGTGTCATGTCTCTGCTGTTGTGAATAGTGTTGCAGTGGACATATGAGTTCCTGCGTCTTTTTTGGTGGAATGCTTATTTTCCTTTGGCTGCATCTGCAGTAATGGTAGTTTTGGGTCCTAGTTCAATTCTTAGTTCTTTGAAAAATCTCAGAACAGCTTTCCACGGTGTCTGAACTAATTTGCATTCCCACCAACTGTGTATAAGTATTCTCCTAAGAAAGTTTATATTAAAAAAAAAATCTAAATTTCCAGTTTTCTTGCAAAACCAGCAGCAACACTGGGCCTTTATTCCCACGTGGCAGTCATTGCCAGGAGCTGACAAGTGCTGCCTCTTCTCGACAAGGTTTACGGTCTTGGGGCTGACACAGACCCCACGCGGTCTTACTGCTCTGCACCTGGCTTGGGCTGCACTTGTCCACAGTGTGAACCTGACAGCACCCGCACCCTAACCTCCAGGCCTCCATCCAGAAGTGCAGCTCCATGTGGTCAGAGGAATCCTGCCCACTGCAGATAGATCTCCTGGAATTCACCCATTCTTTTTCACAACATAAACATGTTCCGAGCACTGGTACCCCTGCCAACTGGTGCTTCCTTCTTCCCAAACTGCTCCACGTGTGTGATCTTCTTTGATCCACACTAAGAGCAGCAAATGTACTTTGAAGTAGATGAGAAGAGCGAACCCCTTTTGGTTTTGAGAACCCTTCCACCCAATACCCTTTTTTTTTGAGACGGAGTCTTACACTGTGGCCGAAGTGCACTGGCACAATCTTAGCTTACTGCAGCCTTGAACTTTTGGGCTCAAGTGATCCTCCTGCCCCAGCCACCCGAGTAGCAGGGAGTACAGGCACACACCACCACACTCACCTAAGTTTTAGTTTTTGTATAGATGGGGTTTCACTGTGTTGCCCAGGCTGATCTCAAACGCCTAGCTTCAAGTGATCCTCCCACCTCAGCCTCCGAAGTGCTGGGGCTCCAGGCATGAGCCACTCACCCAGCTTCAGTGCTGTTTTTCCTGGAGTCTCATCACTTCCACCTGGGGCTCTCCCAACGCTTTGCAAGAGATGCACTTGACTGAATTCCTGGCCCAGCAGCATTAGGTTGGGGCCCCATCTTTTAGGGGTCAGATTCAGGCCCTTTTAGGGCAGGAGACCATGCGCTAATTCATATTTGAGATGAGGTATTCCCTGGGGGCCTGGTTCCAAGCAGGCTGCTGTGTGGTTAAAATGGACTTCACAGTGGCCACAAGGTTGAGATCAGTGCAGCAGTCCTACCCAGAAGTGGGCCAGCAGCCACAGAAGTGAACTGGTGGTCACCTGGTACGCTGTGGCTGGGACCTCTGATTTTCAGTCCTGAATCTGCTGCTTGGTATCTGTCCCCAAGGGGCTTAGCCACTGGCTACCCCACCCACTTTGGAGAAACAGCAACAGCAGCGGGGGTCACATGAACTCAGGACTCAGAGTCAGGCGTGGACTCTGTTGCTGAGGAGGGGCCCGTCTGTAAGCGGCCCTGGCAGCATTCCATCTTCCCCTGCTTGTGACAACACCATAAAACTCTCATTTCCCCTTGCACACTGCTATCTAAAGTCTCACCGCTCATCTGATTCTCTGCTCACAAACACTGACAGGCCTTTGCATTTTGAAGTGCGGTTCCCCTGAGTCCCCTGTCCCTCCAGGCAGGTATGATTAGTCCCCTTGTTTTGTTGGGTGACTCTGAATGGGAGGCTGTTTACGGGCTGGATCCCTAATAGAAGGCTTCAGTTCCCTCCTAATAATCTGTTCCCTGGTGGGTTTTATTTCCAAAGCACGGCAGTACGGAACCTGCCCCCTTGGGAGTTTATTGAGCTTTTTTCTTCCCCACACTGTTTTCTCCCACGTTTTCACGCTAGGGAAGAGTTTCCCGCTCATGGAAATGATTGTTGACCAGGCCACCTGCTTTGGTCTTTTGTGTCCTGGCAAGAGGGGGTTCACAGAGAGTGGTGGGCACTCTCTTTCCCACCTGGGCTCCATAGAGCATCTGGACAACATGGAAAACCGGGATCCAGTTGGTGCCAATAAAAGGAATCTGAGTCAGAGGCTGTGCGGATGTGGCTCTTTCTTGAATGTCACCACAGGTGACTCAGGTCGCTGCATCAGCTTCTGCTGTTGGTTCGGCAAGGAAGCTGCAGAATCCCCACCCCAAAGCCAATCCCCTTGCTCGTTGGAAGCTGGAATCTCCCTCCAGGCTGGGAGTTCCGGGTGAATTGAGGCTCTCACATAAGAGACAGCTTCCCTGGCTGAACGTTGCAACGCTTACTTCCTGCTGCTCCGGAGTGGCAGACGACAGGCTGTCTCACTGTCTGGGAGGCAGGGACGGGAAAACCTCATGCACATCCCGTGCATGGAAGAGCTGCTGCTCCCTCTGCCATAGGACATCTCCTGGCTTTGTCGGGGGCCAGTGGGTCACCAGCTTCACTCTGAGGCCAGGGATGAGTGTCACACCCACTCCGGCAAACCTCGTCCGGCCCTCTGCATAAGCGAGGCAAACCCCGGCTTGCTGGGTGGGGGCCACGGGAGAAGCGGGGTGCATCCATGTCATAGCCTGGGCCCTGGGGGAGTGGCTGCGTCATCGGGTAGGCATTTAGAGGGAACCTTGGCCATCACTCACCCCTAATTTTAATGACGTGCATTAGCTAAATTGTGTTCTGAGTATTCATTCGGCGCTGTTTATGGTGTGCTCTCGAGTACGCTTACCGTTTGTCAGAAGTGCAAACTAGCGAACATATGAGCCTTTAAGACAGGCCATCTGTTCGTCTTAGACCCTTGGATGATTGTCAAACGCTTCTAAAAATAAGTGCTCACAAGCAGAGAGGGGCTGCCCAGGTGATACACAGCAGTTAGGGGAGGCAGGGCTGCCTGCGTCTGTACCCTCTCCAAAGGGAAAGAAATAAAGTGTAGGGGAAAGGGGAAGGTTTTCCAGGGAACAGGAGATGGGAGCAGAGGGAGATGACAGGAGAGAAGGCTCTGCTGATACACCTTTTTGGCTGGAGGCGTGAGCTTCTCCCTGTGTCTTGCCTCTCCTGTAACTCCACAGCTCAGATACCTTCGATGGCTCCCCATGGCCCAGATTTAAGGGCAAGCTGCCTCGTCTGGCATCAAGGAGCCTCATCAATAAGGCCCCCACCTTCCTCTCCAGGCTGGTCTCCATGGCACATACCCTGTGCTTCTGCCAAGCTGAATTATTCATTGTTCCCCCAACATATGCTGCACTTTTCACATCTCAGAGGCAGAACCGTGCCGTGGTGAAGAGTGGGCCCTGCAGACAGACTGCATGGGTGCAGACCCGGCAATGCCATCACCAGCGGCAGGACCTAGGCCTCTCTGTGCCTCAGTTTTCTCATCTGTAAAATAGGGATAATGAGAGTATTTAATACACAGGGCAGTTGTGAGGCCTAAAGGAGTTCATATGGGTGGAGGTTGAGCATGGCACCCGGCACACAGTGAGCCCACTATCACAGATAGCTGTGATCATGGTCAGTGCCATTCCCACCCTCGTGCTGTTGTCCCATGGTTCATTCTGC
This sequence comes from Callithrix jacchus, assembly GCF_049354715.1. Taxonomy (NCBI): domain Eukaryota; kingdom Metazoa; phylum Chordata; class Mammalia; order Primates; family Cebidae; genus Callithrix; species Callithrix jacchus. The sequence continues at coordinate 7,285,008 of NC_133521.1, read as the reverse complement.
CTGGAAAGCCATCTCTCCAGCTTACACACACACCCAGTGCAAATCCTCACCCGGGCTGTCCTTGAAGGGCAGCTAGAAGGCCAGCTGCTTCCCTAAGCATCTCCTATAAGAAGTTCTCTCTCTATAGTCCTTACAATGCCAGGATTGTGCCTCACTTTCTCTCTTCTGTCCACTGCACAGGGCCAGGCACCCTGTTTGCTAAGTGAACAACTAATGGTACCCAACATCTCCCCCACCAAGGACGAATGTCGCTGCCATCTTAGCCTAAAGGCCTACTTTTTCCCCTGGAAAGGGAATCTGTCAGTGGTGAAGGTGCATTCTCGGGCTTGGTCCCAGCTCCTGGGGAAAGTGCATTGTAAAGCCAGCCTTGTGAGAGCTGCTGTGGCTGGAGCTTGTCAAGGAGTGGCCAGTGTTGGGCAGTGGGGAGCAAGGGGATTGGCCACAAGCTTTTTCCCAACTGGAAATCAGAGTGAGGTGATGTGCAGCCCAGGTGGTTCGGCAGGTGGGGCCTGGAGAGCAGGGTGGGATGTTCTGGGTGTGGGGGCTGAGTGTTCTGTGCCTTCATATGCTGTAGGGACTCAAAGACTCAGGGTCCAGAGCCACAGCCTGGTCTCCAGAGAAGAGCCAAGCCTTCTTGTTCACCTCCTCAGGGTCTATGAGTTTGGCTATCATCATCCCCACCATGAAACTGTGAACCCCTCAAGGGAGGGTGCTGGGACTTCTCCACCTGTCCGTGCCCATGCCCAGCTGGGGGCCTGACAGGAACTCAGTGAATGTCTGTGGTAGAAATGAATGGATGGATGGATGGATGGATGGATGGATGGATGGATGGATAGGTGGCTGGATGAATAGATGAGAAGAGGGGCAGGTAGATTGGTGAGTGGGTGGGTGGATGGATGGATAGATAGATGGGTAGGTGGGTGGGTGGATAGAGGGATAGATGGGTGGATAGATGGATGGGTGGGTGAATGGGTGAGTGGGTAGATGAGTAGATGGGCAGGTAGATTGGTGAGTGGGTGGGTGGGTGGATGGATGGATAGATGGGTAGGTGGGTGGATGGGTGGATAGATGGATAGATGGGTGGATGGATGGATGGGTGGGTGGATGGATAGATGGATTGGTGGATGGGTAGGTGGGTGGATGGGTGGTTAGATAGATAGATGGGTGGATGGGTGGATGGGTGCATGGATGGATGAATGGATCAATGGATGAGTGTACACCTACTCTATCCACCGTGGAGTCTCCCTGAGGCTGTCCTCCCCTACAGGTGTGCAATTCTGTTCCTGAGGGTGGGTTGGAGAAAGCAGTGATTTGTGGGTACAGGGGTTCTAGCCAGGGGAGTGGCAGGGAGGGAATAATGATGCCTGTTGTTCCAAGGCCAGGGCCATCCAAAGTCCAGCCATCTCAGGAGCATTCTTAAGATCTTGCCAGCCCTTTGGACACACAGATGGAGAGGGGGATGGGCATAGCTGGTTAGTTCATTAAACCTCTATTGTGCCTGGTCCCATGGAAGTGGCAGGGAGCAAACAGTCCCTCTGCCACGGAGCACCCTGCCAGCTCAGGAAGACCAGCACAGGCACCGCTATGTAGATCTGTGGAGTATTTACTATAGCCAGAACCGGGGCGTATGCAGGCATTATCTCCTGAGTCCTCAGGTCATCTGTATTAGTCTGTTTTATGTTGCTATAAAGAATTATTTGAGGCTGGGTAATTTATAAAGAAAACAGTTTTATTTGGCTCATGGTTCTGTAGGCTGTACAGGAAGCAAGGTGCTGGCATCTGTTTCTGGTGAGGCCTCAGGAAGCTTGCAGGGATGGTGGGAGGCAAGAGGAGCTGGCGTGTCACTTGGGGATGGAGAGAGGGAGCAAGGAGACACCAGACTTTTCTTTAACAAGCGGGTCTTCTGGTAACTGCAGGGAGGACACCAAGCCATCCGTGAGGGATCCTCTCCCATGACCCAAACACCTCCCCTATGCCCCACCTCCAACACTGGGATCCCATTTCAACATGAGATTTGGAGGGGACAAACATCTAAACCCTATCAGCATCTTAGGAAGAGGGCTGTGTTATTAACCACCCCCAAAACCCAGAGGTCAGGGAACTTGCCCAAGGCCACATGGCCAGTAAGTGGCAGAGCGAAGATTCAAACCCAGGGCGTAGGCCATCTTGGCCCACTAAGGCTTCCTGCCCACCTTGGGGCAGTGGCCAGCATCAATGGGGCACTTGCTAAGGACCAGGCAGGGTGCTAGGACTTTACAGGCATTTTGTCACAGAGTATCTGGAAGCCAGGAGGGGCAGCTAATAGGGCATGTGGACAATCTCTTATTGATTCATGCAGCCGGCATGCTTAAGTCCCTCTGCTCTCTCCCACTTGACATGGCGATGTGTAGGTGTCAAAGGGAGACCAGGCAGGGTCCCACGCCTAAGTGACAGAGAATGGAGCCAAGACCACCTTGAGAAGCAATCCTGGGCTTTAGACTAGGGAGAGGCACACAGTGTTCCTGTTCATGACTGTGTTGGGCACAGAGGTGGGCAGAGCTAGGGCCTCCTCCTAAGGCAGGTGAAACCAGCATCGGACCCCAGCTGAACCTTCAAGGAGCCCATTTATTCAAGTGTGTGGCAGCGCTTTGGGAAGCACCGTGTAGCCACCAGGCTCTGTACTCCAGCCCACTCCTTCCGTGCACAAAACATCACCCTGGATTGGGTTCAGAATCAGGATCATTTTGCTGCTGAATTCCCAGGAACGAGCATAGTGGCTCATTGGCTCAAAGATGAATGAATGAATGAGCAACCATGTAAATGAATACTGGGCTTCATTCACTCTCGAGAGGCTGAGGGTGTGACGGGAAACCAGGTCCTGAGTACTCCGCTGATGATTTGCACAGAGAAGGCTCTTTTTATGGGTCTCACCAGGACCCGGGCTAGGCCTGCCCCCAGCACAGGCAGCACACAGGTTTCTGAGCCCAGTCCCATGCCACCCCCTCGGCCATCACTATTTTGTGTCCCTGGCCCCATGTGCCAGGCGGAGGCTCCCAGAACAGGCTCTGCTAGACACCTCCATCTGGGAGCGCACACAAGCTCTGGTGAGTGGATGGGGCCAGGCTGCAGACCATTGCTCCCTGCCCCCTCCTGCTCTTCCATTTTATTTTTCTCTCTCTGGCCCACACCTGTGTCTCCCTGGCAGGCAGTGAGGCCGAGTGGATGCCAGGCCTCCCTCTAGGCATTTTCCAGTCCTTCCCTGGGCCCCTGTCTCCACCCCCGGCCTTTGTGTGGTGGGAAGTGTTCATCTGTGGGGTGGGTAGCATCTTTAAAAACTATTTTCTTCCTTCTCTAAAGGGGCTAAATATAGCACAGGCATAAACGGAGAAATAGACATTAAGGCAGAATGCCCTTGTGAGAACCATGTGGGGTGGAAGGAACTCTTTAAGAAGGTTTGCTGAACCTCCCCACATTCCTCAAACCACAACTTCTAGCCATGGGGGATGGAGCTCAGGTTCTTTGAGGGTTATTGAACTGTGCTGATTGCAGTGGCTGTCCAGAGCTGCCCTGTGGCCTGGCGTTAGGCGACTGATGAGTCCTGGGGACAGGGGTCCCACTAACCACTCCACCTGTTGAGACACTGCCCTTGGCCTGTGGAGAGGCCGGTGCCCTCCTTGGCTGAGCACCTGGGCTCCTCTGTGCCCCCCACCACCATCACATACACTGATTGGGTACCCTTGATCAGTTTCCCTAGCTGAGCTGCCATCTGCACCATTAATCCCACAAATATTTGGGTGTCTGTGTCTAGCCCCCCTAAATCAGGCCCCTCGAGGGGGTGCCCAGCTGGTGCCTTCCCCTCCCCCTCACTGTGCCAGCACAGAGTAGAGCATCCAGCAGGTGCTTAATAACATAGTGCTGAGTGAATTCTGGTGCCTGGTCCCCTCGGGGCATCAAGTTTTGACATTTCCATCTGCTGTGACATTCTGGGCTTTTGTTCCTGTCACAAAACTTCAGGGAAGGAAGTTTTATCCTTCTGTCTCAGAACCCTCTAGGAGGAAGTTCTTTCTTGAGTCTAACCTCAGAGCCCCTTGCTACTGCTATTTAAGTGAGCAGGCGCTCTGTGGCTTTTCCTGGGGAATGGCATAGGCATTCTGGAGTTTTCCTAACCAGTGGTCCCATGTATGGGTTCCAGCCTGCAGCATGTCTGCTTCAGCAGTGCCCAGGTGAGCCAGTGTGGACCATGTGTGTCACACTGACCCCAATCTTGGCATCCTGGCAAGAGGCTGCTTCATTCTGCAGAGATCCCAGACACCCCATGCCCATGTTGGCAGTGGGTGGTCCTCGGGGATTTTGTGGAGATGGAATATCATGCCTGGTTTTCTGTGGCCTGTGGAACAAAGTCCATGCTTGTTGGCACTCAGGGCCGCCACTGTCCATGTGCCCACCAGCCTTCCTGTGACTTCTGTGCTGGTACCCATGCCTGCATCTGCCACTTGGATTCCAGTTTCCAAACTTGCGTCTCTGCTGTTCTTTCCTCTTGGAATACCCTCCCTTGCCACCTATCCACGTCCTACCCATACATCCATTCATTTTTTCCTTCCATTGATTCATTCACGAATAGTGCCTGAGTGTGTACTTTGTGTCAGGCCCTAGGAGCCATAATTTGAGGACAAGAACCCTTCCTCATATCCCCTGTCTTCCTCCACCCCATCCTCCCCCTAATAAAGGATGACCCAGCCACACCCACATAGCAGGGGCTTTTAACTGGTGGTTGGCAGGGTGGGAAAGTGCAGCTTCTGGGCAGCTGTGCCTGCTGGGCATTGGAGACCCTGGGGCATGGGCAGGACAGTACATGCCCAACCCTGGGTCCTAAGAAAGGAAGTGCCACCGTGCTGTGTGCAGCTCAGCAGAGGGAACCAGTTTAGCTCAGGAGAGGTGCTTGGCTGTGTGGGAGGTGGGCTGCAGGTACCTGAAGAGGTCTGCAGGGATGGGAAGTGATCCACGTTCCCAGAGGACTCTTAAGAGCGGCTTGGTTGGGAGGGAGGAGAAGGGAGGCGGGAACTGAGTCAGCAGAATGGTTTGCTGAAGGTTTGCTGACCTCCTTGAAGCTAGAAGGAGGATGGCTGTGTGGAGTGTGGATTCGGCTCCCCACAGGACTAGCTGGCTGTCCCTGCACAAGTACCGGGAGAGATGCCTCGGCTGGAGGGTGCGGGTTCCCATGGAAACCGCCCGCATCCCATCTGTGGCCTCAGACAACCTGCTTGGTGCCTCTGGGTCCCTGATACCCCCGACCGAGGTGTCAGGCCCCGCTGGCAGAGGTGGCACTGTATCTGGTGCAGAATGCGGGTGATCTACAGACCGCGGGCCCATGGGGTGCAGGCCTGGGAAGCCTGGCTCCCCTCGAAAGCCCCTGGCTCCCGCGGATTCCAGCCATCTGGTTCAGTGCTTGGTGCTTCCAACCGGGTAACCTTGGGCCTGTAATTTTTGCCTTCCTGGGCCTCACTGTCCTCATCTTAAGACGTCCCACCTCGCACGGCTGTTGTGATGATTGAAACAGCGGTGCCTGCCACGGCACAGAGCACGCATGCCCGCCAAGCCCCGGTGCGCTCGGTGCTGCGGGCATCTGCTGGGAGGCGCGGCGGGCGCAGCCTGCCTTTCCCCGGCCGGGAGCTCCGGGAAGGGTCGGTGACATCACCACGGGTGCCGCAGCCGCCGCAGTGCCCGCCATGGGAAGGGGCTTTGCAGGACCCGGCCCGGGCCTCTGGGCGAGGCTGCTGGCATCTCCTGGTCACCCTCGCCTCGGACCCGAGCCCGGGAGAGACGCGGCGCCTCTGCTGACCCCTGGCGGTCAGCGGCACAGCTGCAGGAGTCGCCGGGCCCTGGAGGGCCGGGGATCGAGGGTCCTGTGCAGCCCCAAACAGGGGCACTCTGCCCCTGGTGGACGTTGCCTCCTTTCTCCAGGTGTCATGAGTTGGAGCACCACCTGAGGCTTTGATGAAATGGGTCTGAATTTGGAACACAAACCACTGAAAAGAAACAAAAAGACTGGGTTTTCAGATGCCAAATCCCACCCCCAGCCCCAGGCCGCTGGCTCCTGTGAAACAGATCAACCGTGCTGGCCCCCTCTGGCTGGCAGGGGGAAGAAATGCCATTGGCTGTAATGAGAGGGAACGTTTGGCCACAGGGTCCCACCTGGGCCCTGGATTCCTAGGTGCATTCGGCCAAACTGCGCTGAGTCCCGGTCTCTGGTTGGGCCATTGCCATGTGACCAAGCAAGCAGGCTCTCGAGCCCAGCAGCAGAGGCTCCTCCCACGGCCTGCTGGGTGACCCGTCCCCTGCCTAGGCCGCAGGCACCACGGCCGCCCACTGCCTTAGCACGCCTGTGCCCGCTCGGGTGTTTCTTGGCCGGAGAGCTGCACAGCACATCTGCTGTCTCCCTCTGCTACGCTTGGAGCAGCTACTGCGAGGACTGAGAGGGGGCGGTGAGGGCAGCCTGCAGGCGATCAGAGGTTCCTCCTCTTCATTAGAGGAAAAGGGAGATGGAGAGGCAAACGGGGTTGTTTTTAATTCCTGCCTCCTCCCCGGCATTTCCTCTTTCCCTTCTACCTAGCCAGTCCCCTTGGTAAGACCTGAATCGTCTTAAAAAAAAAAAAAAAGCCAAGAAACAACACGTATAGGGAGTCCAGGTTGGCATTATCAGGAACTGATCCCCAAGCCCCAAATCAACGTGGTGTCTTGGCAGCTGTGTCCCTGGAGCACTTTTTCCTTGTTGCATTTTGTTTTGTTATAATCGAGGCGCTTTTCTGCGGCTCCCGGCGTAAATGCACTGAGTGGGAGGGACGAGCATGCTCTCCATTCTTCTCCTTCATGTGTGTCTCCTTTCTTCGCCTTTGCAGAACCACACGATGAGCCAGCACGCACAGTGAGGGATCGCTCAACAGGACACCTCTCCGCAGAAGGCTTGCCGGAGACGCCGTGGGGAGGGCCATTTGAACATTACATCCAATCAAAGTGTCATTTGCAACCCAGATGTAAAACTCTAATGATTTGGCCATGAGGCGCTGCTATTATAAGCAGCTGGAAATGAATATTAATGGCAGAGATTAAAAGTATTCCATGCTCAGTATTTTTTATTGTCCTGCTACAGCTAGTGTGCTTTTAGAGTTTCCGCCGCAGACTACATTTCTAGAGTTAGAGAAACCTGCTTTTTAAGACTATTGTCCTTTGTTCTTTCATGTATTATATTGATAGTTTTTAAAAAAGAATTAGTGTGATTTTTTTTCTTTGCTTCTTTTTTTTTTCTTTCTTGTTTTTCTTTCCCCCCCTTCGTTTAACTACTTTTTAATTGCAATTCTAGGTAATTGTGCATCGTGATGTGATTGCTTGGCTATTGTCTGAATATTTCCTTTTAATTTTTTAATTAAAGACTAATGCTTTGATTGGATTTGCCAGTTCACCGGACAGTGATTAAAACTATGTAATGAATATAATCGGTTTCAGTGCAACTGGATGGTCTGCTTTTAAATGTGACTTAATCTGACTGCAGTAACTAGTACAGTTCAATAAAGGGAATCCATGCGATTAGCATCCGGCTGCCTGGTTCTCTCCTCCTCAGCCTAGGGCCGCGTGGGGGGCTGTCAGCTCCTGTAACGGGTGTACCCCTACAAGTTCCTGTGAGCTTGCACACGCCCTTGAGGACCTGCACACAATAGACACTGCTTCCCTCCGAAAAGAAGCATAGTAACTTAATGCACACAGACTGGACGGGCTGGCAGTGGCTAGGGAAGTCAAAGCAGAAAACCTCTTAATGATGGAATACCCTGATCTTCCCACTCACAGGTGGGGAAACAGAGGCCCAAGGGTAACACGTGGCTTTCCCAAGGCCATGCAGCAGATTGGTGCCCAGGCTCATCATGGTATCTCCTTGCTTTTCCCTTCAGGGTTGGCTTTCCCATGGGTTAGATATAGGCAGGCAAGTGGCTAGCCCTTCCCTTGCCAGGACTCCAGGTGGCATTTGGGTTCTGAGGCATGGAGATGTGTGGCTGGGACTGCAGAGCAGAGCCAGGTAGGAGCTGCAGGTTCCCAGTCATAGAGATCAGCAAGATGTGGAAACATTGAGACTGGTGGCCAGGGTTAGGTCTGGAGTGAGGCAGGTAGGGGCCTGGGGTGTAGTAGTTCAAGGGGCACTTGTTCTCAGGGCCCCCGGCACTTGCGAGCCCTGAGAATGGGTGTCCTCTTGCATTTTACACTCTAGGCACCTTCCTTGTCTCACCTACTTCTGGCCCTGCTGGTATCCCAGGGCCCACCCAGCAGCTTGGTCTCCGTGTTACCTCCCGCACCTCCGTCATGCTGGTGCTCAGCTGACTTGCCAATCAGAGGCCGGAACTTGCACAGGGAAACCCTTCCTTCCTAACTTTTCACAAGGGGCAAGGAAATTGGTTATTACCCTCTGCAGAGCGGAAATGAAACAGGCAGACAGATTGCACCTAATTATAATGTAATAGTAAGTCACAGGCGTGGAATTTGGAGCAATTATACCCATCATCTTCTAGAAGACTCTTATATCAAGGGGCTTCTGATAACCTGTAAGAGTTCCTCCCCCTTCTTTTAGCCACCTCATGTAACATTCTCACATGGACGGGACTTTCTGTTTTTCAAAAGGCATTTTACACCTGTGAATCATAGGGCAGACACTGCCAGTAGTGGGCCATTTCCTCCTGGACACTGAAGGCCGTGAATGCCAATTTTCAGCCTCATGGAGACTTGGCTGTTTTGGGGGAAGACCTCAGGGTAGATACCCAGCGTTCCGTTAAGTGTGCCCACCCACGGACTGGGGCTGGGGCTGTGTCTGAGTGAGGCTGCCGCACATATACAGCAGGGCCTGCCTCGTGGGCAGTGCTGGAACTGTCTATGGGACCCGTGTGTCCCGAGGACCTGCCACATCTCTGCCTCAGGGTCCTCTCCAGCTCCGGATCTATCCCAAACCCCGTGGAGCCCAGGTGAGAGCCCTCAGTAAGTACCAATAGAAGATTTGATTTGATGGTTGGTGGCGTAGGGCTAAATTAGTCACTGCCCCCATTAAAAATACAGCGGGGGGTTTAAGAGCTTTTCACGCCATGTGGGAATCAGCAGCGAAGCCGGCTGATGCCTTGGGTAAGGAGAGAGGCGGCCTAGGGGACCGTGAGGTAATGAGGTTTATGGCGGTGACAAGGCAGCCAGGGAACCCCACCGACTCCCCCCCTCACCCCAGCCCCATTGTTCTCCGGCTGCCTTTGCCCCCGCTGCTACGGCTGAGAGCCCCTCATGACTTCACGTAGGGAGGGGGCTGGCAGCGGGGACACTAAGACCCTTCTTGGAACTGGACTTCTTTTTCATCAGGAGGTATTAGAGTGGGGGAGCAGTGTAGGGTTATAAACCTGTGCCTCCGAGACCCCACTTGCCCCTTCCAGAGGAATGATCTGGAGGTAGGATGAGACACTTGCCTTTCAGCTGGGAGGGGCCTTTGAGGGTCACTGGGAGGCTTGTATAAAATGATGCCAAAGGGCTGAATAGAGAGAAAGACCTGCAAGAGGCATGCTTGTCAATGATGACACCAGGTGTCTTGCAGGAGGGCACCTTTTCAGCCAGGAGGGCAGGATGGAATTTGGATTTGGCTTTGGGGAGTGGGCAAGGTAACTGGAAGCCTAAGGTTTATTGCTGCTGTATTTAGATGTACAAATTATGAGTTCTAGTGGCTCTATGGGTGGAGGAATTTTGCACAGGCTGGGAAATGGACCAGGATCCCTGGCCACAGACCCCAATCTTCGAGCAAATGCCCAGAGTGCCCAGAAGTGGGTGGGTAAGGGTTTCAATCTCAGTGGAGAAACTGTTATGGAAAGAATCTTCTCGAGTTCTCCAGTAGAGAATGTTCCCTTTAAACTCACAGTTGCTTAATAATGAACTTTCCATCTGTTTTTCTTCCCTCCTAAGGTGTGTGTTCCTAGGGTTGGGACGTGTACCTACAAATATTCAGTAAATAGGACCAAAACTCCAGTCCGTGCCTTCCTCCACTCACCCATTCTGCAGGTATTTACTGAGCTGCCCCCATCTGCCAGGCACTGCACAGGGCACTGGGGACAAGGAGATGACCAGCCGATGTGGCCCCTGGCTTCATGGAGCTCACAGTGACACAGGCAAGCATGCCGGTAAATGCACAGTGACACCTGGTCATGAGTGCTGTGATGGTAAAGCCAGAATCTGCCTGAGATTCATGGAAGGACCCATGTACGAGATGCAGGGATGCATTAAGGAAGCCCTTGCTGAGGCAGGGGCTTGTGACCTGGAGAAAGAAGGGAGGTGGGAGGTCCAAGAGCAGTGGGAAGAGAGCACCGCAAATGCGGAAGCCCTGAGCTGGAAACGAGCCGGAAGTACCCTTAGAGAGCTGATTTCTTACTGAGTTTCAGTTCTACGTGATTTAAAACAATCCCAGAGAAGTTCAGAATCTTGTCCAAGATCATACCATTGAGAATAAACTTGGGACTATGACTTGGGTGCCTTGCCTTCCAGCCTGTGGTGTCTGACTCCGTTACTATTTTTATTATAACAATCATGACGACAATGATGAATAAAGTTTGTATTGTACCTTACAAGAAAGACTACTGGTTCTCTTTCTTTCCGGTAACAAAGTAACCAATTTTTAGCTGAGCAGAGGTTACCTTGGAGAGGGGAGGGGCCGATTATATACCCTACGCTTTCCAGAAGTTAGGTGTGATTCTATTACTATTGGCAGCCATAGGTTTTATCAATAGGGTGTAAATAGAGGCAGGATGTGCAAAGTCTAAGAATTGTCCTGAAAGAGAAGACATGAGTTTATTCCTTCCTCCCATCTTCCTGATGGCTGGAATGTGGCTGCAATAGCTGGCGTTCCAGAAGCCATTTGAACCATGAGGTAACTTGACTACCCCATTAATCACTTCTGGTTACTGTCCATCATAGCACTTGTGACATGTGGTGTTTTGTATTTATTGGTATGGCTTGGAACTTGCTTTTGGAGAAGAGAGAGAAACCCTACAAAGGTCTGTCCCCCAAATGCTTGTTACCCTTCAAAACAAGTTCATGGTGCCACTATTTTACAACTTACAGTTGATTTTGGCTCATGCAGGCTTGCCAGGAGAGTGCTCAATGATGGTACACCCTGCACTGCACTCTTGCCATCACAGAAGAGGAGAAAACTGAACACTCAACAATGGCTAAATATTTGCATTTCTATCTTGCTTGACCTCTCTCCAAAAGCACGAAATAAAGTACGGTTTGCCATGCATGCCCCTGGCTGTCTTTTCCCTCCATGCCTCTGCTCACAGTGCTTCCTCATGCTGGAATGTCCTTCCCTTCTTCCTCACCACTCCCCTGGCCCTGTTAACTTTTAGACCCAGCTCAGCTGTCTAATTCTTGGGGCCAAGACTTGGGTGAGATCAGTGAAGAACTCACCTGGGAGTAAAACTTAAGCGGATACAAAACGCTCAGTGTTCAAAATAAACAACATTTTCATGTAATATTTTAGAAACACATTGGCAGGCTTCAGCCTGCAGGCTGGCAGCCTGTTTTTGAAAATAAAGTTTTGCTGGAACCAGGACTGGGATTGGGATTTGGCAGGTGAGGTGGGTTGACACAAATGTAGCATCAGATTCTGTCTTTACTTAACACTTTGCCTTTTTTTTCATCATGGTTTTTTTTACACTGATTTTTATTTTCAGAAACATTACATGAAAGTATTACTTCATGTGCGTGTGTGTGTGTGTGTGTGTTCATTTAAATTTTGTGTCCAAAGCATGTGCCTCATTCGTTTCAGCCTAGTCTTGGCCCAGTTTATTCTTTAGGCCACTTACTCTGACTCCCACAGCTGGGTAAAATGCTCTCATAAGAAGAACTCTGATACCACATGGTGTGTAAGTCCATCACTGGGCATGCACAGTACAGACTTTTATACGTATTTGTCTCTGGGACTGTGTATCAGTCAGGACAGGCTAGGATATGGTACTGTAACAAAAGGGCCCAATTTATCATGGTTTAACACAAGAAAGATTTCCTTATGACTCATATTCTACAGCCATCTTGGATGTCCAGGGAGCTTTCTTCACCATGGTCACTCAGAAATTAGGATCAGGGAGCAGCCACCCCCTTAAATATGGTCAGAAACCAAGCAGAGAGAGAGAGAGACAGAGAAAGAGAGACAGAGAAATTGGCAGTTCAGTGCCCTTGCTTGGGAGTTACACAAATACAGAGCTCTTAAATTCACAATGCACTGGCCAGCAATTGTCACATGGCCCCACTCTGTCACAAGGGGACAGGAAATGCAATCCTACCCTGTAGCCGGAAGAAGTGAGAATTGACAGGGCTAGGAACACTGCTCTAATGACTACCCAAGCTGTCTCCATCTCCCATCCATCTGTCTTTGACTCTCTTTGAGGGCAGAGTCTGACTCTTAGTAAATGTCATCATATCCAGCACCCTACGTGGGACCTGGAGCAGATACAATAATAAATGAATGCAGATATTGCATATGAAAATGAATCAGTGACAATTCAAGAAGGCTAGAGGAAGATAAGCATGCATAGGAAGACACCTTGTAGCCTAAGTTCTTTGGACTATGACACCTGGATGCTGACCTCAGCTCTATCACTCACTAGCAGTGTGACCTCAAAGCCCTTAACCTCTCTGAGCCTCAGTGTTTTCATTGTTAAAATTAGAAACATAAAAAATACCTCACAAAGTTGTGAAATTAAAACAAGAACAGTGATGACATTTAATGATAATGATGACATTATCACAGCATTCAGCACGTGCCTGGTATTATTTTAGGCATCCTGCATCAACTCCTTCAATCCACACAACAGCGTTATCACATGGATACTGTTACCGGTTTTCCACAACCTAGAAAACTAAGGCAAAGAGAGCTCACTTTCCCAACGCTCAGATTCTAATGCCAGCAGTCTGGCGCCAAAGCCCTGTTCCCGGCCCCAAGAAGCCCTTGAGCAGAGCACAGAAGAAATGGCTAGCTCCAGGCGGGGCACAGTGGCCCATGCCTGTAATCTCAGCATTTTGGGAGCTCTAGATGGGGGAATCACTTGAGGCCAGAAGTTGCAGACCAGTGTGGGCAATATAGCAAGACCCTGTCTCTAAAAAAAAATAATAATCGTAAAAATTAGCCATGCATGGTGGTACGCTTGTAATCCCAGCTACTTGGGAGGCTGTGGCAGAGTATCACCTGAGCCGAAAAGTTCCAGGCTGCAGTGAGTTGTGACTGCACCACTGCACTGCAGCCTGGGTGACACGGCAAGGCCTTGTCTCAGAAGAATGGAAGGAAAGAAGGACGGAAGGAAGGATGGAAGGAAGGACGGAAGGAAGGAAGGAAGGAAGGAAGGAAGGAAGGAAGGAAGGAAGGGAGGGAGGGAGGGAGGGAGGGAGGGAGGGAGGGAGGGAGGGAGGGAATGAGGGAAAAGGGAAGAGAGGAAGAAAGAAAAGAAAAAAGGAATGAGAGAGAGAAAGAGGAAAAGAAGAAAGAGAAAGAAAGAGGAAGGAAGAAGGGAGGGAGGGGAGAAAGAAAAGAAAGAGAAAGAAGAAAGAAAAGAAAATGAGAAAGGATAGAGAAAGAGGAAAAGAGAAAAGAAAGGGAAGGAGGGAAAGAGGGAGGAAGGGAGGGAGGGAGAGAAATGGTTAGCTCCTGATACTCTCATCAGTGAGGTTGGTTCCGAGTGATAGTCCACTGGGGTCCGCCTCTGCCGGCAGAGACCGCTCCTGGGCGGATCCTGGACCTGCCTCAGCCAGGACAGCGCCGGGGCGGCCCCAGCTTGGGGTTGGTGCGCGGCCGGCCCGCCCTCTCCCTCCCCTGAGCGCTGATTGGCCTGCCTCGGCGCCGGCTCCGCCCACCTGGGGGCCGCGGGCTGAGCGCACTGCCAGCCGCGTGGTGTTAGCTTATTTGTGGAGTTATTAATTACTGAAGGGCGCAAACCGTGATTCTGTGCATAAAAATATGTTTGAGCAGTTTCTACTTAAACTTTAAAGAGAACGTTAATCAATTTTATTTTAACAAAATGACCTTAAGCAGGGGAAAAAAAAATTGGTGTTATTTGCCCAAACAGGCAAATTAATTTCTCTCTCCTGAGAAATCTGAGAAGTTTCCAGAAATAGCTATGCATAATTTACACCTGCCCTGGCCGCTTCTAGTTTCGCACCAAGCCCAGTCACCGGCCCCACCCCGCCCCCCCCAGCAAGAACTGCAAACGAGGGTCCCTGCAAAAGTCCTGCCACCCAGAAGCCGACACATTTTACGACCTTCGGAAGACAATCAGAGGGAAAGGGGCCATGTAGCCTCTGAGAGGCCAGTCCAGCCTGGGTCATGGTCACTGGCGGGAGAGGGGCCGCTGCCCAGTTCTTTGGCCTGGCATTCTCGGGGGACCTAGAGACAGCCCCAAGAGGAAGACCTCCTCCAGCCTGCAGATGGGTCCTGAGGCATGTGGCCTGCGGCCACCTGCTTAGCCCTCCCCTCCAGCAGCCCCCACCCTTGAGGGTTTCCGGGCTGTCAGAGTCTGTGCGACCCTCCAAACCCCTGCCCCTATGGCTCTCCACACTTACGGTGCTTCCCATCTGATGGGGTGGTCCCTTACCCATGCATTTGGCCTTGAGAATGGGGCTTACAGTCAGGGCATGGGGGCTGCTGGAACTGTGGTCAGTTTCCAGCGGGGCCTTTCAGTAGCACTGTGACTTCGGCCTGGCCATTGGACCTCCCTGGACTTGGGTTTCTCTCCCTGCACTTCTGAGGGATGATCTGACCATTGATGCAAAACTGACAACCCAGAAGTAGTGAGAGGGAATTTCAGAGCCGCCGCTGGTAGCCCCTGCATGCCATGAGCAAGCAGGCACCAGGGCCTTGCTGTGTGCTTCTCATGCAGAGACACAGAAACTGGGCTGGGCGTCCATGCTCTGCTGTCACCATTTCCCCCTGTGACTCTGGGCAAGCTCCTTTCCTACTCAGGGCCTCGGTTTCCTCATCTGTGAAATGAGTGTTTAATCACAGCTGTCTGAGCTGATCTTGGCTTTAGGGCTCTCTGCGGAAATAGGGCTTCCTTGAGAGGCCTGGACCTGCAACCGGATTCATGGGTGGCTTCCGAATCTGTAAATGGGGACAAGGATATCTGCACCCTGGGCTCTGGAGGGGATATGAGGATGCACTTGGCAACACTTTGTGGCACACTGAGCACCTGAAGGGCAGTTTTATTAGCTGATGTTTTTTAAAGCCTCATAGAAAACAGAAAAGAAAATCAGCTCTGAGAATACAACGAGGACATTACCCTGGCCCTACTGTCTTTTCAACGAAGTAAGAGCTCTGATCAGCCTCCTTGAAGGAGAACTGCCCGCCCTGACAGCCTGAGGACTCCTGGCTGGGCTCTTAGGTGCCCCCAGCCACCCTGTCCCCAAGTACCATGGGTTTGCCCTGCCTCTCCTCCTGACATCTATAATTACATTTCTCCTCTCCCGGCCCACACTGATCCTATAGCTCCTTCAGGGCTCAGCTCAAGAGCCACCACCTTCAGGGACCCCCCTACCCTGATTTTCCCTCAGGAGCTTCCTGGATTTGCTCTTGTTCCTAAATCTTCACAGCACCCAGCACAGTGCGAGGTACACCATGCTGCTCTGCTAATTTCAGAGTCCTGGCACTCCCAGACACTAATTCCCCAGGATCTCGTCCTTGTTCGACAGGGAGGGAAGCTAGGGTGGTGGCGGGTAGCAAAGTTGAGATGGGAAAGCAGGTGATGTGTCTGTAAAGCCTGGGTTCCTATGTTCTGTGCTGAGCGGCCAGGCAAACCATGTGTATGCTGATGTTTAAAAATTTGTTAAATAATAAAAGAAAAAAGTGTAAACTGCTTAGAAGGACAAAATAAAAAAATTGCTAAAAGCCAACTGTTCCTCTTACAAACTCTTTTTTTTTTTTTTGAGATGGAGTTTTGCTGTTGTTACCCAGACTGGAGTGCAATGGCACCATCTCGGCTCACCGCAACCTCTGCCTTCTGGGTTCAAGCAATTCTCCTGCCTCAGCCTCCCGAGTAGCTGGCACTACAGGCATGCGCCACCATGCCCAGCTAATTTTTGTATTTTTAGTAGAGACGGGGTTTCACCTTGTTGACCAGGATGGTCTCGATCTCTTGACCTTGTGATCCCCCCGCCTCGGCCTCCCAAAGTGCTGGGATTATAGGTGTGAGCCACCGCGCCCAGCCACAAACACTCTTTTTTCCAGTCTAATTCTCTCCAAAGATAGTCTGTGCATATACATACATTTGCATATATTTATTTCCTTTCTTTCATCAAATCTATGTTATTCTGTGAATTGCTCTATGACTTTTCATTCTGAATATTTTGTTTCTTTCTTTTCATGTGAGCACTCACAGATTTTGCTCTTTTTGAGGAGTTTTTCAATTATGAATCGAATTTCCTTAATAGTTGTAAGTGATATATAAGGCTACTTAAATGATTTATTTCATATTGGGTAAGTTGTGGTCATCTGTTTTCCAAGAATTGGGTAATTTAATTTAATTTGTATAATGTATGCATGTAGAGTTGTTCATTCCATTCCCTTATTATCCTTTTGGTATCTGTGGGTCTGTAGTGATATCCACCATTTCATTTTTGATATTGGTACTTTGCATTTTCTCTCTTTTTCTTTGTTAGTCCTGTTAGAGGTTCTTCCATTTTATTGATCATTTCAAAGAACCAAACTCTTTGTTTCAGTGATTTTTCTCTGTTGGTTTTACGTTTCCAATTTCATTAATTTCTGCTCTTTATTTTTTTCCTTCCCTCTGCTTGCTTGGGATGTATTTTGCTTTTGTTTCTCTAGGTTTTTGAGGGGGGAAACTTAAATGATTGATTTGACACTTTCTCTTTTTCCTAATATATACACTTAGTGCTATAAATTTCTCTCTCATCACTGCATTGGCTGTGTCCCAAAATGTTTGATACACTGTATTGTCATTTTCAGTCAGTTCAATGTATTTTTAAATTAATCCTGAGACTTTGTTTTTGACACTTGGATTATTTAGAATTGTGTTATTTAGTTTCTAAGTTTTTGGCAACTTTTCTGTTGTCTTTCTGTTATTGATTTCTAGTTTGATTCCATTGTGGTTGAAGAACATACTCTGTGATTTCAATTCTTTAAAATTTGTTTAAATTTATGTTTTATGGCCTATGATATAGTCTATCATGGTTTCATGGGCCCTTGAAAAAATGTGTATTCTGTTGTTGTTGGGTGGCATGCTCTATAGATGTCTAGATCCTGTAAATTGGTGGCATTGTTGAGTTCTTCTATATCCTTGCTGGTTTTCTAATTGTTCTATTGATTGTCAAGAGAAGGTTGTTAAAGTATCCAAACATAATTGTGGATATGTCTATTTCTTCTTTCAGTTCTATCATTTACCTATTTTTCAGCTCTATTGTTTGGTGCATATATATTTTGGATTGCTATGTCTTCTTGATGGATTGATCCTTTCATCATTATGTAAGATCCCTCTTTGTCTCTTTAATTGCTCTGAAGTCTACTTTATCTAATGCTAATAGAGCCACTATGTTTTCTTTCAATTAATGTTTCCATGATAGATCTTTTTTCCATCATTTTATTTTTAACCTGTTTATATTATTATACTTGTATAATAATATAAGTGAATGTCTGGTAAACCCCATATAGTTGGATTATCTATTCTGCCAATCTCTTTTAATTGTTGTTAGATTAAATTTATGTAATGTCATTATTGATATGTTGGGACTTAAGTTTGCTATTTTATATTTTCTGTTCTATTTTTTTTTTAATTTCTCTGATGTCCTTTTTCTGCCTTCCTACCTTGGAAAATTTTTAGAATTTCATTCTGGTTTATTTACAGTGTTTTGGGTATAACTCCTTGTATAGCATTTTTAGTGGTTGCTGTGTGTGTGTGTGTGTATATATGTATATATATATATGGCATATTAAAATCTCCTGGTTTCATTGCCTTACCAATTCAAATGAGTATAGAAAAGTTGCCTCAGGCAGGGCCCAGTGGCTCATGCCTATAATGCCAACACTTTGGGATGCTGAGGTGGATGGATCACTTGAGGTCAGGAGTTCGAGATCAGCCTGCCCAACCCATATCTACTAAAAATACAAAAATTAGCCAGGTGTGGTGGTGCATGCCTGTAATCCCAGGTGTGGTGGCGCATGCCTGTAATCCCAGGTGTGGTGGCGCATGCCTGTAATCCCAGGTGTGGTGGCGCATGCCTGTAATCCCAGGTGTGGTGGCGCATGCCTGAGACAGGAGAATCGCTTGAACCCGGGAGGTAGAAGTTGCAATGAGCCAAGATCGCACCATTGCACTTCAGCCTGGATGAAAGAGCAAGCCTCGATTTATACCAATTTACCCTCCCCTTATACATATAAGCTACATTTATAATCCAATTGTCTTAAATACTTTTCTATGCATGCTTGAAATCACATTAGACAGCATTAAATATTTTGCTTCAACCATTAAGCATAATTTTAAAAACTCAAGAGGAGACAGAAACTCTATTGTATTTTACCCATATTTTTGCTTACTGTGTTCTTTCTCCCTGTGTTCCAATATTCTTTCCTTTATCATTTTCTTGTGTTTAGAGAACTTCCTTTTGCCATATTTTAGGGCAAAAGAGCAACCCTAACAAGATCAGCTCGCTACAGATTTTCTTAGTTTTTCCTCCTCTGAGGATGTCTTGATTTCCCTTTAATTTATGAGGGATATTTTCACTGGATATAGGTTTCTGATGATAGGTTTTTTCTTTTTCCTTTCAGCACTTGAAAAATGTTGTGCCACTTTCTTCTAACTCCTGTGATTTCTGATAAGAAATCTACTTTCATTTGAATTGTTTTCCCCCTCTAGGTAAATGTCGTTTCTCTTTTGCGGCTTGTAAGACTTTTTCTTTGTCTTTAGTGATCAAAAATATGACTGTGATGTGTCTTGGGTGTGGATTTCTTTGAGTTTATCCTGTTTGAGATTTACTTAGCTTCTTGAATCTATAGATGTATGTCTTTTGCAAAAATTGGCATTTTGTTTAGCCAGTATTTCTTCAAGTATTTTATTGGCTCTACTCTCTTTGTCCTCTTTTTTTTTTCATAATTCCAATGACACTAACAATGGGTTTTTTTTTCATAGTCTCACAGTTTCCTAAGGTTCTGTTTATTTTTTCCCAGTTTATTTGTTCATTTTAAATTAAGATTGCTAATAGTTGCATAGAAACATAAGTACAAAAAAATAAAGTTTGGATAATTTCTGTTACTCTGTCTTCTACTTCATGAATTTTTTTCCTGTTCCCTCTATTCTGTTGTTGAGCCTATTGGTTTAACTTTTTATTAAATCATGGATGTTTTTGGCTCTAAAATATCCACTTGGTGCTTTTTGATACCTTCTCCTTCTGTGCTAAGACTTTCTGTCTTTTTCATTTGTTTCAGGCAAGTGTGTGGTTGCTTGTTAGAGTATTCTTGTGATTGCTGCTTTAAAACTCTAGTCAGCCATTTCTAACATCTCTGTCATTTCACTTTCAACATCTATTGATTTTCTTTTTTCATTCTGTTTGATATCTTCCCGGATTTTGGTATCATAACTAATCCCTCATTGAAATTTTTACATTTTGTATATTATGTTATGAAACCCTGCATCTCATTTAAATCTTGTTTATCTGGCTTCCTCTAATACCTCTCCAGAAGGGAAAGATAGTGGGGCAGAGAGGGGTCTCACTGCCTTCTTAATGCCAGATGGGAGTAGAATCCCAAGTTCCCCACTAAGCCTCCATTAACACCTTAGGCTCATTGCTATAGCTTGGTGGGGATGGGAGTTCCAGCTTCCCAGTAGGTCCTCACTGATATGTCTCTGGCTGGGAGAGGTTGGAGTGTCTAGTTACTTGCTCTCAAGTAATCTTCACTGATACCACAGGGGAGCAGGTGACCTTGTTACAACTGGGCAGCTGCAAAAGTCCTGCCTCTCCAGTGCACTTCCTCTGATACCGTCCCTGTGGGGACAGGGGCAGGGGTGCCTCAATACTACTGGATGGGGAGTGGAAATTCAGGCTCCCCTGGTACTGTGGAGTAGGGCGGTGGGTCTTGTCATTGCACAGCAAGGATGAAAATCCTATATTCCTATTTGGCCTTTTCTGATTTCCCACCCTGGTGAGGAGCTCTGAGGAGTCTCGTTATAGATTGGTGAGAATGAAAGCAGTGTGCAGGTGGATCCACAGTGTTTTCTACAGCATTCAGCTGAAGTATCATGTTACTGTCTAAGAGATGTTGTTTTGCTAGGCGGATTCTTTACTGCTTCTTTGGCTAAAGAAAGCAGATGTTTCATGGGGCGTTTTGGTCTATGCACATTGGTGTTTCCATGTTGTTGGCCCTTTCTGGGATATATGCAGCAAAAAGAAAACCAAAGGAACCCACCATCATGTTTTTTCCTTAGATCCAAAGGTTTCTAGTCAGTCTTTCCTCTTCACCTTTTGTCTTCATCCTCTTCTTTTTCTTCAACCTCCTCCTCCTCTCCTCCTCCTCCTTCTCCTCTGCCTTTTCCTTCTCCTCCTTCTTCTTCCTCTCCTCCTCCTCCTCCTTATTCTTCCTCTTCTCCTTCTCCTCCTCCTCCTCCTCTTAGAAATATTTAATGTCCAGGGGTTTTAGTTATATTTAGCAGGAGAAATAGGGAAAATATATTTACTCATCTTGCCAAAAGCAGAAGTCCCTCCAGCTCTTGTTTTATGATAATGGTCACAATGCATCTCACTGGCTAAATGAGTCACAAGTAATTGACTTCATTTATGTGTTGTAAACAATGATGCAATGAATATCTTTGTGCCTAGATCTCTGGGTCCTTGTACATGTATATAACAATTCAGGGATTGGTAACTGAGCAGATTGAATTTCACTTGGTAAGTTGATTCTTGAGGTAGAAGATTTTGGTGAGAAAAGAAGAGAATAATGGTGGAAGAGTTGGACTGGGACTGACCAGGGAGAGCATGCATCAAGCCGCGCAATAAGTAGACTGCCTCAATTTATGCCAGAGTGTTGCCCAGGTCTCTGGAAAATTCTTGATGGGTGTTGGTGCAGTCTTGCCCTAGTGTCTAGGAGGTGCCACCTTGCGATTGCCATCTTTCAAGATCTATTCCTTGAGATCAGAAAAGAGGCCATCATGGGAGAATATGCATCCTTCTCCCTGCCAGCTGCTCTTGTCCCAACAGGGGCAGCCCTAGTAAGGGCTCAGGGATGTCCTCCTGGGGTTCATATTCCTTCCCCCAGGCTAAGGATTTAACCCGGCTCATTCCCATTGTACAGGCCCTCCTGACTGCACCATAGCACACAACACACTTTATAACACAGTATCTGCTTTGGCACTCCCTGCCATGCAGGAAGCCAGGCTCAGAGAGGTCAAGTGACTCCTCTATGGTCACACACCAGGGAAGACACCTGCAGAACTCAGTCTCTGGTGATCTGATTCTGAGCACTAAGTCAGTAGAGGAGTTCAGGGTCCAACATGACATTCTGGAGAGGAGCATGTAGAAAAAAAAGACCACCCAGAGGGCCACCTAGATGTAGGTCTGGCCAGGGGAGAAGTCTTGAAGGAAGAGATGGGAAGGGGATGGAAGGCGAGAGGAGGACGTGCCCGCTCTTACCTGGTCCCAGGCAAAAGAAGATGGAGCCAGCGGAATTACTAATACTTAGGGACCTGGCAGTCCCTAAGAGGGCCTGCTGAACTGCATCAAACAGCAATATGAATGCCAGAGGACTTTCAACCAGTCCACGTTTACTGGGTGCCTGAGAAGCGTTACTCATCACTAGAGGCAACACTGCTTTTAGCAGCCATGACAAAGATGGGCAGGCACACAGAGGTACATGGGGAGAGGCACTCAGGCCCACACAGACACACACAGCCCAGACTCAGCCAGACACGCATGCACACATAGCCTGGAGCTGTATCACAGATGTGAATACCTACACACAAACAGAGAGAGGTGCACACACATGCAGAGATAGATACACACACACTGCACTGACAAAAGAGGTGCACACTCACAAAGAAGATAGACATACACATACACTCCACACAGATAATAGAAAGGCATGTACGCACACAACAAGACACATACACACACACACACACACACCACACAAATAGAGAGGTATGCATGCACACAGCAAGACACACACACACACATACCACACAGATAATCGAGAGGCACGCACACACACAGAGCAAGACACACACACCCACACCCACACTCCACACAGATAATAGAGAGGCACGCACACACACAGCAAGATACACACACACACACCACACAGATAATAGAGAGGCACGCACACACACAGCAAGACACACACACACACACTCCACAGATAATAGAGAGGCACGCACACACACAGCAAGACACACACAAACACACACACTCCACAGATAATAGAGAGGCACACACATACACAGCAAGACGCATACACACACATCACACAGATAATAGGCACGCACGCACACAGGAAGACACAAACACACACACACTCCACACAGATAGAGAGGCATGCACGCACACAGCACAGACAACAGAGGGGTACACAAACACAGAGAAGATAAACATACACACACACTCCACACAGACAATAGGGAGGCATGCACACACACAGCAATTAACACATACAATACACACACACTGCACGGGCAACAGAGAGGTGCACACTCACAGCAGAGACACATACATGCCACACAGACAACTGAGAGTTACACACACAGCAGGTAGACACACACAGCACTGACAACAGAGAGGTACACACCCATATACAACAGACACACACAAAGGAACATACCAGGCAGATATGCATGGATTGCCCGCCTGGACACACACGGACACACAGAGGCGGGCCACATGAACACACACGCATACATGTGCACGCACCCGCGCACACCCATGTAGCGGCATATGGAGCAACCCTCTCTCTCACACGGTTTCCAGGAGGCTCAGCGGGGGGCGCGAGTTCCACATCTGACTTTCCTTGTGTTCGTTAGACTCTCAGTGTAATTAAATGTTACATTGAATAATCCAGCATGCTCAGTGTAGGCGGAGGCAGCTGCGGAGGGCTGGATGCCCATCCCAGCCTGGCACCCTCCCTGCCCCTCCATCCCCTCTAGCTGCTCCCTTGCCACAGACTCTGGAGTTGTGTGGCCAAGGAACCCCTGGCCAAAGCATCACTGAGAGCAGAGCAGCCGTTAGAGCTGCCCCTTCTAGCAGGCTGGAGAGGGTGGGGGTCCCCAGGGGAATGATCCCAGAAAGCCCCAGCTGGTTCTGGGGCTGAGCTGTCACTCACCTCCGGCTCCGCTGGGAGTGGATTCCCTCCTGGAGCTCAGGTGCAAAGGCTGCATCTGGATGCCGCGAGCTTCTCTGTCCAGCAGAACAGGCGCCTTTCACACCTCACCTGGGAAGAAGAGGCAGGAAGTGGTTCTATCTCCTCCTGTCTGTTCTTTTAAATGAGTTTGCAAACTCTCCTAACCTCCGTGGAAGGCAACCCAGGGTGGTGGTCATGAACCAACCGCACCAAGTTCACTATGTGGCTTGCAGTGAATTAATTCACCTCTGAGAGCCTCAGTGTCTTCATGGGTAAAATGAGGTAATTCCGATACTCACCTCATGGGATTATTGAGGGGATTAAATATGCCTTTACAACAGCATCTGGGCCAGGTGCAGCGGCTCATGCCTGTAATCTCAACACTTTGGAAGGTCAAGGTGGGCAGATCACTGGAGCCCAGGAGTTTGAGACAAGCCTGGGCAGGATAGTGAGACCCTATCTCTGCAAAAAATACAAAAACTTAGCTGGGCATAGTAGCATATGCCTGTCGTCCCAGCTACTCAGAAGGCTGAGGTGGGAGGATTACTTGGGCCTGGGAGGCGGAGGTTGCAGTGAGCCAGGATCATGCCACTGCTCTACAGCCTGGGCAACAGAGCGAGACTCTGTCTCAAAACAAAACAAAACAAAAACCCCGAAACCAAAGAAACAGCCCTATCTGGCTCGTTAGCACTTGCAGTCAGCTGGCCTACTGCTTAGGCTGCCCTGGGAAATAAGCTTCTTACCCACAAAGCTGACACAGGCGTGCCTACTCATCTGCCAAAGGAGAGGTTTTGGAGCCAGGGCCACTGTCATCACAGTGCAGTTTCGGTCCCCTCTCAGAGCCTCTGCTTCCCCACCTGTGTAGTAGGGTTGGTTATCATCCTGGCCTGACGGGGCAGAGGATGAAATAGGCCACTGCAGGGGAAGGAAACCGATAAACTGTTGGGTGCCATATGCGGTGAACAGTTTGGCCTCCTCTTCTCTGCCCCTCTTGTTCCAACCTCCCTTCAGGCCCTTGAGTCATAGCTCCCCTCCCATCTCCAGCCTGCTCCAGGGAGCACGGAGACAAGGCCAACACCGTGGGACCCCTTTGTGTCTGTCCCCGTGTGGGACTGGGGTGCCCAGGGTGATTTCTCCATGCCCAGCCTCTTTCTGGTGTGTATTTTGAAATGAGTGCCAGACCCTGGCATATGCCAGCTGGACAGTGGGCAGGGTGTGCTGAGGATAAGCCACCAGGGAGGTGATGTGGCCTCTGCCTGCTCCAGGCGGATCCACCCTGGAGGCTGAGTGGCTGGAAAAGAACTTGGAGTCCAGGACCTCACTCGAAGCCAGCTCCCCCTGCTCCATCTGCCATTGTCACTAGGGCTCCCAGAGGCGGGTGAGCTCAGAGCATGAGCCCTTTGTGTGCACACACACTGGTGCATGCTTGAACCTCCATGATCCCATAACACAAATATGGGCAAGAGCTAGAACATACCAGATAGGCTCCTGGAGTCTCACATGCAAATCCAAAGGGACCCACCTGGGGACATGGTCAAGTACACACACATCCATGGAGACACAGCTAGATCCCAGTACATCACATGTAGAAAAGCACCCTCACTAGGCACGCACAACTGTGTGCACACACACAAGGGACATGCACAGCACCGAGTCACACCACTGCCGAGCCTTTCCTTGCTTCAGAGAGACATGCCACTTTGCCTCCTGTCCCGTGTAATCCCCACAACCATCCTGTCACCTATGTTTTAAGAGGGGTTCACAGAAGCCAGTGGACTGTGCAAAGCCATGTCACTCTTGCATAGTCCAGCTGGGTGGACTCCCAGGTCAGTACTCTCTGCAGCTTCTCATGGGAAGAGGCCTCATGGCCCCCGTCTCTGGTCCCCTGCAGACGCCAAGCCACCAGGGATGGCTGGAGAAGGGGGTGTCTCTAAGAAGAAACCACGACTTTTGAAGGATGTTTTAAACATGGAGCGCGCCCTGGTTGCCTCCCCCATCGCCCCAGACTCTGAGCTATGCAAAGACAGCTTCTGAATATTCAGGACCCCATAGACACTCATGTCTGCTTCTTCCTCCACTCCTCATTTTGTGCTGAGTCTTAAGTGAAATTGATCTTTTTCTTCCTAGGAAAAAGAAATCTGTCTTTTGTTCCCTTACTCCCCTGGGGCCTCTCAGAAGAGGAGGCTCCCCGCCCAGTTTGAGGGGCACGCCTCAGAACCAATCGCTGCCTGGCACAGCTCCCCGGGTGAGGGGCTTGGGCGGAGTGCCATGTGAGCAGATGGCCGTGATTGCTGGCAACCCGGAGACCCTGCAGGAGCGTTGCGTATGGGTGTTTACAGCATCCTGGTCCCGCCGAGAGCATCAAAATGGCAGACCAAGTGGTGCCCAGGTCTCCCAGGGTGGGGTAGGGGCAGTGCACATTCCTGAGAAAGGAAAAGGAGGTCGCCTTCTTCTCCCAAGGAGAGTCCTGCCCAGTTCTCAGTATCCAGTGTGGGGTTGCATGTAGGGAAGAGCAAACCCTTGATTCCGGGGTAACACCCTCCTTAGTCCTCCATCTTTCTCCCTTGTCCTCTATCTTCCTTCCCTCCTGTCTCCCAGCACTGTCCCTGCAGCTCCCCAAGTTCTCCTTGATCTCTGAGCTAGTCCTCAAGAGAACCATGCATTCTTTCACTAATTCATTTGGAAAATAGATATGAGCACCTACTGTGTGTTCAATGAATAAAGAGCAAACTAGGAGCCTGCAAAGCCTCTCTCCTTTCTTTTCAAGCTCCCTTTGGTTTGTATTTAGAATGTGTGTTTGGTGGATGAAATGCCTACCTCTATCACCAGACTGAACTCTAAGGGCAGGGGCCCGGCACCTAGTAGGGGCTCAATAAATATTTATTGAATGATGTGGGGGCCCTTACTCCACAGAGATCACAGCCTGGTGGGAATGTACTCCCTCTCCCTGTTTTATCCTGTGCTCTATTCTCTGCCAGTTAAACAGAAGCTCCCTGAGGGCAGGAGCCATGGCTGTTGCCCTTATTCCCCTAAATTGCTGACCACATGGTGGCTGCCTGTTATCCAGATCATGAGGCTGTTGTGGAAATGAAGTGCCTGAAGGGGCCACAGAACTGCCTAGAATGCTGTTCCCAGAGAAATTGTCAGGAAGGCAAATCTGGCCCATCCCTCTCCTGCCCATAGCTCATGGAAAGGTCCCATTCCTGCTCCTTAGACTGACATTCAAGGCTTCCTTGCTGTCTAGAGTCTCACATCCTTCCTTTTTCCCTTTCATTCATTCATAAGTATGCACTGAAAGCTGCTGTGTGCCAAGTCCCACCTAGGGGCTGAGGACAAGACAATGAATAAAATACACAAAGTTACAGTTCTCAGGGAGCTGACATTCTATTGGAGCTATTCCATTGGGGTGGACTGGAGACAAGGGGCGAATAAACGGATGAATGTGTTCTATGCCAGAGGAAATTAGCGCTTTGGAGAAGGAGGAGGCAGGGTAAGGCGGAGGGGGAAGTGATGGGTGTGGGCAGGAACAGCTTCTAGGACGTGTGAGCAGAAACTGAATGAAATGTGCAGCTATGTGGCCATCCAGGAGAGGAGCATTCCGAGTGGAGGGAATGGCTGGGTGAGGTGGCTCAGGCCTGTTATCCTAGCACTTTGGGAGACTGAGATGGGAGGATCGCTTGAGGCTAGGAGTTCAAGACCAGCCTGAGCAACATAGAGAGACCCCCATCTCTATTAAAATAAAACATAGGTGAGGGGACAGCAAGTCCACAAGCTGTAAGGTCCAAATGGGCTGGCTTTTCTGGCCCTCAGCCACTGCAACAAGCCAGTCCAACACCCATGGCTGCAGGCAATAAGAACGAATGAGGTGAACCAGGTACAACTGTGATGACAAGTGTACCTTACACTCAATGCCTGTGAGGGAGGTGATAGGAAGTGGTGGGGACTGTGGCTGACAAGGCAGGTCTGTATCAGGCAGCTGGCTGGTGACATGGGAATGCCAGCCTG
The DNA here is from genome assembly GCF_049354715.1 of Callithrix jacchus. NCBI lineage: Eukaryota > Metazoa > Chordata > Mammalia > Primates > Cebidae > Callithrix > Callithrix jacchus. The sequence continues at coordinate 7,257,647 of NC_133521.1, read as the reverse complement.
GAGTAGCTGGAGCTTCTAATATTTCAAGCCAAGCTATAAACCTCTATCTTTTAAAACATAAAATCCTCCAACTTTGAAATGTTGTCAGCTAATTTTGAAATGGTATGTTAAAACTCCGCTATGGCTACACAATACTCAATGACAGATCAGATCCAGCCTGTGAGCAGTTCATGACTTTGGAATCAGCTCTGAGATCCCTATGGAGCATAATTCTGAACTGTTGGTTCCATTCCCAGTGGACAGCCAGAGGGGACCATGAGGTCTTCAGTGGTGGGAATTTGGGCAGAGCTAAAGGATCTGAAATCTGGTTCTAATTTTAGAGCCTCAGGGGGTGTCGAGGGCTGGTCCAGCCCCTCTCTCCAAGGAGCCTCCTCTCCCAGACCTGTCCCAGTCAGGGCAGAGGCTGATACAGAGAGTGCAGGAGCTGTGTCCCACTCCCAGGGCAGGACCACTGCTGCTTTTTGGGGGGCAGGTTCCAGCAGGCAGCTGGATGCAGCCCTGACTGAGGGTCTGAGGATGGAGAGCCTTCTGCTACAGCCTTTGTGGAGACCCCAATGCTGAGAGGACTACCAGAGTCCCCCCACCTGCTCTTGGCAAACTCAGGCAGACAAGGCTGGAATTTCCCGCAAAGCCCCCCTGCCTTACAGACCAACTCTCTAAGCAGCTTCATCAGGAATGATTTTCACATCTGCCGCACACCCCCGGGCCCCCAGGCACCCCCAACTGAAGCCCTCTGCTCAGAGCCCCCCATTAATGCTAATGGAAGTCCCGTGGCTCAGACAGGGCGCCCTGCTGGAAAGAGGCCTCGGGACACCCGCCTGCAAACATGACCTTTTCCAGTGTAAGAGACAAGATTTCAAAATCAATCCGACCTGCGAGGCCTGCCCATCCCCGCCACACAGTGCTGCTCAGGGAAGAGGCCACATGCCCCATGACAAGCAGGGGTCAATACGGAGGCTAAGGGAGCCCAGCTGCTGGGCCAGCACATCTGGGAGGTCGCTGTCTAGCTCCTCTGCTGGGGTGTCTCTCTGCAAAGGCCACAGGAATATTTCCTGATTGTACTGAATCCTCCCACACCCACCTGGAACCAGTGCAGCAATGGCAGCAAACACTTGTGCATGGCGCCGTGTGTCCAGACCTGCTGCACAAACCCTGAATACAAACCCTGAATACTCACCACACTGGAGAATTAGGCATATTGATTGATTGATTCATTGATTGATTGAGACAGAGTCTTGCTCTTGTCTCCCAGGCTGAAGTGCAATGGCACAATCTTGGCTCACTGCAACCTCCCCGGTTCAAGCCATTCTCCTGCCTCAGCCTCCCAAGTAGCTGGGATTACAGGCATGTACCACAAAGCCCGGCTAAGTTTTGTATTCTTAGTAGAAATGAAATTTCACCATGTTAGCCAGGCTGGTCTCGAACACTTGATCTCAGGTGATTCGCCCACCTTTGCCTCCCAAAGAGCTAAGATTACTGGTGTGAGACACCGCATCCGGCCGACATTATTATTATCCCTATATCACGTGGGGAAACTGAGGACAGAGAGGTTTGCAAGTCATACAGCAAGTAGGTAGCCATACAGGAATTTGATCCGAGGAAGCCTAATATCTGTGATGCTGCGTAACTTTCTCCTGTGCATTCCATAAACACTTGGCACCTGCTCTGTGCTAAGCCTGTGCTGGGAGCACAGAGGTGAGTCATATACAATTCCTCCCCATCAGTGCCATATACAGTTCCTGTCCCCAGGGGAGAAGATGCCACAGGTCGGTGTGAGGTGTGATGAAGGTCTGGAGAGAGGGAGGGGCAGATCTAGCATGCAGAGTAAGGGAGTGTAGTCATGGAGGACTTCCTGGAGAAGGGGATCTCTGAATAGAGCAGAAAGTGCCCAAAAGCACCTGAGTATGCCTTTGGGGAAAGGTGCTTGGGTGCATACAGGCATGTCCTGTGTCTGTGTGCACATGTGCAGGCCTGGGGGTTGGCCCTGGGGGTATAAGGTTGCCAGATGCCAGTGCCAGGGACCCAGCTGAGCTATGAAGGCAGCAACAGCAGGTAGGGAAGGGACTCTGCTTCCTCTGAAGAGTTGGGCTGCCAGGCTCTTAGGGAGCATGAAGGATGCAGATGGGGCTGGAGCTGTGACCTGGGGCCTGGATGTCCCCATCCCACACATGAAAGCCCCCTACCCTGGCTGGCCTCACTAGGCTTGCAGGGAGAAGGACTCAGGAATCATGCCTGGGAGACCCTGAGTAGGATGGAACCTTAGATGGACATGGCCCTTAGATGGCCTCTCATTAGCTGTAGAAGTGGGGCTTAGTTTTTGCAGTTTGAATGTCTTTAGGTGCAAAAGGCCCTCTCTGTTTGCCCCTAGTTCCCACACATCCATCCTGGCCGACACCTGTGCCCATCCACATTTCCATCACCTGCGTGGTCTCTGAAGGCATTTGTTTCTGAGCACCCGGCTTCAGCCACTTCCAGTTCTTCACAGAAGAAAAACCAACAGACCTCATCAATGGCCTCTCCTAGGAAAACTCCTGTGTGCAGTATGCTAACAACATCTCTATTTCTTTTCTTACCAAACAGCCCCCTTTCCGCCAGGGTGAGGCTCATTCATTCATTCATTCATTCAATGAATGTGTACAAAGCACCTCATCTTTGTCAGACCCTGTTCCAGGTGCTGGGATGGATCAATGAGCCAAGCAATCCAAAGCTCTGTCTTCCTGGTGCTTCCATTCATGTGGTCCTGGATAGTGAGAGGAAGTTACAAAGAGTGTGGGGACCGGGGCCTGCATGGTCAGTTCCTGGGGCCACCTGGCTCCCAGGAGCCTGACTACCAGCTCAGTCCTTGCCTCCTGTCATTGCCTCAGCAGCTCAGCTTAAAGCCCAATTTCATGGGTCCAGTGGGAGTCAAAGGAGGAAACAAGTCCCTTCTCGAGCAGCGGCCAGGTCCACCAGGCACCCTGGTGCCAGCAGGTGCATCATCAGCTCCTGGAAGGTTAGTGCCAGCCCAGGTGCTAGGCTCTAGGACTGGGAGGGGAATGAGTTGGGCAGCTTAGAGTAGCTGTCCAACAGCCAGAGGAAGGGTTGTTCTTACTCTTCACTAGAGGAACTGAGGCACAGGCAGGCGAAGTCACATAGCTTGGAAAGGATAGGTAGGGACCCAAAGTCTGCCTGACCCCAAAGCCGGGAATCAGGTCCAGACTCTCAAGGGAGTGGTTTCCTATTGTCAAACAAGAGACTTCACCTTTCTCCTTTCTCCCTTCCTGCCTGATCTTCAGGCCTGCCTCTGTAAAGCAGATGCTGCCGTTCGTCCTTAGTGAAGCTCCCATTCCATTGCTATTGCCACCCCAGACCCAGCACCTGTATTATGCTGATGGGTGGTCCTGGGTGGGGAAAGCTGGTTTCTTAATCCTAGGATGGCCCTTCTCTGAGGGGTTGTGTCAGAGGCTAGCCCAAAGCTGGGTGCAATCATATGTGCTCAATAACTGTTTGTGGATAACTTTTGTGGACTAATTTACTGGACCAGAAGCCAACATTTTGGAGGGGCCTGGCATAGTGAGTAAATCTCTGAAATCAGCTACATGTGGCCTCACTGCTTAATGGAGATGGGACCTTGGACCTGTGAGCCCCTTCCTTATCCATAAAATGGGGATGCTCCTTCCTGCCCTACAGGATGGCTGTGAGGATGCATCCAGCAGGAGCTCCATAAGTGCCTGTGTGGAGCTTCTTCTTCTAGAGACCTGGAATTAGCATGAGTGGTCAAGAGAGTGAGAAGTCAAGAAGGCCTGACATAGGAGGAGAATCCATTTGTGAAACTGGATCAAGAACAGGAGGCTGGGATCAGGGTCTTGTGTGGATGCTGGGATCAGAGCAGTCTGTGGATTAGTCAAGGTCTTTTGGTTGCAAGCAACAGAAACATAATTCCAGCCAGCTTCAGCCTAGAGAAAATGTACCAGCTCATTGTACGGAAATGTCCTGCACATAATCTGATTCAGGAACAGCTGAACTCGGGGCTCCAGGGCCCACACAGGCTTTTGTTGTCTTCCTCTTTGGGCTCCTCTTTGCCATTCTCCTGGGCAGGCTCTCTCTTTTGCAAGTGTTCCTCCTCAAAGTCACAGAGTAGCCACCAGCAGCTCTGAGATAACATCCTTTGAGGCTCTAAAACATGGAAAACAGTAGGAGGCTTTGTCCAGCATCCCCAGCAAAAGCTTTAAGATCCTCTCTTACTCGACCTGTCGGTTCATAGGCCTGCCCTAAGTAGCCATGGGCCATGGGGATGTGACGTGCTGACTGGCACGGTCATGTGCTCCTCCTGGTGCAGCCTAGACCCTGTTGTCTGAAGTGGGGATGGGGGATCCCCGGTCAACTCTGGAGGATCACTGTCTCTGGGCAGAGAGGCACCATGGCAACACAGCAAAGTGGACTAAACAGGCTTCTGCTCTGATTTTTTTGGAGTCATTCTTCCTCTCACAACTCCTATTCATCCTTGAAAACCCAGCTTCAATACTCACTGCTGTTGGAAGCATCCCTGTGCATCTTCATTCTTCTCTGAGCCCCTGTGGTGCTGGCAGTCTCTGCCACATAATGCACCAACCTCCGATCATCGCTGCTGCAGCACAGCTGAAATCTTAACTATGGTGTGCCAAGTATGGGCACGTTATCCTCATAACAACTGAGAAAACGGAAAACCCCCGACAGCCTCGGCTGGCCTGGCACTCACAGCCAGGCCAGGGTGTTCTGTTGGACCAGAAATGTCAGATAAGACCGCTCCATAATGGTGAAGGACCAAAACAAAGAGGAGACCCCTCGGTAATCCTGCCTGAACGCAGACAAAAGCGCGAACATCGTCCAAATGACAAAACTGCGCAAACGTTCCCCCTCCTGGCTCACACGTTTGTTAACTAATTGCAGCTATAGCTTTGCTCTGTTTCTCCTGCTGTCTAGATAAGAATCGCTGACATGCCCAATCACAGAATTACCCTTGCTTCAGCATCCAGCCCAGAGAAACAGCCCGCAAAATCACTTAATGCAAGCCCAAATCCCATGATCGTCCTGCTAACATCCCCTCCCAGAGACATCCGGGAGTGTGCATTCCCCTCCAGTGCAATGAGTCAATAAAGCCAACTTGGTTCAACTGAAAGGTGTGCTCCTGGAAGCCTTTGGCTGGAGAGCATTGCACGATCCTGCAAAAGAGATGTAATTGTTCTTATGTCACAGGAAAGGGAACTGAAGTTCAGAGAGGTTAGGAAGTTGCCTAAGGTCACACAGCAGGGAGGAGGGGAAGCTGGGGCTCTCAGAGGTCTTCCCATGAAAGCTTGTTCACACTTGTCGTTTCTCGTTTTATTTTACTATGTGTGTGTGTGTGTGTGTGCACGTGCATGTGTGTGTGTATTGTGTAGTCTTCAGTGCTGTTTGGGAGGCAATGACAGAATTCAAACCAGCTCAAGCAAAAACAGGATTTGGCTCAAAGGCCCTGTGGTGACTAGCGGAGGCTGAAAGCAGGACCGTATTGGTCTCAAGAATAGGAGCTAGGCGTGCCGACGATTGATTCCTAAATCTATCTCCTTGCTCCTCTCTCTCTGATGATCAGGCTTTTCTACTTCTTAGTTCATGCAGCAGAAAACACTCTCTGCCAACAGCCTGCAGCAGTTCAGCTCCCATGCCTCCCAACAAGGATTGAAGAACCCCTGTTGTCCTCCCTGGGGGGCTGCACGCCCCTGAAGCATCCCCTGAGGCTGGGAGGTGGGGCCCCTGACGGACGTGGGCTCTTGTAATTGCATGTAAGATGGAGCTAAGAGCTGGGGGACTCCGTGAAGAGGGGAGAGGAGTTCCCCGGCTGCTCCGTGCACGGCCGCCTGAGTGGGACTCCCTTGCTGCGCTCTGGCGCCTCTGCTCCTTGTGGGTGGATCCCCGCTCTCTCCACCTCACACAGCCGGGTGCAGGGGAGCGCAAAGAGGCCGCCGGGGCCCTCGCACCCCGGTTCTTTTTTCTCCTAACGAGGCCCAGGTGTGCGGTGGCCATCGTTAAGGGACCAGCCACAGCGCCTGTCGCCACCCCTGGGACCGGCCCCACCTCCTCGGCACCCCAGGGTTTCTGGCTCAGTCCACGGTGTCAGAACCCGGGACAGCATGGCGGGGCCACACCAGACTCCCAGCCCGCAGGGGAGGGAACCCCGCGCTCAGGCTGCCCCGGGGCTTTCCAGCCCTCTCCGCCTCCCCGCAGCCCGCCCCACCCGCCATCCCGCAGCCTGGCGCCGGTGCCCGCCTCGCCCGCAGCCTTCACCCTCACCAGGCGCTCGTCACAGCGCCACCTACTGGGCCCCGGGGCCGCTCAGCGTTTCCCGCGCTCTTCCACCGGACTGTGCCCCAACGTTCCCCTCTTTTCTGCACACTCTAGGTGCTGCAGCAATGAACTGACAAGTGTGCGGGTGGATCCCCAAGTGTGTCCCTGTGAGTGTCCCTGCCTGTGCCCCTATGTGTGTCTCTGTGTGTCCTGCTCTGCGTATTAGCTCTTCGTTTCTTCCCCTCCCCGTTTTAGGCGTTTCCCAGACCTTCGAACTCCACCCTAGGATCTTTGCTCCTGTGCAAGGTGAGTGGGGCGGGAGCGCGCGGTCCTGAGCATTGAATGGAGGGGATCTTGCTTTGCATTGGACAGCTCTTTCCATCTTCCAAGTGCTGCCCCGCTGTCGCCTTGAAACAGCCCTGTGGACAGGCAGGGCAGGCGAACCCTCTTTGCTTGGCTCAGGTGGAGAGGGTGACTTGTTTTGTACCACTTAGGGCAAACTTTCAACACCCCAAAATAGACAGGTCTGCAAAAGAACTCAGGGATCCTTTTACCCAGCCCCTCATTTCTTTGTACTAGATGGATCTGCTGTGTGGCTCAACCCTATTATCATGGTCTCTGCAAAGCCCTGTTATTAGAATTACTGTCTAGGTTGAGCCATATGAAATTGCCTATATTTGACGGTTTTTCATCCACAAGGAAGTCAATTTCAACTGGTTCAATACAATGCTAATTTCTAATTATATGACACCTGCCACACCCTATTCAATCCCAGGGCCAGAGCGTTCCCAGGGACTTACCCTACTTATGTGCTGTCCCCGCCCCCCCCCCCCCAGACTGGAAAACGAAGGCCCAGGGAGGTCAAGGGACCCCCCAGGCTGCACAGGCAGTGACAGAGGGCTGAGAGCCTTCTGACCTGTCCCCTGTGATTGAAGCCCCTTGCCTGGAACTTTCTTCCCCTTGAATTCTAAATATTTTTTCCTTTTTGAGACAGAGTCTTGCTCTGTCACCGAGGCTGGAATGCAAATGCATGATCTCAGCTCACTGCAACCTCCACCTCCTGGGTTCAAGCGATCCTCCTGTCTCAGCCTCCCGGGTAGCTTACAGGTGGCCACCACCACACCCAGCTGATTTTTTCCCTTTCTAGAAGCCATCTGCTCATATGTTGTAAGTTGCCCTGTTAGCCGGAATTAACCATTTCCTTTCAGAAAATACTGCAAGGGCACCTCCCCTGCCAGACACAGGGCATCAAGACTGAACAAACGGAATGTGGTTCCCACAAGCAAACTTGTCAGGGCAGACTGAAAGCCAGGTGTGCCACGAAATGCATGCACTACCCTGCTGATGTTTGGAGGAAGAGGGGAGAGGCCCCCTCAGGGAGTGTGGCCAGGGAAGACCTCTCTGAGGGGGTGACATTGCCGCCACCATCTCCTTGCAGCTCCCTTAGCTGCCCTCCTTCGCCTTTTTGAATCTTGTACTTTTGAACCATCCTGACCTCTTGGCCCCTTCCTCAGCTTTGGGTCCTGGAGGTTTTAATCATGAGGTTACAACTCTCCTGTAACTGGAGCATTGAAATCTCAGAACGAACTCAACTCATAGGTGTAGTGAGGCCCACAAGCTCTGCACTCTCCTCCTGTCTCACCCTCCCTCCCTCCTGCCAGTTAATGTAGCACTTTTTTTTTTTAAATGGGAGAAATACGATTTTTGGCATGTATTTTCCCGGCTTTCGAGGAGCTGGAGCTGTGGGGTGTGTCGTGGGCTGCACTGATGGCTGTCCAGGGATGGGGGGAGGAGGTTTTCTGCAGGGAGGGCACAGGTCCCAGGGAGAGTGTGCTGAGGCGGAACCCCCTCTGGGGGTGTTGCTGCAGTCGACAGGTATCTGTCAGACTGGAAAGAGCTGCTGATCTGGTGCCTCCCATGCTTCCCGGCAGGCAAAGGGGAGGGCTGGAGAGGATCCTCCTGGAGAAACAGAGTAGAGAAGGAGAAAGGGAGGCCAAAGACCATGGAGGGTGAGGACCCATGTTCACGAGGTCCGGCTGGTGCCCACCCGCATCCATGGAGGCACATTGTGACCCCATTTTACAGATGAGGCAACTGAGGCTCAGAGACTGAGCTAAAGGGCACTCAGCTGATTTTCCACCCAGGCAGTCTGGCCTCAGAGCCTGTACTCCTGGCTGTAACACCTTCTGCTTCCAATCTCACTGGAGCCCAGGACTCACAGTTCAGTGCTCTGTGACCCTGGAGGTAGTGAATGCTCTGCCTGGGTCCCTTAACTGGGTGCAGGCACAGAGGGATGGCTGGGCACCGAACGTGTTTGCTGCTCGCTGACCTTTTTCCCTGCGGGTGTGTGCATTGTGGGGTGGAGCAGGTGGTTGGCATTCTGTCTGAGTCCTTCCCTCTGTCTCTCTGGGTTTCTGGGGCTTGCTCTGACTCTTACCTCTTTGCTTTCTCTCTTCGTTCTGGTCTCCATCTCTTTCCTCTGTCCATGTCTCTTTCTGTCTTGGTCTCCCTTTGTCTCTTTACATCCTGTGCCCTGTCTCTGTCTTCCTCCTGTCTTTGATTCTCCATCTGGCGCTCTCTCTCCCTGCTCCGTCTTTGATCTCCCCAGCTGCATCTCCTCCTTTACCTCTCTTCTGCTATCTCCGTTTAGATTCTCTGTCTCATAGTAACTGTGTCTCTGGCTCCATATTTCCTGCATTCTTGCTCTCTCTTTCTCAGTTCCTCCCTCTGCTTCTCTCTCTCTTTTTTTTTTTTTTTTTTTTTGAGATAAGGTCTCACTCTTTCACCCAGGGTGCAGGGCAGTGGCACAGTCTTGGCTCACTGCAACCTCTGCCTCCCAGGTTCAAGCAGTTCTTGTGCCTCAGGCTCCAGAGTAGCTGGGATTACAGGCGTGTGCCACCAGGCCCAGCTAATTTCTATATTTTTAGTAGGCTGGCCTCGAACTCCTGGCCTCAAGTGATCTGCCTGCGCCGGCCTCTCAAAGTACTGGGATTACAGGCATGAGCCACTGTGCCTGGCCTCTGTTTCTCACTTTTTGTCTGTCTCTGTTTCTCCCATTTCCTGCTCCCCACAATTCTTAGAACATGCACTGTTTGTGGCCCTTCCCAGGCTCAGCAAGCACACCACATTGTGACAGACCAGCCCTGGGTGACCCTCATGCCATCGTCCCATACAGCAGGCAGGGCAAGGGCCTGGAGCCTGTCCAGGCTGGGGAAGCTGAGCAGGGAGGTGTGCAGCGAGGCGAGTCTTAACCCTGGCTATCAGGCGGGACCTGGACAGGAACCACCCCAGCCTGTGTGGCTCATGTGAGTGTGGGCCCCTGTGTCTGTGTGCTTGTGGTCGAGTTTGCTCTGAGGTGCTTGCCACACCCCTAGCCCCTGTCCCACCACTGACTCCGATTGTCCCACAGTCAGCCACACACAGTGGCCCCCCACCTCCACCCCAGGTGTGTCCTCCAGGTCCTCCCTGATCTGTGCCACAGGCCAGCCCAGAGTGGGTGCTGTTGGCGTATAGTGGGTCTTTGCTAAGGGATGCTTAGCAAACATGTCAGCCATTACAGCTAGAGGCTGTACAAACCACTGCTGACCCCCTGGCCCTCTGAGGGGACTGAGACACTCTGAGTCCTTCAGCCTTGAGGCCTGGAGGCTGCCATCTGCCCTTCTTCTACCCCACAGCCCGACCTCTGCCTTCCGCTGTGTGGCATGGTGAAATTCCCCTTCACAGATACTATTCAGTAAATCCACACATGATGCCTGCTTGAAGTTAGAGCTGTGCTGGCCACTTGACATCTACATCTTAGAAGTCTGAGGACAAGAAAGGCCCTGCTAAAGCACCTTCTTCAGGGGCAGATGGGCAGATAACGTGACTCTGGCCAGAGGTGTTCCACCAGGCCAGCACTTTGTCACTTGGGTGAAGAATTAACTTTCCCTCCGGGGCAGGGACAGAAAAGCACCCCATTTCCCTGTGCAGGGGTGAGAAAGCAGAGAGATGGGCGCCATATGAATTCTGTCTGCCTTGAAAGGGTTCCAAGTTTCCTGAGTTTAAAGGGAAAGGAATGAGTTTCAAGTTGGAAAACTTAATGGGTGTCCAGCCTCTCCACACTGTCCTTCAGCCTCACAGTCCTGGCAGGGGGGTAACATGAAAGGTGCCCACGGAGGACAGAGGCGCCAGCTTGCCCAATCCCTGGCTGGGGACAGCCCCGCCCTCACCCACTTTAGAAGCCCCCTTGGAAGCCCCCAGGTAAAACCCCCACTTCCTTTATCCCAAGCCTCTTTTTTGAGGTTTGCCTGCATTTTTGATCTTAACAAGTTTCTTTTTTTTTTTTTTTGTCATCTTTGCCAGGGCTTTTATGTGATTGCCTTTTATTTTAAAAACGGTGGCTTTTAAGCCTCGTCTCATCTATGATTGTTTCATGTTTGCAGGTTTCTAGAAGGTTTGGAGCCGGTCCCTGGGTGGGCAACTTCCCATCTGCTCCTTGCTCTGCTCATCTGCTTGGAAGGGGCACGTGAAGTGATGGCCTCTTTTCAGGGATTGGGGTGGGCCTCGAAGCGACAGCCTCCTTTTTAGCTCCCTTCCAGCTGGGTCGGTGCTGATGGAGAAAGAGGCAGGGCCCTTGTCCTCCTGCCTCCCCCAGGCCCCCCCATCTCCACGCAGCAGTAGACCTCTTGGTTGCAGGCAGGCTGCCTGAGTTCCAGCCTCTAGCCACATGGCTTAGGGCAGCCACTTGTACCCTTTAAGCCTCAGTTGTCCCATCTGTACAGTAGAGAAAGTAATAGTACTATAAGATAATAGTAATAGGTACTTACAAATAGTAAAAGTGCTATAAGATGATACATGGAAAGTGCTTGGCATCGTGCCTGGCATAGAATGAAGACTTAATAGAACCTATTATAATAGGACAAGCCCTTGGGCTCTCAGACCCCTGTGAGCTGGCCCTTATCCCTCTGTCCAGCCTCATCAGCTGCTTAGCCCACCTGGGATGTTCTTTGCTCACAAAGCGCCATCTTAATAGTGCCATGACCCACCTGGCACCTTTGCAGCACTAGATCTTTGCTGATACTGGTCCCTCTTCCTGGGACCCTCTTCACGCTACTTTATGAGGGAATACCCTCCATCCTTCAGGTTCAGCTCAATGCCACCTACTCTGGGGTATCTTTACTTCCCCAACCCAAGCAAGAATTGGCCCTGCTTTCTTCAGTCCCTGTATGAGTGAATATGATTTTTATTTCACTTAATAGTGGAGCAAGTGCTGGGTTGGTCTGTCTGTAGAAACAGAGAGATTTGCACTTGAATCTAATTTTTGGCAGGTGCTAGCTTTTCCATTTCATATTTGTGCAACTATGAGCATTCTCCCTAATCCCTCAGTTCCCTTCATTTGTAGATGGAGGTGGTGATGCCTTCTATAGTGTAAGCTCATGAGAGCAGCTGGAAATGCACCGTGTATTTCCAGCATGAGAACACTGCAGGCACTCAATAAACACCTGACCATAAACGATACTGAGCATTCTTAACCCTGAATGCTCAGTGGTCATCTATGGTCAGGTGTTTATTGAGTGCTTAATAAATGGCAATGTCCTTTATATCATGTCCATTTTTGTTGAGGAACTCATTCATTCACCTATTTGTCAACAGATGCAAATATTGAGTGACTGCTGTGTGCAGACTCAAGGAGACCTCCCAAAGGAATGAGAGGCATCTCTGCCCTTGTACTGACACAGTCCACTGACAAGCTGATGCATGCACAGTGATGATGTCCTGTGATGTGGCAGTGATGAGCCTGGCTCAAGGTTCAGAGGTCACATGGCACTTCTCTTGACCATTTACTCTGTACTACACAGCTCACGGGCCTGCACATGCTAGATGCCTTCTAAATGCCCCTGGACTGAATATTATCTGATCCTTGGAAACCCATTCCTTGATAGCTGTCCCAGGTTGGGCTGCCCCACAATTTAGCCAATCCCCAGTGCCTTGGAACTAGCTCTCTGATATGTCCTGATGCTTTCCTTGGTGGGCTCCTCTACCCCAGAAAACCCAAAGTAGGTGTGGATTTGGAGACAGAGCAACTCCTCAGCTCCAGCTTCAGCCCTATGATGTTTCTGCTGCTTCCACTTCTCTTTTGTTAGTTTTTCTTTCTTTTTCTTTGGTGTGTACCATTATTTCTTCTAGAAAACAGACATAGGCATTTCGGTGTCTCCCAAAGCCAGGATTTTCAGATGCTTCTTTCCACAGCCAGTTCAGTGCTCTACAGTAACATGGGGCCCCAGAGCACCTCAGACCATGTGCCCACGATGGCGATGCCCTGTGACTGAGGATCTGGGTTTCAGAACCCTCCTCCATCATCAGCCCAGCTCCTCCAGTCCTACTCAGCA